>NC_060125.1:347570609-348783294 GCF_021461395.2 Schistocerca americana | reverse complement strand
GTGCATGCGCTGTAACAGCAGACAGAAACTGATGTAATCCTGTGTCAATCATTTAGGAGAACCAAGCAGTGTTGTGTGTCTGCTGAAGCCTCAGATTCAAGTATCCCAGGAAGAGGATTTCTCCCCTCACGTTCTGCCTACTGTGGAGACTGTATCATCTCTTTACCTCTGACTCCAAGTCCATGTCCATGTCCATGTCCATGCAGCTATACAGCCCACTTACCCCTCCCTCACCTCAAACCTGCATTGATGACATGTTACAACCTGAAGGTACTCTGTATTACCCTGTTCTGAGCCACAGTAGATTCTCCTGTGACTAGTTATTTACATGATCATCAACATACTTAAAATTCATCACACTACTTACTCTATTACTTTTGACTTTACATTCTACAATGTCTAAGGAAGGAACTATGTCGCCAGCCCTGAACTGTAGAGTTGATTACCACTTTTTGTCAAAATTTTGAAGTTAATGAATCATGCTTTCATTGTTGTCGTTGTTGTTGTTGGTGGTGGTGGTGTTTCAGTACTTTATAATTATACACATCCTTTTTGTTCCAAATATTTTTGCAATGTGTTTCATCCCACTAGTTTAATCACCAGGTCTTTGTCTTGCCACAAATCTCCTTAATTTAATTGGTTTTTCTTGGTTTCTTATATCAATAAACTTTCTAGTTACAGTACAAGATATGTTACATCATAAATGACAGCATGGATCATTCTCATTTGCTCTGGTGATAAATATTGTAACATTATTTTTTACGATAATGGATGACTATTGTAATATGGGGGAAAGGTACAAAATTCTCAGTCTCGTGTATAGTTGTTGACATCAATGATCTGTCCCCCCACCCCCACCCACCCCACCTTTATGTTCCCAATGTTGTACAATGACACAAATCAACTGTTAACATTGTCTGATTTGCAGTGTAGTTTTTCATAGCACTTTTTAAGCAGTCACGTTGTAAATGGTTCATTGAAATGGCTGACTTTAAATACCATGTTATCATAAAATACTTGGTTTTAAACAGTTTCTCACCTAAGGGAATTCATCCAAAGTCAGTCAAGCTTTTCAAAGTCTTCTCCTTTAATTTCAATGTGTAAGATATGGGAAGTTACCCATGTGGAGGGCACCAGTGACTGCATCCACAGATATTGGAACTAGAAACTCAACACCTATCACATAAATCGATAGACTTTAGTTATGGAGAGAGGTATTGCAGAAGTAGGGCTGTGATGGTGGGTCTTGAGTTGTGCTAGGGTAGCTCAGTAAACAGAGAACTTCCCCAGATTCAGGTCCTGGCTTAGCACACATTTTTAATTTGTCAGAAAGTTTCAAATGAGTCTGCACTCTGCTGCAGAGTGGAAATTCATGTGGCGATATTTATGACTTCTTCCATAACCTATACAAATGAAATTTCTAATACACTACGATCACCAAAGATACATACCACAAATTCCAATACACACAAGCTTGATTTGAAAGAAGACTGAGCTTAACACCACTCTAAACTTCAAAGACCAAAAACACAACTTACAGATTAATTTTGTTTGTTAGATACTGTCATTCACAGATATCTGAATGAAAGTAACTTTCAGTTAATGGATGAAACACCAAAGTACTGTTATTACCTACACACAATCAAATTGTTCACTTCAAATTTGTCTCTTAACTAGCAAATGTCCAGAGAATCTTTCACTTGCAAATAAGACATCAAGCTGACAATTGAGTTAACTTCATTAGTTAATATGAGCATCTAATTCTTGAAAATCTGTTAGTATTGCTGAATAACCACTCCAGCAACTAAAAAGTTCTTCATTTTACTTCAGGAGTTGTTTTAGCTTCCATACTGAAACCATTTTCTACTGGAACCTGAAAATAATACTGCAATGAAACAAAGCCCAAAAAATATGAAAAATGTGTTGCGACAATCAAAAGTCAATAAACCTTTTCTTTTTTCCCCATCACAGGACAATTTTCAGACTCCACTAGAAACCACCCTCAATATAAAAGCTGAAACAAGACATGGAGTAAAATAAAGAACTTTTTAACAACTGAAGCAGCTAGTCATCAATTCAGCACAGCTGCAGAGAAGCAGTGCATAGGCTGTTTTTATTTTTTAAATAAAAACTTTATTTTATGCTTTCACAAAGTTAGCCAATTTTACCCCCTTGGGCATGTTCAAGCTACCTCTGTCTCTGTTGATATGTTGGCAAATCTATAAATTCTTCAGTTGTTCTTAGGTTGTCAAAAAAGTTGATGGCACAATTAGTTGATGGTCCACTTAAGTTTACTCACCTTACTAGTAATCTATCTGATGGCAATACTGTGTACCTAAGCTGATTTACAACAAAGATAAATAGATGAACAGTGTTTGTATTCATTTCTTTAGCTCTTAAAAAGGATAATACCGCATTTTCATATTAATTCTGGGCTCACCTGCTCATCATCAGCATCTGTTAGGAACTCCTGCATAATATCACTCTCTGCTATGACTCTGACAGCACATACTTTTTCCAAATACTGTTCCAGTCCTCTCCTCCTAGCATCCAGTTGTTGTTCACTTAACCTACAAATGGAATCATATACAAAGTTTTGTTACTCAGGTTGTAAATTATAATGATTTTTTTTTCAGTGTACCACATAATATAACTTATTTTGTATATAAAATAAGTACAATACATGTGCAGAATTAAGCATTACATGTAGTTTTTCCTTCGATAGTGAATATATGAAAAGCAAACATTGCTACAATTAGCTTGTGGGCACGATCACTTATCAGTTACCTGTGGTAATCCCAACAGAAACATCAAAGTGAAATTGAAAACTTTAATCTTGCAAGATAGTGGCTCTTAATAGAATAAAATCTGTGCCATGTGATGCAATCAGTCCCTTAAAATGCCCACATCATTCTGGCCATAAACCACCACCAAATACAATACAATAAAAAATGAGGCATAATGAAACTGCAGGCGACTTCATCAAACAGTGTGAAGTAGCAGTTGCAACAAGTTTGCTTTCTTATGTGTCCCACTATCATAAACCTTACCTGTCATTGGAAACATGAGATAAAGTTACACTAAAATCCATATTCATTGGTTCCACAGATAATACTGACCAAAGTGGCAAAGTAATTAAGAACCTGGACACTCATTCACAGGGAAAAAGATACAGACAATTACCTTTCATATCCTTCCCTAAACTGAACACTTATGTTCAGTCTCAATGACCTTATCTGCACCACAACATTAATCCCTTATTTTTCTTTCTTCCACAGATAATGTCTAAACTGGAATATCTCTACATCATTTTCAACTACTGATACATTCTTTATGTTCATCATAGATATGAAGAGGATCTAATGTTACTTGCCTTATCCCATTAAGAAATAAAGCTACTTACGTGAATGGCCATTTGCCGGGAAGCTTAGGAAAGCTGAAACCTATAAATTCCTTCTTTAGGTTAAGGTTTAAATTAGCAAATTCACGGTATCTGCGTGAACACAGATGCCTGCCTGCCATATATATGTTGTACACCTGTAAAAGTGCAAAACATGCAATAAATCTTTTGCAATGTATCAGTAGTTTGAAAACAGTTATAGCAGTCATACTTACGACATATCTATCACCTCCTTTCTCCACATAATGGTAATCTGGTACAGAAATTGGAAGTGAACGCTTTTCGCTGTAGTCTATGTATGTGTATCCTGCTGGGTCTTCTACAGGCTCCAACCTCTCAGCCTCCTGAAATTTTGTCCCTTACAGTGATTCATATTTCCCACACACAGAGTTACATACATCCCTTGTCAATACTTTAATATTACAGTTTTACACAATGAACTAATTAACTTGGCTTATTTACCAAGCTAACAACAATCTGTGCTATTTACAAGTCCTCCAGCCAAAAGAAAATCAATGTTCTGTATATCAAAGGAAGATAAATATTACAAAAATATGGTTCTAGAGGATACCAGATGGCTTAGAGAATCAATGTTTGTTGTACATTTGTGATGCTGTACATAGTAATGGTTCTACACTAGAGAGAGAGAAAAAAACCACAAAACATTAGCAAAGACAGCGACTTCTAACCTGAAAACCTAGTAACATATTTTACATTTTATAAACAGTAACTATGTCATTAAAGTTCACTAATAAGTTCAATTATAATCCCTACAATCTCAATGACATCTGTGATGATACTGTCAATTACAAAACAACAGCCTGTTTTTGTGAAGGGGATAGTATGCCACTACCACCAGTATATGAATCTAACACTGAGCATATTAAAAGCATCTCTCCTCATAATAAATTTGTTACAAAAGATAGCCAAGAATTATTTATGACTGAATCAGGTGTCACTTCAATTGTTACAGAAATGTTGCTCAAGATGTATTAAGAGCCCACCTAGTGACTGGTTGCTTATCTCCACCCCAGCCTCCTCCTTATCCCCACCACCTAGTATGCTTCTCCCATCATGTATTGCTGCTCGGAGTCTGGCCCTGGCAGCCAGAGTCTGTGATCGTGTGTGTGAGTGAGCGAGTGTCTATGTGTCTTTGTGTGTATATTGTCTGCTCTGATGAAGTCCTGCTTGGCTGAAAGCTTTGTTTGACAGTCTTTTTGTTGTGCTAACTGCAACTCAGTGTCTCCGCTACATGGGAAGTAGCATCTATCCTGTTCATAATATTGTCATCATTCCATCCTGGATTTTCCAGCATTTGATTTTGCAATACTGTCTCTTTGTTTTATCTTGGAAGACAATCTGAAGAAAGGCAAAACTATGTTTGTAGCATTTGCAAATTTGAAGAAATCTTTTGGCCTTATTGACTGGACTACACTCTTTGAAATTTTGAATGTATAAGAATAAAATACAGGGAGTGAATAGTTATCTACAGAAACCAGGCTGCAGCTACGACAACTGAAATGGAAGCAGTAGTTTAAATGAGTGAGAGAAAAGGTTGTAGCCTACCGCTGATGTTATTCTATTTGTACACTGTGCAAGCAGTAAAGGAAACCAAAGGGAAATTTGGAATGAGAATTATAGATCTGGTGGAAGAATAAAAACTTTGAGGCTTGTTATTTCTATAGTAGGAGACCAAAGCTCTAATACACTAAGTTCAACCAGATGTAGGCTGCAGTAGTCATGCACAGATGAAAAGGTTACCTGAGGATAGACTAGCATGGAGAGTCTTCGGATAGAAGACAACAGACAGTTTTAGACCCATTGTAATAACATATTGTACTTTGACTCACCATACCGATGTGCAATGATTGCAGGAGAGCTGGCATATGACGTGAGAGCTTTCACAGGTGACCAGACCTCTGATGGAGTAGGATAAAGAATAAGTCTGAAATAGGGAGTGCTGGGTGTTTGGATTGGGAAGGTCTTGCACTCGGGTCCTGCAAAGGGATATGATCACTGTGGCAAGGGATTGGGACTGGGAGCAGCATAGGGATGGACTGTGATGTTGTGGAGGGTGGGTGGGGTGATGGAAGACCACTTTAGGGTGAGTGGGAAGGATCTTGAGTAGGATGTCACTCAGTTCAGGGCAAGATAATAGATCATTAAAATCCCTGACGGAGGATGTGGTTCAGTTGTTCCAGTCTGTGGTGGTATTGGGTGATGAAGTGGCACTCCTTTGTAGCTGGTTTTTGTGGGGTGGTAAGAAGATTGGGGGTGTGTGGAGAAATGGCATGGGAGATTTGTTCGTTGATTCGGTCTGGGGAATTATGCCTGTCCGTGAAGACCTTGGTGAGACCCTCAGCATACTGGGCATGGCAGTTTTCGTCAATGCAGATACCCTGTCCCAGGGTGGCCAGACTGTGTGGGAGGAACTTTTTGATGTGGAAGGGATGCCAGATTTCAAAATACAGGAACTGTTGGTGGTTCATAGTTTTAATGTGGGCAGTGGTGTGGATGGAACCATCACAGAGGAACAGATTAACGTCCAGGAAAGTGGCATGTTGGGTTGAAGAGGACCAGGTGAAGCGAATGGGAGAAGTGTTGAGGTTGTGAAGGAATGGGCATAGGGTGCCTTGGCCCTGCATCTAGACCATGAAGATATAACATCAATGAACATGGACCAGATTATGGGTTTAGCATTTTGGGAAGCCAGGAAGGTCTTCTCTAGATGGTCTGTAAACAGGTTGACATAGGAGGGTGCCATGCGGGTGCCTGTGCTGATCTGCAGATTTGTCTGAATACCATCCTGAAGTAGTTGTGAACAGAAGGTGTATGACAAATGAGGTAGTGTGTCTGGAGTCTGAAGGACGTTGACGTTGGGAGGCAACAGGTTGTCGATGCTAGTCAATGAGGCCCAAAATCCTTTTAGTGGGGGCACAGAACATTTTCTTGCAGATATGATGATTAGGGCAGGATTTGTTTTGAGGCTGTGTATGGATATCCTTTCTTATGCTGAAAGATTGGTGTTCTAAGGAAGGGACGGCATTTCTTCACTGACAAAAATTCCCCCAGTATGCTGATGGTCTCACTAAGGCCTCCACAGACAGGCATTATTACCCAGATCTAGTCCACAAACAGATCTCCCGTACTATTTCCTCCACACACCCACAATCCTTCTACCACCCCCAAGACATAGCTACAAAGGAGTGCCCCTTTGTCAACATATAGGACCCAAGACTGGAACAACTGAACTATATCCTTTATCAAGGCTTTGATTACCTATCATCTCGCCCTGAAATTATGGACACCTTACCCAGAATCCTTCCCACACCACCTAATGTGGTGTTTGGCCACCCACCCAACTTCCACAATATCCAAATCAATCACTATGCCACTCCCAATTCAAAGATCGTATTCCTGTGCAAGACCCAAGTGAAAGACCTTCCCAGTCCACCCACCCATCACCTCCTACTCCAGTCCTGTTGTCACCAGCTTATCCTACCCCATCAGAGGCTATGCCACCTGTGGAAGCAGCTACGTCATACACCAGCTCTGCAGCAATCACTGCATAGCTATTATATTGGTTTGGCTACCAACCAGCTGTCCACCAGGACGAATGTCCACTGCCATATTGTCACTAGGAGCAAAGTAGACCACCCCGTGGCATAACAGAACACAGCATGCTCTATTCCAACAGCTCCTTCACTACCTGAGCTATCTATATTCTCCCTTCTACCACTAGCTTTTATGAACTGTGCAGATGGGAGTTATCCTTAAACCACATTCTTCACTCCCGAAATTATCCCGGCCTCAACCTATGGTAATCTACTGTCCCCCCCATCCTCGTCCAACAGTTTCCACCCCCTCTGTCCTATCACCATCTCTCTATTATCATACCCTCAGCCTGTGTGTGCTGCCCTCTGCCAATGCACCCATTCTCCTTTCCCCTTCTCTGTTCCTTCCCTTTTTCGCTCCTTATTTCTCCCCCCCTTCCCTGCCCCACAGACTCCCAACGCTGTGCCTGTTGGCACTCTAATCCGTCCACACACCATTGCACAGCACTGTTCTCTCCCCCCCAATCTGTACCCTCCTATTCCTTCTCCTTCTCCACCACCTGCAGATGCTGCTTTCGTTCTTCCTTTCCTGAAGAATACTTTGGCCAAAAGGTATTGTGTAAGTGTTTTGTTGTTGTTGTTGTTGTTGTTGTTCCTGTCTGTAACTCAAAATGTTATCTTTACAGTGAGTAGCAATCCATCTTTTCCCTATCTTACAAAATTGTTAAGGCTTTCGTGGCCACTTGTTGACAAACTGCCTATTGGCTTCTGTCTCGGGTTCTTCGACCGACGTTCATCTAATGATTTTACTGAAACGATATGCACCTGCAGACGATATGCACCTGGCGCGCCAACGTCCGAGAGCTTATCCTCGGTCATTTCTGGTGCGGTTCTCCTCTTACTACCTGCGATGATCGTTTACTGCAGTACGGGAAGCCAGGATCCGTTTACCTTAAGGCTTTTCTCTTTCTTGTTCAAACTGTTCGCGTGTTTTTGTATTTATACAGCCTCTCTGAGCAAGCGCGTGTGACAGTGCTTCTCTACAGCCAGAACTTCCATGTTGGCAAATTTTATTATGTAGTCGGTCTCACTTAGTGCGTGCTCTGTCACAGCCGATTTCTCCACCTGCCCCAACCTGCAATGTCGCTAATGTTCTTTGATCCTGGTGTTGACTGATCGTCCAGTCATTCTGACATAAACTTTTCCGCATGTGCATGGTATATGGTATATTCCCGACATTACAAGTGGACCCCTTTTCTCCTCTGCCGATCTAAGACACTCTTTCATCTTCCTTGTCAGTTTGAAAATCGTCTTTATGCCGTATTTGCACAATATACAGCCAATTCTGTCCATCACTCTGGGAATGTATCTTGTTGATATTCCAACTTGGAGTTTCTGTTTGTAATTTATTCTGTTAATATAGCCACATGAATTGGCAAAGAATGAACACAACCAAGAAAAAGTGATTATCTGTGAAATCTAATGAGAATATTAAAATACTAATTTATAAAATGAGAATACTAATTTACGATCAGAATCTATACACAAATCATTTGAGATAACATGCAGAGATAAATAAGCAACAGCTGAAAAATAGGTGACATGAGAACCGCTACATATCGCAATTATTTAAATGAGAACTATTTACGTAAGTGTGTGGAAGGATATTCAATGAGGGAAACATTCCACGTGGGAAAAATATATCAAAAAACAAAGATAATGTAACTTACCAAACGAAAGCGTTGGTATGTTGATGGACGCACAAATAAACACAAACATACACACACAAAATTCAAGCTTTCGCAACCCACGGTTGCTTCATCAGGAAAGAGGGAAGGAGAGGGAAAGACGAAAGGATGTGGGTTTTAAGGGAGACGGTAAGGAGTCATTCCAATCCCGGGAGCGGAAAGACTTACCTTAGGGGAAAAAAAGGACAGGTATACACTCGCGCATACACACACACACACACACACACACACACACACACACACACACACACACACACACATCCATCCGCACATACACAAATGTCTGCTTGTGTCTGTATACGTGCAGATGGATATGTGTGTGTGTGTGCGCGCGTGAGTGTATACCTGTCCTTTTTTTCCCCTAAGGTAAGTCTTTCCGCTCCTGGGATTGGAATGACTCCTTACCGTCTCCCTTAAAACCCACATCCTTTCGTCTTTCCCTCTCCTTCCCTCTTTCCTGATGAAGCAACCGTGGGTTGCGAAAGCTTGAATTTTGTGTGTGTGTTTGTGTTTATTTGTGTGTCTATCAACATACCAACGCTTTCATTTGGTAAGTTACATCATCTTTGTTTATATATATATATGAGCACTCCGTCTTCAGACCACGAGTGGCCTACCGGGACCATCCGACCACGACCACCACCACCACCACCACCACCACCACCACCACCACCGCGTTATCCTCAGAGGTAGATGCAGATAGGAGGGGCATGGGGTAAGCACACCGCTCTCCCGGTCATTATGATGGTATTCTTGACCGAAGCCGCTACTATTCGGTCAAGCAGCTCCTCAATTGGTATCACGAGGCTGAGTGCACCCCGAAAAATGGCAACAGCGCATGGCGACCTGGATGGTCACCCACCCAAGTGCCGACCACGCCCGACAGCATTTAACTTCTGTGCTCTCACGGGAACCGGTGTATCCACTGCGGCAAGGCCATTGCCTTATTTTATTCTCATAAGAAACAAAAAGAAAATCTTAGCTTTGGTATTTTCTTCTTATCTATGAAAGCAAATAAAAATGCTGTTGTTGATGCTACATATTTCACTGTAAGATTGGTGGTACAATGGTAACATACTATTATTATCACAAAAGGTCTAAACAATAACAGGTTTAAAAAATTTCCGAATTAATACTGGTCTTCCTACTAAGACGGTTATTCAATGGCCACTTCCTTCCAGGTACATACAGTCAATAACTGAAGCACTCAGAAGCAGAAGCTGTAAAGTAAAGCTTTTTTAGAAAACCAATTTATATCACAATATGCATATATATACCCTTATGACCCGTCCCCTAATGGTGCTGAACGATTTGCAGATCAGAAAGCTGTAAGTCCATCAAACTGTGAACTTAATGTTCAACAGACGTTAGTTTCGGACATAGAAATTGTTAAGTCTCCTTTTCAGATTACAAGTTGTTAAGTAGCTGCAGTGTCACGATGTTTGGCAGTGCTACTGCCAGTGTGCAAGCCAAGCTGCATGTTCCCAGCTGTTTATTCACTGTCAATTGAAAAATGGTGGGGAGCAGTACTGATATGAGAGTCAACTCCTTGAATGAGGGTCTATTTGAAGGTAGTGGCTCAGAATAGTGTCCTAATGAGGACTCAGAATCACCACAAAGTAATTTAGATACTGGTAACATGACTGGGGGGCAAATAAAATACTAGAATAGACAGCAATTAACCTTGTACATCATTTCCACATAAAATGAGACTTCTACAACGAATCCCATTCACGGTCACACAAAACACAGAAATCTTGTCCAATGGAAGTGGCCCGTTTGCAAGGAGTTGAAACCGGAAACAAAGAAAACTATATATTTTGGACCAAAAATTATAACTTATAGAAATACATGGACAGAAAAAAAATTTGATGCCAAGAAGAAGTTTTGCAACATAAACAATAGTTGGAAGGTGTGCTGCTACATTTGAAAGATGACACCTATTCAAATTTCATACTAGCCACATAAGAGTGGTGCTAGAGGTGCCAATATGTTGATGCAAATAAAGTTTGCTTTAAAACACACTGTAACAGTCATGAGTATTAGTTGCATTTGAGATAGGACGTGGTGAGTTGATGCTGGTCAAGAATGCCTTTACGGTGACAAAAATGCCATTATCAATATGTTACTGAGGTTGAGCAGTCATGTAACAGGGCTACGAGGAGCTGGATACTCCTTTTGCAATACTGCAGGAAGACTTGGTAGCTTCTGTACAGCATTGCTGGCAGCAGTGGTCATGGAACTGTACTGTCGCAAGAAGACCAGGCTCTAGATGGCCACGTGGCACTACTGAGAGAGAAGACTGTTGTGTTCAGTGTAAGGCTTTGGCTTATTGTACAGCATCTGCAGCAGCAATTTGAGCAGCAGTTGGGATCACAGTGACATAATAAACTGTTACAAATTGGTTGCTTCAAGGTAAGCTCTGAGCCAGGTGCCCTGTAGCATTAATTCCACTGACCCCAAACCACCACCATTTGTGACTTCAGTGGTGTCAAGTGAGAGCCTACAGGTGGGCAGTATGGAGGTCTTATGTGTTTTCTGATGAAAGCTAGTTCTGTCTCAGTGCCATTGATGGCAATGTGTTGGTTTGGAGGAAGTCAGCTGAGGGCTTGCAACCACCCTGTCCGTGTGTTAAGCACGCTGGAACTACACCTGGAGTTACCGTCTGGGGCACTGTTTTGTATGACAGCAGGAGCACTTCTTGGTTATCCCACGAACAATGATTGCAAATTTGTACTTCAATCTGGTGATTCTACCTTTTGTAAGGTAATTTGTGAATATCATTCCAGGGAGTGTTTTCCAACAGGATAGCTCATGTCCACATACCACTGTTGCAACCCCATTATTCTCTACAATGTGTCGACATGTTGCCTTGGTCTGCTCAGTCACCAGGTCTGTCTCCGATTGAGCACATGTGGGACATCATCTGATGACAATTTCAGCATCATCTATAGCCAACATTAACCATCCCTGTATTGCCCTACCATGTGCAACAGGCATGGGTCTGCATCCCCCAAACTGACATCCGGCACCTATAGAACACGATGCATACACATCTGCATGCCTGCATCTGACAATCTAGCACTTACACTGATAATTTATGTTCTAACATTTAACATTTGCAGTGGCTTATCTTGTGCTGACATTAACCTGTGCTCTTGTAATGTTGATCACTTAAATATGTTAGACAGACAAATGCACTCCGAAATTTCATTAGTCTATGTTAGTCATTTGTTGGTGTTGCTATTTTTTTCAGTCAGTTTATATTTAAATGTGTTTCAGGACTCGTTACTTACTGTTTGGTAATTCAGTATGTTAGGTAATGCCTACATAGGTTATAAAGAGACTTCTGTAAGTCCAAATGTCCAGATTAAAGATTTCCACTGCATATGTGGGTGTGCACCAAAGTTCTCCAATGATCAAAAAGATACGATCCGCAGATGCTTCAATGATCTAGACAGTCATGATCCCTGGAGTTATATCGAACAACAACAGGTATGGACGTTCACTGTTACGAAATAAAAACACAGGTTTTTGCAGAAAGACAAATCTACTGACTTATTTTTATCAAAATGTAATATGTCCAACTGTAGTATTCATTAGAATTGGTAGCGCCTTAGAATCACATTCATAAGTACTGTTACACTCTTGATTTGTTGAACTATTTAAGGGTACATGATAATGACAATAACTACATGGCCAGAAAAAAATTAGTACACACTTTTAGATGTTTCCAGTTCACTCAAGATTTAGTGTTGTAACAGTGCATATCGAATAGATGAATGATTACATTTATAGATCAATAGCACTTGCAGTTCTGAGGAACCAAGTATCAGCGCATGCTGCAACACACATACTCGCATGTGGTGCAGCTTCCATGGGCACCACTGCAGGTGCTGACTCTGTCATCCAGTCGATCGTACAGATTTCGAATACTGTCCTGGGATACATTACGACATGCCCACTCAACCTGTAAGACTTGATGGCTGATGAGTCACCAAGTTACTTCTCGTCCCATTGAATCCCACATGTGCTCAATTGCCAACAAGTCCACATATTTTGCTGGCCAAGGAAACTGCTGCATGTCTTGCAGAGCATGTTGAGTTTCATGGTCAGTGCGTGGGTGAGCATTAGCCTGTTAGAACGACACATCAGTCAGGTCTCACCAGGTCTACATCATATGCGTAAACAACCATCATTTTCATGCCAGTACAATCAACTTTCATTGCTGAAGAACACAGTGTGCCATTTGATCTTCCAAGTTATCCTCTGATGGCGCCATTCAGGGTGTGCACATTGATGTCGTGTTATGAGTGGAAGATGGGCTAGCTGTATAATCTGCTACTGCTACTATTACAACAGTAGACAATTCTGGTGGGCATCTGTGTTGCATGGACATCCAGAACCTCGTCTACTGGTGTGAGAATGTTCATGTGACCACTGATACCAGCATCATTGCACAACTCAGCACATCCAACTTCTGTGGCAATCTTCCAAGAGGACCATCCTGCCACTCGGAAGGCCACAATTTGACCCCTCTCAAAATCTCTCAGTTGGCTGTAGCAAACATGAGTGTGTCTCTGTGGCACAATTGTCAGCTTGCTTCACACATTTGTGCCACACTGAGCCTTAGGGTTGTGAGCATTCCCTAATAAAGGGTAGACAGAGATGGCATTCTGGAAACTACGCCAATACACTATCTGCAGGCAGGCAACACTGAAACCACTATCAGTACATCTACTATACCCCAGGTGGCAGATGCCATCATTGGATCAAAATTGACTTCATCCTTCCACATATACTAATTTTTTCCAGCAATGCTTTATTATTACAGTCAATTGGGGGCATATTGTGTAACTGACATATAATTACATAAATTAAAATTCCATTATAGTATTAAAAATAATTACTGAATACTATGATTATTCTGGAATAATCCCACTTCACAGTTTCAGGCTTGTCCTTGCAAGCTTGATGCCAAACACAGGGTAACTACTTACCATTACTGTATCACTAGTGAGAGTGTTAACACTAGGAATAGGACAGATTGCTATTCATTGTAAAGATGAATTGCTGAGCCACAGACAGGCATAACGCTGTTACACATGTAGCTCCAGTCGGAGTTGCAGCGGGGGCGGCCGAGTGTGCATGATGTGTGTTTGCCTGTGTGAATGTGTGTATTTTCTCTCTCTCTCTCTCTCTCTCTCTCTCTCTCTCTCTCTCTCTCTCTCTCTCTTTTTGCCGAGGAAGGCTTTGGCTGATTGGCCAATAGGTACACGAATAACTATCTTTTCGTTGTGCCTGTCTGAAACTCCATGGGTCATCTTTACAGTGAGCAGCAGTGTATCCTATTCCTAATATTATGCTATTCCAACCCGGATATTCCATTGTTTAAATTGATAGTGTACAACTTACAGCCTGCATAAAGGCATTTTGCACTCTTCATGGTATGAAGTGAGGAAGACTGAATTGGAAAGTAAAATGTTTGGATAATTCACCAAAGGATGGGAGAAGACAGCGTGCTCCTGGATGTAAGAAACCTGATCATGTTCGTCAGACGATATATGTTATTACTGCCAACATTTCCCCTCATGAAAGTCATTACTGTCAAACCAAAAGCCTAAGTGTGAAATATCTATCTGTCCAACTGATTATGTCTCAATTATACAGATATTTCATGGATCAATATCCTGAGCTGCAGAAAGATGTGAGATATTGGTTGTTCAATAATATATATACCAACATGATTTGGTCAGTTGAAGAGAGGTATTTGTAATGATTGCACTGAAATGAAGCACAGCACAATACAGCATCCAGTGGGAAAGCTAAAACTGCTGTCACATTGGAAAAAAATTGCTTTACCAGAAAGCTGAACATCTCTACACATATTTTTGGGAAGTGAAGGAGGTATGTGAGAAAGATCCTTCACTGTGTGGAATTTGTTTGATTATAAAAAATTCTTGATGTAGAATATTATGCAAGACAACTATGGCTGCACAGTTTAGGTGTATGTAACCTGGCTCCCAATGATGCACCTATATTTATGTCCACTGAAACAATGTGTGGAAAATCGCCAAATGAAGTTATTAGCTGTCTGAAATGGTGTGTGCAGATGAAGTTGACCAGTTTGTCAAAGAACTACATGTTTTCATGGATAACTGCACACCACAGTGCAAAAACATACGTGTTTTCATTCTGGTTGTACCTCTCTCAGGTATATTTTCAGGAAGTTTATATCTGTACTACACCATCCTAGGACACACTTCCATTCCCACTGATAGAATTTTTGGCAATACTGAGCAGAAAAAGTGAGCAATAGATGAAGTCTTAATTACTTCCACATGGATCAAACTGATCGGAAATTCACTGCATAAGAATCCCATTGATGTTCATGTCAAACAACCTACGACTGACAACAGAGAAAGTGACTGCACTCCAGTTGTTGAAGTTTTTAACTTGAAATATGCCTTTGACATTGTTCTAGTAGGAAGTGTTCATGAAATTTCATTAATATGGTGCATGTGTTCGAGAAGAGGATGTGTACCTAAAGTTCGTTACATCGAGTCACCAACACTTTATCATCCCCAGTCAATACTAAAGAGAAGAACGAGGTTTCAAGATTTACAAAAGGCATATGATAAGGCTCAAAATACCCCAAACAGGTTTCAGAAGATTAAGAACACAAAATATGATGATGATCACTCGCTGTTGGAACAAAGCCAGAAGGTACCAAATTTTATGACACAATCATGCATGGAAGCAAGAGAAACTACAGTCATAATTTTTCGCAAGGGCATGCAGCTCCACTTCATGGTTAAATGATGAAGGCATCCTCTTGAGTAGAACATTCCAGAAGTAGAATAGTCTCCCACTCGAACTACTGGTCATGAACTACTCACGAGTATGTAATCATCAGGAGAAACAAAACTGGTGCTCTACAGATTGGAGCATGGAATTTTAGGTCACTTAATCAGGAAGGTTGGTTAGAACAATTAAAAAAAGGCAAATGGATACATCGAAGTTACTTATAGTGGCAGGAGGCACAGGACTTCTGGTCTGATGAAAACAGGGTTATAAACACAAAATGAAATAGCGGTAATGCAGAAGTAGGTTCAGTAAAAAATGAGAAAATATAAATGGAGGTAATTTACTGTGAACAGCATAATGAACACATTATCATGGCCAAGACAGACACGAAGCCAACAACCACCACAGTAGTAGATGTAGATATGCCAACTAACTTCGCAGGTGATTACGCATTTGAAGAAATGTGTGATAAGATAAGGTACCCATCATCTTCTGGTGCCAGAAGGCGATGGGTACGAAACTTATTGAAACATTGCGACAAGACGACGCCACCACTCGGCTGACACCATGAGAAGGATTCATCAGTAAAGGAGCTACAAGAGCAGATGAATGGAATAGACAGTGTCTTGAAAGGAGGATATAAGATGAACATCAACAAAATCAAAACAATGATAATGGAATGTAGTCAAATTAAATCAATGCTGATGGTATTAGATTAGCAAACAAGACTCTTTTAGTAGTAGACATGATGATGGCCAAAGTAAAGAGGATATAAAATGTAGACTGGCAATGGCAAGAAGAGAAATTTGTTAACATCGTGTATAGATTTCAGTGGCAGGAAGTCTTTCCTGAAAGTATTTGTATGTACTGTAGCCATGTACAGAAGTGAAACATGCCCAACAAATAGCTTAGACAATAAGAGGAAAGAAGCTTTTGAAATGTGGTGCTACATAAGAATGGTGAAGATCAGATGGGTAAATCGCGTAACTAATTTGGAGGTGCTGAACAGAATTGGGATGGTGGTGGTGATGATGATGATGAGTGGTTTGTAGGGCACTTAACTGCACGGTCATCAGCACCCATACACATTGCCAATCTTTACACAGTCCAGTGGAGCTACTTTCATGAATGACGATGGAACGATGAGGACAACACAAACACCCAGTTCCCGGGAGGGAAAGTCTCCAACCCGAGAATTGGGAAGACAATATATTTGTGGCACAACCTGACTAGAACAAGGGATCGATTGATAGGAAAGGTGAAAGGATCACCAATTTAGTATTGAAGGGAAGTGGGGGGGAGGGGGGGGGATAAAAATCGTATAGGGAGACCAGGGGGGGGGGGATAAATATCGTATAGGGAGGCCACGGGGGGGGGGGGGGGGGTAAAAATCGTAGGGAGACCAAGAAATGAATACAATATGCCGATTCTGAAGTATTTAGCTTGCAGTAGTTTTTCAGAGATGGTGTGTCTTGTACAGGACAGCTGCATCAAACAAGTCTTTGGACAGGAGGCCACAACAACGATGGAAGTGATGTGGAAGATGATGTAGCAGATTGACTGACATTATTTTGATGAGAAAAAAATAATATAATGTATCCAATTTCTTCAGTGTATACCAGCATTGGAATGATGAAAATAAAATCGTAACATGTCACTTTGGTAACTTCTTGTAACAGTTTATTATGGAAAAATCCAAACATTAAGGGTTAGAAGTTAAGTCAGCGACTATTCATGCACTCTCCTTTCAATTTTTAAACAGTGACTTAACAAGATTTGGTTCCGATTGCTTCAATTTCTAAGACTACAACTCCCATAAAATGGAAGAAGGGTTTCTTTAACATAATGTGTGCAATGATGTGACAAGTGTTAACGTATTTCCATGTGAATTACTAAATTATTGGTTTGCTCTCTTTTCATAATCAAAATATGGCAACTCCTCGTTATATCAGAGACCAAGTCATTAAGTATTTTTTAAAAATACTTTATCAGTAGATTCAACTGGAATGTATTTCCGTGTTACTGCTGAAAACAGAACATAAATCACTTAGAAGTGATGGGATTGTGGGTAGAGGAATGCCTAATGAGAATCAGTAGGACAGAAAGATGTTTTGGACGCGATAGATGAGCATAGAAACCTCAAACGAACTGTTCAAATAAGGCAACTGTAACGTTTTGGAGCGTATTTATACGCAATACAATTGTACGAAACACACTGGAAGAAAGAATTTTGAAAAGAAAACTAAATGAAGCCCAAGAAAGGAAACAGTGTAAAGTTTACTGGAAACAACAAAATATCAGAATTATCCAGAAACAAAGGAAACAGCACAAAATACAGGAGAGTGGTTGCAGCGTCAGGCACAACGTTTAGATGTAGATGATGATGATGATGTGGTGGTAGTGGCGGCGGCGGCGACGAATACAATAATGTTACAAAGGTCATTTCAGGATGAAGCTATTTGTTTAAGATAAGCATTATTTCACAAGAAACGAGAACAACCCCCCCCCCCCCCCCCCCACACACACACACACAAAATGCACTATTACCTGCTGGGTGACAGAGATCACAGTGAGCGTCAGAACATCTCCGCCAGACTTAATGAGATCCACAACTTGCTTATGTGTTGACCCTTCGACATTGACTCCATTCCTGCGGAAGAAAAAAAATCGTTTTCAAAAATTATGTAACAGCAGTTGAAACGACGAGACAGTAATTAAATTTCAAGCTGTAATTCATTGTAAAATCTCAAACAACACATCTTGAATTTCAACACCACGAAATGAAAATAACGGTGTTACGGTGCACACCGGCGATATATTAATAAAGAATGCACAAACAGAAGAATATAACTTTTTAAAAATCATCAAAATAAGAACTAGGGTCACAGCTACCAATCCATCAGAGAGCCAGCGCCGTAATCTACGCCTCAACTGTACTCTGAGCCCAAGTGTGTCTATTGTCGTTTCCACAATCGTGCTGTTAGCTTTGGCACACGAAAACAACGTAACGACAAACATCACAGTAGGTGATATGGGTGTCGAAGCACAATCTTCGATTACCAACGTGGCGCCAGGTAGCACCACAATCTAACGTAATCAGACTACGGAACTACTTTAAAATAAGACAATATTGCTATAAACCGAAGACCTGACGTGCGTCTGAGTTTGCAGACTCATAGAACAGTGAACTCAGTAGGATTTCATTGAAACCTTAGCAAGTGCATCATGCAATACACAGCTGCGCTTATTTTTAATTTAAGAGTTGGGTTGGGTTGTTTGCGGGAGGAGACCAAACAGCGAAGTCATCGGTCTCATCTGAGTAGGGAAGGATGGGAAAGGAAGTCGGCCGTGCCCTTTCAAAGGAACCATCCCGGTATTTGCCTGGAGGGATTTAGGAAAATCACGGAAAACCTAAATCAGGATTGACGGACGCGGGATTGAACCGTCGTCCTCCCGAATGCGGGTCCAGTGTGCTAACCACTGCGCCACCTCACTCGGTTTTTAATTTAACAACATATTTCTGTCACAATCTGAACATCCTCGATTCATTTTACATTTGCAATAATTAATAAAAATCTTAAACTGCATCATGTTGGTGGGGCCTATAACTTGTGATACAACTAACTAACCCTGTACTTCTGTCTTCCAATGTACCCTAATTAATGCTTTTCAACAAAATATCTCTTATTGAAAACTGTGCACTCCAGAATGACGGGCAACTTTTCAAGTAACGCTGAGACATTATCTACTGAGAGACGAACCATGAATGCTACCCTCGATTAAGTCAACATGCGAGCACACAGTACTGTAGTTTGTTGTAGGCAGGCTGATTACTCAAAAATCATTATTAATGCCCACGCGATTCGTTGTAAGGAGGAAAAAAAATAGGAATCAAGCATTCAAGAACCGCGACCGTTATCTGGGTTAACGTGGAACATAGACTATATGGATAACCAAAACACACGCATAATCAAAAACACACTTTTCTACCGGACACTGCTATTTATTCTATTTACAAAAATGCTAAGCGTCAAATTTGAAAACCCGCTACGTTACTTACATGTTACTTCGCGAAAACTGCCAACTTACAGAATTACACACCGAACACTCCACTTCGTACCATTTGTTTTCCGTTCACTTTCGGGAAGTGAACGCAAAATTTTATTTCTGTTTCTGTTTGTCACATTTTTCCTGACGATGGTTATTTTCCTGAGAGTCAACACATCGGTATAGGCGAAATTTTGTCCCCCATATTCAAATAACAGCAACAAATTTCAATGTCTTGGTGTGCGTGTTCAAACTCGAGTCACAGGAATATTGTGTATGCAAAACAAAAATATTCGGTCTAATGTGCAAAAATAGCCACCTACGCTTTAATAATAATTGTGCGGACTCATTACGGCAGAGAAGATTCATATGTTAAACTATATTATAGGATAGGTCCTTTAAGTTAGTGTATCAAAGACGGGACTATCGTTGCAGTCTGCGGCATCCCTTGCGTGTCATGTTAATGGTAGCAACAAGTAATGCATTTGTCCCAAGCTAACGACCATGCCCGTACCAGCTGGTCGTTTATGATCTGAGCTGTCTCTCTTTAAATATGAACCGATCTTGACGTAAATGTGCCGAACTAACCCATACCATGTACCTTACGGAAGGTTGAGCACTCAAAGGGACATTTCCTGCGAATTACAAAAGTATTCGGAAAGTAAGTTCCGATAGGCCGCGAAATGTAAACCACTGTGAAAACCAGAAATGTTTTATTTTTCAACTGTTAGTTACAACTTCCAGCTACTTATCTACATTGTCGCCGCTCCGTCTTAGAAATTTGTCATAGCTTTGTACCAACTGTTCAGTACCCTTATCACACAAGGCAGCCGCCAATGCTTTCCGCCAATTATCTGCGCTGGTCTTCATCTTATTGGCAGTGCCAAAACGTTGTCTTCATAGCCAGCGGTTCATTCGAGCACAGATGGAACTCACAGGAAGCCAATTATGGGCTGTGTTGTGGGTGATAGAACACTTTCCATCGAAAACGCTGCAGGGGCATCTTTACTGCCCCTGCAGAGCGCGGCTGAGCATTGTCTTGAAGAAGGAAACACATGACAATTACGTGGGCTGCGTAGCTTCAAGCGAAATTTCTGACGCGGCCCTAGTACTTCGCGGGAGAGTGTTTTCTAGTCATTTTTACGTGCTCACTATGCGCTCAGAAGTGAAAAGAGCGACGGGACGTGATCGACGGGCTTACTACAGGCATTGCCCAATACATCTATACAAATCTTCATCGGATTTTCAGTGGTTTCCATTTCGCTAACGACCGGCACTTACTTTCAGAACAGCCCTCGTATTTTCTAAGCTGTAGTTCTGTCCTTCATCCTCAGTACTACCACAATGATTAAATTATGATCTATCTTGCGAAAGGAAATTACTCTGCTTAAATTCCATCAGAGCAAATGACTAAGTTCTACGGCATATCTGTACCACTCACTAGTTCGGAAGCTGATTTCGATAAAAAAAATTCTTAAGCAATGTGAATGCATCGAGAAGATATGACGTTCGTATGATGCTGATGGTGGTGATGGTGATCATCATCATCATCATCATCATAATCATCATGTTACGTGTCCTCCCGCTTTGCTTGAAAATAATTTAATTTAGCAGGCAGAGAAATTAATTTTACCTGCGAAAAATTTTGAGAAGGTATCACACAGCATGAAAATATTGTTTTTATGGTCGATGCGTACGCTGCGCATATATAATTATTTACTTGAAAGTTCATCACCAAGGAAGTCAATGAAGTTGTTACGAAGGAGTGTAAAACAAAGCCCAAGACCGGAGTTTCTACGGAATTAATTTTGGTTACCTTGTGACAAAACTGATTTAAAAAAGCCAGTCAAATTCTGTGCGCTGCACATCACTCTTATATTAAGATTAAGACGACAACCGCTCACTGTTAGTTATGTAAGGATCCTAAAAGTAATTAAGGCCGAATACGACAGTTTCAAACACGAACGACTTTTTAATCATTGTGCACATCTTTTCGAGAGTATGTTGTGTCTGTAAACATTAGCGCTGCTGCTACAGGAGAAAAATGGCACCACCACCACCACCACCACCACCACCACCACAAGTTCCAAATGATGATATTCAATTAAGCATCATCAACTTTGCGTTCCGCCAAAATGTCATATTGAAAATTTGAGGGAACAATACAGCTGACCGATCTTCTGAAGACGCGCCATTACGTCTCCTTAAAGTCAGGTGTACAGAGTCATCCTCTGAAACCACGCAGCGAAAGTACTTAATGCAAATGCTGCCATCACTGCAACAACAGATAGGCAGGATTTATTTGACGCAGTGGCACATTGCCGCTATCTCTACGCGTGCGCTCATTTTAGCTTGAAGTAACAGCAGTCCATACCATTTTTCATTTTGCAGTGTTAAACAGGGTGTTCAGCGGGCACAACAGCAGGAGATGCTAAGGATGATCAAAACTGCTATCGGCTGTAGGCGTTTTCGCCGTAATTGTCGTCTCAGTTACGCTGTGAAGAGAACTGTCACACACTTCATTTAGCACTCCTCTGGGAAGATATACAAACAATAAGTGGACTTTCAATTTAACACTCAGGCTCCATTTCTTTCTGGAAGAAGTAAACATCCGCATTGGCAGACCTCTTCGAAAGACGCGTCATCGACTAGACGCACACAACTATTAGACAAGTAAACGGGATTTGCGGTCCATAAAATGGATACCAAACATCGTCGCTGTGATCCTGATGTCAGTTGATGGTGTGTGTAGTGTTACATTATGAAATAATGTATGTATACATTATAAAAATTATATTTTATGTAAATTCTATAACATCCTGTAGACATCTCTTCAAAAAAACTGGGTATTTTGACAACTACTTGACAACAGGGACAATGATGAGTGTTCTTTGTCATTACCAATATTTTTCTTTTCCCAAAAATAAAAAACAATGAAATCCATAACTTTAAAACCAATAACAATGTCAGATAAATGGGCATTCAACAACCTGCCAGCACATTAAATGTCGTGTAAATAATGCGGTGGACTTAAGATCGAATTTTTTGTTGGGGACTCCTATTCCATTGTGGAGTGTCTCTCCGAAACTCATGTTTAATGTTTTAGAAGAGTTTATAATTAGAATTAGCACTGCAGTACAGTAACACGGACATATTTCTCAGTATTGCACTTGAATTAAATCAAATGTATATGTTTGGCTTCTTTCCACAATCCAGAGGCCACTCTTGTCGGTTCCATGGACTACGACTAATGTACCATGGACTACGACTAATGTAATGTAATGTGAGGCCACTGAGTGCAAAAGAGGCTCGCAGACCCTCTGGTGACATTTGCAGCTGTTGCTGCAAGTATCAGACCAGCAGCAGCAACTCTTACGCAACGAAGGATTAACAGTACATGATACAAGAGAGCGAGTTCACTGCAGTTTAGTTTCTTGAGTTTCTTGTGCAATAGCATGTAGACGTGACGATTTACGAGTTTGGGATGTCATCAGAGACTTTCTCCACGATTACGAGACATTAAAATCTATGGATAGAGGAGGGAGGGAGGGAGGGAGAGTCTAAATTTCCAAAGTGCTTTTACTGTAACACGTACGTTGGACCGAAATCTTCGCGACGCAGTGGAAGATATGTTCCTTTCTTCCATCTTCTTTGTCAAAAGATGGAAGGAGAGAATATGCCTACCGCACAAACCCGAGGACACACTGTGCATTGATCCGGCAAGAAGTCCGAGAAGATTTCTGACACGTCACGAGACCCTTCATTTACATCAACCAGTTGCTACTGCCATTTTCCCCAGGAACTATCTAAACGGAAGGATTTGCTTTTAAGACACTCATCGTATGTCCAATACATTGTTAACTTTGGGGAACACATCAAAATAACTAAGAATTTTAAAAAAGATTAATCCTGAAGGGGATAAACTGTGTGACAAGATCATACGTAAAAAGCAACTGTTGGACAGGTTTTTTAATATAACTCATGTCGCACCGGTTTTACATAGTTCCTTCTGATTTCCAGATCTGCTTCAGCGCTGTAACCAGTAGCGTATCAGTCTCTACGAAAGCAGCATTTGTGTAACATACAACTTAGCGCAACTTTTCCTTCCGTATCTATTCGTTTCACACATAACACATGTACCTGAAAAAACTTCTCCATGGGAATTCTTATACAAACTTTCACATCTGTCGATCAATGTCAACAATCGCATTCCCTAAAGGGCAGCGAAGTGGGAATAGCCCTGTAGGAAAAGCTTTGATATCCATACTGCTGTTTAAGTCCACGATTCGAATTCAGACTTGTAGAAAATATTTTTGTTACTCGAAACCACAGCTTAGACACACTTTCAGTGACTGTAATCTACTGCAAAAATGCATTTGCAAAATACAACAATGGCAGCCTATATTTTAATACGATGCACATAGTGACAGATCGATTTTCCTAACATATTCGTGTCGTACCCAGTACATCTTCCATATGACAAATTAACCAACGAAGCATGCTTAACACCAAAAGAAGGCAAGGCGTTCATCTTAAGGGGGCAATGTAGTCTCATGGCATGGGTGATCAGTTAATAGTTATAGGCTAAGATGTCTCAACCTAATTACAGTCTCATAGTGCGCCACATACGAAGGGTAATCAACGTTTAAAATAAATCCGTGCAATTACTTTTTTGTAGGAGAGACCAGAGTCATTTCGCATAAGTGGCTGTTTGGCACACTGCTTCTATTTCCCACCATCGTGAAGCTAGAGTGCCGTCACCGTAATAGTGAGGCGCGTATGTAAAGGTGCACCATCCACCGAAACTTCAGTTCGGCTGGAAGCTTCAAGAAGGAAGGACCCTTTTTTCAGCGTTTCTCCAACCGCAGAGTAAATTTTGTCTCTGCAAATTTTTTTCATATGGTGAATCTGTAGATCAATTTGAGGCGCTACTGATGGCGCTTTCCCAAAGGGTGACTAAGTGTAATTGACGCCTGCCTGTAT
Organism: Schistocerca americana; assembly: GCF_021461395.2. Classification (NCBI taxonomy): domain Eukaryota; kingdom Metazoa; phylum Arthropoda; class Insecta; order Orthoptera; family Acrididae; genus Schistocerca; species Schistocerca americana. The sequence goes on along the minus strand of NC_060125.1, from coordinate 348,758,755 downwards.
CATAATCTCTTGTGTCTGATGTTCAGAACTGTGTGGTATCCATTCTGTTTCTGATATCCCTTTGGGGGTCGTTGTCATAGTTGGGTATGTCATCAGTTGGCACAGCTTTGATAACTCACCCCACGCCAAGCGGTTCTAGGCGCTACAGTCTGGAACCGCGCGACCGCTCACCCCACACCTACATCAACTATCCTCTCCATTACCGTTCATTGAAAAATAAACACTTTCTCTAAAAAATTAATAGATACAATCACCCCAGAATAATTTGCCCTTTGCCCAACGTCAGGCCACGACGGCAATCCAATCGTGGCCAAAAAATAAAACTTACCTCTATTATAACAGACAATCCCATCAAGGATAGAATCGGGGCTGAAAGTGCCAATATGAAGAAAAGTCAAGTGCGGTCACGAAAGGTGACATGGCTTCGGTTGATAAGTCGAATGAGAAAGAACTTCCCAGAAAACGTCAATTCGAATTTTCCACTACGGATTCTGACGACCGAGTGTCAGACACCAGCTATGCCGAAAGTAACGACAGGCAGGACTTCCCTAATGACGGTTCAGAGGTTAAAGAATCTTTCCATGGCGAAGAGCTTTCACTCTCAACCTCCTGCGAAGAGTATGGTGAGGGTTCTCATTTGACAATTCCCATTACCCTTGAAGATCCTCAAAAAGATGCCAACGGGTCACATCGAATGATACCAACAACGAATCTCCCACAATCTCAACAGTCTCTTGATCACTCATAATGCCTTATAAATTACTTTGTTTTCGTGAAGTACCATGCCGGCCGGTGAGTAGCGTGGGAAGACTGTCGAAACCGATGGCAACGAGATTCGCGTGACCACCAAGGTCAAAAAGGAGAAAAACCGGAGAGGGCCAGACGAAGATAATTCAGTTCGACACGACCAAAGTAAAAGTGTGCAGAATTTGTACCTACTTATTCAAATAAACGAGCGACCAACTCCTACATTCGTGGTGGATTTAAAATACAGAACTTATCCTATTTGAACAACTATAGGTAGCTACAACATTAAACAGAATTTGTGGTGAAGACTTCATAGTTTGTTTCAAAGTTCATAGCGATTTTTATACATTCAGGCAGAATTGATTTTCGTTCAAGTCTTATATCTTCATGAGGAACTGTTTAGTTGGCTTAGTTGCAAGCTTTTAGGAAAAGTGATTTTGGGTAACTTAAACGAGTACTTAACAAATGGGTCCCAAATGATTTTGCAGTCAAAAAGTTAAGCTATCCGCCGCATTCACCAGAATCTCCCCGAATAATGCAGAAAAAAATCAAAAACCAAAATCTCTATCAACTATCCTGATCTCCCCTATATTTGCGGGTGCATGTCTGCAGGCCTGATACACACAGAAATCCCCACGCCACAGTACCGTCGCTTTCAGCTAGAGAGGAGCCATATCCAATTTATTAACGGATGGCGCCATTTTGTTTCGGCTTCTCTGGTGGCGTGCCTTGTTACTGTGGCGCATGGATTTTAATGTTCAGAAAATCTGCAGGCATGTGATGTCCACACACACAAAAAATGAATTTATGCCCATCTAAATACCAGAAATATGACCGATATGATAAAGTTTGAAGCTGTTCTAGGAAATGTAGTTACCACTAGTCCCAATCATAGCAGAGTATGCTGGACAATCACGTCTAGTTCAGTTCTAGTCATACATTGATGACACATTGCATATTGGTAACATGAGTGATCAGAGGCGGTAAGTACCTCACGTAATCTTTGATAACAAACAATTATTAATCAAACGTTCCATAAAATTCATACCGTAGCACTTAATGAGCGGTGCAAATTTACGATATTTTTTGGCAAAGACGCTAGTAATGTCTAGAGAGCGAAATTGGCAACAGTCCCTCAGTCTGGATTAATTCAGCAGTGTAGTCCCAATGTTAAAATGAAAGAATAATAAGGGCAATAAGTAGCAAACTGGTGCTTCGACGGTGAGGTACGGACATTTAAGCGGAACAGTGTTGTCTCTACAATCGTCGCTGGTTCCAGTAGTCACCAATTTTCACTAACTCTGTAATCATTAGTCGTTGGATAGTGATACATCGGTTTCGTAGAATTCACAGAATTATAAGTTGGGAACCAGTGATTCATCATCTAAATTCCGGATACACCGCCCTTTGGACTGCTCGTTCTAAACAAGATGAATTCAAAAATATGGTCCAAGGATAAACCACGTAATACACTCTGTATTATGTTCCTCTTTGGGTTATTTAAAAAGGCTGTACACTCCTCTTCTTTCGTACGTTTTACTCAGGGTCCAGAGAGAGCGTGTGGATCCGAATGTTGTGAAGTACTGATCATGGAATTACCAGACTGAACAGGATAAACCAGTAGAGGTTGTTGGCACAGACTAACCAGTTCAAGGCGGCGAAGTTCGTTACGTGTCGGCGTCTGTGACACAAAAAGACCCACGCTTTGGCTCTTAGAGAAAGTAGGCAGTGCATTCACTTGATCACTCGCTACTGCTAACACCATTACCGTTTATAATGCTATTTTTGTATTTATGCGTATTCTCTAGAAATAAAGTATTTCATTCCACGTTTTGTTTTAACATTCTTCAAATTCGATTTTTACGAACGTTTCTAAATGTGTGTGTTACTACTTTAGGGAACTGAAGTTACGAAGATAGCCGAGGACAGCCAATTCGTAATGTCTCCTTGTTAGGTAATGAAAACCTCACTGAAAGTCAAATAAAAAAAGGACGATTCAAGATTATAATTTTATCATTTCGGTACATCGAGTGTAAGGTTTTTTTGCTACTGGCGTCTTCTGTTAAAAAAGACGAAAAATTCTATTTATGATATAAATTTCACTTGTACCAGACCACACCTAACCAACTACAGAAAGTGCAGAAAAAGAAGGAGGTACAAATTACACTTTCAAGGGTTGTACAAAAATTCCAAAATTTAACTTCTGAGCAATTCCAAAAGGAAATCTGCACGAGAAGACGAACGGAAGAGGCAGGGACGTGCGTGACACTGGACACGGGCTGCGGTACAAATATTGGATTTCGCCGAACAGTCGCCTAATTGGACTATGGCCAAGTCTGTATTGGCGACCTCCACCACCCTGTTGACTTACGTAGAACTCCGATCAATGGCATCGTTCTGCGGGAATCGTCTCAGGCTGAACTGCAGAATATGTGGGTAGCCAGTACTATGACCCCCCCCCCCCCGTCTCCCCCCCCCCCTCCCGGTCACGCCTCTCTCCAAGACCTTTTTTACCGATTGGACATGCGATAGACGGTGGACCATAAATGTACTTATCAGGAGGAGCTTCCACGACGGCGTGTTCTCCATACACCTCCGTAGGACAGACCTCTACACCTTGTCTGTGAGACTAAGATCAGAAGGCGTTCTAATTTTTTTTTTCCGGAGCGTTATCGCGTCGAAAACGTCTCCCATCAGAAAATACAGCTCTAGCAAAATCACACTAATTGGACTAACTGGATCGAGTCACAGTCCAAATTATTTGAAGTCTGAATTATAGGAATGTTGTCTAAACAGTTATCTGAAACTATGATTAGGAATATAACAAGCAGTGTATGTAGCGGTTAAATGAAAACTATGTGAATTGTAATATTATGTGAAATACTGTGACTATAACTCCTTTCCCCATCTATATACGAGGGTTGGAACTCAAATAGTGGCAACTATTTATTCACAACCGATACAAAAGAGTTACATGTTTGCACCTGCTACTGTCCTTCAAAGTAGTCACCAGCGTTTTGTAGAACCCGTTGCCAGCGATGTGATGGTGCGAGTGGAGCGGTCTACTGCCTGTCGAATCTCTGGAACAGCTCTGAAGCGAATGCCACGAAGTGGTTCCTTCAACTTCAGAATCAAATCAAAGTCACAAGGACTTAAGTCCGGGGAGTATGGTGGATGGTACGGTACTTCCCAGTCCCATCGACCGAACAGAGCAGCAACAGCTTGCGCTATATGCGCCCGCACAGTGTCGTACAAAATGATGGGTGGATTGCGCAGAAAGTATCGCCGCTTCTTTCGCAAATCTGGTCGCAGGTAATGCTCCAAAAACGAACAGTAATACTGTGCATTGACAGTCTGCCGTGGAAGAAAGTAATGCGTTAGGATAACACCATCACATTCGTACACGATTACCACCATAACTTTAGACCGCTCCATTCGCGCCATCAACAGAACAGGCTCTGCTACCGGCATACTACGCCTTCCACATCGTTGGCAACGGGTTCTACACAACGCTGGTGACTACTTTGAAGGACAATAACAGAAGCAAACATGTAACTCTTTTGTATCGGTTGTGAATAAATAGTTGCCACTATTTAAGTTCCAACCCTCGTGTCTGTTTGTTCTTTTTCTTCTGTCTGTCCTTTTCTATCTACTTCGTAGTATTGGTGTTGCATGGAAAAACATCCTTTACACCGACGTCGCTAGGCAGAGGGTACCCCATACTGACGCCGCTTGGCAGAGGGTGTCGCTTGGCAGAGGGTACTCCTTACCAATGTCGCTGGGCAGAGGGTGCGTGTATTGAACCGGGGACCTAGAAACGACGGAGAGGCTTCGTCCTCGCCGGAGCTCTCAGTGGTTCACAACCCCACAACAGGCTATAGCAGTCCACTCATCCCACCGCCGCCCCACACCGAACCCAGGGTTCATGTGCAGTTCGGCCCCCGGGCTGCGGACAGCTACGTGGCACTACCAGGAGGGTAGACCTCTGAGCCAGACGCCCTATAGCGTGCATGCCACTGACCCCAAACCACCAGTTTACGAATTCGGTGATGTCAAGTGAAAATTCATTTGAGGGTGGAGTGGAGGTCTGTTATGTTTTCTGATGAAAGGTGGTTCTTTCCCGGTGCCATTGATAGCCGTCTGTTGGTAAGGATGAGGCCAGGTGAGCGTCTGCAAACAATCTGTGTGCGGCCTAGACAAACTGGACCTACGCCTGGATTTAGAGTCTGCGGTACAATTTCGTATGCCAGCACGGGCACTCTTGTGGTTATCCCAGGCACCGCATGTCAGTGCAGTGATTCGATCTGTTTTGCTGCAATTCATTAACAGCATTCCAGGGGGTTGTCTTCCAACAGGATAACGCCCGCCGACATACCTCTGTTGAAACTCAACACGCTCTACAGCACGTGGTCATGTTGCCTTGGCCTGCTCGATTACCTAATATGCCTCCAGTCGAGCTGGTATGCAACATTATCGGACGACGGCTCCAGCGTCATCCATAAACAACGTTAACCGTCCATTTAGTTACCGACGAAGTGCAACAGGCAACGAACTCCACACCACAAACTGACATCCGATACCTATACGACACAATTCACGCACGTTTGCATTCTTGAATTCAACATTTTGGTAGTTACACCGTTTATTAATTTAACTGCATTTCACACTTGCAATGGCTTATCTCGCACTTACGTTAACGTGTGATTCTGTAATGCTAATTAGTTAAATATGTTACCGAGACAAAAGTATTCCCAAAATTTCATTACTCTACATTACTCGTTTCTTGATGTTGCTATTTTTTTCCCTTAAGTGTAGTTGTAATATTACAGTTATTAACGAAGGCAACAACGAAAAGTGTTACTGCACTATCAAACGTGCAACGCAGCTGCCCGCGTTTGCGAGCAGAAAAGGTGGTACGTTTTATCATTACATAATTTACAGATCTGTCATTTTAAAGCGAGACTTTTCATTAAATTATCTTTCCCTTAATTTTTTACTTGTGTGTTCACGACCATAGAGCCACCCGTAATTTACAAATATATACAACTGCCAGTTTTGAATGTTATATGTGTGTGCAGTGATCTACACACAATATTATGGATGCTGGTATGAGGTCAAAGCTAGCACAAATATGCACAACTGAAAGCATATCAGTTACCAACTTGCAACAGATCTCTTTTTCCACATGTACAAGTATTTTCTCAGTCCTATAAATCTACCTACTAGTTCAAGTCCACTGGTACCAACAAGAGAAGTTTCTTTTGGTTATCAGCCAAAGGCCGGAACTGGTAATTCCTTCCCAAATATACAAATCGGAGTTCCCTCTGCCAAACTCCCAACTCAACGGAATTTAGCAGAGTTTCTCGACGGTCCTCCTTGCCTACTGGGGTACAAAAAGAAAAAGTACGAAGACGAAGAACAAAGAGAACAAACGGAAGAAATATGATTTCCAATGGCCAAGTATATGCCACTCGTTAATGAAATCAGTGGCTACGAATACTAATGCAGATGACATCCTGTTCCCCTTCTGAAAAATAAGCAAAAGCTGCAGAGCTCCGTTGTTTTATTATTTTAGTAACAGAACCACCTCATTATTAGCTTTTCGCGCCATATACTGCATTCTGTCAGCACGGTAAGTGGGCATCTCAGATGGAAACATCTGGATATGCATAACAGAAGAGGAGTAATTGGAATGTCAGGGTCAGAGATTATCACTTGAAAACTATCGTAAGCTGCTTAATCGCCACTGTTACGAAACTCCAAAACCCATAACGCAACAAACAAAGCGTCGGACGATGACTTCTGCAGGAATGTTCTCACAGACTGAGGTCAAACGGTTCGTACAGAAGCTATCTTAAGAGGAACATTTACCCTAAGGGATCTTGCGACTACAGTTAGTGCACGCTGCACGTAAACGCGATGACGCAGCCCAAAAATATTTTGATAAATGCGCTACTTTACTCTTTCCGCTGGAATGAAATTATCAATAGTAACATTGCCAATAAACTGTGAGAAGCTGATTTTTAAGCGACAAATGGTACAAACTGTTTTCCCAAAACAGAGCAATTTTGCTAAGGCGATATCAATAAAAAGATCAGCACATATTCATTTAGAAGTGGTAGAAGACTTGGGAGAAGAATGGAAACACTTAAAAACAGCCGTATCGAACATAGCTAATGAGGTTCTGGGGAAGAAAACGAAACACAAGAAACATAGACGAGTAAGAACTTGGACGCCAGAGACGGAAAAAAGCAATTAAAGAAAAACAAGAAACTTTCAAGACTTACATAAATAATCCCAGTATTATGAACTGTAATGAATACAAAGGGAAAAGAAATAATGCGAAATACATAAATCGGAAAACGCACGCAGAATCATGGGGACGCTTTATTATCAATAGAGAGCACAATTTACATGCGGACAAACTATCGCTTATAAAGTGACGAAATCACTCAACATACAAGAAATGATCGTATACATGTTAATAATATAAGAGAAAACCAATGCACAGCTCACTATAAAAAATTGTGGCCTGATGGTATTTAATTCAGATAGTACCAGAACTACATGACACAAAAGACCTGGACTATACTGATAAGAGAAAAATGATGGAAGCTCTAAAAGCTACCAAAAAGTAGATGGGATTAACCGGAAACTGTGGAAATAGGGAGGGGTATTCCTGCATCTAAGACATCTTCAGACATTTAACCAGTGTTCGAGAAATAAAGAGGTACCAAAAGACTGGCTTAGAGCCAAAGTAATCTCTGTCTTTACAAAGGGCGATAAAAATAGATGTAGTAACTATCGAGGTATAAGCTTCCTGGATTCAGCCTATAAGTTATATGCCAAAATTCTGAATGCAATAATTTAAAATATCATTGAAAAGTTAATATCTGAAGAACAATCAGGTTTTAGAAAACACGACCAACTACTGACAACTATTTTACACTGCAACAAGATAGAAGAGAGACGGGAGTTCAGCAGGGAAACCTACTTCACTTTTGAGGATTTTGAGAAAGCTTTCGATCACGTGAACAGAGAAATGCTATCGAATATCATGGCTGAATGAGGTTGTCCATCTCACCTCATATACGCTATTAAGAGTCTGTACACTATACACAAACACCGGAATTGTGATAGATGTGGAAAAGATAACCACGAACCCAACGAACACAAACAAACACGTATGACAAACATGCTGTATTTCCCCGAAACACTATGCGATATCAGTTACGAATATAACCATGACGTGGACCAAAATTAAATAAATTTATTTCCATACGTGGAAGCACTGTAAAAAGTTTGCAGAATAAAGCCAGAAAACAAACCCAGTTGAAGCTTTATAAAACAATAGCAGTACCAACCCATACTTCCGGAAGAAGCATGGACAATAATACAACACCAAGAAAGCAGGATACAGGCTCAAGAAATGAGATTTCTACGAAGAATGGAAGGATGTACAAGAGAAGATCGAAAAAGAAATGAAAACTGTAGGAAGACCAAGCAAGAGATAGGTACCGTATCAGGCAATTGCCTAATACCTAAAATGAAGAAGAAGACACATTTATTTTCGCCCTGGTACCGATTATTCGCTACAGGCCGGCCAGGCAACAGCGGAAAAGCTGAAATAGAATGAATGAAACTATGACAAAAGGTCATAAAATGTGGGAGTATGTTTCAATTTGAAAAAGACGGCAAAAGGCAGTATTAAGGAACAGCATGAAGAACCTGTCTGATCTAATGTTATGCCTCAAAATTACGAGAATAATGTCCCGCAGCACAGTGTGCCTACAGCACAATTAAGAGAGAGTAGGTGGAAACGGAGACAGAAAATCGAAACAATAAAAACGCTGCACTGGTCGACCGCGGAAGAAGAAGCGTGCAGAATACGACGTTACAGAAAGGTGATATTAACTCGAAACAAGTGTTCAATACTGCGCAGAAGATGATACGGAGAACGCTGAGGTAGCTGGAATAAAACAGGAGAGTAAATCAAGAACAGAAAAAAAGGGGAATGTCTCATTCGTGTGTAAGAACGAGAACAAAAAAATTAAATCAAGCAGCGTCGGGCAACGTAACACTGACCAGGACGACAAAGAGAATAGTTTTTAGTTACGGTCGCAAATTATCTGTAAGGCTCTATCTCCGTTATTTGATTTCCTGCTGCCTGAATATTTATCGTACTTATTGTTGTATTCTTTTGGCAAGGATAAATTCTATAGAAAGTCATTTTTCCGATCCTGCGGGGTAATTTTGTTTTTCTCTCCTTTAAGTATACAGTGTTTATTGTGGACTCCACCTCGAGAGCTAAGAAGAAGTTGAGTAACAATGTGTAACTTACTTCTCCGATCGGTTGTTCAATTTTCAGATCGCACTGCAGCCACATTAACTTAATTTACTGAACATTTCAGATTTCCCGCTTCCGTTGTCATCATGATTGCAGGAAACCTTGGATTATCCATAATAGTGGAGACGGGTGGGGGAGAAGAAGATTCAGGTTCGCATCTCGTTCGCTCACTTTCAAGCGAAAGTAAAGAAGCAGCTCTCTTCAAGGCTCTCAACAAGATGCCGATGTGTGTCGGTGAAACCACTGTAACCAGCAAGATGTTCACCTTAGACTAGTGACCACGCGGCCAATAGCTGTGTACACTTGCAGCCGCTTTCTATAGCCGTATTGCGCAGCACACAGCGATTAGAGCTTCCGTTATTGGATCACTATAAACCTCCCACTGCCTTCAAAACCAATGCCATCCCCCTCTCCAAATCCCACATCCGTAAAAAACACTTTTCACTCCTCCTACTCTGGTACTTTTGCTGCAGCCTTATTTAAATCATGATTACACGTACGTGCAACCGCATTTTATTAACTGTACACAATTACTCTGCAATTCACAATCCACAGAGTTCACTGACCCACTTTCACGCTCAGTACAGTTCCACTCCCAAAAAAGGCTCAGTTAATTTTTTCCGTGAGAGCTCTGATTTCTTTTACTTTATTACGATGATCATCTCTCCCTACGTAGGGGGGCGCGAATGATATACTGTCGCATTTGGAAGAGAAAGTTAGTGATGAAATTTCTTCTAACGATCTCGCCACTACGGAAAACGCCTTTGCTTTCATGGTTGAACCCCCATATCCGTAACAGTCTCTCCTCTACATGTCAATGGTAAAAAAAAAAAACGAGCTGCCCTTCTTTGAACGTTTCCGATGTCCTCCGGCAGCAGTACTTGGCAAGGATCCCATACCGCGCAGTAATACTACAGGAGAGGACGGACAAGCGTACTGTAAGCAGTCTCTTTAGTAGATCTGTTGCAATAAAACTCAGTATTTGGTTCGCCTTCCCCACAACATTACCTACGCGATCCCTCCAATTTAAGCTGTTCGTAACAATAATACCTAGGTATTTACCTGAATTGACAGCCATTAGATTTATGTGATTTTTTATGTAATCGAAATTTAACGAATTCCCTTTAGTAATGACATGGATCATCTCGCACTTTTCATTATTTAAAGTTAACCGACACTTACCGCATAACGCAGATATCGTGTATAAGTCACGTTTCAATTGGTTTTGATCTTATGACGACTTTACTACACGCTGAACGACAGCCTAATCTGCATTCAATCTAAAAGGCCTGCTCGGATTGTCTCCTACATCGTTTATGTAGATTAGGAACAGCAGGGGACCTGTAACACTTTCTTGGGGAACGCCAGATGTTACTTCTGTTTCACTCGACGACTTTGTCAGTTACTACGAACTGCGATTTTTCTAACAGGAAATCACGAATCCAGTTGCACAACTGAGAAGGCACCCCTTAAATGCGAGGTCGGTAGTCCAATCCATATTGAGGCTCATTTGAAAGTTTTGTGTTAACTGTTATGACAGGAAAAATATTAGCTGCTAACGTCTTACCTTGTGCATCGAGGGGGGGGGGGGGGGGGCGCGACAGAAAATTAGTTTCAGGGAGGTGCAAAGATCAATCTTCTATGTGACGTATTTATTACATCTCACAAAATGGGCTTCGTCTACATTCAAGAAATGTAAAAACAAACCATTAAATTGCATCACGACGCCGAACGAAAAATGGCGAGCTACAGTGATCACAAACGTTTGCACCATCAAGATCGAAGGCGTACTTCTTGGGAGTTACAAACAGTGCAGGATTAGCTAGGCATTGTTAAAGTATGCATATTGAGCCATATTGGTGTGACGGTATGATCAGAACTGATGGAATGTGATGGCATACAACCGAATGCGAAACACACTGTCGAGGAGCTTACGCTTTAACGTGCAGCTGCAGATAGTACGAAAACATGTTTTATAGGCAAGGAAAATAACAATTTCACATACCGGATTTGGTAACTAATTCTCATTATATGATTTAACTTGCTGTAATTTTGCCGTGCAGTTAAGTTATTTATCTACTTCATTAAATAAGATTACTGTGGAACCGGTGAGGTTTTAGAAAATTTTACTACTGACAGAGATACAACAGTTGGTGGTAGGTACAAATGGTTGATTACCCATGATCTACATCAATATTCCCCAAACCAGCTGAAGTAGTGTGGTGGAAGGTACTTCTGGTACTACTAACTGATACCAAACCCCCCCCCCCCCCCACCCCTGCCCCCTTGCCTGTTCGATACGCGAATGAAGTGTGGGAAGAACATTGTCGGCATACCTTTGTATTAGCTGTAATTCCTCGATATTCTCGTTGTGGTTATTTTTCGAGTCGTATATGAGAGGAAAGCAATATGTTGTCCGATTCTTCTCCCCCCTCCCCCCCCCCCATATATATATATATATATATATATATATATATATATATATATATATATAAAGTTATAACAGTGAAGGAAACAGTTCTTTCCATGCAGCAGTGTTTAACTGTTATTCGGCAAGGATATCCTTCATACCACCACATAGCAGCATTTCTGCTTAGTGGCTTACTGGCCTTATGAATCTGTATTTCATATGTGCAGTACTTTATGTCATGTGTTACACGTAAGTCAAACGTTTTCCTTAATTTTTTTTATTTTATACGAATATCCCCATATTAATTTCTGCCTGGTATACTTTAAGTTACTTTATATGTATACCCATGCGCTGATTGCATGGACGACAAGCTTGTTGAAAAACGGTGTCTTACTGCTGCTTGGAAGGAACACTTCGCTTCATGTAATTGACAAAGCCTTTGAGAAGGCCATATGTCACATCATCACTTGAAAATGGAATAACACATACCGTTCCAAAACCGGTCGGCCGCAGAAGCGTTCATTCAAACGAGCATAATTTTTAACTTTTACTGCACTGCGGCAGCTTCTGGAAATGTAGGATAAAAGCGAAGGCGACTCAGTTATATCTTGTTGCTATTCAGTATACGCGGCAAGTAAATTAAAAACTAACAGTGACACTGTCTATTTTTTATTTTCGTTTGCTTACCTTCGTTTCAGTAATGTAATACGAGTTCTCAGAGTTCTGATAACACTAATTTTTATCCGTGTTTTAATAATACTGAGCAACCTTTAAGGGCAATCGCACCAGGAGAATCAATTACACTGAGTTTGGAATATTTACGAATGAAATTATGTATTGCTTTGATGAGAGAGTGACTGTATTTCAGATCCGGTATCACTCCAAAATAATGTTACAGATAGTTCACGGCAAGGTAACATCCGGTAACATTTTTTACTGCCCGATTCCTTTTTCTGTCTATCTGAGCACGAATTACAGGGACAATCAGATAAATGAATCTGTTTCAAGAACGGTTTGCAGCACTCGCAATAACGAAGCTACTTTATTATTTGTTCCCTTTGGCTATCGCCCACTGAAACACGTTTAAAGTTTCGAAAAACTCACAATAAGTAAATAGTAGGGCTAATGAAGGGGCCGGCCGCAGTGGCCATGCGGTTCTAGGTGCTACAGTCTGGAACCGCGCGACCGCTACGGTCGCAGGTTCGAATCCTGCCTCGGGCATGGATGTGTGTGATGTCCTTAGGTTAGTTAGGTTTAAGTAGTTCTAAGTTCTAGGGGACTGATGACCAAAGAAGTTAAGTCCCAGAGAGCTCAGAGCCATTTGAACTAATGAAGAGCTGCAAAGGACGTTTCAATACACGCAATTAAACTCCCTCCACAGCGATTTTATCACGCTGTAAGCGTGCGTACTGAGTTCGGTCGCCGGCCGAAGTGGCCGTGCGGTTAAAGGCGCTGCAGTCTGGAACCGCAAGACCTCTACGGTCGCAGGTTCGAATCCTGCCTCGGGCATGGATGTTCGTGATGTCCTTAGGTTAGTTAGGTTTAACTAGTTCTAAGTTCTAGGGAACTAATGACCTCAGCTGTTGAGTCCCATAGTGCTCAGAGCCATTTTTTTGAGTTCGGTCTCTCCTCTGTAATGGAGTTACAAAAAATGACTTTAAGGGGTTGGTCAAGGGATGCGAGCATTTACTCCGAGATTACTATTCGTTCTGCGAAACACATACCTAGACTATATCACCGTGATACGAATAATAAGGCGAACTTTCGCGGTGGATTTCTCCTCGATATTAGTACACTAGAAGAACTGAGTGAGGTGGCGCACTGGACTTACTTACGGGAGGACGACGGTTCAAGCCAGCGTCCGGCCATCCTGCTTTACGATTTCCGCGATTTCCCTAAATCGTTTCAGGGAAATGCCGGATGCTTCTTTAGAAAACCCATGGTCGTCTTCCTTCCCAATCCTTCCCTAATCCGATGGGATCGATGACCTCGCTGTTTGGTCCCTTCCCCCGAATCAACCAACACTAGAAGAGATCCATTCGAAAACATTTACAGATTTTTCGCAGTCATCGTCAAAGAGTAACATTCAATAGTTTACACTGACGTGGCAAAAATCAGGGGATAATATCGGATAACCTGTTGTCTGGCGTAGTGCAACAACTCGACGAGGCATGGGCTTAACAAACAAGTCGCTGGAAGTCCCCTGCAGAAATATTGAGCCATGCTGCCTCTATAGCCCTCCATAATTGCGGAAGTGTTGCCGGTGAAGGATTTCGTGCCCTAACTGATCTCTCGGTTATGTCATACAAAATGTTCGAGGGATTCATGTCGGGCGATCTGGGTGGCCAAGTCATTTGCTCGAATTATCCTGAATGTTCTTCAAACCAATCGCGAACAATTGTAGCCTCCTTACATGACATGGTTGTTTGGGAAGGTGAAGTCCATGAATGGCTGAAAATGGCCTCCAAGTGGCCGAACATCATCGTTTCCATTCTCCGCTCAAGAGACTGGGTGTTTGTGTCGTCTTCACCATCTCCATTTCATCCTCATCGACGCGCAAGTCGCCGAAGTGGCGTCACCTCAAAAGATTTGCACCAGGCGATCAGGTCTACCTGCCAGGAGGCCCTGGCCACACGCCATTTCATTTCGTTTCAGTTAGGCCAGATGGCCCCATTCATTCCATGCAGACAAAGCACCCACTACTGTTGGCCGTGCGGTTTGAGCTGCCATGTCTGAGATTGTGCGGCCCCTCCCGCCGGAGGTTCGACTACTTGCTCGGGCATTGGTGTGTGTGTGTGTGTGTGTGTGTGTGTGTGTGTGTGTGTGTGTTTTGTTCGTAGCATAAGTTAGTGTAAGTTAGTTTAAGTTGTGTGTAAGTCTAGGGACCGATGACCTCGGCAGTTTGGTCCCTTAGGAATTCACACACATTTGAACAATATTGTCGTGCCACCACCAGCTTGCACAATACCATGTTGGGATCTGCGCCATAACCGAACCCAACCACCAGCTCTTACTAACTGACATTGGGACTCATCTGACCAGGCCACGGTTCTCCAGTCGTCTAGGGTCCACCCGGTACGGTCACGAGCCCAGGAGAGACGCTGCAGGCAATGTCGTGCTCTTAGCAAAGACACTCGCATTGGTCATCTACTGCCACAGCCCATCAAAACCAAATTTCGCTGCACGGTCCAAACGGATACGTTCGTCCTACGGCCCACATTGATTTCTGTACTTCTTTCACGCAGTGCTGGTTGTCTTTTAGCACTGACAACTCTACGCAGACCCCGCTGCTCCTGGTCGCTAAGTGAAGACTGTCGACCACAGCGTTGTCCGTGGTGAGAGGTAAGCCTGAAATTTGGTACTTTCGGTACGCTCTTGACACAGTGCATCTGGAATACTTAATTCCCTAACGAATATCCAATGCGTCTAGCTCCAACTACCATTCGGCGTTTAAAGTCTGTTAACTCCCGTCGTGCGGCCATAATCACGACGGAAACCTTTTCACATGAATCACCTGAGTACAAATGATAGCTCCGCCAATGCACTGCCCTTTTACCCCTTGTGTACGTGATACTACCACCATCCGCATATGTGAATAGCGTTACGCCATGACTTTAGTCAACTGAGCGTATTACTCGACATCAACGTTGACCAAACACGTTGCAGGGTGGTCGTTTGTTCTGGGAGCTACAAACTACGTGCAAATTAAGGAAAGAGTGGAAAAAATAACACAACCGAATATAAAGTTCGCTTCTGAAACAGTAGAACTAAGATACACGAATAGCAGACAATTAAAGTTAAAAAACATTATCAGGATCTGGGATATATTAATGATGTAGTGGATAGCTCGACGGGAACACGATAGGCCTCAAAAAGAATACTCGACTGATGAAACTACGACCTTCAATCAGCGCCGTACATAACGTAATATAAGATCGGTCGATTCAAATGTTTAAAGAATTAACAGACAGAGTTCATTTCAAGCTGTAATTCTGAACTAATGCCCGTGGCTTGCAGAAATACTGCTGCATCATCTAGCGTGTAATATGCTAATGGGGTACTGGAAGAATAACAGATATCAGGTCGCCGAAGTGGAGTCAGATATGAAGCCCTGCATTTTTTTTAACTCTCTCAGATATCTGGCAGGTCAGTGATGGAATCAACATCTTTCATGTGTTCGCCAGGCACGATAGCCGATAAACCACAAAGAAAGGCTCAATTCTCAGAAGTAAAGAAGAATGACGAGTTGTGAAACACGTCGTCGTGTGCAGAAAAGACAATGTCGTGCATTTCGATTCGCACTCGGTTTTCGAGAAAAATGGTATTAGTTACGGACAGGAACAAACAAAATGTAGTTAGATACCAATGGATGTGCTGGTCTAGGTTCAAGTAAAATATCATCAGTGGCGTAAAAAAATGTTATATGATGTTCCGTTGTCCGTTTGCCACTTGGAATGCACTGCCTGTTTTCGAATTGCTGGTAATAGTGCAACTAACAGAAACGCAGTGTTTGAAGTGTGACAAACTTACCGCAAATATGATGCTGTCTTTGCGGTCAGTCATTACTTTTGGTAATTATGATCATCGAATCTACTATTTTTCGCTTTTTTTAACTACAGGCGGAGAACAATATACACAAAACGGTACGTTTCTCATTTTGCACTGCGGCTACAACACTGAACAACAGTCACATGTCTCGCCAGCGGTGCAACTGTGTTATAAAACAGCTGCAGTCGAGAAGGGTTGCAGTACGAACTACGCCGGTGTCAGCAAAATACACTCCTGGAAATTGAAATAAGAACACCGTGAATTCATTGTCCCAGGAAGGGGAAACTTTATTGACACATTCCTGGGGTCAGATACATCACATGATCACACTGACAGAACCACAGGCACATAGACACAGGCAACAGAGCATGCACAATGTCGGCACTAGTACAGTGTATATCCACCTTTCGCAGCAATGCAGGCTGCTATTCTCCCATGGAGACGATCGTAGAGATGCTGGATGTAGTCCTGTGGAACGGCTTGCCATGCCATTTCCACCTGGCGCCTCAGTTGGACCAGCGTTCGTGCTGGACGTGCAGACCGCGTGAGACGACGCTTCATCCAGTCCCAAACATGCTCAATGGGGAACAGATCCGGAGATCTTGCTGGCCAGGGTAGTTGACTTACACCTTCTAGAGCACGTTGGGTGGCACGGGATACATGCGGACGTGCATTGTCCTGTTGGAACAGCAAGTTCCCTTGCCGGTCTAGGAATGGTAGAACGATGGGTTCGATGACGGTTTGGATGTACCGTGCACTATTCAGTGTCCCCTCGACGATCACCAGTGGTGTACGGCCAGTGTAGGAGATCGCTCCCCACACCATGATGCCGGGTGTTGGCCCTGTGTGCCTCGGTCGTATGCAGTCCTGATTGTGGCGCTCACCTGCACGGCGCCAAACACGCATACGACCATCATTGGCACCAAGGCAGAAGCGACTCTCATCGCTGAAGGCGACACGTCTCCATTCGTCCCTCCATTCACGCCTGTCGCGACACCACTGGAGGCGGGCTGCACGATGTTGGGGCGTGAGCGGAAGACGGCCTAACGGTGTGCGGGACCGTAGCCCAGCTTCATGGAGACGGTTGCGAATGGTCCTCGCCGATACCCCAGGAGCAACAGTGTCCCTAATTTGCTGGGAAGTGGCGGTGCGGTCCCCTACGACACTGCGTAGGATCCTACGGTCTTGGCGTGCATCCGTGCGTCGCTCCGGTCCGGTCCCAGGTCGACGGGCACGTGCACCTTCCGCAGTCCACCCGGCCTCCCGCATGCCCACTATACGCCCTCGCTCAAAGTCCGTCAACTGCACATACGGTTCACGTCCACGCTGTCGCGGCATGCTACCAGTGTTAAAGACTGCGATGGAGCTCCGTATGCCACGGCAAACTGGCTGACACTGACGGCGGCGGTGCACAAATGCTGCGCAGCTAGCGCCATTCGACGGCCAACACCGCGGTTCCTGGTGTGTCCGCTGTGCCGTGCGTGTGATCATTGCTTGTACAGCCCTCTCGCAGTGTCCGGAGCAAGTATGGTGAGTCTGACACACCGGTGTCAATGTGTTCTTTTTTCCATTTCCAGGAGTGTATGTCATGCATACATTTGAATATTTTAACTGCGACCTGTCCTAGTTCTGAATGGAAATTTTTGTTTGACTAGATAGAAAATTTCTTCCTAACGACATGTTTATAATTCGGTTGCTTTTTTAACCCTTTTTTTGCATTTTGTATGCAAAATTGGCAGTCACTCCAAGGAACCTCAGCAATGGGCATTCAGTGTGAAGCGTATGCGAAGTACTGTCGGCAAATGTTCCAGGAATAGCGTTTTCTACGTTAAATAACCGAGAAAATTAACTGTCCCACATTAGAAAAATAACGAATCTGCTGACAGGTTCTCCTGTGGAGACTCCAGTGTCCAGTCAAACGGGCTGTCACTCTGCAATACCAACAGCATAGCTTCAAGTCATGCCGTAAGGATGCTTGCTTCCCTGACAAAAGTTGATTAGAAGTATAGAGCACGCCGAATTCCCAGTATAATTGTATAAAATTACTCTGAGACTGGAAAATACGGGCAGGGCATTGTGTGAGTATGTGATTAGAGAGAGAGAGAGAGAGAGAGAGAGAGAGAGAGAGAGAGAGGGGGGGGGGGGGTCACGCACAGAGCTCACGCACGACAACGCGAGCCAGTCTGTGCCGTTTGGCCATGACCCGATATCGATGCCTCAGATGGACACTGGCCCACTGCCCTACAGACGGTTCACACTGCGTCATGTTGGACGTGCTGTTACTGATAAGTTATTCGTTCACATTTTTATTTATTTTCTTGTTTTGTTTACGAGCAACAACAATTTAGATGATACAACAATTTTTCCCGTGGATATACAATGGCCTCGCGAAATACCTAAGACATTGTTTGACGCCAGGATAATAACTTCGACTGCACTGCAGACCAGTACCTCAACCAGAATACAGCATTAGAACTTCAAACGGTTCGATGTGCCATACCACACGTTTATCAATAGAAGCTAGAAACAACGTACTTCTCTTTACACACAACTTATTTGTATCCAGAAAATTGAGAAACTATCCTGATACCACAAAATTACGCTGCACACCTCAGCGCAGAAGAGAAAAGAAACAAGGAGACAAATTAGAAAGTAAATAATTTATTAATAACATTCGAAGTGCCATACCAGTTAACTGACTGATTCTAACAAGGGGAGGGCAACGACTTTCGGATCACGGATATACTTCAAACTCTGTACACTTTTAGTACTAATGTTCAAGCAGTAACGCGTACACTTTAAGCGATTGCGAGAAAATCGTAAGAGCAGTTTTACGCGCCAGTGATGTACTGGTGCGTTGCGACCCTGAGCACGAGATGGCGGCAGTCATGAGGTTAACATTCACGGTCCGCAATCGGCGAATCGCTGGACTCAGTCCCGTTCATGGATTTTTTTTTTAATTTAAATTTTGTTCAACGCTAGTCATGTTATTTCACACATATTACATATGAGAGGTAATACGAATGAAAGACAAGTGTATTTGCATGAATTTTTACTGAATTCCTATTGTTGTTTAGTTCGTTGCTAATTTTCATTATCGGACAAAAAATATATTTATCGACAAGAAAAGAACGAAACACATAAAGTTTTCCTGAAAATGTGTGCCACAAGTTGCAGGATGATATTTTTCAAGCAGACACGGAAAACAAATTTAAATGGCATTTACTACACCGAATGAATGCAATTTTCCCGCATGTACAAGGAACCTTCAGAGTTTCCAAGGAGAAACAAAGCTCACTGAGATTTTGAATAATTTCTATTTCTTCCGACAAGTGAGATGCAAACCAACATTTTCGTAAATACCGGTGTCGCAAACTAGCGATGTATGACTTAATGCATTTTATTAGCATCTTCACGAGAAGCAATTTCTGGTTCAGTCTCAGTCAAATATGAAGTTTGAAGGCGCTTGATGAAGTTTCTAACTTGCCTACAGAAATAAAGGTCACGTAATATTTTTTGTAATTATAAAAATCAGTAAACAGCCAAACAACATCGAAAATTCAATAAAAGTTCATGTAAATACATGTGTCTTTTCATCGTATTACTTTTCAAATGTGATATGTACGAAATATTGTGATTAGCGATGAAAAACTGTAAATTAAACAAAATGAGCGGGACTCGATCCAGTGATCTACCGATTACGGAGCTTGGACGCTAACTACATGACCGCCGCCAGTTAATGCTGAGAGTCGAAACACACCAAGGTATCACTGATGCATAAAATTTCTCTTCCGGCTTTCTCGAAAGCGCCTAAGTAGTACACCTTACTACTTGCACATCATGTTGTACTAATGAACTATTTAAAAAAAGTGATCTGGATGTCATGGCATCCCCTTGTAAAGTGCCAATAAGAAAGTTTTAGTTCGAGGTATCATTAATATAGAGGCATTAGGACTATACAAGTACAGAAGTACAGCGGTAATATTTTAACCACATTTTAACTACTACAACTGTAGTCAACGGCAGGCTGTGGTGGCCGAGCGGTTCTAGGCGCTTCAGTCCGGAACCGTGCACCATGGCATACATCAGACACAGTCTTTCTTCTTCTGAATACAATGATACGTTTCTTTTATTCTTTCTCAGGGTAAGCATTTTTAATAGCTATATGAGATGTATGAGTACGAGGCACTTTGATCGTACTGCACTTTGAGATTTTACACGCCTGCATTGACAACAGTGTTCCAGCAGCATCTTTAAAAGCAAAGAAGTTAGTAGTGCACATTGCTATTGCATGGAATGGGTTCATACCTTTAGCTAACTCTACAATCTTACGTAAATCTGGCAGAACAAAGGCCTTGCTTACCTCTCTTCCTTTTCCTATATTTGCAAATCGTCTGCCGCAGCTAAAAAATCCGTGCCAGCTCACCAACAACTTTTGTGTTATTCCTTCAAACCATCCCAGGCTAAAAAGAGGAGACCCTGACGCATGGCATTAGGAACTCGAGAGAGGAGCATTGCTTGGAACACAGACCATGCGCAGTCTAGTAACATATGTTTGAAACACTTTCACAATGATTCGACTCCTTTGTGAAGTCTGGCACTGAAAAACGGTTTTGTGGAAAAATTGCACTTAGAATGTTTTCTGTTTGAATTCTTTACTTCATCATGACTGTACAGCACAATGCAGTGCGTGGAATGCTGTGTTGAGACCATCGTTGCTAGGCAAGGTGTTGGATGTGGTTTATTGTCCTCTTTGCGTGCACGAACACGACGCTGCAGCGACCGATGTACACGTTAGAATGTGCCATCCTGGAGCCGAATGGCGTCACAGACAGCATGAGTGCTTTATTGCAATGTCTGCACGTCTGAGGTGGGCTATAATGAAAATTAGCAACACCACGTCCGATCCAACTGCCGGAGTAAACCGTAGATCCTCAGCAGGGAAATACGGAAATGAGCTGGAGTACCATCATGTAGTAACCACATTGCCTTGCGTTCCACCAAAGACACCTGTTCCAGCAGAGCAGATCGGATTACCCGGAGAAATCGCAGGTATTCCTCGCCTGTGAGCCGTTGTAGAAGACTGACTGGTCGAACGAGGCGGTCGCCAGTAACCCCACCCACACATCGAAGATAAACCAGTACTGATGGTTCGTTGCCACCATACCACGGGGATACTACTGGTTGTTATGAAGAGTGACGTTACCGCCCCTCTTAAAAACAGCCTCATCTGTGAATAGGATGGATGACAGAAATCCCAGCGCCGTGGAGGCCTGTCCGTAAGTAATACAATATTGAAAGTCACAGTTCGTCCGCATGTAGCAAAAACGTCCTGTATAACTTAGTAACGTGTAACACTTCTTTTCTCCCTCGTGACAGCGGCGACGATTGTTGCATTGATACAACGAAAACTTGGGGAGTGGCCCTATATGACCGCTCAACACCGCTTAGACCGATGGAGCTGAATTAAACCCGAGCACGTCCTGCTCGATAGTGCCCTAAATGTGTGCACGTGTTAGGCGGCCGCTGTCATTCCCTCTATGCATTCCACCTGTCCAAACGGTGCCCTATCAGCAAGCGAAATACGTCGCCTCTTCGTATTTTGTGACATACTCGCTTCTTCCCACTGGCATGTACCAGCGTGTTCCGAAACTCACCAGAACAGGTGACCTTTTCTCATGCTTCTAGAATGCATTTGTGTTCTGTACCCGTACTGATCTACGAGCGATATAAAGCGTAATGAGGTGTGGCGTTGGCTTCTGTACCACATAACGTCATGGAGATTCTACTGTCACCAAGAAACGCAGTAAATCTAAGTAGTGCATAGAACTGTACTTTCTCGACAATATTCTCAAATTCTGTAGCATCACTGATGCCAGCGCTAAGCTGCTGCAGGGACAAAGGTCACCTCTACGCTTCCAGTCGCGGAGGAACAGACTATTCCAACCATTAGAGTTGTGTAAATATGTACGATTACTGCCTATTCACATCTTAAGGCTGGTAGGACAGAGTGGGAATGGGAGAGTGCAGAATGACAGATGAAATCCTTGTTTACTGAGTCGTATTTACCGACAAATCACATTCTGTTTACTATCTGCGGGGCAACATAGAGTCTGCGTTGTCTAATTGGTTCTTTCGTTTGTACACAGACACATGTGCGTGCTTTCTCTCTCATGTTGCAGGCATCCATATTGCCCGAACTGTTAGTCACGCGGTAAGTATGAAGGAACTTCTAAAGGAGCACACACTTCTCCAGGCGCAAGACACTATGAGTACAATACTCGACGAAGGGTTACTATCGGTTACCCCGTGTCCCCGTCTGTCAGTTCTGCTTTCACTTACATTACGATCTTCCCTCGACAAAGAGTGATTTCATGGCCGCGGGAGCAGAGCCAGTTTCCTAACTGGCGCAAGCCAGTGTCGCAACCCAAAGGAATGTTACGCCCGAGCTTACGAAAGTTCACAGCTGAAATTCGAAGCACATGTATACTGCACACACTTCGCTCCATTTGAGCAATCACGTGGACATTTCACGACGTACCCAGACGAATGTACAGCCGCATCGTTTCGGTCATTGTATCGGGGTGCACGACAGGTAAGTGCTAAACAAAACGAAAGCCTAAGAAAAGGCGACTCAACTCTAATCTTTGTATACTCGTATATTCGCAAGTCGCATATTTGGAGAGAGAACCAAATTCTCCGATGATGTGTCCGTCACATTTTGACAATTTCTTTCCTTTCTTCTTTTTGCTGTGTGTATCGGGAATGCTTTCTGCAGTAGGGTAATTTAGGATTTGTATCAGCGTTTGTTAATAACTGAAACACTGGTAAGTTCTGCAGCTCCACAGAATGGAAGATTTTAAAGAAAACTGTTAGCACCACCTACGGTATCTTCATGTATAAATTTATTCGAAGCCATTCGGGTTCATTCATTAAATTACATCAACTTCCCTTGCTTAGTATTCTACTGCCTACCACTGCTTTCACTTTTTTCTTAATCATCCAGTGGTCTTTGTGAGCCCTTAACTGTTGTATTTTTTATCATACATAATTCATATTGCGCTAGTGTGTATCTGCGTTACTGAACTCCAAGGGATAACGATGCACGCAAGTTCTACCGCGTTGTTATTCCCGCTCGCTGCGTTTCATCATGGAACTGCCAGAAATTATGAGATATGACAGAAATGACCAGGAATTACGCGGGGAAAGCCCGAAAATGCGCCAGTATTGAAACCATGGCGGCGACGACGACGCAAACAGCTGTATTACCCACCTTTAAATGGCCCGTACACTGCAGACTTGGATGACAAAGCTAACGAATGAGCGCGCCTTGTAAATTGCTATCACCTGCAGCGCCACTACCTTCATCAGTAGTAATAATAATAATAATAATAATAATAATAATAAAGACAATATGCCAGAACTAACGCCATATGAAGTGCATAAATGAACTCGTGAACAAAGGAAAGGGCCTGGTGGCGGTCTTCTGACATCCATTGTTGAAGCTGGAGTAAAGGTAACACAAACAGAAGGTGAAAATGTATTTACTGAATATCGGCGAAGGAAATCAATTCCCCAAAACTGGAATAGTGGTATAATTGTTCTCCATCAGAAGATATGAGAGAGAGTCTTATCTCCTTCTGTATAAGATATTCATAAACACGAGATTTTACTCAAGCGCAGGAACAACTTGGCTTTACAGGCGGCTGTATCACAATGGAGCACTTCGAACTCGTAAATAAAATTACAGACCCTCTTTCTCTAGGATCCTTAGATTATGGAAAAGCTTTTCAATTGCCTTCAACAACATACGTTGTAACAGATTTGCGAAACAACTAATTATGCAACTTATGTTAGTGTGCTGAAGAGTATAGAGGTCAATGCTACAATTTCCGTTGTATTTCATCAAGATAGCGGGAAATTCAGAACCGAAATAGGAGTGAGACAATAAAACTCCTTGTCATCGTAACAAGTCTCACGACCCCACAGAAAAATTTTCAGACATCTAAACTGGGTAAAATACAGAAGGAATCAAGTGTTACTGATCAAAATGAATCATATCCGTTCCGATAACGCTCTGGCACCATACCTCTTGTGCAGTGCGAATGGACCAACTTAGCACAGTAAGAGTGAAAGTAGGCCTCAAAAACAATCATAATAAGTAATGTACAATGAACGCATCGAAGAGAAAATTGTTGGGCAGAGTACAAGTGTGTCTGAACACACACTGCACCGAGCACTCCGAACAACAGGCCTCCGCAGCCGACGACTCATGCATTTGCCAATTCACCACGACATCGCCAACTACGACTGACGTGGGGACGTGAATATCGGCATTGGGCGTTGGGCACAGTGGCAGAGCGTTGTATGGTCTTATGAATCCCGATCCCTTCTTCGTCATGCCTATGGGAGGGCGCGAATCAGTCGTCTTCCAGGGGAACAGGTCCTTGACACCTGTACTGCGAGACGGGCACAAGCTGGCGGAGGCTCCACTACGCTCTGGGGAACATCCGCGTGGGCACCCGTGGGTCCTGTGGAGTTAGTGCAATGCACCGTGGCGGCCAAGGAATATTGCACATTGATTGCAGGCCACGGGCACCCTTAGTGATGACCATTTTTCGCGACGGCACTGACTTTTTTGAACAAGGTAATGCGCCATGTCACAAATGTGATGGAGCGGTTCGAGAAACACAGGGGCGAGTTCCAACTGATGTTTTGCCCCCTCCCCCTTCAACTCGCCAGACCGGAACCCGATAGAACACATCTGCGATATGACAATGTGGCGTCAGAGCTCATCGACTCCCTTCCCGGAATTTATGGGAATTGGGTGATTTGTTTGTGCAGATATGGTACCAAATCCCTTTAGCGACCGACCAAGGCCTCATTGCTTCTATGCCACGACACGTTGCCGCTGTTATCCGTGCTAAGAGCGGACAAACCGGATATTAGGAAGGTGGTCATAATGTTCTGGCTGATCAGTGTATAGACAATGACTGAATGCACAACAGAGACATAAACTAAAGAGCATAAATTATCTGAGAAGTCTTGATACAGCAGGTGAAGATTTCATAACGAAGATTACGATCAGTGTATGGTACTAGTTTTGTCGTATGGCAATGAAGCATGAGATTTTAAGGCAAAGACCACGAAATCGGAGATTTTTCTCTGAGACAGAAGGAGTGATGCAAGTTGGGAATCAATAGAGCTAACAGGGTATGTAGCCACGCGAACAGCTATCAGATGGACCAAGAACTTCTTCGCCGGAGATAAGACCAGGCGACTGCCTGATAGAATGTGGGTAGGTAATATAACAAAACATACATGAGCGACAAGGACGTGTACAGTGCAAGATCGAAATGCATGTAAACGCTTACAGTAGCAGCGGATATTAGAATATAAGTGTCAGTAAAATCAAAAGAATGATATTTCATAATTACAGTAAACCTGTTCCGTCTTGAATCAAACTCATAACAGATTTTTGGAAATAATATCACATGTAGAGGTTACAGTCCACAACTGGTATGCCAATCAGGCAAAATTGTCGTGAGCATTCAAGCAGTCATCCCACCGATGCACCAGGTTCAAGATACCAATGTGGTCAAACACCGTGTCGTCCTACATGTGGAAGTCCGTAATTGTCTGCTGCACATCCTCGTCTGACAGGAATCGTCTACCCTTCAATGCCTTTTTCAACCCATTCACACCCTCTGGCTCCAATTGTGTACATTAACTTTTTCTGTGTCTTAGCTGCAACAGAATTATTTTTTTCCAAATGGAAACCTCAGATACACATTTGTGAATGTTTAACCTTTTCACCATGCGCAAGTGCTGCCAACTGTTCGGTATCACTATGAAAATATCAGCAAGTCAATGAAGCACCGCGCACCAGTTAGTGACCACCAGAACACACGGATGTGTTTGATTTACTATAGTCCACTGTAGAACTGAACACTGTTATTGTTATTTTGGATGGTAATTATTGAATAATCATTTTACTACTTAATACATAAAGAATATTTCTTAATTAGTTATTTTAGTCCACAAAATGAAGGCAAAGCACGTTCTGAAACGGGTATATAATTTTGTATGAATGTTGCATCTAAAATCACTAAAAAATCACCTAAAAATATTATCACACGAAGAAAAATTTTCCTTCCTTCCTAAAAAAAAATTCGGGTCTGAAAGGGTAGGGACCGAAAGCGTGGTAATCAGATGGGGAGAGGTCAAGACAGTAGGGCGGGTGCTAGAGTCTCTCACACTTGAGTTGGCGATGGCGCAACTTCAGCGTTGCATTTGCTGTACGGGGACGTGCGTAATAATGCTGCAGCACCGGAGCATGTAGTGGCAGCACTCTTAAGAGAAACCGCTTTCCCCGCATCCACATTTTGTGAAAAGGTGTATACGGACTGTAGTGTTTAGAAAACAGTGTGCAGCATCACAGTTTCAAAATGGCTCTGAGCACTATGGGACTTAACTTATGAGGCCATCAGTCCCCTAGAACTTAGAACTACTTAAACCTAACTAGCCTAAGGACATCACACACATCCATGCCCGAGGCAGGATTCGAACCTGCGACCGTAGCGGTCGCGCGGTTCCAGACTGTATCGCCTAGAACCGCACGGCCACTCAGGCCGGCATCACAGTTTCCAATGAATGTTTACACTCAGTCTCAGAAGCAGGTGCACATCCACGTGTAATCACACCAATCAGCTATTATTAGTAGTCGACTTAATGCGACGCAATGTCACTGCAGCTCGAGGAATAATAAAAGAATTTGCGGGGAGGAAAGATTAAGCCAACAGCTGGACCACCTAACTGTTGTATATCGGTAGTCTTTCAGGGCAACTATTCGAATAGCGAAACGAAATAACGATGATACGTTTTTAGGCGAACGCGCAACATTAAAAACAATGTTCGAACAGTTACTATAATTGTTCACAAAAGCCCGCATCTCGTGGTCGTGTGGTAGCGTTCTCGCTTCCCACGCCCGGGTTCCCGGGTTCGATTCCCGGCGGGGTCAGGGATTTTCTCTGCCTCGTGATGGCTGGGTGTTGTGTGCTGTCCTTAGGTTAGTTAGGTTTAAGTAGTTCTAAGTTCTAGGGGACTGATGACCACAGCAGTTGAGTCCCATAGTGCTCAGAGCCATTTGAACCATTTGTTCACAAAAAAACGCACCAAAGACGAATTAACAACACACACACACACACACACACACACACACACACACACACACACATTAATTGAAAACACAACAAAACTATGTCAAATATGTAATGTAATCACCTAAATATTTCACAGGGCGACTGAGAGGCAAGAAATCCGTGCACCTGCAACTCAGCAATGCATCAACATATCCGCTCGAAAGTTTGTGGGCAAGACTACAAATGTTCAAATGTGTGTGAAATCTTATGGGACTTACCTGCTAAGGTCATCAGTCCCTAAGCTTACACACTACGTAACCTAAATTATCCTAAGGACAAACATACACACCCATGCCCAAGGGAGGACTCGAACCTCCGCCGTGACCAGCCGCACAGGCCATGACTGCAGCGCCTGAGACCGCTCGGCTAATCCCGCGCGGCGGCAAGACTACACACGTGCATAAACAGTTGTGTCTTACACAAATCTTTCAAAAGGCAGTCCCTCATTCAAATTAATAATGCCTTCGGGTGTGAAAATATTTACCACGTCTGGAGGACAGTGTCTTCACCACACACAAATAATTAACACGGATCTGTGTGTGTTGTTGTACGGTCGACCCTCACATTTACGAGCTCTCCCTTCTCTAGTTGCAGGTACAACTTCGCAAGACAAACTTTTACACTTTTTTTCCAATTAAATGTACTTGTCATCAGTAAATACTGGACCGTAACTAAACAAAAGCTGTTCTCAGTCCAAAAATGTTTAGAACACCGCACTGCTTTATTGGGCATTTTTCTACTGGGGATGGTATACACTCGTCTCCTTCCGACCTTTGAACTGACGAGAGGACCAAAGTTTAACGTGGATTTCCAAACACTGTTCAACTCGGCATCTTCCATTTACCTGAGCAGAAAGAAGCGAGAAATGACTGAAAAAGCTTAGCGTGCGCAGACGATTGAACCCCGAACCTAGGCGACACCAAACCGACTCCGCCATCGAGACGCGCAACACTAAACACAGGAACATAGTACTCCACAATTTGCATAATCACAACGACACACGAATGGCTCCCACACACAGCTGTAGGATGGCAGGGACGAACCTTAGCCGGCGGCGCTGGTCCAGCAGGTAGCAGGTGGGGGGCACGGCGCACACGCTGAGCATGGCGGCTGCAACTATCGGCGGAGCACAGCGACGGCAGCCGCTTCGGCAGCCGTTCGCCGCAGACACTGACAGCCAGCAGACACTTTCTCCGCGAGCTCGGCCAGCGAGAGTGGAGCGGAGGCGGCACGGCATTACCACAACCCCCACTTCGCCCGCCCTCTCTGTCACCACCGGAGACATTTCGGTTGCCGATGTCGCTAATGCACGTTACTGCGTTAAGGCTACAGCCGGAGGAAGTCGTTTCGAATCCTTGACGCGTAAAATATTAGCGTCAGAAATACCAAATCTACAAGGGAATGAGGAATAACTTAAAACAATTCCCACATCCTCGCCACCACGCTCCACAACCCTGTCTGTTAATTGTGACGCCCGCCCCACGAAGCTCAATTACTGACGCACACGTTACTTCAAAGGTGCTCGACGAAGAGGTTGAAAATTAAATTCCCAGGGGTCCTAGCGACTGGAAAACAGCGCAGGTGACTTCTGTAATAAAAAGGGCACAGAACGAATAGCTAAAATTGTAGAACCAATATTCTTAACGGTGGTCTGCTACTGAATTCTTAAGCATGTTCTACGAGGCGTGTTTTTTTTAAGTAAGTACCGTTTTGAAATTAAAAAAAGACGTGCTAAGATATTTCAGTAATTTTATTTTTACATGAAAGCCTTTACCTTAATCTACTTTTCTACATAATTTCCGTCAATATTGAGGCACTTGTCATAACGTCGTACCAGTTTTTGAATACCCTCCTCATAGAAGTCTGCCGCCTGACTTGTTAACCACTGCATCACCACTGTTTTGACTTCGTCATCGTCTTGAAGACGCTGACCGTCCAGGTGTTTCTTCAAGTGCAGGAACAGATGGTAGCCACTGGGCGCAGGATCGGGGCTGTACGGAGGATGATCTAGAGTTTCCCACTGAAAAGATGTGATGAGATCTCTGGTCTGATTCGCCACATGCGGACGGGCATTGTCTTTCAGAAAAACGATGCCCTTGCTCAACTTCCATGGACTGTTGCTTTGATTCTCGTGTGACTTAGGCCACCCATGTTGCATCGCCCCCAACGATTTGGCTTAATAAATCATCACCGTCGCTGTGGTACCGCTCAAGGAAAGTCAATGCACTGTCTAAACGTTTGGTTTTGTGCACATCCGTCAACATTTTCGGCACCGAAAGTGCGCACAATTTTCGGTAATTCAAGTGCTCGGTCACAATGTCATACAAAACACTACGAGAAACATTAGGAAAGTCATCTCGCAAGGAGGAAATCGTAAAGCGTCTGTTTTCTCTCACCTTATTGTCACTTCCTGCACCAAACTTTCATTAACGACCGGAGGACGCCCACTCCGTTGTTCATCATAAACATTTGTGCGGCCATCTTTAAATGCTCTCACCCACTTTCTTACCATTCCATCACTCACTCATAATGTTTTCTCCGTAAACTGCACAGATCTCACGATGAATATCGATCGCTTTTAGGCCTTTAGCACTAGGAAATCTTACAACATCCCGTACTTCACAGTCGGCGAGACTCACGATTATCGGAGGCATCTTAAACACTCAGTACACAACGTAAACAAGGAAGGATCAGACTGTAATAGCTTCAGAGCGTAGATTAAGGTACAGGCTTTCATGTAAAAATAAAATTATTGAGATATCTTAGCACGTCTCTTTTTAATTTCAAAATGGTACTTACTTAAAAAACACGCCTCGTACGTTCAAATATAACAAACTTCCTTCACACAGAAAAGTTTATATACATAAATCAGAATGGATTTAGAAAACCTGGCTCTCGCGAACCTCAATTTGCCTTCCCCTCCACGATATCGTGCGAGCTATGGACGAAGAGCAACAGGCAGATTCCGTGCTCCTACATTTCTGGAGAGCACTTAACAGGGTGTCACACTGCAGACTATTAACCAAGATCCGAGCATACGGAATAGGTCCTCCGACGTATGGGTTGCTGAAAGGAAGTTTTAAGTAATAAAACCCACTACATTGTCCTCGACGGTGAGTGTTTATCAGAGACAAAGGTGTCCTCAAGACTGTCGCAGAGAAGTCAGAATCGCTCTTGTTCACTTTATGCAGCACATGAATGATCTAACGAACACAGTGAGCAGCCATGTTGGACGGTTCGCTGTTGTCGCTGCAGTATGGGGGAAAGTATCGTCGTTGAGTGACTAGATAGAAAAAGACTGCTTCAATCATATAAAACTATATGCTTCCAAAGACCGATTCATGTCTCAAAAATCTGTGGTGCACATATGCAAACTGAAGCGACGAATGAAAATTTGTATAAATGCCAGGATACGAACTTGGGTCTCCTACTCACTAGGCAGATGCGCTAAGCACTGTGTCAGGGTGACACAGTGGCTTTGCGCAACACCACGGATTACCTTAGCACGCTGCCTTCCTCAATCCAACCTCCCAATCGCGCGTCAGCCCACTTCGTATTCCCTCTAAACTTGAACAGCATTGCAGAGGCTCTCCAGCTTTGTCTAGTGGAATAACTCCTCAGCATCGAACGAGACGAGGAGGGGGGAGAGGGGGGGGGAGGAGAGGAGGTGGGTGCTATTCCAATACAGTAGGAGAGCCTCTGCAATGCCGTTCGACTTTCGGGGGAATATCAAGTGGGCTGCAGCTTGAACGGGAATCTAAATTGAGGAGGGAAGCTACTAGGACAGTCCGCACAGTTGTGAAAAGCCACTGTACCTAGGTGACATAGTGGTAAGCGCATCTGCCTAGTGACCAGGAGACCCAGGTTCGAATCCCGGCCTTGGATAAAGGACGACTTGGACAGATTTTCTGCTTCATGTGATGAATGCTAGCTTGCTCCAAATGTAGAAATGGCTCTGAGCACTATGCGACTTAACTTCTGAGGTCATTAGTCACCTAGAACTTAGAACTAATTAAACCTAACTAATCTAAGGACATCACACACATCCATGCCCGAGGCAGGATTCGAACCTGCGACCGTAGCAGTCCCGCGGTTCCGGACTGCGCGCCTAGAACCTCCAAATGTACAAACAATCCAAGTTAATGCAGACGAGTAAGAAAAACAAACCTGTAACGTTCGAATATAGTGTTCGTGATGTGCTGCTTTGATTAAAGATCTAAGCGTAACGTCGTAAAAGAACGTAAAATGGAATGAGCACAGAAGGTCGGTTGTGGGAAAGGTTAATGGTGAACTCTGATTAATTGGGAAAACTCTAGGAAAGTGTAGCTCATCTATAAGGGAGATCGCGTACACAACGCTTGTCTGGCCCATTCTTGAATAATGCTGAAGTGTTTGGGATTCCAAGCCGTCTTATTAAAGGGTGAAATCGAAGAATTTCAGAGGCGTGCTGCTAAATTTGTTACAAGTAGGTGCGACCAATGCACGAGTATTACGGAAATATTGTGTGAGGGCAAATGGAAATGCTTGGAGGGGAAAAGATTTTTTCGCGAAAGTTTGGAGAACAAGCATTTGCGACAAATCGCAGAAACAAGTCGCAGAAAGATCCTCCTGCCTCCAACACACATCACGCATAAGAACCGCGAAGATAAGAGAAATAAGGGCGCGTACGGAGGCGCACAGTCGTTTTACCCAGCTCCCTATGAGAGAGGAAAGGAAAGGGAATTACTAGCAGTGGTACAAGGCATCCCCCGCCATGCATCGTATGGTGGCTAGCGAAGTACGTATGTAGACGTACATTTAAAGGAAGAAGGGAGATTGCCGTTTATTTTCCCGAAGAGGTGATGAAGCAGATGATCAGATTGGGAAAAGCAATCTGCCATGTTCTTCTCAAGGGAACCATGCCAGCATTAGATTTAAGCGATTTATGGAAACAATAGAAACCTACATCTGGACAGTTGTCCTGCCGCATGCGTTTTCGGTCTCTCACCACTGCGATATATTGCTTTGCCCTGAAGATTGGGAATTGTCACTTAGTGTACCTGGCTGCCAAGGAATATACAGTTTTGTGCAGACTACGCACGCTGCCTTGGGTAAACACAGTGACTGCCTTGTAATTTTTCTTAACCCACATATTTCAATCTCAGATTACACCAGTAATATCACTGCTCGTGTTATTATCAAGTCGTCATCAGATCTAAATGCGTTACATAGTAACTCTGCAGCCTTGGTGCTCCTCAGTTGGCGACTGTCGCTATGTAACGTATTCAAACCATCTTATGATTTACTAATACGTTGAAACCTCTAATGACAGTAGTTATGTGACCTAAGGGAATACAATTCCCGACCTCCAAAGCGCCTCTTGGACTCAGTCCCAGTCTTTTGCACAGCGTCTCAACAAAATGAAGACATGTGACACCTACCGTTGCTATCTAAAGTTTCAGCGTCTTTTTTTGGTCGTAAAAACACTATAATGTAATCACGGGAAAAGAGTGTGCGTGTGTATGTGTGTGTGTGTGGGGGGGGGGGGTGGAAATTAAGGCAGCTGCAGTGAGCGAAGGCCGTTGGATACCCAGCAGACATGAAAAATAGAGCAACAGCAACATCATTCCACAGACAGAATCATCCTTCTTGTAGGAGCAAGTATGCAAAATGTATAAAATCAAATAGGACCTGAGAATCGACAAAAGTGATTGGCAATATTATTATATACTGCTTTGCTTTTTCGCCTTGTTATGCGGTATGTAAACAGATCTCGTTCTGCGTCTCCATCTATACTCTGCAAACCAATGAAGTGCATGGCAGAGAGTAGTGCCCATTGCACTACTTATTACAATGGTTACTTATATACCTTTGGGAGGGATAACTGCAAATATGATTGTGTGCTCACTAGGGTGAAAGTAGCCTAATAATAGCGATCTCTACGGGAGCTTTACGTACGGGTTTTCAGTATATCCCTACAATGCTACTCCTTGAAACACGTTACGTAGAATCTTGAAGTTTCTGGCATTTCAAGTTTTTCAATAGCTCCACGACGCACTCCCATGTGTCAAAAAACATGAGGTGTCAAAAAACATGAGGCCACTCGCGTTGTCCTCCTTTGTATATGTTGGATATGACTGTGGTCCCAAGAGTGTTTTATAAGTAACCTACTTCGTACACTTGCTTTTATTTATTCTACTGATAAAATCGACGTCTGGCAGCTGCTTTACTTACGACTGAGCTTATATAATCGTTCCGTTTCATATCCCTAAAAATTGTTGCGCCCACATTTTTGTATGAGTTGACTAGTCCCACTTACGACTCACTGATGTTGCAGTCATGGAATACTATACTTTTTCGTGGCTTTAAGTGTACAGTCTACTGCCAGGGGTTTTTCCTCGTGGGAAGACTGTGACAGAGTGCACTCAGCCTCGTAATGCCAACTGAGAAGCCACTTGGGGAAGTAGTAACGGCTCTACGTCACGACAACTGACAACGGCCGGGAGAGCCGTGTGCTGACCCCCCGCCGTCCATACTGCGTGTAATGACGCCATTGGCACCGGATGACACTGCGGTCGGTCGGTGTCGATGAGCCTGTCAGGGTCAGCGAACGAGTTTAAGTTTCTTGCCCACAAGAGAGCTGCTCGGATGGTCTCCGATCCTAAAAGACATTGGGACAAGCACAGTTTTCTATTATGGAAAAAAAAATGGTTTCATTCGGATAGGCCCCTATATATCAGAATCAATACAGTTCGTAACTATTATTCTTCTGTGGATAGTTGACGAGGTATACGAACGGTTACAGATAGCGCAGAGGCATCTTAGTCCTTCTGCTACAAAAGTGGATGGAAAGCGGAAACAATACCATGAACCAATCAGTTACGTATTGAACCGCCTTCCGCAGTCGCCGGCTCACGCTAGTGAGGTAATGGTAAAAGTGAAGCTGTGAGGGCGGGTCGTGAGTCGTGTTTGGATAGCGAAGTCAGTGGAGTTATTGCCCGAGAAAGGCAAATGACCGAGGTTTTAAACTGCCGGGATTACGCTGGAGTGAAAATTCACTGTGGACTAAAATGTATTTCTTGGACAAGACAACGTTCCGCGTATATTGTGTTTTCAGCTGTTACGACACGTGTCGTTATAGCAAAGGAGTAGTTAGTCGAACAATATACCCATTATTTAATAAATTTAATAACTTAACGGCAAATAAAATATTTTTAGTGGAGCTCATGGTGTAGAGAATATGCCTTTTATTAAATATCTAAAAGCTGCGGAACACCAAGCATTTAAGATTTTTATACCAGTTTGTACCTTGTCTCTTACGCTACATGCGCAGTCGCTAAGTTTATTCCGTTAGCCACAAACAAAGACAGTTACGTAAAGAAAATCAGAGGAAAATTACCAATCATTCGATCCGGAATGTTATTTATTTAATGATCGCCCTTGAATTTGTCATTTACTTTAAAGTGGGACAAAGGTTCATGGATACAGGTCAAACAAAGTTGGCCTTGACTGCAGGAAGCTCTTGAACCGAGTTTTCTGATCGCTTGTTTCTCCACAGCCGACCAGTGATACAGGCCGGTAATCAAGCACTGTCAACGTCCACGGCAAACTTCCGAGGACCTTGAGCATCAATACCAGGTTGTGTTTGTCGCGTTCCATAATCGATAGCTGGCGTGTTTCCTGGATTTTTGTTCTATTTTTAAGGAGAGAACGAAAACACTTTGAGAAACGACAACAGGCTGCAAATACGTTTGGAATTTACGAAATCACATTTGCGTGATACGACACCATTGACGATTGTAGAGATTTGGCAACAGTGCTTTATTACTTCATTTCTCCACGCAATACGAGCTAGTAAAAAAGATAACTCCCAAAATCAGTGTTACGCGAACGTCAGTGCAGAATTCTACAACTCCGTCAAATGTAATGAACACAAAAAAGCACACATGCGGTACAGCATTTACACACTACGGAAACTTCAAAACACTAAAAACTGTAACAGCTGTTTTGCAACAGTATCATTCATATCAAAGCTTTAATCATGTCGCAGGCTTCATCTTTTTTCCATTTCCTACGACTCGAACTTTTAACGTCCAAATATTACATAATTTCTGTAAATACGTAAGAGAGTATCACACTACCGATTCCAAGATCCGAGTCTCTATCCGCAGTTGTTTCTAGGATTTTCTCTCTCAGTTCTCTCACTCATCGCTTCTTTCACCAATGACATTGAATCGCGTATGTGGAAAACTCCGAGCTGCACTATGGTTCGAAGTCTACACGCACATTCCTTAAGCCACCTTATGGTGTGTGGGTACGATATTTTCCTCTTTCCTGTTCCAAAGTAGAATGCTCCAAAAGAAGAACGATTGTTTGTAAGCTTAAGGTGAGCTGGACTCTCCCCTTCATTGGCTTTTCGCGAGATGTAGAGGAGGAAGCAATCTAGCAAAGCACACTCTAGGAATTTTAACAGTACACCACTCCATGACGCACAATTATCTTTTAGCGTCTGCCACAGGAAAAGGGTCCATATCCCCGTGACGCTTTCGCGCACACAAAACGAACCTGTGATGAAGCGCGCTGTTGCTCTTTGAATATTCTCTATTTCATCTCTCTGCTAAGGATCCCACACTTATGGGCAACATTTAATTATCGGTCAACTGACTGTTCTGTAAGATAGTTCCTGAGCACAGACTAATCTCCTTGAGGATTCTTTCAGTGACTCTCGGTCTGGCACCTGATTTTCCAACAATTTGGTACACATGGTCCTACATTTCCAACGCTACGTACGATTACTCCCAGAACATTAAGAGAAGACTCCTTCAAGTGAGTGTTTGGAAATTTTCTATTCATACAATAACGAGCCTTTCCACCTGTGTAGGCGCAGGAAGTTACATGTATGTTACACATTTTTTATGTTTTGTGTCAACTGCCAGTCCCTATGCAGGTCTTCATGCATTTCCCTACAATTTGCTATAGGTGCGACTTCTCTACATAGAACAATATCATTCGCTAACTGCTTCGTGGAGTTTCCGGCGTTATCCACTAAGTCACATATTACCGGTCCATGAAGGTTTTGACTTTTGCGATGTTCAGAGATGATGTTCAGACTGGCGTGTGATAAATACCGTTTTAAAGGCGCTGCTGAAAATGTCGTCTGTTGACATTAATGCACAACTGGCAGATTTACCATAAATCTGTGGCCCGGTATTGTTCACTGACTGGACCGAATATTCTCCTTAACACGCTCGGTGGAGGAAATTACCGAATCCTCCATGTAGTAGTACTAAAAATGTTGGAGAGTATGTCGCTACCAACGCACCCAGTTTCTTTTACCGACGCTTGTACACGATGAACGTGTGCGTAATGTTTGCTTCCAACAGGACAGAACACCATCCCACTATGCCGTAGATATTTCTGAATGTGTTTCTGGTTGATAGATTGGGCGCGCACGACCCATGATGTGGGCGGCGCGTTCTCCCGTTCTCACACTCACAGTCATGGATTACTTCGTCTGCGGAAATGTGTTTCGCCGACACCTTATCGACTGCATCAGACAAGCTGCTGCAGTCGTAATACCAGAAGAGCTCCGGAATGTATTTCGTGCCATAGCCGGCAGATAGTCGTGTCGGGATGTTAATGATGTTCATGTTGAATGTACCATCTGACAAACATGTACCACTATAAATAATAAAAACACAATAATTACATCAATAAAATCCACACTTTATTTCTGGGCACCTTGTGTACTGAACAGTTATGGTCCTACAACGTTCCCCTGGAGAATGCTCCAAGTTACTTTTATGTCTGCAGATTTTCGTTGCGCGACGAATGACATGTGTTCTACAATTCCACTGAACGTACGACACATGTAACACATCTCGCTTGTATGACTGCATTGAATTCAGAAAATGTTGAGGACTGTGAAGTAGCTTCTTCTAAATTTGAAAGAAAAATTTGTAGCAACACATTTTTGTGTCACTTTCGTAAATGTAATTTCATTTCACTGATACACATCGTCAGTAATTGTAATAAACTAGTTGTAAACTATCCATTTACAAGGATTACGGAAAGGCCTGCCCATAAACGCACGGCTGCAGGAAGTCTCCATCCCCTAAAAACCTATCCTTGTGTAGACAGTACCCACAGTAAGAGCACAAGGTTGCGAGAAGGAAACGAGATGTTACACTGTTTACAATTCACAGATTACTCCAGGAGGAACTACCAATTTTCAGGGATGATAGGGACGATCATTCGAAGCTAAAAAGTCTTGTAAACACGGTCTACAGAATAAATCATTTAAGAGCTATGAGCACTTTTTCATCTCAGATACTGTGAAGCAAATCTCCTCTACTGCAAGGTCTTTGGTATCCATGTTTTTGGAGGAGTTAGTATGGACCAAAATAAGAAAAACATTTCTAGTAAACATGGGCTTCAGTACTATGAGAAATTGTTCAGCAGAAGAGATGTGTTGCACATTGCCTCACAGCTCTGAAGGCTTGCCCTTTAGAGCCCACGATCACTGGACATTTTTTTTAGTTTTGGTACATACCAACATCTTCAAAATACGAAAAGCAAATAGGGTGTAGTGGAAGTGATTTGTTTCACAGTATCTAAGATGAAAAAGTGCTCATGGCTCTTTAGCTATGCATTTCAGAACCCACGTTTACTAGACTTTTTTGCTTCGAATGATTGTTCTTGTTATATCCCTGAATACTGGCCATTCTTCTTGAGACACACTGTATATAAATCACCTAGTGGATAGAAGGTTGTAGCGAAATGCAGCAAAACCTGCAGAACTGTAAATTTAACATACTGTGTCTAAGTAGGCGAAAAAATCTATTACTGTCCGACTACGCTATTGGCGAAAACACACTGAAAACAGTCCCAATCGCAAAATACTTAGCAGTAATGACTTCAAACCGTAGGAGAAGCAGACGTCAGACTGACATTCCTTGGGAGAATCTTAAGGAAATTTAATTCACCCACGAAAGAAGCGTCTTACAGACTGGGACCCTTACAAAGTAGGGTTAACACGGTAAAGAAGGCGAATAACGAAGACCCAACGACAAGCGGCACGTTCCGTCAAGGGGTCACTTAGTAAGCCCCACAGTATTACGGAAATACTCAGCGAAGTCCAGTGGCAATCACTACCACAGAGATATTGTCTATCACATTGTAACTGTTGAAATTACGAGAGCGTACGACCAAAGAAGAGCTGGGCAACATCTTACTTTCACCCACGTATGCCTCGCGAAATGTCCACGAAGGAAAAAAAAAAAATTAGAGCTCATATTGAGTCAGTCGTTCTTCCTATGCACCATTCGTGAATGTAACAGAAAATGGGAAAACTACAGTGGTAACAGAGGCACCCACCGCCCGACACCGTAAGGTGGCTTCTGGAGCATAGATGCAAATGTAGACGTGACTGTGAAACCTACCGACGAAAAATTAAAAATTAGTGTGATAGTTTTCGGAACTATCCGTACATTCGTTTTCGTCTCAGTAACTTCTCCATGCGCAGCCACTGGCAGAGACGAAGCAGGGAAGAGGGCCACATTCTTGCGCTGAGGCGACCTGTTTGGCTCGCAGTCGATGCCACTGGAGTGCCCTGTAGCGGGTAGCTGATGCTGCGGACAAACTAGCGAAGCACCGGCCGCTTATCGTGGGGTGCAACAAACGCCTGCAGATAACCCTGCCGAGGTCAAGCCTTCTGGGGAATGTCGCAGCTCGCACGTGCCCTGGGAACTATGACGTAACTAGAGTTCCGCAGGCGTTGGTGGCGACTACAGTGTTCACTTGTATAAAAATCTCCTCTGTCTTCAGGCTCCGCCCAATCGGCGATAAAACTCGAGCTTTCTAAGACTACCGCCATCTTCTTCGTCATGAGATGGCTATTGCGAACAAAACCTGCTTCCATTATAGATCCGTTCAAAGCTTCTCATTAGTGGGGTAATGTCATTTGGAATTTTAATTTCTAACGGTGGTGTGACGTTAACTGGGGAGGACGGATTCGCACGTGACAATGGGCCGTGATTAACTGGCGGAAGGAGAACAGAAACTACCTTCAATATCACCTATTCTCTTATTACGATTTTGGCTGTACTTCTTCCAGTACGCCCCGCCTGAAGTGTACGTGGACATTACTCAGATTATAACGTCCGCCTCTGTTAAAGTTGTTACTGCACAAGCGATTTTTTACCGCTTCTTCTACTACGGAAAAACCCAGTAGGTACTTCTGCAAGGAAAGAAAGGGAGAAAGGAGCATACCGCCATATTGCCGATTCTCTGCCTTTGCGCATGCGAGTTCCGCCACTGCGCATGCGAATTCCGCCACCCAGGTGACGTCACACCACGAATATAAGTTATAGTTCCAAGTGAATTCGCGCAACCAAAGACAAGTTTAAACGCTGCAATAAAAGAAGAAGATTCCCTCCGGGCAGACAGTCATCTCGTGGCGAAGAAGATGACGATAGTCTTCGAAAGCCGGAGATCTGACAACGATTTGATACGGTGTAAGTAGCGAGAAAATTTTATGTAGTGGTGCCTCCACGAAAAACTTCCATGTCATGGTGGTTACTACCTGTTTCTTCATCCATACCTCTTAACTCAGTGAACATCTTTATTGTCACATCCCAGAGAACATCTTTCTTGGCACATCCCAGTTCTAAGTAGTTAATCTCGAGTCGAAAGCAACTAGTAGTTTGAGTTACGGTGATCAGTGCCAATGCAGTAGCCTGCAACGTAACAGCAATCGTCCGGAGCTTTGCAAACGTCCATAAATTCGAAATATGTTCACTTAACTTTAAGTAACTCCCCACTGATGTTCGCTGCCATTCTGACGTCAGACACTTAGCAGCGATAATCTGACTAAGAGGAGACCCTCGTAACTTTTTTAAAACTAAAATACGTTAATGGAACTGGTGATGCGTTTTCACCAACATAAAAAGCCTCTAGGACTCATAAAACGTTGACTGACGCGTTTATGTAATACTGTATTCATCAATATCCCCCCCCCCCAAAAAAATAAAAACAAAACAAAAAAAAAAGAACTGTTTGGCTCTTGGCCCCAGTCGAGATATGAAGGAAAACCAAGTTTAAGTTACGAAAGCAATAACTTGGCATAGCCATGTTTTTGGTTTTTTTTTATACATGCATATATATACATTTACATATAGTTCTGTGAATTTAAATCTCGTTTCCTGTACAACAATACGGAACGTAAAGGCAATCACATAACTCACTCATGAAACTTAAGCAACGGTTGTATTTCAGCATCATTAATGGGGCCCTTTTCGCTGTGTTACAGTGATATGTAAGGTATATTCATGAAGCTACGAATTCCAGGAGCTTGCATTAGAACGGAGTTCAAATAACTGCGCATCGATAAAAACTGCACTTAAAGCACAGGTTTCCCCATTTTGCACTCCACACAGTGGGATTAATAATATGTTGGCTACCAATGAATGCTCTAAGAAGTCTAGTATGGTGCCATTTCTCCTATTTTAGACCTTATGATGGAGTTTATTTACAAAAAAAAAAAAAAAGCTATTTTTCAAGACTAGTGATTAATCATACCTGATAACAGTCATTAACTGATGGAAATTTGTAATCGTTTTGGGGTAAACTGTAACTAACACTGTAAAAATGTGTATTGTTTAAAAACTCTGCTGCACCATTCATTAATACATAGCCTCCGTCGACAACGACGAAGTTTTTGCTAGGAAATCGGCATCTACTATGATTCACTGGTGGCTGTTTTTGACAGTATCAGCGGCAGCAATCGTAACAATTTTATCATAAAAATCCGGCAATAAATTTCAAGATGACGATTGAAATCTCCGCTGTAACGAGTAAAAGAAAGAAAGTAAAGTAAATTACATGTTTCCACTTCTAAATACACCGAAGCAAAAGGATTTTGTGAACTGTATGACAGACAAGATATAACAAGCCTGGACACTGACTTCGTACTTCAAATGAAATGTATATCATTCGCAAAGTTTTCCACAACGACTGTCAGTATCTGACAGCCGACTGCCACAACAGTTAAATACGTCAATTAAAAGTGCTTGTTCCGAATTTCGAAACTGGGACACGGATGATGAACGACGACGCGTCTATACGCAAAAATAAATTTAAAAGCGTCACCCGCAATAAGAGATATTCTGTATCCACAATACCGAATGAGGTTAAATAAATAATAAGCCGGATGCCTCTAGTAATGTAAGCAATCGCACGGCGAGGCATGTGACGGCAAAATGGAATTTTTAACTAGGTCTTAACATTTTCGCAGTGTAGAGGGAATAGAGGTCACACACAACACAGAGCAGCTCGTCATACTACTACTAGTACTCGACGAAATACCCCGCTCCTCTCTTCTACAATGAACGCGCAAGGAAAATGCAATGGCCGGCTTTACTGAAAACTTTCTACTTCTCTACAATGTGTAACTTATTTAGTATGAATCAAGATACGATACCTTTAAGCATTGTAGTATCCAATTATAAAATCACACATGCTTTTTTATGTATTCCGAATAAATCCTGCATTTCAATTAATTTGTTCCAGTGATGATCAACTTTTATAGCTCTCGGCACTTGCAAAAAAGGTTTGGTGTACATGAATTTTGACGCACCATCAGAGCCGACGTTGTCAGAGACGGAGATTTTCTAAACGTGCGAATGCTACATGAGAAAACATCCGTTGTTTTAAATGATGATCTTTTAGAAAATTCGGCCATCTATGTAGATTGATTGTTCGTCAGCCTTCAGATATCTATTCCTTATGGTCTACCGCGTAGTACGTTATCGTCCCGTCTTCCAGAAAAGAAGAAAGGTCCCGTCAACTTTTCAAACAATAAGTGTGTTTGAAACACTACGAATAGTTTTTTGTGCGGCTGATCCCGGTGGAGGTTCGAGTCCTCCATCGGGCATGTGTGTGTGTGTGTGTGTGTGTGTGTGTGTGTGTTTGTCCTTAGGATAATTTAGGTTAAGTACTGCGTAAGCTTAGTTAAGTCCCATAAGATTTCACACACGTTTGAACATTTTTGAATATTTTTGAATATTTTTTTCTATAGATAATCAACTGATTTACCGTTTTGTTTGGATTCGTAATGAAGCAGGCACTACGCAGCTTCAGGTGCATATCAATGTCCAACGTTGTGTGTCGTAACGACCCAGCAACTTGTAGCAAATTTCAGTTCTGTGAGATTCCAGGTGTTCACTTGCGAGCAGCCTTATGAGAGAGACCTTATCGATAACATAGCAAAGCGATTACGACACCACGAAAAGTTCCTAATCTGAAACTTGTCACCGAGCAACGCGCCGAACGTCATGAGAAAGTTCGTTGACACGTTTCTCGTGGAATACATCACTTACTGAGAAAAGTCACTCAACTCTGCTTGACACACACATTCGATGATCCAACATCCTCACCTATAAAGCTAAGGCACTTCTGTTACACCCGACAAGTTTCGGAGCTAAGCTCCATTCAGTAGAAGTACAATATGTGTTTATTGTGTCTTATATTTGCTTATTTTTCCACATGGCAATATATGCAACAGCTTTATTAATTTTGCGACGTAATTTCACGAATGAATCATACACTGAGACGACAAAAGTCACGGGATTGCAGAACGCACATGTACACAACGTATAAAACGGGCAGTGCATTGGCGTGGCTGTCATTGTACTCAGGTGATTCATGTGAAAAGGTTTCCAACGTGATTATGGCCGCATGACGGGATTTAACACATTTTGAACGGGAATGTTAGAGCTAGAAGCATAGGACACTCATTCCATTTCAGGAATCGTGATGGAAATCAATATTCCGAGATCCACTGTGTCCAGAGTGTGCCGAGAATAGTAAATTTCAGGTATTACCTCTCATCACGGACAATGCAGTGGTCGACGGCCTTCAGTGAGAGCAACGGAGTTTGGGTAGAGTTGTCTTGTTAACAGGCAAGTGACACTGCGTGAAATAACTGCAGAAATCGATGTGGAGCGTATGACGAACATGTCCGTTAGGACATAGCGGCGAAATCTGGCGTTCATGGGCTATTGCGGCACACGATGGACGAGAGTGCCTTTGCCAACAGCACTACATCGCCTGCATCGCCTCTCCTGGTCTCAGGACCATATCGTGTGGACCCTACATGACTGAAAAACTGTGGCCTGGTCAGGTGAATGACGATCTCAGTTGGTAAGATCTGACGATAGGCGCCACGAAGCCCAAGTTGTGCAACAATGCACTGTGCAAGCTGATGGTGGCCCCATAATGGTGTGGGCTATGTTTACATGGAACAGACTGTTTCCTCTGGTCCAGCTGAACCGATCACTGATTGGATTCAGTTATGTTCGGCTACTTGGAGACTATTTGCAACCATTCAAGTCTTTCACGTTCCCAAACAACGACGGAATTTTTATTGATAACAATGCGCCATGTTATTGGGCCACAATTGTTCGCGATTGGTTTGAAGTGGACAATTCGAGTGATTAATTTGGCCACCCAGATCGGGCAACATCAATCCCACTGAACGTTTATGGCACATAATCTAGAGGTCAGTCACTGCAAAAAATCCTGCACCGACAACACTTTCGCATTTATGGACGTCTATAGAGGCAGCGTGGCTCAATATTTATGCAGGAGACTTCCAACAACTTGCTGAGTCCATACCACGTCGAGCTGCTGCACTGCCCCGAGCAAAAGGAGCTCCGACAAGATATCAGACCCTCCCGTTTTGAGGTTTTCCGTCGTTTCCCGAAACCTATCAAGTAAAATGCCAATGTTGTTCCGTAAACAAGCCTCACCACGGCCCGAGATTCGTCGATCCCCCATCCAATTTCCCATGTAAAAATGATCAGTCTTCTGCATGTAATGACATGGCCGTCGAAGAGACACCTTCTAATCTATGGAATAAGTTTATATTCCTTCAGTTCTTACGACATTGCTAAAATAGAGACGCCGTCGAGAATATCACACGAGACATGGTTGATAGACGAATGAGCTCCAAGAGGAGCAAAAACTTCAAAGATCACTTTTTTAGAACGTTGTGGTATCATGCGTTTATTTCCAGCTCTAGTGAAAATAGAGCCTTGTGAAACGCCTTAATAATATTTAAACAACGTATCTATGACGAAACGCTGTCACATCCCTTAAATCAACAAACCTAAAACTGTGTCTTTGGCGTGAAATGTATGTCTTGTACTGAAGCCGAAACTGTTACCAAGTAAGACATATTCTTGAAACCTCTGTAGCGAGTTAGACACGTGCGCCAGTGCATCGACGGCGGTCCAGAGAACGGGAACGGGTCCGTGTGGCGCCGAATGGGGTGCTCGCACGACCAAAGCGCCCGCCGCTTTCGCTGAAGCAAGCACTGGACCGCGTCAAGGACGATGCGGAAAGGTCAGCGCGCTAACGGACCCGAGACATCCACGCCACACCTCTCGCACAGTCCCGCCCCTCTGCTTGACCACGGTGACGTAAGATCGAGTCGGACATTTGCCG
This sequence comes from Schistocerca americana, assembly GCF_021461395.2. Classification (NCBI taxonomy): domain Eukaryota; kingdom Metazoa; phylum Arthropoda; class Insecta; order Orthoptera; family Acrididae; genus Schistocerca; species Schistocerca americana. The sequence goes on along the minus strand of NC_060125.1, from coordinate 348,714,018 downwards.
TCAGCTTAGCAGAGAATTCAACGCAAAGGAAATCACGCGTTTCCCTGGAACCGGCACAGCTCAGCAGCGCGGAAACTATTTTAGACGACTCGGTTCTGTTGTCTGTGTTTGACTGTTAGTACGAAACGGAAAACACCCATCATGGCTTTAATTTTAGAACCAATTAACCCTGCAGCGGGGTTTGGAGTGGCGACCGGGTAGATATAAAACTACTCGACAACGAGAGATATTAGAGTCATAGTCAAAGTTTCTGAGTTTGCTAAAGTGACTGCTGCCAACTGCGATGACAGTTTAGTCCTTGTTTAGTTGAATACAGTATGAAGTACCTGGTGACAGTGTTTAAGCGAACTGTCTGTTTATTGTATGAAAACTACACAAAAAGGAAACGTTCTTCCGATTCTTCTTCGGTATTTCGACAATATACGCCACTAACAGACCTGGCAACGTCTCGCAACTGCTAAATATGTATGCGAACTGGATATACGTCATAATCCCCCCCCCCCTCTCTCTCTCTCTCTCTCTCTCTCTCTCTCTCTCTCTCTCTCTCTCTCTCTCTCTCTAGCTTTCTCCACCTCCTCCTTCACCCTCTCTATTTCCCCAGCCCCTCCCCTCTGCCATCTACTCTTCCTCCCTGTCTCTGACTTCGAGCCTTGTTTACTATTACTGCCAACGAAACCTTGATGGGAATTGAAGTCGCTTAAGATGAATGGGTAAATCTATCGGGAACATTGGCACACGGGATATGAGAGACCCGTCGTGATGCTGGATCTATGATGGAGGTAGCTTCAAAGACAGTATTCTGCGTAGTTTTAATCTATCCTGCTATCGTAGACAAATCAGACTGCGAGAAAGAAAACGATACCACACATTTTCACAGCACAGCGTTTTCTTTATCGCAGCAAAAGAAAGCTCTACATTGTTAAAAAAAAAAGTTTACGTCCGCCTGTATGTTTATTAGAGGACCGTGCACAAATTTGAGGAAAATAGGTCAAGAACTTTCCCAGATTTTTTGTAACAACGTTAAACACAGATTTGTCTTTACACAATAGTATAGGCAATAATTTATACACAGCCATCATAATACACGTGTTTATTTCATAAAGCTTGATAGTGGGCAGAGATTGGGAAAGGTGTTCCCCAACGCTTGTCTTAATGTTTTAGCGGTGTAATAAACCAACCATTTTATTTTGGAGATCAGCCGTATAATCTCCAGTTCTGTAATTTTTTTTTTTTAAATATATTTCGGCCGGAGTATTAGAAAAAGATGAAATAAAGTTTATGTGGGTGCACTCACGAAATTTAATGGCTGCGTTGGTCATTGTTTAACAACAGGAGCCATTGTCTAACATGATTCGGGAAATCGTGGAATGTCAAAATTTGCACATCATCGTTATCAAAATCGCACATGAATGCATGTACTGTACGAAGGTCGTGCACTGTATAAGCAATTTCACACCCCGCATTTATGTAGTCGTCTGGCACGAAACTGGTACGTCCAGATTTGAAACACTCTCTGTCTTGAGAGTGGAATCAAATGAACTTACCGGTGTTGATTATTGGTTTCGTCCAGCGGTGTAATGATGTGGTGTCTGACTTCATACGTTCATAGACAAAAAGAAACCAGAAAACTGACTTTTTTTTTGCCTCTATACTTGTTTTTGGGGTATTGGCAGTGGTGAAACACTGTTTTGTAGCGCAGCCCGCGACCTAGATCAGTAAGGAAGCATTCAGGTTGGTTGGTTTGTAAGTTACCGAAGCCAACGAATGTGGCTTAAAAATTTTAGATGTAGTGTCAGACGAGGTGTAGTTACTGTAGGTTGAAAGGTGACAGTTTGACAGTTGGCCAGGCGGTATCGAAAGCTTCGGTTCGTGTTCGTGTGTTCCATAGTTTGTCCAAGATTCACCACAAAGTAGAAAAAGCCTGCCTTTCTGGCTTCGAGCACACTGCCACTTTTCCTTCGCCAACTGTTAGTACTGGGTCTCAAAGGCACCTGTTTACTGTGTGTCACAGTAGTCAACTGCGTATATAGTGTTGTGCTTGTGTCGTAAATAAACGGAGTCAGAAGGCAAAAGCCGTGCCACCACAAATTCTATTACTTTTCAGTAAACCAAAAGGGCCTGCCAAATCTAGTAACTCAAAGCCTCGCTCACCACAAGTTTGCGATACTTTGGGGATATGTTGGCAGTTTAATCCAGGTCAATTTACGCTGATAAACAAGGTCTGATCCAGCGAAAGCTGTGATGAAAACTATGCGTCATACTTTGAATTACTGAAGGAAATCCATATGGATTCGCGTCAGATGTTTTACAGAAACCACAGGGAACGTAAATCCAAACGGGAAGTTGAACGCGGCTCTTCCCAAATATGAGCTTAGTGTCTCAACCATATTTCTCTGGTCGCTATACTATCTCCATGCACTACAAACACGACTGCTTGATTTCACTGCATTCTTCATGCAGCAGACATAGGAATGCCTGAACATTTGGTTCTTCGCTGTGGCCGCGTGGTTTAGGGCGCCATGTCACGGACTGTGTGGCCTCTCCCGCCGGAGGTTCGAGTACTCCCTTGGACATGGATGTCTGTGTTGTTCTTAGCATAAGTTAGTTTAAGTAGCATGTAAGCCTAGGGACCGATGACCTCAGCAGTTTGGTGCCTTAGGATTCACACACACACACACACACACACACACACACACACACACACACACACACACACTTCACCGTGCCAAACAGAAAGGGGGACAGGCTAGATGACTTGAATGCTGACCAAGATACCACCGAAATACGGAATTCACTTCATTCTGCTGGCAATACCAAGAGCGCTGCAGTATCAGTTTTACAATGAGAAATATTGGGATACTGATGCCAAAGTACACGGCAATATACGAAGTAACCAAATCGGATAAGTTCTAAGAGATTTAGAGCATACATGTACAAGAAGAGCAGCAGCAGCACATCAAGAAGGAATCCAACAATGGAACAGAGGACGAAAGCTCATCGGGAGTCGAAGTTCGTACTGATATGGAGACGATGACGTCAAGTCGGAATGGGACACTGATGAGCAGGCTAATTACTGATGAAATAAATCTTAGAACTATTTCGTCATACAAAGCGTTGCAAACAAAAGCTTCCCTCCCTAGCAACAGCATAAAAATATGTATACAGGGTGTTCCACGAGGAGTAAAAAATATTTTCTGTGGTGGTAGTATACACTAACTCGAAAAAAGCATTCAGTATAACATGTTTCCAGTTAGCAATGATTACAAAGATACAACTATTAGATTAAACTCAAACAAACACTCACACAAGGCGTTAGGCAAAGGCTAATGATGAAGTCAAAGGTGATTTTTAAAAAATTCCACCCCCGACTTTAATGCACTTTCGAGTAGTCTTGAACACTAGCTCTACTTAGGTCGCCTTGTGGTTCTTTAATGTGGCCAGCAATATTCACAATCTTAACGATCAATTCGTCTCTAGGCCTTACGTTTTCTTTGTAGACTTCGCCATTCGACTGTTCCCCAGGAAAAACTAAAAAATATGAAGTCCGCTGACCTTGAAGACCGTGGCACGTGACTATTTCTGCGGTCCATCTTGTAATATGTCACACATCCCCTGGCTGTGAATACCTCTTTCCATTCAGATTCGTGGTTTTATGGAAAGTTTTCGTCTGATTTATTCTCTTCAGGTATCACTTATTATTGATTAAGCACTTTTAGAGAAATTTTATCTCTGCAACCGTCTCATATTCAGCAGTCTTTAAATAAATGGAAAAAAGAGGCAAAAGTTATTTGTCTTCTCCTGGTAAATAAGGAGCAGAACGGTTGGAAAGATGGAGGGCTGATATTTTGCAATAGCTCTCCTTAAGTAACACTGGTGAGTCTCAAAATACGTTGGCGTCGATTACATTAATCATTGACATACTTACTTATTTGATGTTTATGTTTAAGAAACAGGAAGAAGCAGAGCTTATTTGACGCAAAGCAGACAATAGATTTCTTCCGCCAGTCGCAAAGAACAAGCAAACATCATGTGAGAATAATCCCGAGAATGTCAGATAATGCTCCACCTAGCGACTAAAACGTGCAGGGGTTCCGTCACGTTGCGAGAACATACCTGTTCCTGCAGCCAAAGGATCCCCTAGCTATAATGATGGAACATTCTTTTAAAGAAAGTATAGATAACAGCCCCCTGTAAGACGATGCAATAATAGAACAACCACAGTCAACTGATTGTCTATCATACCTCACCACATATTTATACAGAAAGGTTCTTGAAAATGTTCCTCCACAAAGCCATGCGGGTTTGGGTTACTGATACCGTCCGTCAGGAATGGATGCGACTCTTTCTGTCAAAAGTGTTAATTCGATTACTCGGCTATTTGCAATTAGCCAACGACGAAATTCCTATAGTCTGCCTTCATCTGCTTCTCGAAGGTGTTGAATCCGCTGTAAATAATAAAGAGAGAGACCGTGCATACGATTTCATGTACGTGGAACCCCGATATGGTTAGGAATTTCTGCGTTTGCTTCTTGATGGATTACATTCTACAAACGGGTTAACGTCTACTTAATCCACAGTCAGTTTATTTGCTCGTCCAGATGAAATATGACTACTGGATGCTCCACCTGTCTCACGCAATTCAGTCTAAACACGAGTAAACACACTAGAGTCTGGTGGTCTGCGATTAGGAAATAGTCTACCGTATTCTCTACAAGCAGCTGCAGCAGCAACAGCAGCGATTCAATTACGGGACCCGTACACAAACAACATATCGGGTAATCACCAATTGCACATGCGTGGGGTATGCTTAAATTATACAGTAGAATTGACCAACAAATCAAAATTGGAAAAAGATTGATTATGTAAACTCAAGCACAACTACACAACTCTTAAAACTTCAAAACAAAATTGATAGTCGATAAATCAACCGACAGAATCTGGAGTTCCAGTATGCGAAATGGGAACATTCTCTGAAAGCACCGGTACGAGAATATCTGCAACAGAGGAAAAAAAAAATACTGTGAACCTTTCTTCTTGCCAAATGTCATGATTCTAGGCAAACGGCAAGTACCCTATGGGTTATGATGAGCGAGTTCGCGAGTGTCAACATGTGGCATAAATGGCTGTATGTGTTGAGTGCACTGACTTAGAAGCTCATATTTATTACACCGTCAACGGGCAATAGACCTTAGTATGCAAGATACATCTACCCGTTTCTGAGGAAAATGGGGGTTAACGGACAGACAATCTGATAACAAATGACAATTTTTTTTAGTATCGTGTAAAGAAAAATTAATACTTTTCAGGTTTTTTTACTTTAGTTGTACTTTCAAACCTTGGTTCTTGCCAAATTTCCGATCATTGAACCAACGGGAAGTATCCTGAAGATTTTGATGAGTGAGTTTGCGAATATCAAAATATGACACAAATGGCTGTGTATTTTATTGCACTGATATAAAAGCTTCAATTTGTCACATCGCCAAGGGACCGTAGACTTTAACATGCGACAAATTTCAACTTGATACATCTACCTGTTCTAAGAAAAGGCGTCTTTAAATGTCGGACGGACAGACACACAACAAAGTGACTCTAGAAGGGTTCCGTTTTTACCGACTGCGGTACGGAACCCTTAAATGGGCACTTGTTGTATGGACTGTTTTATTCGAATTAGTCTAACCACTCCCTAAAATATTTAATATTGGTTCCGGAACACCTTGCACTGGTGCAGCCTTAGGCAGTTTCAGTGTAAATGAGGAGGACGGAATCAGGATTTAATATCCCTTTGGTAACGATGTTGAGTGTAGGCTTGGTTTAAACAAGCCTGAGACAGCAAATCTGTGGTGGCTTTCACCGTAAGCTGTTTAAAGACATCCGGTAATCTACTAAGTATCTTAGACCCCATTCGTACAGAGCGCAACAGTGAATTGTTACTGGTATTTAAAACAAAGTGTAACATAGGTACAGAACAGCTACTCTTCTATATTTACAAGTGAAGGTCCGAAACAATATGTTGACTGGTGAGGTACGTGGCGGCTATGGCGGTGCACGGCCTGCGAACGTGAACGTGTCCCGCGGTCGCACGGCAGGCAATTACGGGCGCCGGGGGCGGCCTTTTAACGCGGCACGTGAGCGAATCGATGGCGTAACCCATCACACGGCTGCGGCTGCGGCTGCGGCGGTCTGCTTAATTAAAGAGGCGACGGCGCCCCGCCCGGGGCTTTTAACAGTGTCACAAGCCATCTGAGGCGCGACATGGCGAGATGAGACGCCGCGCCTCGGTAAGAGCAACGAAGGCAGAGGGCGGAAGCTACTGCCAACTTCTGCCACGAGCCGGTGTCAATGGGTCGTGCTTGGTTCACGTACTTGCTACGTTCACCGGCCGATGTCGAAGGATTTACTTTCCCACAAAGACTTGGGTGGCACGCTATGTAATCTACGACACGTTAATGAAAGTTTAAGTTCCGATAAAGTCGAGCAGCAGGCCTGCGACAACCCAACGCAAACAAACGAGTCAGTCGGTAGCCGCAAAGCAACAGATTCATTCATTTGTAGTTTTATGTGCTAGTTACATTAGTCATTCGTTCTTGTGAGTGACCTAATCAATGAAAATAATCGATTCAGTCGGTGCTGTATCGCTGGTCTTATTCGATTATGGCAGCTTCACGGCCATACAGCCACGGTGGACCGGTTGCCGTTACAGCAGGCGTTCATCGACGGCATCGTAACATTAGCCAGGGTACATCGCTTGCAAACGAGTATCTTACTTCGGCTAGCGTATAATACACACGCCGTTATGACAATGCGTTTACAAACTAGCCTGTGGAAGGCTCTACAGAAACTCAGCGTTCCAATCGGCGAACTATTTTCTACAGGCAAGTCATGTGACCACTACTTTCCACTGTGTTAAGATGCTACCTGGCAGCTAATGAGCTCCGTTTGTGGGGCCAGTTGCACATCACTAATCCAGGACGTTCACGAGCTGTCAAGCCTTAACCAGCAAGAAACTATCACTCTCCTCACTGACAACTGCCTTGTTGGATTCTGCATCCATGGATAGTACCTCAGTAAGTGGTAAAGTGCCAGACTGCAAACACAAAACTCTCCGATTCACATCCTAGAATTTGTATCTGTCACTTATCTCTTCTTTCAAACCCGTCAATGTTTGCTGATATGAAAAAGGCCAAATTCTACCATGGTTCAAAACCCACGTCAAACTATAGGTCCCGTATAATTGGCTGGGTGAATCAGTTGGAGGAATGCAACGGCATACCAACTCCAACAGGACGAAGGCCCATAAAGTACTGTCATGATCGAAAAAAATCTTTGGATTGACAACTTTACTTTAAGAAACTTTCAGTTAGATATAGCGATTAACTTTCAGGTGGACATAGCATCTGATTTATCTTACCTTCTCGTCTTAAGTAATACTTGTTCAGTGTGTAATTATACCACTGCACATTGACTGCTTACAATAAAAGCGTTGTTATACTGCCACCGGGGAATGTCAGTTACACATGATATTCTCCCTATGTCACTACAGTCACTAGCAGTTTTAGGAAATACTTGGATTACTATTCGTTCACTCCTTCGAGTGTGATTGGTCTGTGAGACCGACAATGAAAACATTCGATACAGCCTGTAATAGTTTTGCATACTGACTGGATTATTAATTACTTGTTTTCAAGTGAAGCTAGCCTTTTCTCTTTCTTCCAGTTCTATCAGCCACAATGAGTGCGCTTTTGAGGCGGTTTTCCAAACGCTCATCTAGGCAAATACTGGACTGGTTAAGAGGTAAAGCATGCTTAAAAGGCAAGTGATTACATCAGCAAAAAATTAAAATCAATTTTATTCTACATGCTTTCGGCTCATGTCGCCTCAGCATTTACCGAAAGCCGGCCTGAGTGGCCGTGTGGTACTAAGCGCTACAGTTTGGAACCGGGCGACCGCTACGGTCGCAGGTTCGAATCCTGCCTCGGGCATGGATGTGTGTGATGTCCTTAGGTTAGTTAGGTTTAATTAGTTCTAAGTTATAGGCAACTGATGACCTCAGAAGTTAAGTCGCATAGTGCTCAGAGCCATTTCAACCATTTACCGAAACAATTATCGGCAACGAGTGCAAGCCAACGGGTAGGAGCGGGGAGGGAGCGAGGGAAACAGGGTGGGGGGGAGGGGGAGGGAGTAGGAGAGAGAGAAAGAGAGAGAGAGAGAGAGAGAGAGAGAGAGAGAGAGAGAGAGAGAGAGAGAGAGAGAGAGAGCGAGAGAGAGCGAGAGAGAGAGATACTGTACTGAATAAAAGGTGCTTGGTCGGAACCGATTGACTATTGTAACTTATACTTAATACTTAAATATACAACTGCAGGATATTTAAGTTAAAAGTTATGTATAAAAGGGAAAACGCGTATGTATTTCACGCCGCCGATTATATCCAACAGACTGGCGGGAAATGCGCCTTTACTTAGTTGTAACAGACGGTCCTAATCTAAAAACCATAAATACAGCAAGAAATTAATTTGTTTCCGCATTTCGGACTTACCCATCATCGGATCATCACATAAAAGGATTTAATACAAAGTATATTATCACAATGTTTCAATTTTAGCGCCAATTCTACGCTTAACAATATATGACACTATGCATTGAGTCCTTGTATATGATGATCTGGAGGTGGGTGACGCCCAAAACGGTTGAACAAATTATTAACAGCAAGTAAACCGTTTTTTTAGCAACCAAATAAATCTTTGTGCTCAGTATTTACTTCAGCGAAACTCTGGGTGGTCTTCGGTGAATATTCACAAGTTTTAGCTGTCATATTTACGAACTTTAATTAATCACTTGCTTTTCAGGCAAATACTGCGAGTTTTACGATGTATTCATTTGCTAAGATTATTTGTGTTTCGTTAATATTCTTCTTGTGGTTAACCAGCCCAGCATTTTCCTAGACGAGTGTGCGGAAAACCACCTAAAAAGCGCACTCAGTTTGGTTGATAAAACTGAAAGAAAGAGTACAGACAGGCTTCCTTTGGAAACACATAATTATGAATTCAGCCACTATGCAGAACTGCAAACAGTCTGTGTCAATTGTTTTAATTCGATTGGCCCCATAAACAAATTTCACGCGGAAGGAGAGAACCACAGAAGGCAAATGCTTACAGCTCGCTTCAAAATACCGACAAGAATTATTTACAGCACAATGGAAAAATATTGGAGAAAGCCGCCCTCTGGAAACATCAAACTGAGTTCCGGAGAAGTGGAGAACATGCTGGCCAATACTAATTCTACTACTTTTTCTAGGGGACAGGCAAACGGACTTTTACAGCATTTGTAGAAATACGTGAGGTTTTTGACAATGGTGACTAGAATACGTACTTCGAAATTTTGAAGGTGGGATAAAATACAGCGAGCTAAACGTTATCCAGAATTTGCACGGAAAACATACTGAAGTTATCAGAGACGAACATCATGGAAAGCAAGTAGCAGTTGAGAATGGAGTGAAACAGGATCGTACCCATCCCCAATATTATTTAATCTGTACACCGAGCAAGTTCTGAAGGAAACCTTAGAGCAATTTGGAAAGTGAATTAAAGTTTGGGGAAATGAAATAAAACTTTAAAGTTGACTGATGACATTGTAATTGTGTCAGACTTGGCAAAAAGACTTTGAAGAGCAAGGGAACAAAGAGGATATTGCCTTGAAAAGGGTTATAAGTTGAACATGAACGGAAGTAAAACGAGGGTAAATGGAACGTAGTCGAGTTAAATCACGTGATGAAGAAGAATTTAGTTAAGGTAATGCAACACAAAAAGTAGCAAATGAGTTTTGCTATTGGCACATCACAGAGACTGATGGTGGCCTACGCAGAGAAGATCTGAAATGCAGACTGGAAATTGCAAGAGAAGTGGAAGAAATGTATTCTGAATTCTGAATACGATTAAACTTCAGCTGCACAATTTATTAATGACAAATAACAATTTGTACCAGAACGGGGCCGGCCGAAGTGGCCGTGCGGTTCTAGGCGCTGCAGTCTGGAACCGCGAGACCGCTACGGTCGCAGGTTCGAATCCTGCCTCGGGCATGGATGTGTGTGATGTCCTTAGGTTAGTTAGGTTTAATTAGTTCTAAGTTCTAGGGGACTAATGACCTCAGAAGTTGAGTCCCGTAGTGCTCAGAGCCAACCAGAACGGGACTCGAACCAGGATTTCACGCTTTACGCGAACGGTCGTATTAACAACTCCGGCTATCCGAGCACGCTTCCATGACTCACCCAAATCTCCGTATGTCTAAATGCCCAGGTCCTGCACTCGCACAACTGCTGTGATTCTCGCACACACACACACACACACACACACACACACACACACACACACACACACAGAGGAGAGAGAGAGAGAGAGAGAGAGAGAGAGAGAGAGAGAGAGAGTTTATTATTACTGTCGCACCATGTCTAGGCACATAATGCTATTTGCTTTGTGAGTTCCTACGCGACAATAGTAAAAAAGTCTCTCCCTGTGTGGGAATCACAGCAATTGTGCGAGTGCAGGGCGTGGACACTCAGTAACATATAGAGATTTGGGTCGATCCTGGTGACGTGCTCAGATAGTCGAAGTTGTTAAGGGGACCACTAGCGTAAAGCGGGGAAATCCCGGACCGGTACAAATTTTCATTTGTCACTAATAAATTGTGCAGCTGAAGTCTAATCGTATTCGCAATTCTTAACACATTTCTTCCACTTCACATAGCTGTACATCGTAGCATATTACACAGTGAAACACAGACACTGAAAACGGTAAGAAAAGTGTTGCTGAAAAACATAATTTTATGAGATGTAAAACTTTTCCATCGTAGAGATTGTTCCATGAAATTTCAGGCGAACTTGCTGGATGTCCATAATTACCTGTCACGATATTTCGCCAGCATAAAACGGAAGATGGCCAGACGACTGCACCGAACTATAGTGGGAGGAAGCTAGCGGTACCCAGCAGTTCGCTCGAAATTTCGTGCAACATAGAGAAATTTGTGAGCACCTAACATAAATTAAAATGTTAGGAAGTCTTTCTGAACTTATTTCTCTGGAATCTTGCTTGTACGGAAGTGCAACATGGGCAAAAATCGATTCAGACACGAGAAGAATATAACCTTTTGAAATGTTGTGTTACGAAAGTATGATAAATATTAGTTAGGTAGCTCGGAAAACTAATGAGTTTGCACTGACTGCAACCGTCGAAAAATGAAATTTATGGCACGCCTTGACTAAATGAAGGAGTCAGTTGATCGGACACATCCTGACGCATCAAGTAATCGATAATTTGGCGGTTGAGCGAAGTGTGTGTGTGTGTGTGTGTGTGTGTGTGTGTGTGTGTGTGTGTGTGTGTGTGTGTGCGCGCGCGCGCGCGCGCGTGTGTGGGCGCGGGGGGGGGGGGGGGGGGGGGGGGGGGGTGTACAACTTGTAAAGGGAGATGAAGGTGTGGTTATTCTAAGCAGGTTCAGGTGGTTGTGGAATGAAGTGGTTATTCTGACATTAAGAGACTTGCGTAAGTTGGAATAGCATGGAGAGATATGTCAAATAAGTCTTTGGTCTAAAGATACCAGCAACAACAACCAAACACCTAAAAACAACATTGATTTGTAGAAAAACCGTAATGGCTCATTTTTAACCTTAATATACTGAACTGCAGTGAATGCATAAAATCAACGAGGGCTCCGCTGTGTTAGGTTCAATTTTGAATGCAGATCAACCTGCACTACGCTGACATTAATTTACAAATCCCGAGAGCCGTCTAATGTTGACTGCTGTTGACTGCTATCTAATTTTGAAGGGAAAAATTAGACACTGTTCTAAGGAAACCACCAAGGGGCTTCGGTATCATAAATGTAACAGTTAATAGAATACTAACGTAAATGCGAAGTACTTGTCCTGTGAGCACTACCAGTAACCGAGAGGTCTATTTTTAAAAATACATGAAGTTAAAAAGTCTGTAGGCCGTACTGCTGCAACTGAGCACATTCACTTTATCCCACTTCTTCCATGTTCCGACAGAGCACTGCAGAGCCTAGTGGGCAAATATGCGCGCTCCACTTCCCAGACGGCTAGTTCCATCTAGGAACGCTAACGGCAACTACATCGTTGTCGAGATAGCGATGCAGCGAGACCGCGATGACAGCCAAGAGCCACATACAGTGACGGGAAAAAATAACGTAACACCAAAAAGTAATTAATATAGAGTAATGGCATTTTGGGAATACATTTGTCTAGTTAACACATTCAAGTGATTAACACTGCAACATCAAAAAAATGGTTCAAATGGCTCTGAGCACTATGGGACTCAACTGCTGAGGTCATTAGTCCCCTAGAACTTAGAACTAGTTAAACCTAACTAATCTAAGGACATCACAAACATCCATGCCCGAGGCAGGATTCGAACCTGCGACCGTAGCGGTCTTGCGGTTCCAGACTGCAGCGCCTTTAACCGCACGGCCACTTCGGCCGGCACTGCAACATCACAGTTTTATGTAAGTGTGAGATAAGCCATTGCAGATGTCAAATTCTGGTACATTATTAACCGGTGTAACCGCAGTCTGTTGAATGCAAGCATGCAAATGTGCATACATTGTGCTGTACAGGTGCCGGGTGTCAATTTGTGGACTAAAGTTCCATGCCAGTTGCACTCGGTTGGTCAGTAGAGGGATGGTTAATGCTGTCTGTGGATGATCTCCCGTATGTGCTCGATTGGAAACAGATCTGGTGTTCGAGCACGCCAAGGAACATTAGACACTCAGTAGAACTTGTTGGGTTATAACAGCGGTATGTGAGCGAACGTTATTCTGATGGAAACCACCATTTCGAATTCTGTTCAGGAATAGCAAGAGACTGACTTACAGATTAGGAGTCAGGGTGTGTGGGATAAATACAAGAGTGGTTCTATTGTCATACGGAATCACAACCCCCAGACGATAACTCCACGTGTATGCCCAGTGCGCCCACCACGCAGACAGATTGGTTGTAAGCCCTCAACTGGCCTTCTCTTAACCAACACACAGCCATCACTGGCACCGAGGCAAAACCAGCTTTCATCAGAAAACACAACAGACCTCCACACTGCCCTCCAATGAGCTCTCGCTTGACACTACTGAAGTCGCAAATGGTGGGGGGTGGGGGGGGGGTGGGAGAAGCGAAGGGGGAGGGGTCGTGGAATGCACGCTACAGTCCGTCTGGCTCGGAGCTGTCCTTTAGGTACCCGATTTGCAGGCCGCCCGGCTAGCCGCGCGGTCTAATGCGCTGCTTCCCCAGCGGGAAGGCGTACCGGTCCCCGACACGAATCCGCTCGGCGGATGGTTTTTAAGGCGGTTTTCAAACTGCCTCGGCGAATGCGGGCTAGTTCCCCTTACTCCGTCTCAGTTGCACTGTGTCGGCGATTGCTGCGCAAACACTGTCTCCACGTATGCGTACACCATAATTACTCTAGTGCCACCTGACCGTCCAGAGCCCAGTCACTGAACACTGTCGTGGCCACCACTGCAGCAATTACGTACAGTGGCTACATTCCTGTCAAGTCTTCCTGTAATACTGCAGGAGGAACATCCAACTTCTCGTAGCCCTATTACAACGACCTCGTTCAGATTCGGGATTGTTGATAATGGCGTCTTTCTTGTGTTGATGGCATTCTTGACGAACATCAGTTCACCACGTCCAATATCAGAGGTACCTTACACTCACGTATTTAAAGCACACCTGATTTGCATTCTCAAAATGGCGCGAAATTTGAAAAGTTCGTACATCCTTCAGATGTAGAAATACGCCTAACTACTTTCGTTTATGTCGCACAACTCATCCTTGGTGTTGCGATTTTTTTTCCCCGTCAGTGTATTTGGTTACCTGCCAAATACGACAGGATTTGAACGTTTCCACTACCGTTGTTTCTTCACCCGTATGATGAGCAGACGACGACGACATGGCGGCCACGTGATGGCCAAACTTAGAAAATCATTCCTCCACTCGTTTCTTCATCGCCTTAATACAGGCCCCTTCTCCAGCTACGCTAAACACTATCCCCTTGTCAGAATATAAGATACGACATACAAGGTGGCGAACCGCAGCTGGTATGTTATCTACACTGCAAACCACTGAACACAGCCGCTTAAGGAACTGCCTGTGTATCACAAACAATATATTATTTTCAACTTCTCCGTCCTTCGGCTATCATTCTGTGAATTTTCTTCGACAAGGATTGTCTTTTTTGTAGTATAGTCTTAAAATGAACTAACTCGCTCAGAAAGGTTGTAATGCTGAACATATTACTAAATAAAACATGTGTTTTATGTCCTTTTCGCATTGCTACAAAAGTGAATTTTTTCTATATCTCGAGTCCCAAAATACGGCAAATATTTTAGTTTTTCCGTTATTCGCCCGCTTGTTCGTAATTTTAACATACTGTTCGTACAGTTTAAAATACTATTGTTCGTTGCACGTGCGGAAATTCATTTAATACTTATTGGACAGGATTTCTGCCAACCGTCGTCGATTCTATCCTAGCAGGATGTGTAAAGTACAAGGGGGTTATGATTAAACTTTTGCTACTTGAGACAGTGTAGACGGAGAACTACTTAAACTTTATAGGAACGATGTTCGAACTGTGCGCTGCAGGATTTGCACTGTTAATAATGTTAGTGTGGTGACTTGCCCTTAGGCGCCGGTACTTGTACGGAGACATAGGGTTGAAACAGAGGCATCAGTGTGCATTACCGCTGCAAACAGTCAGCGTGCTTCTGGAGATGGTGAGCAGGTCTTTACTCGTAAAGCTGTTTTATCAAAGCAACAGCAATAGTGCTGGTACTCTTCGCGAGTATCGATGCATGAAAAGAATACGGAGAGGTCCTGTTTCGCTCCTCTTTCCGCAACGGCGTTGAAGAACGTGATTCGGAAGTTAGAACTAATTGGCGATTTGGGAATTTTGCAACAAGTTACTGAAGAAGTTACTGTTGCCATGGCTAACAACGCTGGACGTAATATGCGATCAAGCAGTGCAAGAGCTGAATCAGTTCAACTGAACGTTCCCTGGTCGACCGCTGTTTCGGGCAGCAGTAATCTCTAGTACGGTTACACGCTCTCGTGGGTGCAGACGGTGGTGATACTGAGCAACGTTTGTAATCTGGAACGTAAACATTGTACGCAATTAATAAATGTTACCCTCTAATGTGGAAATTAAAGTGTTTCTCTTTTCAATGGTTTATTCGTTATTTGTCTTTCGTTTATCCTTAAAAATGTTTCCACAAAGTTTCATTGTCCTACGATCGTTTGTCATGCGGGCCCTCTCAAGTACTGAAAGGATGTAGCTTATAACCCTCGTTCAACCAATACTTGAATATTACTCGTCGGTCTGGGATCCATATCACGTAGGATTGATACAGGAAATAGAAGAGATCCAATGAAGAGCAACGCGTTCCGTTACAGGTTTATTTAGTTAGCACGAAAGCTTCACGGAGATGCTCAGTCAACTCCAGGGCAGACGCAACAAGACAAGTATTCTACACCACCGTCTGATTTACAATTGAACTTGCGAGATCGTACGTTCCTAGAAGACAAAACCAATACACTGATTGCTTCCCCCTACGTACATCTCGCGAAAAGACCATGACGGTGAAATCTGGGAGATCCGAGCTAACGCAGAGGCTTACTAGCAATCGTTCTTCCCGCGAAACATTCGCAACTGGAGCAGGAAAAGCTGGAAGTGATAACAGTATACAAAGTACCCTTCGCTAAGCACTGTAATGTGGCTTGCGGCGGACAGATTTATTTGTGTACACACGAATGGAAATATCTCTGTCACAGAATGTTTCGTGATGACGATGCAGATCATCTACGCATTTGAAGTGTCTACTACTGGCAAGATAAGTTTATTTGTATTTAAAAATCGTTCCGCCGATCGAGTTCTTAACATTACAGCACATTAAAAACCGATGGTAATCTGTAACATTATCCGATCCGGTGTAACTGAGACGAGTAACGCTTTAATTTAAAAAACCGGTCCATATTCATAGACTTTAATCAAAAAGTTATGAACGGACTACACGGCTCAGAATTAAAGAAAGGAAGAACAGGTTTTAAAGTCACGTCGACGATGTTATCATTACAGATTGGATGTAAACTTGGATTTGGAAAGGATAAGCAATCAGCCTGTTCTTTTCAATGGAATCAGCCCTGGAATTTTTCTTAAGCAATTTAGGCAAAATAAGTAAAACCTAAATGTGAGAGCATATTCACAGCGGGTCACACAAGACCACAATCTACTCGCAGTAGATTGCCACTGGCATTAGCGGCGGAAGAGAACAAAGTTCTTCGGTGTGAGTCTGGTTGATTTCGCACAGCTGGATAACATGAGAGAATCTGTTAAATATTCTTAACCACTCCTTCAGGCCGCTTAATTCTGCGTCGTGCAGCTAAAGCTAAGAGTGCAGCAACACGCGAAGACTGACGAGAAATTATGTAACCGGTTTCAAGGGATTCGAGAAAGTGATGTCTGAAACCTGTAGCTACAACACAATTACAGCCGAAATATACTGACAAAATGTATGGCAGAATGATATGAATGGTGAAAAATTGCTGAAGAACAGTTAATATCGCTGACCATGAAAAGACTGCCAATGTGAAGTCCAGTTAAATTGCACGTACCTGTTGTACTGATTGATTGACTGCCTTTAATTTTATATATGGATGTATCTATGATCCAATTTATAATAACCTCTTCAATAAAGAGAGGTTAAAAGTTAATTTTCCTAATGATTTTTAGATATAACTGCAACCACTTGTATTTTTTTCAGGGAGTAATTTTTATTTCCCGTTACTTGCCTCCAAATCCTTAAGGATTTATCACATGGTACACATTTCTTAGCGATCGCTTATAGCACTGTACGGGCTTTGGCGCAAACTTAGTTGAATCCATGGGATTAGTCCTGGTGCACAAACCTGTTTATAAAATATAGTTTAAGTTCTGGAGTTATGATGATTACACTGCACTACACGAACTTCGCCAAACGTTACAGCTCCCACGTGTTATACAGGATTAATCCCATGGATTTAGGTAATTCTACGCAAGATGTCAACAAAGCAATGAAGTATCATCAAAAACTGTGTACCGTCTGATGAGTCGCTAGACGATTGAAACCATAACGTCAAAATAAAAATTCTATAATCATAAAAGGCGACTGGCAGCACTTATTTCTGAAAACTTTTATTCCATCACAGTGCCGTGTTCCACACAGATAATGCACACAAGTTTTGGTAATTTTTCTTTCCTCTTTCCTGTACTAGACAGTACATGTATACAAACGACTCAAGGAAAAAAAAACAAACGGTCAGACCAGGAAAGAGGACGTGAATAGAACAGAATTTTCCAGATAACCATTGTGTGGAAATGCAACGTCGTTTGAGCAACTGTCGCAAGAAGGCAGTCAGTCACTGATAAACACCCGAAATTGTGCTCGTTTAACGTAACTTACTGCAGTAGATAACTATTATGCTAAAGAACGTAGTTACGGGTTAAATAAGCTCATGATAACTGCTTACGCTGAACAGTCGATGCCAGGCAAAAGGGATTTTTTTTTTCACTGAGAATTTTATTAGAAGTCTCTTTTCTGTGCTGTTTACTGTGTAAATGTTGACTATTAAATCAACTACGCTAGAAGTGTCATAAATCCATTAGTACAGGAATAATAAGACGCACTACAAAAACAGCACTGTGATAACATAGTCGATATGCAATGCAATGATTTTAACAATGAAATCAAACTGGCAAACGTTTTAATTTTTGCTATGAACGGAGGACATGAATTTACTTTTATTCTACCAAGTAGATCAGTAACTGAAAAATTAATACACTGATGAAAAACAAAACAGAAATATAAATTGATACTCTAGTTTTCGCAAGTGCTCGAAATTTCTGCCTCCAACATCGTCACAGAGTTTACATGCTCGACAAAATGATTAGCGTATTTTCTCACAAATTCTTGCCTTGTTGCAAATGACTGTAGCAACTTGCAAAAATTCTTGCGACCAGGTCTTCACGGAAGATTACTTCCGTGCACATGTCGCTGATTTTCTTCCCTTCTGTAGCCTTTCCTTCACAACTCTGCACTTCCGATATATGGTCAATTGGTAAGTTTATATCGACTCCACATATATTACGACTTTGTCTAATACAGGAAACGATCTAAGAAAAACACGGAAAACTTAAATCTTCACTGTCGGACCAGAATCTGAACCTAGTCTCTTCTTGTCAGGAGTTCAGTGGAATCTCGCTCGATGTGTACTTTGAAGTTCTAAGCAACCACACTGACAGGACACACATTCTCCCAAGATTCTTAATACGGTATACTGATGACACTTTTGGAAGTACGTGTTGGCAGCATTTAGAGTGCTGGGAGACAATGTCTCGTTTGGTAAGTCTCACTTGTTACGAGAAACGCAACTCGCGCGTTTTCTTCGGCACAGTAAGCGGATAGCCACCAAACGCATTTGCTCTGGGGGTTGCCAACACCGCAGGGGACTTCCGATCTTCGCAAGCTACCGTGGGCTCACAGGCATCTCGGACGCTCTAACTCAAGAGTTTAGTGTATTGTTATGGCCATTTACCTCCTTCACCGGCTACCCATTATGAATATCGAAGGTTTTGGAATAAAGTACAGTCGACGAGGTGGTCACTGGGGATAGAGCACCAACTCGGACTGAAGCCAGATGAATCAACAAGTAATTCGCGGATATTTCAAAGGAACCATCCAGACCACCGTTTTTAGTGGTCATATTTTCCCATCATTACCTAATCTACTGAACGACGCTCCTTCAAAAAAAGCTCAACGACGAGAAGTAATAACTCTTCTGAAACGTGCATGCGGACATCAAGTACCCATAGAAATCAAGAAACAGATGAATGAAACCTGTCACTGACGACGTTTTAACCGAATAAAACGAAACATGTATGGGACTGTAAGAACTACTTCATTTCAGTACTTGCATACGCAGTACCAACATCAATACGCTAAGAATTTGACCGTTATTATTAACGGACTACCTGTACATGAAAGAGGGGAGACGATTTAATATATCTACAGCGCTCAAATCTCATCAAGCTGTCACAGTAACAAATTTTGTTTTTGTCGTTCATTAGCGGCTTCCAATCCATATTATTATTATTATCATCATTGTTATTATTACTATTGCTATTATTATTATTATTATTATTATTATTATTATTATCATCATCATCATCATTGTTATTATTACTATTGCTATTATTACACTCCTGGAAATTGAAATAAGAACACCGTGAATTCATTGTCCCAGGAAGGGGAAACTTTATTGACACATTCCTGGGGTCAGATACATCACATGATCACACTGACAGAACCACAGGCACATAGACATAGGCAACAGAGCATGCACAATGTCGGCACTAGTGCAGTGTATATCCACCTTTCGCAGCAATGCAGGCTGCTATTCTCCCATGGAGACGATCGTAGAGATGCTGGATGTAGTCCTGTGGAACGGCTTGCCATGACATTTCCACCTGGTGCCTCAGTTGGACCAGCGTTCGTGCTGGACGTGCAGACCGCGTGAGACGACGCTTCATCCAGTCCCAAACATGCTTAATGGGGGACAGATCCGGAGATCTTGCTGGCCAGGGTAGTTGACTTACACCTTCTAGAGCACGTTGGGTGGCACGGGATACATGCGGACGTGCATTGTCCTGTTGGAACAGCAAGTTCCCTTGCCGGTCTAGGAATGGTAGAACGATGGGTTCGATGACGGTTTGGATGTACCGTGCACTATTCAGTGTCCCCTCGACGATCACCAGTGGTGTACGGCCAGTGTAGGAGATCGCTACCCACACCATGATGCCGGGTGTTGGCCCTGTGTGCCTCGGTCGTATGCAGTCCTGATTGTGGCGCTCACCTGCACGGCGCCAAACACGCATACGACCATCATTGGCACCAAGGCAGAAGCGACTCTCATCGCTGAAGACGACACGTCTCCATTCGTCCCTCCATTCACGCCTGTCGCGACACCACTGGAAGCGGGCTGCATGATGTTGGGGCGGGAGCGGAAGACGGCCTAACGGTGTGCGGGACCGTAGCCCAGCTTCATGGAGACGGTTGCGAATGGTCCTCGCCGATACCCCAGGAGCAACAGTGTCCCTAATTTGCTGGGAAGTGGCGGTGCGGTCCCCTACGGCACTGCGTAGGATCCTACGGTCTTGGCGTGCATCCGTGCGTCGCTGCGGTCCGGTCCCAGGTCGACGGGCACGTGCACCTTCCGCCGACCACTGGCGACAACATCGATGTACTGTGGAGACCTCACGCCCCACGTGTTGAGCAATTCCGCGGTACGTCCACCCGGCCTCCCGCATGCCCACTATACGCCCTCGCTCAAAGTCCGTCAACTGCACATACGGTTCACGTCCACGCTGTCGCGGCATGCTACCAGTGTTAAAGACTGCGATGGAGCTCCGTATGCCACGGCAAACTGGCTGACACTGACGGCGGCGGTGCACAAATGCTGCGCAGCTAGCGCCATTCGACGGCCAACACCGCGGTTCCTGGTGTGTCCGCTGTGCCGTGCGTGTGATCATTGCTTGTACAGCCCTCTCGCAGTGTCCGGAGCAAGTATGGTGGGTCTGACACACCTGTGTCAATGTGTTCTTTTTTCCATTTCCAGGAGTGTATTATTATTATTATTATTATTATTATTATTATTATTATTATCATCATCATCATCATCATCGTTATTATTACTATTGCTATTATTATTATTATTGCAAATATGGTACATTCATGCAACTAAACTAAAGGCAGTGTATTCCGCTCACTGAATTTATAGTGTAGTACGATCGTACATTTAAAAAACTGGTGACTTAACTCATGGCTCAGAAGCCAATCCAAAGCATGCAAAACAAATACTCCCAAAGGATCTGTCATAAATTTGACGAATGCATCGTCATACTACTGACTATGCTTCGTAAACGGAAGGAAGACAAATGCATATGTCATAAATACAAACAGCCTTGTATTTAGCTGCATACATGGACCAAATCTGCAAGAAAAAGATGATGATGATCATGACAATAATAATAATAATAATAACAATAATAATATTGACGCGATTTAGACCATGAAAACTTTCTTTTACAATGGTCTATGGTATCTCGGTCTGGAGTCCGGAGTGGCTGTGAGGTTCTAGGCGCCTCAGTCTGGAACCGAGCGACCGCTACGGTCGCAGGTTCGAATCCTGCCTCGGGCATGGATGTGTGTGATGTCCTTAGGTTAGTTAGGTTTAATTAGTTCAAAGTTATAGGCGACTGATGACCTCAGAAGTTAAGTCGCGTAGTGCTCAGAGCCATTTGGAGCACTCTACAATACACACGGGACTCACTACAGCATTCCTGTCACGCGCATTCTTTCCAGTGGTGAGAGTGACTCCTGTGATTCTTAGAAAAATGCTGTAGCGCAGACACAAAAACTTTATGAAATTCTGGATTAATGGTATTTTTTTTAAGAATATATGCCTACCTTTTCGAGAATGGCAAAACTTTCGCTATTTGAGCCTGTGTAGACGATAAACTATTTACCGCATGGGTGCCCAACTAAATAGGAATTATGTTAAGACTGTGAGCTGCAGGATTTGCGTCGTTAATAGTGTTGGTGTCATGACTTGCCGTTAGGCGCCGGCACTGATGCGGCGACGTAGGATTGAAACACGAGCATCATTGCACATGGATTTGGATGAGGTGAGCTGAGCTGGGCCTCACTCGTAAAACAACAGTGCTGCTGCACTTCGCGGGTATCTACGCATTAAAGCAAAACGGAGAGGTCCTCTTTCCGCGCCGGTGTTGAAGAGCATGATTCACAAGTTCGAACTGAGACGATCTCAGAGTTGTTCCTGGAGATGTTACTGTTGCTCTGATTGAGAATGCTGGATGCATTGTGCTATCTTCCAGCAGTGCACGAGCTCTGTCGCAACAGCTGATCACCGCCCGGTCCATCATTCGGAAAGTGCTGTGATCAGTTGTGAAATGGTATCTCTAGTGCGATTCCAGGCAGTCGTGGTTGCAGGTAGGTAGGTAGGTGGTTAGTGTTTAACGTCCCGTCGACAACGAGGTCATTAGAGACGGATCCCAAGCTCGGGTTAGGGAAGGATTGAGAAGGAAATCGGCCGTGCCTTTTCAAAGGAACCATTGCGGCATTTGCCTGAAACGATTTAGGGAAATCACGGAAAACCTAAATCAGGATGGTTGGAGACGGGATTGAACCGTCGTCCTCCCGAATGCGAGTCCAGTGTGCTAACCACTGCGCCACCTCGCTCGGTCGTGGGTGCAGATGGTCGTCACATTGAGTAACGTTTGTAACCCGGAAATAAACACGTGCACAATTAACGAATGTTCCGCTCTCGTGTTGACTTTAAAATGTATTTCTTTCAATGGTTTATTCGTTATTTCACTTCCGCAGGTCCTTACAAAAGCTTTCACAACGTTTCATTGTCTTATGACCACTCGTTTTTCATGGATGCCCTCTCAAATAGCGACAGTTTAATTGTAACTACGCTGTAGCGTAAGGTCGGGTAAAAGTACGCAGGGGCATTTTCTCTACATTGGCAACAGTGACCGACAACGAAAAACTACATTCAGCTGTTGGTTCTATATTGTCGCCGTCACATGTAATCTCGACGAGCTCCGCCAGATTTATTGGTTGTAGCAGACAAATGTAAGTTTTTGTTTCAAACTACGTAATATTTTAAGTTGCATATCGTACGCAGTAAGCACTAGCTAGGTATGCACTAGAAAATAAAATTATTAGCCAAAAGAATCATCGTTCTGTGAGGTACAAACTAAGGCACGACAAACAGCGGAATCAAGCAGACTGCTATTTGAGATATTTTTGAGCATTGTGGCGTATCGCGTACTCTTAACCCCACCTTCCTCCCTCTGCGTTTCTAACGGTTACTAATCCCGGAAGACCCATTAGACAGACAGATGTGAATGCTTTGTTTGGAGCTGGATATTCTAGAGTAGCCGCAACCCCAACAGCTGAGAAATCCTTCGAGTGAACGGGAATATTCCCGTTCAGTCCGGATGTCTTCACAGAGCAAGACTTTTCTCCATCAGAAATCACAGAGAGGGCCGAATTTTCAACAACTCAAGAAGGCAAAGGAGTTTAACAGGAGCCCACGGACAAATGCTGATCCTCAGTGACAGATGATTTACCTGTGCAGTCACCAGAGAAAACACAAGAACGTAACACAAATGAAGTTCAGTGAGCTGATGTACGGACAGGCGTAGGCCTACTCAGTATTTATCGACTGTCAAAATATGATCTACTCACATCAAAGAAGAAAATGTCAAAAAAAATCCGAGAAAAATGCATTCTTAGACGTACAACATAAGGCAGACAAAATCAAGAAGAGATAAAATAACAGTACCAACAACGCAGAATCTTTAGGGGCTAATCTAGACTTAACCGCGTCATCATCGTCAGGAACAATCAGGCCCAAATCCAACTAGGGATCTGATGTTTTGAATTGCCCAGGATGTGTTTAAGTTTGCAAAGAGCCAACCACGAAAGACTGAATTAAGTGTGATAATTGCTCCCAATGGTGGCATGAAGAATGAACAGGTTATGAAAAACTTGGTGAATTTTCTTGTGACTTATGTTAGTGCGCACTCTTTGCCTACATGCTGCGTACTCTTACCAGACGATAGAACTGAAGAGTCCGAACGAGCAGTGTCTTACATATGTTGACATCTAAGGTTTATGTTAAAAGTCAGGCTGCTGCTGTAACTGATACATGTCGTTCCCAAATAAACCAGCAATAATTTGTTATCAGAAAAGTTTGTTTTAGCCTTCTCATCTACCAGGTATGAGCAGTTAAATATTAACTGCGTACTCTTTCCAGACTTTCCCTTAATTCCCATACACGCTGCATACACGTGTCACGAGTTAAGAACAGGTTCCCAATTCGGCACGTTTTGAACTTGAGAAGAACCTCCTACTCCGCAAAAAGAACGATCAAGAATTAGACAGTTCATGCCTCTGCTTCGTTCCAAATGTAAATTTTCGCATACTGCTTACAGTTCGCTAGAGAACGAAAAAATTATTGACATAATCAACAAATTTGAAACACGATCTAACTTCATAGCCCTTAAATCAGTTATTTTTGATAAACTCATTTTATTTTTGAGTCAAAATATCCACAAATGTAAGTTAATGGAACATAATTTGTGTTCGAAGGTTCGACAATAAATTCACGTCGCCGTTCCTTGCCACCGAACTTACGAAATTTTAATGGCTTTCAAAAGCAAATCTTATCTTCAGCGAATTTACGCTCATTCCGCAGGACCCTGTGTATTCTCTGTGCCATACTTTCTCACTCGTTGTGCCTAGTCCTATGTCACAGAATAAGACACTTACACCATTCTATGTTCACATAATCCACAGCTTTTCCAGTAACAGTAATATCACATTTCAATAGCAAAACGTTGCCTACTTAGATCAGTAATCGACTAAATGAGTGACACCCGATAGCAATAGCACAACTGACTATTTTTCGGACGTCTTCATCACATCACCTTCATTTTTCAACACCGCTCGTGGTACATACCACTACGAGGTCATTCGATAGGACTCCCATTGACTTCATACCCAATCCACAACAGAGAAGGTTCAGTGTCAATCCTACGTTACATCATAACAAAAATAAAATGAAGTAGCGATAGAGCTCCTCAGGTAGACACATGTCAATCAGCTGCACACCCTTACTTCGTTCGTAAATCTAATACATAGTTGCGGAATCTTAACCAGTGTGTATGGATGACTTCTCAGCAGACAGAGTAAGCTGTTCTTAATGCGTATACGTCCGAATCGAAAATAGCATCGGGTGTACCTTAATGAGTTATGATACGACGTTAGAGACTGGCTCTGGCTCCCAGTGTAAGGAAAAGTAAACTAACATTTCTGATTAGGCCAAAAATGTTTACACTGTTCTACTGCAACATCGTATGCAGTAAGTGATCAGTGAAGTACATACATGAAATATGTAGGCGACGTTACTGTCAATAGCAACTGAAGATCCAACTACATCATGAAAACAGGTGTTGCAAATGCCAACGACAATTTAATATTTATTACAGGAACGCTCAGAAAAATTCTCTGACATCACGGAAACTGTTTTTTAAACACAGTTACTCAATCCATTCTTAGCTATTTTTCTAAATTTATACTCTGCACGCCACTTTATGATGAGTTCTCCATCATTTCCTTTCTGCTCCATTAGCGAATGATTCGCGGAAGAAATTACTGTCAACAAGCTTCCACATAAGACCGAAATTATTATATTACTGCGAATTATTCGTGGGAGGGAGCAACATGATGCTTAACTGTTGTTGGAAGACAAGTTCTCGAAATAATAACATTAATCCTTTCTGGGACCCACAGATTCTCTCTTCCAGTGCCTGCAACTGAGTTCTCATCAGCGTTTCCGCGACGAATGCCAATAATAGATCTACGTTTCCTCTTGAGCCACATATCGACGCCATACGTAATACAAGAAATGATTAAAACTTTTAAAACGATCCGAGTTTGTAAGCTGCTCAATCGCTGTCTAAACATCAGTAATTTACAGACGCACACCCGTCGTGCACTCGACGTCTTCCTAACTATACAGAATGTCATTCAAGGTATCACGTAACAGTTCACATGACAACATGGTTGTCCCCTTAACAATGGCACTCGTCTTGACACCACCCTCTTCTTCACAAGACCATGATTTTTATCGATGGGTTCTTCAGAAGAATCCCCAACCGAGCGTCCAGTTGTTATATGATGACGTTTAAATTAAGCTAGAGTGTAATAAACACCCTTGAGCATTGGTTGGAGGGCACCATGATATGTAGATGCCTTCATCGCATAACGGTTATTAAGTAATTAAACGTTTATTCCATTCGGAACTGATGTACACAATCAACATCAGTGTAATTTATGACCCTCATGGCATGAATACATATACACACACACACACACACACACACACACACACACACACACTCTTTTGGGCTTGGAGGCAAATCTTCTCCCAACGTTATCTTGAGAAATTTCTTGCTATTCTGGAAAAACATGCTGTGTCATGTCACGAACACAGCTAGCTAGAAGCTTTAATGAAAATATATGTCATCCCATCGCGTCTCAAACCCCTGTAGCTGATGGACACACGGGAACGGGCAGGAAAATCAAGGTGTGGACTGCATTGTGGGGTTTTGCCTTACCCACCTGGAATATGCCATTGGTATCCGGATCGCGAAAGATATGAAAACTTGCCTTTCTTGCCATACACTAACAAGCACTCAGCCTCCCTTCAACAATTACCTAACCAGTCCTACTGCCATACCCAACATTTCCTAATGTCACGATTCCAGGAGATGGAGATGTGTGCTTCTTGAGAACTGCTGGTTCCGGTGATATTACACCAAGCCGTCTTTGGAAACGCAGGTTATCGAACTGATTGGCACATACAGAAGCGAGACAGGTCGCTAAACACGAAAGAATACCTCAGAAGTCCCAGCTAACTGTCTATACCCACCCAAGTCTCTGTTGTCTTTGTAAACGACGCATGCGAACTCGAGACTTCAGCTCAGCTTCCCGTAATTTGCTCCCGGCGGTTCTCGGCAACCCACTGTCTTTAATATCCATCTGGATTTCAGCAGTTGTCATCCGTCTACTCGTCAGAGCCAGTCTACAATCCAACGATCTTCAAGTTGTGTGGTCCTTCTGGGAAGTACCCGTGTCTACTCTACTTGTCACACTACTGTGCTGAGCCCATTTGTTACCACACGTTCTGCAGTCACTGCATTACAGCCAACTGCCTGTCTACGCGATCTGTCGCTATGATGCTGCCATGTCCCTCACGCCAATGATTCGACATTTCTTAGTGTCAGAAAGGTGACGGCGAGCTGTATATGCACGTCCTCTGCCCACATTATGTTGAGTGTGTTGCAGGCTCTACCTAAAACGTTCCACACGCGTCATTTACTCTCACCGTTCTTCATGGGTTTATTGAAAATAAGATCGCATAAGAATAAAATTTTATTTAACATATCCCAAAAGCATGGAAATACTAGAGTACAAGTTCGGCATCTTTGAGTGTAACACTTTCCACTGTCATCAGTTTATATGAGTTGCAGTTCACTGTTTCAACATGCACAAGCCGGCTGCTGTGGCCGAGCTGTTCTAGGCGCTTCAGCCCGGAACCGCGCTGCTGCTACGGTCGAAGGTTCGAATCCTGCTTCGGGCATGGATGTGTGTGATATTCTTAAGTTAGTTAGGTTTAAGTAGTTCTAAGTCTAGGAGACTGATGACAGATGTTAAGTCCCATAGTGCTTAGAGCCATTTGAACATGCACATGAAACCGAATCAGAAATAGTTCCTACGTGCGAGAGAAAGCACTCGTGACGCCAAGGCGAACGGAACAGCTCACCATGACACGTGAAGACGGAATCGACAGACAATGTGTTGGTCTCTGGTGTGACGGTTGCTAGAAGCGCGACATTATAGCATTTGATCGCTGGCAGGTCGTGGTTGTCCGATGCATAGGCCACTCCATCTTCTATGTCGTACAGGGACTGCGATTTTGACGAACCACGGTGTAAAATAAGTGAAATGCGAGTACTTCAGTTCAGGATATAAAGTATACGCCATGGGCAAAATGTGTTGATGACAAAAGTCGCCGAGACTGTAGAGTACAGGTAATTTTCATAAAGTATACTAGAGTCACAGAGCTGGAAGTCTCTTGTCAGTTCAAAGCTGGACAACAGTTCAACAACCATATTATCGCCAAGCCTCATAACTTCGGTCTAGAGTAAAAACAAGACACCCACCCAGCCCGTTATACTATCGTTTCTGGCGTCCTCACCAAACAGAATCGATAGAGGAGGTGCGGATGGATCAAAGCAGAGCTGCGGCCTTTCTCGTGGGTTGCCGAGTCAGGAAACGGGTATTGCACGTATAGGCTGCTTGCACATTACACGATTTCGCCCGTATGTGAAAAAACCGTACGGGATTAAATCGTAATCTGTTGATTTTCACACTGAACGATTTTTAAACGTTAAACAAGAAAATCAGTTCCCTTCAAAGTGTGGCCTGGTACAGTTCTTATTATGGATCGTGAACAAGTCATTGCGTTATGGATACTGTATCGACGTCGGAGAAGACGAAGGCGCTATCGCCTTCACTGGGTTCATCCAATTAATCTGAGACGTGAGAAAGTCGGGGTTTTCTACACATTATTTTTAGACCTGAGAAACGACGACCGAAAATTTTTTAACTACTTTCGTATGTCATTTGGCTCCCTCGATGAATTGCACGGGAAACTGAAGAATGTTCTGCAACGCCAAAATACGCAGTTCAGAAACTGTATACAGCCTACTGAAATGCTGGCTATGAGTTTAAGGTAAGTTTTTAAATACAGCTTTGACATTACTGGTGTTTGAACAAATATGCCACTGAAGCTAAATAATACATGTATAAACTTTTATTGCTGTAGTTTTTCAAAGTCTATATATAAAAATTCTTTTATTATATTTCTATTCACCAAAGTACCATACAAACAGGAAAGATGGTTATGCAGTAAGGTGATATTGTAGTAGTAGGCAAAACAATAAAACGCATGTAAAATTATCGATTGTAATTATTAGGCTGGATTTGGGGTTATGTTATCAACAAAAATACAATTATGAACAAATATGAAATTCGGAAAATACAAACATTGTAGGTTTCTGATCAAATTATGGATTTCATTGTGTTTATTGTTTGGGTAGATTATTTGTGACGTTCCAAAAACAAATTGATGATATCAGTTGAAGAAATCGGGACATCGAATTACCTGAAATAGAAATAGACGGACTTCCAACATTTTCCCTTTGTGGAGAGTCACTGTGAACAATTTCGTGTAGGTCATATGATGATGACTGTGTTTCTGGTTTGGATTGTGTACTTTTTTTGGAGAGGCGTTGAATGGTGTGCTTCCTTTGAATGATTTTGCAATCCACATATATGCCTACGCTGATACAAGGAATGTTCTTCTACGCTAGTTGTAATCTGACTGGAAAATCTAGGCCTTGCATATTGTTGAGGTGGAAACGGAGGCTGTTGAATGTTTAAAAATGGTTGCGGTTGGATAACTGCAAATGGCTGAGGCGTAGACTGGGGACAACTCCCGTAGGACTGAAATCGTGTAGTGCGAAAGCGTGCACTTGGTCACGTGGGCCACTGAGCCTAGCGGTGCCGTCAGTGGCACTGGACGGCTGCAACACGACTAAAAATCGTGCCCGTGTTTTAGCCGTACAATGTGAAAGGTCTCATGCTCTTTAACATTCGACTAAGAAAATTTGCCCGTACAGTTTTTTCCCGTACGAGCGAAATCGTGTAATGTGCAAGCAGACATACTCAACAGCTCTGACGTTGCGAGGCATTTAATCGTATGCTTTTAACATTGCATGAACCCATCTCCTGAAAGGAGACATAATAAATACAACTTGTATCATCCCACATACCACGTGGCCAACATTCGAGACGTTCAGGTGTAAACAGAAACAGACTTTCTTAAAACTAAATGTTCGCGAAAAGGAAAATCAGGGTTTAACGTCCCGTCGACAACGCAGACGTGGAGTGTAAGCTCGCAATGGGATATAACGGGCATGGAAAGCAGCCGTGCTTCTTAGAGGAACTATCCAGTTATTTCTCTTAAGCTACTCGGAAAAAAAAAAATCACGGAAAATCCTGAATCTGTATTTTAGTACAGAGGTTTAGAACTGCAGTCTTCTCCGATACGAGTCCAGCACCTTTCCAATATGCCACTTAGCTCGGTTACTTTCGCGGGTATATTACGCAGAAAATGGGACTGATAGTATTCGTGAACTTCTTATGCCTCGCTACTCATCGTGCGGCAGGTGGAGTGGTACAACACGTAGAATCTCCGAGTGGAAATGAATAATAAAAAAATACAGTTTACCTACTAGGAGCAGTGGAGTGCTAATTGTGTTACATTTTTAATGGCAAGCTCAAACTAAATGACTCTATCAAA
Organism: Schistocerca americana; assembly: GCF_021461395.2. Classification (NCBI taxonomy): domain Eukaryota; kingdom Metazoa; phylum Arthropoda; class Insecta; order Orthoptera; family Acrididae; genus Schistocerca; species Schistocerca americana. The sequence continues at coordinate 348,683,909 of NC_060125.1, read as the reverse complement.
GGGGCGTGTTAGCACCTACGTACCTATGCTGCGAGCAATAACCTACTCGAAGGTTTCAGATCCATAAACCGCGAGCATTTTCTAAAGTGCTTTCATAATTTGCCTAAAACTCGACTGAGCTTCGTCTGGACACTGCAGAGTAATAAGCACATTTAATACAGTCCCGCGTCAGAGCACTTCGGTGAAATGAATGGTTCTCCGTTAAACGGAAGTGATTTACCCTTACCGCAATGAAATTATGCGTGACTGACGTACGGTTTCGTCGTTCATCAGCCAGTCGCAAGCTGTTCTCTTTTTCTCAGCGTGTTGTCAGACTGGTGAGAACGATCACTTGACATGGGAACTCTGGAGCAAATTTCAAGCCACAGTGAGTGAGCACGGCTATTCCAGGAATTTGTTACGTTGGTGTTTCGTGCTGTTATTTTTTTCCGCTGACACAGACGTGGTCAGCAGAGCGGCGTTTCGTAGGCGGATGCGCGTCGCGGTCCGCTGACGCTGTAATTTCATCGTCTGTTTCCGCCACGGCGATAAAGCGCTCTGCTCCGGGGCTGGGCCGGGCCAGAGCACGCGGTGGCCCAACAAGGTCGCACCACTGTCACTGACTCTTCCTGTTGTGTGACAAGCAAGCGCCTTCTCTCTCTCTCTCTCTCTCTCTCTCTCTCTCTCTCTCTCTCTCTCTCTCTCTCTCACGCGCGCGCGCGCGGCGGGGAGGAACGTTTTTTATATAAAAAAATACATCTTTTTAGTTTTCATTACCAATGCAAATATGAGTACCTACAATAAATTAAAATCTGGTGCAAAATATGCGAAACATCAAACAGAAAATAAAATACATACTGATTTGTAGAAGTTGAGCAGTGTTATTGGTGAATATAATTTTTTCCTTTTTCATTTCGTCCGTCAGTAACAAATTTTAATTTGTTTTCATAGGGCTAGTAATTACAAATTAAAAGTGCAAAGATTCAATGTGTGTTAACCAACATTTCCATTTGATAACAAATACGGGAGTTAAATAACTGCTACAAATGTTTTGGACTTAACGCTGTACGAAAATCTTCCAATATTCAACAACAATTCTTTTTTTTTTTTTTTTAGTTTTCGAGGCTTGCGTCGTACTGCTTTAAGAAACATGTTCGGGCACTGGACTTCAAATTCTACGAGTATATGCGCGAAGAAAATCCATAAGGGCTATTCCGTAACATCGCCTTTTGAGAATAATGTACATGGTGCACGTGTTGTTATGGCCTTCAGTCAGAAGACTGGTTTGACGTGTCTGCACGCTAGTCCATCCTGTGCGGGTCTCTTCACCCCTGCGTAACTACTTTAGCCTACATCTATTTGAACCTGCTTAGTTGATTCACGCGTAGATCTCACTCTACAATTTTTGCCGCCCCCCCCTCCCCAACATTTCCCTCCATTACCAAACTGATGATTTCTTCATGCCTCAGGATGTGTCCTGTCAACCGATTCCTTCTTATAGTCCAACCTAGCGGGGTGGTGCAGTGGTTATCAAACTGGGCTCGCATTCGGGAGGATGACGGTTCGAACCCGCGTCCGGCCATCCTGATTTGTTTTCCGTGATTTCCCTAAATCGTTTTTCAAAGAGCACGGCTGGCTTCCTTCCCCGATCCGATGAGACCGATGACCTCGCTGATTGGTCCCCCCTCCCCCTCCCCCCCCCCCCCCCCGACCCCAAATCAACCAACCTCGCAGTCAAGTTGTGCAATAAATTTCTTTTTTCCAGAATTCGATTCAGTACCTCCTCATTAATTTGATCTACTCATATCATCTTCAGCACTCTTCTCAAGAACTACATTTCAAGAGCTTCTATTCTTTTCTTGTGTGAACTGTTTATCGGCCACGTTTCACTTCCACAGAAATTACTTTCTTACTACTCATAATCTGCATTTCATAATCGGGTCCACACACACACACACACACACACACACACACACACACACACACACACACAAACACAGCGTTTTTCTCGCGGCTTCGCCAGCCTGTACGCCTTCGACACATATTGCACACATCTCCTCCTTCCACCTTTCTCTATCCATCTCCCCCCCCCCCACCCACCCACCCGTCTCTCACTGTGCAGCAGATGTGGAGTGTTTGTTTATTCTTTCCTGTAATTGTAAATGAGGCAATGTGAACTGCCTCTGCAGTGTCACAGTGAGAAAATGGTGTTATGTTCATAGCTTAAGTTTTGATTTTGTACTCCATAGCACTTCGCTCGACCTTAGCCGGCCGCGGTGACCGTGCGGTTCTAGGCACTTCAGTCCGGAACCGCGTGACTGCTGCGGTCGCAGGTTCGAATCCTGCCTCGGGCATAAATGTGTGTGATGTCCTTAGGTTAGTTAGGTTTAAGTAGTTCTAAGTTCTAGGGGACTGATGACCTCAGATGTTGAGTCCCATAGTGGTCAGAGCCATTTGAACCGTTTGAACTTCGCTCGAAAGCTGTGCGAAGCACCACACACTCTGAAAACTTTCCTTATGCTGTATCAACTACTGGGATCTGTTGTCGCCACAGTGTATCTATCCATGGCTCATGTAATGCGTGTATCACATGTCCACTCTCCTCCACACTCTTTCTGATCTACGTCTTCCTGTAACCTCTCTGCATCGTTTCCCTTATCTCTATCTGTCTCGTCCTCCACCTCACTATGGACACACTCATCCTCAGCCCACTCCTTCCATCTCCTCTTCCCCTCTCCTGTCCAACTACTCCTTCCCACTCTCTGTATCCTACCCCTTCTTCCCCCCTTCTCCGAGAATCTCCTCCTCCTCCTCCTCTCTGACCGTCCCCTCTACCCCCCTTATCTCTATCCATGTCCTCCTCCCAACTCTCACTACCCACCTTCTCCTCCCTCCTCTCACTGTTCAGGCTTGCCCATCTGCACGTGTGGCCCGTCCATGTCATGCCGTTACTACTTGCATAACACAGCAGTCGTGTGCGGCAGCCTACATGTCATTTAATGAAAATCCTCTTTTGCTCCTATGAGAGCTTGGTGGTTCTAACCCCACAGTGTAAGCACAAGGACTCTCTCTGAAACAACCGGTTTTCTTTTACACCGGTTCTTTTCGCCTCCAGTTTAACCTGACTGTTAAAACCGCTGAAAGTAACCCGATTTTTCGTTTTCTTATTGCTACTATTTCCAGTAATAAACGTAGATTTCGAACAATGACTGAAAACTTCCAATGAAAGTGAAGAAATATGATATCACAATACGGGTCTGACGGTACAACCGAAATTGGTTTCATTGTCGCCAGCAAATATTGAAGTTGGAGATGGCCGTGGCAACAGAGAGAGACAAAGACCACTAGTTGATGACTTCCTGCATTGTCACTTTTGGATGGCAGTAATTTTTCAAACTGAATCAAATACAAAATTAACGTTTCAGTTAGAATCTCAAATTTCTACCAAGTCAATAAAAATCATATGTAAAACAATTAAATTCATCTTCTCTTCCAACGATCATTGCGGATGTTTTCTCCTTATCATTATGACGTCGCAAATTTGTTGCGCCTCTTCCCATTTTTAACTTTTTAAAGCAAATAGCGCGTTGTTCTTCAATGCTTCAGCGTTTCGTCGGATAATTTCAGCGTTTCGTCGGATAATTTCAGCGTTTCGTCGGATAATTCCACACTAGGTATGGTACCAGTCGGTAATACAACAGATGTCTGAGGACAAAAATGTTCAAATGTGGGTGAAATCTTATGGGACTTAACTGCTAAGGTCATCAGTCCCTAAGCTTACACACTACTTAACCTAAATTATCCTAAGGACAAACACACACACCCATGCTCGAGGGAGGACTCGAACCTCCACCGGGACCAGCGCACAGTCCGTGACTGCAGCGCCCTAGACCGCTCGGTCAATCCCGCGCGACGTCTGAGGACAGCAGTGAGAAACTACAGTATACGTTAGACGGGGATAGGTCTTGCACACTGCACGTACATGTGTGTCACACCACACAGCAACAGCTACGTTACTGTCTCTGCAGTGCTGTATTGATTCTTATATCATGTTTATTGCTAGTTTCTAACTGTAGGCGTTGTTATTAAAATAGTGCGGATCGATTTTCCCAGTTTCTATAATAATACAATTTTTCAAACCAATGGAAGTTTTACGAGCAACCATTACGTCTTCATCTATACTCTGCACGCCACCTTGCGGTGTGTGCCGGAGGGTACTTTGTGTAGCAGCATCACTTCCTCCCTTTCCTGTTGTTGTCGCGAATAGTTCACGGGAAGAGCGATTGCTGGTAGGCCTTAGTGTACGTTCGAATCCTGATTATTTTATCTTCATAGTCTTTTCGTGAGATGTAGATATTAGGAAGCAATACATTTGTTAGACGTTTAATAGAGATGGTAGTTAAATTTAGGTTAAGTTTCATACAGAATATTGTAGTGCAGAGCTTACAAAGGATGAGCAAAAAATATCGATAAATCGATATTCTTTACAGTAACACACATATATGTTGACACCATCTAAATTATCGATATATCGATTACACTATTTTTTATTGTCTGTCGTTTCTTGACTCATAGGTACCATATTACCATAGTTCTGATCGGCAGATTTCTTTCCCATTCAAGCTACTACCAATCTTTGCAATGTAATAGTAAAAGTCTTACAACGGGCTTAATTTAATTTCATATTCAGTACTACAAATGAGCACCACATTTGTACCTATACTGAATATTCACGAAAGTTTGTTACTTCCATGTGTCATTTCTTCCACTGCGAATGATAGGTATGAGGTGCAAAACGCACACATTTGGTGACAGCACTGTAGGAGAACGGTGGAAATTACACCCCCCGTTCCCAATTACAAGGCAGAAAGTGCAATCTCCTTACCCCTCTGAGTGCCTGGATCAAGAAATGGCAGACGCACTGTAAAAGTAATGTAGACCCGGCACAAAAGTCACGCACCTTAGTGCACTGGTATTTAATGGAAAATGGACTCCTGTTGTCAGAAATGTTTATGGTAAGTACAATATTTCAGGCTCAGAATACATATCTGAAGTGTTTCACTTCCGAGACTTCTCACGCGTAGGGATGGGTCAAAAAATATCCTTTCTCTTGCCGCGGTAATATATATATATTTGAAAATCTGTCCATCCCTAGCCTCGGTGCCGGGTTTAAATGCCGCCATTTTGGCATGCACAATATACTTTAAACACGGCGGCACGCGAACGGTTTACAAAGTTACCCGTTTCAGAAATGCTGCCCCCACTTGGTCCGAAAGCCAATCAACACGCCCTTTTGGACGTCAGACTAGTCGCTCTGTTTTCGGGTTACGGCAACGACTGCACTGTTTTCTGCGTACCCCTCCCCCCGCGCGACACATTTTATACACTCTCCACTGCTAGTACTGACATCGGCCGTCTGTGCGTGGTTATTGCATGTTGACGTCGAACACAGGCGGTGATATTGATGTGACTAGACCGTGTGTAAGCAGGAAATCCGGCAATGGCTTGGGAGCCGAAGGCCGCGAAAGTCTCATATAAGAAAACACCTGGTAACGTCGTAAACAACAGAAGCCTGCTATTATTTCCCTATCAGTAGAGCCTTAAGAGATGCGGCGAACTGCAATTGAAGTCTCGATGGTTTTGCGGTCTGAACGTTGCCCACATTATGTCTCTGGGTCGCCGTACTTATATGTTTGCGCTAACTGTGGTATAACTGCCGTGAGAGGGAGAAAACCTAAAATTCCTTTTACTGACGTCGACGCCTCAGCTAGACACTTTTTGGGTCAATTGACAAACTATTCAGTACGACAGGTACCCAGCTTTCGTAATTTTGTTTGAAGCCTAAAACTGCCTTGACAACATTACTGGGAGCGCTGTTGTTAAAAAGGAACCAGTTGTTTCACCGCCACAGCACAGGCAGATTTTTTCTGGCTTCTTGTGCCTAGGGGAACAATAATTCTTGGTGAAACATGTTCTGTTCCACCAAAGAAATCAACGTTTTTCTCACATTAGTTTTCATGCAGTACGTTTGTTTTCGTTATATTGTGTGTCTGTTCGTGTCGGTCCATGGGCACTTTCAGTGTTCCCTTCAAGTAAAGGCTTCTTTACTATGCACACAGTATTTGCGCTCAAGCAAGCACTGCTTCAGAATTTCGTTTCAGAACGTTGTTTTGCAACTGCAAAACCGCTGAACACGCACAACAGCGTTAACGAAAACAAGCAATGATGGTCTGACAAATGTGTGTACGCCATGTTTGGTCGCAATCCCCTTCCAGGGAATTCGGCTGCCTGGTGCAAGTGTTTCACACACACAGAGGGCGAACAGGAAGTCATCGGTCCCACGCTGGGAGCGAAAAACGGTCAAAAAAATTGCAAAAGGTCGGGAAGACAGGAATAGTAAAGAATCACCCCTCCAGGAAACGAATCCGGGTTCCCGGGATCCAGAGTCAGCACCGCTACCCACGACCTGCTGACTGGCGCTTCCGTGCAAATTACGATTGGTCAGCTGCTTCAAAACGACGCCTGTAATGTAGTCTACAACTCAAAAAGTAGTGCCATTACCACACCTCCTACAACAACAACGAAACCCAAACTATTTTTGGGCACATCCTTTTATACATTTATAAGCCACATCGAAAGGAGTGAAGATTTTCGCAGTAACACTTCTGAGGAAATCGTCTATTTATTCGCGCCAAGCGTTTGCGTAAAGGCTGCAGTGGGAAAGCGAGTTCCTTCTCTCACCCACTGTACTGTTTCCATCAAGTAGTAAAAAAAAAAAATGTGCCGTCTCTCTCTCTCTCTCTCTCTCTCTCTCTCTCAGCAAACAAAGCGAAGAAAACGTAGTGCATAATGACCTGTTGAAGGACGTATTATGAAACAAGCAAGCAACCAGTTCTTCGCAAAACGTGAATACACAGCACGGCACAACAAGTATGTATCTGGGATGCAAACTGAAAAAGAGGGAGAAAAAGGGCAGAACTACTCCCAAAGAATGATATGCCGAAGTATGAAGGTGAACCGAAGAATGTAAAAAGAATTATGTTATTAATTCCTGCAAAGCTTTGGCACGGTGCAAGTTAACAGCCGTATTGGAAGGAGTATTATTCTAAAGAGTATTACGTTAAACAGATAGCTTTTACTGAGATATCTTGGAAAGCTGAACAGCGGCTCGCCTTCCTGCATTCACGCGTTCTTGTCACCTTTGCGAACTATTTACGAATGGTGTTAAGGCCTTCAGGATAAATGACAAACATGTGGCGAGCACACACGAGGGGACTTCAAAAACAAAGTTACACACGTCGTCCCACACTAATCCCATTGCGTAACACAAATATCGCACTGTCAGAAAAGGGTACATGTTCTGGATTTACCATAGACACAATGCTGTGCGATACGGATAACAGGTGTTCCAGAGCGTGCGAGTAAAATGGAGCGACAACTGGAATCGTACTTCAAAGTTAAAGTACTCGCGATAGTACGATATTTGTGAGAAAAACCTCTACATTGCGTACGGATTCACAGTGACATGAAGCTAACAATCTGAACATGGCCGTACAGAAGAGGCTGATGCTGATCGGGTAGAAAGGCCATCGACTTCGACCACATACGACAATGCAAACGCAATTTAGGAATTGATTCCTAGCAACTGCATATTTCCGACAATGTGGCGTTCACACAGGGGTTCTCTAATGGCTCTGTGAACAAAGAGCGGATTTCTATCGTCGTGCAGTTGGATGATAGGTAGTACGTTCCGACCGTTGTTTATACAGACTTGGCGATTATGCCGAAACATAGTGACATTTTTTATAGGTAACATTCAAGTGTAGTGGAGCATTCAATTGAAGTTACTTGATCTATCATAATAAGGTCTAATATACTTTTTGAAGTCTCATCGTAAACAGTCATATGTTGTCTACACAATATATTCTGGGCTGCTCTGAGTCGTCCTGTTTTTCACTGTGACAACATTTATGGGGACGAAAGGTACGCAAAATCCGAACAAGGCGACGACGTTAACGCCTATCCATTTTAATTAATTTATTTACTCGTATTTGTCCGCCTCTGCAACGCAGCGGTAGCGTTACCGCCTAACACGCAAGGGAGCCCGGGTTTGATTCCCGGCAGGAGACTGGGTGTTGTGTGTCCATCATCATTTTCATCATCATCATTGACACGCAAGTCGCCGGTCGTAGTGACCGTGCGGTTCTAGGCGCTACAGTCTGGAACCGAGCGACCACTACGATCGCAAGTTCGAATTCTGCCTCGGGTATGGATGTGTGTCATGTCCTTAGTTAGTTAGGTTTAATTAGTTCTAAGTTCTAGGCGACTGATGATCTCAGAAGTTAAGTCGCATAGTGCTCAGAGCCATTTGAACACGCAAGTCGCCGAAGTGGCGTCAATTAAATAGACTTGCAATACGACGGCCGAACCTCGAAGGGGTTATTCCGGCCAATAAATGCCAAACGAACATTTCATTTCACTTCAATTTATTTATTTGTGTGTTTTAATAGACTGGCCTTCTAGTCTGTACTACACAGTTGTATTAAACTTTATCACCATTATTTTGTCAATTTCTTTTTTCAAATTAATGCAGAAGCATCGTCTTCACGGGACAAGTTGACAAAAGTGGAATACAATTTGAAACTATAGGACAGTATTTTGTTTGAGAGATAATTCCGCCATTTGACTGTAGAAACTTCTTTATTTTATATTACCACCATAATTTCGGCCTTAAAGCCATTACCAAGTACAACACTGAAAAAAAAATTGTACAAATGCATAAAAAGTTATAAAAACCAAAATTTAATGTCAGTTTACCGTTCCATTGTCAGATTAAAAACGATCGAAATAATACTGCTTAAATGTTGCGTTTAATTGGAGTTTGTTATGTGAAGTCATCGTCAAGATCTACTGAACTGGGTGTCCCAGCGTGTTGGTAAGAACAAAATCAACGAAATGTATGGCAGACAGATAGCTAACATGTTTTCCAACCACAAAACAATTGAGCCACTAATACAGTGGTTACATGTGCAGTGCACATGGTCTAAAAATATACTGTGGAACTTACTGGTTGACTGGTGGTCAAAGATGAACACTGTTTTATAGATGGAAAACATGTTTGCTACTTACTTGCCACACATTTCGTTGCTTTTGTACTATTTACAGGCTGGAACTCCCAGTTCAATAGCTCCTGACGATGACTTCACTTAAAGTCTAATTATACACAACATGTAAGTAGTATTATTTCGGTAATTTTTAATCTGACACTGATTAATTTTGTTCATTCTCACTTTTTATGCATTTGTGCAAAATGTTTTTCAGTGTTGTACTTGATAATGGCTTTAAGGCCAAAATCATGATAGTAATATAAAACAAAGACGTTGTGCAGTCAAATGGCGGAAACATCATTCAAATAATGTAACATGATTGTGACCCAAAAATATGAAAAGATTATAGACAGTAATTCAAACATTATTACAAGACTGTGGGCCAAAAATATGAAGAGATTATAGGACAGTACATTAATTATCGATACACTTCCATGTATTTCTTTTTAAATAACATATAATTAAATGATTATTGCGTTGCAAATTCACGTAATTCAAGATGAGGGTATTTCGTTCCCAAAAATCACACACAAATTTTCCTCCTCCAGAATATGAATAGTCATCATTCCACCACATGCGGTATTTGCAACACACTGCCCAGTATTCTGGTATGTAGGACACCGCATCGTCCGTTCTTTGGAGGTTTTCTCCTGCTGCTTTAAATATTCTTGTCCCAACTTGTGTGCTTCGAAGTCAATTAATATATGTTTCCTAGGAGAGCTTGATAAAACACTGCACTTTGCGTAAGTTGGCGTATCTGTTTTTTTTTCACATTGCCTTTTTTAGGGAGTGGCTTGGAATCTAAAATACTTCGGTGCTAATTCGGGTCGAAAGGAGCATCAATTATTGAAGATACTGGTTCTTCATTTATCCCTACAAGATATTTATCAGGAGGAACATCAGGAGTTGCTGTGATCTGGTGCTGCAGCTTGAAGTTGCCCATAAGAAGAAGACGGTGTTTTCGGCGCAGCAAAATCATGCTTGTTCAACACATGGGGTTCAAAAGATTGATCCCACATTCTTTGAAACCGATGATCGCATTAGCGGCTGTAGCTGCTTAAAATAACCAGTGCTTAACAAACGACAAGGTCGCCATCTTGTCCCAATCAACTAAGTTAAACAAGAATACGATATGAATGAATAGTGGCTGCAAAACACCTATTGTGCGACTAAGTCAAGTACAGAAAAGACTAACCAAATAGTTACTATGTCCACAAGAAGTTATATTGAATGTTGTGGAAATTATAACGTCAAGTAACGTACACTACAATTACGTAACGCACACTGAAGTGGCCGCAACAGCGACGCATTGATAAGCGTTTGTAACATCAATATGATTGTGCTGTCTGTAAGTATGAACTTATCCAAGTAATTAGTTATTTTGCTCCGTTCTCCCCTACTCGATATGGTCACAGACCACTGCTCTGGAAAATGACAACGGGTATTCGAGGATAAACGTCCTCATAGAGCTCACACTATTATCAACAGTGTCATTTACTCAATAGCGAACTGTAAGGACGTGCGGCAAAATGCGAAATTTTAAGTAGCCATTCCTGCTACCCTTGGAAAAACATTGGTTCTGAAGATTATTAGTATCTCGGAAATACACAAGAGTACGCAGACGATGCGCAATTAGTAGTCAGCCCAGGTGCGCACAACATGACCAGTGCTGGTACGTGATACGTCTATGTCAAGCAACTACGAAGTTGTTGACCGCCACAACTGCATACGCTGCTCACGTCCAGTGGCAACGCGCCAGAGGTATTCGGAAGGTGCGAGCGTTGCCGCTTCGGAGTTAAGAGCTTCGGTTTCGCAACAAATACAGAAGCTTTACTGCAGTCATCTCATACCCATAATGACAGTAATGTGGTTCCAACACTAATAGTAACGGAAAGGGGTAACAAATTCCACCGATCACTTGGTCTGACTATGATGCAGAATTGCGATACAAAAACGTGTGACTGTGAACGAGGGTAAGATGAAAATTGCACGGTCTGGTACCAATACGGTGGCTTTTTTGCTCACGTTATTGTACAAAATGAACAAATGCAAGTCAACTACCCACTTCACACACGGTCTAGTTCTGTTTCTTAACGTAGTACTTCGTGTACTGTGTTCAATTTTTTTTTATAAAAATCTGTAATATCATGTCGTTATGAAACTCTACCGCCAATGGACACTCCTCAGAGTGCATGATTTATCTGATGCCCAGTGACTGTAGCGAAAAATAAGAAGGCATGTGACATCGCCACCAGGAACGACATGTTCATTTCCGAGCACTTTTCTCAAAAATTATTGAACTAAGTCAAGTCACCTGCAGCCAAATCAATTAAAAGTTGCGCAAAGGTCGAGCTACTGCTTCTCATGAAGCTGCAGGCAGCAGTGGCTGGGTTACAAGATGGCCCACATGTGATTCTAGGTGGAGAGAAGCACGCGCTGATCGTAACGTATGCCGCAGCCTCAGCGTCCGAACAGCTAACGACGTGTACATAATTATGTGTACAAATGTTTGTAATTCAGACACTAAAACTCAGGGAAGGCCTCAGCGATACAGAAATTCATAATACACACAATTTAAAAATATGTGGGATCGTACTGTGAAACGGATCACTGGTGGCAGTTTACGAATATTCACGAAATTCAGTTCACAGTTATAACGAAATCAGCTGTGAGGCTGTATTGGGATGGTCTCGACCTTCCCTTTCCTCCTGGAGCACCCTCGCTTTTCCAACGCACGCGAGCACGAACAACTGTATTTTATGAATGAAAATGCTACTACAATATTGCTAGGCTTCAATGCAATGCCAAAAAGAGTGTGTGCCCCGATGAATTGCAGCAACAGAAAACGTGCTCCGCACTCTTCGGGGACAATTATTCATACATGCGAATAATAAAGTTTCCATTACGCAATTAACTGAACATCAGCTGTCAGACATCTGATATGAAGTTTAAATGAAAGAGCCGAATTATGTTGACGATCGCAAAACGGTTCCACTTTCAATCATCGTACGACTGCTAAAATGGCAGACAATGGGATAAGTGGCAGAAAATGAATTAAAATCACTTAACAGTAGCAAGGCATCTGAACCGGATGCAATATCTGTGAGGGTCTATACAGATAATGCGAGAGAACTTGCTCCTCTTCTAGCAGTAGATTATCGTACGGTATGGAGCAACGGAAGATATCTAACGATGAGGAAAAAAAAGCACATCATTCCTACTGCCGAGATGGGTAATCGGACAGATGTCAGCCTCCGTTGCTGAGTGGCCAGAGTAGTTGACTACCATTCGGAGCAGGAAGTCCAACGATTTTTCTTTGGTAGGAGGCCTGGTAAGGGGTGTACTCAGCCCCGTGATGCCAACTGAGGAGCTATTTCACTCAGTAGTGGCGGCTCCACGGTCTGGAAAGTCGATAAAACGGCCGGGAGAGCGGTGTGCTAACCACATGGCCTACTTACCACATCCGCATCACGCCACTGGCAGAGAATGACACGATGGTCGGTCGACATCCCTTGGGCCTTCACGGCCGAGACAAGGAGCTCGTAATCGAACAGACGCACATCATCATAGGTCTACCCTGTCTGACGTCAATCTGTTGCAGAACTTATGGCTCAAATGGCTCTGAGCACTATGGGACTTAACAGCTGAGGTCATCAGTTCCCTAGAACTTAGAACTACTTAAACCTAACTAACCAAGGACATCACACACATCCATGCCCGAGGCAGGATTCGAACCTGCGACCGTAGCGGTCGCGCAGTTTCTGACTGTAGCGCCTAGAACCGCTCGGCCACAACGGCCGGCGCAGAACTTATGGAAAATCAGTTATGCTCAGGTAGTATGACTTTCAGAAGAACGAATGTCTCATCCACGAAAGCAAATACGGGCTCCGCATAAAGCGATATTGTGAAACCCAGCTCGCTCTGTTCATCCACGCAATCCGGAGCACTGTTGACATCGGTACCCGGGATGATTCCATGTTCCTTGGCTTCCGGAAGGTATTCGATGATGTTCTGTACAGTTTCCAGAATGAGATTTTCACTCTGCAGCGGAGTGTGCGCTGATATGAAACTTCCTGGCAGATTAAAACTGTGTGCCCGACCGAGACTCGAACTCGGGACCTTTGCCTTTCGCGGGCAAGTGCTCTACCAACTGAGCTACCGAAGCACGACTCACGCCCGGTACTCACAGCTTTACTTCTGCCAGTACCTCGTCTCCTACCTTCCAAACTTTACAGAAGCTCTCCTGCGAACCTTGCAGAACTAGCACTCCTGAAAGAAAGGATATTGCGGAGACATGGCTTAGCCACAGCCTGGGGGACGTTTCCAGAATGAGATTTTCACTCTGCAGCGGAGTGTGCGCTGATATGAAACTTCCTGGCAGATTAAAACTGTGTGCCCGACCGAGACTCGAACTCGGGACCTTTGCCTTTCGCGGGCAAGTGCTCTACCAACTGAGCTACCGAGGCACGACTCACGCCCGGTACTCACAGCTTTACTTCTGCCAGTACCTCGTCTCCTACCTTCCAAACATTACAGAAGCTCTCCTGCGAACCTTGCAGAACTAGCACTCCTGAAAGAAAGGATATTGCGGAGACATGGCGTAGCCACAGCCTGGGGGATGTTTCCAGAATGAGATTTTCACTCTGCAGCGGAGTGTGCGCTGATATGAAAATTTCTGGCAGATTAAAACTGTGTGCTCGACCGAGACTCGAACTCGGGACCTTTGCCTTTCGCGCGCAAGTGCTCTACCAACTGAGCTACCGAAGCACGACTCACGCCCGGTACTCACAGCTTTACTTCTGCCAGTACCTCGTCTCCTACCTCCCAAACTTTACAGAAGCTCTCCTGCGAACCTTGCAGAACTAGCACTCCTGAAAGAAAGGATATTGCGGTGACATGGCTTAGCCACAGCCTGGGGGATGTTTCCAGAATGAGATTTTCACTCTGCAGTTGTGCCCAACTTGTGGATATAAATTCAATGACAACAACACTCTACATCATTTCTAGCACGATATGATAGCTTTGGAACTGAGTTTGAATTCAGACAATGCAAAGTTCGATAAATAGAAAACTAACACCAAAAAGGAAACAAGTCCAGATTTGTAAAGCAGCGAGCAGCAAGATCTGCATAAGAGACTGCATACAATACACTTGTTCTGGAAACATCCCCCAGGCTTTGGCTAAGCCATGTCTCCGCAATATCCTTTCTTTCAGAAGTGCTAGCTCTGCAAGGTTCTCAGGAGATATTCTGTAAAGTCTGGAAGGTAGGAGACGATGTACTGGGAGAAGTAAAGCTGTGAGGACGGGGCGTGAGTCGTGCTTGTGTAGCTCAGAAGGTAGAGCACCTGCCCGCGAAAGGCAAAGGTCCCGAGTTCGAGTCTCGGTCGGGCACACAGTTTTAATCTGCCAGGAAGTTTCTGTACAGTTGTTTGGTAAATAAAATACTAGCTTACCGCGTATCGGACCACATCTGTGATTGGATGTGTGACTTCCTTGCAGACAGAACTCTTGTTCTTAAAGGAACAAAATCGGCAAATGTAAAAATAATTTGGGGAGCGCCCCAGGGGCCATCAACAAACATAAATAATTTCGTGGATAACACCGAAGGTCCCGTGCGGTAGTCCTCACACGAAGCTGTCACCTATAGGAACATATCAACGCAAGAAGACCAGCAATTAGCACAAAGGCCCGCAGAGGGTACGTGACTGATGCACGGCCTGGCAGTTGAACTTACGTAAAAATAACTTATTGCGTATAAATATGCGAAGTACGTCACTATCGTACGGTTGCGTTATTGGCAAGAAATCAGTAAAAACAGAAACTGCAGTAAAATACCTAGGGATGAGTTAAAACGGAATGATCATTTTTAACTGTGGGAAAGCCAGATACTAGGATGACATGGTCGCTTAGCCGACGCGATCGTGTTATTTCAATTATAAACTCACTACAGTTGTAGATGCTACAAGAGAGGTGTTCTGCATCACAGAGAGGTTTCCTATTTGATATTTCGAGAGAGTACGTTGCGCGGTGATTCGGGCAACATATTACAATGTTTCGGGAAATGACAACAACAAAAAAATCAGAAATTAGAGCTCATGGGAAGGTTTACCAACGATCTTTCTTCCCGCGTGCCATTTGCGAATGGTACAGGGAACGGGAAGGGAGGGGTAGATAGTGGCACCAGAACTACCCTCCGCCAAGCACCGTAAGGTGGTTTGCGACGAATACATGCATATACAGCTAGGGGAAAAAAAAAGAAAAAAGTTGTGAACAACAGGAGTTTATTATGTTTCGTGTAGTATCTCTCTATGTGTACTGTGCGTTTCTTTAATATTAATAAGAATAGGCCTATACAGACTCCGTAACATGAATTGCATAGCCACGCCTCCTCTCGGCGAAAGGGCGAACTGTCGTTTCGGCTCTGTAAAGTACGTGTAACTGGGTCACGAGAGAGCAGGTCCCAGTTTGACAGGTCAACGTCCAACCGCTGCGGGTCTCCCGGGAAATCAACAGTTGTTTAACGTGAACAGCTCGGCACAACCGTGTTATGAGGAAACCGCTCTCATAAACCAGCCAAGGCTGTCCGAAAAAAGAAGTCTTCGTGAAATTTCTTAATTAGTTCAGTATTATTGCTCATGATTGTTTCAGTTAAGAAGAGAAGATAAAGCAAAAGCACATTCAGTCAGTATTGTTTTAGATTCAGCGGTACGGGCGGACTTATTCCAGTTCTGAAGTTTGTGGAAATTACGTTGTGGGCGGACGCTCGCAAACCAGTAATTCGATTTTCTTATACAGGGTGTTACAAAAAGGTACGGCCAAACTTTCAGGAAACATTCCTCACACACAAATAAAGAAAAGATGTTATGTGGACATGTGTCCGGAAACGCTTAATTTCCATGTTAGAGCTCATTTTATTTTCTTCCACCTACGCTCAATGGAGCACGTTATCATGATTTCATACGGGATACTCTACCTGCGCTGCTAGAACATGTGCCTTTACAAGTACGACACAACATATGGTTCATGCACGATGGAGCTCCTGCACATTTCAGTCGAAGTGTTTGTGCGCTTCTCAACAACAGATTCGGTGACCGATGGATTGGTAGAGGCGGACCAATTCCATGGCCTCCACGCTCTCCTGACCTCAACCCTCTTGACTTTCATTTAGGGGGCATTTGAAAGCTCTTGTCTACGCAACCCCGGTACCAAATGTAGAGACTGTTCGTGATCGTATTGTGGACGGCTGTGATACAATACGCCATTTTCCAGGGCTGCATCAGGGATCCCATGCGACGGAGGGTGGATGCATGTATCCTCGCTAATGGAGGACATTTTGAACATTTCCTGTAACAAAGTGTTTGAAGTCACGCTGGTACGTTCTGTTGCTGTGTGTTTCCATTCCATGATTAACATGATTTGAAGAGAAGTAATAAAATGAGCTCTAACATGGAAAGTAAGCGTTTCCGGACACATGTCCACATAACATATTTTCTTTCTTTGTGTGTGAGGAATGTTTCCTGAAAGTTTGACCGTACCTTTTTGTAACACCCTGTATATAAAATTTCATTTAATGGTAATTTTACTGAGTAACTTCACAATATCCAGAAATTAGGGTCATAATGTAAATAGGAACGGCGATTCGAACGCTCAGATGCAGACAGTCTAACAAGATGTCTGTGTTATGATGGAAAATAAATTCCAAGGTGAACTTTAGTTCCAAAGAGAAGTAGTCCTAAGTATTTTGTTCTTGTTTAATTCTGCAGCTACTGTACACAGTGAAAATGATACAACTACGAATCCATCGCAGGCACACCGTTTTACAATTTATTAATGTTTCAGCACAACCATTTTCGGCCTTAAGCCAGTTTTAAGAGGGGCACGCAATATTACCGGCAGTATGTTGCTGTTCGTGCGCAAGGTACTCGCCAAGTATCGATCAGGTGATGCACTGTTTTCATCAGCATCGACATGATCTTTCTCTCAAACACATCGAACGGGTTCTTTTACGAAACGGAAACCGCGTTGTTAATATCTGAGTAATAGAGGGCGAACCGAACATCTACCGACAAAATTATAGTGACTGTTCAGGGATATTTTCTGATTATTTTGGTAAATGATACCAGTGGCCTAAGGTGGCTCATTACGGATTAATAGGGTAATTATGAATTATTCGGTTTCCATTTCTGTGAAAACGTGTTTCAACAGAGAAAAAGCCTGTGATGTATCAAAGGCGTTCAATACGTACAGCAGCATTTTTTTTTTTTAAACACGTCGGTCTTGTTCAGGATTCCAACACACTATATTATTCTCTACTCTTCTGACTGCAAAACCCTGTTTTTCAGCGTAGTCTCGGTTTGATACGACTGCCTTACGCCACCTTATTGGGAGAGCCTGTATGCCAGCACGGTACCACTCTACCGGCCGACGTTGAAGCCAACGTCGTGCAGCACCAATAACCTCCCCATCATCCTCGTACTGCTTCCCGTGGAATGCATCCTGCGATGGATTGGTTGGTTGGTTTTGGGGATGGAGACCAGACAGCGTGATCATCGGTCTCATCGGATCAGGGAAGGATTGGGAAGGAAGTCGGCCGTGCCCTTTCAGAGGAACCATCCTGGCATTTGCCTGGAGTGATTTAGGGAAATCACGGAAAACCTAAATCAGGATGGCCGGACGCGGGATTGAACCGTCGTCCTCCCGAATGCGAGTCCAGTGTCTAACCACTGCGCCACCCCGCTCGGTCTTGCGATAGACCAAACACACAGGTGGAGGTGCGAGATCCGGGCTATAGGGTGGATGAGTATCCCAACTGGTGGACGAGTGTGTCAGCACTACCCACAGAGACATGCAGTTGTACAGCGAGGTGTTTGACTAAGATCCGTCGATCACCTCGAATGAGAGTATACGCACGTTCCAAGATAGCAGGAGACACAATTGCACGCGGGAGATCGGTCAGGTTTGCGCGACCCTGCTGCGATGATGACAGACGCCTCACCCAACGACTCACCGTGCTTTTGTTCATTGCCAGGACTCTTAGGCATTCAGCAAGCGCCTACGAATATCTGCAACGCTCTGGTTTTCCGGCGAAAGAGACTCAATGACAGCTCTCTGCCTGGAATGCACCTCTGTTACGGACGCCGTTTTGAAGGCTACGATATAGTGCTGCAACGTATCGGAACTTCATTAAACTAAAGGGACTGAAGCGGAAACATCCCACGATGTCCCGCAAGAAATACCGCATTATCTGCACCGACCTCGGCCGAGAAAAAGTATGTGTTGCATTACTTACTGAACGCCCCTGGTACAACATCAAATACTGAGTAATATAACTGCTCTCAGACAGATGCAAAGTTACCGTGACGTCGATGCGCGAACAGTTCGGCATAGCGTCGTTGTGTCACTCTTCCATCGCATTCAATGAGCCCGTACAGGATGAGGCGCATACAGGCACTCATCAGCAGACCTATTCATACTGCTGTGTATTACGGTTGACGTGCAACTAAAATTGCAGTGTAAACATAGTCGAGACAGGGAAGACCCGTGCTGAGTACAAACTTGAAGGCGAAGCATTAACGTTGACAAGCGCAAATAGAGTGAAACTAAGGAGTAGGTTTTTTTTTTTTTTTTTTTTTTAAGACACACAGCGCTTACCGCCAACATTCACACTGTCGTGTACGTATTTTCAGTACAATGTCAATACGAAGGTAAATGAAGGTAATGACATCCACCTGCGTTCCCCCAAGGTTGCTCTTTCAGATGTCACTGGTTGAAGGACTTCTTTTACGTATCAGCAATATGCGACAGTTGATATTTTATTATTAACGCATCACTTCTCCATGTTACAAACTCGGAAGTGTTACCGAAGACTTGAAGTCAGGGGTTTTGTAGGAACTCTATCGAAATGACAAACAACTAGAAAAAGCTGGGCTCTGTGGACGTTCAATACTGGGAGAGGTACTCACATCGGCGTAAGAACAGTACTCCCGGCCATATAGATATTTGTTGACAGTCAATCAGGATTACAATCAATGATAGCAAGGCCACAGGTTATCAGATACAACGCAAACTTTGCAGCCTACCGTGTGAATCACCGTAACAGTTTTAATCAGATGACGGAACGTGAAATGACATTTAGGACATTAATCAAAGCAAGCATGGTATCGTCGTAGTTTTCTACGTTTCCTCGTTAATTTCTGGGCTGTTTAACCATTTCTGCGACAAAAGAAACTTTTTTTTTTGGTAAATGACATGATGGAGTAACACTTTTGCGAAAATAAAAAGAATAGAGAGACTAAGAGTTTAAGGTGAACTTTCTCCACTCCGTCCCTCATGAGGCTGTAAACGTTACAACGGCGAGAATAATTCATTGAACATAGCTATCCAGTAAAAGCCGGAGATTCACGTTTAAACTACAGCAGATCAAAGCACAAAATAAGGACTATATTAATAGTTACATTAGAATTATTTTAGATGCTAGTGAAACAGCACCTTACCTGGGCATAACTGTCACAGTAACTTCTAAAACCTGTTGGTAGCTGTGAAGACAGCGTATTGAGCGGCAACGTGGAGAACTGGTGGTTGGTGGAAGCTCGCGTAAACACTTGTGTAAGGCATCGCTAACAACAGACACTTAGCGACCGGAAAGGACAAGCAGTCACATGTTTTCCAGTCTCATTCTTCGCGAAACAGACCCTCAGTTCTGCACAAAAACTTCGCTGACTCCTCCGCTGTGCTACCGTGCTGTGGTTGGTGTGTGTGTGTGTGTGTGTTTCTTTGTTTTGAATCCCGTACTGTCAGTCTAGATTTCTTACATCCTGAGTCACTTCATGTAAATGTCTATAAAATTCTTTTCATACGGCCAATGAATGACCTTTTACTTTGCTCGTGATTGTACATCCGAGATAATGCTCCGAGTATAGTATCTTTCGAGTCAATAATTTCTTTTTATTTGGTCTTTAGAGTGAGTACACTAGTTAGCCATTCACAATCAGAAAAAGTCAGTATTTTCAACATAGAAATAAAAAGTTACTTTAAAGTAATTAAAAATATTTTTTCACCATTAGCATAAAAAGGAGAAGCTTCTTAATTTTTAAACACTGTAGTGAAATTTAATTTTCCTCTATAAAAAACATTTAAAAACAAGTTCGTTAAATCACAACTCTTTGAAACACAAAAATCGTTATCATTACTAAAATTTTTGATCGCACCTTTTCTATAGGCCCGTCGTCAGATTTTAAAACTGCTAACTAAAAGTAGTCCAGACAGACACCTAATAACTGCCTATCATTCTTTATTAGTCAGCAGATGCTTTTAGAATGGTTTTTTCAATTCTAGGAGAAACCAGGAACTCTTGTCAATATCGCTAGAACTTTGAATGAATTAAAATGAACTGATTAATATCTCCAACGTGTGAATTATTACAATCACAAGCGTCTGAATTTCTTAGTTTCAAGCTGTACAAACGAATAGGGAAGCTACCGTGATTGAACTTAATCCGAGTGACTGCACGTAGGGCTCTGCGATGCACTGACGTGTTACGAAATTAAGGAAAACGAGGTATGTGGGGCTGAAACCACCCGCAGTACTTTCCTTTACTGACAATTTAAATTTTCGATTTCTATTCGCACTGGAACTCTGATGTCGGTGTCGGTGTGGACGTTGAGCTCAGTCTCAGTTTTCTTCGACGCACCGAAGTTAAATACTGCTCCAAATGAATCATATGCTCAGCAGCGGAGTGAACGCTATTTTTTAACTTCCTCGCCTATTAAAACTGTTGTCCGAACAGAAAACTGAACGAGGAATTTAGCCTTTTGCGAGCAATGCCTTTCGCGGCAAGGTTCCAGGTACCACTGCCGGCCCCGGTTTGCCATATAGTTTTGATCTTCAACAGTGTTCAAAAAGTCTCTCTGCAGTGCCGTATGATTGTTAGCCGCGCGTGCCGTATGTTTGTTCGCCTGCCTGGGTTACTTCCCTTCAAGTGGAATCTCCCAACATTCCACTGTTTCGTTTATCTCAGCCAGCGTCAGTAGTATAGTCGGTGTGTGTCGTTACGTGTTGACGTGAACGTTTAAGTTTACTTCCTTTGTTCGTTTGTTTCGTTTTTGTCACTGTTAAAATGCTAACCATTGAAGAACGTGTGTTTTTAGTCGAACAAGTGTTCAAAGCTGGCGGTAAATACACAGTTTCAGTTCGTCAAACATTTAATTCAGTTTTCCCGGAGACAACACTCCCACATCGCGATACTGTGCAAGATGTGATTAACAAATTTCGAAGTACGGTTTCAGTGACACATGCACCGATAAGTGGTCGTCCTAGCGTTTTGTCTGAGGATAAACTACTCGATATTTCCGATAAAATGTCCATAAGTCAGTAAGAAAACTCGCCCAGGAAACTGATGTTAGTGTCGGATCGGCCCACACAGCTGTAAGGAAAATTAGAACTTTTCCCACAAAGTGAGAGTCGTGCAAGAACTGAAAAATACTGATCATGGCCGGCCGAAGTGGCCGTGCGGTTAAAGGCGCTGCAGTCTGGAACCGCAAGACCGCTACGGTCGCAGGTTCGAATCCTGCCTCGGGCATGGAT
The DNA here is from genome assembly GCF_021461395.2 of Schistocerca americana. Classification (NCBI taxonomy): domain Eukaryota; kingdom Metazoa; phylum Arthropoda; class Insecta; order Orthoptera; family Acrididae; genus Schistocerca; species Schistocerca americana. The sequence continues at coordinate 348,662,241 of NC_060125.1, read as the reverse complement.
GTTTGTGATGTCCTTAGGTTAGTTACGTTTAACTAGTTCTAAGTTCTAGGGGACTAATGACCTCAGCAGTTGAGTCCCATAGTGCTCAGAGCCATCAGCCATACTGATCATGGCAAGAAACTGCATTGTCAATGGTTCAAAAATTTCGTTCAACAAAATGGAAGGGATATTCTTAATGAAACGTTTTCCACTGATGGGGCGTGGTTTCATTTATCCGGGTATATGAACTCGCAAAATTCTCGTATGTGGAGTACTGCAAATTCATTGTGTTTTCATGAGGAATCACTTCATTCTGTGAAAATAGGAGTTTGGATTGCAATTTCTAGACGTCGGATTATGGGTCCCATATTTTTCAACGAAACAATAAACGCACAACGATACTGCAGTGATATTCTGTACCCATTCACAGGAGAACTTGTGTTAAGTGAAATACTGAAAAGTTATTTTCAACTAGATGGTGCAACCGCGCATATACAGCTCGCATTCAATGTCACTGCTTGCTGATGTTTTCACAGGGACTTTTGCCTCCACGATCGCCTGACCTAACACCACTTGACTTTTTCTTCTGGGTGCAACGAAAGCAATTGTCTATAAAAACCGCCCAAAATCCATCGATGAATTGAAAACTGCAATATGCACTTTCACTGCTTCTGTTACGGAAGAAATGTTACAGCTTGTGTTTGGAAACATGATTAGACGAATTGAATTGTGTATTCAAAAACAGTGGGGACACTTTCAACATTTAATGTGAAAATTTGTAAGTAAAAATGAATATTCAATAAATTAATCACTTGTATTTCACTGAATTTCATTTCGGTATATTCACATACGGCATAAGGCACGCGCGGCTAACAATCATACGGCACTGCGGAGAGACTTTTTGAACACCCCGTCACTGAACACTCCTCGAGGGTAATAGTGTCAGCAAAAGCATTAAGACATATTACCCAGTCAACAGTAGCCGCCATTGAATGAGTCAAACGTGCCACAGGTCACGGAAGTGTTTTTTTTTTACAAAATTGCACGATTTCGTACAGACGCCACAATAATGAAATAGCATTACGGGAAGATCTAGCCTGAATTATTCCAAAAGCACAATAATCGAGAATATCCACAGAAAATTGCGCAGCGCTGCAGCCACATCGCAGTAAAATTCTGGAAATTCTTTCCAGGTAAAAAGTATGGCGCCACAAGAAGTATAGAGAGATGTAGAGATTTCCACAAAATCCTGCGACGAACAGTGAAAAACTCTTACAGCAAACACCACAGGTAAATTTAAAAGCGAGGATAAATATACACAGAATAAAAAAATATCGTTCTACGACGTAATAGCTACTATGTTACATCGCACTGTTTCTCGATAAACTGATTACGTGATATATAACTGTATGGCTTGGTGGCAGAGTGGTAAAGTGCCAGACTACAGAACCAAAATGTCTTGGGTTTGATCCACAATTCCTTCTAAGGTTTTTATCTAGTATTTACTATTCCTTTCAACTCTGGCAATATTAATTACTGTGAAATATGCCGCGTTGCTATACGGTTGGGAGTCCAGGTTAAACCGTTAACTCCCGCGATAACTGACTGGAAAGTTGGTTCGAAGATCCACCTTCTACAGGACTATGCCTAATAAAGCACTGTAGTGTTATAACCAACCTCCGGGTTGATTACTGCATCTTTTTGATCCATATGCACAACAGCATCATGAAAACTGTAGCTACTTGCGTGTCAAAGTATGTTTTAACACACAATAATTATCCAGTGCTTCTAGTTTCCCCACTCAAAAACGTCCACGAGGAAACTGAATTGAAAATTCGAAGGTAGAAGCATTCACCAGACGGTCGATGTTCTCCCTTCTAGTCTACATTTAGACCGCTCGATATTCTCGCGGTGCTGACCCCGTGGGCTGCATAGACGGACATATCACTCCGCGCTCCCATTCTCTGCACAGACTGACACCCACGGTAAACAGAAAAACACTGACGACGCCACCAAACTGTCAGTCGACCACAATATTACTGCACCTCTGAGTGAGGGCGCTTCAGCGGCTTGTGAGTCAACGCGTCATCAGCATTGATAGTATACGCACATCTGATCTGGAAGCATCGACAGTGAGACGCCATTTCCTTAATCACCACTTACTCCGACTTGTTAACAACGTCACCATGTGTTTTCGATTACGGCCAAGTGCAATACTGTCGAGGTTAAGTAGCACACCGCAGTAAATACAGCAAGAAAAAAGTCGCACTTACAACGAATTTTTGTTCTATACGCTCGCAAAAAAGGAAATTAATTGTAATTAACGCATTCATTATTCCATATTGACTGCACGGAGCGTATATGCGTTATATTTTAATGAATTATGGATCATCGCTAGTTTTCGCATGTTTCCCAAATGTGAAAGCAGTATCTTAATAAAAAATTTTAAAAGTATCATCAAACTTACATGGTTATTCAGTATATTACGATTCACATCGTCATTCTATGCTCAATCTGGCTTTTGGTGGAGACGGGTAGTTAATCAATATATACTTACTGTATGATCATAAATACTTTGTGACACTATTTTTCAGGTGTTTTACAATGACCGCATCGGTAGTTCATCACGTCTGAGTTCAGAACACGATCTGTATGCGCAGACAAACCTGTACGAACATACTTAACGGAAAACTAAGTTGAAAATCCAGAGGCAGTAGTCCTCTAAAGATTTTGGTTGGCAATTATATAATTTCTCTCCAACGTCAACGTTATTAGCGACTACATTTAATTCACACGCAACTGATTCTACGTTTCGTAACAGAATGGAACCGAGCAACGAGGAGAGGCAAAAGCGCTGCACACTTCTGAATCAAGGCAGGATGGATTATCGCACTTGGTCCAAATCACTTCACAAGAGAAACTGGGGACTGTTACGACCCATAGTACCACAGCCACTTTTTTCTGTCATCATTAACACATTGTGCTCTGCCTCTAAAGGCCTCGATTTCGATTGGATCTTGAACTCTCGACACTCTGTCATCCCTGAATCGCCGCTTGGAAATGTAGATGAGGAGATCGTTTATACAAGAAAAATACTTGTCACTATCGATTATTCGCCATAGAGAACATGGCAACGCTCAGAAACCGCCCTAACGGTGGCCTGTGCGTCACAACACTATCTCGTGATTCACTCCAGTAATTCCCTATCTAAAGACAACAAGGCGAGTTTAGTGCATGGACAGTAGTCGCATCTTTTGCTTCCGCTAATGCAACGCGTAAGCCGACGCAACTTTGATGTCGTCTATATTACACTCCGTACTAACTTGTGATTTAAAAATGTGAAACGCAACATCCTCTATGCTTTTTCACAACCAAGACCACTAAACAAAGCCGGCCGGGATGGCCAAGGCGGTTCTAGGTGCTACAGTCAGGAACGGCGCGACCGCTACGGTCGCAGGTTCGAATCCTGCCTCGGGCATGGATGTGTGTGATGTTCTTAGGTTAGTCAGGTTTAAGTAGTTCTTAGTTCTAGGGGGCTGATGATTTCAGAAGTTAAGTCCCATAGTGCTCAGAGCCATTTTTGAACCACTAAAGAAAGGTGTGAATCTATGCCTTCTAGACGTCTAAATCGTTATTTCGCGAGATGTCCGTGGGAACTAATATGCTGCCTGGCTCTTTGTGGAATGTACGTTATCGCAGCTTCAATGGTAAATCTCTTCGTGATGCACAACACCTGGAGTACCCCCTTGGGGTACGCTGGAGTTTTTTTTTTTTTTTGATTCGCTTATTTTGCCCCACTAAGAATAAATATGTAATTCTATCAGCTCTGAAGTCCTGAATCCATCCCACTGCCGGTCCCACATTCTGCAAGCACGCATTCTTTCATCATATTCATACACCTCAAGCCATTTGACTTTGTATTGCAGAGGGGTAGTGCGTGTGCTAGTGCAGCTTCCCACCTTTACTATTCCACTCGCGAATCCATGCATGAGAGCCTGTTGGTAAGCCTCCGTGCGATTTCGAATTTATCTTCATAGTGTTTCCACGGGATACATATACAAGGAAGTAGTATATTTGTTGACTCTTAAAAGAACACACGCTCTCGGAATTTCAGTAGTAAACCAAACTGTGATGCAGAGCGCCTCTCTTTTAGTGTCTGCCACTGGAGTTGGATTAGCATCTCTGCGACGCTTTCGAGCTTACTCAACGAACCCGTAACGAGACAAGCTCTTTTCTGTTTCCTCTGTAAATTCTACGTCGTAAGAGCCTGAGAAGAAATACATAAATGTATCTCGAATGAGCGTTTTGTACGCCACCTATTTTGTGCGTGGACCACACTTCCTGATAATTATTCCAGATAATCTCACACCAGGATTTCCCTATCCTATGATTAGTTTTGTGCGGTCACTCCGCTATAAAACTACTGTATTTCAACTAATTGCTCGGCAACCGTGTAGTCAAAGAATAATCATCTTCCTGTCCAATTGTCCACAGTGCGGACATGTATGGAAGGTATTCTGGTAGGAAGACGATCTCAACTGTAGTGCAATTACATACTATCCTCTGGATCTTATCGAAGAACAAGGTGATTAGAGTTTCACAGAGTCGCTGTTTGAGACATCCAATATGACTCCTAAATATGTGGTTTTCGACCTCCAAACACGTCTTAATACGTTAGCATAAATCTACAACACATTGACGTTAGCGGTGTAGACATACACTGAGGACTCACAACACTGTGAACACCGTCCAACGCGAGATTATTACAGGTATGTCGCGTTGCGGCATTGAGGCCACGTGACGCGGTAAAGAAAGTATACTGCGTAATTCCCTGATGATGTTACAAACTTTCAGGGATGATAGAGAAGGTTAAATGTATCAATCTCAGTTAAGGAGACCTGGTCCGGAAACGACCAAGTCAAAAGTTACGAGTGAAAATCATTCGGATGCATCTGACATACTTGTACCGGTGCTGTTGTTGCTACGACTGTAGGGTAGACAACTTTCAGGAGTGGTAGCGCGGACGAAAACAAGAAGAAAATATCTAGTAAACTTGGGTTCTAAAACACATACCTTAAGAGCTATGGGCAACTGATCAGTGAAAGAAACATGTTTCACTATAGCGAAGATTAGTAAGTGCTCACAGCTCTTGATGTACCCATTTTGGAGCCCACGTGTACTGACATTTTCTTCTTGTTTTGGTCCATACTACCACCTCTGACAGCCGCCTACCCTGCAATAACAGTACCGCTGCCGGCCGGGGTTGGCCGAGCGGTTCTAGGCGCTACAGTCTGGAGCTGCGCGACCGCTACGGTCGCAGGTTCGAATCCTGCCTGGATGTTGTGATGTCCTTAGGTTAGTTAGGTTTAAGTAATTCTAAGTTCTAGGGGACTGATGACCTCAGAAGTTAAGTCCCATAGTGCTCAGAGCCATTTGAACAGTACCGCTACAACTGAACAATTTCCGCCTGTAACGTTCGACTTCGTCGTTTCCGGAACAAGGTCACTTACATCAAACTGTTACGATTACCATCTCCGTCGTCGCTGAATGTTCATATCATCATGGAAGCACCCAGTATAAGCGGAGCAAAGACGAATGTGGAAATCCGACGGCATAGCTTATAGTCCGAAAAGTTTCGAGACAGGATTTTCTTAAAAAAAGACAAAAAAGAAGAAGAAAAGAGAGAGAGAGAGAGAGAGAGAGAGAGAGAGAGAGAGAGAGAGAGAGAGAGAGAGAGAAGTTAAGATGGTGGCTTTAATGCTTCGTGTATTGTACATAGCCTCCCCCAATTGAGTACGACTCACAGAACGTTGATACAAGCACGAGGAATTATCAGAAAAATCCTTATTTGAGATGTTATTCAACTCGGGCGTCACACTGATTTGAATGTCAGTTACGTCGTCGAAATGGTGACTCCTCATGTGGATTTTTGTATTTTGTCTTACTGTGGTAGGTTAGTACGGATGAACCATGCCTCGTCACCAGTGATGATTTTGTCCAGAAAAGAACTGTCGATGTTTTGTGTTTTAGTCAAATCGCGTCCATGCGTCGTTTTTGTTCGTGAGTCAATGTGTACAGGGCGAACTTTCCACGCACTTTTCCCTTCTTCAAACCATTCTGGAGAGTGTCTTGAACACTCGATTTAGAGAACTTGCTACACTGCGACCTAACGACGCTGACAGCCACTACTGCACGCTGTCTGCTCACAACTGACTGATCGAATGCTTAAATGTTTGCAGTTGTTAGCTGAAGCTGCCATCGTAGTTACAGCGCTGACGTCGTTTATACCGCAGGAATAAAATCAATCTAGGAACTAATTGGACGGACAGTGTAGGCAACTTGGATAAAGAGCAGAATGTTATGGCCCATCATCTGAGGACGAACATCTCGGAAGCGACGAAGCTGATCGGCAGTTCGCGTGCCACTGTCGTGAACATCTATGTAAAATTATTTGACGACGATGAAACCACGATTAGGTGAAAAGGTGCTGCACGTCCAGGCCTCAACACAGAATGCCGCGACAGGAGAATAGGCCGCTCTGTAAAGCGGATAGGCCGACCTCACAACAGAGTACACTGTTGGTGTAGACCACTGCGGTACACATTGGCACCCCGTATCGGAACCACTGACGAGAAACATCAGAACCGCAGATTCTGAGGTGTGGTACGATAGAACTTTATTTTTTACCAGTAAAAATTTTGTATTCACACTTTTAAAATGCTCATCAAGTGCTAAAATAATGTTTTCAACAGTCTAAATTTCAAAAACACCCCGCAACCCCAATCACAGTCCCAGAACCTACCTTTTTACAAATCAATGTTTCGGAGTACATAGTTTAGCGCACATTGTTGAACACTGGGCTCTACAGCAGACAATCCCTAGTGTTGCCACACTGGCCCAACAACATCGTCAACTAGGATTGCTGTGAATACGGGATCATCGAGACAGGATTGCGGATCAACGGAAACGTGTCGCATTGTCGGATGAATCACGTTTCTTGAGACATCAGATAAGATAGTCGCACCACGGACTTAGGCTAGTGATGTAGTCCCCAAAGGCGATGGCGTCATCCAGGATGATAACTTTCCGTGGAACAACGCCATAAACGTGGTACAATGAACGCAGTCACACACGTCCGCTTCATGCGCACTTTGATGTGAAACGCTATTCTGGGACGCCAAACTCTTGCTGCTACTATCCGCCGCAGGACAACGAAACCAACAGGACATTAGTGCACGATTAAAACGTTTGTAATGACGTTATTATTTTGTTGTTGGTCTTCCGTTCATTCTACATTAGGTTTGATGCAGCTCTTCAAGCTAGTCTGGTCTGTGAAAAACCTTAATCTGGGTAACTAGTAAAAGCTACATACCTACATCCCTCTGAACCTGACTACTATAGTAAAGTCTAACACGTCTGGTCAGTGGTGGGCGAGCAACTGGCTCATCACAATACACCAGTCACTACTCTTGATGAACTGTGGTATCGTGTTGAAGCTGCATGGGGCAGCTGTACCTGTACACGCCATCCAAGCTCTGTTTGACTCAATATCCAGGCGTATCAAGGCCGTTACTACGGCCAGAGGTGGTTGTTCTGGGTACCGATTTGTCAGGATCTACGCACCCAAATTGCGTGAAAATGTAATCACAAGTCAGTTCTAGTATAATATATTTGTCCAATGAATACCCGTTTATCATCTGCATTTGTTATTGGTGTAGCAATTTTAATGGCCAGTAGTGTATCTCTGTATTTGAATGCGCATGCCTATACCAGTTTCAAATGTTCAAAGGTGTGTGAATTCCTAAGGGACCAAACTGCTGCGGTCATCTGTCCCTAGACTTACACACTACTTAAGCCAATTTACGCTAAGGACAACACACACACCCATGTCCGAGGGAGGTCTCGAACCTCCGGCGGAAGTATATCAGTTTCTTTGGCGCTTCAATATACATGGAAGTTCGATTCTTCAAAGAATCTTGCCGATTATGACTAACGATATGCACCGGCGTCGGCTGAATCTCGGCTACAATGCGCCAGTCACCCCTCATCCTGTGTGCTGGAGCTGCCGTCGATAGGCTACTTGTGTAAAGTTACGTAATTAGAGGCTGGGCCTGCACCGGCTCCACGGAGGTCGAGCCAGGTCAGCCGCGCGCAGTTATCTCGTTGGAGAGGGGCGACCTGGGCGGCCGGCGGCCTTACAGGATGCGGAGGTGCCCGGCCAGGGAGCCGCGTCGTCTCCGCCATCGGCGGGCAAGTTCAAGAACGCTGCCTCTCTAGCAACTTCTCATCTGCAAGGGTTGTTAGTCGTCGCCTTTCACTGAAGGGCTTTCTCAGCCTGCTTCGTATAATACGCTACGGTCTACCTACACATAATGAATCTTCCACTCAGCAGTTGAATGTGCGCTCTTCTTAATCATCCTGGTAGATTAAAACTGTGATGGACCGGACCTCAAAACCAGTACCTTGCTTTTCACGGGGAATGCTGTTAGCCACTGAGAATTTTAGACATCTCGCGACCAGCTCACAGTTCCCATCTGCCATGAAGTTTCATCGTCTATCGGTATTCATATCCTACATGCTGCAATACAGTGTGCGTTAGAATCACTCCAGCATCATTAATGTTCTCTCCTCTTGAGAAAATAAAGTTTTATTTCAGTCTAGTTCAAATATGTATTAGGAAACAATTTTTTATTCACTGGCGATCTGTTAATTATAAATTATGATGAAGATAAACAGTAAATCCCTGTCCACAAGCTGAGTTTGCAGTGTCAAGAATATAATTTGAAAGCATCTAGTGGTAAGACGAAAGTAATGGCAATTAGAGGAGTCGAAAACATACGTTCGAAAATTGTCATTTATAAGAAAATAATACGTCAATTGCAAAGTTTTACCCTCTTGGAAATCAGATACGTTACCTAGAGTCTAGAACATATATATATATATATATATATATATACACAGGGTGAAAAGTATTTAAACTGACAAACTCTGGGAGGTTGTAAGGGACATCAAAACAAATATTTTTCCCTAATGTCATCAAGGGGTCACCAATTTAGTATTGGAGGGCAGCGTGGAGGGTAAAAATCGTAGAGGGAGACCAACAGATGAATACACCAAGCAGATTCAGAAGGATGTACGTTGCAGTAGGTACTGGGAGATGAAGAAGCTTGTACAAGATAGAGTAGCATGGAGAGCTGCACCAAACCAGTCTCAGGAGTGAATACCACCACCACCACAACAACAACAACAACAACAACAACAACAACAACAACGTCATTTTCTCCTATGAGTAGTATTTAAACTGGTAGAGGAAGATTTCTCTGGCAACAAATTAATTAACCCAACAAAAAACTCCAGAGGGGACACATCTGGGGATCGAGCAGGCCATGGTACAGGACCACCTCTGCCAATCCACGTTTCTGGGAACCGTCGGTCCAGGAATCGACGCACACGACGACTGAAATGTGCCGGCGCCCCCTCATGTTGGAACCACATGCGTTGTCTTGTACGGCGCGGGACGTTTTCCAGCAATTCTGGCAATGCTCTGGCGAGAAATTGTAATAGTGCCTTCCATTTAATGGCCTAGGTAGGAGATACGGCCCAATTAAACAGTCCCCAACAACATCGACCCACACATTAACGAAGAACCGCACTTGATGAGCGCATGTGGGTTATCCTCATTCCAAACATGCGTATTGTGCATGTTGAAGACTCCATCTCCCCTGAACTTTGCTTCATCGGTAAACAACATAACGGATGGAAATGTAGGATGCATTTCACAGTGTTCCAGGTACCACTGCGGAAACTGTGTCTGGGTGAATAATCAACTGGTTCCAGGTTGTGGACACGCTGTAAGTGAAATGGACGTAACAATTACTCCCAAAAGACAGTTCTTACATTCGTCTGATTCGTCCCCATGTTACGTGCAATTGCACGAGTGCTGATTGAAGGATCCCGCTCCACATGCTGGAGGCAGCTTCCTCAAATTGCAACGTTCTTACCGTGCGATGGCGTCCCTGTCCAGGTTATCTGCTAAATGACCCGGTCTCACGCAGACGTTGGTACACAGCAGCAAAGGTCGTATGGTGCGAGATACGGCGATTAGGATATTGCTTGTTGATAAACCCGCTGTGCAGCTCGTCCGTTGTGGTGCGCCACGTAGTACGCACCAAGCAAGTCAGTGTACTCACTCCAGGTGTATCGCTCCATTAGTAAACAGAGATAATGCACTACTACACTGATGGACAGCAGTTGCCTCCAACTGAAGAGCGTAATACGCCCTCTAACAACTGAAGATCGTAATACGGCCTCTAAAAACTGAAGAGCGTCATACGACCTCCACCGGTTTAAATAATCCTCATAGGAAAAAATGACATTAGGAAAAAATACTTGTTCTGACGTCCCCTACAACCTCCCGGAGTTTGTCGGTTTAAATACTTTTCACCCTGTATAGGACAAGGCATCGTCGTAAAGTAAATGAATCAGAGTGTGTCCGTGTGGGTTAAAGCTGCACTAAATTGTGCAAAGATTTAAGTTGTTGGTGATGTCACGCATTATTATAGAAACTGAAATAAAGCACCTGTCCTTGCCAAATTCCCTTATGTTTGTGTGTGTGTCATCGAATATGCAACTTTACTAAATAAGGTAAAGACAGTATTTGAGATTTTTATAAAACTATGGAGGTTTCCGTGCTCCTTTACGGCAGTGAGACGTGGATACTTACCAACCACAAAGAAATAATATTCAAGCATATGAAAACGGATGCCTAAGAGCTGTGAAATGATGCACAAATTTAGATAAAATAAAAAATAGATCTTAGACTAGACACAAAAGTTGAATCAATAAACGATAAGAGATATAAGATGTAGCCAAATGAAATGACCTTGTGGAAAAAAAAGTCAGCCAATGTGCCTCACCAACGTGGATGCAGCATGAAATATTGTTACGTGTTACGCTGAGGAAAGGGCAATCGAAGACACACTAGTCTTGTTCAGTGAGCACTGCTTTCCAAGCAGAAGACATCCAGGACACGCTAACATTCTTCTATTTTAATAGCGCCTCCTAGAAACAGTCTTCGTCTTGAGCACGATCGCGGCGGAAGGTGATTTCGCGAATGTCGTCACAGAAGAGAGTAATACACCACCTTCCATCTGTACGCCAACTGTGGAATGTCCTATTTTAACACGTCAAATATGCGTCTCTAAGATATTGCAGGGATACAATGTCCAAGTCTATCATCTTCAGAAGTTGCATGCACTAGGACCGCATCATTTGGAATTTGTGAGATAGTTACTTCATGAAAATGCTTATGATGCTCTCTTTCACTTATACGTATTAACCACAAACCAGTAAATCCCCCCCCCCCCCCTCCAGTCTTTAAATACAGGAACTCTCAGGTATAAAACAGCTTGAGACTTCTGATTACTTTACAAACGAGTTAATGTGTTGACTATTTGACGTTAAGTACATAAAATCTTTATAGCTCAAGACTGATGTTGGCTTCATTAGTTTAGTATCATTCACACAAAAAAAGGGAAAAGTAAAAACCAAAACAGGGTTGTAAACGAGAAAAAGTTCAGAAAAGGTAAATTGTGTATAAAGCTTGTTGGAAGTTGCTACCTGCTTTCTGTCTGAAGACATACGCAGCTTCTCACTGTAAGATTCGTCTTATTATGTTGAATCTTGATTCTATTTCTCAATGAGTAGATTATGTCAGGATCTTCAATTTTTAAATTCGGCCAATGATTATCTGCAAATCTGAGAATCAAATTATTGTTGCTACTGGAAACCATTTGGTAGGCCGGCTACCTGCAGCTTGGCTGGTGCCTAGTTAAGGCGTACATGTTACTTTCGAGTGACATCTTTAACTCTGAGGATACACTAATGACTGCTACAAGAACTCGTTAACAATTATTTTCCGTGAAAATTTTGGATGCTATGGTTGCATATGGAGCCCCTCCACAACTGGATTTTGATGAGCGAGAACAGCTACCTGATGACTTGGGGAACATTGGACACGTTAAGCAAGAGCTGCTGCGCGACCACCGAATTCGTTTGACTCAACGGTCTTTGATTTTGCGGTTGGCAGTGTGTGAACAGTGTTCTGTACATTACTCCAATTTTCGCGAGAGATGAGCTGACTGCACAAAGCCATTATGCGATTCATGACTGAAACGGAATCCTATTATGATCGGCAGAATTTGACAGTAATCGCTGCAAAACTACAACGCATATAATAACGCTCAGAACAGACGGTTAGAAAACCTGTTAGCAATTCCAAAACGACTACGGTACAACTATTCCCTTTTAAAATGACTCCATAATCACCAGCTTCTGTCAACTTCTTGAATTATTGTCAGTACGACTGAACAATTTCGGCCTTATGCCATTTTCGAGTATGTATCTCAATTATCTTTTCCGGTGGCATGCCTAATAAAATCTTCTGCTACTTACGAATGCCATATCAATGACGATTCTGCAACTATAATTTACAACTAGCGTACTTGAAAAAGGCTTCAGGCCGAAACTGAAGAAAAACAAGTAGTTGACAATTGCAGGTGATTACTTTGTCATTTCAAAAATTTCTAGTAAGTATGGACCCAAGTTCAAAGAAAGTTATTAAAATATAATTTGTGTACAGTTGTTCAGTCAGAGAACTGTATGGGAGGGTCGCGCGAGTAACTTATAAACCGTTGTTTCAAATGAATAAGATCGTTCACAAAAAAGTTCACGGTAGCAATCTATCGTTCACAAACTTTGTTGACCAGATCCTGAAACACATTGTAGAATCAAACTATTTTTTAAATTTTTGAACAAAGACGCTGTTTAGTAACACACGAAATAATTCGTGCTGTGACAGAACATTTCAATGTTCTAGAAATAAATTGTTTAACAAAAAAATGGTTCAAATGGCTCTGAACACTATGGGACTTAACATCTGAGGTCATCAGTCCCTTAGAACTACTTAACCCTAACTAACCTAATGACATCACACACATCCATACCCGAGGCAGGATTCGAACCTGCGACCGTAGTAGTCGCGTGGTTGCGGACTGACGCGCCTAGAACCGCTCGGCCACCACGGCCGGCTAAATTGTTTAACAGGCAGAGCTCTTAAGCGCTATTTCAGATTTGTTATTACTAAATTTACACGGAAAAACTGCTGTATTAGCAACTCTTGGCCTCACATTTTGCAAATTTCCTGGTGTTTTGTCGCGAAGTTTATTCGTAAATATTGGTATGTATTGTGACTAAACAGTTTCAACGCAATGTGTAAACATGAGAAAAATTTCAGTGGATTGTTACATTCTAGTCATTTACAAGTTCGTAAATGACACGCTCGCAGAAATTTTGCATTTATAAACATTCGTTTCAGTCCTAGTCATGCAAATACACTTGAAATTAACAGCTTTTTACAGGATGTCAGTTTTAAATAACAGTTCGTCTACGGAATAATAAGAGTTGTACAAAAGAAAAGATTTTACATTAGATTTAAAATCTGCTTATTACCTGTCAGACATTTTATGTTATACGACAAATAATCAAATATTTTTGGTGATGCATACGGAAATCATTTCTGAGAAACTGGCAGCCTTCATTAATCACATTCTTGCTGATAGCAATTGTGAAATCAAGGCTTTCTTTATCATTAGTCAGTTTTTCGAGAGAATTACTTTTCCGTAAGGCATTATTGATCTAAATATACAAAATATGTTAGGCGGTTAATTCGTTTGTTTCCAAGATTAGCGATTATAGTCTCAGCAGTTCAGTAATATGTTTCTTCTAGTTCAAGTTTTCATCAATATGTACACAGAAAAATTTTGAACACTCTTCCCTGTTTACTGACTCCTGTTCACAGGATAACTTATACAGAATTCTTTTTTCGTTCATGGAGTCAGTGCTGGAAATCAGTGGCTATACACATTACGTTCATTAACTTTGCGATTCGGCTTGGGTATGTCTAACAGTACGAAAACCAGACATTACAAATAGAATGTAATTTCAAGCACGTGGCGTGAGTTGCGAGTGTTTACGTGTGGCGAGTAAGGAAGGTGGGAGGCCGTGGTCATGTGTTCGTGACTGCAGGTAGCCGCGAGTCTACAAGCTCGTGGTCATGACGAGGCAACCAGTCAGTCCCCTTCCACCTCTCAGGCAGTTCGCGCCTAGCAATTGTTTCCTCGTCCCTCCCCGCAAGACGTCCCAGTAGAGTTTCCGCGCGACAGTCTAATAATACTTACGAAATATCTCGTGGACTTTTCCACATATGTGAAAAAGAGAGGATGAAGGGGGAGAAAAATCACATGGATACCAAATTATACATGTTTAGCAATAGTGACCCAAATTATATAAAATTCTAACGATGATTTTGAAGCACAAAGCGTTTCCAGAAAAGTTTCTTCCAGTTAACCTTTTATCTGCTGATCGCGGTGCGGACTAGGGTAATCGAATTTTCAGATTTGTAGTTCAGAAAAGGTAATCGAAAGCGGACTCTTTTGTTATCACCTGGCATTAATCTTAGAATTAAACACAAAACTTACAATTAAAGAAGCTTAGAACCAGATCTGTTTTAAAAACGTTAACAATAATGTTTAATGGCACACTGCGCACAACTATTGCAGATGTGTATGAAGTCAGTGAAGTTGTAAAGTAGTTTTGTACAAAACCTACATTTACCTTACCCATGCTAACACCGTCATCAGGCCGCTTGCAGCTCCATTATACTTGTTTTATCTTAGTGCCGTCCCAGTTCTATTCCACGAAATATAGGCAACTCATACCTGAATAACCAGACGTACATACCAACTACCAACATTTAGAAATTCATGATCCAGCGCTATTTCTTCAGGAGCTGTAAATCCTCCATTTAAAATGTCACTGCCATCAAATTCGATTCCTTAAGAACGTGTATCGTATTACATACTTGCCTGGTACGTCGCTATCCTATTCAGTTCACCAATCTTTGTTTTACATTAACGTGTGCACGTGCAGACCCAGGGAGTTACAGTGGTTCAGTGCTGAAGATTCTCAACGGGCATTCAGAAAGACGGCGGTTCTAACGCCCGTTCGGTCATCCTGAGATAGGTTTTTCATTGTTTCCCTAAACCGCTTAAGGCAAATTCAAGAATGTTTACTTTGAGAAGGACACGACTGAAGTCCGTCCTCACCCTTCTTCAATACGCGTTCGTACTCCTCCTCTAATCACCTTGACGTCGAAGGGTAGTGTAACACTAATTTTCCTTCCTTCCCGTCGTTAATTACTTACGCTGGCATTGAATTACAATTATTCGCGTACGTGGTATTTTGTTGTAACAAAGAAAGGAGAAATATTTTAATATCTGCAAGAGCCCAATATGGGTCAGGTGCAACGATTACTATCTGAATGCGACGGTTGCATCAGCCAAAAAAAGGTTTATAATGTTACATTGTTGTAGGTTTGGTCCTTCGGGCACCAAATCCAAACGGAACCGGACGGTGAATTATTTGACTTCCATTTCAAAAATGAAATTTCACGAGTAACTATTTATGAGTGTATCTAGAATTATAGTAAAAGTCATACGAAACCCACTCGCTCTGTTCGTCTATGAGATCCGGAAAGCGGTAAATACCGTCACCCAGGTTGGCGACGTGTTCCTAGACGTCCAGAAGTTGTTCAACACTGTTACACACTGGCGCCTAATGGACAAATTTCCCGTGGTACAGAATATCGGACCAGCTATGTGACTGGGCTGAAGAATTCCTAACAAACATAACATGATATGACATCCTCAATAGAGGGAAATTTCCAGATGTCGGGCATACCCCAAGGGAGTCTTATACGACCATTATTTTTCACGGTATCTATAAATAACGTAGTGGATAACATCGGATGTTAGGTGAGATGATGCTGTTGCAACAGAGAAGTAGTAACGCTTGATAATTGTTGTGAAACACAGGAAGACCTGCAGAGAATCAGTGTCTGGTGCAGGGATTGGCAGCTGACTCTTAGTGTAAACAAATGGAACGTACTGCGCCTAAACAGACAGAAAGACCTATTATTCTAAAATCGCAAGATTGCACAACGATCATTGGAAGCAGTCAAATGCATTAAGTATCTAGGAGAATGCGTACGAAGAGATTTAAATTGGGCGACTACATAAAACTAATGGCTGGTATGGCAGATACCTGACAGATTCATTGGAAAACTCTACAGGAAATTTAGTCCACACACAAATGAGGCAGCTTATAAAACTTTCGTTCGACCAATACTTCAATACCCCTCATCAGTGTGGAATCAGTGCCAGATAGGATTGATAAAGGAAGTAGAGAAGCTCTAAAGAAGAGCAGTGGATTCCTTTCATTTCGTGGGCGCGATAGCGTCATGAAGATAGTATTAACTCCAGTGGCGAAAGCCCCAAGGGATATGTTTAGCATCACTGTTGGTTTACTATTAAAATTCCAAGAGCGTATGTTCCTAGAAGAGTCAACGAGTTTATAGTTACCTCTTTACGTCTATCTCGCGCAAAGACCATGAAAGTGAAATTAGAGAAGCTTACTATCTATTATTTTTCCCGCGGGCCATTCGCGACTGAAACAGCAAAGGAAGGAACCGCGGTGGTACATAAAACATCATCGCCGCACACCGTAAGGTGGCTTGCGGAATACAGATGTAGATATGTTTTGGAATGAACAGTTAGTACACAGATTAAAACCGTAAGTAGTTTCCGCATCTTGTCAAGTTCTTTGCCATTTCATTTTTTGTTACGTGATGAATGCCCAGTCTAACGTAAGATCATTTAGCAACTTTATTTCCTAAACCCTTTTTCGTCAAAAATTCTAGTTTTGATAACAAGTATGTTTGTGTGGCCATCCTCCGCAGCAAGCATATAAATACTTGTTTTGTAAATAAAACTCTACTTTATTTATCCTATACGCGTTTTGCCTTTTCCTGTTCTAAGTCATCATCAGTGGGATCTATAACGATACAGCTTTGTTAGTTTTAGATTATTAAACACTTCACTTGGCGATTTTTTTTGTAAAAAAGTAATTACTTACGATTTGCTGATCTGCGTTTCCTCACATCTAGTCTGGGGGTCGCACTACCACTTTTTTTCGGTTTTGATGTTTATCATACGCTCGTTCGTTAGCTGCGCGCGCGAGTGTGTGTGTGTGGGGGGGGGGGGGGGGGGGGATGAGGAGCTTTTTGTCTCCGAAGTTCGGAAAAGTGTTCCATGTTGCGTTTATATTTGGCAGAATTTACATCTTTGCTGTGCAATCCATGGCAAAGAGCGTAGCTAAGGGCACTTTGCACTCTTATGACGTATTGCGCTTTCTTCCCGTTCATTCGAGTATGGAGCGCGCGATAAACGATTGTTTAGATGCCTTCTGTAATAAGTCTAATCTTTTCTTCGCAGCCGCGCGAGGCAGCCGCGTGGTCTATGGCGTCTTGTCACGGTTCGCGCGGTTACCCCAGTCGAAGGTTCGAGTCCGCGCGCGCGCGTGTGTGTGTGTGTGTGTGTGTGTGTGTGTGTGTGTGTGTGTGTGTGTGTTGTCCTTATCGTAAGTTAGGTTCAGTTAGATTAAGTAGTGGGTAAGCTTAGGGACCGATGACCTCAGCAGTTTGGTCCCATAAGACCTTACCACAAATTTTTTCTTCGCAACCCCTACGAGAGCGGTTAGTACGAATTGTTCTATTTTTGTTGAAAATTTTGTTAGTGGTTTTAGTGGGCTGTAGTCTGATTACAATTACTTGATAGTTTACAGCTGACGCGTTATACCTCGTTTCCTCCAATCAGGGCGCTCAACGTCACGACCGAACCGTTCGCCGTTGGCAAACTGCCACAATTAGTTCACTTCCAATTCCTTGACCGGCGTTCTTGATGTGTGTGAATCCTGAATCCTGGGTCTACGAAATACACACGTTTCATACACAGCGCCAAGCAAACACTACTGGATCCTTCCGCACAATATGCGCATAAGCTTCGCACGACTTTGCATGAAGCCGAATTCTCGTAGTCTATGAACTAATTGTTGTGAATGGAACATCACAGTCATAAATACAACACCATTCTGCAGTGTAATGGTATAGCGTAGTCGTTAGTGTAGAAACCTCAGGTGGAGGAGGTTCGAAACTCGTCCAATGCAGCTATATTTTTATTTTTCTAAATCTTATCAAAAGAATTTGATTATATTTTCATTCAATTAAATGGTTAAAACGTATTTTTTATTTTTAATAATTGCCCCGTCATTTTCATTATGGTGTTGAGTTTTTTATTTGCTCTACTTTTACTTCCTATCATTCTTTTTTCGTTTGTAATCTGCTTCTGTCGCCTGTACCCTATAATCTGCAACCAAGTGTCAACCAGGTTGTTAACGTGGCATCCCGTGTAGCCAGTGTGGGGATATTTTCAGGTAATCAATGACAGCGAGAAATTACAGACTGCTTTTACCGTTAAAATGGAAATTTTGCTCCGGAAGGTGACTATACAAACGAACATATTATTAAATTTTTCTGTCTTGAGTTTACTCGTAGAAGTAAACCTTAAACGCTGTGAACAAAGAGATCGCGATTTTAGTTCTGCAGCAGATTTTTGATAGCCGTTTTCTCGGGCAAACTGCACATCACGAGTTGTGGTTACGTTAGGACATGAGTTTAAATTCAGGGCTACAAAACCCGTCGTTTGCCGCAGTTCGGGTCTGGTCACTCAAAAATCAGCTAGCAACAGAGCCTCTCCCATTTCCGTTATACCTCGCGGCGGCTGCTTCCAACATTACTTTGTGTTAGAGATTAACAGGATTGGTCAAGTGATCCGACTTTTGACGTCTATAACCGAGAGGTAGTCGGCAGCTGATGTGGCAACATTTTAGCGGCTAGTGACAGACGTCAACTATTAATCCGACTATCTTCAACCTCTTCAACAACTGTAATCGGTGTCATATAAATAACTAAGTTTTTCCACTGCATGTATCACTATCCCAAAAAAACTTTCACCGCAAAATGCTGCCGGAATCTCGGGCTCAGCAGATTTTAATTGGAAAAATACACGACAGCAGCAACCTGACGATGAACCTGTCGGTTCCAACCGGTAACGGCGCTATTTTAATAAACAGCACATATTAACAGAGGATGGCTGCTTTTTTTCCCCTTCAGTGTCTGTCAAGTACTGACGTGTGTTTTTTCTGGTGTTCTGACGGAACGCAAGGTCAATAGCACTTTTTCGAACGGGACGATTGCGTCTACGTGGCAAGGGAGAGGTCAGTCGTGTAGAATGGGCGTCCGGCGGAAACCCGGCCTCGTAATCAGAAACCCACACCTCAGTGGAGACTGTTAATGGCTTCCCGAGAGCCACACCAAACCGGCACTTCCTGCCGGCCATTTGTGTCATTCAGCGGCCGGATGCCAAGGCGAGGAGAAGGGCGGTCGTACAGTCTGACATTCACTTACTACCGTTCGTCTTTTAACTACTGTACGCCGAACTCTGGTTAATTAGTGATACCCAGCGACGATGTCAGACTGAAAGACGCCTTGTACTAAAATAAAATAGCGTTTTGTTTTTTGTCTACTGCTATCACAAAGAGCCACAATTTGACCAAAAGTCGTGCACACAATACTTACTGGTTTAATTAATGAACTTTAAGTCCACCTGCTGGTGGTTTAAACCTCCAAAACTCGCAATGGCAATAAAACGTGACTGGTTAGAGTAAACCTTTAATTTCAACTGATGCCCAAAATTCACGCCCATGTCACAGACGGCACGGAGAGACAAATTCACAAGTTGTAATACGATGAAAGTAGGATACAGCGCTATCAGGCTCGTAAGAAGTCTCTGTTTTTGCGGAAATAAGAGAAATTTTGGAGATCTTCGAAATGGTTAACATTTTAAATAGAATTTTCGTGGCTGAAGAATGAACACGGAAGAAAGTTTTAGTATGTTTCTTATATTAATTATGACTTTTTTACTAACAAAAGGTGCCAACATACGGTAACAATCTTCCCTGTTTCCATCACAAAATCTTGCAAATCAGACCCGGAAGATACCGTTATACGTATCATATTTCCGACATGTACAAGGACTGTCACCATAAGCTTCAACAAATATTCTCCAAATCATATACCAACTGACTTACTGTTTCTGACGTTTTCTCTGCCAGAGTCTCACATACTGAAAACAATCTCATCCCAATAAAACTCTTACGAATTTAACAAGTCTACTAACACCTATGAAGAATTGGCAGACTTATGATGGTACAGTGCAACCTCGTTTATCCGGACTAGGTAAGACCGTAGGTTACCTAGACTACAAAAAATCCCAATTATCTGGAAATTCAAAAAAATATGACAAGGGTTAAATGACATACAAATACACACATTACACTAATCACTGAAATACTACGTAATTAAATACCAGAGTTTTAAGTCGTTTACGAGCAGCACGATCACAAAGGCGTTTCACCAATATTAGTTCGGCCGAAGTTGTTTCCGCCCAGCGTTCAAATTAACCATTATTTTGTTCAGCGGCATTGCTGCCCCTGTTTTGTGTCACAATGACCTTCCACTGAGCATCAACTACTTTAGTCACTGACACTTGACGTACCGATTTTCTATTTCGATTTTTCTAACCAACCGTGGCTGGCTGTGTAGTTAGGATGACGATTGGAAAGCTTATTAAAAACTTAATTTTCCTGCGATATCGCGTCCCAAATCGCAACGCCACTCTCCTTTTCTGCACTAAACCACAAGAAAAAAAAACGTCATCTAGCATCTCATTCTTTGCTGTTTTGGTTGTCCCGAGACTTTTTAAATTGCACTTTTGTCATGATTTTGAAACGAAAGTCTTCAGTTTATTCACGGTTATGCTTCCAATCTGACACCATTAAAGTTCCAACAGTAAATTCAGCAGTCATGTTTTGAACAGTTATCCTTTATCAATAATACTCAGTGCATCAAACTTTTTGTGCATGGAAACCTCTTTGATGTTACACTACTGGCCATCAAAATTGCTACACCAAGAAGAAATGCACATGATAAACGGGTACTCATTGGACAAATATATTATACTAGAACTGATTTGTGATTACATTTTCACGCAATTTGAGTGCATAGATCCTGAGAAATCAGTACCCAGAACAACAACCTCTGGCCGTAATAACGGCCTTGATACGCCTGGGCATTGAGTCAAACACAGATTGGATGGCGTGTACAGGTACAGCTGCCCATGCAGCTTCAACACGATACCACAGTTCATCAAGAGTGATCACTGGCCTATTGTGACGAGCAAGTAGCTCGGCCACCATCGACCAGACGTTTTCAATTGGTGAGAGATCTGGAGAATGAGCTGACCAGGGCAGCAGTCGAACATTTTCTATATCCAGAAAGGCCTGTACAGGACCTGCAACATGCGGTCGTGCATTATCCTGCTGAAATGTAGGGTTTCGCAGGGATCGAATGAAAAGTAGAGCCACCGGTCGTAACACATCTGAAATGTAACGTCCACTGTTCAAAGTGGCGTCAATGCGAACAAGAGGTGACCGAGACGTGTAACCGATGGTACCCCATACCATCACGCCGGGTGATACGCCAGTATGGCGATGACGAATACATGCTACCAATGTGCGTTCGCCGCGATGTCGCCAAACACAGATGCGACCATCATGATGCTGTAAACAGAACCTGGATTCATCCGAAAAAAATGACGTTTTGCCTTTCGTGCACCCAGGTTTGTCGTTGAGTACACCACCGCAGGCGCTCCTGTCTGTGATGCAGGGTCAAGGGTAACCGCAGCCATGGTCTCCGAGCTGATAGTCCATGCTGCTGCAAACGTCGTCGAACTGTTCGTGCAGATGGTTGTTGTCTTGCAGACGTCCCCATCTGTTGACTCACAGATCGAGACGTAGCTGCACGATCCGTTACAGCCATGCTGATAACATGCCTGTCATCTCGACTGCTAGTGATACGAGGCCGTTGGGATCCAGCATGGCGTTCCGTATTACCCTCCTGAACACACCGATTGCATATTCTGCTAACAGTCATTGGATCTCGACCAACGCGAGCAGCAATGTCGCGATACGATAAACCGCAATCGCGATAGGCTACAATCCGACCATTATCAAAGTCGGAAACGTGATGGTACGCATTTCTCCTCCTTACACTAGGCATCACAATAACTTTTCACCAGGCAACGCCGGTCAACTGCTGTTTGTGTATGAGAAATCGGATGGAAACTTTCCTCATCTCAGCACATTGTAGGTGTCGCCACCGGCGCCAACCTTGTGTGAAAGCTCTGAAAACCTAATCATTTGCGTATCACAGCATCTTCTTCCTGTCGGTTAAATTTCGCGTCTGTAGCACGTCATCTTCGTAGTACAGCAATTTTAATGGCCAGCAGTGTATTTTACATTCTCAACAAACATGGGTATTACAGTACAACATAACTCAATGTTAAGTAGTTATGTTGTTACCTGACACCGTGCCAGTATCTGTACGGCGGTTGGCTGAATGTAAATTTAATGCTTTTCGTCGCGTATTGTTGCCACTATTAGTTTTTGATGATCAAATACCGTATGGTTACTGTATTAAAATAATAATACTACTAATAATAAACAAACAAATCCAAATGAAACGTAGATGCAGATTAGTGAGGGCTGCATAAACGGGTTCCACTGAAATTACGTTTAATAATCGGCTACGTTCCAGTGAGCGTTTTGGACCGAGTATATCGTAAAATGGCAGTTCCGATACAGGCGTCTTCATTGAAATATTGTTCATTCGCGATGAACGCTTGACTTGTGAACGGGTTAATGCGCTCATGCAGCCAGCAAGATACTGTGGAAGTGATGTTTATCTGGCGGATCGCTCTTTTCACGCGAACAGCCAGAGCTGTCCAGCCGCGAAGTGGTACGCATCCACCCTAACGGTAGAACGGTCATCCGCACGCCCCAACTCATGCAAACATACGCTCCACTCGCTCAGCCGTCGGAAGCGCTGTGCCTAACTCTGTTCTGTTCCGCTCAAATGTTCACCGTCCGTGTTTCGTTATCAAGGCTAGGGACAACTGAAGCATGCCCGTGCAATACAAGTAGACACTCAGATCGTTCGAGGCATGCTGAGTTCATCATTATGGGGTTATGCAGAGTTGACTGGCGACGCCTGCCTGGAGAAGGAAGTGAAGTACCGACGTGAGTGTATCTTTTTTTACATGTAAAGTGGACTGATAAGCCAAAAAAATATCTTGACAACCTATTTAATAACGAGCTGGTCCACCTTTGGAACACAACACAGTAATGATTCTGTGTGGCATGGATTCGACAGTCCTTGGTACGTTCCCAGAGATCCACGGATCCAATGTCTACGCACAGGTCACACCATTCCCAGGCGAATTTCGTGGGCATGACACCAACGTGAGTTCACCACCATGCTCTTCAAACCACTGTTCCATGATTTTGGTGTTGTGAGAAGGGCAGTTATCTTGCAGGAAGATGTCACCGTCATCGGGGAAGACAAGCATGAATGGAATACTCATGCAGTTTACAGTTGTCATGGTGCCATCCATAATTGCCACATATACCGTTATTCCCTGGTGAATGTCCCCCGTACCATAATATTGATCACATCGGTCTGCATTCGCAGCACTCTGTATGTTTGGAGTAGCTCCTCTCCAAATGACAGTGTATCCGTACCCGACCACCGACCTGGTGTGACAAACTTGATTCATCCGAACAGGAGTGTTTCCAATGATCCAGCATAGAATCTTGATGTTCGTGTACCTACTGCAATCGCAACTGACGATATAGTTGGTCAACATGACAACACGTAGGGGTTGTACACTGCAGAGCCCCATGATCAACAGTGTGCACTTGCTGCGCAAGAAACACATGGTGGAATAAAAAATAACAGACCAAAATTGAAGGAATGAGACTGGTCCTAGAAAGGCGCCACCAATAATATGGAAGTGAAGTGTTTGTAAGGCCAGACGTCAATATTAAGTCTCTAAGTCTAACATGCAGGGATAGCACAGAATTACTAAGAGAACTAGAGACGTGCATAGCAACTTCAGTCTACAAATCACCTAATGATGAACGCAGTTTCGACAAGGCAATGAGTGTCAGAACGAAAAGTTTCAAGACTGTATTAGGAGATTTCAACTGCAGAAACACAAACTGGGCTATGAAACTACAGACAAGAACGGCAATGATTTGGGAATCTGGATGGAAAGTGAAGAACTTAAACTCACACGCGACGAATTACTGAAGTGGAAGATAGCGCAAGGACTATAATCCGTATAATATTTCCATCAGTTCCAAAGAAGCTCAACGTGAGTCAAAAACGTCTGAGGAACCCGCAGCAAAAATACAGCATAATACCATAACGTGTGCAGCAGTAGGAATTATCAACCCAAAACGAATCCCTTTAAAACGACGATTCAACTTCAAAAAGGCGTCCTGGGAAAGTTTCTCACACGAATTAAAGAACTTGCAAGACTTAAAGCGGTTCCAACATCGCCTGCGTGTTTCGTAGTCCTAGTGAGAATTATTTCTCGGAAACACATATTCCGTGGAAGCACAACTATACATACGCGGCCCCAACGAAGAATGAGGTAGCCTGCTGAAGACCTATCAGGATATATACGAACAGGTCCAGTAGCTGAAGAAACCATTCAAGCCGATGAAGAGCTGATGACATACATAATAGAAGGCAGAAGGCGAAAATGCTCAAATATTTTGTTGCTCTAGATATGGCTCAAAATAATAAACCACAGTAATGAAAAATCTAAGCAATGATGCTAAAAAATCAAGTGAGACATTCAGCTTAGTAACATCAAATGAAATAGCTTACCAAGTACTTAAGAACGAGAAAACAGAGCCGAAATCACATACCAAAATTATCACGATACACTGAGGAGAAATAACTCTTTGAGCTTACCTTTTACAACTGAAAAATTAATAAGTGCCGCAAAGCAAATGGAAAGTAACATAGGTGCAGGCTCAGATGATATAAGAACAGAGAAGATGCAGAATTTCGTATCAAAGCCTATAAAGTGGTTGCCTGAATGAAGGAATATGTTGAATCTGTCCAAACACCTAAGCTGTGGAGAAAAGCACATATCATAATTATTCTGAAAAGAGCGAAAGCACCCAAAGATCTAAAGAACTTTCGACCGATCTCGGTTGTCACCTGTTTTAAAGTCTTTGAAACAATGATACTGACTAGGATTTCGTCAAGTGTGAAAGAAAAGGTCGTTTCGAAGCATTCTGTCTTTGGACTAGGCAAGTCGCGGTCTGGTCGAGTCCTTAACCTCACCTAACACACCGAAGATGGTTATGAAAAAAAAAAAAAACAGTCACTGGTGCAGATTATACAGCCCTCAGTCTCATTATGAAACGGTGAATCAAAAAAGGCTTATGCAAAAGCTTTAAGAGACAACTAGATATTTCAAGCTGACAAACGTAATGAGAAGTATTCTCCCGACCATAAGATTCTATGTACCGCTGCCAGGTAGGAAGCGCCACTGAAGAAACCACAACGGATCTTCTCAAGGCAATGTGCTATGCCCGATTCTCTACGTATGTATACGAATAATCTACTAGATGCAAGGCGATTTATCTGTGCGGATGACACTGATGTGACGGCCCAAGAGAAGATTTTTGAGAAAGTTGTGAAGCCAAAAGAAGCAACGCACTTGGAAGGTTACGAGAGTATTATGATCTGAACCATCCCAAGACCCATCGGCGGAAAGACTGAAGTAAAAGCTTTTCACGCAAGAAACGCAGACGCTGAAAGAAAACTTAATATTAAGTGATGTGGATCGGGAATTCAATGCTGTTACACTCCAAAATATCTGCAGCAGAAACAACATCAGAAAGCTGGCAAGTTCTAGGTGGGAATAAATCCCCAAGTTGTACAGTCAACTGCGTTGGGACTATGTTTTTCTGTGGGAGAGCATGGAACACCAGTCTGGGGAGAGTCGGTCGGCACCACGCATGTGGAAATTGTCTTAAACGAGTCAGTCTGCTTAGATACGGCGTGCCTTAGACCAACCCCATTCCCAACGATCTACCCCTCGGCTGGCGTTGCACGTTCATTCACAACAAGAAGAATGGTAGGAGAAATGGAATTAAAGACGAAAATTGAAAACCTAAAACATTTGATGTAGATGTAGAATCTACAACACGTCGCGGTACTTTCAAGAAAATTTTTTGCACCGAACGTTACCATTAGATGCCAAACCAGGTGTTAAGATGTGTTTTCCGGCGGCAAGAAAGTACTTCTAACCATGCCGGCTTCACTCCAAGGGAAGAAATTAGCTACGATTTCCACCTACCTTGCATTACTTAGAGACTGCCTAACAGATCAAAAACAGGAATCTCAAGGTGCAGAACAATTTGGTCTCATGGATGATGATGATGATGATGATAATATGTGGAGCTGTGGAGGAGTCCAGACACATGTTAGTATGCCAAAACATGGACCAATTGTGTACTCAGAAAAATGCTGTAAATGTCACCGTACAGAGCATAGAAGATGCAGAATTCTGAACTGTAGAAGTGTGTTGTCTTTCTTGCGGACACGCAAAGTAAGTAGCAACGTGAAGACGAATGGTTGCTCCGGAACAATTGTGCTTGCACCAGCATTGTACTCTGTCGTCAAATCTGACGCAGATTGCCGCCTATCCTGTTCTACATGGCAGAGAACACCCGTGTTCAAATACGAACCCGGGAGATAGCCCTCCTTGGCGGTGTTTAGACAGCAATCACCGTTTCCGGCCGCACTGTCTTTCAATTACAACACTTTCTCGGATATTTCTGCTAAAAGTTTCAGCGTCAACATTAACAAGCGTTGTATCACTGTAGATCTACACCCATACTGCACAAGCGATCTTGCTGTGTGTGGCGGAGGGTACTTCGAGTATGACTGCCACTTCCCCCTTTCTTGTTCCTGTCGCCTATGGTTCGTGGGTAATACAATTGCCGGTAAGCCTCCGTGTGGGCTCGAATCTCTCTAATCTTACCTTCATAGTCTTTTCGCGTGATATACGCAAGCAGAAGCAATATATTTGTTGACTGTTCTAGGAACGTACTCTTTCGGAACTTTAACAGTACACCACACTATGAAACAGAACGCCTCTCTTGCAGCGTCCCAAGGAGTTGGTTGATCATCTTTGTAACACTTTCGTCCTTACTGCATAAATCTGTAACGAAACGCGCCGCTCTTCTTTGGGTCTTCTCTAGTTCCTCTATTGAGTTCTATATGGTATGAATCCCATATGACGAGCAATATTATACTACTGGTCTAACGACTGTTTTCTAAGCTATCTGCCTTGTTGATGGACATATTCTGCTGTGGATTTTTCCAATGAATTTCAGTCTGGCATCCGCCTTACTCACGATTCATTTTATGTGGTCGTTTCATTGTAAATCGCTCAGTGCACATATGCCAAGGATTTCTTGGACGTAGCTGCTTCCAGTGACTGTTCTGAAATTTTTTACTCACATAATAAAGGGAGGCCTCGCTGTTTGAGGTGCCATGTCACGGATTGCGCGGCTCCTCCTGTCGGAGGTTCGAGTCCTCGTTCGGGAATGGGTGTGTGTGTGTTGTTCTTAGCATAAGTTAGTTTCAGTTGGATTAAGTAGTATGTAAGTCTAGGGATCGATGACCTCAGCAGTTTGGTCTCTTAGGAATTCACACACATTTTAACATTTATGAATAAAGGGAGTTTCTGTCTATGTATTCGCAGTTCGTTACATTTGTTAATTATGAGAGTCAATCGCCACGCCTTGCACCAAAAGCCGATTCTCTACAGTCTTACTGCACTTCGCAACAATTTTCTACTGTCGCGACTTCTCTGTATACTTCATCCACGAAAAGCTGGACGGAACAACTTTTCCAGAGCTTTCGCATGCCATTAGAAAAGTACGTCGTTCTACTAACAAATTTATAAAATTAAAACGTTCCCCAATACATCGGTATACAAAAGTTAGTAATGTTACCCACAAACGAAAATTACTTGCCGAATATCTCGTTTCGGTATCTTGAATCGTTGACGAAACACAACAGATTTACCCTGTATATTCGGATTCAGGTCCCGTTCTTGTTATCAGTAGTAACACGTTACGAAGGTCAAACGTAGTGTGTACTGAGCCGTCAGGAACAGGTTCCAATGCAAATAGGCGAAGGACGTAAGGCTGTTTATGACGTACGACTTGGCACAAGCAGCAATGCACTGAAATGTCGGTAAGGAGTCCACACTGTGGCGGATGCTGCCCGTGCGGCAGAGAAGTCGGCCTAGAGCTCCTATATGATAGGCTGAATCGTCCGCCAGTCTTCCCAACTCTGAGGATTCAGCAATGTTTACCTTGTGGATGGTTAAACTACTCATGCAACTTTTTATAATATTTCTTATAAAATATATATCGCATGTATGAAGTGTGTCGAATAGTAATTGCTGTGTGTGGACAAACTTTGATTATTTTTTTCATATAACGGAAAAATTGAAATGTAATAGTACACTGCTATATAAGTGTAGGCTAAGGGTTTTGGTGATAGCTTGTAAATATTAAATGTAATGAGTTAAGAACTCGGTACCAATGTCTTCAAATATGGGTGTTACGCTGTAACAACCCGTCCCTATTTATTGGTTTTGGGTCGTATATAGGGACTTATACTATTTATGGTTTAATCTTAAGTACATACTTTAAGAACTGCGGCATTTTTATTGTACAGTGGGAGGAAAAGTTAGTTTCATGTAACAGTGAAACGAATTTTTACTAACAATTTCATTTATCACTTAACCAATATTCATTTTATGTACTTCATAACAGGTTTGTTGCTTCTTGAGTTCTATTGAAAACTTTATTCTTTAAAATACTTGCTGCTTGTGCAGGTTCCCTCACACTAACTAATGCGGTATAAAAATAATCTTAAATATCATTCGTCCTACCGTAATTATATAAAAAATGGGGTAAATAATTCGGTTCGTCTAGTGTTCAAATGGCTCTGAGCACCATGGGACTTAACTTCTGAGGTAATAAGTCCCCTAGAACTTAGAACTACTTAAACCTAACTAACCTAAGGATATCACACACATCCATGCCCGAGGCAGGATTCGAACCTGCGACTGCAGCGGTCGCGCGGTTCCAAGCTGTAGCGCCTAGAACCGCTCTGCCACTCCAGCCGGCGGTTCGTCAGGTGTGTTTATGATGATGATGACACATAAAGACGTCAGAAACATTCCTGTCCACTTTGCCAAATGTGAAAATATATCTGGAATGGAAAAATTTTGAGACATAATGCTAGAGTATAGTTTTCGACTGAGGGAAGAAACGCAATTGTACAAAATTGGTTTCATGTTTATAACCACTTTTATTGACTATATATACAATATACAATTGAGCACCAGATCCTGGTTCCCCGTTGTGTTTCCGGAATTTATGGCCCATCTTTTTCTTCGTTCGAGATCACTTGGAAATCTAAACATGCGAGAACCATTTTTTTGAATAGTTAATGCAGTTCCCAGCTGAGCGGCCAGTCGTATTTCCACGAATTCTTCAATACATTTAAGTATAAGCCTCCACTCGTATCGTGACTTATTGTTGCTGTTGTGGTCTTCAGTCCTGAGACTTGTTTGATGCAGAGCTCTCCATGCTACTCTTATCCTGTGCAAGCTGCTTCATCTCCCAGTACCTACTGCAACCTACATCCTTCTGAATCTGCTTAGTGTATTCATCTCTTGGTCTCCCTCTACGATTTTTACCCTCCAAGCTGCCCTCCACTACTAAATTGGTGATCCCTTGATGCCTCAGAACACGTCCTACCAACCGATCCCTTCTTCTAGTCAAGTTGTGCCACAAATTTCTCTTCTCCCCAATTCTATTCAATACCTCCTCATTAGTTATGTGGTCTACCTATCTAATCTTCAGCATTATTCTGTAGCACCACATTTCGAAAGCTTCTATTCTCTTCTTGTCCAAACTTTTTATCGTCCATGTTTCACTTCCATACATGGCTACACTCCATACAAATACTTTCAGAAACGACTTCCTGACGCTTAAATCTATACTAGATGTTAACAAATTTCTCTTCTTCAGAAACGCTTTCCTTGCCATTGCCAGTCTACATTTTATATCCTCTCTACTTCGACCATCATCAGTTATTTTGCTCCCCAAATAGCAAAACTCTTTTACTACTTTAAGTGTCTCATTTCCTAATCTAATTCCCTCAGCATCACCCGACTTAATACGACTACATTCCATTATTCTAGTTTAGCTTTTGTTGATGTTCATCTTATATCCTCCTTTCAAGACAATGTCCATTCCGTTCAACTGATCTTCCAAGTCCCTTGCTGTCTCTGACAGAATTTCATGTCAATTACATGACATTACAATGTCATCGGCGAACCTCAAAGTTTTTACCGTATTTCTTCTCCATGGATTTTAATACGTACTCAGAATTTTTTTTTTTTTTTTTTTTTTTTTGTTTCCTTTACTGCTTGCTCATTATACAGATTTTAATCTGCGTAACATCGGGCAGAGGCTACAACCATGTCTCACTCCCTTCCAAACCACTGCTTCCCTTTCATGTCCCTCGATTCTTATAACTGCCATCTGGTTTCTGTACAAATTGTAAATTGTAATAATCATGACTTATATGCAGACAGTATACAGACAGGTATGACTATCCTGTTCTTTGAAGAAAACATGGCGGACAGTTTAGCTCCGACTACAGGAGTCTTGCGTTGACCGGCAAGTGGCGGGTGCGGCGCTGTAACGACAGGAATGCGATTTCTGGAGGCGGCCACCACGCTCCAGTGGGCGCCAGCGGCGTGGCGCGACGTGACGGTGCAGCCAGGCGCCGGGCGTTCGTCCAAGCGTGACGCCGGCGGGACCGCTGCCGAATGAGACTGCTCTCCCCCAAAAACGAAATAGCCGCGTGCGCCAAGCGTTTAAGTGAAATATCTGGCGGTGGCTTCTCTCTCTCTCTCTCTCTCTGTCTGTGTGTGTGTGTGTGTGTGTGTGTGTGTGTGTGTGTGTGTGTGTGTGTAGGCAGCTGCGCAGAGGGGGTAGGCTATCGCAAGTTATATCGATAGAGTTGTTGATTGTAGAATGATGCCGGCCGAGGTGGCCGTGCGGTTCTAGGCGCTACAGTCTGGAACCGAGCGACCGCTACGGTCGCAGGTTCGAATCCTGCCTCGGGCATGGATGTTTGTGATGTCCTTAGGTTAGTTAGGTTTAATTGGTTCTAAGTTCTAGGCGACTGATGACCTCAGAAGTTAAGTCGCATAGTGCTCAGAGCTATTTGAACCGTTTTTTTGGAAAATGATGCCTCTCTGCAAGTGCGGCATTGTCTAATTGGTCATCAGCAGAACACACGGAAAGTCATTTCATCAGGAACAGAACAGAACAAATCTGCGGTCCAGCCATATTAATATGCCCACCACCTATGTTCGACGCCATTGTATAATAACCACTCACAGATGGCACGTGGCAGCACAAACAGTGGAAGGCATATAAAGCGTTTCAGGGGGACGCGGGAAACACTGGTTTCGTTGTTGTAATACGGAAAGTCCAAAAGCGCTTGATAATCAGCATTCGAGTTAAGGGCGAAAGCATTTCTAAAATGGCCACGTCTAAAAACTCTTCGCGTGGCGCTGTGGTTAAAGTATACCGTTCATGGTAAAATGGCGCTATCCAAACCCGGTGCTGAGGCAACTGTGGTACACAACGGACCATATATGACAGGGCCGTCGAGGTGAAGGGGCTAGCAGGCGTGTAACTGTTCAGCAACTGACCGTGAAGATGAAACAAGGGGCTGCTATCAGTGTCCCCTCAACGACAGTTCAGCGAACACTGCTGCGTATGGGCTTCCGTAGCTGGCGCCTGGTTCATGCAACCATGCTGACTGCTGTTCATCGGCAACAAAGGCGGGAAGTGGCACAATACCTCAACTGGACGTCCACTGACTGGCGACAGGTGGCCTTTTCACATGAATCACGTTTTATGCTCCATCTGACAGACGGCCCTTGGCGTGTATTGAGTGAAATGTCTGAAAGTAAACACTCTGCAATCTAGAGGGAGCATTATGGTCTGGGGAATGTTTTCGTCGCATTCCCTGAGTGCGCTCGTCATTCTAGAAGGCACGATGGATCAATGCAAGTATGCATCTATCATTGGGGACCATTCCCATCCCCACATGCAGGCTGTTTCTTCCACGCCACTATGACATCTACCAGTAGGACAATGCAACGTGTCACACAGTTCGCAGAATACGTGCGCTAGGCGGAGAGTATCAGGACGAGTTTGCTGTACCCCCCTGGCCATCAAACTACCCGGATTTAAACCCAGCGACAATCTACAGAATCACCTCGACTGGGCTGCTCGGGCCATGGATTTTCAACCGAGAAACCTAGTGCAGCTGGCCGCGGCATTGGAGTCGGCACCGCTTCACATCCCTGTCGTTACCTTCCAGACCCTCACTAACACACCTCCTCGCAGCGGTCCGCGCTGCAAAAGTTGGGTATTTAGGCTTTTCACAGGTGGTCACATTCATGTGGCTGGATGCTGTGTTCTGCAGTATAGCCACTATGTAATAATTAAATATACAGGTCCCGTTCTGCCAGTTGTGGCCTTCAGTCCGAAGACCGGTTTAACGCAGCTCTTCATGCTAATCTATCCTGTGCACCCTCTTTATCTCAACGTAACTACTACACACATTTCAATATACTTATAGTCTTCACGCCAAATTCACGATTCCTTGATGCCTCAGGATTCGTGTCATCAACCGAGTCCGTCCTTTAGTCAAGTTGTGCCACCGATTTCTTTTTCCCCAATTCGACTCACTACCTCTTTACTAGTTACTCGATCTACCCAGTTAATCTTCAGCATTCTTCTGTGCCACGACATTTCAAAAGCATCTAGTCTCTTCTTATCTGAAATGGTTTCCGTCCACATTTGACTCCGTACGACCCTACACTCCGGTCAAAATATCCAGAAAAGACTTCGTAACATCTAAATTAATATTCGGTACTAACTAGTATCTCTTTTTTACAAAATTCTTTACTTGCTACAGTCACTCTGAATTTTGTATCCTCTCCAATTCGACGATAATCAGTTATTTTGCTGCCCAAATCGCAGAGCTCCTCTACTACTTTTAGCGTCTCATTCCCTAACCTAAACCTCGTAGTATCGATTACATTCCATTACCCTTATTTTACAATTATTGAAGTTTAACTCAAAATTTTTTTCAAGACACTATCTATTCCGTTCAACTGCTCTCACAAATCCTTTTGTACTCGGAGTTCTCAGATATCACCGTAGTCCTAACACACCTTATCTTTCTTCTCCGCGGTCTAAGGCGCTGCAGTCATGGACTGTGCGGCTGATCCCGGCGGAGGTTCGCGTCCTCCCTGTGTGTGTGTTTGTCCTTCGCATAATTTAGGTTAAGTAGTGTGTAAGCTTAGGGACTGATGACCGTAAGTCCCATAAGATTTCACACACATTTGAACACGTTTCTTCTCCGTGTTCTTTACTTTTCTTTCCAAATATTTCTCATGTTTCCCTCAGAGCACGCTCAATGTACAAATTGAATAACACTGGAGACAGGATACAATCCTGCCTCATTCCAATCTCAATCACGGCATCCCATTCATGTCCTTAGACTCTTGTAACTACTGTCTGGCTTCTGCAAAAGACGTCTGTAACTCTTCGATTCCTGTATATAATCCCTGATACTTCCAGAATTTCAGAGCGTGTTTATTAGTCAATACTGTTAAAAGCGTTCTCTAAACCTACTGATTCTATAAGAGTTTGCCTTTTTTCCATGTATCTTATAAGGTAAGAACATTTCTATGGAACCTGAACCGTAATCGGCTTGTACCGGTTTTTCCATTCGTCTGTAAATAATTGGTGTCAGGATCCAGCAAGCATAACTTATTGAACTCATAGTTCGATAATACTCTCACCTGTCAGCACTTGTCTTCTTTGGATTGGGAATTACATTACATTCTTCTTTATCGCTCAGGGTACTTCGACAGCCATGGCTGGCTTTCCCGGGAATGTCAAAAATTCTGGGGAATGTCTTCTATTTTGGGGGCCTTGTTTCGACTTAATTCTTTCAGTGCCCTATCTTCTTCTCGTAGTATTCTATCTACCACCTCATTGTGCTAGTATCTGCCTCAGTTTCGAATTCACAAAGGCTGGCAAAACTATGCCAGCTGATGGTCCATGAGGTGTGCTTGGAAGGCTCAGCTGGCAATGAGCTGTCCACCAAAACACACTACACACACCTCCAGTCAGTTCCCATATACTTTGTGTGTGTTCTTTGGCACATTGAAGACGTGCAGTTCTCTGTGCCGCAATGAGCACTGGCCCCTTGCGAGGTATCCAACAGACATTGACAAATTGCTTTCAGTTTTCCGTTCGCATAGTCTGCTAGGATACTGGCTGAGATGGACCTACGTTCACTGGTAGCAGCAATTCCTGTCGGGTCAGAAACAGATTTTTATTGACAAGCCGGAACACCAATCAGTGGAACATGTCGGTTAGGATATCTTTACGTGCACTGTTCTCACGCCGTGTTACGTAGGTTCCAGTGATACATCTTTCATTCACTGTGTGGTCTAGAGCACGTCCGGAAACGACAGCTCGCTTCTGCCTGGCGTTCTGTTATGTTTGCATGAAGATTCGTCTTACTGCGCTTATTCCACACAATCGACTACCGTCACTTACGTCAACGGTGAAGAGTCACATGACTGCCTGGTACGAGTTGAACCATATACACCAGAGGTGTCCATACCGCTTCCTGCCGGCATATGCGGCCCAAACCATGTATCAAGGCGGCCAAAGAAGTGCGTATCTACCACACGAACGGTAAAAAAAAGATTCTATAAAATTTCGTTTATGTAAAGTTACGATATAGCGAATATTTTTATTTTGAAAATCCCGCCACACGAAGCTATTCTTCCATTGGTCCTTTTTTTTGGCTCAGCGGTTATTGTTAGTGTTAAGAATACTTTGTGCGGCGGCCCCCCAAAATACTAATCTTCTACCACTGTGGCCCAGGGAGGCTAAAGGGCTGGTTCCGCCTGATCTACACCATCAATAGCCACAATGTGCTGTTGCAAGGGGGTCACTAATATTTAGTCTGGAAAGCTTATTTGTTGTTGTTGTTGTTGTTGTGGTGGTGGTGGTGGTGGTGGTGGTGGTGGTGGTGGTGGTGGTGGTACGAGGGCTATCCGGAAAGTAATGCCCAATAGGATGCGGAATGGAAACGACAGCGAAAATCCGATGAAGCTTTGCACAAATGTGTTGATCAGTATCTTTAGTATGCCTATCGATTGCGTCACGTTGCCCTTTTCAGTTCTGAGTAGACCGTGAGCACGTAAATATGCCTAGAAATTCGTGTCCACTTCCAAGCTTGGGTGCCTGCTGAGAGATTTCGCCTGATTTCATGTTACCCAACGTAACTTGTCATGCATTTCCTTCTTCCTGAGAATTCTCGGCCGCACATTGCAGGGGCAATGAAGACACTCCTGCAGCGTTTTCGATTGGAGGTGTTTGATGGCCCCATCATACGGCCCGGATTTGGCTCCCTCTGAGTTACATCTCTGAGCCGCTGCAGATTGGCGTAGAGAATTGGCAGAAAGCACAGGCGGCAGCTCCCTATGGCGAGGGTATTGCAAGGGTGGCATAATGCTAATGTACGTCGCACCCGCGATTAAGCACAGAAATAACTGGAAGATATAGCAAACTGTTCCAAATAAAACATTTTTGATCTTCGCTGTGGTTTCCATTTTGCGACAGAGCGGACCTTACTTTTCAAGTCGTGGTGGTGGTGGTGGTGGTGGTAGTAGTAGTAGTAGTAGTAGTAGTAGTAGTAGTACCTTGGGACCCTATTTTAGTTTCACTTGTCTCCTTTACCATTCAATATGTATGATGTTTGATACTAGCGGAAACTAAGAAGGATGTGTCGTTAGATATAGGATGGGAGCTATATCCGTAACTGTTGCCACATACAATAAACGCGTTAAATAAAACATGAAGGGTGTGAGTAAGGAAAACAAACGAACAACTGTACTCAGGGTGGTCTGTAAACCAGACCAAGGCCTAATTCATCGCGTGGATTCGAATCAGTTCTGCCTCCCCTCTGACTGTCAGAGCTAACGCTCCAACCTTTACGGTATGAGAACAGGTCGACAAGGTAGCCACTCCGTATCAAATTAAACTCTTCACGTTAACAACTTCAAGAGGATACTATTCTCATCGTCGACTAAAGTGCAAGCTACGTTCTGCTTTAACTTAAGCACTGCTCTCTTGGGAGGGCCAAAAATGCACTCTCTTAAAAAGTGGCGCTCCGAAATATGTGCGTCGTAAGCACAGCCAATTTCTGGGTCCTCCAGCTCGGGTACAAAGCCACGTCCCTGAGGACAAAGCGCCGTACACAGGTAGTTGGAAAGGGTTACTTCCCGCCGTCACCGTGACCGCAAGGAAGTCCTTTGAAGACAGCAACTTACTGCTCCTCGTGCCTAACCGCGTTTCCTTCCACTGTCACGAGACGGTATATATATATATACAGGGTGTCCCATAATAATGTATACACTCTTTGAAACAGATTATCTCTTTAATTAAAGGAGATAGAAATAAAGTTTTTACGGGTAATAATTTAGAAGGTGGTAAAAAACATAACAATTCTTTCTTTTGTTTCAGGATTGTCAGCAAACATGGCGTTATCGTTTGAACAACGGAAATGGGTGCTAAAGTGTTACTGGGAAACAGAGAATTTGAGTGCTGTACGCTGCCGCTGGAGAGTTGAATTTGGAACACCACCACAGACAAGAGTAACAATTACAAGAATCAGAGGTAAGTTTTAAGTCGAGGGAAGGGTGCACGATAGTAAGAAGGGACATAGCGGACGAAAGAAAAATTCAAGAGACAACGAGTGTCCTGATGCAGTAATCCAGGCATATACACGATCCCCGAAGAAATCTGTGCGGCAATGCTCTCGTGAGACTGGGTTCTGCAGAAGCAGTGTTCATAGAATTTTGCGGTCTTAGAACTTTAAGCCTTACATTCCAAGAATTCTCCATGCTCTTAACGAGGATGATCATGATAGGCGAAGCGAATTTTGTGACTTGTTCATTAACAGATGTGAAGAAGAGCAACGTTTCCAAGATCGAAATCTTTGGTCAGGTGAAGCGACGTTTAAAACTTGATGGAACAATTACCGCTATAAGTGCATGTACTGGGCCACCGTGCATCCATGCGTAACCGAGCAAAGGCATGTTAATCTACCAGGAGTAACAGTCTGGTGTGGTCTGTCTTGTAGAGGGTTAATCGGGCCGTACTTCTTTGACAACACTGTCACGGGCGACTCGTACTTGGAAATGTTGGAAATGATAGCTCCTGGTCTTAGCGTTCTGTTAGGAAATGAAGATTATTACTTTCAACAGGATGAGGCGCCACCTCACTTTCACCTGGATGTGAGGGCATTTCTCAATCGTACATTCCCTGCCAGACGGTTAGGACGAAGACGGAGTGTGGAGTATCCCGCTCGATCTCCAGATTTAACTCCTCTAGACTTCTTTCTGTGCACTGCGATGGACGGACTCCAGTTTGAACATTTACATTTACCACCTCAAGTCGGACCATGAGGCACGTAACACCACTAAAATTGTATTTCTAACGCCTTTCGCGAAAGAGATGTTCAGTTTCAAAGAGTGTATAATTTATTTTGGGACACCCAGTCCCTGTGTATTACGAGTGGCTCCGCTCCGGCTTTCTCGAAGGCTTCAATAGACGCCTCTGATCTCACGGAATCGTGATCCTGATAACCACTGCAGCAGACGAATTAAACCAGCAGTCATAGTATCTTCAATTAATTCAGTCACTGACGCAATTGCTGTCTTTCATTTCTTGAAAGTGGGAACCTGTCAACTTCATGTATCACGGTAAGTACGCAACAATAATTTAGCTAAGAGTGTTAAAG
This sequence comes from Schistocerca americana, assembly GCF_021461395.2. Classification (NCBI taxonomy): domain Eukaryota; kingdom Metazoa; phylum Arthropoda; class Insecta; order Orthoptera; family Acrididae; genus Schistocerca; species Schistocerca americana. The sequence continues at coordinate 348,624,314 of NC_060125.1, read as the reverse complement.
CAGAGCACGTTGTTGCGGCACCGTGGATCAGTCCGTAATGGCTTCTACTACGATCCTACTGACCCCGTGTTTACATCCACTCTGAAGTTTCAATTTTTTTTCCTCCCAATTACGTGAAAACCGCCACATTTACACCACTTTTCCAAGTTCGCTAAGTTAATTCTAAAAAGGAGATCACACGGAAATCGGATTTTTTTTCACTTTTATATTAAGTACGAGAAGTTCAGAGCTCAAATATCAATTCATCTAAGCAGTTCAATGCAGTTCTCAGAAAGTGACGGAAAAATTGACTCTGTGAATTTTTCCGAGTGTGTTTAATTCACGAAATATGCATTTGATACTGGTAATCGCCGTTCGAGTCTCATTTCGGACATCAGTTTTTTCGTTCTCTTTTAGTTCAGTTATAATACTGACTTCATTAAAATACAAAATTAATCAAATATATACTAGTTAACACATATGTGACCATAGCTTTCATGAAAAGTGCATGTGAGTTGGAGGCGGGAGACACGATATAATTGTAGTGTGTGCTCGATGCCGCAAAAGTTTTTGTTTTCCGTGTTGTACGACGTCTGTCACTGGCTAGTCTAAGACCAGATCTGTAGTATAGATCAATGGATTCATTCCAAGCAAAGAGTAGTTAATTTTAATTTCTGTCCCAAAATTTTATTTGCAAAGAAAATCGGAATTTTGCATGCAACATTTAATCACGAATAAGCAAATGTGAATTTTCATGAATACTGATAATTAAAAGTATGAGTTAATTATGTGATACATCATGTGATCAAGAAGTAACGGGAAATTTTGTTTTTCCAACAGAAGCTTTATTTGCTTAGCAACATAAACACTGTCTCTTCAAAGTAATACACTTGTGCCAACTCATTTTCCAATCTTGGAAGCGCTTCTGGAACTCACTTTTTGTTTACGTGTTCAGTTCTTTCAGTGATTCTGTTTTCTTCTCATCCATGGTGGTAAAATAACGTTCTCTCATGGGTCTCTTCAGCCTCGGGAATAAAAAGAAGTCGCAAGGGGCCTTGTCTGGTGAATATGGTGTCTGAGGAAACATAACCGTTTTGTTTTCTGTTAAAAAATCACGAATACGCACTGAGGTGCGAGCGGATGCATAATCGTGATGCTATTGCCATGAGTGATTTTGCCACAATTCTGATCATCCTCTTCAGATTGCTTCACGCAAACAGCGCGTAACTTCCTGGTAGTATTCCTTACTGAACATGCGACCTTAAGGCAGGAACGCATGATGCGCTATCCCATTGTGATCTAAGAAATCAGTGAGAAGAACCTTCAAATGTGATCGAAATTGTACAATTTTTTTCGCTCTTGGCTCTTCAGGCAGTCTCCATTGGGACAGTTTGGCCTTGGTTTCGACGTCCTACCTGTCTACCCATGTTTCGTCACGTCTTACAACCTTCTTTAGAAGGTCTGGATCGTTATCGACTTCATGAAGCAATACATGAGCGATGTTTATGCGACGTCGTTTTTGCTCGAAACTAAACAATTTGGAACAAACCTTTCTGCTACACATTTCATGCCGAAAATATCCGAAAAAAATGCTTAGCATGAGCGAAAGGATACACCGCCATGAGCACCAACCTCTCTGACGGTGATTCGGCAATTTTCCAGAACCATTTTATTTACTTCTTCCACACTATCAGTAACTTATGGGCTACGGCGTAGAGGGCGGTCGTCCTTTTCATCGACTCCTCGACCCTCTTTGAAACGTTTATACCTCTCGTAAACTCTTGTCTTACTCAAAGAAGATTCGCCAAAATCCACTGTCAGCATGTGGAATGTGGTGCTGCACTTTATTCCACTTTTCAAGCACAATTTAATGCTAATTCTTTGATCCACATCTTCGAAAGTAAAAATTCGCCGAGCAATCGAAAACACGTATAACCATTTCAACTGTCAACAAAGTATTCGAAACTGCTAAAATTGCAACATACATCAGGAACATGTATGCCAACACGATAAAAAGGAAGCCCGAGAAATTAAAAAATTTCTGTAACTTTTTTGATCACACCTCGTATATTTGATTAATTTTATACTTAAATGATGTAGATATTCTAATTGGGCGATAAAAGAATGACCGAAACGAGACTAGAATGAAACATAACTAGTCTCGGACGCTACCGAATTTTAGTTTGCCTGTTTTAGGCTTCATGGAAATTATCGCAGAAGTTCATTAAGAAATTTACGTATGGCGAGAACGGAACATGGGCAAGAACTCTACCACAGAACCTCGCAGCACATCAAAATATTGATGTAATATCAGCGAATCAAAGGAGCTCGGCAAACTTCACATTAGATTTTCTCGATAATATTTTAGATTTACATAGAACTGCTATGGGAGATTAGCATTAGAATTCCGAATTTCACATATCACGAATTTAAAAACGTACGAAAATCTGATTGCTCTGTGGTACCCTGGTAACATAAAATGGCTTTTGTAAGAAAGTGTGAGTAATGTTGGAAGAGTTTCAGGTTTTCAAGCACCTGCAGATCGAAGTGTCATTTTTTTCGATGCATTTAAAGGCCAACGCCTGAGAAAGAATAAAGTTGTGCCCAACTTGAGGATATAAATTCAATGACAACAACACTCTACATCATTTCTAGCACGATATGATAGCTTTGGAATTGAGTTTGAAATCAGACAATGCAAAGTTCGATAAATAGAAAACTAACACCAAAAAGGAAACAAGTCCAGATTTGTAAAGCAGCGAGCAGCAAGATCTGCATAAGAGACTGCATACAATACACTTGTTCTGGAAACATCCCCCAGGCTTTGGCTAAGCCATGTCTCCGCAATATCCTTTCTTTCAGAAGTGCTAGCTCTGCAAGGTTCGCTGGAGATATTCTGTAAAGTCTGGAAGGTAGGAGATGAGGTACTGGGAGAAGTAAAGCTGTGAGGACGGGGCGTGAGTCGTGCTTGGGTAGCTCAGATGGTAGAGCACTTGCCCGCGAAAGGCAAGAGTCCCGAGTTCGAGTCTCAGTCCGGCACACAGTTTTAATCTGCCAGGAAACTTCATATCAGCGCACACTCCGCTGTAGAGTGAAAATTTCATTGTAGAAACAACCCCCAGGCTGTGGCTAAGCCATGTCTCCGCAATATCCTTTCTTTCAGGAGTGCTAGTTCTGCAAGGTTCGCAGGAGAGCTTCTGTAAAGTTTGGAAGGTAGGAGACAAGGCACTGGCAGAAGTAAAGGTGTGAGGACGGGGCGTGAGTCGTGCTTGGGTAGCGCAGATGGTAGAGCACCTGCCCGCGAAAGGCTTAGGTCCCGAGTTCGAGTCTCGGTCCGGCACACAGTTTTAATCTGCCAGGAAGTTTCAATACACTTGTTGGTCTCTAGTTTGGAATACTGTTCAAATATATAGGACCCATACCGAATATTACTAACGGGGGATATGAGTGTATACAAAGAAGAGCAGCACAGATGGTCACAGGCTTGTATGACTTTTGGAAGAGCCTCGCAAAAATTCTGAAAAACACGAATTTGTAAACTCTTGAACAGATTACCCAGCGAAAACCTACTAACAAAATTTAAAGAACCGATACTAATGGTATCAGGAGAAAACGTAAAATGTCTGTGTCTGGAATTATTATCCACCTATGCAAGAAAGCACCGCATTCATAGCATACTAGGCTATTCTACGCAGCAGCTCCATCTTCTTCATTGACGATCATGATAGCTAGTCGTGATCAATGAATCACAAACAATATTGCGAGACGTTTGGCCTACGGTCCGTCAGCGTATGAAGTCGCATTTGCTGCCGAAGTGGTGGCCTAGTTGGAGGTGTCACTGACAGTAACTTCGATGCTCTGTAGCGCCGTCGTTGGATGAGCTTTCTGGGGACGGGTTCGTATCCTCAATTTGTTATTCAAGTTTGTCGCAACGTTTCTGGGATACCCTGTATATGTAAATAGGGACGCGTCCCATTGATAATCGGTTCCCTGGCTCAAAAGTAAAAAAAAAAATGACCTGCAACGCAAATTCTGAAACAGCGAGTGCCCTTCAATAAACTTCTGTTTTATATGGACTGCTACGTACCCCGTAAACTGCTCTTTTATATGGACTGTTTCGTACCCCGGTAAATAGCAGGATTTTCTTCACTCTGCTTCCCTAACAAAAAAACGGCGTTAATAAAAATTTTACTTTGTTAGAACCTTCTCTTCAACTGCTTGGAGCTCCGCGGGATTAGCCGAGCGGTCGCAGGCGCTGCAGTGCGGCTGGTCCCGGCGGAGGTTCGAGTCCTCCCTCGGGCATGGGTGTGTGTGTGTTTGTCCTTAGGATAATTACGGTTAAGTAGTGTGTAAGCTTAGGGACTGATGACCTTAGCTGTTAAGTCCCATAAGGTTCCACACACATTTGAACATTTTGGATTGCTTGGATAGCGCTAGAAAAACAGCAAGAAATACTCTCATTCCTTCTTCGAGCATTCTTCCTCCACCGCAGCACTTTCAACAACTCGGTACTACATACTGATACTCATTTGGTAGCTGACTCGGAAAGAAAAGAAAGGAAAAGATAGGGAGAGGGAGAGGCACAGTGTGAGGGGGAGGGGGAGGAGGAGGTGGACAGGAGAGGGAGCTGTTGAAGAAACTACCATTGCAGAACAAAGGCTTTCGAAGCTCAGTAAGAAGAGAATGTTTAGAAGAAAGACCATATGTGGAAAATATCATCACACTTTTTAGAAAAAGGTAGCTAAATATTTCTTCACTTAAACCTCGCTTTTCTCAAATTCTTCCAACATTCTTTCCCATTCTATTTCCATTTTATACGTATTATCTATTTTATTGTAACTGTCTATACACTGCTAATATTCTGTTGTTTTATTACATGCACATCTTCCGTTAAGTAAGAGAAATTCTTCATACCACTGATATGTAATTTATTTAACGTATTTCCTTTAATAGTTGTCAATTCGTTCATTTATTCATTTTCTGTATCACCTTAAGTACGTTATATCTCTTTTAAAGTTAGTCTTACCTTGTACTAAATTTATTTTATTGTTCTCCAGTTTCAATTGTTACATATGCTATTAGGGTGTATACCGTATCTTCTGTTGGGTGTAATTCTTTGCTAATGTTGTCCTCCTCCTTTCCACCTTATCTCACCCCCCCCCCCCCCCCCCCCCCCAACCCAACTGTCACTGTTTTTCCCATGTTTAGTGTTTTAGTTTTAGTGTTTTTCTTGTTTGTTCCCTTTACATTCATTTACTTTTCAACATTTTTCAACCTTATCAATGAACTATCAAAGAACAATTACTCGCTATTTGCAACTTGCTATTTATGTGTAACATATTTTTCAATGTTGTTCACCAGTACTACATCCTCTTTGACGACAAGTAAGCTGAAATCTGACAGGAGCCTTGTAAGCCGAAAGCAGGTGAACGAAGTAAATTACTACTGTTAAACATCCACAATTTTGTCCTTTAACAGCTTCAGAAACAATTCGTATGAAAAGCACACACTTTCAGGAAAATATTGCACAAACGACGTCAATTTTCTGCTTCAGCCGCTATTTACATCCACTATGGGTTTCAATATATAGTTGTCCTGAATAAACACAAACGAGAACACGTTCGCCAATAGTCCAACGCCTGGTTGAGAACATGACGCCCAAACTTTACAATATATCAGATCGACCACAACATGAGGAAAACACCATTTCCCCATCTACCCAGCAGCTAGCTCCATCTTCTTCACTGTACTCAGAATATAGTGGCCAGTAGATGGGCAGATGGCAGGGCAAGCATGGGGAGAGCAGTACTGGCGGGGATGACGGGCAGGCACTGTAGGGGAAATGCCAGGTGCTGAAGGGGGAGGGCTGTTCTACACTGCTTCACTTTTTCTGTAAATATTAAGTGGAGCCCTCCACGCCCACACCTGCAAGGTGGCCTATCAGAAATGTCTACTGTCATCTCTGCTTTGGTTAGTGTCTAAAAAAAAAATTTCGCCAAAAATGCAGCGATTTATTCTCGCCTGGTTTGTTAACCATTTTTAACTTTTGGCGAAGCTTCATAAGTGGCGAATTTTGTGTAAAACCTACCCCATTTCTCTGGCTGTCATCTAAAAGTTTGCTTCTTGTGCCAAAACACTGCAGGGTTTACAACGCTCTCACTTCACTAACATGTTGTGCTGATGCAGGTGCAAAAGAATTCTGAAAAAGTGGTGTATTAAGTGAGGAATTGAGGAAAAGTAAGGTGAGCAGCTTATGAGAAAGTACATTCTCGGTACGAAATACACGTGTAATGTCTTCAACGGAGTTGTTCCAAAATCCACGGCATTTCTCGTTTCACCAGCTCCCGATCACCCTTAAAAATTTCATTCTTTCATTGAAAAGGTCTGTAATTAGTGGAATAACAGGGCAGGTAACAAAGGTTTGCATAATAAACATACGGAAAAACACTCTCCTCTTTGCGTGCTATCATTTACCACAATCTTAATTTGATGTCTCAAACCGTTTATAGAATGTGAGGAATGTTGCGGATATTTCACTCTAGCTTTATCGTTGGCGCGGCACTATCGCAAATGAGTGTGCTACGTCACATCAATTTTCACGAGATTGGTGACAGAGATCTCTATTCATTGCTGCAAGCTTTTTTGAATTTTGCGCAGCGTCTTCCCGAATGTTATTGTGGTCATCAGTCCTGAGACTGGTTTGATGCAGCTCTCCATGCTACTCTATCCTGTGCAAGCTGCTTCATCTCCCAGTACCTACTGCAACCTACATCCTTCTGAATCTGCTTAGTGTATTCATCTCTTGGTCTCCCTCTACGATTTTTACCCTCCACGCTGCCCTCCAATACTAAGTTGGTGATCCCTCGATGTCTCAGAACATGTCCTACCAACCGATCCCTTCTTCTTCCCGAATAGTTTCTGTAAAATCGTTTGAGAAAGCTGCAGAGCGTGCCCCTCGATTCTGTCATCGCCGACCGGCCGAAAGCTTTCTGACACTGTCGGACTCACCTTCCGAACAATCTAATGAACTCGTCCAGCGCTTTGAACGAAAATTGGGCACCGTGCATCTTCTACAGTATCCTGAGCTCGCTATACCACTGTGCTCTCGGAGTTCTTACATTCACTACCAGCAGTTGCCTGAAGTCATTCCGATGGTTCCCCACACCATGACGACAAGAGTAACACTGCTGTGGTCTCCAAAGATTGGGATCTCTCTCCAGGCAGACGACGATGTTCATCCAGGGCACTGCAGAGTCGCTATTCATCGCCAAACCCAATGCGACACCACTCATCCGCAGTCTAAGCTGCCAGGTCCGGTACCACTCCAAATGCAGCCTACGCGTGGAACAGTAATAGCCTAGTCCGGATATTGATAGTATTCGACCAATGGTGCGCGATGACACAGGATGTTTCAGGGAGTCGATTACTTGTTTTCGGACGACAAGCGCGGTGCGAGGTGCGTAATACGACGATCCTGCTTTGTGATGGTCCGATTTGGTCGATCGGAACCTTGACGACGAGTATGCCGGCCCTCACGTTCCCATGCAATCCAAAAAAAGTTCAAATGTGTGTGAAATCTTATGGGACTTAACTGCTAAGGTCATCAGTCCCTAAGCTTTCACACTACTTAACCTAAATTATCCTAAGGACAAACACACACACCCATGCCCGAGTGAGGATTCGAACCTCCGCCGGGATCAGCCGCACAGTCTATGACTGCAGCGCCCCAGACCGCTCGGCTAATCCCGCGCGGCCCCATGCAATCCAACATCGGGTCGCTGTCATATCCGAATTTCCCAGAAAACTGGATATTGCACGGCTCGATCAGCCATTGCACGGCTCGATCAGCCGCACACTAAGTGGCCTCTTCCAAACTGTCAAGCGCTCGTAACGCTGTCTCAATGAGTATGCAGCATCTCTGGGTCCTCCACAATGATTACTCAACATTCGACGCTGTTCACGCTCTATATATACCACAACTGACCTGTTAACGACCCTAAACACGAGTAAGAGTAACAAACTCAAGCGGTCGTTTCATATGTCACTGATAAAGGTAACTCTAATCATTCACATTCCCGCCATTGGTGTGTACCTGGACGAAGTTACTTTCACATTTGACCATCCCTTCTGGGTGCTTCATTCTTTTGTCAGGCAGTATAAGACAGCTGAAAGTTGTAGTTGACATTCAGGAAATATCGAGATGCTCGATTACATATTGCCACTAGCTATCACATGCGCTTCGTGCGTATTATTAGTTAGACATAAACAGTTGATATTTAGAATATACAGAATGCAATATGACGAAGTAATATCCGAAAGTATACTATGGAAAAGTTGAATTGCCAATACCTGAGGAAAGTGAGTACAAATTGAGGGTAACAGGTTACAGAATCGTTTGCGTGACTAGAAAGTTGCCATACGGGATACTGAATACGACACATTGCTTTTCTACAACGTCTGGAAAGTTATCACGAGCTCTGGGGCAAAGAGACGCTCTGACGTAAAAGTGGCTGGGGGATAAAGCAATTCGGGCACAATAAGTTGCTGAAATATGAAACAGGCCTTGGCATCGATCGCATGCCTGAGGAGACCGCTGCCTTTTCATCTCTCGCGAGGCGTCCCCACGAGCTGTGCAATTCACGAAGTACCTTTTCTGCTTTTGTTCGATTTACAGCAACGGATACATTCAGCGCGATTTCTACATGCATGAACTGTTCCACAGAAAAAAAGCACGGAAGTGGGTGTAACGGGCCTTTGTAAACACAGGATACCATTTTCCGTTTGAAGGAATTTCGTCCTTCGCTGTACACAAGTTGTTATTTTTATTCTGAACGCTGCTGGTTCAATAGAACAGCGCTTCGAACGTCCAGTTTTACAACTCGGGTCAGGTAAGACGCAGTTGTCTGTTGTAACTCATCATGGTTGCGCCGTTGACTGTAATGTTTTACTGTTCAACACACGACTGCAATTTCCGCGTTTAGGCCACTATCGACGATCGTTGAGCAACTGTTCCCGCCATGTCGTTTATTTCACATTATTACACGGTTGTGATAATACAGGCATACCTACTTGATAAAAAGTTTTATTCAAAGGTCAAATTATGATGCCATCCACGTTTTTCTGATAACGGCCTCGAAATCACTATGTTTGTAATTTTTTTACTTATGCCAAGGCATTGTTTTTGCTTTGACAATGATTTAAGTACCGAAACTGCAATCGAATATTGAAAAATAAAACAATGCAACGCAGTGGAAACATGATGTCTTCTCAAAACTTCACTGGGCTGTAGTCCCCAAGCACAAGAAGTCTTTTAATTTCTGAAAGTTGGGAAAGTCAGTTTATGTGAAAAGAATGACGTACTGCACTCTGTTTTGGGTTCTGCTGCAACGTGAAAAACTTCGATACTGGATGTGTTGTTGTTGTTGTCGTCTTCAGTCCTGAGACTGGTTTGATGCAGCTCTCCATGCTACTCTATCCTGTGCAAGCTTCTTCATCTCCCAGTACCTACTGCAACCTAAATCCTTCTGAATCTGCTTAGTGTATTCATCTCTTGGTCTCCCTTTACGATTTTTACCCTCCACGCTGCCCTCCAATGCTAAATTTGTGATCCCCTGATGCCTCAGAACATGTCCTACCAACCGGTCCCTTCTTCTTGTCAAATTGTGCCACAAACTCCTCTTCCCCCCAATTCTATTCAATACCTCCTCATTAGTTATGTGATCTACCCATCTAATCTTCAGCATTATTTTGTAGCACCAAATTTCGAAAGCTTTTATTCTCTTCTCGTCGAAACTATTTATCGTCCATGTTTCACTTCCATGCATGGCTACACTCCATACAAATACTTTCAAAAACGACTTCCTCACACTTACATTTATACTCGATGTTAACAAATTTCTCTAATTCAGAAACGCTTTCCTTGCCATTGCCAGTCCACATTTTATATCTTCTCTACTTCGACCATCATCATCAGTTATTTTGCTCCCCAAATAGCAAAACTCCTTTACTACTTTAAGTGTCTCATTTCCTAATCTAATTCCCTCAGCATCACCCGACTTAATTAGACTACATTCCATTATCCTTGTTTTGCTTTTGTTGATGTTCATCTTATATCCTCCTTTCAAGACACTGTCCATTCCGTTCAACTGCTCTTCCAAGTCCTTTGTTGTCTCTGACAGAATTACAATGTCATCGGCGAACCTCAAAGCTTTTATTTCTTCTCCATGGATTTTAATACCTACTCTGAATTTTTCTTTTGTTTCCTTTACTGCTTGCTCAATATACAGATTGAATAACATCGGGGAAAGGCTACAACCCTGTCTCACTCCCTTCCCAACCGTTGTTTCCCTTTCATGTCCCTCGACTCGTATAACTGCCATCTAGTTTCTGTACAAATTGTAAATAGCCTTTCGTTCCCTGTATTTTACCCCTGCCACCTTTAGAATTTGAAAGAGAGTATTCCAGTCAACATTGTCAAAAGCTTTATCTAAGTCTACAAATGCTAGAAACGTAGGTTTGCCTTTCCTTAATCTTTCTTCTAAGATAAGTCGTAGGGTCAGTATTGCCTCACGTGTTCCAACATTTCTACGGAATCCAAACTGATCTTCCCCGAGATCGGCTTCTACCAGTTTTTCCATTCGTGTGTAAAGAATTCGCGTTAGTATTTTGCAGCTGTGACTTATTAAACTGATAGTTTGGTAATTTTCACATCTGTCAGCACCTGCTTTCTTTGGGATTGGAATTATTATATTCTTCTTGAAGTCTGAGGGTACTTCGCCTGATATTGGTTAGTAGAAGTTAATGCCATCCTGAATTTCATTATAAATAGTGTTCTTTTGTACCCCTTTTATTGCGCTATCTGATTAGTCAAAAATTGTTACGTCACGGATGTCTGATTTTATTTATTGTGATAACTCATTATGGATAAAAAAAGCTTGCGCGAACGCCTCATGCTTTTATTAGTGTTGGGATCCTTTTTTGTTTCTTGACGAAATGAACGGTCGGTGAACGTTTAATTTTCCAATGACGTTGAGGTAATTAAAGGCGGGGTACTACGTCACTTGGAGAGGGATGGATGAGGAAACTGATATTATACCTTTGTGAAAAAATATGAAACTGATGGACAAACAGGGGCCTGCACTCTGTTCCTTCACAATACAAGCATAGCGTGTTAACCACCGCTCAACTAGCTTGACGACCTCCAACAACCAAAGGCGGCACTGATTCAACTGGAAGGAAAACGCAGGGAGAAATATTATGTTGGATGGATAGTACACAACGCTGTGAAAAGAAATCGCCACGAATGGCTAAACTAATGACTAATGCTGCTACTGGCCAACCACGAAATTATTGTATTTTGCCTCCCGTGGCCGTTATCGGAAACAGGCGGTGACAAAGTAAGCTAGTATAGTGAATACTAGGGAAAATACGCCACACTTCAAATGCTTTTACGACAGTTGTGGATATAATATGAAGTGGTTGATCATGTCCTCGTGAATCATCACTATAACAACATACGATAAGCCGACCGAAGCGCCGTACCACCAGGTGCAATAATATTGTGGTCGACTAATACAAACTTCAAATAAATAATTAAAATGAAAGAAAATATTCTAGTGCTTTTATCTCAATAACAAAATGTTTCGCCAAGGGAGAACATATGCCAGTTAAACGAGTACTGCCATTCTGGAGATTTGAAAGACATACAATGGAGTAAAAGTTGGTGTAGATAAGGCGTGTTGGGGCATAGGATTTCAGTTAGTTTATCCTGTTCTTAAGACATTTAATGGCGTTGTGTTATTAATTTGTACATGATTTTTCTTAATGAAGGCTTAGCTAAAACTGTACGAAGGTATGGAGAATACTACATAACAGCAGACCTGCTCTAGAATTACAACTCGGGAAAATAAGCGCCTGAATGCAGAAAAAGGTATTTTGGAAGCGAATCGAGAACTCAGTGTATTCCTTTCTCACGCGGAGGAGATGGCATTATTGTAGGCAACACACCGCACACGCACACTGCCTACTCCCTGCCTCCTCTCAGGGGCACATCCATTATTAAAAGACACTTTAGCGCCGTCTCTAACTAAAGTTGTTCCCCATGACGTGATCTATCACCTCTATACGTTTGATGTAAGTTCTATGAAACACTGTGGTTGTGTGTGTGTGTGTGTGTGTGTGTGTGTGTGTGTGTAGATTCACCAACCGAGACCACTATAAGGGTCTACCAACGACCCCACACAGGAATGAGAATAGGGATGAATTGCCGATAGGAGTGGCAGAAGCTCCCAAAGCCGCTGTAGTATGCGTCAGCTGGAGCACAATGGAGCAGCTAATTAGGACGCATTCCTGTGCGGTTGTAAATGGGGGGGGGGTAGAGGAGAGGAGGATGAGGGTGGGGGGTGAGCGAAACAGAGAGAGTGAGATTGGGGAGGGAGGGGGGGATACCAGGAATCGACCGCTGACCGCGCGCGAGTACTCTGCTAACGCCATTCTCTATACCCATTCAGGCGTTCTTGTTGGACGCGCTGCTGACCCAGCGGGCTGACCCGTCACTTGCCGGCCTCAGCGAATACCAAGAGGCGGCGGCACCACTTGACCTTACACCTTCTGTTGTTCGCGCCACGCTTAAACTCACCAACAACTCCATCACCGCCGCTTTTCACAGACTGCACCATCTTCTCGCGATAGAGGCTGTCAAAATCTTCGGCTGTCTTTCACCATGGCTGCAACTACATTTACTCGCTTCAAGTCACATTTTATTCACATTATATTCAGCGAAGGTAAGTGCTTTTACGCTACTGTGCGAGCTGATGTTTGCCTAATTTTATTTGCGCCATCTCCACGGGATAAATACGCACGGACAAAAAATAAAAAAAAATTCGCGAGATGCGAGGGGGCGCCTTTCGCCGAGTTTCTGCCAAAGACTTTTCTGTATTTCTGTCACATTCTCTCGACACACCGCATTAATGAATCACAATCACAGTCAGCCAAGTCGTACGGATATCTGAAAGTCAAGATATGTAGAGGTTTGAAGTGGAACGACCATATAGACTTAGTTTGCCGGTAAAGCATACAGTAGGCTTCGATACATTGACTGGATCCTAGCGAACTGTAGTTTCTCTGCAAAACACATGTACGGCCCATACTGGAATATTGCTCAAGCATTACTAAAACGTATTTTAAAATTCGTCCGTGAAACTACAAGAGAATGCCTAGTTATATCAACATACACGTTTTGTTTTACTTAAACAGAACATCGTCAGTGGTCTGCAATGAACTACATTTACAACTGTGGTTTTCTTTAAGATCTAAAAACAGTTTGTTACAAGAGATACTAAGGTGTGATTTTTTATTTACGGCATTTTATGTCCTGTTTTCCCTTAAATTGGAATGTGCCGTCTGCTTGTACATTTTTTAATTAATTTTGTGTTTCACATTCATCTTAATCTATATAAATATGTAGACACATCAAGATTAAATAACCACTGCAACTATTTTTTATACCCAAGTATATAAAGATCAAAAAATGTTCGACGGCTGCGACAAACTTCTCAAAATGTTTGGCAGAAACACGTAATTACCTTAATGTGGAAACAAGTGAAACAAACCAAATTACTGTGGCACTTCCGACTTCACACAGATCGAATGCTGGAGCACAATACATCAGACATCAGAAATGTGGAGAAAAGGAATGTGTGGATCACTGACATTCCCACGCCAGCAGATATCGACGAAAACCAACCTGACCTGAAAACAGACTACAGCTACTCTGGTGTAAACCAGTGAGGGTCGTCGCAGTGGTTCTCGGCGCACTGGGAGCAGGGCCAAAAATATCTTAGTGGACACTTGAAAACCAATGGCTCTGATATTTGGTCATTTGCCAAATAACATTAGAAGTCTGAAGTATAGCCAACCAACATCTACAAACAAATCAAAAGAGTTTCTGAATGACAACTCCTATGCAATAGACAAATTTTTAGATATGAAGTAGTAAGTGTAAGAAATCCGTGTAAAGAATACTTATGTTAAACTGACACGTTCCACATCATTACAAAATGTCGTACTCATGATCTATGGAACAAGTATTAATGTATAATATCGGACTGCCAACTAGAAAAAGCCACTTTGTTGGGGTCTGTACGAACTATTCGCCAATACACCACACAGGCCTATATGTTTGACATGTGTGCTACTGGTAATAAAACCGGTAAAACCCCGAGATTGTTTCAAAAAATCGAACTTCCATGTACGAAACAGCTTCGAACGTCTGATCACTTTACAAATGAGTTAATGTGTTACATATATGACTATGCATGAAAGCGAGAATAAGTTTGGAAAAGGTTTGAAATTATGATTTAAGTTTGTTGGAAGTCGAGAAGCGCTTTCAATATGAAACACAAAATGAATAATACTGTGGTTAATTTGCGCTCCATTTTAGGCAAAAGCTAGCTTTTCACGCATCTCCATGCTTATAACGTCGTATCTCCCGGCCCATGTGACGTACAATTATTTGATATTGCAGGTATATTCAGTGGTGTATGTGGATACAGTATCCAAACTGTGTTGAGAATAGAGTTAGGAGCAAACCGGTAATAAATTAACACTTCATATTTGGTGCTGAAGTTTTATTGCATGAACAGCGGAAAGGTATCAAAAGATAAGAGTTTCTCATTTTGTGTGTGTGTGTGGGCAGGGGGGGGGGGGGGGGGGGGAATTCAGCGGGAGAATGTTTGATAAAGGTTTGAAATTATGTGTAAAGTCTGTTGGAACTCACCAAGTTCTCTCATTCTCAAATACTTGATGAATAACGTCCGGGTATTTGCGCGCGGCCAGTTACGCTGCCTCACCACACAGCTTGTAACCGTAATACTTGTCTTATTGTATAGAAAGTTTGACAAACGATTTTACCTCTTAATCAGTAGATTTGACAGCATTTTAAATTCGGTCAATAACTGCGCGAATTACTGAAAACCATTTCTTTTTTCCCCTCCGGAAGTAGTTAGGTAGGCTACCTGCAACCGCTACAAGGTTCCGAAGTAGTCTCTTATCAACAAAGATTGAAAATTCAGCATCTACTTGTTTGCTGTTGTAGTAATACTACTACTACCACCACCACTGCTACTAATAATATTAATATTAATAATAGTCTGTTTACGTGACTCGGAATGAATTAGCCCGAAAATCTGGGAAGTACATATTATGTAGTGCAGTTACTTTCACAATTATTACTGCAACAAACACACACGTTTGACGACAAATGTACCTGACACAAAATCAAACTGCGCATTACGCACTACGCTTCTGAACGAAGGTCTGACGACAACGGCTATATTAGCGTGTAACTGAGGGGGATGCTGTTACTAGCAGTGATTTCTGCCTACGATCGAGAGGACCGTCATGGGGGGATGGGGGGGGGGGGAGGGGGGTGCCGTATTTCAGTCTTCACTTATTCCTGGGAACTGCGGTCTGCCGATTGTAATAGAGCCCTGAAGGAATGTGTGGTAAAATGACTCAACTTTAATCTGCCAAAAGCTAATCGCTCAGAGGTGGGATACATCACGGCCACAACAGCAGTAGCACTTTAAAAACCATGGAGAATCAGAAATTTAATATAAACTTGCATTAAGGGGACATTGTATGTCCTATGCTGCCAATGTTAAACTATCGAATTTTGCGACCCATTATCTTGGAAACTTTTTAAGACGCCAACTTCCAATCCTCCATAATTATTGGATGCACCTTTCTAGATACACTGAACTAGAATTATTATTAAAATTGTATTCTGGGGCATGTTATCTTCTTTTTTTCAAACACTCAATTTTTGACAGAATTTTGTAAATAAATGAACATAAAAACAAAACAACACAGGATACTTTAATTATTCTTGTTCCATATGTGTTGAATCTCGCACTAGGCATGCTGTGAAAATTTCATATCTCTACCATCAGTACTTTTTTAGAAAACGGGTCTTTTAATGCAAAAAATATAGTTCACAGATATTGAGGTTTAAAACTTTTTTATTACAAATTCTTATCCAGACTTACATTTCTGCGTCTTTTATGCACTAGAATTGCCCTGGCCCATGGTCTGTGTCTTCTTCAGTGTCTCAACAGCTCAGTGCTTGCCGCCTCCTTTTCTTTCTTGCTTCTTTTGTCATTTGCTGACCAATTAACTCTGCTTCACGTAAACTAACCTCAACCAGTTCCCACAGTCCTTTAGCTGTGTTCTGTCCAAATCTTACCCTAACTTCTCCAGAACCTTAAGTCTTTCATAGTTCCCACCATTAAGAGTTATTACAGCATCAGACACTGCTAAATTTAGAGTCATAAGGCCAACAAATACATTTTTAGGCACACAGTGCCACACAACATGCAAAGTTTAACTTCATCATCACAAAGACAGCAAGAGACAGTTTCAGAAAGAACTTGTGCAAGGATTTGCATATCAGTGATGACGTAGTCCATAATATCATTACTTTTACCACTGTCACCCCTTTCTAAAGTTACTTTCCTTTTCGATGCATTAGGGGGCGTGGTCACTTCAGAAACATTATCGTGGTTTCCTTCACTGCAAGCACACGTGTTTTCAATTATTTCAGATGCAGGTCTCACATATCTGTTACCAGCAAATTTGCGTTTCTTGAAGTTACTTTTATGCTCAGTCATTTTGTTTACGCATAAAAAGCAACAGAAGTTAGCTTACTACACAAATAGCCGATAATCACACTACTTTCAACGAAATCTAGTATCAGAAACAAAGGACTTATTTATTTATTCTTAATGCCAACTTCTGAGACATAGCAGTAGGCACTAAACAAGGCAATTCACAGCCTTCTAGACTGTGTAGTTCCAAAGATATGACTGCTCAACTGTGACAGTATATGCATAGCTGCATAATTTGACAGCCACACGTCAACATTCAAAATATTATTTGAAGGTCTCACAACTGTCCGATTTTAATTTATTATATACCAAAATGCTCAGGAAAGTCCAAAGTACATTATGGAGAAGAAAACAGAAAATGTCAAATTTCAACGAATTTCACGTACAATGTCCCCTTAAGAATCCTAATATGCCAGAGATGGCTCCATTACCGCAATCTTTAGATTTCTTTTAAAGTCACATGCAGGGTCGTCATTGGAGAGCGGAAAAGCCTGGTGATGACAAACCATAATAATACCAAGTACAATGGAACAAATGTTACACAGAAACATTGATCGGACGTAGTAATACGATGTTTAGATTGTAAGGTTCAACTTATAAAACAAAATGTGTATATCACGACGCGCTAACGGTGCGTCATCGACACATCACCTAACCAATGCCTTCCCAACGTCATTAAACAGCTGGAAGACAAACTGTGAACACACAATTTCTAAAGGAATATGGACCAATTACTTGTAACAAATTAATTTAAAAAATTTATCTGAGATTATTATTATTATTACAAACAAAATTACGGGGAAAAAGGAAATGCATCATTACATGAAGACAATCGCGAGACAAAAGGTAATGAGGATACTTTACGTTCCCCAAATGCTTCGAAAACTACGAAATACGAAATTGTAGATGCGATGCTAATCATTTACAACGATACAGACTACAATTTCTTCTCTGACACAGCGAGCTTCATTAATTTGTTACACAACCTTATCTGCAGACCCACAAACCGTGTCGGACTGGTTGTCGGCACCTAGTTCGCTCAGTCTTTGGATGGCCGCCTTTCCCTAGCTGAGTTGTTATCCGCAGGCAGTCAGGATGGAAGTCCAGATGTCTACTTGAGGTTACCTGATCTCCTTACGGTATTGCCAGTTAAGAGATTATTTGGAATGTTATTAAAAACACCGAAAAAAATATTAGACGCATCTACAAAAATGGCAATTAGCACTATGGGACTTAACATCTATGGTCATCAGTCCCCTAGAACTTAGAACTACTTAAACCTAACTAACCTACGGACATCACACAACACCCAGTCATCACGAGGCAGAGAAAATCCCTGACCCCGCCGGGAATCGAACCCGGGAACCCGGGCGTGGGAAGCGAGAACGCTACCGCACGACCACGAGCTGCGGACGACGCATCTACCTTTAGTTTAGGATACGGGTGGGGGTACTATTCAAAAGAGAATTGTTAGTAAAAGAAAAAGCCATATTACAAGCAATTTTTTAAGAAGAAGTTTTTTTTACTTCGACCTGTGGTTAAGCCAGAAGCACTATCACATAAGAATGGAAAAAATATGAACATTCTCAAGGTTCATTAAGTTATGTGACATATTTTCTCAAGACAGCATAAAAGTAATCCGAGACAAAAAAACTGAGTATCTTAAGCCGTGTGCAATTCTTTCGCCTGTTTAACGAAAAATGGTGTCGCTGATGAACTTCCGTTCTGTTGGACCTCGCAGAAACTTTCAGTGAGAAAGGTGTTACCGCAACCAATTTCATAATTTTCATAACATCTGAGACATCATTCCTGCATCGTGTCAGCTGTGAACGTGATTCATTTATGAGAGACTCCGAGCCCGTCACTGTACGAGCACTTGGATGTTGCAGCCTGGATTCTTCTTCCTATGGCTCGCCTTAATAGGACCGAGAGTATGTTCTATTGCCTGAAAAAATTATGTTTGTAGCTGTCACAGAGTCTTCATCATTGCACCAATCACCCTTAACACCGCTATATACTATACAAAAGTGCCTGTAGCAACTTTCAAGCTACTATTTCCCTTGCAAGCATGCCAAATACATTTATTCGTACAGTTTTGCGAAACGCAAGCTTCGTCCAGGTAAACAGCAGGCCAGCTGTTTTAATTAGCAGGATTGGGGATCGGGAATCAATCATGATGACCCTTGGCGTCTCCCTCGGAACCGCACCTGTAGTTGCCAACGTGAAGAAAGAGGTAAGCGAACAAGAAAAAAATCCACGGGGGCAACTGAGGACTGCTTTCTTTTAATATGGCATTTGCCAATTAGCCTACAAAGAGTGTTGGACCTTGAATGGTGACATTTATTTGTAACTTACGCAAAATACGACAGGATTCAATAAGTAGTGCAGCACATTTTTTCTCGGCTAATTTCGGTCGAAAAAAATGTAGAATTTGTTATGAGACATAGTGGAATATTCCCACTTCGACCCCTAGTTTCGATAGGTGGCGGTGCTATATGTAGCGTTTAAAATAACATCTGCAACGGAGGTGCATGCCAAGCAGAGATGTCATTGAGTTTCTTTTGGGAGAAAACCAGAGCATCGAAGATATTCACAGACGCTCGCAGAATGTCTGCGGAGACGTGACGGAGAACAAAAGTACGGTGAGTCGTTGGGCGACCCGTGCTTCATCAACGCAACGAGGTCGCGCAAACCTGTCCGATCTCCAGCGTGCCGGCCGAATGAAGAAACGACTTCAGCATGTTCGTCGCCACAGAAGTGCAAACCAACTTCTCTTTCCCCGTGACAACGCAAGGCTTCACAGAAGTCTGTGACCAAGAGAAGCTCACGAAGCTTCACTGGATTGTTCTTCCCCATTCACCCTACCCATTTCGCACCTTCCGACTTCAATCAGTTTAGCCCAATGAAGGAGCACTCCGTGGTAAACAGTACGTGGATGATGGAGATCTTACTGACGCAGCTAGACATTGGCTCCGAAGTCGACCAGTAGAGTGGTACCATGCGGGCATACAGGTCCTCCCTAGGTGGCGTTAAGCCTGCACACCGAACGGAGATCATGTTGAAAAATAGGATTTTGAAGCCAAAGATTGGACAGTAATATGGCGTACTGGAATCCTGAATAAAACCAATCACCTTTCAGAAAAAAAGCGTGTAGTAACTACCATTGTTTATAACCGATTGCCAGTGATGTGGATGTCCGAGGATACCCTCACTAACGCCAGTCGTCTTGATAGTTGGAGTGGAGCGGTCTACTGCCCGACTGATCTCTGTAACAGTTGTGAAGCGAATGCCATGAAGAGCTTCCTTCCACTTACGAACCAAGCTGAAGGCACAAGAGATCAAGCCTGAGATGTATGGTGGATGGTATAGCACTCCGCAGCCCTACTCATCGAACCTACCAGTCAAAACTTGCCCCATATGTGCCCGAGCACAGCCGTGCAAAAAGATGGGTAGGTTCTGCATTAAGTGTCCCCAGCCTGCAACCAGCTTACAGAAAGAAGCGGCTACACTTTCTCCAGGACCTGCCCATAATTTTGCAGGACAGTGCTCGAGTGCCTATGGCGCAAATTGTGACGGAGTTGTTCGACGATGTGGCTGGGAAGTGCTGAATCACCCACCACACTCACCAGACTTAAGCCCTTGTGACTTCAACTTGATTCCTACACTACCGGCCATTAAAACTGCTACACCACGAAGATGACGTGCTACAGACGTGAAATTTAACCGACAGGAAGAAGATGCTGTGATATTCAAATGATTAGCTTTTCAGAACATTCACACAAGGTTGGCGCCGGTGATGACACCTACAAGGTGCTGACATGAGGAAAGTTTCCAATCGATTTCTCATACACAAACAGCAGTTGACCAGCGTTGCCTCGCGAAACGTTGGTGTGATGTCTCGTGTAAGGAGGAGAAATGCGTACTATCACGTTTCCGACTTTGAAAAAGGTCGGATTGTAACCTATCGCGATTGCGGTTTATCGTATCGCGACATTGCTGCTCGCGTTGGTCGAGATCTAATGACTGTTAGCAGAATATGGAATCGGTGGGTTCACGAGGGTAATACGGAACGCCGTGCTGGATCCCAACGGCCTCGTATTACTAGCAGTCGAGATGACAGGCATCTTATCCGCATGGCTGTAACGGATCGTTCAGCCACGTCTCGGTCCCTGAGACAATAGATGAGGACGTTTGCAAGACAAAAAACATCTGCACGAACAGTTCGACGACGATTGCAGCAGCATAGACTATCAGCTCGGAGACCATGGCTGCGGTTAGCCTTGACGCTGCATCACAGACAGGAGCGCCTGCGATGGTGTACTCAACGACGAACCTGGGTGCACGAATGGCAAAACGTCATTTTTTCGGATGAATCCAGGTTTTTGTTTAGAGCATCACGATGGCGACATCGCTGTGAACGCACATTGGAAGCGTGTATTCGTCATCGCCATACTGGCGTATCACCCGGCGTGATGGTATGTGGTGCCACTGCTTACACGTCTCGGTCACCTCTTGTTCGCATTGACGGCACTTTGAACAGTGGACGTTACCTTTCAGATGTGTTACGACCCGTGGCTCTACCCTTCATTCGATCCCTGCGAAACCCTACATTTCAGCAGTATAATGCAAGAGCGCATGTTGCAGGTCCTGTACGGGCCTTTCTGGATACAGAAAATGTTCGACTGCTGCCTGGTCAGCACATTCTCCAGATCTCTCACCAACTGAAAATGTCTAGTCAATGGTGGCCGAGCAACTGGCTCGTCACAATACGCCAGTCACTACTCTTGATGAACTGTGGTATCGTGTTGTAGCTGCATGGGCAACTGTACCTGTACCCGCCATCCAAGCTCTGTTTGGCTCAATACCCAGGCGTATCAAGGTCGTTATTACGGCCAGAGGTGGTTGTTCTGGGTACTGATTTCTCAGGATCTATGCACCCAAATCGCGTGAAAACGTAATCACATGCCTGTCCTAGAATAATATATTTGGCCAATGAATACCCGTTTATCATCTGCATTTCTTCTTGGTGTAGCATTCTTAATGGTCAGTAGCGTATATTGAAAGAAGCACTACATGGCATTCGCTTCACAACTGTTGCAGAGATACGTCGAGCAATAGACCGCTCCACTCGAACTATCAATACAACAGGCGCTGCTATGGCATCCTACGATGTCCACATCGCTGGCGGCAACGTGTTGATCACAACGCTGTTGACTACCTCCGAGGACAGTAAAATCTGTGAAAGTTATCTATTTTGTGTAATTTGCAAAAAAATAGTTGCCACTATTAAAGCTCCAACCGTACTATCTAAAAACTAAATAAAACAGAATAAGGTTCGAATCCCCACAAGCGACGTTCAGAGTGTCACAGATTTTTTTTTATCAAACGACATACTTAGAGGACGGCCAGCGCAAGCGACGGGCAGCGAACAGCGCGTGCGGCGGAAGCCGTGCTGTGTTATCTGCGTCAGACGGGCAGAGCCAGCAGCAGGCGGCACTACTATCTCGGCTCGGCAGCATCTCTGTTGTGCACACTGCGGGCGTGCAGGCCGGCTGCCCGTGACACGGCCACGCAGCCAATGGCTAATGAGCATGTATGCGTAGTTATCTGCTGGCTACAACACCCAGCAGATCCCCGGTGCAAATGCGCCGTGTACCATCACTGGAGGCTGTGTTAGCCACCACTTTATTGTATCCTTCAAGGGTAAACATTCTGCAACCATGTTCTTTTTCCAGGCGACATGACTGAAACAGACGATAAAATTTGTTCCATTTGGAGTGGCTTGTTCCTTCGATCACGGAGATGTTTACTACTGAAATTTCCAGCAAGCATTTCCGGGGCGAGTCTAACAACACATTACTTCCTTCCACATTACACCACGCTTAACGACCACCACGAGAAAATTCGACAAATTGGAGCCAATGCAAAGGATTACCGGGAATCATTTTTTCCACTCGCCATTAACTGTGTGTGTGTGTGTGTGTGGGGGGGGGGGGGGGGGGAGAGGGGGGGGGGCGGATGAGTGGTACCTAAAGTCCACTCCGCCACAAACCATTACGTGGCTTGCAGAGTACGATGTAGAGGTACATGTTTTACCAAAATAGCTTTCACCGCGAATGAAATTTCACTCCGCAGCGGAATGTGTGCTGATTTGAAACTTCCTAGCAGACGAAAACTGTGTGGCGGACCGAGACTCGAACCTGCCCCCTTTCCATATCGCGGGCAGTGCTCTTTACCCAATGAGCAGTCCAAGCAGGACACACGGATCACTCCACAGCGTTCCATGTCCACCAGTACCTCAACACCTAACTGCCCAATTTCACCAAAGTTCTTCTGCATATCTCGCGGGACTAACAGTCCTCTAGTCGTCAATCGTGCTTCGATAGAGAGAGATAGAGATAGAGAGATCTCCGTAGTGACGAACTGCCATCGAATAACAACTGCTGCTCCTCTACTTTCCTTGTCGTTTCCTTTATTTCCAGTAATACTTAATGTTCTTCCCAGATTCCTCTTTCTTTCTTCTCTCCAAGCTGATATTGTTTTTCCGTATCCATTCCTCTTGTCTAGCTAGAATTCTAAAATTGAGGACGTAATTTTTTATATATAGGTGTTTTCTGATTTTTTGTTCTTTCTTTCCCAGTCTTCATTTCTGTATCCACACCATCACTGTTCTTTTCTTCTTCTTCTTCTCTCTCTCTTTCTTTTTTTTTTCAAATACAGGAATATTTTACTGTGAGAAACCTTACACACTTCCTCAGGTTGCACCTCATTGATGCTGGAGATGCATAGAACAAACAGGATATTTCAGGAGTAATGTCAGAGTGTAGACTAAATAGAATGAAGGTATTAACCAAAGGCAAACGATCAAATTCGAAATTGGTTTTCGTAAATTCCAGCTCATACTTCAATGCACTTTCGAATTCTCTAGACAAAACCACGTGTACCTATTCTGAGGTCGTCTCAGCGTTCTTCTATGACACCAGCACCATCCACGATCTGCAAGATCAATCCGTCTTTTGCGTTTACTGCTTCTTCGTTGACTTAGCATTTTAACCACCCCTATATACAAAATTGGACGGGGTAAGGTTTGGAGACCTTGGTGGCCAAGATACGTGACCATTCCTGCCAATCCATATATCCGGGAATGTTAGGTACAGACGATGTGACTCCTGACGACTATGACGTGCTAGTGTCACATATTACTGGACGAACTTACTCGTTTTGTAGCCAAAGGAACCTTTTCGATTAGTGCTTGAACCTCGTTGTCAAGAACGGAATCCTGTAACACGATGCTGTCGGTTGGTTGGTTTGTTTAAAGGCGGGAGACGGGACGCAACTACGAGGTCATCGGTCCCTTGTTTTTAATAAAACAATGCCACAAGTGTGAGAATAAAACGGACGAAACGTGTAACACAAAACGGAAATAAAGGAAAAGCCACAAGAACGAAGGGAAGGCAACGAACACTAAAAGGAACAAAAGAGGACAAGAAAACAACCGAGAGACGCTAGAAACAGAAGAGAGTAAAACATGAAAGATTACAGTGGCTGGCCAACCATGAGAATAAAAAGGGAGAGCCAGCCACTCTGCAACACATTAAAACCACCACTCTAAAAACGATGCCGTAAAACAACAGGCACAATCAACTATTGTCTACCATTCTATACCACACATTCACAGAGAAGCGTTCTTTAAAATGTGTGTCCACAAAGGCACGTTAGTTTTCGTCGGACCACAGCCGTGAGTCACGAGTGGTATTCATATCGTCACAAATCAAGGTGTCTTCATCAGTAAACATTATTAACTGGATTTCTAGGCGATTTGTAATTAGTCAGTGACAAAACTCCAAAGGCCTACCTTCGCTTCCTCGTCGAAACACGCTGCGAATGATAAGGACAGATCCGTACAGACGTAATGAACAGTATGTTCTTGTATGTGGAACACCGATACTTGTAGAATTCTGCGTGTATTTGTCGAAGTACTACGTTCAACCAGCTGAAGAATTTTTGGTGCTTCATCCACGCTCTGTTCATGTACAGATTCAAAACACAAATTACAATAGCTTAATATACCTGCAGCAACAAGAGTGCGAGCACGAATAATGAAAACTTTTCTTTGTCACCATCTGTAGCTGTGCAGTTGATAAAAAATGGACACATGGTGGGCAGTTTTTATTCGAATTAGTATGTACTATCATGTCCTAAAATACTTAGTATTCCTCCTAAAAATGCTTTAAATGATCAATTTCGGAGTACGTATTTCATTATCAAATGTGTCTGCTTTACTGTCGCTTTTAATAGTAGCATAACCTATTTAATTCTCTCCATCGTTGATGTACAGCCTGATAATGTTTACTCTTTCCCGTAATGAAACACACTGTGGATGCGTCACGACGAGATGCCATCGTCAGCAATGGTGGAGAGATTATAAACAAGAATATTTTAAATTTTTGCCCGTCCTCTGTTATTCTGTATAGACGTAAAAAAAGTTCCCTCTGCTTTACTGCTACCTTCGATATTTTAGTTTATGTTGGTAGGGCTTTGCATTACTGCTCATTTCGGTCCCTCTTTTGTTTTCGTTGGAGCAATTTTTTAATTATCCGTATTTCAAAGACCTCTAATGTATCCAGCCTGCAAAGCACTCGCATACATAAAGCTTTTGTATTTACTTACGGTTTCGGTGATCATCAAAAGAAAGGAACATTAGCGTTTAAAGTCTCGTCGACGACGATGTCATTAGAGATGAAGCACAAATTCGGATTGAGGAACAGAATCAATAGTGTCCTTTTCAAAGGTACCATCACGGCAATTGCTTAATGCAATTTAGGAAAACCCCGTAACTCGAAGGCCGGACGGGGATCTTAACCGCCGTTCCCCTGAATGCGACCCCAGTTTCTGCACCGCTGCACCACAACGCCCGGCTGTTGGGAATAATCTAAGTAGTTTGGCTAGCAGTCCCCATACTCGTCAATCCACATGCAGCTGTTTGACAAAGGATTCAGAAAATCACCTGCAGGCTTTGTTACAAAAAAGGCATCTTGCAGTAAACCGTAAGCTACATGTAAAGATAACTGTCAGATCGGTATTCGGGCTTACAGCCCATCATCAGAGGCATATCATACAGAGACGACAGAAACAAATGCCTTTTCACAAATACTTTCAGGCTTCGTAGGACGAATCACACAATATTTTTGTTCTTTCCTACTATTTCTCGACTTTTGCTCTTTCAAATAGCTCGTGAGAAAACTGAAACTGAACACCTAAATCTTCCTATGCGAGCTCTAATCTATTTTATTACGATGGTCATTTTTACCTACGTAGAGGGTAGTTAACGAAATATTTTGCCATTCGGATGAGAAAATTAGTGATTCAAATTTCGTGCGAAGACCTCGCCGCAACAAAACACTCCTTTGTTCTAATGATAGTTAGTCCAACTCTGTTATCAGATCCATGACACACTCTTCCCTATTACGCGATAATACAAAAAAGAGCTGCCCTTCCTTGAACATTTTCGATGTCTTCCATCAATGCTGTACGGTAAGAATCCCACTCCGTGCAGCAGTAACCCAGAAGAGGACGCATGAGCTTCGTACAGACTGTCACTTTAGTATATCTGTTGTCCTCTGTCAATCCTATCTGACTTTACCTTTAGTAGCTGAGACGTCTTCAGGCCCATTTTTTTTAGTGTAGGAAGAAGTATTCTAACATTTTCATCATTGGATTTCTTTCTTAGTGTGGATACTGCCCGGTTAACATCACCAATTTGAGGCAGAATGTTTAGAGGGTGATCGTGCGAAATATTGAAATAAGACCATTTCCATTCCTCATTGCAAACTGTTCTCATCAAGCTGTTGTGGATGGTTACAAAAACCAAAAGAAGAAAGAGGGTGAAATACGATTTGGCCACATTTCCTACTCCTCTCAAATAGCACTTCTGTGTCAGCGGCGTTTTAGCTACAACTGCACACCATCCACAGTTTCATGTGCGCTCCCTCAGAGATGCTACAGCATGAGTTGACATTCAACACAGGTCGTTGCTCATAGCATCGTGGTAAGAACCGTACGCCGCCAGAATTACTACTCGCCTTGTAATAATAGAAGATGAATATTTTTTCACTTCCAAGAATTGAACCCATTAACTTCCGGTCGCGGGTCATTACACAGCACTAGGCGGAGTCTGACCTACGCTACGGAGTTACCGAATAAAATACTACCACCTAACCACGTCAGTGATTGCATCAACTAGGTTGTTAATTAACATCCGTACCCCCTGAATGGCCTCATCTCAAATTATTTGGTGACGAAGCTACAGCACTGTACATAGCATTTCGTTACAATCATTCCGCTTCTACTCCTCCTTTATAACCACTCTAGATACTTCTTTCTCTCCGTATAGGCGCTTGCTCTCATTCGTCCCATTATATTTAATTCCAACTCCTTCGTTGGTGTGTGTGTGTGTGTGTGTGTGTGTGTGTGTGTGTGTGTGTGTGTGTGTGTGTGTGTGTGAGAGAGAGAGAGAGAGAGAGAGAGAGAGAGAGAGAGAGAGAGAGAGAGAGAGAGAGAGAGAGATTTGGGGGGGGGGGGGGGGGGGGGGGGGATTTAAGCCTTGTTTGCATATGCTGTTACCGGTTCTCAATAACAAACCACCCTTTCAGTTTCTCCTACCGTAAGCGCTGATCTTTCATTTTCGTACATTTCTGGATTGGAATATCAGATGTCATTTGTTACCCGTCTCACAAAAATTAGTATTATGGTAAATTATACAGCTGACACTGCAGACCTTACGGCTGGCCTCCTCGATTTTTTTCGTATTTGTAGGATTTGAAGCTCGATGCCTGGACATGAGCCTCATAATGCAGTATGACGTGATTAATAATAACGATTAGAGTCGCCTTTGAAGATTAGATTTCCGAGCGCTCTTCATAACAGAAGATTTTTGACTTTCTGTATGTTACCAAACTGACGAGTTCTCCGAGCCTCAGGAAGCGTCATATCAACCGATTCCTTCTTTTACTCAAGTGGCGCCACAGATTTTTCGGTTCTCCCCCCACCCCCCCATTCAATTAAGTACTTCCTCATTACTTCCTCAGTCTACCTACCTAATATTCAGCATTCTTCTGTGGCAAAACATTTTAGAACTTCCCTCTCATCTTGTTTGAACTGCTTATCATCCACGTTTTATTAGTAATAGCACGAAAATGCGAATATAAATATGAAATTAAAATTTTGTACAAAAACGCGAAACATAAAATAGAAAATGAAATAACTTTCTTATTTACAAAGACTGAAGAGTGTTACTGACACATACGTAACTTCAGCCCATTTAGGTATGCAATCCCTACAATAAACAATAGAGCAATGTACAATGGGTGTAAAATTAATGTGGCAGTTAAAGAAACCGATCAGACATTCAGGAGGATTAAGGTTTCTTCGAAAAAGGGTACTGCAGAACACCTATCTAACTAATACTAGTTAAACACATCTAACCTATACACATTTATGTGCCTGTATATATGAGTTCTCTTTTTATTTAACAATTAGGTATTTCGTATACCACGTTTAATTTTCATACGACCGATAATTGAAAATAAAATGTTACTTTTAATAATGATTTTGATCAATATTGACTGACATTTCCAACCGAAAAAACATCGAATGCAAATGCAAGTAAGGGAAAGAAGTTCCTACATATGTGAATCGGAAAAACAACTTCCCGATTATGAGACCTGCACGCTACAAACTGAGCTTTCGGCGACTAAATAAAGAGTCTGATATGTTTTATATTTAACAGCGCTCGGAATTCTGACGTTCAAAGTGATTCTTTCGACTTTTTATCCATTTTCCTTTAGAATTGCGTCCTGCTTTTAGAAAAACTGATGTCCGGCCACTGAGCTTCACGTTCTCTAAGTATGAAGAAAATCGAAGAGGACCAGTCTGCTTTTCATTTTATGGGATGTTTGCTAATAGCCCCAACATTTCCTAATCTCTTCTCCATTATAGTCTCGTCACTACTCGTTTGAAGCAATCGTAGCAACGATAAACAAAGTATACTCTAACTTACAAGAGGGTATAAACGGTCAGAGTGACATTAAGTGGTGAAACATCTGGTTCCTGATTTCCACCAGTGGCGTGATCGGCGATCAGAGAAGTGTAACACGAGATCGCGCGGCGGTGCGCCAGGAGGCATCTCAGGTCGCTAATGCCAGGAGGCGACCGTGCCGTGTCAAGAATGTGACGCTCGTTATAAATAGGGTTTCGTCTGCTCTAAAGATAACCGCGGAACGGAAATAACTTTTATTGTCCCTTCTTTCCACGCTCCGTGTTAACGGGTCTGTGAAAACTGTACGTTCATCGTCGCTCGATCCCCGGCATTGCTACTGGACCCTTACCTTTTGCCAAGCTGGTAAGAGAACTGAACAGGTAACGGATATCATTCTCAATCACAATTAGGAAGACCACGCATTCATTACAGCATTTCAGCATTCGGTCTTGTAACATTCATTATCACCATTCCTACTTTATCTGTTGTCGTTACTCACATCTTTTTCCATTTCGTAAAAACTGCAACAAATTATTAGAATCAAGTGCAAAAAATGAATACAATATTCAAAACGACTGCAACAGAATTCAAAGAAGAGATATTACAATCAGTGATAAGAGCAAGTGTTTGTACAAAAACTCAGTGATTCATTAGTTACAATTCCAGGTACGATTTTCACGAATGGACCTAAATTTGTCCTAATAAAGCTTTATACATATTGAACGTAACGAATGATTCCATTGAAGGATTGTAGTATTCAGATGTAACGGAGTGCCTGCTCGCATGGACAGCTTTTTCTGCACGCCATACATTGTTCATAACGGTAATAGTGCCGGAACTACTTATTGTTCACTCTTTACGGAAGCCTGAACGAACTACTAGTGTACTTTGTACTATTTCTTTGCATCTCTGCCAATTAATCTAAGCGCATTCGTTGCCAGATATCATGACATACTGTGATTTGTTCTCAGCTATTAAGCACTTTGTATATCAGTAGAAATTTTAACGTGATACATAACACAGATCTACAAGAGATATGTGTAGCCTTTAAAAGACTATCAAATCGTGTTTTCAACAACAAAGGTATTGTGGCGCACACCGAACATACCATACTGTAAGCCTTTCTACGTTATAAATGTGAACGGAGACGCTATATCGTAGCAATATCAAATAACTTGAGTGCTTCCACCAGCGAAAGATCAGACCAACTTTGGTGATCAAGTGGGAGAGTTCCATGAACTAGGAGCACACGTCAACAGCACGAGAGCCATTATCATTAACTTCAACTGAGATGGCTGGGGCACAGACTTTGTATTAGTGACGTCATATCTTAACAACAAACTGCATTGTGGTTCGAGGCTGCGTGGAGTCCCAATCACGCTTTACAAATATCAACATAAACGCATTATGAAGAGGATCCAACCCAAGACACACATCTGGGAGGAATCTGAATAAGATCGTAGGCGATGGCGCCAAAGTGTTCCTACCACTGTTGCTCTATCTGAAGAGGAACATAGCAGGGGTGAGGACGTCAAACGACAAACGCAGAAGCGTCGCCCTTAACCAACGAGTGCGCTTCGTGTGGACGTAAAATTCACCCGAAAATCGGTCAAGTCGGTCAATACCGTCAATTAAGAATTGTGTGGAACAAGATGGAAAGTAGGTGTACTCTCTAAATGAGCGATGACCGACGAATAAATATATTAGAAAGCACACAAAACTTACGGTGTATCAAGCTAGACACTTCTACATTACTGTATAGCTCTGAAACTTTGACCGTCTCCACCAGCATAATACTGTACCAGCTCCGGAATCAAGGAGGAAAGCCATGTCACCAATACCCAAATCCTACAAAAAGCGCACTTTAGTAGCACAACACCTACCTGCATCCAACATCAGCTGCAGTGTTGGGACGTGACCAGATTACGGGTGACAGCAGATTTCAACGCAAAGATCTTTACAGAAAACCAGTCTCTGGTCTGATGCATCATACAGTCCCAATGACGTGTTACGAAGTTAATAGTGTTAGGATGAGGATCCATCTCAGTCCATAGATTTAGTAGGAACTTGTGGAAAATCGTAACTGTTGGCTCCTAAACAATCATCTTTTGGATGTTCCAGTTCTTATTTCCGTGACTGCTAACACAAAAACTGGAGAGGAATTCCGCCTTATGCAAGACACCGTTTTATAATTTGATTTTCACCCATGAATGCTTCAGCACTTCCTATGTTATTTCAGAGGATTTGTTTATATACTTTCTCACATAAAGCTGTTAGTTGAGTATGGTAGTAGCTTTCAATATACTGAACAATCTACAGCTTATCAAGGTTTTTGAATGATTTGTTAACCAAGCACATAGTCTCTAACAGAAACTCTGGGCTTGGATAAGAAATCACACAAAATGTGTGTGTATCGGCACAGCAAAAGGAATCAGAGTGTTAACTCGACATAAACGAGGAAAAGAAACGAAACATCAAAAGCCGTGACAATATGTTGGATTACGTAGTAGATTTAAAGCTACTAACATACACAAATAATAGCTTTACGTGAGAAAGAAAATAAAGCAGTAAACCCAATTAAGAGAGCACAGAAGTGCTGAAATGAGACAGGGTGAAAACAAGATTGGCCGGCCGATGTGGCCGAGCGGTTCTAGGCGCTTCAGTCTGGAGCCGCGCGACCGCTACGGTCGCAGGTTCGAGTCCTGCCTCGGGCATGGATGTGTGTGATGTCCCTAGTTTAGTCAGGTTTAAGTAGTTCTAAGTTCTAGGGGACTGATGACCTCAGATGTTAAGTCCCATAGTGCTCAGAGCCATTTGAACCATTTGAAAACAAGATTACAAAATTGTTTTGCATATGGTGGAAGTCCTGTCCAGTTCGGATCCTAGATGTATGGCTGTTGCTGCAGATGAAGATGTCGAAAGGCGAACACGATAGTTTCACCAAACTCAACCACACCCGTCTCGTACAGTCGAGTCTGCAGTTTGAGAGCGTAAATTTGAAAGAGAAAATGTCCGTTCAGATACTCAGAAAGACACGTACACAAATTAGAGTGAATGTAATTACCCAGGAAACAAAAGAAGGCCAAAGACAACCCATGGAATACACCATGCTGTATGGAGAAAACTGGAAAAAAGAATTGATACTGTATTCTTAACAAGCAACTGCGGAACAAAATGCATGAAGATTCGAGCATTCTGGTCGCTGTTCAATTGTTTCCAGTAACAACTAGTGGGCAGGTTTTACCGAAATGCACGAGCAGTTTGTCCGCTGACGGCGCGGGCGGTTGGCGAAAGCCGTGTAGTCAGCTAGACGAATGGGGTGCGCACAGAGCATGTGACACGGCGTTATCATCTGATCCCTAAGTGGGCGTAGCTCGGCGTGACAGGGCCGGTTGTCGCTATGCGCAGAAACCGGCGGCTGCAAACCGCTCTACACTCCACCGTGGACAACCGACTACAATCACACCTGGAGTGCGAATACTGCAAGGAATTCAGGAGAGGTTTTGTAACGTTTGTAGAATGGGGAGGAGATTCTGGCAGAAGGGGGGGAGGAGAGCGGTTGCCCGCGAAAGAAAAGGTTTCCGCTTTGAGTCCGGAGACGGTACATCTCTTAGATCTTTGGCTGATTGGGAGGATGGGGGGGGGGGGGGGGGAAGTTGGAGGGTGGGGGGTGAGGAGATAAGAGACAAAACAACATGGTCGTTAAGTCCCTTGATCGAAGAGTGGTGCATCCTGAAGTAGAGACGTACGCAGAGACTATATCTGATCTAGTCGGGACTTTCAAAACAGTAAAGTTGAAAGGGCTAAAGACTAATGGACTTCTTTTCTACAATCAGTAATAAAAGAAACGTGATGGAGACACGGAAGTCAGCAGGTGGACCTCCACTGGGCACTGTGTGTGACAGGGAACGCTCCACCAACAGCTGTCCCACTCTTGGTCCATTACAGTCAAAAGCGCCCACCATTCAACAGAATGCGACACCTAGAATAGAAAATAGGGTGTGGCAGAAAAGGGGCAAACTTAATCCAAAAGCGATTGAAACAGTGTAAGAGAGGTATGAAGGAGTATCTTGGTCAAGGAGATAGAGCCGGCTAACACCAGACCTAGTGTAAAGCGGGAGACGCTCTATCCAACTGTCGTGACCCTGCTCCGCAGGTAATGAGTCCGGAAGTCCATACTTCACATGGAGGGTAAGGAGGAGGGGGCATTTTACCGGGTATACATGTCATTCCAAATGGCTAACAACACATACACGAAGGGACAGGTATCCAACGATTTTGAGGAAACACATATGTTTGGACTCTGCTACTCACTCCAACTGCCATCTAGTGGCAGCTTCAGACTGGCCAGGTCAGACTGTCCAGTATAGTCTGCTCCCTGTCGGAAGAATTTGCAACCTATGTGCGGAAGTGGACCTCCCAGGTCCTTTGTGTGCGCAGGTAGGATTAGCCGTTGTAACGGCCGAGCAGGTAGCTGCGAGACCCCGTAGCGGACGGGCGTGTATGTCTTCCAGCTAAGCCAGGAGCCGCAGTTGGCGCGCTGCCTGTGCAAGTTGTAACGTTTAATGTAATAAACAATTATACCAGACAACTTGTTCCGTCTAGTTATTGTGAGTGGAAACAAGGGGAGGACAGTAAGTCCTCTCGTACTATACATTCACACTTCAATGTGCCACACGGGAAGAAGAGCCCGCGCGCACATTTTTTGGTCCTCCGGGCCGGATACAGTGACCACGCGGAATTTACGTTCGCGCGGATTTATTTTCCGGTATTTGTGAACTTCTAAAAAACCACGTGTGAGCTGCGCACGTGATTGGTTTCGTTGTTGCCTGCTATCTAGTGTCCCAAGGCCTGTTCGGGACTTCGACAATAACAGCCTTAACAACGACGATCGGGGACATATTTGTGAACATTTAATGTGTCTCTAATTCAAACGCGGGAGGCACAGAAACGCGTCGGTGCAGCATCGTCGGTGACGTCACCTCCTGCTCCCGCCGAAACTTCGCGCCGTCGGAGACTGCAGCGCCTGCCACGCCAGCTGCCAGTGTCCGTGACGCCGCTGCTGTTCCAGTCCGCACTGCCTCGTATTGACGCTGCAGCCTGGTAAGTGCAACTGTTGGCTTCCTACTACCATCTTCCAGGTCCTAAAATGGAGCCCTCAGAGAAAACAAAATTAGTCAAGCAGAGAGGTGTAGCAAAGGCCGCTCTCGCGCGCTTAGCGAGCTTTGAACAGTCTGCAGACAGTGCCAGCATCGAAATGTTGGAATCGAAATTAAATCGATTGACTCGGATTCAGACTGATTTTGAGTCGTCTCAAACGCGGCTGAAAATTGAAGACGAATCAGCAGATCACAGTAAGGACAGGGCAGAATTCGAGGATTTGTGGGACTTTGTTGAATCCACTCTCAAGGGTTCAATGAAGAGGTACACCCAGATTCCGCAGCCTTTGGGCTCGAATCCATCAGGCAGTGTCAGTTCTTTGAAACTACCCGCTATTAACTTGCCAAATTTTGAAGGTGACTACCTTAAGTGGTCATCATACAGGGATACGTTTTTGAGTCTCATTATGAATAACAATTCAATTGATGACGTTCAAAAACTTCATTACCTTAATTCGTCTTTGCGAGGTGAAGCTAAGGACCTTTTGAAACATATACCTGCCACAGCAGGAAATCTAGCGATAGCCTGGGGACTTAATAGACGCAGAGGTATAATAACCCAAAAATAATTGCAGCCAGACATGCTAAGGCTTTGTTGGCCTTGCCTACAGTCGACCATGGCGCAGCAAGCGATTATAGGCAACTAATTAATCACGTATGCAGCCATTTGAAGGCCTTAGAAGCTCTCAAACCTGATGTTCCACTTCATGAAGTTATTCTTTCGGAAGAGATTCTGTCCAGTATGCGACCCACAGATCGTCATGAGTGGGAGGTAAAGATGTCTGGGTCGACATTCACCACATTAAATAAACTAATAGATTTTTTGGAAACAAAATGTCAGGCCCTTGAGTTGATCAGGTTCAGGGATAACACCTCAAAGGATTTGCAAGAAAATGTTAATAATTTAAATCAAACGAGACATGTGAGGAGGGCTCATCTCGCTAATGCTGATGCTGAGGAATCATGTAATTTTTATAGTGAACCTCATACTATCACTAAATGCAAGGGGTTTCAAGCACTAAATGTCGATGAGCGGCGGGCATACGTGACAAAAAATAAGCTTTGTTTTTTGTGCATCCACTCTGGTCATTTCTCGACTAAATGCAGGATTTCTCCTTGTAAGACCTGTAAAGGAAGGCACAACATACTGCTCCACAAGCCTGCTGAACCAAGGAATGGGCAGAATAGTGAACCAGGAGGCCATTCCCTGGCCCATCAAACTACGAACGGGAAGGCAAACATTCACTGTAATGTTTTGTTAGCAACAGCTGTTGTCAACATTAAAGACAGCATGGGTAGACAGCAGGTTTGCAGAGTTCTGCTAGATAGTGCGAGTCAGCTATCCTTTATATCTAAGGGCATGGCAGAGAAATTAAAACTGAAACGAAGTAAACATTCGTTTCCTGTGAAGGGTATAAACAATGCCTTTGCAGCCTCAGTGTCTTACACTTGTGATGTTGAACTGTCGTCTAAGGTCAACGACTTTCGTGTCAGAACCACTTGTGCTGTCGTAGATCATGTCACCAGTGACCTACCAGCGAGCAAGATAGACACAAGGTCCTGGAGTGTCCCATGTAATCTTCCGCTCGCTGATCCAGAATTCAACAAGCCTGCCACAGTAGATTTAATTCTTGGTGCTGAGGTTTTCTTTGACGTTGTTTGTAAGGAAAGGCTGGTGAAACCAGGTCATCCCTCACTGGTCGAAACAAAATTTGGCTGGATTTTGTCTGGTAGGATCCCTTCAGTTTCATCTAACATGCCTCGTTCTACAGTGACCTCGTGCTTTGTTAGAGGTGACAATTTAGATGCCAAACTGCAAAGATTTTGGGAGTTAGAGGAACTGTCTACGAAAACGATTAGTAAGCAGGGTAAAATATGTGAGGCTCACTTTCAGCGCCACACGGCACGAGATGAAGAAGGGAGATTTGAGGTTCGACTATCAGTGAAACCTGACTGTAAATCATTAGCCGAATCACGACAACAAGCATCTCGGAGATTGGCGCATCTTGAGAGGAGGTTTAAAAGGCAACCGAATCTGCAGAAGGAATACGCTGCATTCATGCATGAATATGGTAATGAGATCGCTTTGCTGATGGACAGTTCCCCTATTCCACATAATAGCAAATTAAGGGATTTGCACCCGTTTGTTGATGCCGAAGGTATTTTACGAGTGGGAGGGAGATTAATGAATGCTAGTGTACCATATGATGAGCGCCATCCTATTATCGTACCACCTATGCATCATTTGACAAAACTCTCATAATACGTGAACATGAAAATCTGTTGCATGCTGGGTCACAAACTTTGTTGGCTATGTTGCGTAGGAGGTTTTGGATCCCCAATGGGCGTAACACAGTCAAGGGAGTTATCACAAAATGTTTAAAATGCTTTAGGCTTAAGTCCAAGACAGCAGTTCAACTCATGGGTCAGCTACCTGCAGCTAGAGTAAACCAGTCTCATCCATTCCAGCACTGTGGAGTAGATTATGCAGGCCCTATTGCTGTAAAGCATGATGGAAGGCGGAGTAAAGTTACCACCAAGGCTTATATTGCTTTATTCATTTGCATGGCAACAAAGGCCATTCACTTAGAATTAGTTAGTGACTTGGTAACAAGTTCATTTTTGGCCGCCCTCAGGAGATTCATTGCAAGAAGAGGGAAACCTTCTCACATGTACAGTGACAATGGTACCACATTTGTAGGTGCAGACAATGAGCTTAAACGTTTTCTCTCCAACGATGTTACTGTTGAAGGTGTGGTGAATTATTCGACCTCAGAGGGAATCAGTTGGAGGTTCACTCCACCTCGTGCCCCTCACTTTCGTGGACTCTGGGAGGCAGGAATCAAATGCATGAAGTCGCATCTCAAACGTGTCATCGGCAATGCAGTGCTGACATTTGAAGAACTGACTACTGTGCTAATTCAGATAGAAGCATGCTTGAATTCAAGGCCGTTGTGTCTTCTCTCTGATGACCTAGATTCTCCTGCTGCTCTCACTCCTGGTCATTTCCTAATCGGACAGCCCCTTTGTGCTCATCCTGAACCCTCTGTCCTTGAGGTTCCCGCCAACAGGTTGCACAGATGGCAACTTGTGCAGCAGTTGCATCAGTCCTTTTGGAAGAGGTGGTCCACAGAATATATACATGATCTGCAGCAACGCAAAAAATGGACATCGGAAGGAGCATGGCAACCCCAGATCGGCGATCATGTGCTGGTCAAGGAGGATAATTTGCCTCCCTTGGTGTGGAGGCTGAGTGTCATTGACCAGCTGTTTCCCGGTCCTGATAAGTGTGTGCATGTGGCAATGGTAAAAACTGCTAATGGGCATATTAAGAGGCCTATAGCAAAATGGTGTCCCCTACCTAAACAGTGAATCAGTTAAGTGTTCCCTCAGATCTGTGTAGTGATATATGATACAGAGCCACTGCCAAATTGTCATTTACTGGAATAACCTCATAATTCATAAAATCAGCTTGGGAGGCTGTGGATGTTTCTTGTGGACTAACTGCTGTTAGTATTGATTTCATGTTTTTATGCAGTATAATATTAATACTCTATTGTTTTGTGTCCTGCATGTTAGTACCCATCGTGTTTCACATGCAGCATGACAGTGGTGTTTGGTGATGTGGGCATCCCAAATGTTAGTATATTCATGTTTTATGTGCATTGATATTGTGTCTAGTTATATTTTTACTGTTTACTTGTTTTGGTGTTGATGTTTGTTAAAATGTTGGTTATTTGTAAAAAATGTTAGTGTATTCATGTTTTATGTGCATTGATCTTGTACCTAGTTATATTTTTTATTGTTTACTTGTTTTGGTTTTGTTGTCTGTTAAAATTTTGGTATTTGTAAAATGAGAAAACTCATTTTAGAGTGGGAGTATGTTTGGACTCTGCTACTCACTCCAACTGCCATCTAGTGGCAGCTTCAGACTGGCCAGGTCAGACTGTCCATTATAGTCTGCTCCCTGTCGGAAGAATTTGCAACCTATGTGCGGAAGTGGACCTCCCAGGTCCTTTGTGTGCGCAGATAGTATTAGCCGTTGTAACGGCCGAGCAGGTAGCTGCGAGACCCCGTAGCGGACGGGCGTGTATGTCTTCCAGCTAAGCCAGGAGCCGCAGTTGGCGCGCTGCCTGTGCAAGTTGTAACGTTTAATGTAATAAACAATTATACCAGACAACTTGCTCCGTCTAGTTATTGTGAGTGGAAACAAGGGGAGGACAGTAAGTCCTCTCGTACTATACATTCACACTTCAATGTGCCACACGGGAAGAAGAGCCCGCGCGCACATTTTTTGGTCCTCCGGGCCGGATACAGTGACCACGCGGAATTTACGTTCGCGCGGATTTATTTTCCGGTATTTGTGAACTTCTAAAAAACCACGTGTGAGCTGCGCACGTGATCGGTTTCGTTGTTGCCTGCTATCGAGTGTCCCAAGGCCTGTTCGGGACTTCGACAATAACAGCCTTAACAACGACGATCGGGGACATATTTGTGAACATTTAATGTGTCTCTAATTCAAACGCGGGAGGCACAGAAACGCGTCGGTGCAGCATCGTCGGTGACATGCACTCCGAAGAGCAATAAAGCGAAGAACTGCGAACAATACAGAACACACAGCGTTGTATCACATGCCTCAAAAATAATAATCAGAATTATGGAGCAGAATGTACAAGATTGTTTACAAAATGAACAGTACGGGCTTCGAATAAACCGCGGAACAGGACGGCCAATGCTCACTTTACGATTCATTGCAGAGAAATCCTTCAGGTTCAACACACCTATCTTGATTAACTTCATAAACACACAGAAAACGCCCGACAGCAAAGTTGTTCAAAGATACGAAGAATACTGGAATAGACAACAGGAACAAAATAATTATCCTGCAGCTCTACTAGAATAGCAATGCTGTCATGGGGGAGGATGGACCAAAGGCTAAGGAATTAAAAGGAGTTAGGCAGGGATGTGCTTGCCTTCACTACTGTTTACTTTTTATACAAAAATGCAATAAATGAATTCTCAAGAAGCGATGGTAGCGATAGGATAACAATATGGAGAAAGCTGTAAGATGATCCATTTTGCAGATGACACTGGTTTATTGAGCAGAAATGAAGCCACTCTACGGAAGGTGTTTCAAATCTTGATACAGAAATGCGACATGATGATCGTCTCAAAAACCATAAAGTGCGCAAGAGAAATCAGAAGTAGTCGCACACCTTGAAGGCGAAAACGTCTCACATGCGAAAACTCCAGATTTCTTGGAAGTTCTAAAAAGCGGACGGTAGAAATACAATGGATGTTAAAGCTAGAGTAGCCCAGGTACAAGACTCATAAGTCAGAAAAGAACAATACTGACGTCAGTGTCTCGTCGACTACCAGGAAACGATTCTTAAAGAGCTACACGTGGAGCGTGTTGGGCGAAGAGAGCCTCTAACCAAGAAGCGTCGAGAAGAACAGTACAGACAAGATATTTCCTCATAACATTCCCTGCTAGGAGGGACAGCGTGCTTAGCAACCTGTTACGCCATTCATCTTAGATCACTATCCCAATAGAGAGAATGACCGACGTAGGAAGACGGTAACCACTACAGGTGTTCATGGGTGAAATTAAAGCTCGAATAAAAGTAAAAGAATCGAGAGACTATTTTTAATAAGGGAGGAAACATGAGCTAGGCCGCCAAATTTTGGGTTGAGGAGATAAAGATGAAGTATATCATCTCCTGTTTCCTTTCGTTCTATCGGGAAAACACGTACCTACGGTGCTCTTAGGGTTCTAAATACATTAAATGCCAAGATAACCTGTAACAAGTGTGCCTCGGTGTCAACTATCTCGGCTTAATTTAATATTGTTTTAAAGTTTTAAGAGACGAATTATCATATCTAAATTGCGTAAGAATAAAACATCGTATCCACAGTAGTTTTATATTCATCATACCCACTCTCGCATTTTCTTACAATCAATAAAGAAACCAGCCAGGTGCGGGCAGCACTAGCGCTCTGAGGGTTTCGTACGAACATACTTATGTATGCAGACAGCACATTAATATCGGGAAACCAGAACCTCGACGATTTTTGTTTGTCATTGATATCGATACTGTCAAGATATCGGTCCAGGGAATAACAAGATTTTCGAGAATGTTTAAAGTTGGAAGTAGGATAATTAATTAAAAAAATAATGTGATGTAATTACAAATAACACTTTACGATTTTTTCCGCTTTACTTGTACTGTTCAAGCTTTCTTCTAGTCAAATTTCATTATTCTGGGTCAACAGGAATTGCCCTAAAGGT
Source organism: Schistocerca americana (assembly GCF_021461395.2). NCBI lineage: Eukaryota > Metazoa > Arthropoda > Insecta > Orthoptera > Acrididae > Schistocerca > Schistocerca americana. The sequence goes on along the minus strand of NC_060125.1, from coordinate 348,584,186 downwards.
TTCGAAATGTGAGTTTGCGCGCATCAAAATCCGACATAAATGGCAGTATTTGATCATTGCACTAACTTCGAAGCTTACATTCATTACACAGCCTAGGGACTACAAACGTTAATATGCGACATAAAGGAGGAGTGATTAGTGTTTAGCGTCCCGTCGACAATGAAGCCATTAGAGACGGAGCATAGGCTCGGATTAGCGAAGGATGGGGAAGAGATCGGGCGTTCCCTTTCAAAGAAACCATCCCCGCATTTGCCTGATGAAATTTAGGGAAATTACTGATGGCTGAAACCGGGTTTGAACCGTCGTCCTCCCGTGTGCTAGTCCAGTGTGCTAACTGCTTCGTCATGAATTTCAACGTGACACGTCTACCTGTTCCTGGGAAGAAGGGTTTCAACAAACGTTCAGACAGATAACAAAATGTTGCTATAAGGGTTCCGTTTTACGGAGTGAGATACGGAATCCAACAAAATCATACCAAGTAACATTTAATGATATTCATTCCTTAGGTTGTTTTGTTACACTGTCTTCGGACTTGATAAACCTAGCAACATGATAAAACACGTTCTATTTCTGTTGATCTTGACGTCCTAAAACAGCTGCCTTGTTAAGATGCGTTTTCGTGATTTGTGCTTGTTGGCAGCTACTCGCAACTAAGGAACCCCACAGCGTCGTTATTTAGTGGGATCCTTTAAACAGTCAGCATAGGAGTGAATCAGCTTTGAGCTGGAAATCTCCCTGCATTCACAAGAGGCAACTAAAGACAGACAGCAGTCTAACAGGGTGTGAAGTCATGTTATTTCCTGAAGACTACGATAAACGCAGATATGTTGTAAAAATAACACAGTGGAACAAGCTGCAATCGGTATGATGGAAAATGTAAAAGCAATCCAATAAGGGCAGACTACACCACTGTTCGAAAGCAGACTCGAACAACATTCGTTAGAGTAACACTGTGTTGTCGAGAGAGAAACAAGCTTGTCTACTTTCTGCAGTGAGCACGTACTGAGGACCTGACTCCTCGGTTCAACTGTGGCGCAAGCAGTTCCTGTACAGGGAAAAGTATACAACGTATAAACCAGTCCTCGGGGCACTCCAAGCACCGGAAAAACGTGTTTGGCGCGTTTCGGCCGATGAAGAACTATTTGGGGGGGAAGATAAGAAGCGAGGTGACTTCTCTGAAATCTGGAATCTCTGTTTTTCTCAGGCGCAGCATACATGTAAGAAACATATTGCATTAAGGAACATCAACGAATAAAATGCCATGACAAAACAAAACTGTCCACTCAACATAGGTCCCCTACGAGCCGTCGTGCTATCTTATTTTAATGGAAGAACACATGAAATGGAGATAAGACGTTAACGAGGAGGTCCGTGGAAGTAATCGAGTGTTAGGTTCAGTGAAGAAAACGTCAAGCGATTTGAAAAGAAAAAAAAAAAACGTAAATCAGGAATCAAAATGGTTCAGATGGCTCTGAGCACTATGGGACTTAACAGCTGAGGTCATCAGTCCCCTAGTACTTAGAACTACTTAAACTTAACTAACCTAAGGACATCACACACAGCCATGCCCGAGGCAGGATTCGAACCTATGACTGTAGCGGTGGCGCTGCTCCAGACTTAAGCGCCTAGATAATACATATCCAGCTTTTTTTTAATGTTTAGCTTTGTCCTTGTATTAGTAAGCTATACTACGTTTTGGAACAAATACATAACGTTTACCAAAGAAAAAAGGCAAAGAATCATTCTAGACCTATTAAGCTAGTAATCTACTTTCAATAACTAGAAATCAACACCCTAAAACCCTCATTATAAACCATTACACATTAATTTCAGATAGCATCATTTTGTTGAATGACGTATCCTGGAATACGCTATACTGGTATGTTGTTTCTTTCCTTGCAGTCTTTCCTGTTTGATTTTTCCCCTTGGCTAAGCATACTCAGTATATCCTCTGTCTTCTTGTTTCACTTGCTGCAGGTGAAATGTTTTCCAAGAAATATTTTTCTCCAGAAATTCTGTAGAAGCTGCTATGCAGAGTGGTAGTACTCCACATAACTTCATAAATTTAGAAAGAGGCATCGTATTTTTTATATTATTATGGAGAATATACACCTTCACCTGAAAGAAAACAATTAAATGCAAATTTACTCCACCAATCCATTGTTCTGTGCCCAAAGGCGCCATACGACATCCACTGCTGAAGACAGCTCAGCTTAATTCCGATCTCCCTTCCACAGTCACCCTCCCCCCACCACCCCGGATCAAACTATATACATGATTTCGTATATAAAAGTGGTACAAATGACCCCGTTAAATAACGGGCTAGAATTTTCGCGTCACGTCAACTGATGCGATTTGCGCTTATTTTTAATTTGTTTCAACTTTAGGATGGCATACTACTTCGAAATAAAGTTCCGACGATACATATTCGCTTTGAAACTGATCGGTAACTTGTTAGGCCCATTTACTAACAAATACGTCTTTCCACGGAACTGTTAGTCTGAAAAATCACTTCCCGCGTACACGATGCGGCAGATAACGTTGACGAGTGTGGAAGAGAATCGATATCCACTCACAGACAGCACGCTGCATTCAGTTCGTTCATAAAGCATTCACTGAACATCGCCAATGAATAACGCTACGTCGCTTCGGTTTTCTCACTTGTATCTCTTTGTCATCGCACGCTGTTGGCCCTCAATGGGGAGGCGGAAGCAGTTCTAAACGTTCGGTACTTCCGTGCTGTGGCAGGTAGGACGCTAACGCGTGGAACGAGTTAGATGCTTTACAATAACTTAAAAATCTCACCTTTACTACATGTTAGGGAGAAGTCCTCGACAAAAAGTGATGTCCTCAAAGCATAGTAGTATAGGCGATGACCTTTAACTTCTGTCGGCCCGAGAAATCGACTCGCCCGGCTAGTTACTATCGAGACCAATAGTTCAACTTTAAAATCGAAACACGGTGCAACATCGATGTCTGGACTTACAGTCAGCTGTCCGCTTTAATTTGTTTACCTTACTGAATGTGCGCCACTCATGTGCTGGTGGGCACTGTTGTTGGTGTTTAGGAGTCTGTGTAGTGGCCCGTGGCAAGAGTCAGAAGAAATGACATTTATAAAATTATTTTCTTCAGGCTCAGGTAGCATTAACCAGTTTCAACTTCCTAGCAAGTCGTCACCATCAGATAGCTTGTCCCATCATGTTGACGATATTGAAGATGGGATCGAGCGAGGTGGCACAATGGTTAAGACACTGGACCGGATTAGAAAATCGAACTATTTTCATATTACAGTTTCCCAGTATTGTGCTACCCCTTTTTCTTTCTTTTAAAAATAAGTAACCTGAAAAGTTAAAAAAAAAAATAAAAATTGTTTACAACATGATTACATGATTACTGTGTTCCCGTATAGCAGTATCCCGCCCCCTTCCAAATAACGATTTAGCAAAAGTATTTATTCACTTGGTAGTTTGGAACTATCCACATGTACGAGTAATAACTGGTTCAATGGTTCCTGTGCGGCACATCGGATAATGTGAAAGATGCACAATATCGTCATCTTAAGGTGCTTAATGACTCGTTGGTGTAGTGGTTCGCCAGTAGATGCACTGGCTCCCTAGACAAGCGCAAGCGCCAAGGGGTGCGGCTATAAAGTCATCTTAGACGAATAATAGAGGACTACGACATTCAGTGCCCCTGCCGGAGAAACGGGCCAACGTCTTCGCGACGCGCTCTGTCAGTGTGTTGGCGCCCATGTTAAGTGTCCGTGCTGACTCGCTGGATTCACTCGTTTGTGGTCGACGATGCCTTAGTACGTTGAAATTCAGTGTCTCTATTGATCAGGTAGTTACGGAGACGCATTCGACTGCTTTATGATGGAGTCCCAGTACGTAGAGGCGAAAGAAAGGACCTTTGTCTCTCAGTAGTGCATGCTATGTCCCGTTTCAAGACGAAGTTGAGCAACAGTAAAGTTCTGTGGCTGACTCAGTTTGGTGAGAAGTCTATGTTCAGTGGATCTGTCTTCAACAGTGCGGCACTTTTGGCCAATGAACGATTTCCAACACTGTCACGATATTTTCAATGTCCCTGGACTCCTTGGATCTAGGTTGTCTTTAACATACTCCAGCATCGTTTGCCCTCGAGTTGGAAGGCGGGAAACAGGTCTTATTTGATGTTTCTTGAAAAACCTACCGATCATAAAGGACACGCCACCAACGTGGGGCAGAAAAACATCCTCGTGTAGTTCTCCGTTTCTTCTGGCTGCTCTTTAGATTTAGTGCGTGCAGGTCGAAATGCATTACAGATTTGTTTATCAGAGTATCCTTTTTGTACAAACACAGAGCGAAGATGGCTAAACTCTGCTGATAAGCTCCGTGCGTCTGAGATAACTCTAGTCCTATGAACAAGAGTGCATAATACAACACGGCGTTGGGACGGGTGATGGCAGCTCGTAGGTACAGGACAGTGTGAATTGGTTTATGTAACACACTGTGACGCGAGGAGCTGTCTTTTTTTTCGACGTACCAAGACATCTAAGAATGGGAGGCCTACATTTTTCTCCACTTCCGTGGTGAAGCGAATTCTCGGATGGAGAGAGTTATAGAGTTGCAGGTAAGCAGAATGTGTAGCTCCACATGCGCCCGTAGTACAATCGCATCGGCCACAGATCTTCAAAGACATTTAGGTTTCAAAACCGCTGACTCAAGTGGTTTTTCCTCGGAGTTTTCTACAAAGCGGTTAGTTACTATGAGTGGACTACTGTGAATGGACTGAGCTACGTGATTGCTTTTGAAAAAGTACCGACGTCTTACAAGCCTTTCATCGCAAGAAGATAAACCATGCGCACGCACTGTGTTTAATATCACAGATAAAATACTGAGTGACGCTGCGATACCGGTGATGGAAAAGGGACTAAATATTGCGACCATTCCGAAGACTTAGTCCGTCAAGGATTTTGTCGTTGGGCAAGGTATCTTGAAACTTCCAAGTGATACTACTGAAGAAATAAGGCGAGGCACTTGTAGGGACAGAACAAGGACGCCTGTGTTCACGCAGAATATCAAAAATGAAGAAAGAAAAGGGCTCCATTCCTTAAGAGAAGACACAGAAATACACTGCATGAAAAAAAATAGTACACCTAGAAAGACGATGTCGACTTTGATCTGGTACGGCATATGCCGCCTGGGGGATAGTAGATATCCTGATAATGGTTTCAACGTCATCAGCCAACAGACAGCGTAGTGGCATAGCTACCAGAGCGCCATCCGTATCTACCCTTTAATAAGGAATGCTCACAGCCAGAACTTTCATCGTAGCGCAAACGTGTGAAGCACGCAGTCAACATGCCATCTGAGCGAGTTTGTAAGGGATCAAATTGTGGCCTTAAAAGCGGCGGGATGGTCCTTTCGGAGAATTGCCACAGAAGTTGGATGTGCTGCGTCAGTTGTGAATCGATGCTGGTACCAGAGTCACATGAACATGTGTGGGCAATGTTCAAGATGCCCACGCAGCTCACACGCCCGGCAGGATCGTCATATTGTAAGGGTATCAAAAGATCGTACCGTTATCACAGCACAAATAAGAGGGTTCGTGAGCCAAGACGTGTCAGCACGAACTGTTGTGTACAAGTTATTAGCAAGGAGACTAAGAGCACGCACACCTCTAGCCCGTCTTTCACTCACGCCACAATATCAACATCACGGTTCGAATGGTGCCATCAGAAGATCACTTGAAAGATGGAATGGCGCACTGCGTTTTTCAGCGATGAAAACAGATTCTGCCTGCACGCAAGTGGCAGTCGTTTGTGCGTAAGACGTAGACCTGGTGAGCACTGTCTCTCAGAGTGCAATCCTCAGGCCTTATGGTCCGGGGTGCGATAATCTACAACTCTCGTTCCCCTTTGGTGTTTTTTGTGGGGACGCTAAGCAGCGTTAGGGGTACGTTGTTAGACCGTTCTTTTGCTCGTCTTGCAACAGGAAGACAGGAAGATGACGTGTTATTCCAACAACTTAATGCTCGCCTACACACTGCCTTGAAACTCGATATGCTCTGCAAGACATACAACAACTTCCCTGGCCAACACTATCTCCGGACTTGTCTCCAATCGCGCGCGAGTGGGATATGACGGGACGAGAAGCGAATCGTGCGACTCGTCAACCAACAACTCTTACACAGCTACGTTAGCAGGTCGAGCAGGTGTGGCATAACGTATCCCAGGACAGTATTCGTCATCTGTACGATCTACTGGATGCCAGAGTCAGTGCCTGCATTGCCTCTTGTGGAGGCTACTGAGTGTCTCAGCAATGGTCGATACCTGGTACCTCAGAACCGCTAGTGCTATTGGTCTGTGAATGTTATCATTTCATGTATTTCTACGTACTGTTACAACAATAGATCTTGAGTGAATTGGAAAGCTCTTAAAGGGTGCACTATTTTTTTTCGGCAGTGTAAGTAATTTTCCCTGCTAACAAGCTACTGCCAGGAACATCTTACTTTGGCAAGATGACGGATTTACTACAGGACTCAGCATATCGTCGTCTCCACAAGGATTCAACTGATACAGTACATCGACCCTCCTCACATCCAGCCAGTTTTCTGAACATCTTAAGAGGAGCTTAAGAGTACAAGTGCCAATTTCACCAGGGATTTATAATGCACCTAAGATATGTATGGAAAGGATTTCTCTTCGCTTTAATGTGAGCAATATAGGAACCGCAACATATTACCTAGCAGAACATCTGGCTCCTCTTCTGAGCCCTTCAGTAAGAAAATGTGAACACCATATTCGAAACTCAGAAGTGTTGATAAAGTGACTGAAGAGTTTGTGCCTCGAACCAGCTGAGGTGTTACCGAGTTTCTATGTGGTCTCTCTATTCACACGAATACCTCTGGTGGATTCACTATACCTTATAGCAGCTAGCGCAGAACATCTTACATCTATTCAAACGTGTGCTCACACCGCCTTCATTTCCGTTTAATAAACAATATTTTGAGCAAACTGACGGTGTTGCTGTGGGTAGCCCTTCGTCTCTCACAGTAGCAAACCATTTTATGGAAGGCTTCGATGGAAAAGCTTTTCAGTCGGCGGTTTTGAAACCTAAATGTTTCTGGGGATATGTGGACGACACCTTTATAATACGGACACATGGCGTAGCAACGATTCCTGCTTTCCTGCAACACCCTAACTCCCTCCATCCCAGCATTAGCTTCACCACGGAAATGGAGAAAAATGTAGACCTCCCGTCCTTAAATGTCTAGGTCCGCTGAAAAGAAGACGGTTTCTTACGTCACTGTGTTTTCTGTAAACAAACCGACACTGACCTATATCTACGAGCTACGAGCTGCTGTCACCCATCCCAATACAGTGGTGTATTACGGACTCCCGTTCATAGGGCTACAGTTATCTCAGATCCATGGAACTTATCAGCGAAGCTTAGCCATCTTCGCTCTGTTTGTACAAAACGGGTACTTTGATAAACAGATTCAAAATGAATTTCAGCCTGGTCGCACTAAACCTCAAAGACAGCCAGAAGTAACGGAGAACAACACGAGGATGGTATTTCTAACCTACGATAGTGGCGTGCATTTTATGATCGGCTAGCTGTTCAAGAAACATCAAATAAAATGTTTTCCACCCCCCAGCGCGAGTGCAAACAAACGATGCTGAGTCTAAGGAGACCATGGATACATAAAATCCTGTGACTGTGTAGGAAATGATACACTGGCCAGACGTGTCGCACCGTCACAGATAGAGGCGCAAAATATAGCCATCTCACCACACTGGGTCAGCCAGAAAAGTCGGCTGTTGCTGAACATTGTCTTGACACGGGACATAGCATGAACTACGGAGAGACGAAGATCCTTTCGTCCACCTTCACGTACTAGGACTCCGTGATTAAAGAAGAAGTCAAAACACGTTTAAGTAAAGACCTGAGACACGGCATTTCAAAGTAGCAAGGCACGCAAACCAGCACTGACGATACTAAGGAAACGTCGGTCGCAAATAAAAGAATCCAACAAGTTCACACAAACGGTAATCGGTGTCCGGACACTTAAACTGGGCGCCAACATGCTGTACGCGCGCGCGCCGGGTCGCAATTTGCGGGCGCGGTTTTCCGGGGTCGCGCATGCGAAGACCGTGGCCCGCTTCCCCAGCAGGGGGCACCGGGTGTCGTCGTCCTATACAATTCGTCTACAATGTTTTAGCCCCACCCTTTGGAGCCCGTGCTTTTCTAGCGAACCAGCACATATAGTAGCGAGCCGCTGCCCCAAAGCGTTAGTAAGATCCTGAAGATGAAGAGCAACTGCCTCGTTGAAATAAGGTGGCCGTTTCACGTTTTCCGATACGACGCCCGTGAGCCATACTGTCTGGTCATATGAACGCGACCACCTGTCAGAAGCATGAATAACCACCTTTTGCAACGTGAACTTCTGCGAGACGTGCAGGAGAGAACCAGTCCTATAAGTAACGACAAGAGTGTGCAGCCATGTCGAATACAGTGCCTTTTTCGGGTGAGGATCCATGGCGCGAACAGCCCGATCGAGGTGTTCCCACTGATTCTAGGCTGGGTTTAAATACGAGGAGTTTAACGGCCAGGGGAGTACGGTAAACTCATCCTGGAGCTCTTCGAACCACGCACGTACACTGTGAACTGTGTGATACGCCGCGTTGTTCTTGCTGGTAGATGACATCGTGACGAGGAGAAACAAACTGCATGTAGGAGTTGTTATGATGGACATGGATAGATGCGCACTTACGTTGATCCACTGTGCCTTCCAGAAAAGCAAGATCACGCAAGGAATGCCACGAGTATATTCTCCATACCGTAACAATACCTCCTTATTTGCTTTCAGACGTTTCACGCCGTACACGCCAACGGCCATCTGCCCGAAGGAGCATATAACGTGATTCATCTGGAAAGGTCACCTCTCGCCACTCGCTGAACGTCCAGTTGCGGTATTGGTGTGCAAATTCCGGCCTTTGTCGACGATAAACAGCAGCCAGATGAGAACGTGAATTAGGGGCCTGCTGTGGAGGCCCATACGCAGTAGCGTTAGCTGAACGGTCGTTGAAGCGACACTGTTGGCAGCTCCTTGATTCCTCTGGTTGCACGTCTATTTGCACGTACACATCTCCGCTGCCGTCGTTTATCCCTGTCATCTATGGCCCGTGGTGCACTACAGTCTTGGATAGTGCCATTTTACCATCAACGATATACTTTAACGATGTCGACACGTGAACAAAAAAATGGCTCTGAGCACTATGGGACTTAACATCTGTGGTCATCAGTCCCCTAGAACTTAGAACTACTAACTAACCTAAGGACATCACACACATCCATGCCCGAGGCAGGATTCGAACCTGCGACCGTAGCAGTCGCGCGGTTCCGGACTGAGCGCCTAGAACCGCTAGACCACCGCGGCCGGCGACACGTGAACAGTTTACAAAGATGGCCGTATCGGAAATGCTTCCACCCTTGGGCCGAAAGCCAATGACAACGATATTTTGAACGTCAGGTAAATCGCTCCGTTTGCACACTACGACAATGACTGCACTATTTTCCGCGTTGCCCCGACACATCTACATCTACATTTATACTCCGCAAGCCACCCAACGGTGTGTGGCGGAGGGCACTTTACGTGCCACTGTCATTACCTCCCTTTCCTGTTCCAGTCGCGTATGGTTCGCGAGAAGAACGACTGCCGGAAAGCCTCCGTGCGCGCTCGAATCTCTCTGATTTTACATTCGTGATCTCCTCGGGAGGTGTAAGTAGGGGGAAGCAATATATTCGATACCTCACCCAGAAACGCACCCTCTCGAAACCTGTACAGCAAGCTACACCGCGATGCACAGTGCCTCTCTTGCAGAGTCTGCCACTTGGGTTTGCTAAACATATCCGTGACGCTATCACACTTACCAAATAACCCTGTGACGAAACGCGCCGCTCTTCTTTGGATCTTCTCTATCTCCTCTGTCAACCCGACCTGGTACGGATCCCACACTGATGACCAATACTCAAGTATAGGTCGAACGAGCGTTTTGTAAGCCACCTCCTTTGTTGATGGACTACATTTTCTAAGGGCTCTCCCAATGAATCTCAACCTGTCACCCGCCTTACCAACAATTAAGGCGGTTTATTTATCGTCATTGCTAGTGCTGCCACCTACCGTCTGTCAGCGATTACTGAAAGCTGATGTCGAGCGTGGGCGGTGGTCCGGTTAATGTGACTGGACAGTTTATTAATCGAGTAAAAATCCATTTTATGTTTGTTTTCGGAGCACTTGGGGCAGTCTTACACCCCATAACACGTGCTCGCTTTGCAAATGGTATAAATGGAAGTACACACGGGAACGCTGGCATTGCTGGTGGTGGACAGTCACTGCGGCCCAGGCCGGGCTTTGTGCGGCTGGGACGGCCGCAGTTTTAATCTGAGCCGCACAAAGACCCAGCCGTCATCTGCCGCAACCACTGTGCCCTCGTCAAAAACGGACAGGCGGGCGCGCGATGCCTTTCGAGCTGCGGCTAAGTCACTGCCACCACACCAGCTGAAGATTACTCACTAATGATGCGAATGAAATTAATTTTATTCGCAGGTGTACTGACATTCCGCAGACAGTGAGGTCGGAGCATCAAACACGTTACGTGAAACGGGAATGACAAGTTTCCGTGGCTACTATGTACGGCTTTCCCCAACCTCGAAATTGTAAGCTGGTATTTTCCGAAGCCCCAAAATGGGTACTGGTATACGTCGAGTGATTTTCTTCCCATAATGGCGTTTCTAAACAAACATAGCAAGGAAACTAAACGTCCAAGCAGGAAGCATAGTCTCACGCAATCGCTACACACGAGGGCAGGAAATGGTCAATTAAAATGCTTACATTCCGCTCCCGATTCTGGTTGGTAGAAACACCTGCATGTTAAACAATTTCGTGGAGCGGCTGGGAATAGCGAAGTCGAGGAGACGGTCAGCGGTCTACGTGGCGTGTGGAGGTCGTGTCTCTTCTGGGACGACGGTAATGTCTTCCCAGTGCATTTCAGGACTCTGCAGTGTGCGTATGGTCATTATCAACCGAGTTACCTCTTGCAGTAGTGAAAACAAACAGAATCTGAAAGTGCATTCGCGTGCCGTGCCGGGGATTTGTGGTTGAGTACATTCCCGTTTCTAGGCAACTGTTGCCCGTTTAGTGAATGTCCAGACGCTCAGCAGACAGATATCTCAAATCAGGTTGCGGGGCCCAGCAGTTACTTGGACTGTGGTGCTTTAGTCACCGAAGCGGAACTGGCAAGGTTTTAACTGAAGGCCAACACATTAGTTTCTGTGGAAACCTGAGTGTTGTGCTTTTATGTTATTTTTCAATACTGAATTTAATATGTATTTCTGTTCCGTTTTTGTGGGGATTACTGGCAGGTGTTGTTAGTATCCAGCTGGAGTCGGTGTAATGAACTATTAGCGTTGAGCATATTCCAGTCCAGTGGTCGGAAGTCGCACTCTCCCTTTGAACGTTTAGATTGGTACAGTCCTAATTATTAACACTGGAGTGGTAGGAGTTTATCCCTGTTCCGCGGGCCAAAACGACGCTGGTGAATCTTACTTACACCGTTTTCACTTGTACATCAGTGCAGAAAATTAATCTGGGACCGCCAATAAATGTTCCTGATTAAATCTGTGAAGAAGTACATGCGTAATTTTTTTCCCGCTCGCCGCACATCGCCGAGAGGGGACGGATTCTGTCCGTGGCTGCATTTATGATTTCACGCGACGCCGCGCAAGATCATAGGGATGTACGAAAAGAACGATTCAGTATTATTAAACGACCATCTCCATGATCGTTTGTGTTGGGCAGCAACACCAATATCCACGGAGAAGTTGCGTATGCCTGGTGACATCCTATCGGGGATAATATATCCCCGGTAGGACGTCACCAGGCATGGGCCATAACGGAAGTCACGTGATGTACGTTGAAACAGACAGCAACCTTTGTCGGACTCTTCCTCATGTATACGTTACCTAATCCCAAATCTGTAAATGTTGACAGAGCTTGTAAAGGCCTACCAATGGTGAGCTTATTACTTTACTAGCCAACCTATAGGCCTAGTAGTCTGAGGATGACCTTTAATGTAGATGTTGCTGAGAAGACAACCACGGCCCATAAAAGAGGGAACTTATCGTAGTAAAAAAATGTCGCAGAAAAGCAACGTGAATAACTCAGCGCCGCTGTGTGCACCCTGACCTGTGTCGCAGGCCTCTCACAGCGGTAAGTCGACGGCGCGGAGAGAATAAGGCAGACGCTGAAGAGAACATGGCCTTGCCAGCCGTAGATTGAGTTGCTTAAAATACTGTAAAATAAAGGAGTACTCTGTTGTACTATGCCTCGTACAGATGTACGAGCCAAGCTCGAACTGGTTTCTAATGCACAGAATTGTGTCAATTCAAGTTAGAGTATTGTCTATCTTGAATTGACACAATTCTGACGACGTGCTGCTTTATAATTACGAAACAAATATACTGATTTTTTTAAATCAGTTTTTGACTGTGATTTGTATTTCGAATTTAGAGAAGTGTTAAGATGGATTGACGGGACGATTTTCTACCAGTCTAGACGAAGAACTGGTCTGTAACATTTTAATCGGGATCTTAAATCCTTTTTTATGAAAGTTACAAGCCGTTCATTCCGTTGAAGACTGCTACTTGTGGTTTTGACACTTGACAGTAACAGTTATAGGCGCTTTCGTCCATCGACCCTGAATAGGCTACGCAGTTGTATTTCAATCAATTCAGGGTTAATTTGCTATTATTAGGTGGCAATTACACAGAGGACTTGTCCAGGCCTCTTTGTTGTGTGGCATCTCCCTAGGCCGATAACTTGAACCCTGTGCGCCTTGGTTCCGGTGGCCAGTTGGTCGATCAAATCTCATACACCGAAGTAAATACAGTAAGCGCCCCAAGTACAGGAGCGCTGCCACAAGCTTCAATCAGTTCGCTTCGTTAGGGCATCCGACCACTGCCGGTCACAGAAGTAAAACTGATCATTCCAAAAGTACAGTTGAAGAAACAAGAAATTACGTTTAGATTACAACTGGTCTCGTAAACTCCGCGACCTTTAATGGGTTTTGGTAAAGTATTCACCCAGACCAAAATAGTTTTAAAAAACCTTTACGTTTGTCATAACAATGTTTTAGTCAGTAGCCTGCCCTCCGCTTCTACACTGCACAAGAATATCTGAAATATTTGAATATTTAGCACCACTTTCAGCTTCAGAATGCTGTACTCGGAAATGCTCCGCAGCACGTTATTACGTCACACAACTCGTCCTGCTCCACATCCTCGTTTACGTCCCGTAACTGCGAGGCTGGGGAGCGGTAATCTGAAGGCAATGTCGTTTTCTTGATAGCCTCTAAAACGCACTACCGGTACAGAGAGAACTCTTTAACATGTCTACAGCTACAGCCTATATGCAAGGTGTAAAACCTACGTACACAAAATATTACTGTGGTTATACGCGATAGAAAGACTTTTGTATGTCACAAAAGTGTCACAGGTGCACCGTTTCCCCACTAGAAATCCATGAAGGTTTTGTCACTAGAACTGTTCAAAGACGGTGTTCCAACAGCCGTGTGATGGATGCTATTTAAGGAATGTTACTGAAGCTGCCGTCCGTTTACACTAATGCACAACTGGCATTTGCACGCTAGTGACTGTCCAGTCTGTAGCTTCAATCAAACGGGCAATCAGCTCTTCCGGAGTGTCTCGTACCCCAAACGCTTCATAAACCCTCCAGAAAAATCCACTGCTGAATACCGTCTCTGGACATCACTAGCGTTTGTGGCCCCCTAGCATGGAAACATTTCACCTGCAACGTTTCTATTACATAAAAAGGTATTTATTTTTATCTCCTTAGAGTAGATTTTGTATATTAGCGTTTTACCCCCTGTACTCTTAAATATGTTCGGCAATTTTCATATTTTCTACATCTAGATCTACATTTATACTCCGCAAGCCACCCAACGGTGTGTGGCGGAAGCCACTTTACATGCCACTGTCATTACCTCCCTTTCCTGTTCCAGTCGCGTATGGTTCGCGGGAAGAACGACTGTCTGGAAGCCTCCTTGCCCGCTCGAATCTCTCTAATTTTACATTCGTGATCTCCTCGGGAGGTATAAGTAGGGGGAAAGCAATATATTCGATACCTCATCCAGAAACGCACCCTCTCGGAACCTGGACAGCAAGCTACACCGCGATGCAGAGCGCCTCTCTTGCAGAGTCTGCCACTTGAATTTGCTAAACATCTCCGTATCGCTATCACGGTTACCAAATAACCCTGTGACGAAACGCGCCGCCCTTATTTGGATCTTCCCTATCTCCTCCATCAACCCGATCTGGTATGGATCCCACTCTGATGAACAACACTCAAGTATAGGTCGAACGAGTGTTTTGTAAGCCACCTCCTTTGTTGATGGACTACATTTTCTAAGGACTCTCCCAATGAATCTCAACCTGCTACCCGCCTTACCAACAATTAATTTTATATGATCATTCCACTTCAAATCGTTTGAGTCATATTACCAAATTACAATCACCCAAAAAGAAAATGGCAGAGAATTCAAGAAACTTGCACACCTATGGTGGACAATTAAGTCTCAAAACGCGCTGTATGCAGATACTCGATTAAATTCTAACTGGTTATGCTGTACAAAATGTTATTCACACTTTCGAAATTACTTTATTTGTTGTGTGGAAATGAACGTTTTGATTCCGTTTAGGAATATCTAAACTTAGTGACCACGTCGAGTTCGCCTTGAAAGCTTTTAATCTCTTCTTTTTCGTTAAGGGGACTGAATAACGCTTAATTGGATGCCGAAAACTGATTCTGCCAGCGCCGGTGCAGAAAAAGCAGACGCCATTAACGTGGCAATCACCGGCCGTATTTTCGACGTCCCTCCCTTCCCTTCCCTTCCCTTACTCGCTCCCGCTGTAGCAGCAAACGTGTCGCAGGAGCGACCGGCCTCGGCCGTCAATACTAGCCCGTCCCATGACGGCAACGTTCCAGCTCTCGCACTGCGGGACGCTCTTAAAGCCGCACCAAGCACAGTGCACGCTCCAGGCAGTGGGGCAGTGGTCACGTACGAAACCACGACAGCTCACCTGTTGCCAGTCCCCATCACTCCCCTCAGAGGTTAAACTGACTCTCCTACTGGTATTTCGACTCAACCTTTGCATGTCAGTTACATGATGTTTCAAACGAAACACCAAAAAACAATCAAAACAGAGTAATGAAATTTCAGGAGCGCATTTATCTAGGTGACATATTTAACTCATCAACATTGCAAGATCATAGGTTAATGAAACCGCGAAATAAGCCATTACAAATGTCAAATGCTGGTACATTAATAACCAGCGAAACCGCAAGAATGTTGAACGTAACCACGCAAACGTGCATCCATTGTGTTGTACAGGTGCCTGTTGTCAGTTTGTGGGATGCAATTCCACGCCTATTGCACGTGGTCGGTCAATATAGGAACGGTTAATGCTGTTTGTGGATGTCGTCCGATGATGTCCTATATGCGCTCGATTGGAGACAGATTTGGTGATCGAGCAGGCCAAGCCAATACGTCGAACACTCTATAGAGCAGGGCCTCCCAACGTGTGGTCCGCGGATCACTTAGGGGTCCACCGGCTCTTTCTAGGGGGTCCGCGGCCACCCTTCACCAAATTCGTGTAAAATAATGAGTAAAATTATTGAATAAAAATGTGAAAATCAAATTCAACACTATTTTTTCGTGTGAAAAACATGTGTACTTTTACTTCAGGTCGTATTCCCAAGCACCCTTTGCGGTTCCTAAGTGAGAACGCATACACATTTTAGGGCCGGAGAATGCGGCTTCTCTGATCTGAAACCTTTTACGCATGCGCGGAGCGAGCTTTGTCGACCAATAACAGCGCTCGCTGGTACGTATGCGGCCCCCAGGCATCATTAAATGTTAAACTTGCTTTGTCAGTGCACTACCTATTTCATGAGTCAATTTTTGGCCTTCAAGTTGTTTTCATTCATCTCTAAACCAAAGACTATTGGTACTTCGGGCGGGGGGGGGGGGGGGGGGGTCGGGGTCATTGGGAACATGGAACTTGCATTAAGAAGCTTTCATTTCCCATGGGTTTCGCTCTGAAACTTAAAGTTACTGTGCCCTTGACTGACTAGGGGTCCGCCATGGATTTTCGACTGAAGAAGGGGTCCACCAGCTGAAAAGGTTGTGAAGCTCTGTTACAGAGCATGCTGGATTACAACAGTGGTATGTGGGCCAGAGTTATCCTGTTGGAAAACACCCCTGGAAAGCTGTTCGTGACTGGCTGGACAGCAGGTCGGGACACAACACTGGCGTACGAATTTGCAGTCAGGTTGCGTGGGACAATCAGGGGAGTCCTCTTGCTGTCATACGAAATCGTACCCTAGGCCTTAACTCCAGGTTTAGGTCCAGTGTGTCTAGCACACGGGCAGATTGGTTCCAGGCCCTCAACTGGCTCCGTTCTAACCAACAGACAGCCATCACTGGTACACAGGCAGAACCACCTTTCATCAGAGAAGACAACAGACCTCTACCCCGCCCTTCTATGAGCTCTCGCTTGACATCAGCGAAGTCAGTCGAATGTACGTTACAGGGCGTCTGGCTTCTAGCTGTCCTTGAAGTAACCGATAACCCATTTGCAACAGTTCGTTTTGTCACTACGGTGCCAACTGCTATTCAAATTGCTGTTGCAGATGCAGTATGATACGGAAGAGAGAGACGCCGAATACGATGGTCTTCCCGCTCATAGCGCCCCAAGGCCGTCCGGAGCCCAGTCTTCTTACGACCTAACATTTTCGTGACCATTGCCACCAGCAGTCAAGTACAGTGGCAACATTACTGCCACGTCTTTTTGAAATATCGCAGAAGGAACATCCAGCTTCTCGTAGCCCTATTACTCGACCTCGTACAAAGTCAATGCTGATAATGACGTCTTTTTCGCCTTAAAGACATTCCTGACTAACATCAACTCACCACAACTGGCTGATACTCCTTCCAGCCCCCACCGCTACCATCAGCACTATTAGCATCTAACCAAACTTCAGAATAAAATAGTTTTTCTGAAAGTCTTTACTTTTAAAATGACGAGTGATAAATGATATTTAGTTTATATAGATGTCTTATTAAACAGCGGACGAATGAGTCACTGAGACAATTGGTACTGCTTATTTCTAACAGAATTATGAAGCAATTCTCAGTGCATCGCGAGTGCCACTTACAACTCGTCTAAAAAATTAAAAAATATACATATTGATTGTAAATCACTTGATTGTTGGACTCTTTCCTTCTGAACTGACAGGAACAGGACAACATCAGGCGGCTAATGCTTTGTGCCGGACCACTGCCACTACCAACAACAACAATAACAGAATAATACTGTATATGCCCTACAGCAGCGTAGTAGCCACCACATAGTTCCTGTTGTGCTGTCAATTAGTACGTTTATCTGCTACGAGGTGAATAATGAAGCAATTTCTGATCCACTGCGGGAACTACCTGCAACTCGATGAAGCCATTATCATGAGTTACTTAAGTATATGTGACATATGTGTTTCAGTTTTACTGCCATAGATTCGTGTTACGAAGTACGTGTGTGGTAGGTGGAGTATGTGAGGAAGATGACGTTCATCCATCCGTTTCGCAATGTGTAATCTATGCACTGTGTCACGCGTTAATGCTCATATTTGAAATATATATACTGGTAATTTATGCTATCAGTATTACAGTCTTAAGAAGTAGCGGTAATTGTAATGCTCTTGATGAAGCGAAGACAATCGACCGCTTTTGTTTTTACCCCTCAGTAAACCATTTTACCACTTGAGGTTGGGAACCACTGCGCTACTGTCATCCCGCCAAATTCACAATGACGATTATCTCGAACGTGTATTCGGTGAAGTTGGTTAGGAAATGCTCCACGATTAAATCTCGTACGAATCATGTGACGTACACGTTTTTTATTCGCCGCAACTGTGTGGAACCAGGGCTTCGACGGAATATCTGGATGTATTTACCCATAACATTCCCCTTCAGTGCCTATCAATGATTGATACTCGTCTTCACACTGGCGCCCAGGTCTTCTGTGTAGTGCGTCTTCTGGTCCGATGGCGGTAATGAGATGTTTCTGGATAGCAATCTTCATGGCCAAGGCTCTTAAGCTGCTCGGCCGCCTCAAGGCTACGAGCCGGCTACAAAGCGGAGGGGACCTTGGTTTTACAACCGCAGACCTGACAGATACCGCAAACACTGCCCGCACCGTCCGGGAAAACGGCCGTGCCAGCAGTTACGAGGGGTCTAACGGCGCGCTAAACGCAGTTGAGCACAGCAGCAAAGCTAATGCACGTTTCGTGAAAACGGATTCGCGTTCTGTTTCCAAGGCAGTGTTCCCCAGCTGGAGACCACGAGCAACTTTCGAGTACACGGTACAGAGAAGACGATAATGCAACTGTCCGCTACGCTTCGGAAAAGTTCAACTAACGCAGTTAGCACAAAGAAGAGACCTACGAATTACGTAGACTGTGGCAGAGATACAGGTGCCTCAAGAAATGAGAAGGGTGGCGCCCTTCACAAGGAACATACAACTTACGTTCTGCACTGCAGGAAGCAGCCTCTGAAAGCTGTTGCACAAGATCAAAAACAAACGAGATGCAAAAATTTTAATATACACGTACATCACTTAGCTTCCATCAACACTATGTTATTTACATCAGAAATGCAAGCTACTTAATAATTACGGTCGGTCATCACGTCTTTGATACGTCTTACGGAGACTTACCAATCAAGCAGCCTTAGACTGACGTAGTTTTGCGCTCTAGAGTATGTGATGTAGGAAGACTTCATGTCATAGACGGAAGAAGAAAGTTGTACAGTTCATTTCGGGTCTTTCCAGTCCTTATACCGGTATGCGAAAAGGTAACAAACAAACCCGCAGCACCAATACTCTAAAAAATTCGACGCGCCGCGAAGGAGTTAAGTAAATTGGTTGCAAACAAATATTCATACAGGTATCGATAGAAAAAACAATGCCATACATTTCGCCGGCCGATGCAGCGCAATGTCACAGCGTAGCTGGCAAGGATACTAGACAGGGGACATGTCGATACTAGGCATAAAGTCTTTGCGAATTTATTTCCGTGTACTCAGTTGGACAGTAACTATGCCTCACAGACAGACGCGTGAACAATATACCCAGATGTCAGTATTCGAAAAATGACATGGAGCTGGACTGAAAGAAGCCGGTTGGAGTTATCGGCGAATGGTTCGACATTTGAATGGAAGCGATGCTACTATTCGACGATGTTGGCAGGAATGGGTGAAACATGGCCGCACACAACCTCAAGCAGGACGCGGTCAACCTAGAGAGACGACAGAACGTGAGGACCAAGCAAACGTCAGGAAGGCACTCCGACGTGCAACTGGTGCTTCAGTCACCGTAAGGACCATTTATAGGCGGCTCACACAAAGCAGGCAGAGTTCACGGCGCCCCTAGCGCCGACTACCATTGACGTTTGTATACCAACACGCCAGTCTGCAGGGGCACATTCGGCCTGTAACCTCATTTGCTGGAGTGGAATTATCTTCAGCGACGAGTCCCGCTTCGAAAAGGGCCTCGATGACCAGCGATGACGTGTCTGGAGACGCCCCGGTTTTATCACTACAACTTTGCATCGCCAGTACAATATAACCTTGTTTACGTGGCCATCATTTTTTCCGTCATTTTAACGTGCTTCACAGTGGCAACTATTGACTGTGACAATCATTAAATTAAAGCAGTCTCCATGTACAGTGTCAGTTACCAAGTTACCACTGAGTTGCATAATACTTCATTGCCACTGCCGGTTGCAGTCCATTGGTGACAAAGTCGATCTCTCGAGGTTAGCTGAAGAATTTGTAAATATTCTAAAATACTCAGACAGAAGTTTTAATGACTGGTTGCGAAATGAATACGACACTGGCTACGTTTTTCGTTTGTTCGTCCGCAGACAATGACGGCACTGATGACGGATTGGCTGACAAAGTTTGCGTTTATTTATTTATTTATTTATTTTTCCAGTCCCGGTGGGATCAGTTTCGTCCGAACTATTGCTAGTGAAACGCGTAAGTGATCGTGCCACACATGAACGACGTAACAACCTGGCACAAACGGAACTTGCTGGTTATTTCGGTGTATAGAACTCATTTTTTCTCCAATATCCGCTTAGAATTTGCATGAAAGTAATGTATAATTAGAGGGTTTATGTAAAAATAAATACAATGTACACGGTCCAGTCACATTAATGTCACAAACGCCTGCGTTCGACGTCAACACGCAGTAACCGCTCACAGACGGCATGTACCAGCTCTAGCAGTGGAGGGTGAGAGTGTATAAAGGGAACGCGGAAACAAGTACCTACAGCCGTCGTCGTAATGTGGAAACAGAACTACTTACCTGACGTCCAAACAGGCATGACCTTTGGCTTTCCGGCCAAGGGTGGCAGCATTTCCGACACAGACGACTGTATAAACTGTCCGCGTGCTGCCGTGGTTGAAGTTTACCACGCATGTCAAAATGGCGCTATCCAAAAATGGCGTCGATCCAAGTGTTGTGCACCACGTGCCGTAGGTGAGAGGGAGAACGATGGCTGCGGAGATGTGTACGGATGTCTGTGTAAACGTTGAGCAACTGATAGCCCAGATGAATCGAGGGGCTACCATCAGTGTCTCCTCAATGCGAACGTTGATGCGTATGCACCTCCGCAGAAGGCTGGGATGTGTACACCAATACAGCAACTGGACGTCCACTGAATGGCGACAGAGCTTCCGTCAGATGAGTCACGTTTTATGCTCCATCGTACAGTTGGCCGTGGGCGCGTACGACGTAAAACGTCTGAAGGCAAACACCCAGCAACAAAAAGTCTAGGGGATGTTTTTGTGGCATTCCTATAGCAAATTGTTATTCCTCGGCACGATGGGATCTACCATCAGGACAATACAACGTTTCACACAGCTTGCCGTGTACGTGCATGGTTCGAAGAAAACCTGGATGACTTTACCGTCTCCCCTTGTCACCCAACTCCCCATATTAAATCCCAATCGAGAATCCGTGGGTCCACTTCGATAGGGATGCTCGCCCCACGGACCCTCAGCCGAGAAACCTAGCGCAGCTCGACACCGCACTGTAGTCGGCATCGTTCCAAATCCCTGTCGGTAACTTCCAGAACCTCACTGAGTCTCTTCCTGAGTAATTCTAATTTTTTTCCTGAATTTCAGGATTCCCATTATCCGTTTCACTACCAATTTTTTTCGAAATGAATGACTTTTCTCCGTCCAAATAGGCCTCCGAAGGCCCAACGGTACCGAACGGCCGCCGTATCATCTTCAGCCCAAAAGCGTCGTCGTATGTGGATACTGATGGACGAGGAGTCGTCACACCGCTCTCCCAGGCGCTGTCAGTTTTCGTGACCTGGAGCCGCTACTTCTCAATCCAGCAGCTCCTCAATTGGCCTCACAGGGGCTGAGCGCACCCCACCTGCTAACAGCGCACAGCAGAGCCAGGCGGTCGTCTATCATGCTCAACGGGGCTTAATTTCGGAGATCTGACGGGAACCGGTGTATCCATCGCGCCATGGCCGTTGGCAGTGAGAGACATTACTGTGTTGTTGTTTTAATTGACGTCTTATCGGAAGCAACATTATGAAA
The DNA here is from genome assembly GCF_021461395.2 of Schistocerca americana. Taxonomy (NCBI): domain Eukaryota; kingdom Metazoa; phylum Arthropoda; class Insecta; order Orthoptera; family Acrididae; genus Schistocerca; species Schistocerca americana. The sequence goes on along the minus strand of NC_060125.1, from coordinate 348,562,453 downwards.
AAACAGCTTTCCCGTGATTTTGTTTTCCAATACGGGGAGGAGTTGAAACATGCAGGGTTGTTCATAAGTAACATCGGGGTTTCAGGAGACAACTACGCGAAAACTGACACATACCGAAGATGGTCACATAACAGTGGATAGAGCATATGTCCAAGTTTTTCTCACATTACAATACGGGTACGGTTTGTCGCGTGGCCAGCATCAATCGGTGAACGTAAAGGGGGCCCCTCATGTGATCAATTTATTTCCCACTAATATTGTGTCAATGTATTGCGTGAAAGAGTGAGGCCAAGAAAGGCACAATATTTTAGCACAATATTTATCCCCAGGACGCGTTATTATAACTCTGCCTTCGTAGCGATTATGTCGACGCTCGATGGCGTAAAACTCACACACGTACTTACAGTACTGCCATAGCAATCGCTACTTGCTGGAGAAAAAAAAATCAAGAGGGGAAGAGGCGACGGGCGAATAAGTGGCTTGGACGGCATTCTATACACGGCCATAGAACTTGCGGCAGAGGAAGATGACCAATGGAATAATTTAAGGATGAACGAAGAATCTTTCTACGAATTGTTGGACTTCGTTATACGTTATTTGCATAGAAAAGATTTTGTTCATATATTCGTCTGATTTCATTTTTCACAATGCTGGAACAATCTATAAATAAACATGACAAACATACACTATTGGAGGTGATTGGCATGTAACGCTTCTATTTATTTCTGCAAATTACAATTCTATTTCCTGAAATGAACAAACAAACAGTTGCACTGCTATTTTCCCGTACTTCTGTCGAATGTTTAGCAGCATGATGTATTCATACTCATATGGAGGCGCTGTATTACGTGTTTAAACGTCCGCACATCAAGAAGTCCCGGCAGGTACAGCTGTGTGTTGCGCGATATAATCCTCATACGGTATAATATATTGAGCGAACGGCAACATTTTTCAAACTCTGTTGTTTCTTTCGATATTCGTTCAATAACGCTCTCAGATGGTCAGTATTACTGCGCAATGCTCAGCGCTGCGCAATAATACTGGAGGTCTGAGGGCCCCTTACTTCACTGACAAGAAGAGTTGGGGAAAGCGCAACAACAGCCCGTTTTTTTAAATATGTTCATAACGATGCCTATCTGCAAGCAAGAATTAATTATAGCGAGCAAAGGGTTAACAATGAAACTTGAGACGGCACAATCTCAAGGAACAAAGCATTATCAAGCTTATTTTTCTAGAGTTACACTGATACATAACAATAACATGCAGCCAGTCCCCACTGTTTTTCTCATAAGCTATCGTAGGTCACATACACTGAGGTTACCAAACTCCTAGGATATCTACTAAAATCGTGTTGGAGCTCCTTTTGCCCGGCGTAGTACAGCAACTCGACGTGGCAAGGGCTCACGAAGTTGTTGCAGAAATATTCAGCCAAGCTACTTCTATAGCCGTCCACAATTGTGAACGTGCAACCGGCGCAGGATTTTGTGCACTAACATATCGTTTATGTCCCGTAAACAATCAATGCGGGTCATGTCGAGCGATTTGGCTGGCGATATTCGCTCAAGGAGGAGGCGAGGGAGGAGAAGGATGAGATTACTATTTAACGTCCCGTCGGCAATGATTTCATTAGAAGCGGAGCACAAGCTCGGATTGGGGAAGGATGAGGAAGGAAATCGGCCGTGTCCTTCCACAGGAACTATCCCGGCATTTGCCTGAAGCGATTTAGAGAAATCACTGAAACCTAAATCTGAAAGCCCAGACGTGGGTTTGAACCCTCTCCTTCAGAATGCATGTCCAGTATCATTCGCTCGAATTGTTCAGAATGTTCTACAAACCAGTGGCGAACGATTGTAGTCCGGTGACGTGTTTGGGAACACGAAGTCCATGAATGACTGCAAATGGTTTCCAAGTAGCCGAACGAAATAATTTTCACTGAATGATCAGTTCAGTTAGACTAGACGACCCAGTCCATGCTAGGTAAAGACAGTCCACACCATTATGGAGCCAACACCAGCTTGCACAGTGCCTTGTTGACAACTTGCTTCGTAGGGTCTGCGCCACACTCGTTCCCTACTCTCACCTATTACTAACTGAAATCGGGACTCTTCTGAGCAGGGCACAGTTTTCTAGTCGTCTAGGGTTCAATCGATATGGTCATGAAGCCAGGAGAGGCGATGCAGGCGATGTCGTGCTGTCAGCAGGTGATGATCGGTTTGTCGGGCGCTCAACTACGCGGTCATCAGCCCCCGTACAAAGTCACAATTTTTACACAGTCCAATCTAACCGCTGTCACGAATGATGATGATGAAATGATGAGGACAACACAAACACCCAGTCCCCAGGCAGAGAAAATCCCCAACCCGGCCAGGAAGCTGCTAGCAGAGGCACTCGAGTCGATCATCTGTTGCCGTAGCCTATTAATGCCAAATTTCTGTCCTAACGGATTCGTTCGTCGTACGCCCCACACCGGTTTCTGTACTTATTTCACGCAGTGTTGTTTGTCTGTTAGCACTGACAATTCTACGCAAACGCCTCTTCTCTCGGTCGTTAAGTGAAGGTCGTCGGCCACTGTGTTGTCCATGACGAGATCTGATGCCTGAAATTTGGTTTTCTCGGCACACTCTTGACACTGCGGATCTCGGAATACTGAATTTCCTAACGGTTTCCGAAATTGAATGAATGCCCCATGCGCCTATTTCCAACTACCATTCCGCGTTCAAAGTCCTCGCGCGGCCATAATCGCGTCGGAAACTTTTTCACGTTGATCACCTGAGTATAAACGACAGCTCCGCCAATGCACTGACCTTTTATATCTTGTGAACGCGATCCTACTGTCATCCGTATGTGTGCATATCGCTATCCTATGACATTTCAGTGTACGCTTATCGTTTACGAATGAAGGTAGTCTAGCTTAAGTACATCAATCTTTTCAGATATGTACAGTAATGGAAATAAGCATTCATACACTAGAGCGTGGAAAAGTAAACTACCTTTATTGACAATGCGAAACCAAAAACACTAACTGGATATGCACTATACACATTGGCCAGTCGCCAATGCAGCTATGCTGGTATATAGAACGAGAATGAACAAGCCTTTACAAAACAAGATACAAAAACGTCTGCCAAGTTCTCTACTGCGCTGGGAATTAAGTATTCATACACCAGCAGAAAATGACGCTTCTAACAAAGCCAGAACATGTTTAATACTTCGCATGCATACTCTTCCGATGTATTGCTTATCGCAACCTCCAAGCTGGACCAAATTTCTTGTAATTTCCGACGTGATACTTTCCCATTCTCGAAGAAGAGCCTCTTTCAAAGAGGCCTTACTACGGGTGTCGTGTTTTCTCAGTCGTGTTTCCAGCTCACTCCACAAGTGTTCGATGGGATTCAGGTCCGGACTCTGAGCTGGTGTTTTAAGAGCGTGCGGAGTGTTGTAGAGCAACCACAGCCGGACAATTTGCGCCGTATGTTTGGTATCATTGTCCTGTTGGAAGTAATAATTTCTAGGAAGACCCAAAGCGTCAACACTCTGTTGCAAGTTCTGTTTGAGAATGTTCATATACACAAATCTGTCCATGGTACCTTCCATAAACACTAATTTTCTGACACCGGAGGCTTACATGCAGCCCCATACCATTAATCTACCACCTCCGTGCTTCACCGTGGGTTGAATGATGTTTCGGTCGAGGTCTGTATTCGGTCTCTTCCAGACCACGATCCTACCATCATTGTGCACGATATTAAATTTGCTTTCATCACTAAACAATACACTATCCCAGAAGTCTGCTGTCTTGGATACATGCTGTTTCACGAATGCCATCCGCCACTTCCTGTTCTTGTTGCTGATGTAGGGCTTTCGTCTCGGGACCCCGGCTCTGTAGCCCGAACGATTGAGAATGGTACGAACTGCCCTTGGAGTGATGTCCTTTCGGAAGTGGTCATATACATATGCGGATAGTGCCGACGCTGTCGTTTTCGGGTTTTTATTGATGATTCTTAGTAGGATTCTGGTCTCTCTTGTGGTAAACTTCTGTGGACGACCGTGTCGTACACTGTTTATTACTACATGTCTGTCCTTATATCGCTCAATGATAGATTGCACAGTCGCTCGGCTTCGACCTATGACGTTCGCAATTTTGGCATACGATTTGTGTTGAAGATATTGGGCGACAATGGTGTTTCGTTCCTCAATGGCCGTTTCCTTCCCCTTGCGGCCCATTCTGCTGTTCTGTTGCTTCCTGCCGCCACACGACTACACAAGTGTGGCATGCACTCCGGGGCTGCGTCAGCCGTTTGTTTGGTTGAAAGTAGTCCGCTATATGAATTCATTTTGGCCTGTCGAAGACCGTGCGGAGTGTAACATATTTTATTTTCCCAGAATAGATTCATGGCATACGGGAAGCTTCATTACCAAGAACATGGTTATCTGACGCTACACCATCGTACTTATTCGTATCGGCGCTGTGGGTGATTTACTATCCCAACATACCATCGTAGTTTGTCACCACCTACTGTATGAATACTTATTTCCATGACTGTATTGAACCCTTTTTGTCAACTGTAGTTCTTGGGGTACGCACGTTCTGAGTTTCGCCGACTTAGTTCTATCAACACTGGCTATTTTAGTATCTTGTTCCTTCTCGGCAAAACGCCTGAACGTCCGTGTGTGTGTGTGTGTGTGCGTGTGTGTGTGTGTGTGTGTGTGTAATAAATTGATAGGGACCTGTCTGCGAATGATTCGTTCAGGTCACCTTGCTTCCATTCGCTCTGTTGGAGACGACGCTTGCCAAGCAACCTAATGAACATTTTGCGGAGGAAACGTGTAGGCGGCAGCATAAAGCGTGGCCTACTGCGCTGCGTGCCGGGCAGTAGGGATTCAATGGGGCAGGAGCAGACGTACGCGGCGGCGGCCGCGGGGGCACGTGCGAAGCTGCCTAGCTAGACGTGAGTACGCTGGCGCCGGTTGGCTGCCGGCGCTGGCAGGGAGCGGGCCAGTCGACCTGCCGGCCGCCTATCGACCCGCCTCACGCTGCTGCTGCTGCTGCTGCCAGCGCCGCCGCGTATCGAACGCCGCCGCCAGCAGAGCACAGCGGCGCGGCGCGCTAGCCGGCTGGCTGGCGACAAGGCATCGGGCACGGGCTTGCGCCTGCTGCGGGTCAGTTACGTGCGCGAGGGGGGAGGGGGAGGGGGCTGCTGGTGCTGCTGCTGCACTCACAGGTGACGGCTACGCACATCCCCCTGCCACTACACACAGCAATGCCCAGTCACATTATTACGACCACCTGCTAGAGCCAGTACAACACTGACCGCAGCGTTCGCCACACGGTTGAGATAGCCTAGAGCGGACATCATCTTTACGGGCAGTCGAAGTCACGCTATCTCCAATGCTAACTACCCACGTTTAAGTGGGAAGGTACCGCTGCGAAGATCGTTAATTCTTTGTAATTTGCGCATTTTATTGTGCACTTCGTCAGGAATATCACTGTCGAATTCTACTACTGTCTTACATTTCTTATTCGGTCTGCAGCCTGTTTAGTTGTAGCTATCCACGCTAGTCGACCCATTGCGAGCTGCTTCATCTCTGCCTAATTACTATAACTCACAATCTTTTGAACCTGCTTACTGTGTTCGTGTCTTGGTCTCCTCCTACAATTTTAGCCCCCCCCCCCCCCCATCCCACACACCCACAGACACACGCTTACTTCCATTATCAAGCTGACATTCTTTGTAACCTCAGTCAACCGATCCATTCTCTTAGTCACGTTATGCCATAAATTTCTTTTATTTTTCACCAGTTTGATTTAGTACCTTCTGTTTAACTTCTGTACACAAATATCGACAGAAAATACTTCCTACTATTTAAATTTATACATTGTTCAAAAAAATTAAATCAACACTTGTTTCAACGTCCGGTGTGTGAAACCTATTTTGATACGCGCGGTACCTGTGATCTTACTTGCCTGGCTTGACATCTTCGCTTCCAATGTAGGCTGCGTTATGCATTAGTCTCAGGTCACTTCTCAGAAGGAAGTGAGAACCGGTAACCCAGTGTTTTCTTGTCGGTTACACAAATGGTAATTGCCATCTGTGGACGTTGTATTCAACCAAACACATGTACTACGACATCTTAACGCATTCGAAGTTGCAATGACGGTTTGTTTGATCAAAAAAGAGGCACGCGTGTAGGTTCATGCCTCTTTCTCGACATGTGCGTGTGTACACCCTGGACGCCGATCCGTGTGGGGAAAGCTACCACGGCAAGGCGCACAGATGTAAACGACACTTATAGCCGGCCGTTGTGGCCGAGCGGTTCTAGGCGCTTCAGTCTGGAACCGCGCGACCGCAACGGTCACAGGTTCGAATCCTGCCTTGGGGATGTGTGTGATGTCCTTAGGTTAGATAGGTTTAGGTAGTTCTAGGTGACTGATGACCTCCGATGTTAAGTCCCGTAGTGCTCAGAGCCATTTGAACCATTGTGAAACACGTTAGAACTTAACAGGCCCCCATTAGATTAGATTAGATTAATTATTCATTGCATAGACCCATAAAAGAGGGAATCCTCCTGGGTGTGGAACATGTTAAGTTCTAGTACAGTTTTTTAAATAATAATTATTAAATAGTTGAATATTTATCGTGATAGATTGAATCGAAATTCTATTTGTACAAAACATTTATTAAAACACATACGTTACTCCAACACTCTACAGACATGTTTCTCTCATAGGCGCCAACAACAGGATGCTCGCTCATTGCTCTCGGAGCCGCCTCCCGCACCCACTGCCTGATGTCGTGTCAGGAATTGGTTCAAAAATAGTTCAAATGGCTCTGAGCGCTATGGGACTTAACTTCTGAGGTCATCAGTCCCCTAGAACTTAGAACTACTTAAACCTAACTAATCTAAGGACATCACACACATCCATGCCCGAGGCAGGATTCGAACCTGCGACCGCAGCGGTCACGCGGTTCCAGACTGAAGCGCCTTTAACCGCACGGCCACACCGGCCGGCACTTAATGACCGAGAGCAGCTGCATTTGTGTAGAGTTGTGAGTGCCGAAAGCCAAACAGCACTGCGTGAAATGACCGCAGACATCAATGTGGGACGTACGACGAGCGTATCCGTCGGGACAGTGCGGCGAAATTTGGCGTTAATTGGCTATGGCAGCAGACAACCGACGCCTCTGCGTTTGCTAACAGCACGACATCGCCTACAACACCTCCCCTGGGCTCAGACCATATTGGTTGGGCTCTAGAAGACTGCAAACCCCTGCCCTAGTCAGACGAGACCAGATTTCAGTTGGTGAGAGCTGATTAAGTGTTCGAGTGTGGCGCAGGCCCCACGAAGCCATGGACTCAAATTGTCAACACGCTAGTGCTGGCTCCATAAGCGTGTTAGCTGTGTTTACATGGAATGGATTGGGTCATTGACTGGAAATGGTTATATATTCGACTACTTGGAGACCTCTGGCAGCCATTCACGGACTTCACGATCTCAAACAACGATGTAATTTTGATGGATGACGATGCACCATGCCACCGGGCCGCAATTGTTCGTGATTGGTTCGAAGAACATTTTGGTCAGTTAGTGCGAATGGTTTGGCCACTCACTTCGCCCGACATGAATTCCTTCGAACATTTATGGGACATAAGCGAGAGAACAGTTCGCGCACAAAATTCTGCAGCGCCAACACGTTCGCAATTATGGACAGCTATAGAGGCAACATGGCTGAATATTTCTGCAGGGAACTTCCAACAACTTGTTGAGTCCATGCCACAGTATACAGGGTCTTACAAAAAGGTACGGCCAAACTTTCAGGAAACATTCCTCACACACAAAGAAAGAAAATATGTTATGTGGACATGTGTCCGGAAACGCTTAGTTTCCATGTTAGAGGCAATTTCATTACTTCTCTTCAAATCACATTAATCATGGAATGGGAACACACAGCAACAGAACGTACCAGCGTGACTTCAAACACCTTGTTACAGGAAATGTTCAAAATGTCCTCCGTTAGCGAGGATACATGCATCCACCCTCCGTCGCATGGGATGCGCTGATGCAGCCCTGGAGAATGGCGTATTGTATCACAGCCGTCCACAATACGAGCACGAAGAGTCTCTACATTTGGTACCGGGGATGCGTAGACAAGAGCTTTCAAATGCCCCCATAAATGAAAGTCAAGAGGGTTGAGATCAGGAGAGCGTGGAGGCCATGGAATTGGTCCGCCTCTACCAATCCATCGGTCACCGAATCTGTTGTTGAGAAGCTACGAGCACTCCGACTGAAATGTGCAGGAGCTCCATCGTGCATGAACCACATGTTGTGTCGTACTTGTAAAGGCACATGTTCTAGCAGCACAGGTAGAGTATCCCGTATGAAATCATGGCGGTGAATCGAAGAAGTGCAGTACATGCTGACGAAACTAAAATGAGCTCGAACATGAAAATTAAGCGTTTCCGGGCACATGTCCACATAACATCTCTTCTTTATTTGTGTGTGAGGAATGTTTCCTGAAAGTTTGGCCGTACTTTTTTGTAACACCCTGTACTCCGCCATGGGATTTGTTGTTGACTCATTCAGCAGAAACTTTGCCATCGTACAGAAAAGCGTGCACAATTCAACTAGTTTCATTTTCAATATACGTCCAGCATAACATATAAGAGAGAGAGAGAGAGAGAGAGAGAGAGAGAGAGAGAGAGAGAGAGAGAGAGAGAGAGAGAGAGGGGGGGGGGGGAGGAATGGAGAGAGGGAGGGAGAGACCCCAATTCCCGATTCTTCGATCAAGTTGAAACGTTTGCTTGCAGCAAACTACTGCAATTCTGTACAGGAGTTCCTCGTAGCTGACTGGAACTTTTCTCTGTTGTGTGTTATTTATTCGTATACTTACAAAATTTCTGTCGTGCTATGTCAAATCTTTGGTTCTGGTTTTAAATTTTCCTAATCAGCACTGTGTGAAGTATGTACTGACTCGTTACATGATGACGTACGTTTGGCTCGCATGGCCGCACCAAATCTGACAGGCAAACGAAAATAAAAGAGCAGACGTACGAATTAAGACATTGTTGAATATTATAGACTGCGACTCGCTAAAGAAAAAGGTCGAGAAGGTATACGGCAGATTTACTACCAAAAGAGAGAGGAGGAGGAGGAGGAGGAGGACTGAGTTGCTACAGAAAATACTGCCATAAATAAATAAAAACGTTCGGATGAACGAACAACAAAAGGAGTTGCAAGCAATTACTCTGGGTACGTCGTAAGATACAGAGTGAACTATAAATGAGGGCAGGAGCGTGCTCCCATGAGGCGGCACACGAGGTGAGCTTACGCATGCGCGCGCACAGAGCGGGGAAGGGGTTTCGGCAGGCGCAGCCCAGTATCACGAGTTACAGCCTCTGCGGTCCCGAGGGCCAACCTCCGCCACGAGTTCCGGTGGTCTTGAGTTACGGGCAATCAAGCCGCACAAGAGGAATACGGGGCGCCCGCCTGCAGTGCTGCAGCCCGAGTCCTTTCCACAGCCTCGGAGCCAAGCTACGTGCCAGGGGAAGCTTGGCAAGCGCGGCGAAATACAGTGAAATCGCGGGAAAGCTGGAGAACTGTTAACTGATACAGAGCAACTCTTGTTAAGGTTTGTAATATGAAGCACAAGTCTTGATATATTTGGCATGGGGTGGGTCTCCAGGATTCCGAAGACACAAACTTTAGTACGTAAGGACGCAACTCGAGCTTGAAACGACCTAATAATGTTTTTCTCAATTATTTTTAACTTTTGAATGGCACCACTATACAATATTGCGCTCTCGAAAATTAGATCAAAATGGTGCTACAGCCGAAGTTGGCCAACAGTGAGCTATAAACACACACTATTACAAGTAATTATTCCGTAATGAATTAATAAAGTTGTCATTTAAAGGTTCGAATAACACTTTAAAGTTAGATTTACCTATCATATCGAAATTATGGAAGAAACAGTGTAATAATTCGACCGCATTATTAGTAAATGAAACGAGCAAGGTGCCAGAAGACCATGTATCGTTTTTTTATACAGTTAATAGCAATTGCAACTTGTCAACAAAATTCAATAGGGAATAACAACGAGCAACAACAAACGTAATAAGAAGGTTGAACTTGACAAACTGCAGACATTAAAAGAATAATTTCTTGAGAAATTACGGATGCAATGTAGACAAAAGCTGAATGGCGAATAAGCGATGAAAAGAATATTTAAGTACACAGATGATATGAAATTCGAAGTCACAGAAATAACATCTAAGAACTCTTTAGAAATAAAGTACTAAATTTAAACTTACACATAAAATAAAACATAGGACAAGTAGTGCTAAAAGAACGACACCTACACGAGGAAACGATATCGCACTGACAGTAAGAAGGAAAAGAACAAAAAACAGAACGTAATTTTAGTTTGTCGTAGTGGAAGCTCACAAGCAACGATATGTACTGTATATTATAAGCGCCAACAGTACTGTATGCCGAGGGTCTCGCATTGTATCCCTAGTCTCCTCAGAATTTCCGAATAGAAATTAGTGTTTTCAGCTGCCCATCACACGAAAACAAATACATCATGTGAATTATTCGGCAGACAGATCATGATATCTCATGTCTCAAGTTAATTAACTAATGTTACCAACATTAAAATGGTTGCTGTAAATAAATGTCGACAGGGAAGAAAGAATGTGTTCCTGCGTTTAAACAGGCAGTGACCACTATTTTTGATGATTTTCTCTCTCTAATTTTCCTTGTCATTATAGTAATTATGATAACAGCGACTACTGTATGAGACGAGGGAAGTTCACTTCCGTATCCCGTGATTCAGCTTGAGATGTTTACATTGAACGCCATAATTTTAGCGTTTAAGGTGTATCGTACACCGAGAGGAAAAGAGACGGATACTCCGGAATAAAATTTTCACTCTGCAGTGGAGTGTGCGCTGATATGAAACTTCCTGGCAGATTAAAGCTGTGTGCCGGACTGAGATTCGAACCCCGAGCCTTTGCGTTTCGCGGACAAGTGCTCTACCGACTGAGCTACCCAAGCACAACTCATCACCCGTCCTCACACCTTTACTTTCGCCAGTATCTCGTCTCCTGCCCTCCAAACGTCGCACAAGTTCTCCTGCGAACCTTCCAGAACTAGCACTCCTGAAAGTAAGGATATTCCGGAGACATAGCTTAGCCACAGCGCACTCCGCTGCAGGGTGAAAATTTCATTCTGGAAACACCCCCCAGGCTGTGGCTAAGTCATATCTCCGCAGTATTCTTTCTTAAGGGAACCCTAGTTCTGCAAGGTTCGCTGGAAAGGTTTCGTGAAGTATGAAAGGTAGAAGACGAGGTAGACGAGGTACTGGCGGAAGTAAAGCTACGAGGATGGGTCGTGAGTCGCGCTTGGGTAGCTCAGTCGGTAGAGCACTTGCCCGCGAAAGGCAAAGGTCACGAGTTCCAGTCTCGGTCAGGCAAACAGTTTTAATCTGCCAGGAAGTTTGACAAGGATACTGTAGATTGACAAGGCTGCTTACCTCAATCGTTGCACTCGCAGAGCGGCTGTCGGCGCATGCAGCTCGCAGGTCTCCAATAGTAAGAAGCCTTACTTGCAAATACGTGTGGCAGGGATACGGAACTGAGTAAATCCAAGGAACTCATACCCGATGAAACTCTCGATAAAAAGGCTTAAAAAGTAATAGTAGCCTTGGCACTACTGAATGGCGTTTAACTACGAGGGTCACTCCAAAAGAAATGCGCACTATTTTTTTATCCATCTTTTATTCTACATGTTTGAAAGTTTTACAGTGTGTAGATACATCCTTTAGGAACAATATTTTCATTTCTCCACATAATTTCCATCCCTCTCAACTGCCTTACGCCATATTGGAACCAGCGCCTGTATACCCACATGGTAAAATTCTGGACCAACCTGTTGGAGCCACCATTTGGCACCGTGCACAAGGGAGTCATCGTCATCAACCCTTGTTCCACGAAGAGAGTCTTTCAGTTTCCCAAAGAGATGATAGTCACATGGAGCCAGGTCAGGACTGTAAAGCGGGTATTTCAGTGTTGTCCATCGGAGTTTTGTGATCGCTTCCATGGTTTTTTGACTGACATGTGGCCGTGCATTGTCGTGCAACAGCAAAACATCCTGCTTTTGCCGATGTGGTCGAACACGACTCAGTCGAGCTTGAAGTTTCTTCAGTGTCATCACATATGCATCAGAATTTATGGTGGTTCCATTTGGAATGATGTTCACAAGCAAGAGTCCTTCGGAATCGAAAAACGCCGTAGCCGTAACTTCTCCAGGAGATGTGGTTTTGAATTTTTTTTTTCTTGGGTGAAATTGTATGATGCCACTCCACTGATTGCCTCTTCGTCTCTGGTGAAAAATGATGGAGCCATGTTTCATCACCTGTCACAATTCTTCCAAGAAATTCATCTCCACCATTCTCGTACTGTTCCAAAAGTTCACTGCATAGAGTTTTCTCGTTTCTTTGTGAGCCACTGTCAACATCCCTCAGGAGGACATCCAACAACTCTGTCCATCAGTGCTACACCGAATAACTGCTTGCATAAGGGCCATAGATGGAACAACCCGTTATATACTTGCTTCTCTTGAATAAATCGTCTAATTTTTCTGAAATTGCAATCACTTATTTGTCTGTACACGTACTGATTACCATCCCATTCGGATAATTCCTTCGTGGTGCGTCTTTTTTCGTCTTAAGGTGTGCAGAGGAATCGTTTCCCGCTAAAGATGCGAATGATATTAAAAATATTCATATTACGTATTACATATGACACGTGTTATTGTGAAACACGTTAGAACTTAACATGCCCCCATGTTAAGCTCTAGTACAGTTTTTTAAATAATAATTATTAAATAGTTGAATATTTATCGTGATAGATTGAATCGTAATTCCATTTGTACAAAACATTTAATAAAACACATAGGCTACTCCAACACACTATAGACATGTTTCTCTCATAGGCACCAACAACAGAATGCTCGTTTCTTGCTCTCGGAGCCCCCTCCCGCACCCACTGCTTGACGTCGCGTCAGGAATTAACGGACTTTGACGGCAAGGAGGCTATGTCGAAAAAATGGTTCAAATGGCTCTGAGCAAACAGGTTACGTGATGAAAGCGGGCATGGCAATATTGAGGATTGGGACTTAACATCTGAGGTCATTAGTCCCCTAGAACTACTTAAACCTAACCAACCTAAGGACATCACACGTATCCATGCCCGAGGCAGGTTTCGAACCTGCGTCCGTAGTGGTCTACATCTACATTTATACTCCGCAAGCAACCCAACGGTGTGAGGCGGAGGCCACTTTACGTGCCACTGTCATTACCTCCCTTTCCTGTTCCACTCGCGTATGGTTCGCGGGAAGAACGACTGCAGGAAAGCCTCCGAGCCCGAATCTCTCTAATTTTACATTCGTGATCTCCTCGGGAGGTATAAGTAGGGGGAAGCAATATATTCGATACCTCATCCAGAAATGCACCCTCTCGAAACCTGGACAGCAAGCTACACCGCGATGCAGAGCGCCGCTCTTGAAGAGTCTGCCACTTGAGTTTGCTAAACATCTCCGTAACGCTATCACGCTTACCAAATAACCCTGTGACGAAACGCGCCGCTCTTCTTTGGGTCTTCTCTATCTCCTCTGTCAACCCGACCTGGTACGTATCCCACACTGATGAGCTATTCTCAAGTATAGGCCGAACGATGTTTTGTAAGCCAACTCCTTTGTTGATGGACTACATTTTCTAAGGACTCTCCCAATGAATCTCAACCTGCTACCCGCCTTACCAACAATTAATTTTATATGATCATTCCACTTCAAATCGTTCCGTACGCATACTCCCAGATATTTTACAGAAGTAACTGCTACCAGTGTTTGTTCCGCTATCATCTAATCATAAAATAAAGGATCCTTCTTTCTATGTATTCGCAATAAATTACATTTGTCTATGTTAAGGGTCAGTTGCCACTCCCTGCACCAAGTGCCTATCCGCTTGTTTTCATACTTAGTTCAACCTGTTCCCGTGAGTGGCGTCGCCACAGCATGGCCTCAAGATGGCTGCTACACTTGACGTTCGTCAGAAGCAACGTTCTGTCATAGAAGTCCTGTGCTGTGAAAACGAGACAGTGGGAAACGTCCACAAGAGGTTGAAAAAGGTGTATAGAGATGCTGCTGTCGGTCGCAGTACAGTTAGTCCCAGAGGAAGATTGTCCTCGCAGCGGCTTTTCGCGGATGAAGCTGTAGTATACAGAGAAGTTGCAGCATTAGAAAATTGCAGCGAAATGCATGAAGATCTGCAGCGGATAGGCAAGAGTGACGTGCTGTAAAACTTTCACAAGTGCAGAATGAAAACTGTATTTTTACAAAAATAGTGTGCCTTTTGGAGTGACCCTCGTAGCTTGAAGCCTGAAGCTAATGTATTCGGCGTGGCACCTTTCCCACACAGATACGTGCATCCCGCGATTCCCAGTCTATCTTCTGTTTGATCCTCTAATCTGCCATGCTCTGAAGATTCGAAGTTCGCAACCGACTGTCCTGGCGACGACACAGTCTGCGTGTTGTTGGGCGCGGCGCCCCGTCTCGCTGGACGCTTCCATATGACGTACATGCCTCGCATGTATGTGACATTACCATATTGAGAACTGATCACTAGGCACAGAAGTCACGATCGAGTCACAGACGTCCCGATCACGCGCTCACTGAGGGAATCTCGAGTCACGAGTTGCCTGCCCTGTGGCCGCTCCGTGTTTGCTTAGGCTGTCCAGCCAGGCGCCTCACTGTCGCGCAGTGAGCAAACGATTGCACAAGCGCGTCCACTGCCTGCTTCCTGCATCTTTAGCCTACAACATGAATTCAATACTCTGTTTCACCCAACAGTACTAAAGTTTGCCACAGATTACAGTTGCCTCCTCCCACTGTACAAGTCAGCCACCATTTCCGTCTATGATGATTTGAGGCTGACGAGACGGCACAATCTTAACTTCTCGAATTACGTTTCCACACACAAGCGCTCCGGACCAAAAACTTGTCACCCCAAGTTATAAACCACTCTAATATCGTGTAACACCGCCTCTAGCCTAGACAAAGGCCTCATTTCGTGGAGGAAGACAGCGCACAAGTTTGTTCGGGGTACGTCAGATCCAACCGAAATCGCTCATTGATGGTTAGTTCCACACAGAGCTGCCAATTGGCAGGATGTCGACTGCTACGTTTCACTCGTGTCCCAAACAGTTCCAGACATATTTTATGATCTCAGGATCAGTTGATTTAGCCGGACAGTCGGGGTGTGACAGGGTGCCTGAGTGTTCGTCAAACGAAGACCGTGTTAGTGCAGCCATGTGAACACAGTTCCTGTCCTTCTGGAAGACGGGAGTGTCCACAACATACTCATCATGAAGATGTAAAAGAAGGTAACCTAGAATGTCGAAATAAACATTCTGGTACATGTTCTCGGTAACCTAATTGATTGGGCCTAAAACATGGCACGAAAAATTCCCCCCCCCCCAAATTTCACACAATATATTGTTTATATTGTATTTCATGGTTCTATAGGCAAGATCAGCATGTATTCTTGGTTTTCAAGTGGTGTATTGAAATGTCCATTAAAACTAATCTCGCCTTGTGTGTGTTTTGTCGTGTGGTAATATGCTAGTAAATAGCTGTGGTAGATTTCTTGCCGCGTGCTCTTGAGTCCGTTGAAAGTCGCCGTGTTTATTTACTGATTCGTTCCTCGATCTCCCCAGCGTCTCTCCAACTTCACGTCGACGTAGTGTCGCTGGAACTGTTTATAGTATTTAGAATGACTAGGAATAGTAATATTTACGTTAGAATCACACTTAATTATTTATCAGCGATGAGCACTCGTTTACTACTTCCTTGAGTACAGCGTTTACTCTTACTATCGAGTTGTAATACGAAATATTCAGAATTATAAGTTCCCTTCGTCTTTATCATAGCAAGAACAAAACCGGAGTCATTAACATTAAATTAAACAATACAGATAAAAAAACCACAGATAATGCAACATCATTTGATAATTAATGTTCGCTTTTCTTACGCAAGGAGTGACGACTTTGGATCCTAGACACAGCAAAATGTCTGACACAGTTATTTCCGTAATGAAATGTGATATTAGAACAACCATCTCCGGTATGAGTTACACGCCCCACATAGTGCGTGTAAACACATCTTGAGACGCACTCGACGCCTTACATCATTTGAAAAAATGCAAAATCACACAATGTCGAAGCACACTACACGCCTCCAATCAGCTACTGCCCATGGTCTGTGTTTTTTTTTTTTTTTTTTTTTTGTGCCACAGGAGCGTTACAATTATGTGCCGCTCTGGGCACTGGCCTTTTGCGACGTATTCGTCTCCAAATGTTAACAGTATTCCGCTCCCTTTGGAATTTCCGCTCGGAGACTGGTAGGTACGACTTTCATCCAAAGCCATCTGCAGTTCCTGTAGGGTTTGAAACCGGCTATCATTGACAAGGCGAGACATATGTACTCTCTCTTCTGTCCTTTCCCCTAATTCTCTATTCAATGACGTAAGTCGCTCAGCATTCTGAAGACGCAGGTAAGTGCTTCCGAGATCCAAGCATATGCTACCGCGGAGCTGCAAACAAGAGAACGAGACCGCGAGCACTAACGATGTTAATTAAGAGCTAAGGGCTGAAGGTGGTAACATGCAAAAGTACGCCCGGGTCGTCGCCCCGCGTGAAACTAATTACGCGGGTGCTAATCACTTCTGCACCGCGGAAGGCACTCGGCGCCCGTACCAAGTCTAAGCGTAGGGCTCCACAGATGAGGAGGCCTGGCATGAGGTCGTTTACGATTAACTAACATTGCCCACCGTCTGGCACAAAGCCATTCCTGTTCCCCGATGCGTCGCAACTACTATGACGTCTCCATTCCACGACCAAATCATATTTCTTGGCGGCTTAAGCAGAACAGACACAAGGACCAACGAGAACACTACATTCCTCGCAGGCATAAAATAAATAAATAAATAAATAAATATGATTTATATGCATGAGTATACACAAATTTATAATAGTCTTCACGTAATGTGGTGGAGATTAACTTAAAGGGCCTCTGGAGTGTCCGGTGCCACCTGTTGAAATGTAAATAGTTTTCGATACTTGAACGAATGAAGCGGAACCAGCATAAACAGGCATAGGCAGCAATGTTGGGAGTCGCATACACAGGTAATACCATAAATCACACATGCATGTAGTCAGCACTTCTTTGGTAACGTTTACCGAAGGAAAGGTGTCACCCTTAGTTACAATGTTTTATATTATTAAATTTAAATAAGTTAATGTAAAGTCACTCATTCGCCACAGATTACCGACTTCAAAAGATTTTATACAAATGTTTGTCGATTTCAAAAACGCCTTTGATTCTGTTGGCAGGGGAACTACAGATAAAATAATGCGAGAATTTGGCGGAAGCCTAAATCAGTGAAACACTTATACAGACACAGTATCTAAGGTGAAATTTACGAAGAAATGTCTCTGTTTTTGAAAAAGTATACGGCAAGGTGATGACTGTGTTCTAGAAAATGCAGTGAGAATTTGGGAATAAAAAGTGATGAACATAAGATTTCATCTTTAAGGTTGGGAAGAGGAAACAAAAATATTGCAATAAAATGTCTCTTGTTTGCAGATTACTTTGCTATACTGCCTGAAAATGTGACGTCTGCTATAACACAATTTAATATTTTAGAAGAAATAGCCAGTACGACCGGCTTAAGAATTTCCGCAGAAAAAAATTTAACAAATATTAAACATAGACCTAAATTTCTGACAACATATATTGGACAGGTGGAGATGGTTAAAAAGTGTAAATATCTTAGGGGAATAATCCAAGAAAATTGTTTAGAAAAAGCTGCTGTAGAGAAAAGGATTCATAAAATGATAAGGGCGTAAAGTACTACTACATATTTGCAACAAAAAACAAAACGCCTCTAAAAAAATCCACAAATACGGCTTTACAATACAATCATAACGCAAGAGTATCTATTCGCAATGGAACGTCTAGCACTGAATTATAATTTATAATAATTAAAAATACTAGAAAGGAATTATTAACAAAACATCGGACCCCGAAAAGCTATGGTAGGATGGAAATTACATAGTAATAATAAAATTTAATGGGACATAGAAAGGTAGTAGAAACAATACTGGTAATATTTGGCCATTTACATCGAATGCAAGAGAGTAGATCAACTAAAAAGATCTTCAAATGTTTGTGCGGTAAGGAGTCAATACCAAGTTGGATTCACTATGTAAAACAGGATTTAGAAAAAAATAAATAAAAGCTGGTAAAAATAAATGACAGACGTGTTTCGAGGCGACAGTACGGAAGGATCCACTTAGGAGAATGAAAAGTATAATCTGGTCTGAAGCGGTCAGAGAACACGAAGAAAATCGCAGAGAACTGATGAACGAGCACTGGAAGGAAAGCAAATAACAACGAATAAGGAATTAAAATTGGTATGCGGTCCTGTGCTGGGCCATCAGAGAACGGGGAAAAAAAACTAAGTCCGGAGTGAATCTTGCACTCTGCATCGCAGGCGAAGAACCCTGGACGAGTCTAGACAGATAATTCGGGATGCAATTCACAGTATCCCAGCCGAGATGTTGCAGCGGTCAATGAGGGATCTGAACAGCAGATTTCACGAATGTATTCGTACAGGAGGCCGTCATCTAAAGGACGTAATTTTTAAGAAATGATAAATTCCATCAATGTATCGTAAATGGCAAAGTTGTAAGGCTTCACTTACTATGAATGCAATTTCTTTCCTTTATCACTTCTAGTTTTATTGGATTGTGGAAGTGTTCCCGTTTTTCTGTGTCACCCTGTATAATCTTGTATTAAATGTTCAACACAGTAAGTCAAGTGTTAAAGTTTCAAATTACCCAGACAATAAAGGGTGCCCAAAATCTGTGTGAAAAGCTTGCAAGGCCGATGCAAACTAGAGAGGTGCTGAAAAGTAACTGTTAAGAAAAAGAATTCGATACGTTGCGCTATTTCCGAACCAATTACCACTGAAGTTTGCCAACCAGGCTGTTGCGTGCGCAACTTCAAGTGGCCTGTCAGAGACAATTAAAGATAGCGAAAGAGACTGCTCTGTCTGTGGCTCGGGTTCGATCCTTGCTACTGTCCAAGGTTCAATTTTTGTATCGCTCGGTAGCTCGATTTTAGGAAACCAAACGAAGAATACATTTGGCGACAACGTCTCTGGCAGGCGGGTAGAATCTGCACGCACAACGGCCTGATTGTCTAATTTCAATGCTAATAAACTCGGAAACGGTGGAACGTCTCTAATTTTTTTATAACAGTTATTTATCGAGAAAACCTATTACGCAGCACACTTACAGGCTTTTCAGATTGTTTCTGACCACCATGTACATTCATCTAGTATCTGAGAATGACAGCACATAGCGACATCGATCAAATTTTACACTGTCTTCAAACCTTTTCGAAGTATCCTCTCTGACCCCCCTCCGCTCCTCCCCCCCCCCCCCCCCCACACACACAGAAAACAATACAAAATAATGAGAACAGTTTGTCGCTTACTACATATTCGCTGTCCATGCAGTAAAACTTCAGCGTAAGCGATCACTTTTTAGTTTGTTACTTCTTTACTACCAAATCATTTGTGAAGTGATCAGACGATTGAGACTGTTTTATACATGGGAGTTCGATTCTTTAAAGAATCGGTAGTGTAGGCGGGAGGGAGGGAGGGAGGGAGAGGGTACTGGTACTGACAGAAAGGACGAAAAACACTCATTAAGTGTTGGTCGTAGATGCACTCCATGTCTTGAGACTATAAGCTGTTTGAACATCTAACTAAAAGCAAGCTATTTTCTTTTTCTTAAGAAACGCACACACACAGACACGCGCGCGCGCGCGCCCACACACACACACACACACACACACACACACACACACACACACACAAGCACTGTATTCTCACTGGGAGCAGCCTACCACAACTAAAAAAATTTAAGTAATCAAATTTTATTTGTTCTGCTCTAGTTGTTAAGGCGGTTCACCTATTTCAGCGCAAACTTACTGACGATCTACAGGCTAACCACGTTCGATGATTCCCTGAACAGTTTCCAACTCTCCTGTCCTTACACTTATACATTACCTTCATTTCCAATGCTACCGTTTTCCTGTTTTCATTTCTTTTTCACATGTTATCACATTTGGCTATAGACTTACTTATGTATCGGTAGATTTGAAGTTGAGACGATACCACGGCCAACTATGATTAGTTCAATGTTGATGAAGACACTACCGGCCAAGGAGCATTTGACCACTGAAACACTGTGCAGAAGTTACCCAAAACAACTCTTACGTAAGTAACGTCACACCTTTTTGTCGAGGTGTGATGGTTTTATTCACGATTTAAATACATCATACTGTTGCCAATTCTTTTGCTATGAAACCTTATTTTTCAATATAATCTATGTTGATTTCTATGGCCTTATTGCACCTTAATGTAAGAGTGCGTATGACGTCATGGAGCCACATGACTGGTCTTCGTCCCAGTTAAATTCTCGCTTCGGCAGTAACTTCCCCATCACTGCTTTAGTGCTTCTCGAGGAGTCCGTACTTGACGATGCCAGATTCAGGTTTTAGGACATATTGAGTAAGAACAGTCCACCGAAGTTTCTGACGGATGACCGTGGCCTTGCGTTACGGCGTTCGCATTTTTGTGGTCACGATCACTCTGTAATCGTTTCTTCCTTTTCTTAACAGTCTCACAACAGACCTCGGAGTTGATAATTTACCTTGACAGAGATCATCGAACGGAATAACCAATTCAGAGTACCAGAAGAGTGTAGCCCGTGACTTTACCAGCTGGGGGTAGTTTTTGAGCTACTACCTCGACAGTGAAATTGTGCGGTGGCATTGCGAGGATTGCCACTTTGTTTCAGGCTCAAAGTGCTGGATCCATGTTTCATCGCCTCGCCTGTGACAATGTTTGTCAAAAAACCGAAAAGAGCACGAAATTCTGTACAGATTTTCCTTCTTTCCTCTTTATGCTCATCAGTTACTACATCGAAGTACCAACGGGCAAAACCTTTGAATACTCCAACTGGTGGGCAAGCGTGCCACCACAACCAACAGAGGCGCTAAGCTCAGCACTGAGTCGCTTGACTGTTATTCATCGTTCACCTCGAATCAGTGTGTCCGCTCGTTGCAACATTGCAGGCGTCACAGTTGTGAGCGGCCAGCCTGCGTGTGGGAGATCACACAGATTTCCTCCCTGCTGCTTCTCCGAACGACTTAACAGTGCGCTTTCATCCATTATCGGTATCCGCAGACATTCTCTAAATACCTATGAATATTTATCATCGTCTGAATTTCCGCCAAAAGAAATCCAATGATTGTTCTTTGCTTGGACGGCACCTCAGTTGAAGATACAATTTTGAAACTGGTTATAGAGCTACCATCTACTGGTAGTTACTGGAAATCTATGCGAGGGCGCTGGAATGTTTAATGAAGTCACAAACAAATTAATATTTTTTTAATCACGATTGGCCGAGAAAAAAAAGTTGTTGTACTACTTATTGATAGCCCTTTGAAACAATAAATACACACCTTATTATTAATTAAAGTTAAGTCCACATTATAATGAAAGTTTAACCCTCCAAAAGCAGTAACCGAAATAAAATAAATTGTGACTGGTTACAGTAGTTTTTATTTTTTCAGTTAACGTTTCTAACGGTGACGATCAAGCCTAACCTTATACGTTTGCATTTAAACCACAAACAGTTCGGTGTAAGGTTACACAGAATACCAACAGACGTTAGACGAAGAAAAAATGTAGGGTGACAGACGATTTTGGTAATACTTTGTGAGATTATCGTCAAAGTGTACACTAAAATGACAACCGAGACGTCGACCTACATTCCACGGGTCCACCACAGCTGGGCTTCAGCTAGGCCAGGGGGCAGCGATCGATAACAGCGCCGAAGGAAAGCCCTCGCGGAAGCCGCACCAGCCGCGACACTAACGATGAACACATCCACGTCGCAGCTGTATGATCAGTTTCGAATCTAACAAACAGTTTGACACCCACGAACATTGAGTGAAGATGGATCTCTATATATAACAGAAAGGAGAGTGTACGTAAGCTACCGGCGCTGCTGCTCCGTGTAGTAGGTCTGGTTAAATTACAAGCACGGTCATCTACCCTCACATTATGTTACTGGGCTAGAAACAAGAGAGAGATTACTCGTGTCGATATTACGCAAGACAGGTAAAATATTATAAAAAAAACATACGCGCAGAAATATCGGCAACACATATATCTATTCTGTGCTCAGCTAACATAACACTATTGGATTATAAGAGGATGGATGTTACTCTCTCCATCTGTGCAGCACAGACTGGTGGTCTACGTTTTCCATATAACAGCTTACTCTTCAGCTTCCCATTATCATTGACCTCATTCTGAAAGAGGCCCGGAAGGAATGAATCGGGAATAGGAAATGAAATCCGCTGTTATCTAATATTTAAAAACGCCAATGAATCGCTGAATTTATGGTTAGGGTAACTGCCATCCAAGGAAATCTCTTCGGCAGCTCTAACGTTTGAATGAACTCTTTTTAGAGTCCAAGTATAAACTGAAGAAACCAAGCAAGACGGTTTAGCTCCAACTTCATGAGATATCATTAGGTGAGTTGTAACAATTTAACCGACTGCACGCCGTTCGAGCAAATATTGTGCAAAGCTAAAAAATGCTGCGACCTTGCAAACTACTCTGACGACAGTGGTAGTTATAATGGCTCACATCGCCGCAGTTATAAGCGACGTTGCTAGATAGATATACACGCTCCATTCACGTTAATGTGACCACCGCCTACGTTTGACTTCAACGGGCAATAAGCACTCATAGGTGGCAGGGTACAAGCGCTAGCGTTGGTGGGTGCATAAAGTTTACCGTGGGGATGCCAGAAACAGAGCAGTCGTGGTAATGCAAAAACGGAACGATTTACCTGACGTCCAAAAGGGCATGATCAGTGGCTTTCGAGACAAGGGTCAGAGCATTTGTGAAACGTCTAAGCCTGTAAACTGTGCCATTCCACGAGCGATCTCGTCGTTCTGGAAGGCACAGTGGATTAACGGAAGTATGCATCTATCTTTTGGGATCAGGTCCAGCCCTACACGCAGTTTAATTTTCCTCGGCACCATAGTATCTACCAGCAGAACGATGCAATATTTCATATAGCACGCAGTGTTGCGTGTGTTTCGAAGATCACCACAATGAATTTTCTGGACTCCTCTGGCCACCAAACTCCCCCGATATAGTCGCCAATTACGCGCCATGGATCCATAACCCAGAAACTTTGACGTAAATGCAAAGTATTACACCAAGGACAGTATGACTGAACGTCACAAAAGATGTTCTGTAGTACTTTATCTCTGGTGTAATGACTAAAATTTCATCCTTATGCGGCCTAATTTACAGAACTGAAAACAGCCATTCCTACTAAGGAAGAAAGATGACACTACACCATAACTACTGGTTGTTTCTAAGGTTAGTGAAATTTTCCGGGTGGAGATCGCAACACAACATGCTGAAAGGACGTCCGCGAGCAGCTTATCGCCATCTGTTGGACACTGAGAAAAGGTCGAATCTAAGGCATGAAGGAGCATCATAAGGACAAATCACAGAGACATATGGCTGTAATGTAATGACTGCTAAACAACAGGTGACTAGATGGCCGCGAGGCAACAATGTGGCAACAGCAGCAGGCATGGGTCCTTCCAGAAGAACTACACAACGAGAAGATTGTAGGTTTGATCGACTGCCCCTCGCGAATGAACGAATAACAACGGCTGAAATCACGGCAGAGTTTACAGGCACTCGAGTGTCACCGCGAACCCTCGGGAGCAGATTTCTGGAAGTTGGGTGAGATCTTAAGTAGCCATGCTTCATTTACCACTGACATTGTATCATAGACAACAGATTCATGGATGGTGTAGAGCCAAAGCCAACTGGAACATTAAGTGAATAATTTTAGTGTTAAACGAAGAATATCGCTCCTATCTGATGTGGTTGGACTGAAGCCAACGCATCTATAGACGACATGGTGGAAGAACACCGGAAGCAGCAATTCTCAAGAGCCATACACCTCTAACGCGTGGTATCTTGGTGTGGACAGCTACTGGATATGACAGTGGAATGTAACTGCTGACGGGAGGTTGAATAATGGCCAGTAAATGATAAACCATGTTGCCATATTTTTCACGTCCACGGTACCAATGCCATATTCCAACAGTATAATGCGTGACTCGACACTTCAATTCATATCACGAATTCCTTGTGGAACGTATGGATCCTAATATTCCCTGCTCGGCCACCTGATTTGTTTTCTATAGTCCTTCTCTGGGATGCCAACGAATGACGTATACTTTCAAAGAACTCGCCAGACAGCTACCTTCGTGAACTTACGCACCATTTGTGTCAGGCATGGCATGAAACTGCTTGAGATGACACTCAGACGCTTGCATACCACTCCGAATACAGAGGTGTATTCATTTCCAGATGGGCTCACAACTCATACTCATGTTGATGATTGTTTTGTTTTGTTTTGTTCTGTTTTAGGGCGCGAAAACAACTGAGGCCATAAGAGCCCATGTCATAACTTAGGACACCGATTTGTAAACGAAGTTAAAAGCGACTATACGTTACGCCCTGTCGACGGAAGGAAAGGGAGCCAAAAGAAAAGACTTCCCTTTGGAGAAAGGTATACAAAATTTGCCGTAGAAACACCTGAGCTCCCTAACCGAAGATCAAATGTCCTCCGCCACACTGCTACGCCTGATAAAAAGAAAAACGCGGTAGAGAGCCCGCGCGTAGTTCGCTAAAACGACCGATAATTGAGACGGCAAACATACACTGGGACGTAAGCGATTAAAAAAAAAAATTAATAAAGGGCATAGAATAAGGAAATGGCGAACCGTCAAAGGCTGATGACAATGAGCACAAAGAGGTGGGGTATCACCACTTAACAAAAGGCGATGACTAAAAAGACAGTGTCCAATACGCAACCCAGCTAAAATGATCTCGGGCCGAGAGGATACCTTGGGAAAGGTTTAATGCCCAGAAGCTAGTTCCCTCGAAGGGAAGACCAGTGGTGACGTCAAAACGGCACCATCTGCCAACAGACAGCAACACGGAGATCGTACGAAGAAATGGAAGAGCTAGCAGGCCGAAGCAGGAGGACTGCAGCCTTGCCTCCAGAGTCAGCATCCTCATTTCCCGTCACACCGATGTGACCAAGAACCCACATGAACATAATAGTGGTTTCCTCAACAGCGAACAAATGGAAGCTTTATTGGACCCATTGCACTGTGGGGTGGACTGTGTACAGCACAGAGAGGCTCTGAGAGAGCATACGACACAATTAAAAAGCCTGTGTCGCTGTATATACTGGCTGGCTTGACAGAGGGCGAAGAGCTCTGGTGTAAAAATTGGGCAGTGTTCTGGAAGCCGACGTCGAAAACAGTCGGTGCTAACGACGAAAGCACACCCGACACCAAGGTCAGTCTTAGAGCCACCAGTGTACACAAGGGTGCTATCACTAAGTTGCGTATGGATGTCGAGAAACTTCCTGCGATAGATCGTATCCAGACCAGTGTACTTGGGAAGCGAATGAAATTCAAGACGAACACGGGGCGCCAAACGAAATCAAGGCGGTGAATGATTCGCAGCCATCAGGAACATGTCAGGTACAGAGAAGAAGGGTGCGCCCCGTACTGGCGGTCAAGTGAGTAGGCGAAAAAGGGGCCACAGGACGGTTGGGCGGACTTGGAAGACAAATGGTATGAATATCTACTGAGGAAGACATCAAGTCGGTATGACAGTGGTAGTTCGGCAGGTTCTGCAAAGAAACTCTCAAATGGACTAGTGTAAAAGGCGCCGGTGGCCAAATGTAGTCTATTGTGGTGCAGGGTGTTGAGAAGGCGTAAGATGGACAGACAGGCAGCTCTAGTTTCGATCGGAGAAGGGATCGGCATAAATGGAGGAGGGTGATCCGATCCGCTCCCCAGGAAGTGCAACTTAAGATACGTACGACACTGAGGAACCCAGTACAGCGCGCAGTCAAGTAACACACGTGGGGGGACCAAGAAAGTTTCCCAACAAGGATGAATCCCAGGAATTTCGTAGTTTCAGCGAACGCAACAGTAACAGACTCAAGATGTGAAGACGGTTTCACTCAATGCGCAGTATCTGTCTCGTTGCCGAAAAAATCCTGGTGTAGGATTACTTCTGCAGCATGCAAGGAATAACCACATGGTACATTAACCAATCACTTCAAAACAAACGAATCTTAGGGTAGATGGAAACTTCTCTTGCAAAGTTCATTACAGCACGGATAAAAAACGCTCGGCTAATATCCTGGAATAACATATAGCCATTAGCCAACACCATTCGCAGTCACCGGCACTTAATTCCGAGTTTACATTGTTAGTATAGTCAATTCAGTAACATTCGAGATCTGAGATGGCAAATTGTCTGTTGTTCACTCTCAGTCAATGGAGGACGGCAGGGCTAAAAAAAAGCGTTGCCGCTGTATTATTTTTGTTATGTATTCATTAATCTCTCGAAAAAATTCTATCTGGGGTTAAGTTCCGTGTAGATAGAATTCTTTCCATAATGAATCTTTTTACGAAATGAACAGTTTTACGAAATGAACAGTTTTACGAAATGAACAGTTTTACGAAATGAACAGTTTTACGAAATGAACAGTTTTACGAAATGAACAGTTTTACGAAATGAACAGTTTTACGAAATGAACAGTTTTACGAAATGAACAGTTTTACGAAATGAACAGTTTTACGAAATGAACAGTTTTACGAAATGAACAGTTTTACGAAATCCTGAACAAGAAAACTGTCCACCACACATTAATTGTAGAGGCGATATCAAGAAAGACATCAGCAATCTGTCGCGTAATTTTTGAAGCAATTAGTGAACTAAGTGGATCTGTCTATTCCACAATGCTGCAGCGCTGTGTGCGGAAATTACCCGCTGTCCGCTTCGGAAATAACCTGTCACAATATTCTCATGAGAGCCGATGTGCAATAATTTAACAGCCGCCTCGATTTATCCGTTACCACATTTATCTCTCAGTTAGCGCTTAACGCCCTCCAATGGCGTTTCCATTCACTCCGAAAACCGCTCGGATGAATGAGCCTGTGATGCACCAAACTGGTGTGGGGAAGCAATTCGTGTAAGCCGCTCCATTTCCAGTAATCGTATGACGCGGAGTTCACTGCTGACTTTCTTTTAAACATCTGACACCCTCAACATGTTCCTAATTCAAATACGCTGAAAAATGTTAATAGCGATCACTGATAGTTATTATTGAGTTCTTGAAAGACATGCAACTTGTACAAGATGAAAGTCCAACACAATAAAACGAATTCGGTGAACATTTTCTCGGCAAAGCAATACCGCCTGCTTGCGAGCCGAACGCCCTTGGTCCTGTAGTTGAAACACGTCCTGCCGCGATAGACAATGAAACAAGCCCTCTTCTTCGTATTCTCATTGGTTTCTTTTCAACTGAAATCCAATATAATTCTAGTTTTTTGCGGTGCACCGCGTGGTAATCCAGTCGTTACGCCCCGACTGCAAAAAGAAAAAAAAAGTTGAAACTAGCTATGCGTAACTTCCCAACTTTTATCCCTATTTTAGAAAGCTTGAAGTCGCTTTTTCCTCTGCTCCTGCTCCTCTACTAAATGGCAACGTACTGCACAGTTCATGTCTCTTGTTCGACAGTGCGGCCAAATGGAAATTCTGTTACGGCAGCTCGAACGCTCACAGTTTTTGTGTCAGCCTGTAGTGCTTCGTTCCGACCTTTGGCTCAGGAAAGTTCTGTGGCGCTCGAAGACGTTACAGAGCTTACGACAAACGCTCGGTCTGCGGGTTACTGCAAGGCTGACTATCCTAATCAGACACAAAGCAATAATGATGAAATAAATATAAAACTAGGAATATAAAAATTACACAAAACAATAGTTTGTAGGCGATAAAGTGGAGCAACAAGAAATAAGAGAGTGGGAACTGGAATTCATATTGTAGAATATTCAAACAATACGGCTCAGGTGCTTTAAACACGTTACGAAAATGCCTCGGTGCACGTGGTTCGCGAGAGTAACGAAGCGGACATCCCGAGGGAAGGAAATGCGGACGGCTTTGAGTCAGTATTTTAGCACGGAAGTTGAAGTAGCTATAGGAGCTCGGTACTGGGAACACCGGTAACACTATTTACTGACATGCGATAAATTGCAACAACGGTAATAAACTCACCTGATGATAATGTAAGAGAGACATGGAAAAGCAATTCGAAGTCCATCGCAAGAGTGTCACTAGGGGCGACTGAAATTCTAAGAAAGGTATGTAGCAATCTTTCGCGACGAAATAAGGCATCGGTGGGGAACTGCATATCCAATACCACATCTCTGCATCAAGCCGAAGGCTTCGACTGGACGCCTGTTTCTTCACAGCATTTCACATACTACTGTCCAACGAATTACAGTGAATAGGTGTGACAAAGAGGTGCGAACACACGGAAGTTTTCTGCATGAAGTGTACAGTTACAATTCTTCACGATCACAGCGCGTTTTTCCCCTTACTCCATAGTCTGGTTCGAAGTCTTCCTCACCTCTTTCTACGACGTGACAGCCTTTTTCAGCTCTTCATATCTAAAACAGCTCTATGTAACCTGCTTTACAAGTTTTACGCTCGACCAGTCCTAGCATTTTGATTTTCCTGAAGCGCTGCTTTCAGTAATTAGCAGCAACTGTACGATTAAAGCCTTCCTTTTCCTACCACGGGTTTTTTCTACAGACTTCTTTCCTCGCCACCTTATTTTACTACCTTTCTCATTTTGCGCTACATCGGTTCGCTTAATGCTCATCATCCTTCAACATAATCTTATTTCTAATGCTTCTGACTCAATTCTTCTATAGGTTTTGCTGCGATCCGTAAAGGGTTCAAATGGCTCTGAGCATTATGGGACTTAACATCTGAGGTCATCAGTCCCCTAAATTTAGAGCTACTTAAACCTAACTAACCTAAGGACATTACACACATCCATGCCCGAGGCAGGATTCGAACCTGCGACCGTAACGGTCGCGCGGTTCCAGACTGTAGCGCCTAGAACCGCTCGGCCACCCGGCCGGCCCATAAAAGGGATTAGTTATTTAACGATAGAATAGATATCTGACGTCTCTTGCTATCTGCGATTGTCACACAAAACTTACTGTGTTACAGTACCAATAAACATAGGCGGAACCAAGTGTGCAGTGAAACCACTTTCAGCAATGTGTAACACCCACAGTATTCATTCGTCAGCGCTATAATATATGCGGGAATATTTATGTGCAGTTACTTTTTTTTTTTTTTTTTTTTTTTTTTTTTTTTTTAGGATTTCAGAGCGTGCTGCGTGTGAAACAGTGCTCTGGCCTGTTTACTTGCAACTCTTCTCCTTTCACTGTCGCGCATTAGCGTAGTTTCAGTGAATTATGCCGTTCTCTAAAAACAGAAGTCAGTTTAAAGATCCAAGAACGTTCGCTGTGATAGAAAACCGTATTCACATTGCAGAATGTCTGAAAAAAGACGCAATCTGCACTTACCGGCACATTCAATGTCCTCTTTGGACTGGATCGTCGGCCGTGTGAAAGATTTTGTATTAACTTTATGACAGAATCGTGAAGAGTCTGCGGCTACACGCGGCCCAGATTAGTAATGAAATGTTTAACCACTGTCGTTCTGTCACATGCATTTTACAGGGTGTGATTTCTATAGGTCAAAATATATTCAACGTCCTAACTAGCAATGAGGTGTCCATCAATTTGGCGCAGGTGAAGGTCGCTGAAGAAAGT
This sequence comes from Schistocerca americana, assembly GCF_021461395.2. Lineage (NCBI taxonomy): Eukaryota > Metazoa > Arthropoda > Insecta > Orthoptera > Acrididae > Schistocerca > Schistocerca americana. Next base: position 348,532,497 of record NC_060125.1, on the reverse strand, counting down.
GAAGAAAGCAAGCGATGTGCACAAAAGAAAGGTAAGCTCTATCTTCTCGCTGACGCTGTACGAGCTTGCTTTCAAACGAACCATTCCGGCTGTAGCGTTAAGCAATTTACATAAATCACGGAAGCCTAGACTTAGTGTTGGAATATGGATATTACTGCATTTCACCCGAATACGAGTGGAATGTCTTACCACTGCGCCAACTCACTTCGTAGCTGCGAGAGTAGTCGCATCGAAGCCATCAAAACCGAAGAAGGCAAAATATTAACACAAGCTGACTTACTAGAATATGCGTCGGTACGAATTTCGAAGCAATACAGAGTAGAGGTCCAATAACTGACTTACGTGAGAGTTTGGTCCATCACGACAATGAGTCTGCTCAGAGATCGACCGGAACGCTAGCATTTCCTGAACTGTCTCGAATCCCACTTAAAAAGCAGGCCTGCCCTCATGAAATCGTTTCTCTTCCCAAATGAGAACTAAGTAATCTACAAGCATTGGTCTGAAAATCAGGCATCGCTCATTCTTTCTGAGAAGCATTCCTGAACAACCGTCTTGAAAAAGCATATCATCAAGTCTTCGCCAAATGCTTTGAGAAGATGCACCAATGCATTGTAGCTCAGCGAGAGTACTATGAAAATAAGGTAAGCTTTAAAGAAAAGAACAGTGTGTACAGTACGAAGTGATACTGAAATGTCTAAAAGTTTACTACGTCGACTGGTGCAGTTCACTGCTTCTTACGTCTTTTTTTTCTTTTTAATATTTCATTACAGTTATATTTCAAAAGGAACCGGTAGCAGTAGCCTTGATGTGATGTGCTTTAACGCAAAATACTTCCCAACTGTACGATTTAAACCAGGCCTGAGCAACCTTTGGTAACCCACGAGCCTGATTCACGAACGGGAGTCGTTCAATAAAAAAAATTTACATATTAATTTTTCTCGACCACTTTCGGTTGAAAAAATGAGAAATTTGCTGTGGGACAGCCTCTACAAGTTTCATGTCGTTCCAGCAGGTGGCGATACTAAACGTAGCCTTCAAAATGGCGTCTAAAGCAGAGAACTGTCATTGACTTACTTTTGGCGGAAAACCACAGCAGCACAGATATTCGAAAGCTCTTGCAGAATGTCTACGAAGACCCGGCAGTGAACAAAGGCATACGAACAGAAAATAAGACGGCAATCCATGTAGTGGCATCGTATCACATCACCTCTCCTCCGAAGGAGCCGCACACTCAGCACGTAAAGTCATGGTGAGGTCTTCTGGGACTCTGGGGGGTTATTCCGTTTGATGTCCCCCCTCATGGTGCAACGACCTACTCTGACGTGTATTTTGATACCCTCAGGAAATTGAAGAAACGACTTTGGCGTGGTCGCAGCGACAAAAATGCAAACTAACTTCTTCTCCGTGACAACGCAAGGCCTCACCCAAGTTTGTGCACCCGAGAGGAGCTCACAAAACTTCACTGGACTGTTCTTCTCCATCTACTCTACAGCGATCTTGTACCATCCAACTTCTGTCTGTTTGGCCCAATGAAGGAAGCACGGCGGCCGGGGTGGCCGAGCGGTTCTTGGCGCTACAGTCTGGTACCGCGCGACCGCAGGTTCGAATTCTGCCTTGGGCATGGATGTGTGTGATGTCCTTAGGTTAGTTAGGTTTAAGTAGTTCTAAGTTCTAGGGGACTGATGACCTCAGAAGTTAAGTCCCATAGTGCTCAGAGCCATTTGAATCATTTGAAGGATGCACTCCGGGAGAAGCAGAACGAGGACGATGCGAACGTTATCGTTGCAGCAAGAAGTTGGCTCCGACGTCGACTAGTGGAGTGGTACCATACGGGCATACAGGCGCTCCCAGTAAGGTGGCGTAAGGCCGTAGCATTGAACGGAGATTACGTTGACAACCAGGGTTTTGTAACCAAAAGAGTGAGAAACAATATGGTGTATTGCAATCCTGAACAAAATCAACTTGGTTTCAGATAAAGTGTTGCATTACTTGTTGAACGCCCCAGGTATTTACTTAAGTTCGCGGCCTACCTCGTCACGTGATATGACAGCAGCACTCTTGGCACTATAGCGGCCGTGACGTCAATGTTCATGAGGTAACGCATCGATATGAATTGCTCCCCTCTCTAGAGAAGCCACGCCAACGAATTATGACTCAAGACACGCGATCTTGACAGTATATACATTTTATGTTCATCCATCTTCAGATGTTTAAATTCATTTACGCGTTGTGTTTATTGTTTCTTTACCTACGACGTTATACAATGCCTGGCTTTAAAACTCCCGAAGCAAAATTTTGCAGCGCTTCGCTCTCTAAAATACGAAATTCTTCCGCGGGCCGGACTGAAACTAGTCGCGGGCCGGCGGTTGCCCACCCGTTGTTTCGATACTACTGAGAATCGGGGGAGAAAATGCAACTGTGGACTTCGATAGTTTTATCTTTTCATGTTGTTACTCATCGTGAGTAAACGTGATCGTGGTTAAATCCATGAGCATGGAAGGCGAACGTCCTCTTTTGCGCGTTTTAAAGTTCAAGGAATGATATCGAATGTGCACGATAAACAAGTCACAGGGTAATCCCCGAATTATCAGATAAGGTTTCACGATAACTGAACAGGGGCAGCTTCTTAGGGGAACCCCCCGAGTTATTAAGCAGTGTTCTATATCTCTGGCACTTCACAGCGCCTGTCCCCCAGGATGATGAAAATAATGTGATTTGCCTTCTTCACTCGGCAGATAACAGACCAAGGAAAATTCTCCGGTGATTCGAATGTCTACAGAAGAACGTCTGAAAGATGTCTGAACTACGAACGATTTTACCATAAATCATTTCTTCCGCTTACAGACGCGTGCATACTAGTATGTCGTCAATGCTGTTGCATGTTTCCCTAAACCTTAAAATAAGATTATGGCTTGCAATTCAGTCACCTGCTTTGAAATTTTGTCTAGGTGTAAGTGAAAAGCGTCACTGGTTTTCTCTCTCTCTCTCTCTCTCTCTCTCTCTCTCTCTCTGTGTGTGTGTGTGTGTGTGTGTGTGTGTGTGTGTGTGTGTGTGGTTTATTTTTTAAGGGTGTGACCAAAGGTCAGCGGGTTTATGAGACTTTTTTTTACCTTCGAGTGAGCTCTACTTGCTTGTCATTATCAAACAATATATGATGTGACGGTTAGGCATCAGATATATCCGTAAACAGTTCTGTAACGAGCAACAGCTTTGAATGTCAGTAGGCTGGTTCGCTTTTTGTTCATTTCGAAGGACGTAATGCAGAAGCTTTGTGTCACATGCTTGTTTTTTTTTTCTCACCCACGGGGGTAACAGCGTTACGCAGCAGATACGCGGATCGAAGATTTGGCAGAGTTCTGCCACAAGTTTAAGACGCGACTAGCTAAGTAGTTCTTTGGGCGCCTTCCAATAAAACAATGTTATGCTTACGTTCTGAAGAATTAGGTCTTCCACAAACTGTGGCGTTCCTCTTTGCGCATAATCGTAAGAAGGAGGCAGTGCTAGTGTGTATTCATTGCTCAACGCCAAGCAAAAATACCTGTGTAAGTGATCATTTCACCCACATCGCATCTCGCACTTTGTTATTCCACAATTCATCAAACAAAATAAGACCGATTACCTTGTCTGTTAGTAAAATGGCAGAAATAAGGACGCTAATAATAATAATAATAATAATAATAATAATGGTAACAGCACTGACTGGATTGACCACACTGTCTTGTTTATGGTACAGGGTGGTTACAATTAAAACTTTCGCTACATGAGCCAGTGAAGACGGAAAACTATTTACCGTGTAGGCATCAAACTGGACTGGAGACGGTGCTCTTGCCAACAGGCGCCGGTACTGATACGGCAACGTAGGATCGAAACGCAAGCATCAGTGTGCGTTACACCTGCAAACAGTCAATGAGTCTGCACAAGGTAAGCAGGGCTTTACTCGTAAAGCTGTTTTATCACAAGAATATCAATAGTGCTGTTACTTTTCGCGAGTATCTACGCATTAAAGCAACATAGAGAGGGGTCCTCTTTCCGCACAGGTGTTCAAGAACATGATCCTGAAATTCGAATTAACTGGTGATTTGGGAATTGCTTCTGAGCGAGGCCGACGGCCGATTGCGCCACAAATTCTCGAAGAAGTTACTGTTGCCATGGTTAAGAATGTTGCACGCAATGTGCGATCTTCAAACTGTGCGCAAGTTGTGTTACGACAGCTGAAAATTCCATGGTCCACCTTTCGAAGAGTTAAGACACTGTCACCATTAACCATCAATGTCGATGTCATCGAGAAAATATTCGTAACAACGATCCAAGACGGTGTCTGGATGCGCTAAAGTTCAGAAGAATTATATTTGCTGACAGAAAGTTATAGCTTCATTTCAAGGGAAAAAAGACGTCTAAAGTTCTATGGACACAAAACACGAAGAACCACTCATGATTAACCAGGACAATCTTCAACGTCACTGACGGGAACCGAAAAACCAAGGTACCAGAAAAAGGGAAAACGGCACTGACTGTCCCACTTCACAAGAAAGGTAATGAACAGGAAGTTAATAACTCCAGGCGGGTTTGTCCCTCCTCCCAGTAGCCCATACAATCCTTTCACAAACATTTCTCAATAGAGTAGAGGTGAACCTAGAGAATCAACTCGGGGAATATCAAGGATGGTTCGGGAAAGGCCGCTTCTGTGCATAGCAAATCCTTAGTTTGAAGTCTAGCATTCTCTCGGAAACCTGAGTTCCATGAAAATTGTGGTGTCTTTCGTAAACTTCAAAAAGGCTGGATAGAGACACCCTGGACGGGGTTATCAGCGTATACTGGGTCAAACCCAAACTGGCGAACGTATGAAAGACATATTAACAGACAATCTCCAAAGCGGAGTTCATGGGAGAACTCTCCCAGCCCTTTCAAATCAAGACAGGACAAGATGACGGACTGCCACCGTTACTATTAAGCTGTGTTCTAAAAGAGACTGTGAGAATATGGCGACCAGAACTTGAAAATAAAAGAAGAAGCTTGATCTGCTTAGGGAATAAATGGCAAGGAACGAAAGTCAACTGCGTCGTCTTTGCGTATGACCTTGCGATACTATCAGACGACCTAGAGGAAGGGACCATCCAGATAATACTCCTAGGAAGGATGGCCAGCAGAAAGGAGCTGAGGGTCTCGACAGCAAGTGCCAAATTTGTGATGAATGACAAATATGGACTGAAATTCCTCGCAACCTGATAGGCAAGGTTACGAGGGTAAAGAAATTCAAGTATCTCGGTGAACCACACGAGGAGGAGGACTAGGATGCGAAGAAGATCTCTGACACCATGAGGAAGATGAGGCTGTTGTTTGTTGGGCACCTGTAAGTATTTGATAACCTCTGGAACAAAAAGACCGCCACGACTTGGATTAAAGCAGCTCGGAAAAAATTTATGAGACCGAGCCCCGATTAGAACGGGACATATTTCGAAGCAAAATGCAGTGTCTAGAAGGGATTCACCAAGTTGAAACTGGAAGAACATAGACGGAAGAACAAAAGCAACACAATGGTACCGTATGAAGGTGTTCTGGAAGCAGAGGAAACTCCTGATCAAGAGGGCAAAATGAAGTCGTAGCGTCTTCCTAAGTGGCCAATTAATCAATTAAAATCATAATAATGATAGTACTTATTTGCAAAACCTTCACAGTGTACTCAGATTCATTAACGACGGCTGAAGTGAGCAATACATCATGGTAGTGTTCTGTAACAAACCGAGAGCAAGTTAAGCCAACCATTCGGAGTACTGAGTGTCAACTATTACGTCAATGCACTGTGTACTGCACTCAGACACCAACAACAACGATCCAAGTCGCGAACGGCATTCTGCATTAAACTGTCGCAGGCACGTTGACCTGTTGAGGCAATTTGGTAGCGGTTAGGCATGAATGTAGAGTTCAGTTTGGTTGCAGCCCTAAAATAATCCCATAAGCGAGAGGTCTCAAATGTTAGCAATAAACTCCGAACAGTTAGAAACTGGGCTTCCGTCTCGTAACTGGAATCCGCCTGGATGGCGGTATTCGCCACGTCTTCGTCGTACACGTACGTGACCTTTAAATGCATAAGGCAGATCCGAAAATCATCATTGGCGGCAAGAGCATAGCATTCCATTCTCCACTCCATCTGAGATGTACCCAACAGCGTTCTGAATGAAGTAACTACTCTATCTAAATCCTTCTTCCGCGACAGAAAGTTCTGAAGAAAATTACAACGAAGTGCAATTCGGATGCGTTTTGATCATGGATATTTTCCACCACATCTTTACGAATAAAAATCTTGAATTCTCCTTATCGTGACTGTGATAATACCTCCTTTGCTGATCTCAGCCATGTTTCCTTCGCTTTCTCCAAACACAGTGTACGAAAACAGGTTTTTATGGAAGGTTTGAGAAAAGCTGTTGTTCCAGAGGTTATCACATACTTGTTTGTAAAGTCTATTTTTGTTCATTTTCTACAGGTGTCAAACGAACAACAGACTCCTTTTCCTCATGGTGTCAGAGATCTTCTCCGCATTCTAGTCTTCCTCCTTGTCCGGTTCACCGGGATACTTTAATTTCCTTCACGGCAATTCCACCCATACAGGGCGTCTCAGGAGGAACGGTCAACATTCAGGGATATGACAGGAACGATCAATCGAGGCATTAAACGTCTGGTCTCTAGCAGGAATATCATATGAGCTACGAGCACTTCTCCATATTCGATATTGTGAAATAAATCTCTTCTACTGCAAGCTCTTTGCTTTCCACATTTTGGTAGGAGGTATGATGGATGAAAACTACAAAAAGATGTAGTAAACTTGGGCTCTAAAATGCGCACATTAAGAGCTACGAGTACTTGTTCAGTAGAAGCGGTTTGTTTCAAAATATCGGAGACGAAGGGATGCTCATAGCTTTTAAAGTACGCGTTTTAGAGCCCATGTTTTCTGCACTTTTTCCTTCGAGTAATCTTTCCTGTCATACCATGAATACTGACCACTCCTTCTGGGACACCTTGTATATTCAAGAATATATTTTAATTCTTGGCATCATCGCAAATTACAATAACTACAGCTTGTGTCTGTAAAACCCGCTAGCCAAGAAATGAATATTTAGGATAATATTTGTAACAACTATTTGAAATATTATTTGACGTTATCAAATACGGAGGAGATAAGCAATCTGTTATTTTCAAATGTGCGGTAAAATTTTTTAGCTCAAGATAGCATAAATTCCTTGATTGGTAATTAGTTTCAGCTGGCTGACGAGCCATCTTCAGATCTAAAATACAGAAAATTGCATACAAAAAAAAAATGGACAAAATGCCAAAATACATTTGATATTTGAACGTCCATTACAGGAGAGTAAGTCAATTATTATCCGCAATTTAGTTATATTTTTGTTTATTTTGATAGTACTGTCGTTTTACGTTGATGACGCATGCTTTGTTTATTTGTTGTTATATCTTTGCAATTTCCAATCTGCTAGGTTAGTTTCGTTATCGCTGCCGTGCTGTTAATCATGGCTGCTCCGCTGTCTATTTGCACCAAAGAAGAGCAACGTTCAGTGATCCGTTTTTTGTGGTCGGAAGGCGAATCAGGGGCCGAAATACATCGAAGACTTTCGGCACAGTACAGAAACAGTGTTTTGCCACAACAGAGTGTCTACGAATGGATTGAAAAATTCCGAAGTGGTCGCACAAGTGTTACACACGATGAAGGAGCCGGACGACAGTTTACCTCCACAAATGAAGAAATCATTGAGCGTTCACGTGAAATGATTCTCTTAGACGATTAACTATTGACGATGTGGCACATCGTCTGCAAATTAGTCACGGTTCAGCCTACGAAATCATCCACAACAGACTTGAGTTTCATAAAGTCTGTGCAAGATGGGTCCCAAAACAACTCAAACAGTTGCATAAACAAACGCGCTTGGACATCTGAAAAAAACATTTCGATAGCTGTGGTAACGAAGGTGACAAATTCTTAGATAGGATCATTACTGGTGACGAAACATGGATTCATCATTACGAGCCGGAGAGTAAAAGGCAGAGTATGGAATGGAAAAATCCAAATTCGCCGTGCAAGAAAAAGTTTAAGACCCAACCGTCCACAGCGAAACAGATGCTTACGGTTTTTTGGGACGTACAACATCCAGTATTGGAACATAACGGGGAAAGGGGCACAACAATAAACAGTGTACGTTACAGTGAGATGAGTACTGCCAAGCTAAAGCCTGCAATTCGAAGCAAATGCTGAGGATTGCTGTCAAAAGCTGTTGTGTTGTTGCACGATAATGCCCGTCCGCATACTGCTGCCCACACTGCTGAAACGCTCCAGATACTCAAATTTGAAGTACTGGATCATACTCCATGTAGTCCCGATCTTGCCCCTTCTGACTATCAATTGTTTGTTCTACTCAAACAGACGTTAAGGGGGCCGTCGATTTGCCTCGGGCGAAGCAGTGAAAGAAGCGGTGCATTACTATCTCGCAGCTCAATCGAGAACCTTCTTTTATGAGGGCATCAGGAAGCTTTTACAACGATGGACCAAGTGCGTTGAAACGCAAGGAGACTATGTCGCAAAATTGGTTCAAATGGCTCTGAGCGCTATGGGACTTAACATCTGAGGTAATCAGTCCCCTAGAACTTAGAACTACTTAAACCTAACTAACTTAAGAACATCACACGCATCCATGCCCGAGGTAGGATTCGAACCTGCGGCCGTAGCGGTCGCGCGTTTCGAGACTGTAGCGCCTAGAACCGCTCAGCCACACCGGCCGGCTTATGTCGAAAAATGATGTTCTTGCAAGTTTCCTATTTGATTACAAAAAAATTTTATAACTACTACGCGGATAATAATTGACTTACCCTCGTATGATCCTCACCAATAACAACTATTACTTAATTTAGTGAGTATCAGCCACAACGAATTGCACATTGTCTTAATCTGTTGAGCTGAATCGCTCTTCTTATTTCGTACACACTGAAAATTTTAATAGTTCGTGACAAAAATAAAGACATAGAAAAGTGTATTTGTTAAGTAATAACCAGCTTCAGTTCACTGAGAAGCTACTTCAGATCTACAAACATTCTTTTGAATGTCTTTATTTTTGTCACGATCTATTATACAGGGTGATTCAAAAAGTATACCACAACTTTAGGAATTTAAAACTCTGCAACGACAAAAGGCAGAGCTAAGCACTATCTGTCGGCGAATTAAGGGAGCTATAAAGTTTCATTTAGTTGTACATTTGTTCGCTTGAGCCGCTGTTGACTAGGCGTCAGCGTCAGTTGATGCTTTTAAGATGGCGACCGCTCAACAGAAAGCTTTTTGTGTTATTGAGTACGGCAGAAGTGAATCGACGACAGTTGTTCAGCGTGCATTTCGAACGAAGTATGGTGTATTAAACGTTGGTATAAACAGTTTACAGAGAATGGGTGTTTGTGCAAAGGGAAAAGTTCTGGATGGCCGAGAACGAGTGATGAAAATGTAGCACGCATCCAGCAAGCATTTGTTCGCAGCCCAGGAAAATCGACTCGCAGAGCTAGCAGAGAGCTGCAAATTCCACAATCAACTGTATGGAGAGTCCTACGAAAAAGGTTAGTTATGAAACCTTATCGTCTGAAATTTGTTCAAGCACTGTCTGCAGCTGATAAGATTAAAAGAATCGATTTCTGTGATTTTATCCTTGCTCAAATGGAAACAGATGAATCTTTCGTTTCAAAGATTGTGTTTAGTGATGAAGCAACTTTCCACACTAACGGGAAAGTCAACCGTCACAATGTCTGTATATGGGGCACTGAGAATCCGCGGGAAACACCTCAGTATGAACGTGACTCGCCTAAGGTGAACGTTTTCTGTGCCATTTCAGCCAATAAAGTTTTTGGTCCCTTTTTCTTCGAAGGTGCTACTGTAACTGGACTACAGTATGTGGAGATGTTAGAGAATTGGCTGTTCCCTCAGCTCGAACAAGAAGCACAACAATTGATATTTCAGCAGGATGGAGCGCCACCACATTGGCACTTATCTGTCCGTAACTACCTGAACGTCAACTACCCGAGGCGATGGATCGGCCGCCAGGCAGCCCGTGACAGAGCACTTCATCACTGGCCTCCAAGAAGCCCTGATCTTACCCCCCGCGATTTTTTCTTATGGGGGTATGTTAAGGATATGGTGTTTCGGCCACCTCTCCCAGCCACCATTGATGATTTGAAACGAGAAATAACAGCAGCTATCCAAACTGTTACGCCTGATATGCTACAGAGAGTGTGGAACGAGTTGGAGTATCGGGTTGATATTGCTCGTGTGTCTGGAGGGGGCCATATTGAACATCTCTGAACTTGTTTTTGAGTGAAAAAAAAAACCTTTTTAAATACTCTTTGTAATGATGTATAACAGAAGGTTATATTATGTTTCTTTCATTAAATACACATTTTTAAAGTTGTGGTATTCTTTTTGAATCACCCTGTATATGTCAGTGTGTACACACACGAGCGATTCAGCTCAGATTATGAAGATGTGTCAAGCCTGGTGACTAATGCACACCGAATTAAGCAATAATTGTTACTGGTATGTGTCATAAACTGTAAGTTTACATATCAAATGTATTTTGCTATTATTCATCTCTTACACGAAAATTTTCCGTGTTTTAGACATGAAGGTGGTTCGCCAATGAGCTAGTTATTAATAGAGGAATTTTTGCCATTTTGACCTGGGACTATTATCCATGCATTTTATTTGAAATGTATGTGTAAATGTGTGGCTGTATGGTACTTCTTTGGCAAATGGCCAAAATAAAATAAAACAACTCTCCAGAGCTTGACGGTGCCGCAATTCAACACACACAGTGGCGTCTCCCTTGCTACATACGCCTAGTCTAGTACCTGGAATGAATTTAATACCCATTCGCTTCTAACACCATCAAATAGAATATGAGTCAAGAGGGCACACTGGCACGCACGTTTAGTGAAAAAAGATTACAATTTAATGTAACACCGGCGACGAGGTCGTCAGACACGACTCATCAGTTCGGATCGGGGAAAGACCGAAAGTAAATCGGCGTGCACTACTCAAGCGACCTTCCAGCGTGGGGAACACGAACGACTCCTGAATCTGGACTGCCAGACTGGAAGTTGAACTGCTGTCCTCCCGAATGGAATTCTGATGTATTAGCACTGCGCCATTTCGCTAACTGTGGTTGTGTCTATTGTCCGATAAAGTAAAATTGTAGCAGTCATGATTCCTTAGATTGGGTTAAACGCGAAGTGCTTTATTTGTCAAAATCTACGTTGGTGGTAGCGGCATTCCTTTGCCTTATTTAGACACGTAAACCGACTTACTCAGATAGTTACAGGGCGTCACCAGTTTGAAGCGGATCTGATCCACTATAAACTGCTCAAATGTCACATACAAACAGCATTTTCGAAAGTTTTAACTAGCGACTAGGACCGACCAGGGATTTTCCGACACCTCTCAGCCACGAAATAACAAAACTGTCTGCAGAACATGACAAATCATAGGCTACCACTGCTGCACCTACACGCACATCTTGCGTCGACATCCTGGCGAAACTGAGAAAGCGAGCGCAATGGTTAGAACACTGGACTGAATACTGAAGATCAGATGGACAGACCGAGTTCTGAAGCAAGACTTCCTGCGACAAGTCAACGGAATATATATATAGCTAGCACACTGAGGATTCCGTTCAAACGTTATTATGTGTGTATATACTGTGTATTTTTAGTTCATGAATCCTGGAAATCAATGATCTCAACGACTCTTGCCTGTTATCGATATCGATACTGGCAAGATAAGGGTTCCGGGAATTCCAAAGCCGTTTCAGAATCTCTACGGTAGTTCCTCAGACTAGAACGGGCATACGAAAAAATGCGAACAGGGGCCTTCAATTTATATATGTGGAGAGAGAAGATTTAATAAAACATTTTTATTAGTTACTGAAACTTGACTACAACACACATTTTATGTTTGCTTGCAGTAATGTGGCAAGGCGCCTCAGACCACGTGGCTACCCCGCGCGGCGACGGCTAATGAATGCAATGTTTGTTCAAACGGCAAAGGATATTTTTATGTGATATAATTACAATTTAACAAATTTCAGAGTTTTTTACTTGTACTGTGAAATCTTGCTTCTTGCTGAATTTAATGATTCTAAGTCAATGGGAAGCACCCTACAGGTTTTGATGAGTTTTCGAGTATCAAAATACGTAACAATGGCCGTATCTTTTGATTGCAATGGCTTATAAGCTTACATTTTTTAAGACTCCAACGGACCATAGACCCTGGTATGTGACATTTGAACTTGATACGCCAAATTGTTCCGGAGAAAAAGCGTCTCAACAAACGAAAGGCTGATGGATAAAAACCAACATTATTGCATGATATAATTACAAATTATCAATTTTTCTGTTTCTTCCTTTACTAGTACTGCGAAACCTTGCTTCCTGCCAAATTTCATGATTATAGGTCAATGGGAAGTACACTATGGGTTTTGATGTGTGAGTTTTCGAGTTTAAAAGTGTATTACATAAATGACCGTATTTTTGACTCAAGTGATTCAGAGGATTAAAGCGTTTACACCGCGAAGGGACCCTTGATGTTAGTACACGTGTGTCACAAATTTTAACCTGGTTCATCGAACCGTTCCTGTGAAGAAGGGTTGTTAATAGTTGAACAGACAGAAAACAATGCGATCCTATAAGGGTTCCGTTTTTACAGCCTGAGGCACGGAACCCTAAAAACAACCATAAAGAACATAATGGACTGAAGATAAGGAATGGTTGGGCACTTATTTCGAGATGACTCGTCTGATAACTATTGGTGAAGTGATGATGAAAGGAAAGAATAAAGGATGATGCCTAGATACGAGCATATGCGTCCGCTAGGCCAGGGGGGGGGGGGGGCGGGGGGGGCGCAACAGGGGGTACTTACCTCCTCCTGGAATCTGTGGTAGCTTCTTTATTAATTTCAAAATTCTCACGTATTTCTAGAAATGTTTGTCTCTGACTCCCCTAATCCTCACGCAAGCGGTAACACAGTGGTTTTAGTAAGGACTACATCGGTTTGTTGTCAAGTTACCCGCGGCAAATTTCGGCGATGTTGGGGTGGGAATCTCTACAGAACATTGCCGAAATAGTATACCCAATATTTCCTCCGTCAGTTTCTCGTACAGCCCTTAATCAGTTACAGGAAGGGGTAGTTCCAACAGTATGAACATGGCCGCAGTTCACCTGCCAGACACTCGTCCCCGTTCCCACCAGAACATCCTTTTTGCTTTCGCACCTCTTTAATCTCAACAAGTTTGCATTTCACCCATCAAGACTTGCTAAGACTCCATTCAGTTTTACACGCTAGAATGACTGTAGTAGAGTATGAAGAACATAGTCATGCTATACTGTAAATGTATTCTCTGCGATCAAAAACACACACAAAAAAATACAAATCTCAGCTCTCGACGAGATGAAACAATGGTGAAATATCAACGTTGAAAAGGTGTTTGGACTTTCTTAAACTTCATGGTTCTTAATCTATAGGGGATGCAATCCTGCGCGACATCCACTTATAGAGCTACGTAGTCCAGTTATGTCGACACAATTACGTGCCAAGCTAGGGAGAACAAGGAACAATTCGATGTTTTTTCCGAAGACTACATGCGAATTCACATTAACAATATGGAAACAGTAATTCGGTTATAGAAATGAAATATGCTTACCTTCAAGATACAACACAAAGTGCCCTAAAAAAAAAATAAAGAACGGATAATGATAAAACGTTTAAGACACAACAAACTTTGTGTACTTCCTCTTGAATTCAATTCTTGGAGAACGATACGCTCTCAAACTTTAAACTTTAAACTTGAATGAATTCGTCAGTCAAATGGAAAAAAACTACAAGTATCGACTGATTTTCAATAGAACCACCACGGCGATTGAGACATTTGATAACGATGTATCAGCCTGCTTATTGTCTCTGCAACAAATAATCCGCCGCCTTCTTGCCGAGCCATGTCGATATGGCACCAGCAGTTTTCCAATTCTGAGAACGCGCAGCCGAAAACCGCGCCACAGGACATCGTGCAGCCGAAAACAACAATCAACGCGGCTGCATGTCGTAAAGACATGACGGAGGTTGCTCTAATCTTTCGGGACAAATGGAGGTAAGCTGCAGTCAGGGCTCGTCCTTCTATACATCGCATCATCGCCCGATCACATGCTGCTGTGCGTATCTAAAAGAGCTACTTCAGCGATTCAATTCTCCATACAATTTAGATTTTGAAGTAGCGGAGCCGACCGATACAGAATGTGAGATCTGATCTGCGATGTCCGAGTAGTACTCGCAGTTTTGATTATCACCGCGAAAAAATAAAGTTTCGTAATTAATCGTTTGTCTGTTAGTAGGTACGTGTCTGCCATCCTGGTACAGACTGAAATCCCGTCGTTACACTACAGTACCGCAGCTAGATAAGCCGTAACATAAGGCCCACTGATAAACGGACCTATCGAGCCATAATTTGTTTTCTGCTCTTGAAGGGAACCAACGCTGCAACAATCCATGTTGAGTTGTAGGGAGTGTATGGCAACAATGCATCATCATATGACAATGGTTGTTAGGTGGTGCAGATGCTTCCAGTGCGGTCAAACAAATGTAGGGATGGGTTATCGGAAGATAAACATCGACATTCGACATAAACGACTGTAGCCCTAGTAAATATCGCTGTTACCTATTAATTGTGTGAAACATTGATGTTTAGATATATCAGTCCAAAAGTTAACTTTTAAAATTCTGATTATAATTTATGATTGCACGTGTTGTTTATTAAAGCAATGAGGAATGGATTTCATAAATTATTAAAAAATTAAGGAGAAAGAAATTTAATTATACCTTATTTTACATATAAACAGAGAAATCTATTGATGCAAAATCCAGGCTAGGAGTACCTGCCCACTATATTTGTGCTTCGCACTTTTACTATCATGAGATGCAAAATGCAAGTACACTACTTTTTGAGAATTACTTCCTCTTTTACGTTTTCACAGTCCAAAATCACTAATACAGACGCACAAACAACACAAACAGAAGAGGTCTCGAAAACTACATTTCAAACATTTCTACCATCCTTTCTTCAGAGAGAGAGGAGGATACGAAAATACACAATTGACAACGGTAAAAGTTTCACTAATACCACGTTTAAATGCGACAAATCTCCCGAATGACGAATATCGAATTTCGGAAACAGTTTTTCGATGTGTTTACAAGTAAAGTGGATTTGCTAGCTCAGTTAAATACGGCCTCTGGAAAACAGCTGTTTCAGTTTCTGATTTAGTCAGCCCAATTGCTATTTCGCTTCAAACATTAGAGGTAGAACAGTTTCACGCTCATTTTGATATTTCTGATTCCGATATATCAACATTTCTATACATCGCTGCTCGATATCCAACCCCAAACAAAGTGAGAATGACAAAGAACGAAGCGGTAGTCTCTCTCTCTCTCTCTCTCTCTTAAAAATCTGGAATCGCAACAGAAGTGGAAGCCGTGGTGCTCGAAGTCTGGCGTATCGCAATAGCGGTTGCAATAGAAAAAGAAAAATCAGTCACGGGTCACTTTTCAGCATCTTGCACGACATTTTGAACATGACATAGGTCGCTGCCCGCTGGGTTCCGCGACTGCTCGGACACATTCTGATACCGAGGTATCAGCAGAAATGTTACAGCTGTCAGGCCATTACAGGTAGCTTATTTAGCAGCCTGGTCGCCACGGACGAGTTACGGATGTATCACCATGACTCCGTGATAAAGAAGCAAAGCAAGCAGTTCAAAGATATGGCTTTACGGTATATTGATAATTTTTACTTATGGATCGTCTGACAGCAACTGAATAAATGTGGTACAGTGACAAAAATGTAAATTAAATAGCAAACATCTGTGCGTATTCCAGGCCACTGATGATGCCTTGCAGAAAATAAAGGCGAAATGCGTATGGCACTAAAATTGTGTTTTGTTCAGTTGCGGTCAGATGGTCCATAAGTAAAAATTATCAATATACCGTAATATTGCACACAACTGAGGAAGACAGAACTACAAAAGTTGAAGATATGGCTTTACCTCCGCCCCCGGTAGCTGAGTGGTCAGCGCGACAGACTGTCAATCCTAAGTGCCTGTGTTCGATTCCCGGCTCGGCTGGGTCTGAGATTTTCTCCGCTCAGGGACTGAGTATTGTGTTATCCTAATCATCATCATTTCATCTCCATCGACGCACAAGTCGCCGAAGTGGCATCAAATCGAAAGACTTGCACCCGGCGAACGGTCTACCCGACGGGAGGCCCTAGTCACACGTTTACATTTACCTCCGCCAAAAGAGGCGACGACTCAGCCACTACAAGCAGTGTGATATTGGGTTGTTTCTGGGGCTACTATCTAACAAGATTATGATCGCATGGGCCAGATCGTCTCCTGACGAGGATACGGGAGATTATCGCGACGAAGCGTTGTGGGAATCTGCTAAACGGGGCGTTTCAGCTCCACGTCAACGCCGCTGCTCATTTTGCTGAGGACTCAAGTCACACATGCTGCTTCTCTAGACTGTCAAATTTTGCCTCAGCCCTCACATTCTCCTAACTTGATACCCAGTAACTTCTTCCTCTTTCCTCGGCTAAAGAAACCGTTGTGTGATAGATATTCTCAGTATGGCGACGAGGTGATTTTCGATCTGGTACGCTCCGTAACACTCAAAATGTAGACATCTACAACGAAGGTCTCCGCCAGCTCAACCATCGTTTAGTGAAATGTGTAGCACTGAAAGATGAATATGCAGAGAAAGACTAACACTATCATAAAGTTTTTTGGACACAGTTTGATTTTTCCGAGGTGATAACTAAAACTTTGCAACTACCCCTCGTAATGATGGTGCGGCATGTGTCATCATTCGGCGCAAAAATAACAATCCTGGATTATTTTGTTTCTGTAGTCTTCGTTGCACTTAAAGTGTGCCAACAGACAGATCTGTGGCGCAGCGAGAGGTTTAGATTAGTTTGGAAGGAGTCAATTTCTAAAACCTAATATCCTTGTTATGGAGTGTTTTTTACACATATTATGGAGTGTTTTTTACACATATCTTCTGGCGAGTGGTACACAGGTAAAAGCAGATGGGTAGTACACAGTCCAGTCATATTATAGCGACCAGAGCCTACGTTCGACGTCAACGTGCAGTAACCACTCTCAAACGGAAGGTGGCAACACTAGCACTGAATAGTACATAAAGCGTGTCGGGAGCACGTGAAAACTGGTGCGGTCATTGTCGTGACCGGAAATGGAGCAAAGTATCTGACGTCCAAAAAGGCATGAACGTTGGCTTTCGGGCCAAGGGTGGATGCATTTCCGAAATGACTAAATTCGTAAACTGTTCGCTTGCCGTTGCGGTTAAAATATGCCGTGCATCGTAAAATGACACTATCCAAAACTGGCGTTGAGGCAACTGTGATGCACCACGGGCCATAGATGACACGGATGAACAACTGCGGAGATGTGTATGGGGGAACAGAAGTGCAATTGTAGAGCAACTGGCCGCCCAGATGAACCACTACCAACAGCGTCTCCTGAACGACCGTTCCACGAACGTTGCCGCGCATGAGCCTCCGCATCCGGCGTCTGGTTTATGCACCCATCTGTGACGAAGGCTGGAATTTTCACACCAATACCGCAACTGGACGTCCTCTAAGTGACGTTAGGGGGGCCTTTTCTGATTAATCATGTTTTTTTATGTTCCGTCGCACAGATGGTCATTAGCCGGCCGCAGTGGCCGAGCGGTTCTAGGCGCTTCTGTCCGGAGCCACGAGGCTGCTAAGGTCGCAGGTTCGAATCCTGCCTCGGGCATGTATGTGTGTGATGTCCTTAGGTTAGTTAGGTTTACGTAGTTCTTAGTCTAGGGGACTGATGACTTCAGATGTTAAGCCCCATAGTGCTTGGAGCCATTTGAACCATTTCAACAGATGGTCAATGATGTGTATGGCGTGAAACGTCTGAAAGCGGACATACTGCAAGAAGGGTCCATCCAGGCCGGAGGGGGTAGCATTGTGATCTGGGGAATGTGTTCTTGGCATTCCGTGAGTGATCTCGTCATTCTGCAACGCACTATGGATCAACAGAAGCACGCACCTATCTTTGGGTACTATGTCCACCTCTACATGAAGTTTTTTTTTTTTTCTCGGCACAATGGCTTCTACCATCAGGGCAATGCAACGTGTCACACAGCTTACATTCCCCTGGCCCTCAAACTCCCCGGATTTAGCCCAATCGAGAATCTGCGGGACCACCTCGACCGGGCTATTCGCGCCACAGATCCTCAACCGCGACGTCTGACGCAGCTGGAGTGGGAATGGCTCCATATCGCTGTCGGTACCTTCCAGACCCTTCACCGATTCTCTTTCTGTGCGTCTCGCAGCGGTACGCGCTGCAAAATGTGGTTATTTAGACTTTTGACAGGTGGTCACAATGTGATTGGACGGTTTATTACTAGATTCACCATTTCCATATTTCACACCAAGTTAGTTTTAAATTTTTTTTCCCCTGAAACGCAGAAGTGACTGGGAGGACGACATGACGTTAACTCCTATGAGGAACTGGAAGACAACGGAAGCGGCAGTCTGCCAGACGCGTGAACTGTCAGTGCTGTGGCTGAAACGTATACATGTTCAAAGGCTAATAACTTAGTTCGTGAAGCAGAAATTGTTTGGCAGAATATTTAGCAACAGCTGTAGCACCGAACCCAAGCGAAACTGCGGTCTTATAATTAATGCAAACAATGATATATTCTCACTATCTCACACATTACTGCGATAGAAATGTATAATTTGTGTTTTTAAGGTTATACGTAAGTATCAAGTTGATCTACTTTCTACGTGACATTTGAAACCTACGTTAAAGATATTCAGAACTCTGCGGGTGCAATTACAACTTGCAGTGATCAGGCTGTGAGAATGACGCATGGTACTGATCAGACTTGATAAATTTGCATGTGATCATAAAACAGTTCATACGGTAGTACTGTAGTACAGTAGACAGAAATAAGTTGTTACGTTTGCTGACCATTTTCTTTAAGAAAAGAAGATACCGCAGAACGAGGTTCTGTAATAAAGTTCCCCACGAAAAGCGATGG
The DNA here is from genome assembly GCF_021461395.2 of Schistocerca americana. Classification (NCBI taxonomy): domain Eukaryota; kingdom Metazoa; phylum Arthropoda; class Insecta; order Orthoptera; family Acrididae; genus Schistocerca; species Schistocerca americana. The sequence continues at coordinate 348,513,326 of NC_060125.1, read as the reverse complement.
TTAGTGTTCGCTTTCCAGTTCGGCCAACTGCTTAAGCTTACAAGGACACGTAGTTCAGTGTGAAGATGAAACAGGAACTTGAAGGAATGAACAGGAGTTTCATGAAACATCTTTACGAACACTGACAACGATATCATAGAATACAGAAGAGACTTTGAAGGCAGGCAATATATGTATCAGCAACGTAGGGCACACTACAGACCACTTAGAAACTGACATGAAGAATTTCAATGAAAGGCAATGCCGAGTCATAACTGGCGGCTACAAGTGATACTGTATGGAATCGGTAAAGCGGTAATTACACAATGTGATGGGCTGGTTGAATGGTGATGATTGATTCGCCATAATGTGTTTCATAGTGATGACGAAGATGGTACGTAAAGGTAGATAACTCAGTGCTCAACAGTACGTAATGCTCTGCAGAAGAGAGCTGGAAATTGGTAAAAATATATTTATGACTGCTTGTGTCTTCGGTACATGCACAGCAGTGCGTCGATGTTGACGAAGATGTAGCCGGCCGTTGTGACCGAGCAGTTCTAGGTGCTTCAGTCCGGAACCGCACTGCTGCTACGGTCGCAGGTTCGAATCCTGCCTCGGGCATGGATGTGTGTGATGCCCTTAGGTTATTTAGGTTCAAGTAGTTCTAAGTCTAGGGGACTGATGACCTCGGATGTGAAGTCCCATAGTGCTCAGAGCCATCTGAACCATTTTGACGAAGATGTAAAAAGTCGATGATCCAGTAGGACAAAAGTGACAACTAGATATTTTATGTATAAACTGAACATTCAGAACTGGGTTAACTCCCAAATCTCTCGCCCTAATGAAATCTACTGTTCCCTAACGACACTTCTAAAAAGGGCAACAACCCGATTCACGCTGAAATACCTGTTTAAGTGAGGTTTGATTAGCATTAGGATCAGCCTCCACATCTCACTTGTATTTTCTCTTCAATCGATTGCCTTTTGGGACAGATCTTCATAAGTAAGGTAAATTTACATTGTTACAAGGAGTAACAATGTAATGGTAGAAACAAATTTTGAACGAGATGATTCAGGTATTCGTCTGTTGACAGCTGTCAGAATTGATCGTTGTAGCAGCTGCTGCGGAACATGCAAAACAAGAAAGAGTTTGGTGATGTCATTGAATACGTAGGGTATTGAAGGGTAGAAAGTATGAACGTAGGGTAGATCAAAAGTGAGTTCGAAATTCATGGTGGCTGCTTGGAGAATGCTGTAGAAAGTATGAACGTAGGGTAGATCAAAAGTGAGTTCGAAATTCATGGTGGCTGCTTGGAGAATGCTGAACGAGGGAGAAACATCCACTACCCATGCAATTTAGACGGAACTGTTCAGATTTCGTAAGTTATGACTACTTAATAAAAACTTTCGATTTTTATGAGGAATAAATGAAAACTAATGGAAACAGCTTTGGACTGACTTGGAAGTGTGTGGTGTAACAGATATTATTTCAAGCGAATACACGACAGCCAACGGCACTCTGTAGTTATCAAGTAAAAAACAAAGAAACTTTGGAAAACCAAACTTGGGACTGCTAAGCAGTTCAGAAATGCCCACTAAATACGTAGCTACGTGTCGTCTAACTTCGTCTGTGCTTACAGTGCTCCTCATGATGGAATTTGCTCCAGTTTCAACCACGTGTTATAAAAACCCACTTCAAAATCGTGCATATCTCAGCACTCGGACAGCATGTTCCAAAAAGCGGAGCGTAAATACGGGATTTTTTTTCCCGGGGATAATACCTCGCTTTCTATTGGTGATTGAAAGGTAGGGTAAAAAATAAATGTCGTGTGACTATGGCTTCCAGTCGGGTAGACCGTTCGCCGGGTGCAAGTCTTTCGATATGACGCCACTTCGGCGACTTGCGCGTCGATGGGGATGAAATAATGATGATTAGGACAACACAACACCCAGTCCCTGAGCGGAGAAAATCGCCGATCCAGCCGGGATTCGAATCCGGGCCCTTTGGATTGACACACTGTCGCGCTGACCACTCAGCTACCGGGGGCGGACGAAAGGTGGGGTGAAGTGTTATGGGTATCTCTTGGGCTAGGGACCATTTGTTGAATACCCAACAGAAGGATCGCCTTAATGTAACTGTCCTAGAATACAGGGTCAATTTTTGAATAAGGCACGTTTCCTCCAAATTAGGCAAATGGAACATATCGGTTGGCTCTTTTTGCGTTAGATGCGGTTTACGCTGTGCCTTAAGTGGCTTATGGAGCCACTATTTAGTTCATGGAGGTTTCTTAAGAAAACCAGAAAAAAGCACTTTTTACCATTTTTTCGCCGTCAACAGTGGATATCTAAATAGCTAACAGCAACAAACTGCTCACATTTTAACAGGATATTCTATAGGCATTAAAAAAAATAAACAAACAAAAAAACTTTTTTTGGGGTACCACAACCGAGCACCGGATTCCACGATGGACATTATGCATTGCAAATGGCTGCAATTTTTACAATAAATTCCTAAGACCCCAGTCTCGAACAGCCTTGTAAATTTTCTTCATATATTTATCCTTTGTCGCGAAGGACAAGAGGTTCAAAAGTTACCATAGCTGTGCACGTAAAATCCGGTACGAGTTAAAAAACGTAGTTTATAATGTGACGCAGAACGGAGAAATATGCTGCAAAGTGTCTACCTAATCATAAGAGCAGTTCTGGGAACCCCATGTTGTTGATGTTGCTCTTGTTGAACTGAAGCACATCAAAATTTTTACGCATGTAAAATATGGTATGAGGTATATAAATACTTTTGCGTTATTTGAGTTTCTTATAAGAAAGGTATCAAAATTTTACGTTTGTTCACGTGACCATCTTTCGCAGCAGCTGTTAACATCTCTTACTATAGGTTATCCGTCTTGAGCTCACTGCAATTTAATTAAAAACATTACACCAGACGCGTTTGCTTTTATTTACAAAGCATCTTCCGTGGTTGTTTATGTTTCTTTACATAATCTGCTCCTTCCCTTCTTGCTAGCAGTGGTTGGTGGCGACAGGCTTCATTTCACATCTGCACTTGGCAGTTTTTGGCATTCTGCATTATTCTGCACTGCCACAGTAAACACAGCAAACCACGGAAGATGATTTGTAAATAAAAGCGAAACGCGTCTGATGTAATTCTTTTTAATTAAGTTGCAGTCAGCTCAAGACGGATAACCTACAGTAACAGATATCAAAATTTTATTAATCTGTTTCATATGAGTAACATGTCCTGCTGTGTCAAGTAAAAGCAGAGCACCAGCGGAAAAATGGTACAATCTGAGCAAGAAAAGGCGAATATGCTCTTTTTTTTTTTAACTGAAAGACGGACTGGAAAGTGGGATATCAAGCTGCCTCATTCTATCTTCCTCAGCACATTCAAAAATTTCCCACACTTTTTGGCATGTGAACACATTCGCGCTCTTTTACGCTGAGAGAAAAGGAGATAGTAGCAGTGGGAATGGGGAGGAAATGTAATAAATAACAGAAGATAGTAGACAGACCTTGTGTTATAGAAAGCGCGAATGAGACTGGCAGTGCGTGAGAAAGAAAGGACCACAGTGGCAGTGGAACATCGTTGACAGTAACAGAACCGTGCTACTAAAAGAGTGAAGGAGGCAGTTCTGGTGGGAGAGTAATACGTGAAAGGAGAGAGAGAGAGAGAGAGAGAGAGAGAGAGAGAGAGAGAGAGCGAGCAGCAGCAGCTGCTGGAAGGATTGAACGATATAGTAGCAGTAACAGAAAGCAAGAAGGAGACAGTGACAGTGGTAGTGGTACAACAGAACGATGAAGGCTGTGGCCTAGAGACAGGGACAGCGAAAGAGAAATACATAGAGGTAATGACAATGAGTTGGGCGATAGGCGTATGAGACTGGGTAACTGGGAGTGTATGGGTACGACAATGAGCGACTTCAGCGACTGGCTAGTGGGTGCTCGCGAGCTACAGTTGGCATGTGGGGGTGATGGGTGAGTTGCATAATAAAACGAGAGCGAATATTTTGGCATGCCAAATTTTTTGGGAAAATTTTTAAATTGCTGAGGAAGGTAGACTGAAGCAGCTGGTACCCCACTTTTCAGTCTCAGTCTTTTAAACAGGAGCATATTCGCCTTTTTGTGGTTTCCATAGGTGCATTTTTCCGCTGGTACGTGATTTTGCGGTTGTGTTACCTTCGTGTCCACCGCCAAAACCAACGGCTGGAGTTCTATCTCCAACAGGTCGTAGATTTTTCTGATACTGACGCATGGTAACCTTCGCGCCTAAGAGTTTATTCGAATGTGGAAGAAATAAATAAACTGCACCCTGATTTAGATCTTACGTTCCACTGTTAAGTCATGAATAACTGGCTGGTACACAGCTCGAATACCTGCCAATAGATCCAACTAACTGCATTGCAAAATTCAAAATAACATTAAAGCTAACGACTTTTTCCGTTAAATGTCATTGATTTATAAGAAAAGAAAATAATTATTTGTGGCGAGACGACAACTAATGTAGCTATTAAACTATTTTCAACGATCACAGCCCTTGGAACGGTTACAGTCCAAGTTTTTATTTGTTTTATATCGTATGCATATAATTACTTGTGTAATGTACCTCCCTTCCTCTTACAATTAGTGTTGTGTTGAACACTCCGACGATGAATAAATAAATATGTCTCTTCAGAGAGGCTGGCATTTGTTGTGAGTCTGCAAGAGAAAACTCATATGATTAAGCATATAATATGAATTTTCATCCCTCTTCGGCCTTATCAATTTCGGATATTATCTTAAGATGCGGAATATTTGATTAATTTACATATTTTTTGTGGATGGGGACGAAGTTAACAAGAGCGAGGAAGCTGAGTGTTAAACCACTACGCTGGCGATCAGATCCCTTTTTCCAGTAATATCGCGCTTATCTGATGTGTTTAGGAATACGAACGGACATCTGATTCGCAGGGACCATGAACAGAGTTGTCTAAGGTAAACGCTGATTTGAACTGAGGCTCTTTCTTATGTTCGATTACACCATAAATTTTTGCGGCAGGCGGTAAAATACGCATTAGATTATCTTGCTTTTATTGTTTTTTTACTTGCATCTGGCGGCGTTGATAGAAACAAAGTTTTAAAAAGGAAGAAAAATAATTCTCACAAATGCAATGGCAAATGTGTAATGGGGGTGGGGTTAGCTTTAATTTTACTGAGGAAAGAGAATTATAAAAGGGCGCCGGCTAATCTAATCAAAAGTAGTATCACTAAAAGCCATCGTGTCGTACTTTGGCCACTCCTTTTCACATTTCGTACAACTACAGGCTAGAAAGCTGAATCTCCAAACTAGGTACTGAATCAGAGAAGGGAGTGAATGTCAAGCAATTAATATCTAGTTAGTAATTAATGCACTGCTGGCTTTGTTTAATAGCGACTATATTTCACTATTCATAGAAGTGACATACTTTATTTTGTGCGATTTAATCAAAGAAAAGTGTACGTAGTACAAGTATCAATCGCTTAACTAATTCGTCAGGCCTATTATGGCTACTACAAGTGATTTATGTTTTCTCTTTCGAACTTTCAAGTGCTAACCGACTTAATAAGAACGCTTCAGTAACAACTGAGATGGTGACGAGTGAGTGAAGTTTTCACTTCTTCAGCAAACATTCTTCGTTCAAGTTTTACATTCTTTTCATAATTGAAATAGAAGTCAAGAATTGGCTTCGTAGACCCGTGTGCTTGCTTGCTAGTATTCATCACAATTTTATGATGTTTATGTATTGCAGATACATGACAACAACAGTAGTGACACAATAAATTCAAAGCAATTATCGCAACCGTGAGTTTTCTGTGTGAATTGGAAAGCAGTATTGCAGTGTCATGGTGAATGTCAGCATTAACATCTTAAATAGGAAGTTAGTTTCCCGATTTAAATTTCAAAATATAACTACATCGAATCAGTATCAAAGATGCCTTTGACAACAAGAAACCGACAAGTTATATGTTCTATGGAGTGACAAAGGTTGCTGCTACTCCACACCGATAGATCAAATGACAGTTCAACTTACACTTCCAAAATCCGGTCTCCTTTCCGTATACCAGCCTTTTCCGCTGCCCCTCCATCCAGTACAGCGCTGACGTGCTGAAGAGGTGCGTACAGTTCGCCATTTATACTCCTTAACTGGCCGCCTTCACTGACCTGTCCTCTAACATTAAAACCGAATCCTGTTTCTGTTTTATAGATCGTAACAACACGGGGTCCAGTGGGTAGATTTCTAACTTGATCATTCTGAGGACTTGAATCAGATTCACTGTCAGCCATATTTACAGGCTCCGGCACTTTCACAGCCTTCTAGGCAACATTCCGAACGCTGCAGTACTCTGGCAGCTAGTAAATAAAGGAGTCAAAGACCTTCAAAGGATAAGAAGTAACGCTTCGTGGTTTGTTTGTGTTTTGTCCAAAGTTTATAGGAAGATGTTATATTGTTTGAAACGTTGAAGTTTTGTCTAAAATGTAACTGCATATAATAGCATGTATTATTGCGTCCATTTGCTTGGCGAACTATAATAACGAAACGGGGAAAACAACACTTTTGCAAGAGTGCTCAACAAAGATGAGCTGGTTCCTTAGCACTAAAAATTGAGGTTTTGCTTACCCGTCGCAGTAAATACTCAAAATTTTTGTGAACATAGTTTCAGTCGACGCAGTTTCAATGTAATTTATGTGTACCATTTGACTTTCAATCTGGAAGCTAGAAAAGAAATGGGAAAAACTGAACACTCAATGCCAATAGGTGTGTTGGATGACCTGTGCAGGTACGTAGTTAATATTAGCATGTGCCATTATTGAAGCCAACAGTATGCATCCCTTGAGACGCATGCTATAGGTATATATTTACAGACTAAGGTGTAATAGTGTGTATTGGACCGACTTGATAGCTGTTTTTTTTTCATTTATTTTCAAGTGATACTACCAGACCGTAAGTTAACTTCTTGTTGGGGGGGTCCACCAATTAATGTGTAATCCAGAGCATTCTGATGTGATCGCAGATGAAAACTTACTACAATCGTAACGCTTAGGAAGACATGTGTAATAAATACACATCTACATCTATAGGATTGTAAACACCCCCCCCCCGCCCTCCCCCGATCGATCCTAGGCTATTCGCATGTCAGATCTGTGGCCGTGTTACTGTAATAATGAGTTTTCAGTACTATTTGTTGAGCATTATAAAAAATAATTTTTTATGTTTTATGTGTCATAGATGCTACGAGTTTTCAATATTGCCATTCTGTTATGTTGTAGCACAAATGTTATATTTACATTTATCGAACCTCTAGATCTTGATTTCGAAGCACTCCAGAATATATTGTGCTATACTCAAAAGTATTTTGGTATTTCCGAATTCATATTTCCTGCTAGTGTCAAAAGTAAAATTAGTAACCATGCTGAATATTATTCAGGAAGTTCTAAATTTCCGTGTAGCGAACCTTCAACCAATTTGTTTCAGTGGGACAATGAAAGCTTAGTATTTTACATTTACCTCTGCATTCAGTGAGCCACTGTGTAATACTCCATACCAATATTAGTGTATTTTTGTGCAGTTTCATTTGCTAACGGAACCATTCACTTCATAATTTATTACATGTACATGATATACTCCTGATAGCAGGATTATGGGGAAGGTGTGAACTGCAGTGAATAGCCTTGCAACAGTCTTGAATAAGTAAATGGTTATGCATAAATCGCTGTTGTAGTGTAAAGAAGACTGAATTTAGAGCTGCAGAGTCTTGGAAGGGTAATTGTCATTGTTCTGTCATTGGTTATAACTTAAGATACAGCAAGTCTCCTTCAGAAACATGGCAACAAAATTATTGTGGCTGGAGGTTGCAACAGATGATATTAATGTGAGATACAAAAGAAGAAAAGAGAAAAGTCAGGAAACACGAATCTGCAGGGAACTACAAGAATGTAATTTTTTGTTAATCTAAAGCATCCGAGGCAAGTATCCACACAGAGTACAGTAATTTAAGTCTTCTGATAGCATGCACATACTCCTTTTGCAGTTTTTGCAATGAGTGTATAAATTATGCCTGACAGAGTGTTGTCTAAAGACTTGTTGTGATGTTCAAGTTGCATTAATAAATCCTAACTCATTTCAACGTTACATGTCTATCAAAAATAATGAAAAAAGCTACACTGATGCAGCTAGTGTAAAATTGTTTCATATTTTACTTTAATCTGTCAGCTTCTGTTTACCCAAACTGCACATTGAACAAAGACAATATGCTGCTTCTCTCTGTAATGAAAATGAAATTAGAAATGAGTTTTGCTGCTCTTGGAGTGTTTTTTATAACTGTCATGGACAACAATTCCTGCTAGTTTTTTTCTGTATCACTTGTACGGAAAAGCTAAGGAGTGGATATTTTGGCCTCAGAAATCTACAATACACACCACTATACCAAATTCATTTATAAAACATTTTGAAAATTGTGCTTATGTGTAATAGACTGCAGTGAAATTAAGTATGAAAGACCCACAGCTGTACATAAACACTTCTTAGTGTTCTGTCTCTACAAGTTCCTGTCACACCCTATCTGAAAAATGGGATTCTATGCATGCCACTTATTAACATTACATGTATAGGCTAACATTCTTATATTACACAATTATGGTACACATATTTCCACAACTGACATTGATTTTAATCACTTAATGTTGCTGATTAACATTAGTTTCTCTTAAACGTTTGCCAGACACTTCCTCTCCCAATATTTCAAATTCAAAAACATGATTAGGCTACTGTTTTTTAAGATCTATGCCTGCCTTTATGGTGGAAGGGTTGTAGCCTCTCCCCGATGTTATTCAATCTGTATATTGAGCAAGCAGTGAAGGAAACAAAAGAAAAATTAGGAGTAGGTATTAAAATCCATGGAGAAGAAATAGAAACTTTGAGGTTCGCCGATGACATTGTAATTCTGTCGGAGACAGCAAAGGACTTAGAAGAGCAGTTGAATGGAATGAATAGTGTCTTGAAAGGAGGATATAAGATGAACGTCAACAAAAGCAAAACAAGGATAATGGAATGTAGTCGAATTAAGTTGGGTGATGCTCAGGGAATTAGATTAAGAAATGAGACTCTTACAGTAGTAAAGGAATTTTGCTATTTGGGTAGCAAAATAACTGATGATGGTCGAAGTAGAGAGGATATAAAATGTAGACTGGCAAGGGCAAGGAAAGTGTTTCTGAAGAAGAGAAATTTGTTAACATCGAGTATAGATTTAAGTGACAGGAAGTTGTTTCTGAAAGTATTTGTATAGAGTGTAGCCATGTATGGAAGTGAGACATGGACGATACATAGTTTGGACAAGAAGAGAATAGAAGCTTTCGATATGTGGCGCTACAGAAGAATGCTGAAGATTAGATGGGTAGATCACATAACTAATGAGGAGGTACTGAATAGGGTTGGGGAGAAGAGGAGTTCGTGGCACAACTTGACTAGAAGAAGGGATAGGTTGGTAGGACATGTTCTGAGGCATCAAGGGATCACCAATTTAGTATTGGAGGGAAGCGTAGAGGGTAAAAATTGTAGAGGTAGACCAAGAGATGAATACACTAAACAGATTCAGAAGGATGTAGGTTGCATTAGGCACTGGGAGATGAAGAAGCTTGCACAGGATAGAGTAGCATGGAGAGCTGCATCAAACCAGTCTCAGGACTGAAGACCACAACAACAACAACAACATAGTGGAAGACATGAAATATGACAACTCCCATTTTCCATTCCAGAAGCCAAGCCAGAAGAAGCCAAGCCTAGCTTGTAGTATCAGCTGCCATACTCAAGACATGCACAGGCATACAGCTGACCTCTCAGTCTCTCATTCATACAGTTTTCGCTCATGCTGCTAGAGGTGCTCAGTCACAAATGCTGCGTTCATATGCTCCGTCTTCTAAATGTGTCCTCAAATAGCAATACTTTAAATTTATCCAACAAGACATTGTGATGACAGTGTCACCTTTCCTTCAGAAATTCCTGTTTAGGTCCACTGAACTTCTGTGTTAAGCTCCGTGCTGAACTGATGCAGTCGTAGTTGATCTCTGAATTCAATCAATGTTTGGTGTTATGCATATGTGATAGGGGTTCCTAAAACAGAAATAGTAGGACCTACTGGAGAGTAGATCACACTAGCATCTTGTTCGTAGTTTACAGGTGCATCACACTGTCCCATAATCCATAAATCAAGTATAAATTGCTGTCATTTCATATCAATATTTAGTGTTTTCCCAGCATATTTAAACATCATGTCAGGCTTCAGAGCAGTACCATTAATCTTATTATCATATACTATTGGGTTTGGTTCTCTTAATGTTCAGTTATCATGCGTGTGACACCTTTTTAGGTTCAGTACCACACGTTAATCCCTTTTAATTGAATTGCAAATAATTTTGTGAACATATCAGTGTTTCAAACACACACACACACACACACACACACACACACACACACACACACACACACACACACAAGAGAAAGAGATTTTCTTACGATAATTACCTTCAGTTTTTAACTCTCTTGTCAAATATTCGTGCTGATTATAGGATGAACAGTACATGTTAGATAAAACCTTTCTTTCTTACTTCATAGATACTGCAGTAAATACCATTCTTTCAATTCAGCTCAAGGGCGGTTAAATGTTGTTTCCCATTCCATCACTTGCTAGACAGGGCTTGCCCTTTTCATTTTAACATTAAAGTATACATCCATTGTCACCAGTGATCTGCCTTACAGAATTATACCTAGGTCTGCACCTAGGCAAAAATATATTTCATGCAGAGAGTATGCTGATGATTAAGGCAGGGTCTTTAATTATTTTCTTACGTCCAGCTGCCATGATTAAGATGTCAGATATGATGCATTATAATCGACAGTATCATAATTTAGTTATTATTTGCTTACAGCCGGTTCATCATCAATCTGCCGAAAGAGGAGAGGGAGGAGCTTGTAAGAGTGTGCTTCCAGATTGAACTTGCATACTGGTTTTATCTAGACTTTTACTGTACAGAAGAAAAGAAAATGGAACCATGCAGTATGAAGGATTTTGCAGCACACATCTTTAATCATGTACCTTCTTTAAAACCCCACGCTGCCAACTTAGACAGTGTTCTTGACCAATGGAAGAAGTACAAAAATGAAGTACCTACATTTGGTGCAATATTGCTTAATGAGGATCTCACACAAATGCTTCTAGTACAAGGTTATTCAACAAAATCGTCTTGGGGGTTTCCTAAAGGCAAGATGAACAAAGATGAAGAACCTATGCGTTGTGCAGTTCGTGAGGTAAGTCAGAGTGTATACCAGCACAGGCTAGAAGTTTGTTAGCAACTCACTGATTTTGAAACCATTCTCTTTTATATATTTTCAGGTTTTTGAAGAGACAGGATTTGATATTAGCACAATGGTTAATGAAAATGAATATATTGAATCAACAATTAATGAACAGTATGTCCGGTTGTACATAGTTGGAGGAGTGAAAAAGGACACTGTGTTCAAACCAAGAACTCGAAAGGAAATAAAATCTGTTGAGTGGTTCCCAGTAGCTGACATTCCTTCCAAGAAAACTATGACTCCAAAAGGCAGGACGGCGGCCAATATGTTTTTTATGGTTGCTCCTTTTATCAAGTAAGTGTTATTGGAAAATTTATAAATAACTATATATATAAAATGTACCCTGTAATTATCTGATGTAAGAACTAAAGTTGTAGCTTCAGGATAGTTATTGGCAATTCGATAACCAAAGGAAGTTGAACAGGCCTCAGAGAACAAAGGACAAAGTAATTTTATTAGTACAAGTGACATTGTGGCCAAAACATGCAGAGCCATGGCATTCAGTTGTACATCTCCCTTTATACTTGTGAATTGCTAGTCATTTCACAATACTGCACATGATAGGCAGTAGACTGGGAGGAGACAGAATTTCACTTGGCTTATCAATAATAATTTGCAAGGTGTTAAAACTTCCACACAGTAATTGTGTTGGTAGCAAAGAGATTAAATTCTGCTTGTTCAAAGATATGTGCACATTTTCATGTCCTCGAAAGTTAGTCATATGTAATACTGGAGAAATTCTCATTTCTCCATCCTAAGAGCTTAAGGCTGAATTTATACTGCACACAATGCAATACCAAGCCGAGCAATGATACGCTGAAATCATGTTACAGTAAGGGGGAGGGGCACTAGGTTTAACAATGGAGCATCACACTGTTCGTTTAGTCTACAGGCTGACCTGAGTGGTGCCATGTAATGACGCTGAAGTAATCGCAAGCAAGTTTGTGTTACGTGCGATTATTTGGAGTGGTTTCTTCCAGTGGATCTGGGAATGGTCATTAATAATGTTTGTTAATGCTCCATGTTCTGGGATTATAAATACAAACACTACAACATCAAGCTTGGAATGAAGTAGCTGAATATTGTGGAATGGACAGTAAGTACAAAAAAGTAAAAAATGTCTATAAAAACATCACAAATAAGTAACATGAAAAGTTTGATATTTTATCACATTTGAGTTGTGTACACTTATGTATTACCGTTGAGATAGTTTTTCAATACCTCTATGACACTTCTCGTTCTTTTTGAAGCAATACTGTTTGCTCTGTCTTTCTGGAACATTCTGCCAGAAGCATTGTTTTTATTTACGTCCTGCTCAACACAGAATTGAAGGGAGACATTAGTTCCATGTTTATCGATTACTTTGTTGTGCAGGAAGCAGAATCATTGAATAATAATGTCGCATGGTCTTTAGAAGTTCTTGTTTCCCTTTCAGAGTAAAGATCACTTGCTGGCCATAATTCTGAACATGCTTTCTAGCTCTGTACTGGCCCTTGATAACCTCTTGTTAAATAGTTTTTCTTCCTCACTCAGTGAAAATTCAGGAAATGCCTGCATCAAATTTTCCAAGAGTGGTGAGCTTTTGTCTTAAATCAACATTAATAGGACTTTCAGTGAAGTACTGATAGATCTTTCGGTGGGGCCAAGTTTTGTGGAACATTCAAATTATTATTGTACAAATGACATGCCCTAAGTGTCCCACCATCTAATTGCTTGCCATAATCGTTGTTGGTAACCATTAATCTGCAGTTTACAGCTAGTAAAATAAGCAAAAAGTAATGCATGGTTGTATTATATTGTCCCATAATGAGGAGAGCACTGGACGCTAACATCATGCTTACCATCAATAGCCCCCACACAATTATGGAAAATTCAAATTGGCGTACATGTGTTGTGCAGCTGTTGGTGTAGTAGGTGGTATAGTATAGTACCCCCTCCCCCCCCCCCCCCCCCCCCACAAAAAAAAAAAAAAAAAATCATGAACCATGGACTTTGCCATTGGTGGGGAGGCTTGCGTGCCTCAGCAATACAGATAGCTGACTCGCAGGTGCGACCACAACGGAGGAGTATCTGTTGAGTGGCCAGACAAACGTGTGGTTTCTGAAGAGGTGCAGCAGCCTTGTCAGTAGTTGCAGGGTCAACAGTCTGGATAATTGACTGATATAGCCTTGTAACATTAACCAAAACATCATTGGTGTGATGGTACTGTGAACGGTTGAAAACAAGGCGTAACTATAGCCGTAATTTTTCCCGAGGGCATGCAGCTTTACTGCATGGTTAAATGATGATGGCATCATCTTGGGTAAAATATTCCGGAGGTAAAATAATCCCCCATTTGGATCTCCGGGTGGGGACTACACAGGAGGATGTCATTGAAATGAGAAAGAAAACTGGCCTTCTACAGTTTGGAGTGTGGAAAGTCAGGCCCCTTAATTGGGCAGGTAGGGTAGAAAATTTATAAAGGGAAGTGGATAGGTTAATGTTAGATATAGTGGGAATTAGTGAAGTTTGCTTGCAGGAGAAACAAGACTTCTGGTCAGGTGAAGAAAGGATTGTAATACAAAATCAAACAGGAGCAATGCAGGAGTAGGTTTAATAATGAATTAAAAAAATATGGACACAGGTAAAGCTACTACAAACAGCATAGTGAACACATTATTGTAGCCAAGATAGACATGAAACCCACGCCTATCACAGTAGTAAAAGTTTATATGCCAACTAGCTCCACAGATGACGAAGAGATCGAAGAAATGTATGGTGAGATAAAAGAAATTAGTCAGATACTGAAGGGAGACGTAAATTTAATAGTAATGGTGGACTGGAATTCGATAGTAGGAAAAGGAAGAGAAGGAAACATAGTAGGTGAATATGGAAATTGGGTAAGGAATGAAAGCGGAAGCCGTCAGGTAGAATTTCGCACAGAGCTTAACTTAATCATAGTTAATACTTGGTTTAAGAATCACAAATGAAGCTTGTATACATGTAAGAGGCATGGAGACACTGGAAGGTTTCAGTTACATTACATAATGGTAAGACAAAGATTTAGGAACCAGGTTTTAAGTTGTAAGACATTTCCAGGGGCAGATGTGGAATCTGATCGCAGTCTGTTGGTTATAAGCTGTAGATAAAAACTGAAGAAACTGCAAAAAGGTGGGAATTTAAGGAGATGGGACCTAGGCAAACAGAAAGAACCAGAGGTTGTAGAGAGTTTCAGAGAGAGCATTAGGGAACAGTTGACAAATATGAGGGAAAGAAATACAGTAGAAGCAGAATGGGTAATTTTCAGAGATGAAATTGTAAAGGCAGCAGAGGATCAAGTAGATAAAAAGACAAGGGCTAGTAGAAATCTGTGGGTAACAGAAGGGATATTGAATTTAACTGATGAAAGGAGAAAATATAAAAATGCAGTAAATGAAACAGGCAAAAAGGAGTACAAACGTCTCAAAAATAAGATCAACAGACAGTGCAAAATGACTAAGGGTGGATAGCTAGAGGACAAGTGTAAGGATGTAGAGGTATATAACACTAGGCTTAAGGTAGATACTGCCTACAGGAAAATTAGAGAGACCTTTGGAGAAAAGAGAACTACCTGTATGAATATCAAGAGCTGAGGTGGGAAACCAGTTCTAAGCAAAGAAGGGAAAGCAGAAAGGTGGAAGGAATATATGGAGGGTTTATACAAGGGCGATGTATTGGAGGGCAATATTATGGAAATGAAAGAGGACGTAGATGAAGGTGAAATGGGAGATACGATATTGCGTGAAGAGTTCGACAGAGCACTGAAAGATCTAATTCGAAACTAGGACCTGGGAGAAGACAGCGTTCCTTTAGAGCTACTGATAGCATTGGGATATCTAGCCATGACAAAACTCTTCAATCTGGTGAGCGAGATGTATGAGACAGGCAAAATAAATTCAGACTTCAAGAAGAATATAATAATTCCAATTCCAAAGAAAACAAATATTGACAGGTGTGATAATTACCAAACTATCAGCTTTTTAAGTCACGGCTGCAAAATACTAACACAAATTCCTTGCAGATGGATGGAAAACCAGGTAGAAGCTGACCTCGGGGAAATCTGTTTGGATTCCATAGAAATGTTGGAACACGCGAGGCGATACTGACCTTACGGCTTATTTTAGAAGATAGATTAAGGAAAGGCAAACCTACATTTCTAGTATTTGTAGACCTAGAGAAAGCTTTTGACAGTGTTGAGTGGAATACTTTCTTTCAAATTCTGAAGGTGGCAGGGGTGAAATACACAAAGCGAAAGGCTATTTACAATTTGTACAGAAACCAGATGGCAGTTATATGAGTAGCAGTGGTTGGGAAGGGAGTGAGACAGGGTTGTAGCCTATCGCCAATGTTATTTAATCTGTATATTAAGCAAGCAGTAGTGGAAACAAAAGAAAAATTTGGAGTAGGTATTAAAATCCATGGAGAAGAAATAAAAACTTTTGATATTTGCCGATGACATTGTAATTCTGTCAGAGACAGCAAAGGACCTGGAAGAGCAGTTGAATGGAATGGACAGTGTCTTGAAAGGAGGACATAAGATGAACATCAACAAAAGCAAAACGAGGATAATGGAATATAGTCGAATTAAATCAGGTGATGCTGTGGGAATTAGATTAGGAAATGAGACACTTAAAATAGTAGACGAGTTTTGCTATTTGAGGAGAGAGGATATGAAATGTAGACTGGCAACGCAAGGGAAGTGTTTCTGAAGAAGAGAAGTTTGTTAACATCGAGTGTAGATTTAAGTGTCAGGAAGTCTTTACTGAAAGTTTTTGTATGGAGTGTAGCCTATATGTAAGTGAACCATGGAGGATAAATAGTATAGACAAGAACAGAATAGAAGCTTTCAAAATGTGGTGCTACAGAAGAATGCTGAAGATTAGATGGGTAGATCACATAACTAATGAAGAGGTACTGAATAGAATTGGGGAGAAGAGAAATTTTTGGCACAACTTGACTAGAAGGAGGGATCGATTGATAGGACATGTTCTGAGGCATCAAAGGATAACCAATTTAGCATTGGAGGACAGCGTGGAGGGTAAAGATCACAGAGGGAGACCAAGAGATGAATACACTATGCAGATTCAGAAGGATATAAGTTGCAGTAGATACTTAGAGATGAAGAAGCTTGCACAGGATAGAGTAGCATGGAGAACTGCATCAAACCAGTCTCTGGACTGAAGACAAGAACAGCAACAGCAACAACAACAACGCTGTAGTAGGAGGAGGCAGATGTACAGAGCCCAAAATTTTCCAAATTGTAGCACATGTTTCATGCACATACTGACTGACTGTAGTTAGACGCATTCAAAATGACTGTGACAGCGCGGGGAAAGACATACCGACTGACAAATATCTGGACAGAGTGAAATGAACAGAATTTAATGAGGTGAAGGATCATTGCAGGATTTACAATTAATGTACAATAATATTGTCTTCAGTATAAAGCCTACTTAATTATTTATGCATTTATTCGTGACTGTATTCCCAGGCGAGTGGTGAAAACTAAGTAGAAATACTATTTGTTGTACAAAGCACTGTTAGTTTTGATAGATATGACTCCACAGCATATGAAAAGTAATATTCCTCACAGATACCATCAGAGTGCAGCAGTGAAGGACTGTTACTCCAGATATACAGTGTGTTTCAGATGATGAGGACAACCTGTATTCATTAGGAGCCAGCTCTTCAAGATTCTCAGAAAGTTTAGAGACTAGCATTTCAGTGCCTCCTCCCTTGCTGCCCCATACCCAGACAGCCATCAGACAGAAAAGTGCAAATTCAGAGTTACTGAACATAGAAAAACAAAAGCTGAAGCTTATTGAGAATCAGGCGTTAAAATCAGAGACGCAAGATGACAATTATCATTTTGTACTAAGTTTGCTCCTTATCATGCAGAAATTGTTTCTGAAGCTGAGTTAAGGGCTATAATTAAAATGAAGCAAATTCTGTCAGAAGAATTGCAACAGTCTTCAACCGCTTCCATTGCACATTCTTTCTTTTCTTGTTATGGATCTGAAAATCTTCAAGCTGAAACTATCATTTCAAACTTCCAAGCTTCCAAACACTTCAATAGCTTCAGTGAACTGTCATGAACATTATTACAGCCCCCTGTCAGCTATGTTCTAAATTGTAAACTGTGATGAATATGTAACAGATTGTAACAGCCATTCTGAAATTTGCATTTTACTTCTGTAGTAAACTTAAAACGGACAATACCATATAAGAAATGTCTCTTTACTCATTCTGAAGTTATTCCAGAGTTTATCTTTATCTTTTCTCCAGTCACTGTTCACCAGCGGAATTCTCCTACAGTCATCTGCCTCTCGTTGATTTTACCCAGCCATTCATGACTGTCTTGCACTTTGAGACCACTGTTTTCTACTAAAAGTGAATTTTCTGGGTTAAGGAAAATAACATCTTATCAAGACTGGTCGACAGTTACTACTCCCCACTGTTCAGATGGCACTGCATCATGGGCAGTATGAACACCCCATGGCATCACATTGGTTTGGGGTATCTACTTCGCATTGTGGGCAATGTAAATTCTAAGTAATTGTTGCAACTACAGCTTTTTGTACATCAGCATGTGGATGAGTATTTTTAATGAATTTGTTTGTTCTGAAATGCAGTTTTTCTTCTTGCCTTTTTCTTTCTTTCCGTAATATAACTTATTTACTCTTCGCCTTTCCATCAGTTAAAGAAAACTAATGACAATGATATTGGATGGAAGGAAATGATAATAATGTCTCAATCATCTGTTAGTTCTGTGTCACAAAATGGAGCAGAGGCTATAATTGATTTAACGGTGAGCTCTTTAAAACAACTGGTGGCTTTTTGAGCTGCTTTACTTCTTGTATCATCTTACTATGCAGTCATTTTATCTATCTATTGAGTGCACGTTGTTGCATTGGCTAAGATACTGAACTACTTCAAACTGAAATTTTTTGAGTGGTGAGGGCTGTCCGTGACTTTTGTTTGGAATTAGTGATGTTGAAATCCGCCATTCTGACGTTTTTTGTCTTTCTTAGATTATGTAAAGTTAATGCCTGGAATAACATGACCATTTACTTCCCAGTCCTCATCCATTCAAAAATGTGCTATGTCTTGAACGCATGGGCATTTACAAAAATGTTTTCGGGCAGGGGGGGGGGGGGGGGTCAGACTTTAAAATTGCAATTCTTTATATAAATGAGTTGGTCAGTTTTGATATGTGTTATGCCACAAGAACTAAATTTTATAGGGGAAACAAAAAAACTTATTATATCTCAGGAAGCTGAGTGCTTCCATTGACTTTTAGATGTGTATGATAACCTGTAAGTAATAAAACTCTTTACTCCAAATTGGAAGGGGAGGGGGAGGGGGGGGACAAATGCTTCCTTTCTCCCCCCTTGCAGATGTCCGTGCTTCAGTGACAGTGGGATGTTAAACCCTAATCTTAGTTTACCCTTTTTCTCATTTCCTTTGATGTGTTTGAATTATTTTCTTTCAATTTTATAAAAGTAACTGTTCTGTGTGGTAAAGTCTTATATACAAGTTATGATTATCCTCTGCTGCACGTATCTGTAGACGGATACGACGCTGGATCGCTGAGAAGCAACAACAGCCACCATCACAGCAACAACTGCAGCTGCTGCAGCAGCAGCAGCAGCCACCACCAAAATTTGATCGTAACAAGATAATAATTGATGTGGATGATTCTCAGTCATCTAAGAATAGAAAGCAGCAACAGTTTTCTCAAGCTTTGCAGGTATGCTGACATTTACAAATGAAGATTGCAGTTGTAGGCCTAACCTTTATGAAGAAATGAAAAGTGGTTTCTTATCAACCAGTTAAACTAGAATGGTTCCTGCATGCTTGATGGAGCATTCAAACTCTGCTATTCCTCAACACCAGTCCATAGTGATAATCACTGCCTCATCTCAGCTAGTAGTTGCTGTTTCTGTGTAGCATGCTTTTCAAGTTAAGTAGCACCACTTAACCACCTTTTACATTTAGACTTGATAAATTATTTTAAAGTATTTGACTGCAGGTATTCTTCATCTTCCACCCACAGATGGAATGTGGAAACAACTATTATTTATGACTCTGTGTTATTTATAATTAATCTGATTTTAACTTCACACTTCACATCTTTATGGAAGTGATGAAAAGGGGCCTGAAGATTATTTACAGATTTTGCCATGAAAACTGGTGCTCTAAATTTTCAAAGTAATTTTTTGTGTGTTATTAGTTGTTTTTCTCAATATATTCCAATTGAGGTTTTTGAGCATTATTGTTACACTCTCGCACAAGACAAACATTTATGTTACCTTCATCTGTATATGCTGTGGCTGACATGTTTGTCTCACAAGCTACCAATTCTATGCAGTAGAAGTGGGTATTCTAGTCAAGGTTGTAAAAATATTATTTGTAAGCAGTCTCTTTTGTAAACAAACAGTTTGTCCAGAATTCTATAAATGTGTCTTGCCAAAAGCTTTTAGACACCGACAGGTCTCATTATCCTAATATTTGGGGGTTTCAGATTCCTATTCTGCATAAGGCAATTGGATTTAGGTGGGAATTAATCAGAGCTTTATCTCTCATGTCACTAATGTAAAATTCTTTATAGCAGGAAATACCTGGCCTGACTTTGCTCTCCTCAGAAGTTAAAACTAAAAAGACTAAGAAAAATTTGTTATGGATGATAAAAGGTTTTGATATATCGCCTGGTTTGTTGAGAGATGATCCGCAGGCTATGCACAATATTATATAATATTATTGTACAACCTAGCGTGAGGCAGTTAATTATGTGTGACCTCTACCTTGACATGGAGGCAAGGAGAAAAATTTGCACTTTCAATGTCAGCACACTAATTCAACCTGTGAAATTACACACTCTACTGTCAGAGTTAGATTGGCGACAAATTCTCATACTCAAAAAACATTCATTGAGGAAGACATACAAACTATGGTAATTACCAGATCTTCAGGAGTAAACAAAAAAAAAGGGTCACTGATAGCTCTCTGGCCATGGCATTTGTAATACACAAATGTATATAAGCTCAGAGAAGTCTTTGCCACCATCAACCATGTCATGACCATGCTCCAACAAAAAGTAGGCATTGATAATGTCTGTGCGTCCACTAATATAGATGACAGAAAAGACCCAAGAAATGATGAAAATTGTGGCTCAAACTCCAGAAAGTTACAGCTTAAATTCCTAAAGGAGACCAAAGATTATGTTGGGTGATTTAAATGTGCAAATCAACAAAGAAAGAGAGGAACAGAAAACCATAAGCCAATATCCAGCCTTCAGATTTGTGAACAGAAATGGCACAAGACTCGGCAAAATAACTTAAAAATCATGTCAACATCTCTGAAAAAAGTTCCGTGAAAACAAAAAGATGTAGAGAAGCAAGACATTGGTGAATATTGGATCAATCACATAGCCATTTTCTAGCCCATACAAGAAGAAATCAGCCGGCCGAAGTGGCCGTGCGGTTAAAGGCGCTGCAGTCTGGAACCGCAAGACCGCTACGGTCGCAGGTTCGAATCCTGCCTCGGGCATGGATGTTTGTGATGTCCTTAGGTTAGTTAGGTTTAACTAGTTCTAAGTTCTAGGGGACTAATGACCTCAGCAGTTGAGTCCCATAGTGCTCAGAGCCATTTGAACCAACCAAGAAGAAATCCCCGACGTTTTAGTCTGTGGAGACACAAACATTGGCTCAGACCACTGTTTGACGCGAATCAAACTCATATTTTTATTGAAGAAAATAAACTAGAGAAAACCATGGAACATGAATGACCAAAATTTAATACCACAGAGAGAGAACTATAGGTACCCCTGATGGGAATCAAAATTTGAAGAAATGCTGGAAGAACACAAAGAAACACCAAAAATAAACAACACTTTCAGGAAACAAGTGATGAAAAATATAAGGAAAACCAAGAGGAAATACCTGAAAGAGTAGGTGGACTCAAACGGAAAATTTTTTCGCAACAACAACACGTAAGATTTCTGTTGGGGACATCTGCAGGAATAATCTGAATATACACCTCGAGTATTGCAGTGCATGAGGGACCAGATGCTACGTAAGATGATGGCATTGGGTCATCGATATTAAGATCTATCATAGATGTCAGGATCTAGCTGGACCATCGTCCATTGGCCATGGGCAAGCAATGGATTGGTGAGAGATGATTTGTTTGGCATCCAGAGGCCCTAATAAAACATCATTAGCAAGCAAATATTTATTGTTCCAAAAATACACTGTTGTCTTCCTCCATGGCTTCCAGGAGCAATTGGGGCCAGAAGTGGTGCACGTTGCAGCAGTGGAGGCACAGATTCAGTGTCCAGCAACGTCACAGGTCGCTGACTGCAGTTCAGTCAGTGTTGTCCACACTACCTCAGACAGTAACAGCTTGAGAAAGTAGATAACCAGGGCACTCTGGTTGATGTCATAGATGGCACCTCAGGAAGCACTCTCTGGCTCTGCATGGAGGCGACAAAGTCATCTCAGGTACACTGGGTATCCAGTAGGAATAAGGACCACACCATCTCCCTCCCTTCCTCCCACCACCCCCACCCCAACCTCACCCCTACCCCTGTGATTATGGTTGTTGGCTGTTTCCTGACCCAGCCTGCTGGTTGGCCACCAGAAGACCTGTTGACTGATGTCACTCACAGATCCCCACAGTCGTGACTCCAATTACAGCACCTTGGTTTGCAGTGGCCATCTCCTCCAGGCAGAACTTGATATTCCATCAGGGGTGAAAACAGTCTGTATGAGCAGAGGGTATACCAACATAGGTCCCTCTTCCACACTAGATGGCTACAGACTAGCATACTTCCTCTGGAAAAGGAGTAATATTTATGCCAAGCTGGCCCATAAGCTTTGCCACTGTAAGACAGCTGTGACATAAACTGAAAGTTGTCTCGGCTTCATCTTTCATGAGTGGTGGCAGTCAAATTTGGCACAGTCAGTACACTGAATAGGTATTCTTGCCTCGGAGTTACACCTAGTTACTCCACTCTGTGTGATCAATGCCTTTTTGGCACTCTGCTGGGCTGTTGCATACTGACATGCTTTGCTTGCCTGTTGTGTTACCACGGGAAGACTTCTAAAATTTTATTCAATTACCACACTTATTACCTCATGGCATTTCAATATTTTTGTTTCAGAGAATCAGATGGAACGCTCATCTTTGCCAGTCAGGAAACTGGCTTAATATTTTTCTGCACTCCTTAACTGTCCTACATCCCCCCCCCCCCCCTTTTGCAGGGTTTCTAAGGAAATCTCCATTTACACACTCACCTAATCCTCGCCACTTTCATAGGAGAAGGTTCACAGGTACATCCTCAAACTCGAAAATAACAGAGCTTTGGGAAAAGCTGGTATCACCACAGAAGTACTGCAAAATCTTGGACCAGATTCCCTCAGAGGACTCTTACAAATCATAACAGAGGTTTGGCAGACAGGAAAGCTTTCTGAAGATTGGGAATGAGCACTCGTTCTCCCACTCTACAAAGAAGGTGACATAATAGATTTAAATAACTATAGTGGAGTCTCCCTGCTTCAAGTTACACACAAAATTCTGTCAGCATGCTTACTTCAAATATTTCAGAAGCAGTTTGATCATCAAACTGGCAAATACCAAACTGACTTGCAGTGGTTGATGTTGTATTGAACAAATATTTAATTTAAAAATGACATTAAAATACAAAGCATCCAGGAACAACCAGATCATATGATCGTTTGTGAACTTGAAGAAAGCATAAGACTCAATCAGTTGCCAGTTCCTCTTTTTTGTCCTTGAAGAGTAAGGATGAATCTCGTCACTGACTAACACAACCTCCAAAGTTTTATTTGTGGGTGAGGTGTCACAAACATTTTGCATCAAAACTTGTTTGGCATGGCAAGAGTCTGTCTCGTATTCTCTTCAGTCCGATTTTTGTCAGAGTCATCCAAGAATGGGTATTGGTGTTTATAATTAATACTATTGAAAACCCGTATGACCTGGGGGACCTAAAAAGACGTATAAATTAATTGCTTAGCTTTAGCAGACAGTCCAGCAGTACTAGCAGGCAACAACGACAATAAGTAAACAGGTAGAAATTCTTTCAGAAATATGGTAAAAGAGTTAATCTCCAAATATCCTTTCAGGCATCTGCTCAAAAATCCTTCTAAAAACTGAATACAAAATATGGACAAAACAAGATTGTTCCATACTTCAAGAATGTAAGTGAAGTCATTGAACTTACAAAGTGTGAGAGAATGGCACAGAAAATTTGCATGCAAGAGCTTAAAAGAGATTATGGCAAACAAGATACTACAAGAAATGGATGTTTATACAAACAAAAATCAGACACTACAACACATTCATCACACCTGAAGTTTTGTACATTGGCAGTATGCTTAACACTCCATACAAAAAGGTGATCTGAAAGATGTCCTAAAAGAGCAACACACAATTCTGAGAAAGATACTTGGCCCAAAAAGAACAGAATACTGATACAGACTAAAACTCTGAAAAACAACTGAAAAAGTATCAAATCTCATGGCAGACATCAGAAAAAGAAGACTTAAGTTATATGGCTATATCCACAGACTCCCAACAACAAGACTCACTGACAAAATTGTGACATACATAGAATAACTCAAAACTGTATTGTGGATCCAGCAGGTTGGCAAGGATTTAGAAAAAGCTCTATTAAACACTTTCAATAGAAATTTGTGCAGACAAAAAAATTGTAAATGGGATCTACTATCAGAGAAAAACTCACCACCAGACCAGGAACAAAGGGGACTGAAAAAGAAAAAAAGTATCCACAGAGGAAAAAGTGGAAGGTGCTTGGAAACTGTGATGAGTGAAATAAATAGCTTTGCATCATTTCATGGGATCCAGTTGGTTCTAGTAATACCTGCAATAATAATAATAATAACTGAACTCTTTCCTCATTCTTTTCCAGTTTAGAGCATGTGCTCCACCCCTGATGACCTTTTTGGCAACAGGACATTAAAGTTCCTTCCTTCATTCCTTTTTGTCATGCATGTCTTGAGTATTGTAAGCATATAATAGCAATCAGTTGAAATCTAGATATTTCTTTAGCTTGTCTGAAATGCATAAATGCCATAGGGTATCATTGTTTGATCACCCAGGAATGCCACGTGCCAGCTCTTGCAACACCAAGAAGAATAAATGTGACCATAAATTAGGTTAGGTACATGACAACATGCAAATGGTTACCATTAGCGAAATGTAATTTCATGTTGTACATATTGTAGACAAACAGGAAAGGGCCCACAGTGGTGTCTAACTAACTGTTCATAAGCAATATAAAAACAATTGAAAGCTAAAGAAGAACTCTGATGAATGGCTGCTTGCATAAATAGTTGTTGGCTGCTGTGCGGAGACTTTAATGTGGTAGTTTTAGGTTTTGGAGGAGGGGGAGGGGGGCTGTTTTGATCATGGTAGTGTAAGATGCTGCCCAAGAGGTCGGGCCTGAAATACCATGTTCACAACACTGTCAGCTGAAGAAGCAATTGCATGTTATCTATTACCAAATACTTTGTGTACTCCGTTTTGATTTGGATTATGCATTGCTTGTTGTTTCCTTTTCTTATTTTGAAATGAGTAAAGAGTAATCCTAGTCCATTCTGTGGTTTGAGTACGACTCTCACAACACCAGAAGGGTTCAATGATCCATATTACCACTTGTCAGTTCTGCTTTCGCAGAAACCCAGAACATAGGCACAGGCTGGCAGCCATGTGAAATGGATGTGGGGCTTGTTTCCCTGCACCTCTTCCTTACCTTTGTGTGGTCTAAGTTTGTTTGTTTACACTTACGGTCAGCTGCCACATTATAGTGTCTCCACCTTAGAGAGCTGTGACAACACGGAAGTGTTGCCCTCAAAGACACATTCAAAATAACACTTTGCGACTGGTTGTGCTAGATAGCTGAAGCAGCCGCAATTAGTCCACTTTAACTGTCAGGTCTCTTCTCTTACTGTTCAGATTATAGGATCAAACAACAATAGAATTTATTGGGGATGATCTGTTGGTGGTTATGGAACTCAGTGAACCTAATATTGACCTTAATATTGCAGATATTTTATGCTGAGTTAACAAAATAGGTTGGAAACAGAAGTGATTGGAAAGAAATATTTATAACTTGAGATTTAAATGCCCATACTGAATGAATCATTCATGAACCTATAGTAGGTTCTTGTAGGGATAACATATTAAATGCTAATGAAGAAATGAAGAACTACACTTCAGTCGTAACACCATCAGTCTTCCATCAATATATTGTAACTATTTTTCAGCTTTTGCCCTATCGATATTCGTACTCCGTTTTCACCAATCTTGATTTCACCTGAGTGAAAGAGCTTATAATCTCAACTTTCTATCTCGCCATTCTCTCCCCATTTTATTTCACACATCTAATCTGTTCCTTTTCATCTCCAGTTTCGCATTCTCTAGCTTTCCTGCTTGCAGTAGTGTCCTCACATTCCATGTTCCAACCCTTATCTTTCCTTCCTTCTCTGTCCCTTTCTTCCTTTCAAATATGCCTACTCTCAATGTGTTCCCCTCCCAGAGACCTGAATGAGGATAAGTTTTAACTCAGGAATCTTTCAGATGGAGAGACATACCATGTACTGCTTGTGTAAATAATGTGGTAGTTTCCCTTTACTTTCCACATAGGCAGTAGGATGCCCAGCTACTCACTATGAGTCAGACACTGTCTGTAGCCGCCCCTCTGGGGTACAGTCACTTCTTGTACTCTTTTTGTACCCAAAGAGAATGATAAGCGATCCATTTCTACTTTAAAATAGTTGATGGGAACAAACCAGAAAATTTCAATTTTCTTGGTATAAAAAGTATCCTTGGCCTACAGGTTATTCTGTAACAAATAAATTGTATTGTTACACATGGCAGTTATAAGAGTCGAGGGACACGAAAGGGAAGCAGTGGTTGGGAAGGGAGTAAGACAGGGTTGTAGCCTCTCCCCGATGTTATTCAATCTGTATATTGAGCAAGCAGTAAAGGAAACAAAAGAAAAATTTGGAGTAGGTATTAAAATTCATGGAGAGGAAATAAGAACTTTGAGGTTCGCCGATGACATTGTAATCCTGTCAGAGACAGCAAAGGACTTGGAAGAGCAGTTGAATGGAATGGACAGTGTCTTGAAAGGAGGATATAAGATGAAAATCAACAAAAGCAAAACAAGGGTAATGGAATGTAGTCTAATTAAGTCGGGTGATGCTGAGGGAATTAGATTAAGAAATGAGACACTTAAAGTAGTAAAGGAGTTTTGCTATTTGGGGAGCAAAATAACTGATGATGGTCGAAGTAAAGAGGATATAAAATGTAGACTGGCAATGGCAAGGAAAGCGTTTCTGAAGAAGAGAAATTTGTTAACATCGAGTATAGATTTAAGTGTCAGGAAGTCATTTCTGAAAGTATTTGTATGGAGTGTAGCCATGTATGGAAGTGAAACATGGACGATAAATAGTTTGGACAAGAAGAGAATAGAAGCTTTCGAAATGTGGTGCTACAGAAGAATGCTGAAGATTAGATGGGTAGATCACATAACTAATGAGGAAGTATTGAATAGGATTGGGGAGAAGAGAAGTTTGTGGCACAACTTGACCAGAAGAAGGGATCGGTTGGTAGAGCATGTTCTGAGGCATCAAGGGATCGCCAATTTAGTATTGGAGGGCAGCGTGGAGGGTAAAAATCGTAGAGGGAGACCAAGAGATGAATACACTAAGCAGATTCAGAAGGATTAGGTTGCAGTAGGTACTGGGAGATGAAAAAGCTTGCACAGGTTAGAGTAGCGTGGAGAGCTGCATCAAACCAGTCTCAGGACTGAAGACCACAACAACAACAACATGTATTTTGTTTGGTGGGTGTGAGAATGAAAAAGGATGGACTTAATCTTCTTTCAGAGAATGTGTGACTAAAAATTTTGACACAAAAGCAGGGAAACACCTGAATTCAAGAAGGCACCTTTAGGATCAAGAGGGTTTTCAATTGTTGGTTCTCATCTACATCTATGTGGTTACTCTGCTATTCACAATAAAGTGCGTGGCAGAGGGTTCAGTGAACCATCTTCATGCTGTCTCTCTACCGTTCCACTCTCGAATGGCACACGGGAAAAATGAGCACTTAAATTTTTCCGTGCGAGCCCTGATTTCTCTTATTTTATCGTGATGATCATTTCTCCCTGTGTAGGTGGGTGCCAACAGAATGTTTTCGCAATTGGAGGAGAAAACTGGTGATTGAAATTTCATGAGAAGATCCCATCGCAACGAAAAACGCCTTGGTTTTAATGATTGCCACTCCAATTCATGTATCATGTCTGCGACACTATCTCCCCTATTTCGCGATAATACAAAATGAGCTGCCCTTCTTTGTACTTTTTCGATGTCATCCGTCAGTCCCATCTGATGCAGATCCCACACCGCACAGCAGTACTCCACAATAGGGCGGACAAGCATGATGTAACCACTCTCTTTGGTAGACCTGTTGCACCTTCTAAGTGTTCTGCCAACCTAATCGCAGTCTTTGGTTTGCTCTACCCACAATATTATCTATGAGATCGTTCCAATTTAGGTTATTTGTAATTGTAATCCCTGAGTATTTAGTTGAATTTACAGCCCTCAGACTTGTGTGACTTATCGTGTAATCGAAATTTAGCTGATTTCTTTTAGTACTCATGTGAATAACTTCGCACTTTTCTTTATTCAGGGTCAATTGCCACCTTTTGCAAGATACAGATACTTACCTAAATCATTTTGCAAGTCGTTTTGATCATCTGATGACTTTACAAGACTGTAAACGACAGCGTCATCTACAAACAGTCTAAGACGACTACTCAGATTGTCTCCTATGTTGTTACTATAAATCAGGAACAATAGAGGGCCTATAACACTTCCTTGGCGAACGCAGGATATTACTTCTGTTTTACTCGATGACTTTTAGTCTATCACTAAGATCTGTGACCTTTCTGATAGGAAAGCACAAATCCAATCGCACAACTGAGGCGATACTCTGTAGACACGCAGTTTGATTAGAAGATGCTTGTGAGGAACGGTTTCGAAAGCCTTCCGGAAATCTAAAAATATGGAATCAATTTGACATCCCCTGTCGATAGCACTTATTACTTCATGAGTATAAAGAGCTAGTTGTGTTTCACGAGAATGATATTTTCTGAATCCATGCTGACTGTATGTCAATAAATCGTTTTCTTCGAGGTACTTCATAATGTTAGAATACAGCATATGTTCTAAAAACCTACTGCAAATCCACGTTAGTGGTATAGGCCTGTAGTTCAGCAGATTACTCCTACTTCCCTTTTTGGGTATTGGTGTGACTTGAGCAATCTTCCAGTCTTTAGGTACATATCCTTCTGTGAGCGAGTAGTTATATATAATTGCTAAATATGGAGCTATTTTATCAGCATACTCTGGGAGGAACCTGACTGGTATACAATCTGGACCGAGGCCTTGCCTTTATTAAGTGATTTAAGCTGCTTTGTTACACCGAGGATATCTACTTCTATGTTTCTCATCTTGGCAGTTGTTCTTGATTGGAATTCAGGAATATTTACTTTGTCTTCTTTGGTGAAGGAGTTTTTAAAACCGTGTTTAATAACTCTGCTTCAGTGGCACTGTCATCAGTGACTTCACCGTTGTTATCGTGCAGTGAGGTATTGATTGTGTCTTGCCACTGGTGTGCTTTATGTATGACCGGAATCTCTTTGGGTTTTCTGCCAGATTTAGAGACAGAATTTCGTTGTGGAAATTATTAATTATTATTTATTATTATTAATTATTAAAAGCATCTCGCATTGAAGTATGCGCCATATTTCGAACTTCTGTAAAACTTTGCCAATCTTGGGGATTTTGCATTCTTTTAAATTTGGCATGCTTTTTTTTTTTGTTGCTTCTGCAACAACGATCTGGCCCGTTTTGTGTACCATGGGGGATCAGTACTACCACGTATTAATTTATGTGGTATATATCTCTCAATTGCTGTTGATACTATCTCTTTGAAAACATTCAACAACTTTTCTACACTTACATGATCAGATCAGAAGGAGGGAAGACTGTCTCTTAAAAAGACGTTAAGAGAATTTTTATCAGCTTTTTTAAATAGATATACTTTCCAGTTCTTTTTTATGGTTGTAGGTGTTACGGTATTCAGCCTAGCAGCAACTGCCTTGTGGTCGCTAATCCCTGTATTCGTCACAACACTCACTATTTGTCCAGGATTATTTGTTGCTGAAAGGTCAAGTATGCTTTCGCAACCATTTACTCTTCGAGTGGGCTCATGAACTAATTGTTCAAAATAATTTTCTGAGAAAGCATTCAGTACAATTTCGGATGATGTTTTGTGCCTGCCACCGGCTTTAAACGTATAATTTTTCCAGCATATCGAGGGTAGATTGAAGTCACCACCGACTAAAATTGTATGAGCGGGGTACTTATTTAAAATTATGGATGAGTTGGACATTTAATTTCTGAACAAGCCAAACTGCTAGGCGTAAAACATAATGCAATTATGAAACAGAATTGATTCATAATTGAGAGGCTTATTGATGTTTATTTTGTGAGCAAGCAAGAGCACGCATTAAGAGGAAATTTTGAAAATGAAAGTTCTGACAACAAAGGTAATTATCTTGAATTATTGGAACTTTTGTCTAGGCAGGAACTGTTTATTCGTTATCACTTGCTGAGCACATCCAGGTTCAAGGGAACATCAGACACAATTCAAAAATAATTAATAGAGTTGGCCACCAGTGTCATTAATGATTGCATTAAAGAAGAGTTACAGTCATTTGAATTTGTTGTAATGCTAGCAAATAAAACCCTGGATGTTTTGTGTAAGTCACAAATGAGTGTTATTCTCATGTTTTGTACACAAGACAGTCCCACAGGAAGATTTATTGGTGTTCACAATGTTTCTGGTGACAAAACTGCTCAGGGTTTTTTAGAAATTGTACCCAGTGCACTTGATGCTCGTGGAGTTACTGACAAAATAATGAGCCAAACATATGGTGGAGCCTCAGTAATGGCAGCTAAACATGGAGGTGTTCAAAACTTGCTGAAACAAAAATGTCTGTGAGCTACATTTTTGCACTGTTATGCTCATATACTTAATGTAGTGCTGTTACGTTGTTCTAAAAATATCATAGCAGTTAGGCTTTTCTTTTACCAGTCTTGTGGCATTTCATTCATTTTTAGCACTTCCTCAAAGAGGACACAACTCTTAGAAAATAGAGGTTTCAGATTGCCTCAAACATGTACTACATGCTGGAATTTCAATTCATGAACTGTTAAGACAATATATCTCATATGTTGAAAGACATTTCCCAAAATATCACCATAGATAATGAAGATTGGGATGCAGAGTCACACAACAATGCTTCTGGCTTCCTTAGCATTCTTAATAAAACTCAATTCGTTTGCGTGCTTTGCAGTTACAAAGATATATTTATAAATGCTGTAAGCACTTCTTCAGCACAAAATTTCAAATGATATTAGTATGTACAATGCCGAAATCAAGAAGCCATAAGTTTGTTAAAGGATACACATTTACAAGTATTAAAAATTGCCTTAGAAAAATTTAGGCACAGATATCCTGTATAATAAGATGTAAGGTAAGCCTACCCACAATTAATCCAATAGCTTTGCCACTGCTGGAAACACAGTCTGCTTGTTATGTACACAGGTGGAAAGGAGATGCTTAAGAAGAGTATGGAATTGGGTTTGCCAACAGTGAGAGAAGAACATCAGTAGAACTACAAGGAGAGGACTGACAAGATAGGAGGAGGTGAAAGTTGGAAAGCAAGGAACAGCATCTACCCTGTTGAACATTCACACGATAGTTATGATGACACGATTCCTGACTCCAAGAATTAAATGTGGTTTAAAGGCTCCATATGCTGCTGTCAGAGGTTGTAAACATTGTCTCACAGAAGCAAAGAGGGCCTGGGTATTTTCCTTGGGAACCCCCTTCTGTGAAGTTAGTGTACATCTTTTGTAAAGCATCAGTAGCAGCTGTTAGAGTACAGGTGTAGATGTTGAATTACCTGAAAACATGAAATTCAGCTACTCAACAAGGCTGGACTGTAACTCACCTTCCTATTGCACTCTGATGCATTTGTGGTTTTCTGACATATGAAGACGATGCACTGGATGGATTCACCTGTCCACCCTGCAGAAGATAGCATTGTACTGTCATTTTTGATGGATCACACCCATTGCAGGGTTCAAACATTGAAGCTATTCTGTGAACAAATCTTGAAACATTCATCTTCGTCCATCATCTCGGAACTTATGTAGCATCTGATGAAGTCCCACTTGTGGCCATAGCCAGAGTTCACATTGTCTTAGCAGTGGTTGGTGTGCAAGTTGAATCACACGTACTGCTCTGTAGACTTCCTTTGAAATGTTTGTTGGGAGATCTGGATATTTCCTATGCACTGTTCCACATATGCTGCTAAGCTAAATCAGTGTCACCAGCCTTGCGTAGACCTACGAGACAGGTTAAAGAGTCACTTCCTTTATACAATTACTCTCTGACCTGTAGCCATCTGACTACTTTCAAAACCTTACCAAATCTGGCCACTGGATTGGACAACAAACACTGTAGTCAGTCTTTGCATCATCACCAACCAGTTTCCTTCGTAAACCATACAGGATCACAATTTAAAGTTAGAGGATAAGTACATACTCGAGAACTCTGTGGGTCAAATTTCTATTGAAACGAAACAAAGTTGATTCTCTTCTGATATCCCTTACCAAGTCCACTTCCTTTGTTAGACTATACCATCAGCTAGCCACCTGCCCTACGCTCTTTTAGGTGGGCTCTTCCTAAACAGTGTTTGTATGCTTGTTAAATAGCAACACCCACCTCAAAAACAGGTACAAGGCAAGGGGTTTCCCACGCACATGGAAGGGAACACACTTCTGAACACTTTATCAACTTTCCACACATAGAGAACAACCTTACTGATCCCTGACAATTAAATTACAAAATATACCTCCACACCTCTCTGCCTCAAAGAGTTCAAACTCGCTTCCTACACCTTACCAGGGCTGCCGACTGTCTCCTTGGTTTTGAGAGCGGCTCACAGCTCCACAACATTTTATTCACATGCATACGTTTTGGTCAGTATACCTCCAGAGCAGAAAGCAGGTGCTGTGATTAGT
This sequence comes from Schistocerca americana, assembly GCF_021461395.2. NCBI lineage: Eukaryota > Metazoa > Arthropoda > Insecta > Orthoptera > Acrididae > Schistocerca > Schistocerca americana. The sequence continues at coordinate 348,480,743 of NC_060125.1, read as the reverse complement.
TGATTACTGCTAATGCTCGTAAAGTTTTGCTGCCCTCCGACACCAACAGGAGTTTGTTCCTCAGAAGGGTACTATGGGATGCCAGCCATTCTGTGGGACACACTCTTCTTTGAAGACCAACCATTCAGGCTAGGCCACCACACATTAGCAACATTACGGTAACCTAGCCCCCTACCTTACAGCTGGAGAACAGCTAGAGTCCCATGGACAGTGACAAACCAGATTAATCACTGTTGCAGCAGCATGCCCTATTTTACAACACACTAACTCAACTTTGCTTAACACTGACCAATCCACTTGCGCAAGAGTGCGCCGCTACATGTTTACACTATCTCTCTACAGTCCTAATCACTAAATGTTGATAGAATGTTCAACATGTTCTCAGTATTTGAGTTCATTCAGTACACTGTCTTTGGTTGATAAATTTTCCACAAACATTAGTGCATAATCTCATATGAGGGACAACCAAACCCACAAGTAGACTTCTTGAATAATAACTGCTTGGTTGTTCTTGTGAAAAATTTATTCGTTGACTGGTTTTGTGGTCTAGAAGCCATATCTTCAAGCTAGAGCACAAATCCAGAATGGACAACAGTAACCTAATGATGTGACATCTCGGCTATGAAACTGGCCGTTAAATAAATTACTTACAAGAGCTGCCAAGCAGTTATTGTTAAGGATTAGTGCATAAGAAAGACCAGCATTCAAAAATAGAGCAAATAAAACATAAGTTCTTGCTTCTTTTTCACAAACATTTCAGGCAGACATACATGATATCCAGATGATTCGCCAACAGAAAAGCACTGCGGGTCCCCGTTCTCCATCGCACATTGTGCAGAAGAATGATAATGTGAGAGGACGGAAGGCTCCATTCAAAAGACAACTTTTTGTTGGTAAGTTATCTCGAGGGAGATAAATTTGAATTTGTTCTGCATTATATTCTTCAAGTGTCTCAAATAAGATGCATGTTGCTATTCTTGTCCTGGAATGGTTATTTGTGTACCTTCCAGTTATGAAGAAAAGAAATTAAACCATGTTGTCTCTCTGCTCTGTTCCTGATTAATGTGAACAAGATCTACATCTATACCCTACAAACCACCGTGAGGAGCTTGGGAGAAGGTATATTCCACTGTTCCAGTTATTAGGGTTTCTTTCTGTTCCATTCACATATGGAGCATGGTAAGAATGATTGTTAGAATGCCTCTGTCTTATCCTGATGATACCTGTGTGACCAATATTTACGGTGTTGTAGTATATCCCTAGAGTAATCATTTAAAGCCGGTTCTTGAAACTTTGTTAATAATCTTTTTCAGGATAGTCTACGTCTGGCTTCAAGAGTCTGTCATTTCAGTTCCTTCAGTATCTCTGTGATGCTCTCAAATCAATTAAACAAAACTGTGACCATTTTACTGCTATTCTTTGTATATGTTCAATATCCACTGTTAGTCCTATCTGATACAGGTCCCACACACTTGAACAATATTCTAAACTGGCTCGCATGCATGATTTGTAAGCAATTGCTTTTGTAGACTGAATTCACTTCCCCAGTATTCTACCAATAAAAAAGTTTACCACCTGCTTAACCCATGATTGAAGCTATGTGATCATTCCATTTCATATCCCTACAAAGTGTTACACCCAGGTACTCGCATGAGTAGGTCAATTCCAGCAGTGACTCATTGATATTATAGCCATAGGATACTACATTTTTTTCATTTTGTACAGTGCAGAATTTTACATTTCGAGCAAGTTGTCCATCTCTGCACCCTGTTGGATTCTTATCAGGATCTGCCTGAATAATTATGCAGCTTCTCTCAGATAGTACATCACACCAGATAACTGCATAATCTGAAAAAAGACTGATTTTACTATTAATGTTGTCTGCTAGGTCATTAATGCATAACATGAACAGTAAGGGTCCCAACACACGTCTCTGGGGGACACCCAAAGTTACTTCTACATCTGACGATGACTCTCCATCCAAGATAACATGCTGTGTCCTCCCGACCAAAAAGTACTGAATCCAGTCACAAATTTCACCCGACACCCCATATGAGTGTACTTTTGACAATAGGTCAGATACACGGGCCTTCAAGAAGGAACCGTCCCGTGCAGACTTCCTACGTACTTCGAACTCCCAGCCGTCGACCAGTACTTCCACTAAATGACCTTCCAAGAAGGCTCATAGGAAGCACAGTTCTCCTTCTCCGCCACGGCGCATTTCTTCTCCTGCGCCACCCAGCGGTTGCTGCCCCAGGCCGCCATCCGTTGCGCCTGGCCGCACCGCTGGTAGCCGAACATCTGGCCGTCCACCGGCGGAGGAAGCTCTTCCTCCCAGCCATCTTAACGAGAACCAATGGACAATGACTGTCCGCCTACTGATAGCGGCAGCAGTGCTTGCTCGAAGCCAGGCCCTCAGCGGCCTTCGAGGTGACCCCTTCTTTCATCTTCCTTTTCTTCTCTCGATGGCACTTATTCACTGGAATATTCGCAGCATTCGCTCCAACCGAGAGGACTTGAAGTTGCTGCTCTGCTTGCACCGTCCGCTCGTCATAGCCCTCCAGGAAACAGAGCTACGTCCATGCGATCACATTGCCTTGGCACACTACTCCTCTGTGGGTTTTGACCTACCCCCTGTGGTAGGTATTTCGGCTCATGGAGGGCTTATGTTGCTGGTCCGGGATGATATTTACTACGATCCCATCACATTGCACACCGGCCTGCAGGCAGTTGCCGTCCGAATTACTCTCCCCACTTTTACATTTTCCATTTGTACCGTTTACACTCCATCGTCATCTGCCGTTACCAGGGCAGACATGATGCAAATTATTGCTCAGCTACCTGCACCATTTTTGTTAACTGGAGACTTCAATGCCCACCATCCCCTTTGGGGCTCTCCAGCATCCTGCCCGAGGGGCTCCCTGTTAGCAGACCTTTTCAACCAGCTCAATCTTGTCTGCCTCAATACTGGCACCCCTACTTTTTTTTCGGACACATCTCACACCTATTCCCATTTAGACCTCTCTATATGTACTACCCAACTTGCATGCCGTTTTGAGTGGTATGCCCTTTCTGATACATATTCGAGCGACCACTTCCCGTGTGTCATCCATCTCCTGCATCATACCCCCCCTCCGTGCTCAACTAGTTGGAACATCTCCAAAGCAGACTGGGGGCTCTTCTCCTCCAGGGCGACCTTTCAGGATCCAGCGTTCACAAGCTGCGATAGTCAGGTCGCACACCTCACGGAAGTCATTCTCACTGCTGCTGAATATTCCATCCCTCACACTACTTCTTCTCCACGTCGCGTACCGGTCCCCTGGTGGACCGCAGCATGTAGAGACGCTTTACGTGCTCGTCGACGTGCTTTACGCACCTTTAAACGCCACCCTACAGTGGCGAATTGTATCGCTTATAAACAATTACGTGCGCAGTGCCGTCGTATTATTAAAGAAAGCAAGAAAGCCAGCTGGGCTGCTTTCACAAGCACCTTCAACAGTTTTACTCCTTCTTCTGTTGTCTGGGGTAGCCTGCGCCGGCTATCTGGCACTAAAGTCCACTCACCAGTTTCTGGCTTGACGGTCGCGAATGACGTCCTTGTAGCCCCTGAGGATGTCTTCAATGCCTTCGGCCGCTTTTTTGCAGAGGTTTCGAGATCTGCTCATTACCACCCTGCCTTCCTCCCCCGAAAACAGGCAGAGGAGGCTAGGCCACCTAACTTCCGCTCCTCGAATTGTGAAAGTTATAATGCCCCTTTCACCATGCGGGAACTCGAAAATGCACTTGCCCGGTCATGGTCCTCCGTTCCAGGGCCTGATTCTATTCATATTCAGATGCTGAAGAACCTTTATCCTGCGGGTAAAGGTTTCCTTCTTCATACTTATAATCGCATCTGGATTGAGGGACATCTTCCCGCATGCTGGCGCAAGTCTATTGTTGTACCGATTCCTAAGCCGAGGTAGGACAAGCACTTGCCTTCCAGTTATCGACCCATCTCGCCTACCAGCTGTGTCTGAAAGGTGATGGAGTGAATGGTTAACTCTCGTTTGGTTTGGCTGCTCTAATCTCGACGCCTACTTACCAGTGTACAATATGGATTTCGTAGACGCCGCTCTGCTGTTGACCATCTGGTTACCTTGTCGACCTTCATTATGAATAACTTCTTGCGGAAGCACCCGACCGCGGCTGTGTTCTTTGATTTGGAGAAGGCTTAAGACACCTGTTGGAGGGCGGGCATTCTCCGCACCATGCATACATGGGGCCTTCGCGGTCGCCTCCCTCTTTTTATTCGTTCCTTTTTAATGGATCGACAGTTCAGGGTACGTGTGGGTTCTGTCCTGTCAGACACCTTTCGCCAGGAGAATGGGGTGCCACAGGGCTCAGTTTTGAGCGTCGCTCTCTTCGCCATAGCGATCAATCCAATAATGGATTGCCTCCCAGCTGATGTATCAGGCTCCCTTTTCATGGACGATTTTACCATCTATTGCAGTGCGCAGCGTACATGTTTTGTGGAGTGCTGTCTTCAGCGTTCTCTTGACCATCTTTACTCCTGGAGTGTCGCCAATGGCTTCCGTTTTTCTGCCGAGAAGATGGTCTGTATTAACTTCTGGCGCTACAAAGAGTTTCTCCCACCATCCTTACGACTCGGTCCCGTTGCTCTGCCATTCGTGGAGACAACAAAATTTTTAGGTCTTACATTTGACAGGAAACTTAGCTGGTCTCCACATGTGTCTTATTTGGCTGCCCGTTGTACTCGTTCTCTAAATGTCCTCCGTGTTCTCAGTGGTATGTCGTGGGGAGCGGATCGAACTGTCCTACTTCGCCTATATCGGTCGATCGTCTGCTCAAAGCTGGATTATGGGAGCTTCGTATACTCCTCTGCACGGCCGTCCATCTTAAGCTGCCTCAACTCCATACAATATCGGGGTTTACGTCTTGCGATCGGAGCGTTTTATACTAGTCCCGTCGAGAGTCTTCATGCTGAAGCCTGTGAATTGCCACTGACCTACTGGTGCGATATACTGCTTTGTCGGTTTGCCTGTCGGCTACTGTCAATGCCTGACCACCCGTCTTATCGTTCCTTTTTTGACGACTCTCTCGATCGTCAATACGGGTTGTATGTCTCTACCCTGCTACCCCCTGGAGTTTGCTTTCGTCGCCTCCTTCAACACCTTGGTTTTTCACTCCCTGTAACCTTTAGAGTGGGCGAGAGCCACACGCCACCTTTGCTCCAGGCTCAGGTTCGCGTTCACCTTGACCTCAGCTCACTCCCAAAGGAGGTTACCCCCGGTTCGGTATACCACTCCCGTTTTGTCGAACTTCGTTCAAAGTTCATTAATATGACCTTCATTTATACAGATGGCTCTAAGACCAATGACGGGGTCGGTTGTTCTTTTATTGTCGGGGTACAAAGTTTCAAATACTGGCTCCAAGGCCATTGTTCGGTCTTCACAGCTGAGCTCTTTGCCCTCTACCAGGCTGTTCTTTATATCTGCCGCCACCGACATTCTGCTTATGTCATCTGCTCCGATTCCCTGAGCGCCATCCAGAGCCTCAGTGATCCGTATCCGGTTCACCCTTTCGTGCACCAGATCCAATGCTCTCTTCAGCAGCTGGTGGACGACGGTTCTCCGGTTAGCTTTATGTGGGTTTCTGGCCATGTCGATATCCCTGGGAACGAAGCTGCAGATGCCGCGGCCAAAGCTGCGGTCCTCCAGCCTCGGACAGCTTCTTGTTGTGTCCCTTCATCAGATTGTAGCAGGGTCATTTGTCGGCGCATTTTATTGCTGTGGCATGCCGATTGGGCTGCATTTACGGACAACAAGCTTCGGGCCTTGAAACCTCTTCCCGCGGTTTGGACGTCCTCCTCACGCCCTTCTCGGCGGGAGGAGGTAGTTTTGGCCCGGTTACGAGTTGGACACTGCCGGTTCAGCCATCACCATCTGCTGACGGCCGCGCCGGCGCCGTTCTGCCCATGTGGGCAATTGCTGACAGTCCGCCACATTTTAACGTCCTGTCCGGATTTTACTACACTGTGTCTTGATCTTGGCCTGCCATGTACTCTCGATGCCATTATAGCGGATGACCCAGGAGCAGCTGCTCGCGTTCTTCGTTTTATCAGCTTGACAAACCTGTCTAAGGACATTTGATTGTGCTGTTTTTTTAATCCTATGCCCGTCAATCTTTTATCGTGTTTTCCCTTTGAGTTGCTGTTTTAAACTTGTGCCTCGCGGTGCATTCATAACGTAGTCTGGGCGCTAATGACCGTTGAAGTTGTGCGCCCTAAAACCACAAAAAAAAAAAAAAAAAAAAAAAAAAAAAAAAAAAAAAAAAAAAAAAAAAAAAGAGTGAAACATACTATCGTACATTAGTAATAGCTTATTGCTAAGGATCTACACACATTAAATAAACACATATTAGCATCTAAGTTAAATCAACTTCCTGCTGTGTGATGGTTAAGCGTCAACCAGTAGCCATACAAATACAAAGGCAAGGAAGCAGAGTTTAGAGATGCAGGAATGATGGAGTTTGTGACAGTTGTGCAGAAGTGGAGTGTGTTTGTATTTATGCATAGCCCAAGACACTTCAGGTAGTTCTTTGCTTTCCCATTTGTCTGCTTTTTCATCTCGCAGAAAGACTAGCTGTGTAAGCCACTTCCCCTGGAAAGAGCCCCCAGGTTTCACAGCAATGTGTCTCCCACAGAAGTGTCACTCAGCACAAGGGTTCCAACTCTAGAATGATGTGCCCTATATTTGAAATATGTGTTTGCCAAGATCTAATGATGATTCTTATGTTATCAATAACTCGTGTGTAAGTTTTGGAAAGAATAAAGTCCTACAAAAGTTAGCAGAATACACGAGATGGATAAAATAAACTGATTATACGACCATAGCAGCATGGGGGACATCAAACTGAGCAAAATTTTCCAAATAACTGTAGGTCAGACCACCTTCATAGAGCTGTGGGATAAGGCCACAGTCAGTCAGTGATTAATGTGTGAAACTTGACCCAGCTAATACTGGTTATGCCAAATAATGTAGATACTAATTACATTAGCTGAAGATTTTTGTTTCATATGCCAACTAGATCCATAGGTGGTGAAGAAAGTGAAAGAATGTGTGATGAGGTAAAGGACATTATTAAAGAAGTAAAGAAAGATGAAAATTTAATTGCGATGGGTGACTTGGAATTTGATAGTACGAAAAGGAATAAAATGAGAGATAATAGGTGAACACGGACCAGATGGACAGGAGTGAAAGAGGAAGTTGTCTACATCTACATCTACATCCATACTCCGCAAGCCACCTGATGGTGTGTGGTGGAGGGTACCCTGAGTACCTCCCTTTTATTCCAGTCTCGTATTGTTTGTGGAAAGAAGGATTGTCGGTATGCTTCTGTGTGGGCTCTAATCTCTCTGATTTTATCCTCATGGTCTTTTCGCGAGATATACGTAGGAGGGAGCAATATACTGCTTGACTCTTCGGTGAAGGTATGTTCTCGAAACTTTAACAAAAGCCCGTACCGAGCTACTGAGCGTTTCTCCTGCAGAGTCTTCCACTGGAGTTTATCTATCATCTCTGTAACACTTTCGCGATTACTAAATGATCCTGTAACGAAGCGCGCTGCTCTCCGTTGTTGGATCTTCTCTATCTCTTCTATCAACCCTATCTGGTACGGATCCCACACTGCTGAGCAGTATTCAAGCAGTGGGCGAACAAGTGTACTGTAACCTACTTCCTTTGTTTTCGGATTGCATTTCCTTAGGATTCTTCCAATGAATCTCGGTCTGGCATCTGCTTTACCGACGATCAACTTTATATGATCATTCCATTTTAAATCACTCGTAATGCGTACTCCCAGATAATTAATGGAATTAACTGCTTCCAGTTGCTGACCTGCTATTTTGTAGCTAAATGATAAGGGATCTATCTTTCTATGTATTCGCAGCACATTACACTTGTCTACATTGAGATTCAATTGCCATTCCCTGCACCATGCGCCAATTCGCTGCAGATCCTCCTGCATTTCAGTACAACTTTCCATTGTTACAACCTCTCGATACACCACAGCATCATCTGCAAAAAGCCTCAGTGAATTTCCGATGTCATCCATAAGGTCATTTATGTATATTGTGAATAGCAACGGTCATATGACACTCCCCTGCGGCACACCTGAAATCACTCTTACTTCGGAAGACTTCTCTCCATTGAGAATGACATGCTGCGTTCTGTTATCTAGGAAATCCTCAATCCAATCACACAATTGGTCTGATAGTCCATATGCTCTTACTTTGTTCATTAAACGACTGTGGGGAACTGTATCGAACGCCTTGCGGAAGTCAAGAAACACGGCATCTACCTGTGAACCCGTGTCTATGGCCCTCTGAGTCTCGTGGACGAATAGTGCGAGCTGGGTTTCACGCGACCGTCTTTTTCGAAACCCATGCTGATTCCTACAGAGTAGATTTCTAGTCTCCAGAAAAGTCATTATACTCGAACGTAATACGTGTTCCAAATTTCTACAACTGATCGACGTTAGAGATATAGGTCTATAGTTCTGCACATCTGTTCGTCGTCCCTTCTTGAAAACGGGGATGACCTGTGCCCGTTTCCAATCCTTTGGAACACTATGCTCTTCTAGAGACCTACGGTACACTGCTGCAAGAAGGGGGGCAAGTTCCTTCGCGTACTCTGTGTAAAATCGAACTGGTATCCCATCAGCTCCAGCGGCCTTTCCTCTTTTGAGCGATTTTAATTGTTTCTCCATCCCTCTGTCGTCTATTTCGATATCTACCATTTTGTCATCTGTGCGACAATCTAGAGAAGGAACTACAGTGCAGTCTTCCTCTGTGAAACAGCTTTGGAAAAAGACATTTAGTATTTCGGCCTTTAATCTGTCATCCTCCGTTTCAGTACCATTTTGGTTTCAGAGTGTCTGGACATTATGTTTTGATCCACCTACCGCTTTGACATAAAACCAAAATTTCTTAGGATTTTCTGCCAAGTCAATGCATAGAACTTTACTTTCGAATTCATTGAACGCCTCTCGCATAGCCCTCCTCACACTACATTTTGCTTCGTGTAACTTTTGTTTGTCTGCAAGGCTTTGGCTATGTTTATGTTTGCTGTGAAGTTCCCTTTGCTTCCGCAGCAGTTTTCTAACTCGGTTGTTGTACCAAGGTGGCTCTTTTCCATCTCTCACAATCTTGCTTGGCACATACTCATCTAACGCATATTGTACGATCGTTTTGAACTTTGTCCACTGATCCTCAACACTATCTGTACTTGAGACAAAACTTATGTGTTGAGCCGTCAGGTACTCTGTAGTCTGCTTTTTGTCACTTTTGCTAAACAGAAAAATCTTCCTACCTTTTTTAATATTTCTATTTACAACTGAAATCATCGATGCAGTAACTGCTTTATGATCGCTGATTCCCTGTTCTGCGTTAACTGTTTCAAATAGTTCAGGTCTGTTTGTCACCAGAAGGTCTAATATGTTACCGCCACGAGTCGGTTCTCTGTTTAACTGCTCAAGGTAGTTTTCAGATAAAGCACTTTAAAAAAATTTCACGGGATTCTTTGTACCTGCCACACGTTATGAACGTTTGAGTCTCCCAGTCTATATCCGGCAAATTAAAATCTCCACCCAGAACTATAACATGGTGGGGAAATCTACTCGAAATATTTTCCAAATTATCCTTCAGGTGTTCAGCCACAATAGCTGCTGAGACAGGGGGCCTATAGAGACATCCAATTACCATGTCTGAGCCTGCTTTAACAGTGACCTTCACCCAAATTATTTCACATTCGGATTTCCGTCAATTTCCTTCGATACTATTGCACTTGTTATCACTATAAACACGCCTCTCCCTTCACTGTCCAGTCTGCCTATGCGGTATACATTCCAATCTGAGTTTAGGATTTCATTACTGTTTACGTCTGGTTTCAGTCAACTTTCTGTCTGTCTGATTGAATTTTGAGCAGAGCATAATTTAATCATTGTTAACACTAGGTTTCAGAATTGTGAAAGAAGGTTGTGTATGTGGTAGTGATAGGAGACACTGGGAGGTTTCAGATTGATAATGTAATGGTAAGACAGAAATTTAAAAACAAAATTTTAAACTGTGAGACATTTCCAGGTGCAGATGTGGTCTTTGACTATTATTTATTTGTTATGAACTGCAGATGAAAACTAAAGGAATTGTAAAAGGTAGGAAATTAAGGTGGGACCTGGATAAATCGAAGGAGCCAGAGCTTGATGAGATTATCAGAGCGAGCTTTAATCAATGCTAGACTGAAATAGTGGAAAGGAATATGATAGTTGATGAAGGGATAGCTTTGACAGATGAAATAGTTAAGGCAGCAGAGGATCAAATGTTCAAGGGGAAAAGAAAAAAAAAACCAAACTTGAACGATTAGAGGTAGGATGTTCTGCAGAAATGATCAGCATTTCAGTCACCTCGGTTGAGCATGCATCTGTTGCCTAGCAGGCACAGGGTCCGTCAAGGGCCCAGATAACTTGTTCCATGCATGACGTCATTGATGCATATAAGGCACAACTAGCATCGTATGGTATAGCTGCCCATGCTGCATTGACATGGTTCTGGAGTTCATCTGTGGTAAGTGGCATTGGGTCACAGCAGTGCCACCTTTTCACCATATTCCACACATTATCGATTGGTGACAGACAAGTCTGGTGATCTACCGGGCTAGGGCAAAATGTTGACATCCTGTGACATCAAGAAGGAACGTGTTTGTGCAGCAACGTGTGGTCGTGCATTGCCCTGCTGAAAAATGGCATCTGGGGTGCTGTGCAGAAACGGTATGGCTACAGATTGCAGGATCTCATTCATGTTTGTCAGACTCGTCACAGTGTCCTGGACACACACCAACTGCAATTTGTGGTTGTATCTGCTAGCACTCCACACCATAAGGCCTTGATTTGGCGTTGTATGTCACAAGTAAATGCAGCCACTATGATACCGCTCCCCTTCTCTGCAGTGAACCAAAATGCGGCCATCATTTTCAAACAAATAGAACCTGGACTTGTCGGGCAACGCTATGTGATGCCGTTCCTGTCCCCAGTGACATTGTTCTATACACCATTGCTGTTTAGCATGTTTCTGCACATTCGTCAAAGATATGCAGAGAAATGTATGATGCACACGTAGCCCATGCAATAACAAACGGCAACAGATTGTCACTCTTTATAGTGTACGAAATTTTCCACTGTTGCAACAGAGCCGAGGAGGATGCAGAACTGTCCTGCATTGCCATTCGGATGAGGTGTCGAACCTCTTGGGGGTTGTTCTGGGTGGTGCATCTGACCCATCTTGCCATGTTCTATGGCCTTACGTGAACCATTATGCACACACCCATTACACAGCCGAAACACTTCATCCCACACGAGCAGCAATTTCCCAGATGGATGCATCGCATTCTCTCATGCCAGTAATGCGCCCTCTTTTGTAGATGGTGTTGCAGCACGATATCAATGTCAACCTCGAACCCACAGGCCGACAAAGTTCAGATGCTAATCATATCTGCAGAACATACTAATTTACACATCTTGTGAATATGAATGCTTTATCTCTTGTTGTTCAATGTGTTCTGTTTTTTCGGAACATGAGTGTAGGTACAAAGAGAAAGCCAAGTAGAAATCCTAGATAACGCAGGAGATATTAAATTTATCTGTTGAAAGAAAAGACTATAAAAATGTTGCAGATGAAGCAGGTGGAAGGAAATACATAGATCTAAATTATGATATTGTCAGAAAAGTATAAAATGCTAAGCAGGAGTGGACGAAAGACAAATGCCTGGCTGCAGAAGAGACCTTTGCAGAAAAGAGAAGCAGCTATTTGATTATCAGGATATAAGATGGCAACCCAGTACTAAGCAAAGAAGAAGGGAATGCTGAAAGATGGAAGGAATATACAGAGATTCTATATAAGAGCGAACATGAGGTCAACATTACGGAAAGAGAAGAGGTAGGTGAGTATGTGTTGGGAGACATGTTACTGTAAGAAGAATTTGACAGAGCACTGAAAGAGTTGAAACAAGGCACTTAGAGTAGACAACATTCCCTCAGAATTGTTGAGATCCTTAGGAGAACCAGCTATGAGGATATCATTTCACCTGGTGTGCAAGATATATGAGACGGAGGAATTAACCTCAGCAGGTGCTGACAAGTGTAAATACTACCAAACCATCAGTTTAATAAGTTATGGTTGCAAAATATTGACACATTCATTTTCTACACTAAAATGGAACAAGCAAACTTGAGGAAGATCAGTATAGAATCCAGAGAAATATAGAACATAAGAGGCAATGTCAACTCTATGCCGTGTCTTAGAAAATAGGTTGAAGAAAGGCAGACATACATTAGAGAATTTGTAGAATTAGATAAAGCTTTTGACAGTGTTGACTGTGAAATCTCCGTTCCCTTAAATAACATAACTTTCACAAAAAAAAAAAAAAAAAAAATCCAAACATGTGAAATATTTCACAGTAATTTGAGTATTTGATAGTGCCCTTCTACTAAGACCAACATTAATGTGGAACATGATATTTTCAGCAGGAAAGGCAAGTTTAGAAATGAATAAGCCTGTTTATACTTGTCTTCATATGAAGACAGCAGTAGATTGGTGTTGTTGTCTAGTAGAATTCAAAAGCTTCATTAGTTTAAATGATAAAATGGCTTTTATCCCCTTGGACAGTCTTAAGTTCCTGTTTGTTTATGCTTGGAGCCGACAGTTGTGGTATTGAGTACACATTGTACTGTGCACAGCATCTTGTGCAGTGGAGCACAGCAATCACACCAGCAGCTTAGTTAAACAAAATCACTCTACTAGACACACCCAGACAAATTTCCACACACTCATTGCTGATTGGCTGTCATTTTGCAGCTGTAGATCCACAGTGGTGCATTTCCAGCTATTGGTTATTTGGAAAATTTTGCTCAATATACGTCCATTACACTGCTCTGACTTTATTATTAGAATGCTTTCCTCCATTCTGTACGTCATAGTGCTCTGATAGAGGGCAGTAGCAAGAACACACATCCAGGGTTTCCAATGTCCTAGAAAATGGGGTAAACTCAGGAAATTTCATTGTTCTAGAGAACTTGGGGAGTTTCGGCATTTTGCTCAGCCCAAAAACCATGAAAAAGGCAGAGTACTCAATTTTCTTATGTGCAGAGGCATTTGCTTGCCTTCAGTTTGCCTCAGTGCAGCACGGTGCTCATCATTCATCTCCGGATTAGTGCTGTGTGACCACCCACCACTGGTGGTTCTGCATCCGCACCCCTTCCTCTTGCTTGGACCAAAGCAACAGCCAGCCAGCGTGGCCTGGCTGTAGCTGGCTGATCCCAGTGTAACTGTATGAAAGTTTGCACGCTTGTCGCTGCAATGTGGCCATGCTTTCCTGGTTTGTTGCTATGCTGACATTTTGTGCATTTGTGACTCAATGTGACCTGCAAGGAGCTGATATAGGTTTAATTTACATCTGTTCAGATGTAAGTATTGCTTCATTTCGTGACACAAAGTGATGACAAAGATGTGTCCGTTTAGGGGCTTTGCGGCCTATTCATATCCATTTACTTTGAACAAAGGATACTAGGGTGTGATAGGTTTGCATACAGTATGTTGTTTTGGATGTGTGCAGAAAAATTACTATTGTAGGTGCCTGCAGCTATTGATCTGATTGTTGCTGTATAATAACTATTATTATGGAACTTTAATGGTAGGTATAAAATAGTGACATTATAATACTAACAAGCAAGCATTGGGCTTTTGGTGTTCACTGGTTGGTTAAGTTACAGTTGAGCTAACACATTTCGTGGGAACGATGTAATGCAGGTGACCAGTGGGAATTGTAGGATTAGTTGGCTGGGGCAGAAGAGGCGACTCTTTGTGTCATTTCTCTGCTCATTGATTGAAGATTCCAAAGCTGCTATGGGTCTTCGTTGCCATAAACTTACTTTCAATTACATGCCTACAAGGAAATATTAATTGCCCTCTTCTCCACCTAGTCTTCAAGGGATGTAGGTGACTGGATGTTAAACAGTACAAAGTGCACTCTTTCCAGATTTTTTTATTGTGCCCCTAATAATAACAATTTTTTTTCCTCTCTTAATTTTCATCTACATCTAGTCATTGTGTATATGTATTATATGCCCAAATCTTTCAAAATATTGTTCGGACCTTATTCCATGCAAAATTATTGTTGAGAGGAACATTTTCAATCTGCTCACTACAAGAGGGCGTTTAATGTTACTGGAAACTTGCTTAATGAAAAGTAATAAATAATTGATAATTATACTACAGGGTGATTTCATCTCAAATCATACGTCATGTCAACTCATGGTCATGAATTTCTCTGGAAAAAACATGTATTAAACCTCTATATCATAAGTGTTAAGGGGACCACACCGTGGTTAAAGTCGAAAAAAAAAATCGATTTTCGGTTTTCGTCATATTTCGATAGATTAAGTTTTTATTTAAGTACTCTGAAAAGGATTTTGCTGAACAAAATTTTTTTGAGCATTTAAAGAGCATTTTCCTATCACCTGTGTTTATGTGCCAAGCCCACTTTTCTGTCACCTAGTTTTCTGCATATATTTTAGATATTTATATCCCCTACATTGCAAGTTAAAAACACAGATGATGTGACTTACCGAACGAAAGTGCTGGCAGGTCGATAGACACACAAACAAACATGAACATACACATGAAATTCAAGCTTTCGCAACAAACTGTTGCCTCATCAGGAAAGAGGGAAGGAGAGGGAAAGACGAAAGGATGTGGGTTTTAAGGGAGAGGGTAAGGAGTCATTCCAATCCCGGGAGCGGAAAGACTTGCCTTAGGGGGAAAGAAGGGGTATACACTCGCGCGCGCACACACACACATATCCATCCGCACATACACAGACACAAGCAGACATTTGTAAACTTTGCCTTTACAAATGTCTGCTTGTGTCTGTGTATGTGCGGATGGATATGTGTGCGTGTGCGAGTGTATACCCCTTCTTTCCCCCTAAGGTAAGTCGTTCCGCTCCCGGGATTGGAATGACTCCTTACCCTCTCCCTTAAAACCCACATCCTTTCGTCTTTCCCTCTCCTTCCCTCTTTCCTGATGAGGCAACAGTTTGTTGCGAAAGCTTGAATTTCATGTGTATGTTTGTGTTTGTTTGTGTGTCTATCGACCTGCCAGCACTTTCGTTCGGTAAGTCACATCATCTGTGTTTTTAGATATATTTTTCCCACGTGGAATGTTTCCCCTTTTTTAACTCTCGAGTGCGCTGGCTATCCTTCGAATGAAACGGTCGGTATTCTTTTGTTTCTGCTGTTTGTAAACAACACACTTTCAAACACGCGGTTAGTTTTGTTCAAGTGTGATTGTGAGTAGTTGTTATACTTACGTTTGCAGTGCTTGTTTACGTGTGTTTTGTTGTATATTGAAGATGACGAAATGTAGAGGCATTTTCAAGAAACGACAATTTAGAGGAAACAAGTTTAGAAAGCTTTCTGTACAAGAGGTTATGTCGTCTGGCAACGATGTTTCTAATTGTAATTCTTCAACAAGTGCATCATCAGAGAAGCTCTCACCATTTCAAGAGTGTTACAATGAATTTACTGTAAGTGACAATAGGTGCAGCAACATTATTATAAATTTGAGAATATTATCAGATGTAATTTCTAAATTTGTACAATGTAGACAGTGTGGTGAGTCACAGAGTGTGAAAATATGTGAGAGTGCCAGTGGCAGAAAAGGTCTAGCAATTGCTCTGGATTTAATTTGCACTAAATGCTCAGCTGTGATTTCATTTATGAGTTCTTCAAAACCAGATGCAAGTGGCCCTTATGAAATCAATACTAGATTAGTTTATGCCTTACGATCCATTGGCAAGGGCATGGCTGCAGGGAGAACATTTTGTTCAGTGATGAACTTACATCAACCATCAAATAAATTTGAAAAACTGATTGCAATATTAGAGAGAGCTGTATGTGAGGTTAGTGAGAAAAGCGCGAAACTGACTGCTAGGGAATGTTCCCCCGTTAGGAAGTTCACAAAAAAATATTTTTTGCAGAAAAAACAAAATTTGTTTTGTTAATAAATTAAAAAAAGTATTTCTTAAAAACTATAAAATGTATAAAGTAGATTTTAGTACAGTTGACTATATTAGCGTCATGTAACATACAGTAAAAATATTAAGGTCCTGCATGAAATACTTTTTTCAGAAATGGGTCAAATACTTGCCTAAATTAACATGGGTTGGATAGGCAGAGTGTGGTCCCCCTTAAGAAATAAAGTATTTTTATTTTATCTTAATTTTGTAAATGATACGGCCCTTTGAAGGTAAATAACTCTTAAAACAGTAGAAAACAAAATATATATATATATAATTAATAAACCAAAAGTACTGGAAAAATTGCAGATTTTCACGTTTAAGCTTCCTCTTAGTGTGTTGAAATTTAGTTGACACCTGCACATGCACACTTATGGGCTTCCTTTAACTTAAAAATTTAAGATGAAAATATGATATTTAAGCTAATTTTTCCGCTTTTATTATTATTATTCAGAAAGTCATAGAACACTATCTTTTCTGTCATATTACCAGATACTACTGATGTAATTATAAGCAGTATCTTCTCTGCTCCAGCTAGCTGTGTTACATAAATATTTATTACTAAAAATGGAAAAAATTGCATTTTCACAAGTTTTTATCCATTATTTACTTGAAAACTCCCATCAGAAAACTTTTGAAAATTACACAAAATATTGTTTGGTTAATAGGTTAGTAGTCAGTGCAAATACAGTGGGCAATACTTTTCTGTGTAAAATGTTAAAAAAATTTCAACATTCTGCATATTTCTCATCACTGAATTTCTAGTGTAAAATATGCGGGTTGGCAATTCTGTTTCCAGCAGTCTTCTGTTTATAACAGAGTGAGAACTTGCACATTAACCATTCTGCATCCAGTTTTGTGTTTGGTTTGAACTTCTTGTTATGTGCAATGTCAGTGAGGAAATACAGGATTGAAAAAGTGAGGTGTGTGGACTACGAAAAAAAGACAAGAAGGTGGTGTTTAAGAAAAGTGAAAAACACTTCACAGTTGTTGGAAATATGTCAGAGGTATTGCAGAAATTACTAGATCCTCAAGTAACGGTATTAGCATCACAACCACTGTGTAGGTATTGCTGCATCACTACAAGAAGAAATTTAGTGACAATCCACCTGAACGATCGCCATCACCTGAGTGTGAAACTGAAGAAAAAAGTTACTACTCACTGTATAGCGGAGATGCTGAGTCACAGATAGGCACATTCCATCCTGGATTTTTCATTATTTGAAACTGAAGGAGAATGTTTATATTCTTGGACGTGAAGTTGTTGACACATTGAATGTTAGTATTTCTGCCTAGCTCCTACTATATCGCCCCTTAAATGTCCAGGAAATGTAAGAAGCATGAGAAGAAAACAGAATGTAAAAACAAAACTGGAAGAAATTGAAACAAGTTTTACACAAGCAACATCTTCAAAACTATATCATGTGTATAATGTAGATGCATGCGGTGCAGAACTTGAAGATAGTGATATGTGCATGAAATGCGATGTATGGTTTTTAAAACCTAAATACAGCTATCTCATCAGTCACCTACATTGAGAAGGTACAGTTGCGGACACTGATACCAGGTAGCCACTCTAAGCAGCTGATATGGAAATACATACTCACTTCCTCACATTATTTGATTTCAAAAGCTCGTAAAATAAAGAATGAGAAGGGTATTTGGGCACGCCCAGATTCTTACTGTGGGCATTCGTTGCAAGATGATACACTTACTGTTGCTTTGGATTGTTCAAATGTGTGTGAAATCTTATGGGCTTTGGAATGTTACCTAAGTGATGACAAAGATTACAGCAAGAAAAGTCCTAACCAGGCCGATGCTATAGTGAAAATGGTAAAAAGATATATAACAAAATCATGAAGAGAAGCATATCTCGTAATGAAAAATGAGCAAACCGAATTTAAAAATTGGTCACACAGAATTATATTCCTTATGACCAAAATGGGTAAAATGCCAGCCAGTGAAGGAAGTATGCTCATGTATTTATTGCACTAATTTGAAACTTGTTTGTTTTACCATAAGCATTGTCACAAGAAAGAAGTACATAGAGATGGGCCTGACGCTTTTGGTGTGTGTCGAGAGCCGCAAGATAAATGTTGGTTGCAGGAGTGTGCAATGTATCCTTGGTGCTCAAGTGATCACTGTTGAAGTATTACACCTTCAGGATACTGACAATGACGTAACCTATGCATTGTGGGAGGGAGGAGAGTTTGTGAAGAAGACAGTAGAGCCACAGAAGTTTGTTATAGAGGTTAGCCATTGGGCCATGAAAGGAATGTTCACCATCATATCCGGAGGATTCAGAGACAGGCCATAGCACATGGAAAGTCAGCCACATCCCAGAATACCAACACATTAGTTCTTGATTTCAACTTTGCTGAGAACTGATCTGTTGGTTTGCAGAACATAATTCAAAGGTACCACTGGCACACATCTCAAATATCAACATTAACATGCGTTGTTCACTTCCTTGGAACACCACATGGTTCTGCTATTCTCAGTGATGATCTCAGCCGTCAGCTTGATAATTGATGTGAGAGAGTCTAGAGGCCATTCATTTTGTAGACACATGTATGTGACTGATGGTGCAGCGTCTCGATTTTAAAAACTGCTTTCAGCTTTATGAGCTTGTCAACACTGTAGTACAGGAATTAAGACAAAAAAAAAATTTATATTTTCAGTAACGGATCATGGGAAAAGTGCTTGTGATTGGGTAAGTGGTATCTGTATACATCTTGCATGAAGATATAATCTCCAGCATGAAGCTGTTGATGCTCTAAGAAGATGCTAATGGATTTGTACACACTGTACCAATATTAGTAGCAAACATGAAACTCATAATTGCAAATGAAAGTACATTAAGGGAATTTTGTTTAAAAAAAGAGAGAAGAGTGGTCTGTTATAAAGCCTGTGGTACGAATTCAGTCAAGTCACTACTGGGTTGCATCCTGCAGTGGCACATACATTGCAAGAACGGTTCTCCACAAAATGCAGCCTGTTACTGTGTGTGAAATGCACAGACCACAGTGTACACTAGAAGACTTTGCAGTGAGTCACCTCATTTATTGTGTGTTTGACAATCAGTGGTGGGTGGTACAGACAATAAGTATGTCTCATGTGCTGCAAGATATAACCGTCTCCTTTGTGACACCTCAAAGTCCTGCTAATGGTTTCAAATGGCCATCAACAAAAGATCAGTGTGCAGTTCCTATTTCCCAAGCACTGCTCTTGTTTGGTCATTCTTTTCCATGTGCAGATTCAGCTCGGCTGTATGAGTTCAGTGAGAAGCAGATGAAGAAAACAGTGCAGTGTTGGTTATTGCATTGTGGACAGTTTTAATTCATGGAAAGTCATGAAGTAGTAAAATCATGACAAAAGACAATAATAATTTGTGAATATTATTATAAAAAGAAAAATGGGTATAAATATTCTATATCCAATTTTTGTTATAAAATGTTTTTGAAGAAAACTATGAATTGTTTTCCCACTCACTTATAATGTTGTAAAGTAATTATTTTGATTCAGAAATACCAGTTTTGCATGACATTTACTTAAAAGCAGCGATCACTTTAAATATTGAAGTGTCCATGATTTTTTGACCTTGAGAGTAGAGCTAGGTCTACCTAAAAAATTTCTCACATTTTGTATAGACAAGTATTGCACATTCCCTAAGTACAATGCCCATCTAATGGACCAAACTTTTTAGAACATATAGGATGGGGGTTTTGGAGAAAATTTCTAAATAACCAAAAATTTCAGATTCTTTCATCTTTAAGTACAAATATTTTGGTGGTTTAAGAATTTCATGCATTAATGTCATAGCTGACAGTTAGCAGTCCATCCACTCGATCATTTCATATTTTCAAAACATAATTTTGAAATACGCAGAAAGTTACAAATTTTCATAGTTCATTTTTCCAAAAAGAAAAAAGCTCAGAAGTATGTATGTATTTATCATGTGTCATAGCATTGCGAACAAATTATTTGCTGAGAATAAGTTCAGATTTCTATCACTTTTTGTTTCTTTATTGTAATTGTTCAATTTTTGCCTTTCATTATGACATTTTCACAAATACTCTCATTTAGAGACACCTGTAGTGTTTTAACAAATCATCAGAAAATCAGAATATTGTAGTTTTGGAGAGGTCATGTGGAATTTCAACATATATTTTTTTCAGCGAGCTTGAAATAGTGATGTGGCACGTTCCTGCTTGACCTGTATGATTTGAGATGAAATTGCTCTACAGTACATAATAGTGAATTTAAACTGAATAAATCAGTAGTTTTGGAAACATTGATACATGTCATCAGAAAGCTAGGATACAAACTTCACAGTAACATGTTTTAATTTTCAGGAAACTAATGAACTTACTAGGTAATCAGTATAGAAGTTCAGATACACTCAAAATTACTGCTGCCTTTGTGCCATTATACTGTTTAATTTGCAAATTTACTATTATACTTCTGTTGTCTCAGTTTTTCTGAACTGACTGCCACTCTTCATTAATCAGTGAAGTCAGTAAGCAAAACTTTGCATAATTTATCATAATTTGAAGTATGCCAACTGCACTTGCAAGTAGATAATTTTCAGCATAGACACACAAAATAGTTCTGTAAGCTATGTTACTTTGTTAAGTAACTACCTCATATGTAAACCATGTTATTGCCAGAACATATAGCTTACTACTTGAGTAAATTTCACCTTAGCAATTTTATAAACGAATGTACAGGGTGTACCAAAAAGAATGTTGCAGACTTACACGACTGAGAGACACGATAATAGAAGTGCAAGTATCCAGGAAGTATGTGCTCTAAAATGCATACCTTAACAGCTATGAGCACCTGTTAATCTGTGGTACTTTGGAACACAACTCTTCTAATGAACAAGTGTTCATAACTTTTAAGGTATGCATTTTAGAGCACATGTTTATTGGACATTTTGTTCTTGTTTTGGTCCATTCTACCACTTCCAAAAATATGGAAAGCAAAGAGCTTGCAGTAGAAGAGATTTGTTACACAATACTTAAAATCAAGAATGTCTCACAGGTCTTAATATATGCATTTTAGAACCCATGTTTACTGACATTTGTGCTTCTATTATCATGTACTTTCAACCATGTAAGTTTGCACCATCCCTTTTGATACACCATGTACATTTTCCAGAATCATACACTACCATTATGCCTCAGCTGGTCCAATGTTAACGTCTATGCATCGAATCTGCCTATCCCAATCATGTAGCGGGTCAAAGCTTAAGAAGTACTCATTTAACATTTTTACAATATTATGAAGAGGATAGACTGCTACTCACTGTAAAAATGACATGTTGAGTTGCAGACAGGCATGACAAAAAGACTGTTACATATAAGTTTTTGGCCAAAGCCTTCTTCAGAAAAGAAAAACACACACATTAATACAGGGAAGCAAACCTCATGTATACATGACCACTATCTCGGGCCATTCTGGCCAGAGCGGCTGGGGATAGTGGTCATGTGTGTGTGTGAGGTGTGCTTGCTTGTGTGAATGTGTGTGTGATTTTCTTTTGTTAAGAATGCTCTGGCCGAAAACCTATATGTAGCAGTTTTTTTGTTGTGCCTGTCGGCAACTCATCATGTCACCTTCATAGTGAGTAGCAATTTATCCTTTTCGGAATATTGTTGATATTACAATGTGGTCTTTCAGTTAACATTTTCTATGATAATTCATGCTCATGCAGTCTGCAACACGTTTACAATACTCTACTTGGTAAACTTTTTGTTTTGTGCCACACCAACAGTTTGAGGTGACTAGTAATGAACTGAGTTCAACTGCCTTTTTGTATAAACTGTGAATTATGACGTAAGTTTCAATAAGTTTTGTCACTGATAGTGTCACTGGATGGTTGATATAGCATGGTTCTTTTGATGTGTGAATAGAAGTTGTAGAAGACTAGTCATTGTCCAACATGCCAGTTTAAAGTTTATAGACATGAGGCCAAGTGAAACTAAGAAACAGGGGTGTTGTGCCCATTATTCTGTATTATAATTCAGTACCCAAAAATGTTTCAGTTTGAGATAATAAACTTATACCCTACCAAGAAAAACAAGAAGATGAGGCTCAAACCAGTTTCATAACGTTACAGATGGGGTAGTTATTGCTAATAGGAAAGTAAGTAGCCCAGGTATTGAGTTTTTTGGTGGCTTATCATCATCGTGAAATCTTGTATACATCTTACTATATCGCTTAGGATGATCTTGTCTAATGCATATGTTAACTCGGAACTCGCTCAACCCATGCTGGACTGTGGATACAAACTTTAGGTGGATCATAGAACACATGTCTGAGAGAATCAGCATTCAGTGGATCTTCTGTAGAACTGACTTCTCCTTCAGCTGCCTTGTGCAGTCGTGCCAGGGACAAAGAAGTACATTGGGCCCAAAGCTACCATGAAGATTATAGAACTCGTATCAATGGTAATCATTACAGTCAGCCACAGCCAAGTGCAACTGCATACTTGTAGCACTGGTAGTGCCACTAGTTGCTTGTGGACAAAATTAATCATCAACTACAACAATGAAAAGGACAATCCTGATGATGCTCTTGACATGCGAGATGCACAAGGAAAAAAGGATCAATTTCAATGATGAGAAATACTATATCCAATTAGTCTTCATTTTTAGTTCACTGTGGCATAGGCAGGGACTGTCATTCAGTCATAATTTGGCCCAGTAACCAGCTTCTTATCCTGAGGTAGTCATGTGGGGTGCCTATTGCAGAAATATCTGGATGACAGCCAATGATGCTAGATTGTATGCAGAGGAATGCTAAGATGAACGTTTGTGTCTGTTGACTGCTGTGAGACACCAGTCTTCTCGAGACATTGGCAGCCTTGTTATGTTGCAAGACAGTGACATAGCCTCAAAAGTATGGATTATAAAATGAATTACATCATTGTGTTCGGACTGGGGTTATTTTTCACTTAACAGTTAGAGAATAATGTTGCAGCCTGTGACATTGTCACACTTGGGTTTGATGAGAATTTGAATAGGTTGGCGGAAACCAGCAGATTGACCTGGTTGTATGTTACTCTGATAATGTTTTGGGCCAGGTTTCAAGCAGGTATCCCACTTCGGTGTTTATGGGAAAATCATGATAGTCAGGGCTCAGCGTGATGAAAGTAGAAAATTAAAGAAGAAACAGGAGCAGGTAAGAGCGAAACTGGAAAGTATGTGTAGGAAGTAGAAAGGGTAAAAAAGGAACAAGAGAAGGTAAAACTGAAACATAAGATCACTATTGGAATTTCTACAATACAGAGTGTGAGTCTTTGAAAGCCAAGATACTAAGACCTCACCTTGCCTTTTTTTAGTCTGTGGCTGCTCGAGTTGAGCCTTTTTTGACTATATTCCACTTAGATGGCTCCTTATCTCCTTTCCTCTATACTTGGCTCCAGTTTATAGTCAGAGAATTAATGAAAAACCTTGTCAAACCAAAGGTTTCTGAGAAATAGACTATCTTCAAAATAGATCTAAGTGACACCACAGATCTGTTGTGAACTCAGAAAGTGGGGTAGGGATATGGAACCAAACAAGCTATGGCTCAGTGTGGTGTATCAGAGGAGGATCTAGGATCTCTCGGTGTTCCAGAGTGAATGCCTTGCATTCGTTAGGAATATGATATCCACAATTCTGTATAAATCACCCCTGCCATATTGCTTTATAAAGGGCATGTGTTGAAATCCAAAAGTGCAGTTAATGCAGAAAACGGGTAGGCATTGGCATTGACATGTTTTCTATGTTAAGTCGCTTTGGTGGTCATAATAGGGTGACCAGACATCACGTTTTTAATGGGACTGCACTTTCTTTGTCCTGTTTCCCTTTGTCCCATGAAATATTTTCTTAATCAGCAGTACCCTTATCTTTTTGCGTGTGTGCTTTTATTTATTTTTACTTTTTTTTCGCAATGTAGTATCATAGGCATGTTATGTTATGTTAACCGGGAACCTAGAAACGACGGAGAGGCTCCGTCCCCGCCGCAGCCACAGTGGTCTGCATCCCCATGATGACTATTGCAGTCCACTTCACCCCTCCGTCGCCCCACTCCAAACCCAGGGTTATTGTGCAGTTCGGCCCCTGGTGGACCTCCCATGGAACGTCTCACACCAGATGAGTGTAACCCCTATGTTTGCGTGGTAGAGTAATGGTGGTGTAGCATATGTGGAAAACTTGTTTGCACAGCAATTGCCAACATAGTGTAGCTGAGGCAGAATAAGGGGAGCCAGCCCGAATTTGCCAAGTCAGATGGAAAACTGCCTAAAAACCATGCACAGGCTGGCTAGTTCACTGGACCTCAACACAAATCTGCCGGGCAGATTCATGCCGGGGAGCGGCGCTCCTTCCCGCCCGGAAAGCAGTGCGTTGACCGCATGGCTAACCGGGCGGGCATCATAGACAAAGTTTTTTAACATTTTCTTGAATCTTGCATTGTCTTGGATGCAAAGATGGAATAAAGAAGAATTATTTTGATCATGAGATGAGGAGGGGTGTCCACAGATTTTTCCATCATCATGCTCAGTGCCAGTGATTTGTGGGTGAGCTTCGCAATTTTTATTGATTATTTGCTACTGCAGAAATGACAGACAGATGTAACAAGTTTTTGTTACAGAACATTAGAGGGCTGTCAGTGTTCAATTGTATTTGTAGTTATGAGTTAGCTATTTACTGTTAGATGACATAAATTTGCAGTAGATGCAACTGACACTGTCTTTGGACTGTACAGACCACAGTGAGAAGTAGGCAGCAGTTTCAACACCAGCTACGGCAAGATTATCGACTTCGGTGGGTACAAGAGGGCAGGAATAAACAAGGTTTATTCCAAACTGAACATTGAAGGCATCAGTTGTGCATCCCATGTGGTACACAATGGAGTTCAAATATTCTTCCCATTGACATATAAACAATAGTTAATAAAATTTGTCAATATTTTCACATTTACACTGTGCATATGAGGGAACTGAAATCATTCTGTAATTTCGTTGATAATGAATACAAGCAAGTTCTCTCCATCTGAACAGGCCTTAGAAGGTCCAGTGGTACCGACTGGCCGCCGTGTCATCCTCAGTCCACATGCGGATACGGAGGGGCATATGTCAGTTTACGAGACTGGAGCCAGTGCTTCTCAACCAAGTAGCTCATCAGTTTGCCTCACAAAGGCTGAGTGCACCCCGCTTGCCAACAGCGCTGGCACACTGGATAGTCACCCATCCAAGTGCTAGCCCACCCCGACAGCACTTAACTTCAGTGATCTGATGGGAACCGGTGTCACCTCTGTGGCAAGGCCGTCGGCTCACAAGCAAGTTCTAGGTAGTATTAAAACTAGATGGTTGTCATTGTCGCCAGGAGCTACGAGTGTTATTGGCATGTATTAACCTTTGAAATCACATTTTCTGTCTCAGGATAGGAGTCCTACATTGCTGAAACAGTTTTTTTAAGAGCCCACAGTCTCTTCTTTGGCTTGGCTTTTGGTCTATAAACATCAGTTTTTATTTAATTTAGTAAAGTGATGCAGTCACGTATGCAGAATAGTTTCTTTTTGTCTAGCATCCCATTTTTTTATCCCGATTTTTCCTAAATGTCCTGTTTTTTCATGTGGAAAATTTGGTCACCCTAGGTCATGAGACTGATACCATTGTTCATAAGTTCCAACGTCTTTTATTAATCAGGTCAATAAAGGAAATCCTCAAAAATTTTAATGGGATCGTGATCACATTAATCAGTTCTAGATGATGGCCATTGATGATAAAAGTGAATGTAAAAATTCAAAAAAATTTATAAGGCTTGCTTTCATTCTCTGGCAATTCCTCAATTCTGGGTGATAATTTGACAAAAGCCTCTCTCATAGCCTTTCATACTACTCATGATGCCGTCGAGTTCACTAGGGGTATTGGATGTGTACCCATCATGAAGTGGTTAACACAAAGTGTCCAAAATGCATATGATAGATGCAGAGAACCAGTAGCAGAGAAAGGGGCAGTTTGAGAAGTCCTTAAAATAAAATGAGAGAAAGAGGGCTGAGCAGAAAAAGTTAAGAGAGCTACAAAGTAAGAAAATGAAACTTGAGGAAAGTTCTGAGAAAGAGGTTTCTCAGGTAGAAGGTGTTTATAACTACACAGTATTTGCTTGTGACTTCATGTAATGTTCATGTATGTGCCCTTACCAAACTACACTGTTACTATTCATTCCATAATTGTTTTATTCAAATTTTATTTGAATTTTATTCTTAGATCCCTTTGTAAACAGTGTAATTATTTTCTGAAGTAGATAATGCTCTTAGTTTTTATGTCAGTGTGATTGTTCCTGATGGAACTGTTTTATTAATAATGTTCACATCCTTTGCTTTTAGTCTCATTTGAGTTTTCCTGTAATTTTTTGTTCATATTACTTTTGAAACTTAATTCTGTTGTCAGATGTGGTATGTTTGTTTGTTTGTTTATTTATTTTAGAATCTCGTGACACACTGATGTCCCATTCAGTAGTATCATTGAGCAGCCATTGTCAGATTGTGAATTATAGTTACACAGTTTAACAACTACTCAAATGCAGAGACATTGAGCTAATGACAGGTACAAACTACCAGAATGTGGAGATGTTGAGTCAAAGACAGGTACATAAATAACACTGAAAATTGTTAGCTTTCAGACAAATTATCTTTTGAGCTAAAGCACACGTGCTCTCTCTCTCTCTCTCTCTCTCTCTCTCTCTCTCTCTCACACACACACACACACACACACACACACACACACACACACACAGAGTCTGTACAGCCACATTGTGTCGGGTGAATGCTCAATACCTGGACTGCAGTTCTGCAGCTTGGCCGGGGTGAGAGATTGTGTTGGGTGGAACAGGAAGACGGAGAAAGGGGGCAGTGAGCAGGAGGTAGTACTGGGAAAGGGTGGCTGACGGCTCAGAGGGAGGCAGCAGGTACAGTGGATAGGAATGTAACATGGGCAGTGGTACAGGTGAGTTCATGCAGTGCATGATTATGTGTCAGAGTAGATTGAAAAGGGAGTGGCAGAACATGGAAGGGGGGAGGGGCTGTGAGAAGAGGTTGTGAGGAATATGTGTGAAGTTTGAGTCCTGGGGCAGGTGGGAGTGGAACAAGGGTGAGGGGCTAGCATAGATGAAGACCAGGAGAATTATGGGAACAGAGGATGTGTAGCAAGGGCAACTCTCATCTACGTATATCAGAAAAGCTGTTGTTGGAGAGGGGGGGCTGTCAGTTGCAACGAGAGACCAGGTGGAGCATGTTACTTGGTATCCCCACCCTCCCTCATTCAGTATTGATTTACTTAACATCAAGTACATTTTTTCCTCAGTATCATTTTTTGTGTGTGGGATAATATCAATATAAGAAACATTTATTTTAGTAAATGGATTAGTTAAATTATCCATTACAGGTGTTGAAAATTTGTAAATGAGAATACCTTTGCTTTACGTTTCAGATGATGAGAAAAATTCTGGTAAGCTGGTAGTAAACTCTGGAATTGGAATCACGACTGATAAATGGGGATCACCTTCGTGGGCAAACTTCCGGTTCGACTATGAGGCAATTATGAAATGTTTTGACTAATGAAAGGAATCGCCAGATTTCTTCGTACAAACTTAAAAGGAAACTATATTGTTTGTATATTCTCATTCTGGTTCCTCTGTGTGAGAGGATATCTCAGGGTGACAGACATGCACCGCTGTGTCCCTTTCACAAAGGGACTTGTAAATAGGTGTGGATCCTGTAAATTGCACTTTTACAGTTAGAAACACTTTAATTTTAAGAGATATTTGGATGATCTCTTTGTTACTCTGTACCTGTTGTAATTTTGTTAATAAAACATTGCAGTTAGTACTGGTACATATTTTTGATATATGCCCTGCTCCCATTAATGGTGGTACACGAATTTGTACATTTTACTCTGAGAAGTTTGATTGTTACTGGATTTTAATTTTTTCTTGCCAACTTATATCAAGAACTTAACTGCAAATATGCATCTGTTCATCAGTTTTCATGGACCATAGGATTCATTTTGTGTATCTTTATCCAGATTGAGAAGCCAGAAAATTAGATCTTCAATTAACATAAAAATTCTTTTGGTATTGTGATTAACATGATGAACACACAACTTTCTACATTCTGCAAAACACCATATGCTGTGTAATGAAGGATACAGCACCTGATTTTTACAGTAAAGCTCATGCTGTGTGTAACAAGAGGAAGTAATATGTGACTGCACACTTCTTGGAACATACATTCTCGAAAGTTCTTTTACATAGCCCATTAGCCCATATAAAATCCATCATGTATATGATCAGATTCTAATATGCTTTCCTCTTGCGTGATACGTCGGTTTTCAGTTCTGCAATCTTTAATAACTGTAACCCACATTTCAGTACTCTTATTATCTCAATTATGAAATGACCTTCAGAGAATTATTTTTAGTTTTTCTTGTTAACTCTTGTTACCTCATATTAAATGAATCTCCCTACCAATTTCTGAAATTTTTATGTACCTTTAAATGTTAGAAACAGTAAGAAATATAATACAGACAAGTAAGAAGCAAAAATTTTTCATGGTATTTACTCGTAATGAATAAGCAACAAAACATTTATTTGGCAGAAGCCAAACAGAGAGCAGGATGTGTCATCCAGAATCCTGGGGCAGAGGAGACCTAAAAGGTAAATAATAAGTGTAAAATTTTGTGATTGATTACACCTGACACATTTCAGATGGCAGTTCAGTTTATAAAGTGTTGAGACACAGTAGAACTACATCACAGAATATAATTGGTAATCAAATGTAGATAAGGCAAAATGAATGGGGAAAGGAGCAGAAAATAGCAAATATAAAGTGAAAATACATGTATAATTAGAAATGAAAGGATAGACTGCATTGTGAGAGATAGAGGCACAGGATACAGCTTAAAATGATCAGCGGAAACTCAATTAACTCTGAGTGCCAGGTATATTACGAAAAGCCTGTTACCATTTGTAAGATTAAAAATTACTCAAAGTGAGAGAAATGTTCAAGTGAATGAAGTGGTAAAATTTGTAGCAACATCTTTCTGTTTTTATTTGGCAGAGCGTGTTTTACAATGGAAGTTGTCTGTTGCTATCAGAAAAATTTTACCCATAGACATTCATTTGAACAAAGAAAATGATAGTTTTCATGTTAGTGTTGAATCTGCATGTAAAATGAGAGCATAGACTATATGGGGAGGGGGGATGGTTCTTTAAGATTTGTACATATTTTATGAGGAAAGAGATGGGTGGAATAGCTTGCATTTAGTAGGTACATTGAATAGGTTTTTGTAACATGTGCATGTGAGATCGTATGCCTTGGATTACAGAAGAGGGTTTAGTATTGTCTTTTGGTTTGCCTATCTTTTCTGGGGCAAGTAGGTTAGAACTGTGGCAGTGTTGCTCTAATTATGAGGCAAGTATTAAGAAAACTGTGGCCATACTACAAAAATTACTTTGAATATTTGATTTAGTGTTATATATTAATATTGCGAAAACACTATTATTTGAAGTTTTTACTGTGTCATTGCAGTATGCCCCAGTTATGTCATGTGAATGCAGTTACCTATGTTTACTGAAGTTATCATGGTTAACACAGCTGCCTGTATCATATAAGTGAATGGTTGGTTAACACAGTGCTTTGTCACTAATTACATTATGAGTTTACTGCAAACTGGTATAAAGACATGGAATCTGCAAGTGTTCATGTAGACAAAAAAAGAAAAAGCAAATACCAGATCTGTAGTTTTGCTCATTTGGATGAAAGGTTTCTGACCTCTTTTATTCTGTTGTTGAGAAAAACGTGACCAGTACTCAAGTGATAGTGGAATGAAACAGTCTTTTTCACGATCATGATGATTCCCAACAGGCAGTGAGTGTTGAGATGGTTAACAACTGGAGAGTGCTGTTTCTGAACTTGATGAAGGAGATGGATACCTTCTTTATGAATGCATGGAGGTGTGTCTGCTGGTTTAAGTATATTTGGAGGAGAAAGTAGCCGTTTAAAATCTGAAACTTGAGATACTCTCCATCTGTATTGTTGTCAACAACTTACACTAGCCAGATGAAGCATACTACAGAATTCTTCATGTGAAAGAGAAATTTATCAGGTTAAATTGTGGCTGGAAAAAATTTGTACGAAACGGAATGATGGGATATGGCACTCAGAATGTAATTTAAAAACAGAAAACTAATGGGGAGAAAAATAATGCAAATGAACACTTCACAAATCTTTGTCAGTTAATTTTTTTGTGTGACAAACTGTAATTTGTTTGTCATATAGGAGCACATATTCTGGGTTTCTCTCCTAAGAGTCATCAATCACATTTTCTGCAGTGTTTCAGCAAATATTTGTAATTTAGTTTCTGCAACATGTAGCTGATGCCAGCTCAAACAAATACTGCATCACATCTTTTATGCAATGCATGGTGTCAGTGAACAGCTTCGGTTTGTTTTCTGTTACAAACAAAATTACTTTTAAAGCAGAATTTTGCATGCCCATTCAATAGAATTGTCCCACATTAGTGTGATATTTGTTTTATTGATATGTGTTAATAGGTGCAGTAAACCATGAAAAATAACCAGTACTCCAACAGAGATTTCTCTGATGTGGTGCGTGCTGACTGCTATTGCCATGCAAAAGCAGTTCTCTGTCACTGTGAGGATACTGGTTATTCTTCATGTTTTAATGTCGCTGTAAACACATATTGATAAAACAAATATCACACTAGACTTGTCTGGGACTGGTCTGTCATGTAGGTACATAAAATTCCATTTTGAATGTAATTTTGTTTATAAAGGGAAACAAATGACACTTTGTGGATGTCGCATGAAAGAAATGATGAGCACTCCATGTTTGGCCTGACTCCTGCTACACATCAGAAAAACTGTGTTGCAAATGTGTGCCAAACAACAACAACAAAGAAAATGCCACTGACGACTCTTGGGAGATACAGCATGTATAACTTTGGTCTTATACATTCTAGTTGCATCCTGTTTCCCTTTTTCTTATTAATGCAGTTATATTCTATTACTATCAAAATGGTATTGATGTGATGCACTGTTTGATTTTAACTACAGTCTTGCAGTAAATGTAAAGTGTTATTAAAAGTGACTGTTGAGCTGCTTCTCGTGAAATCATGATGCAGCCATGTGGTGCAGCTGTTTCAAATGAAAGTAAAGGAAAAGCTTTGAAAGTTAACTGAAGTAATGGATTACCATTCAGATGTAGTCTTAACGCTGTTAAGTTTGTAAGTTTGATTAATTTATCACACAGAAGGATAAAATTTTCGATTTCTGAAATTGTAACCAGAATACAGTGCAACCTAAGGGAAAATACAAAGAATCGGTGCATATTGCCGGTTGTGCAGTAACTGCTGAATGGTCAAAAACTGCGATTAAAGAGCTGATTTAGTACCAGGCATACCCTATCCAAAATATAATTGGAGTCACAAAGACTCATTTAGAACGATGGTTGGTGTCAAACAAATTATGGTGTTAGATGAAGATTCGCAGTATGTTTTCCTAGAGGAGGTACTCTTTACGGCGACTTTGCTATTTATACTCAGGATAGTAATGTTTGTGTGAATCTGGTGAAAAGAACAACTAGATGAGACAATTATTGCTAAGTAAAGTATAAAATCTGAAACCACTGAAAGAAAGATATTTATCGTGTGAAAGTAATTGACATCTTAAGTGCAAGTGCAGTTTTGGAGGCCTGACACTGTGTTCTCCTTAGTTTCATAGCACCTGCTGTGCATCTATTAATAAGTTTCTTCTTTGAGGAGGTGTTACTGATGCTGAATTTCATTTACTAACAAGTATAGCAGAATGTAGGTAGTTTTCAACATTGACACATTTTCAAAAAGTGCTTTGGGTGAGGGACAGATATGACGATGTGATTATTTTGGTGTTATAGTGTCAATTTTAATTTCTATATATTGAGAGTACGTTCTACAACGCATGGTACCTTACAGACATTAAACCATCCTTTAACAATTTTCTGTACATTATTTTTCAAGAAGGTATCACCTGACCTTACACTACAGTGTGCGTTCACATTTTATGGCATGCATAAGTTGTGAAATTGATCAAATAGTGCTGAGCAGCAGGATCTGCAAATTTGTTGCCAAGCATATTCTTTGGCAGTGACATTTGTGCAGATGGACAATTCATTCATGATCATGCTCACTTAGAAACCTACTGAATGTTCGGAATTTATTTTATTTATTTATTTATCTTTTTTTTTTTTTTTTTTTTTGTATAAATGGCTAGTTTCACAAGCTGAATCTCACAAACATGGCATTCTAGTGTCTGTAAGCTGTTATCGGCCATTTTAGTAAATGACGTCCGGACTGTCGCCCGAATTTTGCTTTTTATGGATTGTAGCAGTATGGCGAAGGATATTTAATTTTTAGTTCAGAACTTCTGTTGTCTCTACGGCGTATTTTATGGACCTTTCTCCAAGAGGAAGTCCTCCTTCTTAGCTCTCTTTCCTCCCATCAGTTGGGCTTAACGTATACTCATTTTTAACTCCTGTTTTGTATTAGTATTCTGAGGTTATGACATGGCCACATATGACCTTAGTTGTCTTAGAACCCAACAGAACAAGCAAAACATCGCTAATGAGACCAGATATGCCCAAGGCAGTACAGGAGTAGGTGATGGTTGGATCTGTGAAAAAAGTATCACACTGGGTCCTTCAGAGATAGGCAGCAGGCTGGAATTAAGAGTGGAAGAAAATTTTTGTGTTTGTCTAAGTGGGTGGTAGAATACAACTTCAGGAGGAAGAAGACATGTATTTTGAGTAGTATTTTTTGTTATTACAGGGAATGATAAAGGATGTAAATCAGGACGGGGGGGGGGGGGGGGCAGGGGCCATTATATACTGGTTTTGAAGCCAAAGTGGTATTGAATGCTGACTGAGGGAGGGGGAGATTACTTATATGCTAGAGCAAACAGACCATCAAATAGAGATATTCAAGCTCACATGAAGGCTAATGGGCAATCATTCTTCCTGTCAACC
Source organism: Schistocerca americana (assembly GCF_021461395.2). NCBI lineage: Eukaryota > Metazoa > Arthropoda > Insecta > Orthoptera > Acrididae > Schistocerca > Schistocerca americana. The sequence continues at coordinate 348,447,549 of NC_060125.1, read as the reverse complement.
ATTTACCACTGGAACAAGGAAAAGGGGAATGGGATGTGACAGTGGTGCACAAAGTACCCTGCGGAGTATGTTTATTGATGCAGATAAGAGAAATTAGGGTTTATACAGATTCCATTTGCTACTGGAATAGAAAAGGAAGTGAGTAGTAGTGGTATATGGTATCCTCTGCCACACACAGTACTGTGGCTTGCAGAGTATGTATGTAGGTGTAGAGCATGGATGAATACTGTACATGAAAGTTATTCATATACCAGTTGTGGAAGCTAGAATGTGAGAAGGCCTTCAGGAGACCTACACAATTCTGCGAGAGGAATTAGCCTGTCCCTGTTGTATCCACAAATCATAATTGTCAAGACCATAGGGCAGTTATTATTTGATATGAAGGGTATGGCATCCATCAGAGTCAAGGAATTATTGATTGCTCGTTTAATATGGGCAGAGGTTGTGTTGGTGTCATCAAAATACTTTGACATCAAGGAATGTGGTTTACTCTGCAGAATAATGCTGAAATAAATAACTTAGAAAATATTGAGGTTCTGTGTAAATGAAAACAGCACATCATGATGTTCCATGAAAATCATCTCTGATTCAACAGTATGTTGTGTCTTATGTTTTTTTCGGTACACTAGATTAAAATTATCAAGTAGCTAACAATATTGGTATCCATACAGTCGTACATTGTGTAGTAGTTACAAACAGAGAACTGTGATAACACAAGTCTCAGTTTTTGAGATGTCGGAGGACAATTATGGGGTATGGGAGTAAAGCTCATTACGTGTCAGCTCCCAAGAAAATCTGTAAAATGTAGGAAGCTCCATGAGCAGGAATGTCAGTTTGATATCATATGTTTGATACTTCCCCTCTGCAATATTTTATCATGCTTTAATATTAGAATTCAGTTGTGCATGTCCAAGACCAAAGTGAGAGAAATCAATTTTGGTTGCATCATGTTAGCCCTGCAGCAAAGTTGTATTTGGGAAACATAAAGCACAGTATTTCTTTATGGCTGGTCAGTAGAAGTAAGATGGAGGAGGTAACAATGTCTAGTCATCGTTTTAATGTCTATAAGTTGTAAAGAATGTGCTGCAGGCAGTCTAAAATTATTGTGAATAACTGATAATACTATCACTATGGTCTCCCTCCACTCCCTGCAGTTTGCAATATGTCATCGGAATTAGCTTTCTTTTTTTAGGGTGTTATTGTGCTGGTGAGTGTTGCACTAACAGGACCACTGTAGGCAAGAAACTGCAGAGTGCCAGAACTGAAATAGCTAGATTGTGAGGCATGTCCCCACAGTACAACGGTTGAAATTATTTCATGTACCCCTGTCAGTAATGGTAAGTTATCTGCCACATTTAAAAACGATAAAAAAAATCGGCACGTGCAAAATGTTGTATTCTGTTTGAGCAGAATACGTTGTGATGCCTGTACTGTTCACTTGGAGGCGTTGCAGCCGCATCATGAATTTCATTGAACAGTGTACAGAAGTGTACGATCCCTTAAAATGTTCGGACTACTGATGCTTGTGTGATTTAAAAACAAATTTATATTGCATATTATGTATCTTTCAGAAACATGTTAGCGTTCGTCGATTAAGATTTACTAGCGGGCCTTATTTAGTACTGAGTGTATATCGTTACGCTGCCGTCTTGTCAAACGGGAAAAGGAGAGGGGGACGCATCCGATGCGTGACAACAGAAGATCGCGAAGCGTTTGGTGTGTAGTAGTTCAAGATAGCCAACATGGCTGCTGCTCTGACGGCGGAGCAAGAGCAGGTGAGCATTATATGGAAAATTACAACAGTCCTAACTAAAAGAGATCTTTTAGTTTGTGTCAGGACGGTTTTTATGAAATTGTCGTGTGTGCAGTGTTAAATTTATCGAAGAAAATCAATTTTATTTGTGGGTGGTCGTGTAAACATGTGCGAACAGTTCTCGACTTCAGCAAATGACAAGTGTTGTGATTTAATCCAGTTCTTGTTTTATGCTATAATATGTAGTGTTGCATGAAGTAAGTGCTGCAGATGACGGTAAGTACCCATGATACGCTTTCCAAGTATAATTTAAGAAAATAAATCATTTGTTTACAGTCGTAAATTACGGGTGTGCGTCCATACCAAGGACACATGGGAGTGACAGACGCGCGCGTGGTGTTCTGTAGACCCCGGCACCTACGTAGTTCACTATATTGTACTTGAAAATTACTATTACTTGAGCAAGAAAAATATGTCAGGTCTCGAGTATCCGATGCAGTGACCAAAACAAGTGGAATAGTACAGCTGTCAAAAAATGTTTTGTATGTTGCAAGCGTTTTAATCCCCGATCAGTGATCTGATAGCCTACTGTCAAATGATTCACAGTACTAAGATTTCCTCTTTCGACCAGCATTTAGCGTGTGTATTAGCAGGTACCTAAAAATACTTCTTTTCGCATTAACAGCAGTATAAATATCTTGCCACACTCACATCCGGAGTACTTGTGTGTACCGCAATTGTTTATGTAGGTTACAAAATGTGTGGTAGAGACTGTGAAGGGCGTCAGTTATGATACCAACTACATTTTCAATTTTTATTCTTGTTATGGAGCAGTTCTGCTTTCCTCTCTTAGAAAGAAAGAAATTACGGTTCTGTTTACAGTGGCAAGGAAGCGGCATAATTTATATTGATAAATAGTGATACTTAAGTGAAATTAGAAAGAACAGCACATACGAATTACGTATTAATAGACCTACCTGTCACGTTGAAAGCAATTTTATCATTACGAAATGCGTGTACCGAACACTGCATTGCACAGTCCAAAATCAGTCCCACTCGAAAAGATAATACAAAAATAGCGAGAAATGGCGCAAATGTTTACAAAATTCTGCCGCTGTCTGGAATTGTAAGAAACAAATATGTGCCACTGGGTCGTCGATTCGCGGTGACCTTGAGATTTGATATGAATACTATCCCCGCTTGCGTATAGCCTACTGGTGAACTTGGTACAACTGATGTATTAGATTTATTTGTTTTGGATTCCAAGCAGTTGAGAAAAAACAGAAAATCTGAATTCTTGTATGCAGAGGGGTATACTATGGGTGGGGCTACAGCTTGCTTTAAGCAAAATATGAACTGGTAATCAATCCTTTGTATAGACAGATTTAAATTAACCACGGATAGAAACGATTATTGCTGTATATATGAAATGATGCAAATGCTTACTTAGCTGACTTTGTCGTCAGCGTCTCATGGATATGCAGCTTCTCGGCCTGGCAAACTAAGTTTTATTTGCTAAGATAGTTTTTGTAGTTAAGAACTCCAGATCATGACAGAAAAGATGTTCGTCCAATGCTATTTTCGTCCTGAAACGTCCTTTGAAAAGAATGACACATTTGCGATGTTCTGTCTTAATGCCTATGATTTATTTGTTTATTTATCTACAGGGTATTTAGTATGACCTTCCATTACAGCTTCTATTGAATGGGCAATCAAATTAAAATTCTGAACAGCGTTCGTGGTAATACAGCTAATTTGTTGTATTAACCGTCTGTTTGAAATGACACGGTTCAATCCGTAGAGCGCCACGCCCCCTGGTGAACGTGTCACACACAGTTCCATCATTTGGGTTCCGGTACAGGTCGATAAACAACGAACAATATCAAATTAATCTCAAACAATACCGCATTGAATCTGTCTTACGTACATTTCATCCGTCTTGCCTGTCCTCGGAATCTTCAGAACTAAAAACAAAAACGTACATTGCGTCTTTGTGATGCTGTATACTTCCATGCTTGATCGCGTTTTAAACTGAGACAGCACGGGAAAAGTTGATAGTTTATAAGGTATACGGCATGTATTGCATCGTGTAATGTACATACTTGCTCGTCATTTTTGATACCGGTTTCGCTTCGTATTCGACAAGCGTCTTACGGCTAGTAATTGACAGTATGAACGTAAAAATTGAGAAAAGTTTCTCGAAACTTACATTCATAATATTCCGTTGTATTCTAATGATTGCTGGCGACCAATTCAAATGTCACGGAAGCAAAAACTGAACTTGCCTGCACAGTGGAATATTAAAATTTGCCGACGGAGCTTCACTAAGCGTCAACTGCAGATTGCTCCAGCGCTGTGTTTGTGTCAGTAAGCAGTAAGGCGTCTGTGAAATTCATAAAAAGATCTCGTGCGGTAGCCATACCATATTAGTTATGATGGCCGAGTAAAGCACGCACACGTTGAAAAATATACGTTGTATGGTCTGTATCGTACAATTAGAAAGTATAAAAAGCACTGATAACTACAGAATACTCAACAGGTTTCTACACCCAGCGAAGTTAAGTTCAAAATTGTTCAAATGGCTCTGAGCACTATGAGACTTAACATCTCAGGTCTTCAGTCCCCTAGAGCTTAGAACTACTTAAACCTAACTAACCTAGGGACATCACACACATTCATGCCCGAGGCAGAATTCGAACCTGCGACCGTAGCGGAACCGCGCGACTGCTACGGTCGCAGGTTCGAATCCTGCCTCGGGCATGGATGTGTGTGATGTCCTTAGGTTAGTTAGGTTTAAGTAGTTCTAAGTTCTAGGGGACTGATGACCTCAGATGTTAAGTCCCATAGTGCTCAGAGCCATTTGAACCATTTGCGACCGTAGCGGTCGCGCGGTTCCAGACTGAAGCGCCTAGAGCCGCTCGCCCACTAAACTAAAGTCTTTCTGTGGTTTCTATAAATACTTCGTGGTAAAAGTCAGGATGATTTCTTTGGAAAGTACGTGAAAGTTTTCGGTCCCCACCATCCCTATTTCGAACATGTGCCTTTCTCCCATAGTTCGCCCTCAGCGAGAGGTTCTACCGAACTCGTCTTTTCCTCAGCTTGTTGCAAAGAGGAACTTCTTGAAATTTTGCGATAAACTCTGCTGCGAGGCGTAGAAAGTGGGAAGCTTGCCCTACGGATTAACAAGTGAGAAATTGTAGCGCAAAATTGGAGAGAGAAAGACAGGCGTGGTCTAATACTGCGGTAGCCTGACGAGATAAGCAGAATTCGTGCAGAGATAACGAACAGATTGTGTAAAGGACAGGCACAACTGCGCGAGCTTTCAGCTTGTGTGAACCGTACAGTGTGAGTAGCAGACGTTAATGACCGATCACAATAAGGTATCAAAATTGGAGATGGACACTTTTATAAATACAGAATAGTGATTCGTAGAGCTGAAGGGAAGAGGTGCAGATTTGACTAAAACTTCTGCATTCGTTAATAAATGGGATAAGTGGATCAGACAAATTTGCCAGCAATGTAGAGTATTTTGAAGTTGTGTAAAAATATAATTTAATCAACGAAGCTTCCATCTCATATTTCACTGTTCACACGGAATCAAATATGTGCTATATTCAGTACTTACATGTTTTGACCAGTCACTAGAGGTGCCATGCCGACCTGACATCACCGATTTCGTCCAGATTTAATGTACGCGCAGGGCTTGGCCAGAAATGAAAGTGATAGAAGTGGAAACTCCAGATCGCCAAGCGTTTAGGAAACACAGGCATTTTTAGCGCCGGATGTCCCAATGTTAGCATAGTTCGCAGGCAGTGGTTGGCGCAAAAGAAAGAGTACAGGATGGTAATTGGAGGGTGATGGGGTCGAGTCTCCATGCAGAAACTTGTTGTTATTTTAAATTTTTACGCTACTTGACATGAAAATAAACCGAAGTATGCTACGTATATTGTATTTATTTTGTTTAAAGGCTTGAAAAGGCAAAGAAAAATTTGGAATTCAAAATAAATTTCCGTGAAAGGATTGTAAGGCGTACACGAAAATTTTAAATATAAAATTACACACTTTTATTATTTTACAATTGATTTACACGTACTGGGGAAGCAATAATTATCTCGCCATTTTACATACGCCATGAATGCATTTTTACAATTTCATAGTTGTTTTAAAGTTTCCACACAAAAATAAACTTGGGGTACTATTTCTTTTTCCCTCTCGATGAAACGAGAGCGGTTCTTAAACTTTTTTCTCAAATTCTTTACACGAATATAGAAACAGACGTCGCAGGCTGCACTAGTGGAGTGCGTTTGGAGGGGAATCATTTTAACGCTACATGATGGCAATCCTCGATCTTGAAACACGATAAAAGTGTCTTATTTTATACACCCAGTTCTCGTGTGTGCCTTACGATCCCTTCTTCCTAGAGATTTACTTGCAATCCCAAACTTTCCTTTGCCTTTTCTTTTCACGCTTTTTATGATAATAAATAGAATCTTTTGAGCGTTATTTCGGTTCGTTTGCATTGTAAGTAACGTAAAAATTCAAAATAAAGTTTCTTGTTTGGGACTCGACCCCACGACCCTCTGATTACCGTTTTGCAATCCTTCCAACTGCGCCAACCTGTGATTGGAAACCACACTAACATTCATGCTTCGCCCGACCCGCGCCAAAACTATTATTTTCTGATCGCGTCTGGCCATCCGGAGCTACTACCACTTCTGTCACTTTCATTCTTGTCCTAGCCCTGCACATACCCCCTTGTCAGTTTAGAACACTCCAATAAGAATATTTTTCATCATCTTCCTCTTCTTCTTCTTCTATCGTAGCGCTTAAAATTTCATTATTTTATGTTTGCGCTATTTCTTGGTTCAATGAAGATTAGCTGTGATCCTCTCCTCGGATAACGAGAGTAGTGATAAACCGTCAAGAACGGACACTGTTCACTGCGAGATGTTTGACGAAGATGTACTGTGTCAATATTTGAAACCTAATCTCTTCATATGATCAAATACTGAACATTGAAGCTCTTGCTGGACGGGGTCCCGTTATCAACAGACCCGACCAAGCAAACTGACGCGGAAGTTAATGGCACCTCGGATTTGGATGGAGCTGGGCTCAAGTCCTGAAGATAGTTCGGAATTGGGTTTCCCTCTACTTTCCTAAATCATTTCGGGCCAACACGAGGACAATTTCCAGAATGAATTTTCACTCTGGGGCGTAGTGTGCGGTGATTTGAAACTTTCGGGCAGATTAAAACTGTGGGACGGACCGGGACTGGAACGCGGAAACTTTATCTTCCGCAGGAAAATGCTACGCGACTAAAAGACCCACCTTTACATCTTTACTCCGGCCGTACGTCTTACTCCTATCTCACAAACTTCACAGGAATGCATAACGTGCGGGACTAGCACTGCTGGAAGAATGGGGGGTATTGTGGAGAATGGCTTTGTCACGGGTATGGGATTGGATATTTAATTTTTTTTAACGAGGCCAATACCAATTTCCTCTCCCATCCTTGGCCTGCTGAGCTTAATACTCCGTCTCGAATGATCACAATGAGGCAGGACGTCAAACATTATCCCTCCTTCCGTTTTACATCTCAACAGGAGTCTGTTGAATTCCTCTCCGCGAGACGAAACGTACCATGGCGCTCTGGCGAGGCGTGCATGCGTCATCGTGTGCACATTTGTGTAAATAAACATTCACCTCCCGACCTTCACTTGTTATGCTTTGGCGGGACTTTTTGAGGTGGAGTATAAACTTACTAGCGGTCTCGTGAATGCCACCTTCTGTATTGCATCATCTTGACAGAACTCTAAAGAATCTGCACGGTACTTTGTGCTTACCTTTGTCGACTATATCATTACATAGTTTACTGATAATTCTTCCCTTACCTCCCCTGATTTCAATCGAAGTGTACCAAACCCATACAAGTGAATAGAATCGCCCACAATGTGTAGGAAAAATGCCAAAAGAGAGAGCTGTAAATGAAGTAGTCTAATAATTGCTGCATAGGGTCGCTGCTAATACAGGAATAGCTAACGTTTACTGGTTGTGATAATTAAAAATCAGCATACTCGCCATTAGTTGTTAACTTATTTTGGTTCTAAAAGAGAACTGCCCTACAGCGTAGCCTGTAATTGTCATAAAAAAATTTTTGAGAAAAAAATTTGTCGTTATGGCTAATTCCCCATTTCAGTATTTACAGTGCCTGATTAAAAAAAAAAAAAAAAAAAAAAAAAAAAAAAAAAAAAAACTCCAGCATCGAGACGACATGGTCATATGTCCGCGTAACTTCGTACAATTACATACCATCGGCGGGAATGTGAATGGTCGGAATTGAAATTCTCTGTGACAGATAGAACGGAGTGTTAGTGTTGTTTGTGCTTAGTATTGTCACCAGGCCTTGGCGTGAATAGCGTCAGATGTTGAGTGATCGCAGTGAAGGGCATGGGGGTGCGCCATAATCGTGTTGGACAGCGTTATCAGCATTATACCGAGTCTGAAAGGGACCTCATTGTGGGTTTCTGTTTGCCCGTCAGGTCGAATCGAGCAATATCCAGATTTGTGAGGCATTCTCATGTTACAGTGGCCCGATGTTGGACTGCGTGGGAAAGTGAGGGCTGGCATATTCGTCGTTAAAAGTTCTGGCGACCACATCTGACCACCACAAGGAACTGAGGTTGTATTGTGCACCTAGCACATCGTAATCACATCTGCGACTACCGTCCGAGAACAATAATGAACTCCCTGCTATATTCTCTGTCGTCCCACAAATGGTTCAAATGGCTCTGAGCACGATGGGACTTTACATCTGAGGTCATCGGTCCCCTAGAACTTAGAACTATTTAAACCTAACTAAGCTAAGGACAGCACACACATCCATGCCCGAGGCAGGATTCGAACCTGTGACCGTAGCAGTCGCGCGGTTCCAGACTGAAGCGCCTAGAACCGCTCGGCCAAAGCGACCGGTTGTCCTCCCACACCATTGGTTGCAGACTAGCAGTAGCCGGAATAGGGAATTACCTTCTTATGTGAAGGTTACCTTTGACACCACATCACAGATGGCTGCATTTGGGGTAGTGCCGTGACTAGAAGAATGGACTGCTGATGAAAGGCGTCGTATTCTGTTCAGCAATGAGTCATGGTTCTAAAATACATCAGGTAACAATCGTCGACGAGTGTGAAGTCGACGTAGGCAGAGGTATCATTCTTCAAATATTTTGGACGTACACAACACTGTTACTCCTAGCGTTATGGTGTGGGAGCCTACGGGTATGACTTCAGGCTGCGGCTTATTGAAGGAACCCTGATGGCGCATCTGTACCCTACGGCCATCCTGCGTCCTGACGTGTTACTTCTCATGTGACAGCATCGTGGTGACATTTTGCCACAGCACAATGCTCGTCCACGCATGGCCCTTGTTTCTATGAACTGTCTGTGTGATGTCGAGATACTCCCGTGGCCAGGAAGATACACCAGATCTGACCCTCGTAACATGTTTGGGATCAGCTCGGACGTCGACTCCGCCTCAGTGCCATTTTGCAGTATATCAACGACCAGTTAAAATAGTTTTGAGCTTGTCTCAAAAGAAGGTTGGAACACCTGTATGATACCCGTCCCAACCGAATCAGTGCTCGCATACAGGCCAGAAGGGGTGCGACGTCATACTGGTAAATGGATTCATACTGCCATCTTTGTGAATTTGACGACTCGATTTTGTATTCACTGAAATAACATTACATCCCCTCTCAACGCGTGAAGTTTTGTTTCCGTCCCTCTTACCGTGCTGGATGGTTTTCTTTTTCCCTGTCCTGTACGTAGGAATGTTGAAGTACAAAAGTGAAACATATTGTGAGAACGGAGAACTGCAAAGTAGAATAGTGAAAATCACTGAAGGTTGGGGTATGCTGAGATCTTACAAAGATGAGCTGAAGAATAAAGGTACATTAGGCAAAGAAGTGCGGAAGTAATCCTCGAAGTATAAGCATAGGATGGAGATGTTGGAGGAAAATCAGCAAAATGATTTTGAAAATAAGTATTATGGAGAAGGCACTACTCAGAAAATGCAGTTAATAGGAGGAGTTCAGTTGTCTGAGAAATGTTGCAACGTTCGTAAGACTGACATTATACAAGTATCTTTTCAATTCGTGTCATGTATGGATGTTTCTCCTTTGCACTGGATTGTTTACTGCAAGATTCCCTCAGTTTATCCGTAATAATAATAATAATAATCATAGCAGTTATTCCGTCACAACAATGTCCAGCTTTTGTCTGGAAATTCAGTATTTGTAAGTCTGGAATATTAATCAAAGTTTTTAACTTCCTCGGCTTCCTTGAGTGTCATTCCAACACAGGGTATTATCATTATCATCAATTTGAGATCCACTACTGGCTGTAGACCTTTAGCAGATTTATCAAAGTATTAGCGTCTTCAGCTGTACGTGTCCATGTGGTCTTGCATGTTTTTTCTCGTCATGTGTTCACCTTCATTTAGTAGGTTGCTTCGGTCTTCACTTATCACTTGGAACCCAGCCTAAACCTTTCTTGTTCTGCCTACCACTCATTCACTTTGCCATAATTTAGAGTCGTAATTACATCTTCCCCTCCAGAGTTTCTTCAGTTTCCTGCACCACTTGTGTCAGCAGAGTGTGTGCGCCGTCTCTACTGACATCCTTGGCGACGGGAAGTTAAACTTAATCTTCCTTCCACGTGAGTGAGATTCCTGGTACATCTTTTGTCTTCCTGTTCTCTTTTTTTTAATTTCCCTTCCACTCCAATCACTTTCCTGGTACTCCCCCCCCCCCCCCCTCCAAGTAGTTCCCAACATGCATCTGTCCATTGCTCGCTTGACAAATTGTGAGGTACAAAGGTACTTCACTTTTACCCATTTTATGTCAATTTGTTGCACGGTGTAGCTACGCACGGGGTGTCCCAGAAATGTTAGGATAAACATAGAGGGGTTGTAGAGAGTGTCTCGAGGACCAAATCGAGGATCGGAACCCGTGTCCGGAAACGTCATCTAACGACGCTGCGCAGCGTCGAAGCTATAGGCGCCGGCGGTCGTCACGAGGCCACCTCTTCGGAAACAATCGTGACTTTGTGCGCTGACGGGCCGTAGGCAGAACATCTCGCAATGTTGTTTGTTATACAGTGATCGCCACGATCACCAGTAAAGAAGATGGGGCTAACTGCTGCATAGACAGCAGTGTCTCCTACGAATGCGAAGCTCTTTTGCCTAGGTGGACGATGGTTTCGGACACGGGTTTCCATCTGCAGTTTATTTTTGTCATGTATACCCAAAAAAGCTGGAAATTTTAGAGGGTTCCAGAAGAAAAATAAACTTCGGATGGAAATTCGTGTTCGAAACAGTCAACCAGCTTATTAGTGACTATGGTTCTTAGATAAATTAATAACTGACGCGATGGATGTTTTATGGAATTGAGGCGGAACCATTAAAATATGTATAGCCTTTTACGGTAGTTGACGATTTCTTCGAGAATCAGTGAAAGTCGCAAACGTTTCGTGAAGCTGCTAGAACAGGATCCTACCATCAATAAAAGTCTATGAGCTCACTCCCTGCGCGAACGTTAGGAAGAGCATCAGAATATTATCCAACGAGAGGTAAGTTAGAGAGGTGCTTACAACTTCAGTTGATAGGATTGTGTTGTGCCACGTTCAGGAAAGGTCTGTGAAGTTCGCGGGTTTATCAAAGACGACGTCAAATACTTGAAAACGACCACGCTTGCTTTAACGATTCCGTCTCACTGTCGCAAAACATCCGTTGTGACAGTTATTAATTTCTCTCAAGTCCATGTGCCACGAATATACAGACACCCTCAGTTTTGGAATGGTTTTTGCATGAAAGACCGTAAGTCAGAACTGATAATACAGACTGAGTTTACGCTTTCCGTTTCCGAACATCGGAATCATTCTTTTTGGAAGCTATATTTAGTTTATCCAAAGCACTACAGAGATTTATATTTCGGTATCCTTCCAGTCGTTGTCTTCGACCTCGCTAGGCACAAAAACTTGTCAAGTGGTTGTAGTAATACTTTGTCACTGTGTATAATTTTCTTTTCGCTTTACGTTGGTTTGTCTCCGAAGCCGATCGATCTGCGCAATTTCATTGACGACAGTGTGGAAGAAGTAAAGAAAATGATTCTGGAAAATGGCGGAATCACCATCTAAGAGGTTGCTGACGATGTCGTTGTATACTTTCCCTAATGTCAAGCAATTATTTCGGATGTTTTGGAGATGAAATGTGTAATAGCAAAGTTTGTTCCGAAATTATTGAATTTCGACCGAGAACGACGTCGCGTAGAATTTGCTTACGGATTGGTTAATGAAGTCGACAATGATCCAGAACTTGTAAAGAAGGCTATAACATGTGACGAAACTGGGGTATAAGGGTATGACGTCGAAACCAAGGCCCAATCGTCCCAATGGAAACTGTCTGAAGAGTCAAGATCGAAAAAAAAAAAAAAAAAATCGACAGTTTCGTTCACGTGTGAAGGTCCTCTCAAAGTTTTTTTCGATTACAATGGGATAGTGCATAATGAGTTCCTGCCTTATGTTCTTACGGTCAAAAAGAAATACTACTTGGAATTTATTTGTCGTTTGAGTGAAGCAATCCGAAGAAAACGATCAGAAATGTGGCAAAACCACAATTGCCTCACGATAATGCTCCCGCTCACACCTCAATGCGCATTCGTGACTTTCTGGTAAGAAACAAAACCGTTACGTTGTCTCAACCACTGTATGCGCCGACATGGTCCCCAGCGACTTCTTTCTATTCCTGAGGCTGAAGAGAACCATGAAAGGACGTTGTTTTGCCACCATTGATGAGATCAAAACAAAATCGCTGGAGGAGCTGAATACCGAACGAAAAGTGATTTCCAGCATGTTGGTAGAATTCAGTGTGGCACCCTGTTTGTTGTTTGTTCATGAGATGGCGAGGGTTACGAGGTTCACATCTTGGAGTGTGTGTATTTACCACACAACATAAAATGTCGAATTCTTTCGTTATAATGGTTTGTTTGTATATACCTCTGGCACAGATACCCGGTGTAAATGTGTCGAAGTATTTACTGACCTAAAGAAGTCATTTCATATAAGCAGCACACCCAGCTGTTGCAGGGAAAAGAAGGGAACCAGCGGAAAATGCTCCTGTCCATGTTCCTCTTTAAAAGACTATGACAGAAATATGGAGTACCATTTTCCACAGTTCTCAACCCGTATTCTTCACCAAAAACTTTGGCATGCAAATCATTTGCGCATCTTTGTGCTGAAAAAGAGCTGCAGAGAGACAGTGATGGTGAAAGAAGAGAGGTGGTAGTGAAAGTGACTGGGGGAAGGTGGAGAGAAAGAGGGGGGGGGGGGGGGAAGTGTCAGCGAAAGGGAAAGATGGAATACGACAATAGTTCTGGGAGCCAAAGTAAGAGGAGGTACTGATACATAGTGAGAGTCAATGGCAATGAAAGAGAAAGAGAGAAGGATGGCGATACAAGCAGTGGGACGAAAAGGGAGAGAAGACGGCATAAATGAGAATTACAGATGAGTCGGGACCATACACAAGCTTGGGGTTGAAAGGGGGGGGGGGGGCGTTATCCTCCCAGACCAACGAACTTTGACATGTAGTTAGTTATAGGGGAGGGCGCATTTTGGACCGAAATTTTAAAGGCGTGAGTATATGGAATAAGTTGAACCCCCTCCCCCTAAAATTTTTAAGCTGCCAAGGTATGGTGGAGACAGAGACAGAGGCAGAAGGAAAGAGGTTTGTAGAAGTAACATTTTGTTCAAGCTAACATATGAATCGTTCCTTGCAGGATGCGTCGCCCTGTTTTTGAAACTAAGAAGTAGAAGGTCCATACCCAAGGACCATATGTCTATAAGCGGAGAAATGCGCCTATTTACGGTAAAAAAAATTGTGAAGGAAGATCCACATGTGTGGCCCGATGGAACGAAGAGGTTATAGGCTCGCTTTGTTACCTGTCTGTCTCTCAGACTGTTAAGAAACCTTTTTTTCTGAGGAACGAGTAGACGTATGAAGTTGAAATTTATGCCACACACTGAGGTCTACTGTACCTTGGCGGTGTAAAACATTTACGCTTCTAAGTCGATGCAATCAAAAGATAAGGCTATTTGTGACATATTTTGGTACTTGCAAAGTCACTTATCAAATATTTGAGAGTATTTTTGTTCCGTCGTTGCAACTACAAAAATGCATGTTTTTTTTTTTTTAACCAGACGTGTTTCGCTTTATTGAGGTTAAGCATCATCAGTGGTCTGTAATTAAATTATTTGCATTCTGATTTGCTTTTAAATCGAAAAAGCAGCGATGTGCTAGCAGACGGCATTTCCCGATGTAAGCGAGAAATCAACCGAAAATCACCGTAAGTACAAATCAACTTATTCTTAACGAACTGTTTTTCGATCTAAAAGCAAATCAAAATGTAAATAACTTAATTACAGGCTACTGATGGTGCTTTAACTCATTAAAGCGAAACGCGTTTGGTGAAAAAAAACCACGCATTTTTGTAGCTGTAACGACAGAACAAAAATACCCTCAAGAATTATAAAGCAACTACAGACACTATGGCCACACAAACGAAGAATTTAATGTCACTTATCAAAACCTATAAGGTGCGTCCCATTGACATAGCATCATGAAATTTAGCAAGAAGCAAGGTTCCACAGCACAACTACCGGTAGAGGAAAAAAAAAAATCCGAAAGTTTGTAATTATATTACATAAAAATATTTTTTGCCATTAATACCTACACAGCATTCAACATCCGTCAAAAGCACAATAGAAAAAAATATTGCTGCATGCAAATATAAAATTTAAGTTGCAGTCATATTTTAGAAAGTAAATCAAAAATATGTTATTAAATCTTCTCTCTCTACATATATAAGCTGAAGTCCCCTGCTTCGTAAATGTCCGTGTTAGTCTCAGGAGCTTCTGTTGAGATTGTGATACGGCTTTGGAATTCCGGGGCTGATGCTTGCCAGTATCGATATCGATAACAAGGAAAAGTCATAGAGATTCTCGAGCCCCAGGATGGATGAGAACTATCTACACACATGGTTAAGTTTGTACGCAACCCTCAACGCGCGGATCCTACTATCACTTGCGAATTTTTCTGCTGTAGCGACACACACACACACACACACACACACACACACACAAACGCACACACAGTGAGAGTGAATGACTAGGAGCTCTGTACTGGCCTATCAGCGCCTGGCACGCTTCCCGCTTCGACGTGGACGATCTTTTATCAGCGCGACCACTGGCGGTTCTGTGCTGTTCGTTGATAACAGCTGAATGCGCCATTCACTTTCCGCCATCTGATACGAACCTGTTCGATGAATTAGTCAAAGCTCTCATATGCACGAATTATGAGTTTTGTTCCGTCGTCTGTATTCTGCTTTTGGCGAGCGCATTTAGAATGAAACCTGCAATTTTTTATACAGAAGTGTGTGGATTGCTGTGTTAATAAAGTTAAATTACGTGTTTGTATTGGTAGCACTGTCAAAAACAGTATCGTATCGTTTCATAGTAAAAACACGCGTTGTATGTCGAAGTGCTTACGTTTTTCCAAGGAAAAGTGACGAATAGATTGATAAATCTCTCAAAAAGTGAAGTATGACGCCAAAACGAAGTGTTTTTAAGAAACGTGGGTTTCATGGTAATAGATTTTCGAATAAAGGGAAACATTGTGTTCAACATGTGGCGAGTGAAGTTATGGACAATGAAATACAGGCAAAATCGTCATTATCTAGAGAACCACCCATTAGTGCTTGGAAGATCAAAATAAAACGTTGTGATACACAGTTTTCTCAAAACGAAAGTGATGTAAATGGTAGGTTAGGTTATATTCTGATAGATTTACACATCTTAACAAGGGTGTAAGGTGAATGTGTGTGTTGTAAAATATGTGGAGGGCCAGTTAGTTTACTTGAAGACAGTGAGGTATCAAATGGACTGGGCAGGAAACTTATCATTAATTGTGCCAGTTGTAAATATACTGATTCATTTTGGAATTCTGCTAAGTGTAAAGATAATTATTTTGAAGTAAATGTTAGGTGGTTTTATGGATTGAGAGCTATTGGCAAAGGACAGACTGCAACAGAAATAATGTGTGCCGTGATGAATATGCCATGCCCACCTTGTAAAATAGACAAGTATACAGGATTTATTGGAGCTGCTGTGGAATCTTTTGCATTGTGAGTCAATGAAGGGTGGTGCAAATGAAGCTGTTAAAATAAATGATGATATGACTGACATACCAGTAGCGTTTGATGGCACTTGGCAGAAGCGTGCCTACGATTCTAAGAATTCTGTTGCTTTGGTGACCAGTGTGGATAATGAAAATGGTTATAGATTTCCAGATTTTAACCGAACATTGTTATAAGTGTAAGTCAGGGAATGAAGAAGGGCATACCTGTGACAGAAATTATGATGGAACAAGTGGTGGTATGGAGGCCTTTGCAGCTACTAAAGTTTTTGGTCGATCTGTGAAGGAAAGGGGAGTGTGTTACACAAGTTCTTAGGTGATGGAGACTCAAAAGCATATAACAGTGTAGTAGCCACTCAGCCTTAAGGAGCCGGCCGGAGTGGCCGAGCGGTTCTAGGTGCTACAGTCTGGAACCGCGTGACCGCTACGGTCGCAGGTTCGAATCCTGCTTCGGGCATGGATGTGTGTGTTGTCCTTAGGTTAGTTAGGTTTAAGTAGTTCTAAGTTCTAGGGGACTGATGACCTCAGCAGTTAAGTCCCATAGTGCTCACAGCCATTTTTCAGCCTTAAGGTGAGAAGATTATCACAAAACCGGTATGTGTTGGTCATGTCCAGAAGAGGATGGGCAACAGGTTGAGGAAGTTGAAACAAAGTTTGAGAGACAAGAAACTTTCTGATGGTAAAACCATAAGAGGCGCGCCGACAGACAAAATGACTGATGAACTACAGCAGTATTTTGGGATGGGCATTAGAAATAATACAGAGGATTTGTTGAAAATGAAGCAGGCAGACTACCTTCTTCTACAGACTGTCAACTCCTGGACCTGATTCATACTGCAATTACTGCAATGCCCAGTACTCAAACAGTTCATACAGGCATACACATTCCCTCGCAGCAGCAGTCATGGGTATCATATTGAAACTTCTTTATTTAAATGAGTGTTTCTGTACTGAAATTGCAGAATGACAGAGTATATGGAACTTCTACGTTATTTGATTCTGAAACAGCTGAGTAAAACTTAACGTACTGAGCCTACTTTTTCTTTGCTTTTTCTTATCATGTCAACACTGACCCACAATATTCTAGCGCAACGCAATCTGACTGCTCAAAAAAATTACAACCTGACTTCAAATAATTAATTCAAAAGAATGGCCCTGACTAAAAAGAAATCTTAACAATAACCTATACGTTTCATTAAGCACTTACCTCGCAAAAATCTTCATTATGCGAACTACTGCAATACAGCAAGCGCCAATATTGCCAGCTAAATAAAAGATTCTAACTACTAAAGCCACTAACTACTAATAGGAATGTGGTTAGCAAAGGAAAGATGCTGTTGCAAATCAAATAATGTATTTTACATCTAGTACAAAGGTATATAATCATGAATAATATTCAATCTCCAAGTCGAACATGTACATTTCGTTAGCCTACGCTAACACTTCAGACCTCTACCCTCCACCAATGCTAACTTCTGACATCTAACACCCATCACTGCTGGCTGTTCACCTCCAACTGCCCAACAGTACTTCCATCACTGCTGGCGACTTAACTTCCAACTGCCCAACACTACTGGCGATTAACTTCCAACAACGAGTCCAACCAGCCACAGAGTCTCTTACAAAGAAAGCGCAGTCAGAGATCCAGTGCAATGCGCTACACAGCGCTGCCAACACAGAAGCAGCCCACATACAATAAAACCTATTTACAGACACCTGACAAATCCTGAATAACTGAAGAAGTGTCTGCATGGTCAACTCAAAATCCCGCTGAGTCGTTCAATAATCCTATACGGACTCACTTACCAAAAAACGTTTTTCTTGGAATGAAGACTCTAAAGTGGGGTGGTCAGTGATGATGTTATTGCTTTTAATGATGGCAGCATTGGTAGGGTAAAAGTGCTGCAGCATATGGGAATTAAACCTGGAGCATACTGCATCAGAGAACTTGAACGGATGGACAAGGTTTGCATTGATAAAGCAGAGTATGCACCACTAAGGAGTCCAGAAAGAAGAAAAGAAGAAAAAAGTTGGAAAAAGATCAAGAGGGATATACAGTATGGTGCAGGGTGCATCTGAGTGACTAAACATAAAAAATTAAGCGTATATTGAGTTACAGCCTTTTGAAACTTTAGAAGCCGTTCCTGAAAGTTTAGATTTTCTGTTGCATTTTTCCCTAAATCTCAGAAAGCACTTCGAGTAGAGTATTCAAATTTTCAGGGAGTATTAACATACATATGCTGAAACACTGAACTAAAAGAAGAACATAATGTTAGGTATAATTAAAATTATTTAGGATAACGTACAAAAAAGTACACAAAATTTTAACCATGTAATAAAAAAATTGTAGACCTATTTCTGAAAGCAGTGGCTGAAATGCAATTATTGTACACTACTGGCCATTAAAATTGCTACACCAAGAAGAAATGCAGATGATAAACGGTTATTCATTGGTCAAATATATTATACTAGAACTGACATGTGATTACATTTTTACACAACTTGGGTGCATAGATCGTGAGAAATCAGTACACAGAACAACCACCTCGCCTGCCGGAGTGGCCGAGCGGTTCTAGGCGCTACAGTCTGGAATCGCGCGACCGCTGCGGTCGCAGGTTCGAATCCTGCCTCGGGCATGGATGTGTGTGATGTCCTTAGGTTAGTTAGGTTTAAATAGTTCTACGTTCTAGGGGACTGATGACCTCAGGAGTTAAGTTCCATAGCGCACAGAGCCATTTGAACCAACCACCTCTGGCGGTAATAAAGGCGTTGATACGCCTGGGCAGTGAGTCAAACAGAGCTTGAATGACGTGTAGAGGTACAGCTGCCCATGCAGCTTCAACACGATACCACAGTTCATCAAGACTAGTGACTGGCGTATTGTGACGAGCCAGTTGCTCGGCCACCATTGACCAGACGTTTTCAATTGGTGAGAGATCTGGAGAATGTGCTGGCCAGGACAGCAGTCGAACATTTTC
The DNA here is from genome assembly GCF_021461395.2 of Schistocerca americana. Lineage (NCBI taxonomy): Eukaryota > Metazoa > Arthropoda > Insecta > Orthoptera > Acrididae > Schistocerca > Schistocerca americana. The sequence goes on along the minus strand of NC_060125.1, from coordinate 348,428,579 downwards.
TGTATCCAGAAAGGCCCGTACAGGACCTGCAACATGTGGTCGTGCAATATCCTGCTGAAATGTAGCATTTCGCAGGGATCGAATGAAAGATAGAGCCACGGGTCGTAACACATCTGAAATGTAACGTCCACTGTTCAAAGTGCCGTCAATGCGAACAAGAGGTGACCGAGATGTGTGACCAATCGCTCCGGGTGATACGCCAGTATGACGATGAGAAATACACGCTTGCATTGTGCGTTCACCGCGATGTCGCCGAACACGGATGCGACCATCATGATGCTGTAAACAGAACCTGGATTCATCCGAAAAAATGACGTTTTGCCTTTCGTGCACCCAGGTACGTCGTTGAGTACACCATCGCAGGCGCTCCTGTCGGTGATGCTGCGTCAAGGGTAACTGCAGCCGTGGTCTCCGAGCCGATAGTCCATGCTGCTGCAAACGTCGTCGAACTGTCCGTGCAGATGGTTGTTGTCTTGCAAACGTCCCCATCTGTTGACTCAGGGATCGAGACGTGGCTGCACGATCCGTTACAGCCACGCGGATAAGATGCCTGTCATCTCGACTGCTAGTGATACGAAGCTGTTGGGATCCAGCACGGCGTTCGTATTACCCTCCTGAACCCACCGATTCCATATTCAGCTAACAGTCATTGGATTTCGACCAACGCGAGCAGCAATGTCGCGATACGATAAACCGCAATCGCGATAGGCTACAATCCGACCTTTATCAAAGTTGGAAACGTGATGACACGCATTTCTCCTCCTCACACGAGGCGTCACAAGAACGTTTCACCAGGCAACGCCGGTCAACTGCTGTTTGTGTATGTGAAATCGGTTGGAAACTTTCCTCATGTCAGCACGTTGTAGGTGTCGCGACTGGCGCCAGCCTTGTGTGAATGCTCTGAAAAGCTAATCATTTGCATATCACAGCATCTTATTCCTGTCGATTAAATTTCGCGTCTGTAGCACGTCATCTTCGTGGTGTAGAAATTTTAATCGGAAGTAGTGTAGTTCAGTAGACTCAGATCATACAGTTTAACGTCCTGTAAAAGTTTCATGTCAATGGATACAGTGGTTCCTGAAATACAGGGAAACTGTCACTAAATTTGACATTGTCGGGATAGGGCGTTCTAACTCCCCTTCAAGCGACACCCGAACCGACGCTGTCTGCTGGCGGAGACGGCGCCGTGAGAGAGCTAGCTGGCTGGCGTACCGTACAGTACCGTCTGCCGTGCGGACCTGAGCGCGCGCGCGGCTGCGCACTGCGCCGGATATCCTGCTTCGGCACAGCACAGCGGCCGTGCCCGCTGCCTACCGGCCGTCGGCCGCAGGTGGACGGCAACCGGCGACGTCTGACAAGTGCGGCGCTCGTCCCTGGCTGCGCCACTGCCAGCTGACCGAGGGTTGGCTCAGTGGAACTGTTAGCAGCGCTGCACGGGCCGTGTCATAATAATGATGCGGGTCAAGCTACACGAAAGTACTCGTTCAAGTCACGTTAATATGTCCACCGATAACGTTAGACGTTATGTCCAATAACCACTCACAGGCGGCAGGTGGCAGTACAAGCTGTGGAGGGTATATAAGGCGCGTCAGGGGACGGGGAGAACAGTGCAGTGTTTCTCGTAATGGAAAAACGTAGTGATTTATCTGACCTTAAGAAAGATACACTATGTGATCAAAAGTATCCGGAGACCTGGCTGAAAATGACTTACAAGTTCGTGGCACCCTCCATCGGTAATACTGCAATTCAGTATGGTGTTGGCCCACCCTTAGCCTTGGTGACTGCTTCCACAACTGCCGACAGAAAGCGTGGAATGGTGGTGGTTTCTTGCAGAAATCACCGACGAAACCTTTCTCTAAGAGTAAGATTGGCAGTCACGAAAATAGAGTAATGTATGCGAAAACTAATGCTTCTCGGAGAGGAAACTTCACCTTACGTGATAGTTTTAAACGTTTGTCAGCTCTCCATGTCCGCTTCTACCATATAAGGATATGGTACAGAGTCGAAGTAGGTATCCCGCTTGTTTGAATTGTAATGCTACTGTAGTGAGCTGTAAGTTACAACTCTGTTTCCATCCGTCTCCAATGTGCAGGGTGGAAACACTGTGGAAACAACGAAGGAAGTAGAATTTGCGACCTCCGTCCCGCCTGTGATACCCGCCAGTCACACTAATGCCTACTAGGAGGAATTGCAATAGGAAAAATACTTTCAGTAGGGTACTCATAAATTTGTCTCTAGGCTCAATCTGGCTTCCCTCCTGGTTTTTTGTCCCCTTAGTATGCTGTTTTAGATGATAGTACGTCTGTGGGACTCCTTATTAGATGGTGCTACGTTATGTGGATTCTCTGTCTAAGCCAGGAGATGGTTATAATTAAAGTGCATTTACGCTCAGAGATCCAATGTCGGTTGTAATTAACTTATGGTAGCGAAACTTGAGATGCCCTAATGCGTTAATACGGAAACGATTTACGCTGAAAAAAAGTAGTTCCAATTTTGGCCACAAGGTGCAAATCTGGCACTGTGAGTGTAAGAAAGGCGTACAGAAACGTTTCCATATGTAATGGATTAAGACGGGACTTGGACACAAACCGTCGATCTGCTGAGAATAGTATAATGTTGATTTTATTATTAACCGTCATTTACAAAATTTGTTCAATATGAGCGCGAGAGACGTCGAAGAGGTGCTACATCCGTAAAACGACATGATGAACAGTTGCTGGCAGCATTTCCGGTCGAATCTGAGCAACGTGTTCTTGTATACTGGGCTGCACATCAGGTGGAAACCGAAAGTGTCCCTCGTAAATGCGTTCTTTTATGTATACTCAGAGCCAAAAGTCACATTGATTTAGATGAGGTGATCTTGGAAGTCATGTGTCTGGAAAACCTTTGGAGATTATGCGTTAGTGGAAGGTTACATTAAGCAGATCTCTCACTGGGCAAGCGACATGAGGTGTTGTTACATCTCGCATGAAAACAGTGGTTTCCACACAGTTGTGAGCTTCGAAAGTATGAATCACGTGCTGTACAAAGAGGTCTCGATAACGTGCAGACGTTGTGGTACACCTGACAGGCCCTCTGGGTGTACTTTTGTCAAAGAAGAACAGACCGAGAATAAAGGTACTTGTGAATCTACACCACACAGTCACATAAGACGAGCGCAATGGCTCTTTGTGCACAACACAAGATTTTAACAGTACTCCAGATTCGGCAGTTTTGTGTATTCACTGAACCCTGTAGCGCAAAATGTGCCTCGTTACTCCATAGAATACTGCCCGGCCACGTGTTATCATCTCTGATCCATGACAGAAACCAAAGAGCGAATTTAGAACGTTGCTGCGAACCATGAGGTTTCAGTTGCTGCACCGTCTGGCTCTTGTGTGGGTACCAGTGTAGACTAGACCGCAGAACTTTCCGTACTGTTGACCATGGGCTGCATAATTCTCGTGACTCCGGACGAGCACTAGCATTGCCCGGGGCACGTGCTGAATGGTCAGTTACAGCAACAGCGACGTCGTTAATAACTTCCACTGCTATAGGACACCATCCTTTTCCAATTGCCACACTAAGCTCGCCGGTGTTTTCGAATTTCATTATCATCTTCTTTAAACCATTTAATGACACGGGGCCTTTCCTCAAAACAGTTTCACTAACAGCGCACGGTCTCTCCTCTCGATAGCTATGCTGTTCACTCACGTTATGGCTTGTCTAATGGTGGATGTCATACCGTCGTACAGTGTACAGCGCCAGATCTGCATCTGGTGGCCAAAATAGGAATCAATTTTTTCCACCATAATTCGGTTCCGCATTAATGCATTAGCTTATGTGCCAAGTTTCGCTGCCATACGACAATTACAGCCCACATTGTGACTCTGTGAGTAGCTGCACTTTAATTTACAAGCACCCGACACATTCACGACGACACCAGGGACATCAAAAAATACCTTCTACTACACTGTCCTAACATTTCACAGTAAAGTTTGATAAAAGTTTATTACAAAGTCTGCACACCGCGACCATGACGTTGTGCCTCTTCTAAGCTCTACTATACTACCGTTATCGTAAGCGCCTTCTGACCGTCGTCCGCAGCTCGTGGTCGTGCGGTAGCGTTCTCGCTTCCCGCGCCCGGGTTCCCGGGTTCGATTCCCAGCGGGGTCAGGGATTTTCTCTGCCTCGTGATGACTGGGTGTTGTGTGATGTCCTTAGGTTAGTTAGGTTTAAGTAGTTCTAAGTTCTAGGGGACTGATGACCATAGCTGTTAAGTCCCATAGTGCTCAGAGCCATTTTTCTGACCGTCAGTTGAGAAACTGATAGGTCCTATTATATTGCACGCGAGCGGCTTTCATACGTATTCACTTGTTTACTAATTTGAGTGTAAAATATCTTGAAAAATATATCCGTTAGAAGATTATTGTTAAAGAGGCTTTTCCCGCGCCCGGTTTTATTCATTTCATGATGTTCACTTAAATTGTTAATAAACGGATTACTTTCGCTTGTGATTTCCGCGCTACCGTACTGCCATTGTTCACATAAAGTGGAGGTCCTGAGGCTCGCCTACAGACCAAAAATATAGAAAAAATATCTTCAAACCAACGGAAAATTGACTTCCACGACTTAGGATTGCAAGTTTGACTATGTAGTCACAAAGTGAAAGTACCGAGCACCTGTAACGCACCACCTGCTTCAGTTAGTAGCTCTGTGAAGAGGCGTTGATAATTACGTGAAGTATTTTAGATAATTTCGATGTGTAGCATAAATAATGCGCTACTGAGCAACATAGATACTAATTTCAATTTGTGTTTGTTGTTCTAAAAGTCAGCCGTCGTTGAGTGTGGTCGTTTCATTCCCTAGCTATTCCAGTAGCTGCACAAAATGTACAGAAATTCACGCTTCTTATCTTCGTAATAACCAACTAGTCTGTATGCACAGATATAAACTTTGTCGTTCTTTTACTAGATTAATTACTTCAAGACTTCACCCTGGTTTCATTTTACGTAGCGTGAACTAACATTTCGTGTTTCCCCTAAGCAACGAATAAACAGGTCTATTCCAGCTAGACGTAACGCGAACAACAGAAAACGAAGAATTTTAGTTTAGCTGGCTGCGCTTTTAGTTTTGGAAAGATCGTAGTTTCCTTATAGAGGAACTTGCTTCGTTATAGGTGCTTTCTGATTTGACTCTGAGAAAGAATGAACTCTTATTACGTGCCTTGTGCTACGTAACTACTGGTATTCAGTTATTTTTACTAATCAGCTCTTTCAGAGCTACGACTTCAGCGTTCAACAAATTTACAGGTGTCAGTTTCATCTCAGTTAAAACTGCAGACAGTACTTAATAATACCAGTAAATGACAAGAGTTGTAAATTGTTTTACTTCTCCATTGATATTCATTCCACTACTAACCACAAGAGAGTAATCACATGAGCCATCTGTTTATATTCCTTACTTGATATTTCCTGACCGTAAAGTCGAAGAGAATAAGTAATAAATTTTACTCGCGTCCACCAGTTTAACCACTAAACAAATTTTGTGAGAGGAAGTCAAAAAGTAAAGGGACTTCTGAAAAAAGGAATATTTATTGTGATGTTAGAAAACTAAAGCATGCATTATTTTTCTACGTAACCCCCCCTGAACTTCAGCTTACTTTGTCCAGATTTCACAAGTCTTTTGATTCTGTCAGAAAAAAAAAGTTTTCCGTTGCACCTGTAACCAATTTTGCACCGCATGGGTTGTAAATATTCTTCTCTTGAGAGCTTCCTTAAATGTTCCAAACATATGGAAATCGCTTGGAGCCACGTCTGTACCGTATAGCGGGTGTTTCAGCAGTTCGAAACCCAAATCCTTTATTCTTTTGGCCGTCCGTTAGGAAGAATGTGGCCGAGCGTTATCTTCCTGCAGGATGTCACCTGTTCGCAGTTTTCCGCGACCTTTGGATGTGATAGCAGGTTTCAGTTTAGTTCGTAACACTTCACAATAGTTCTCACTGTTCACAGTTTCGCCTCTTGGGGTGAAAAGAACGGCTACCGCACCTTCTATGTCCCAGAATAGTGTTAGAATAATCTTCCAGATGATGGTTGACGTTTAAATTTCTTTTCTGGTGATAATGGCTGTTTCCAAACCATGCTCGCAACTTCATTTTTCGGTTCGTGATGATGCAACCACATTTTGCCTACAGTAACGATTTGCTGTAAAAATCCATCTCCTTCGCGGTCATAAGAAGCCAAATGCTTACGAGAGAAGTCCATTCTTTGCGCCTTATGCTGTGCTGACAATTCTTTCGGTACCCATCTTGCACATACTTTCCGAAAATTTAGCCTGTCGTGCAGGCGTCACAAAGGGAAGTTCTTCTATGTTTGAAGCGCTCTATCCATTCGTAGATCTTGCTTCGCGATGAACAGCTGTCACTCTACTGCGCTTCCATTCGACAAATAACTTCCGCAGGTTTAAAAACTTCCCCAAACAAAAAGCGAATCCCTGCCCACATTTCCTCCTTGGTGGAGATCGACACAGGAATTGCCTTGTTTCACATTCTGCTACAATACAACGACTAATACGGGAATAAGAGTGACACGTTTATAGTGTAGTTGCAGATGACAATACTTCAGCCCTGGATACTAGCAGTGTTACCAAACCCCACGGCGAGAAACTGAAAAGTCCCTTAACTTTTTGACTTCCCCTCGTATTTCATCCATTCAGTCATGCGCAACAATTAAGTGATAACTTTACAACAAAAGTTCAAAATGGTTCAAATGGCTCTAAGCACTATGGGACTTAACATCTGTGGTCATCAGTCCCCTAGACTTAGAACTACTTAAACCTAACTAACCTAAGGACATCACACACATCCATGCCCGAGGTAGGATTCGAACCTACGACCGTAACAGCAGCGCGGTTCCGGACTGAGGCGCCTAGAACCGCTCGGTCACAGCAGCCGGCTTTACAAAAGTAGTTCCATTCCCAGAGTTACGGAAGTACTGTTTACCTAACTGGGAAAAATCGTGCGTTTCACTTCTGCTACGTTACCATTAAGGCCCTTTAAACGATCAAACAATATGCCAAACTTCACTTGCTTGTCAAATTATTGACCAGTGTGCTGCTTTGTTTGACGAGTTTGTCACACATCGACTGTGTTTGAGAGAAATTTTAATTGATAACCGATTTGACATACAAGTTTGACCGTTTACTCAAGTGCGTGTGTCAAACCATTTTTAAATGCTTAACGGACATCGAAGTTGCCGGATCTGACGAATGTTGATGTTTCACCGCGGATTTTGAGCGAGAAAGATCAAAAGAGTTTGTGGACATTGGCACTGGCAAGACCATTGGCACTCACGAAAATGGTAGAGTTGTTGCCTGTTTCCCTCTCAAATATTACACAGCAAGACGTTAAGAAGAAAATCTATGTTCTACGCGCGACGAACAAACGGATGTACAATAAAATAAAAAAAATCGTAACTCCAGTTCTTCCTGGGCGATTTGTACGTATTTTTTAAAATTTCCATTTTTAGAGGACCAAGTAGAAAAGGAAGTCGGTATTAGTACAATCGAACATCACGTAATTAATGTTTAATTAGTATCAGTATTTGTATTTAGCGTCGTCAAATGTTTTATATATATAAATTTTTTTATAAATTTCATGTAACATCGTATTACAAGCATTTTTTTGTCATGGAATTGCTCCAGCTGTAGCAGAGTATTCACAGAAACGTTTTCGAACTTTTTTTGATATAAAATTTGGTGCTTTATGCGGTTGAACTTGAAACATGTCATTTGAACATATTCTCTGTGAAACAGGTGTAATATTACCGGTAGCAAAATCTTCAGTATTTACACTGACGTATAGTTTGATAAGCTTAGTTAGTACGTCTGCACGCTTGTTTGACAAACCCATGGATAGCAGATAGTGAATTTTACAAATAAATTTTCAGTAACAGAAGCTTGCTGCTTGTATTGCAAGAGTGACAGGCTTCGCCTGTTTCCGTAAAAGTCGCTTGTTGCCGTAAAAGTGATGTTAGACACAGCTCTGACAAAAACGAGTATTCTCTCTATTATCGCACTCAAAACGACAGGAAACCGAATGATTGACGATTACTCTCATTACAATGATATTGTAACGATAGGATTATGGTTTATGACTTCAGGCGCCAATCTAGGGACACAGCATCGATACTTCACTCATCAGCAATCCCGGTTGGTAGATTGATTCGTGGAAGGGGACCAAACAGCGAGGTCATCGGTCACTTCGGATTAGGGAAGGATAGGGAAGGAAGTCGGTCGCGCCCTTTCAAAGGGACCGTACCAGCTTTTGCCTGAAGCGATTCAGAGGAATCACGGAAAACCTAAATCAGGATGGTCGGACGCGGTTTTGAACGGTCGTCCTCTCGAATGCGAGTCCACTGGAGCCCTCGAGTGATTCCTTCCGCTCATTTCATTCTTTTTTTTTTTTTTTTTTTTTCACAACTACACTCCAAAGTGCTCGACGGTCCCTGTTCGTCAGTAGATCTTGGTACTGCTTCTCTACTGTCTATACAGTACTCCCTGCCTCCTTTTATACTAGCGGGTTCACCTCTCGTGTCATCTAGTGTTCAATTACACAGTACATATGGGTGTTCGGATACTTTTGATCGGATAATGTATTTGTTGTTGGTTAGTTACGTACTGGCCTGAAAAGTTTCGTCGCCAGTCTCCAGCTCAGGCTGCAGAAAGTTTATTCAGTCGCACGAGGGCGTCTGACATTTGACTTTTCCTCACTAAAGAGAACGGCGCGCCATAAATGCAACAGTGAAACTTAATTTTGGCATTTAGGCCAACAGTAGCTTTCATCCAGTTAGCTGACCATCTCTCCTGGGAGTTTATCCGCGCGCTAGGCCACTGTGTGGGCGGCTCCTTTATGTACCCGTTCCTCACTTCGCAGTCCAAATAGGATTACTCCGTTTCTGTACCTGTGGCGTGTTCATATCGTCGCCGCGCTCCAGAGGTATAATTTCTCAACACTGTCGTACTGGTCAGAATTCCGAATGCTATTTGCAGCAACAAATTATTTACATACTGAAACGGCGTCCGGTCACATCTTACGTATTTCAGACATGCACATTGACTAAGGTAGTGTATTGTGGCTGCGCTTTACTTGTCACGTCGTTCTTCCGAAATGCACTTAAATATTTTATGAAGCACAGTCGAACGGCGAAAAGTATCCTCATGCAAAGACTCATACACAGTTAACCAATTAAAAGTTAAATGGCCACAAAAGTCTGAATGAAGCAATCCGGCGAGTGGGAAACTAGTACACAGTAATGCTACTCTAATACAGAGGTACGTTTTCTAACAAATAATTACCGAGAGAACCTAAAATAACACAAAATGAGTTATAGATGTCAGTTCTCTATAAGATCATCGGTAAACACACAGAAACGGTTTACACTCTATAGAGGTGGGATTTCGTTGTGTTCCTCCGGCCTGTGAACTGACTTCCCCAAGCCCTTGTAATGGAAGCAGCAGTGGAATGTAGATTTTGCCATACCGTGCAGCTTTGAAGTTCTTCACATTTCCATAAACCTGCAGAAGTGGAAGCAGCGGTTAGAACATTAAACAATTCCCAGCATTAGCCAGGGATTGATCAGGAACTTTTCTATTTGTGATCGGCACATACCCACCGAGCCACCGATAAGAGAAAAAGCAAGAGTTAGGAAACTACTCGTATTGTCAATGGTACAGTGTAAGTTTTAAAATAAATGCACGTAAATACGTGCGTTCGTTTAATAAAAAATAAGAAAGAAAAAAACAAATCAGCGGGATACCGCAAGTTACTTACACCAAACCCCTCAGAAAATAACTGTGAACGACCTTTCAAAATATTCTCATTGGAGTTCGGCTTAATCCTGTGTAAGAGTTAAATGTGCACTGTTCCAATACTGCTACTTCACTTTTCAACTTCATGCGAATAAGAGGGCTCCGGTTGGTACTCCGCCGTTCAGTACTTGGCGCTCGAGCGTTAGGCGGCTGCAGCGAGGGCGAGCGACTGACAAACTACCGGTCCGAGCGAAAGTTTAAAAGCTGTGCTTTCAGAAGGTCGCAACTGCGTATTAACAAAAGTACGGTCTCAACTTTAGCACAGGATCGCTTGCAGGGGCTGACATCTTGCAAGTGTGATCTTTTCTCTTAAAAATATGAGGTCAAGTTGGTGATGTTTCCATGTAAGATAAAATGTATTTCCTCTGTGTCCTTCTTTATGCGACACAGAAAATGTTGGCTATTCCAAAGCCGGCCGGGGTGGCCGAGCGGTTCTAGGCGCTTCAGTGTGGAACCGCGCTGCTGCTACGGTCGCAGCTTCTAATCCTACCTCGGGCATGGGTGTGTATGATGTCCTTAGGTTACTTAGGTTTAAGTAGTTCTAAGTTCAAGGGGACTGATGACCTCAGAAGTTAAGTCCCATAGTGCTCAGAGCCATTTGCGCCATTTTGCTATTCCAAATGAATGCACTTCATGATGTGAAAGGAACATCTTTATCCTCAAAAGCCGTGGGAACAGCTACTACCTATGCGCCAAAAATTAGCATACAGTTCCAGTTACATAAATCGTAGCGGGCCCTGTTTTTGTATCGTATAAAGTACGGCCAACAGGAAATCGTTCTATCTTGCTAGCGTAGGCCAGTCTTGTTAACTGCAAATAAAGTCTGTACCTAGCAGAGGAGCTGCAGTTGGCGCCGTTTAAACGGCAGTAAACGATTCAGCCCGCTTTGCCTCTAAATTTTAGCTCAAAAAAAAAAAATGCTTCAAATGGCTCTGAGCACTGTGGGACTTAACATCTGAAGTCATCAGTCCCCTAGAACTTAGAACTACTTAAACCTAACTAACCTAAGTACATCACACACATCCAGCAGAATTCGAACCGGCGACCGAAGCGGCCGCGCGGTTCCAGACTGTAGCGCATAGAACCGCTCGGCCACCTAGGCCGGCAAAATACGAGAGGTTTTATGCCTTAACGCAAATTACTCTGTGTGACTCGGCCTTCAACTCTCAACTTTATTGACAAAGAGAAAAATATTGACCTGGCAATTATTTTCTTCGCGATCGAGTGACTCCGTAGCGGTCTTGATATGTAGGAGAGCGTAAGTCCTTCCCCTAATTACCAAAAACACCCCCCTCTCACCTCCGCCATCACCACGCCACTCTCGATCATTTAAACAACCAAACTCGGTGAATAAAAGAGCCTGCAACGTCTGATTACTTTACATACACGGTCCATTCACATTAAGGTGACCACCGCCTATGTTCGACGTCAGCTTGCAATAACCACGGACAGACGGCAGACTAGCAGTGGATGGTACATAATGTGTGTCTCCGGGGTTTGGGGGGACGACGTGAAAAACCGTGCAGTCATTTCGTAACGCGGAAATGTGTTTTACTTGGCGTCCAAAAGGGTACGATCATTGGCTTGCGGGACAATCGTGGAAGCGATTCCCGTTTGCGTGCCGCCATGGCTACAGTATACCGTGCACGGCAAAATGGCGCTATCCAAAAACGGCGCCGATGCAAGCGTGATACACCGTGGGCCGTAGATGACAGAGGTGAATGACGTCTGCGGAGTTGTGTACGGGCCAATAGAAGTGCAGCTTTTGAGCAGCTGACCGCCTAGATGAACCAACAAGATACCAACAGTGTTTCCTCAACGACCGTTCAGCGAACGTTGCTGCGTATGGGCCTTCGCAGCAGGCACCTGATTCATGTCCCCATGCTGACGGCTGTTCTTCAGCGACGAAGGATGGAATTTGCAAGCAGACACCACACTGCACGTCCTATGATTGGCGACAAGCGGCCCTTTCAGATGAGCCACGTTTTATGTTCCATCGGACCCAAAGCAAACACCGTGCAACAATCGTTGGAAGGGTTCAGACAGGAGCGTTAAGGTCTCAACCGAGAAACCTGGAGCAGTAGGCCACGACAGTAGAGTCGACATAGCCCCACGCTCCTGTCAGTACCTTCTAGAACCTCATTGATTCTCTTCCTATACCTCTCGCAGCGATCCATGCTGCAAACGCTCGTTGACAGTAGTCACATGAGTGTGACTCTAGCGTGTGTAAATTAATGCGTTAAATATTTGACGTCAAGCATCTGAAGAATTTTTGGTTGAAGGTGTAAAAACTAAAAACTAAACTAAACTACTCCCGAACAGGCCATGAAGGCCCAACGGTAGCGACTGGCCGCCGCGTCATCCTCAGCCCATAGGCGTCACTGGATGCGGATATGGAGGGGCATGTGGTCAGCACACCTCACTCCCGGCCGTCTGTTAGTTTCCGAGACCGGAGCCACTACTTCTTAGTCAAGTAGCTCCTCAGTTTGCCTCACAAGGGCTGAGTGCACCCCGCTTGCCAACAGCGCTCGGCAGACCGGATGGTCACCCATTCAACTACTAGCCCAGCCCGACAGCGCGTAACTTCGGTGATCTGACGTGAACCGGTGTTACCACTGCGGTAAGGCAGCGTTGCAACGCTGCTCAACCGAATAATCAGTTCGGAAGTTGATCCAGAAGTCTGAGACCACGGGTTGTGTTCCAAACGTTCAGAAAACAGGACGACCGCGTTGTGTTCGGACACAACAAAATGTTGCTCTCGTGCGTGACATTGTGACCGTAAGCCTGAGAAAATCGGTTCGCCGACGAACTCAGCAAATGAATGTATCACCAAGTTCACTGCATGAAATCCTTGCAAAAGATCTGAAAATCCATGTGCACAAGATTCAACTTACACGAGAGTTGAAGCGGGCAGATCATGGAAAGAGACATCGATTTGCCCAATGGAACTTGGCTCGACGAGGGAGAACGAGAACTTCACAAAAAGAATAATTTTCTCAAATGAGGCGCACTTCCAACTCAAACAGTATGTCAATAAGCAGACCTGCAGCATTTGGGGTAACAAAAATCTGCGAGTGCCTGTGGAAGATGAAATGGTTTTGAGCACTATGGGACTTAACATCTGTGGTCATCAGTCTCCTAGAACTTAGAACTACTTAAACGTAACTAACCTAAGGACATCACACACATCCATGCCCGAGGCAGGATTAGAACCTGTGACCGTAGCAGTCGCACGGTTCCAGACCGAAGCGCCTAGAACCGCTCGGTCACACCGGCCGGCTGTGGAAGATGAGATGCATCCACAACGCACGATTGTGAGGCGTGGATTTTAGACGGGGGGAGTGATCGGCCCGTACTTTTTAGAAACTGATGAGGGATCCTCTGTCGCTGTGAATGGCGACTGTTACCGACACTTGCTTTCTGATTGGTTTTTCCCTCTTCCTGATAAAAATGACGAATTTTGGTTTTAGCAAGATGGCACGACATGTCACACATCGCATGAAACGATTGCCCTGCTGAATGAAAAGTTTCCTAAAAAAATTATCTGTTTACGTGGCAACCAGGAATGGCCTGCCAGACCGCGCCTTGTAACTTTTTTTGTGGGGATCTGTGAAATCAAAAGTGTACGTGAGCGCACCACAAACGATACACCAATTGAAGCATGAAATTAAAAGGGTTATTAACGCCATCCCACCACATGTTGTGAACGCGTTATCGAGAACTTCAATGAATGCATTTCCCGTTGTCGCGCTGCCTTGGGTGGTCATATGGAGGATATAATTTTTCAAACATAAGTGGCAGGAATTAGTTGATGTGTGTTTTTTTAAATACATTTTCAATAAATTTTGTACATTATATAGCACTTTAATACTCGTCCCTACTTCCCGGACACACTGTAGTTTCGGATTTTTCCCCCCCCCCCCGTAGACTAATGAACAAGTCAAAACTAAAACTGCATTTCATTGAGACGCCAGTCTAATAGCCTCTCTTTCCAGTCTGAAGAAATGAGTGTCGCAAAGCGAAAAAATTTTGCGGCAGATACGTTCAGTGATATATGGATACTGTGTGGAATATTTGTTGCGAACAGATTTAGTAGTAAAGGGGCAATAAATTCAAACGTCACGTATGATGCTGATGTTCTACTGGTTCAACAGCGAAAGTATAGCAAGCGATAAACTTTTTTTTCCTTTCATTATTTTGTGGAGGATAGGCGCGAAAAAAAGTGTCGAAAATGTTTGAAATTGTGTGTAAAGCTTGTTGGAAGCCACTAAGTGTTCTCGTTCTCAAATGCTGGATGAATAAGGTGTGAATAATTTGCACTCCGTGAGTTAAGCTGCCTTAAGGCTTCTAACTTTAGCACTTATTGTGTTAAACGTTTAACATTAGATTATACCTCTTAATGTCTTCATGATTAGAATATTGTAGCATTTTAAAATTTTAATTTCGGTCTATAATTGCTTAAAAAGCTGAACATCAAATTTATTTTGCCGCGGAAAGCCGTTGGATAGGCACTCTTCAACTCGGGCGGGTGTTATTACCAGATTAGTAATACAGATTGGCGTGTAATTCATGGATTTTTATAATGTGATGATGGAATTTAATCTACGAAGCGCGATATAAACATTCCTGCATGAAATAAATCGCGACTGAGCGGCTGTGCAAGATGTTTATAACGGGCTTCGTGCCGCTGCGATTCTGAGACGATATCCGCATCGTCTGTCTTGCTTTTTATGTTGAAAGCTAAATGTGTTGCGCTTCTCATTGCTAACGTTAACTTGGAAATTAGCGCCGTTGTACCTTTATGTGGCGACAGACCGTAAAAACAGATTACCCTTTTCATTCGGGTTGGGCAGCGTGTTTAGTTTCAGCGAAATTTTAATCACGGGCTGCGCTTCGGTTGACTCCATACGCCTCGCATCACGCTTACATCTGCGCAACTGTAGTTAATTCAGCCGCTGTGACAACGGGAAAATTCAGCCAGTGAGTTTTCATTTACAGCAGAAAATAAAAATAACAATTCACAGTTCAGTCTTTAACATAAAATTAACATGGTCACTTTTTAAAATAATAGTGACCATGACAAAATTACATGCGTAATTACATTCAAATGCTCCTTAACGCTTCGCTAGGTGTTTAAATAAGCGACTCGCATCAATACAATTGTGCCTCAATTTTTTCTACCGTTGTTGGTACAGTAATTAAATGGTATCATGATAGAAACTAGATTGAAATGCTGATGATGCTGTGGTGTACGGGAAGGTGTCGTCGTTGAGTGACTGTAGGAGGATACAAGATGACTTGGACAGGATTTGTGATTGGTGTAAAGCATGGCAGCTAACTCTAAATATAGATAAATGCAAATTAATGCAGATGAATAGGAAAAAGAATCCCGTAATCTTTGAATACTCCATTAGTAGTGTAGCGCTTGACACAGTAACGTCGATTAAATATTTGGGCGTAACATTGCAGAACGATATGAAGTGGGACAAGCAAGTAATGGCAGTTGTGGGGAAGGTGGATAGTCGTCTTCGGTTCATTGGTAGAATCTTAGGAAGAAGTGGTTCATCTGTAAAGGAGACCGCTTATAGAACGCTGGTGCGACCCATTCTTGAGTACTGCTCGAGCGTTTGGGATCCCTATCAGGTCGGATTGAGGGAGGACATAGAAGCAATTCAGAGGCGGGCTGCTAGATTTGTTACTGGTAGGTTTGATCATCACGCGAGTGTTTCGGAAATGCTTCAGGAACTCGGGTGGGAGTCTCTGGAGGAAAGGAGGCGTTCTTTTCGTGAATCGCTATTGAGGAAATTTAGAGAAGCAGCATTTGAGGCTGACTGCAGTACAGTTTTACTGCCGCCAACTTATATTTCGCGGAAAGACAACAAAGATAAGATTAGAGAGATTAGGGCTCGTACAGAGGCATATAGGCAGTCATTTTTCCCTCGTTCTGTTTGGGAGTGGAACAGGGAGAGAAGATGCTAGTTGTGGTACGAGGTACCCTTCGCCACGCACCGTCTGGTGGATTGCGGAGTATGTGTGTAGATGTAGATGAAATCGTTGTATACGACATAGTGAGGGCAAAACAGATTTATAGCTGATTTCTCAGAACAAGGAATAATTATCATCCTCCTTCCAAGTAAAAGCCCTATTGACCTCTTGCGGTTTCCTTGTATTTCTTAAACGTTCTATCCATTACTCTCTTCCCTCTGGGTGTATGATTGAATTTTCATATTGTTCTAACACGCGGAAGCCAATTTTGTCAGTATTCTGGAAGGTAATCGTGCTAACTGGCTAGTGAACTACCAATAAACCACCGAGTCTTTAAAGACTCGAACTCCCATGTATAAAACAGGTTCAAATGTCTGATTACAAAAGAATCAATGTGTTAAATTTATCGTGTTACGCAGGTAAGCGAGGAAAAGTTTAGGAACAATATGACATTAATGCTTAAAGTTCGTTATAACTCGCAAAGTGCTCTAGTTCTCAAATACTTGATGAATTTGGTCCGGATAATATGACCTTTCGGGTCACATTGAAGCTGTTGAGATAGGGAAATGTATACTTGTTGTGTTATGGTTATACAACGTAGCTCGTAATAATTGTTCGCCGGCCGGAGTGGCCAAGCAGTTCTAGGCGCTACAGTCCGGAACCGCGCGACCGCTATGGTCGCAGGTTCGAATCCTGCCTCGGGCATGGATGTGTGTGACGTCCTTAGGTTAGTTAGGTTTAAGTAGTTCTAAGTTCTAGGGGACTGCTGACCTCAGCAGTTGAGTCCCATAGTGCTCAGAGCCATAATAATTGTTCAGTCTCAATGCATGCATGGCAACGGCGCGAGGAGTTCTGCCACTCTCTCAGTAGATCTCTGGTGTCTTTCGTACTAGGAGACGAACAGCTTGGATCCAACAGACAGGCCTTCATCCGTTTGTACGGGTGTTTCATACACCAACGTCTTAACGCAGCCTCAGAGGAAAAGTTCGCAGGTGTGAGATTCGGCGATCGCGCTGACTGTGGGACAAGACCTCCCGTTCCAATCCAACGATGAGGGTACGTTTTGTTCAAGGGCTCGCGGACATAAACATCGAAGTGGGCTGATGCACCGTCGTGTTGAAACCACATCCTTTCGCGGACAACAAGGGGTACAGTCTCCAAGAACTGTGGCAGCACATCTCGCAGCAATACAAGCTAACGTGGTCCAGTCAAATGGGGAGGAAGCAAATAAGGTCCTGTTAGGTGACTACGGACAATGCCCGCCCATACGTTGGCAGAGAATAGTGCTGGTAACGAGTGATGTGGGTGGCGTGTGGATTGCCACCCCTCCAGAAACGGCTGTTGCGGCTGTCGAAAACATCATCACGGGTGAATGAGACCTCATCCTTGAACAATCCAAACTGTACATGTTCGGCGCTACAGCACTGGATAATCCATTGACAGAAGTGAATCCGCTGGTCCCAGTGCTTGCAGATGTATTTAATGATAGGGGTGTAATATCTGTCCCACCAATACTCCTCCGAAGTGTGCGTTTCACGGGCAAGTTGACGAGTGCTTA
Organism: Schistocerca americana; assembly: GCF_021461395.2. Classification (NCBI taxonomy): domain Eukaryota; kingdom Metazoa; phylum Arthropoda; class Insecta; order Orthoptera; family Acrididae; genus Schistocerca; species Schistocerca americana. Next base: position 348,411,190 of record NC_060125.1, on the reverse strand, counting down.
TTGCTGGGTGGTCGGCCGCACGATTCAACACTATCTTCTCAAGGTGTGGTCTTCATTACTGCCAGTTAGAAAGTCGCCTGTTGGGAAAGCGTTCTCTGTAAGTTCGTGCTGGTTATGCAAACTCTCTTGACGAGTAACGTTCCATGTTTGACTATGCGTCATGCACTGTACACAGTAACACACCTCACCATGGATCATCGCAAGCTGCCTGATACAATGGGCAACTGACACCAGGGGTAGTGGTGTGCCGGCCGAAGTGGCCGTGCGGTTAAAGGCGCTGCAGTCTGGAACCGCAAGACCGCTACGGTCGCAGGTTCGAATCCTGCCTCGGGCATGGATGTTTGTGATGTCCTTAGGTTAGTTAGGTTTAACTAGTTCTAAGTTCTAGGGGACTAATGACCTCGGCAGTTGAGTCCCATAGTGCTCAGAGCCATTTGAACCATTTTGATAGTGGTGTGCGTGGAGCACAGGTTAATGCGCCGGTGCGATCTATGCGGTCGTCACATGACACACATGCTGTGAGCTAAGTTGTGTACAGTATGTGTAGTGGTCAGGGATGTGCGCCGTTAATCACCCGCTGCCTGTCCAATGTGCAACAGCCACCTGGTAGTTTTGCGAGAGAGTGGCAAAACTGCTTGTGCCATTGCTGTACATGCATTGAGACTGGCTGTCGTCGCTTTGAACAGTTATTATGGGCTCCACTGTTGTTATCCGGTGTACTCCGTGTATGTCCATAACACGATGAATATGCATTTCCGACCATTGGTTCCCTGTGTCAGTCTAATCGGCTGTGGATCCACTATCATTTGTTTCAATTTGACCTAAAAGATTTGACATGCCCTTTATACGCAGTTCCTAGCTGTACTTAAACTAAATACTTAGTGACTACAATTGCAAATAATTTACCTTGTAAAGATCACATAAGCAGTGTTGTTAGGAAAACGGACCAAAGATTGCGATTTAGTGGCAGAACGCTAGAAAGTGCAACAGTTTTGCTTACAGCTGCAGAGATTGTCTACGCTACGCTTATCCGTCCTCTTCTGGTTTATTGCTGCGCGGTGTGCGGTCCGCAATGGATAGGATTGACGGAGGACATCGAAAAAGTTCAAAGGGCAGTTCGTTTTGTATCATTGCGACATAGGGGAGACAATGTCACGGATGTAATACACGAATTGAGGTGGCTGTTGTGAAAACAAAGGTGTTTTCCGCTGCGACAGAAGTTTCTCATGAAATTTCAGTCACCAACTTTCTCCTGTGAATGCGAAAATATTTTATTGGCACTTACCTACATAGGGAGATATGATCATGATACTAAATTAAGAGAGATCAGAGCTCGCACGGAGAGATTTAAGTGTTCGCTTTTTCCGCGCTTTGTTCAAAAGTGGAACGGTAGAGAAATAGGTTGAAGGTGGTTCTATGAACCTCTGCCAGGTAATTAATTGTGATTTGCAGAGAGGTGTAGACGGACTTGTGTTAATGTGTTAAATTTTCAACATAGGAGAGTAGATTATGACAGCGTTATAAATTTTTTTAATTCGGTGAATAATTCTGCGAAATACTGAAAATCACATTTTTGTTATCCCTGGAAGCCATTAGGTAGACAACCTGCAACTGATCTGGGGTTCCCGGCTAGTCGATAAGTAATGTAGATAGCCAGCAGGTTTTCTCAGAAATTTAATTTCAGAGGTTCAGTGCGGAAGTGCAGTTTGTCAGTCCAGCTAGGGGCGCAGGATCACCTCGTTACGAATCTGCATTTTGTAAGTGAGCATTTCGATAACGACACGCCGTCAGGCGGCAGTTGACCTATCATAAGTCACACTTGGGCGCTGTGTGCCAGAGACCGGCATCAAGTAGCGGCTCACAGCATCCAGAAGCACGGCGTCGCATGTGGAAGGGGGTAACTATGAAGGATCTGCACTTGCTACAGGTAACATTTGCGTTTCGGCCTGTAGCATATCCATATTGTGTTATAAAAATGTATGTATGTATGTTCCACATCTCCTCGTAAGCCACAGAACCGATTTAAAGGAATCGTCGTAGAGCTAAGGACCACCTACCTATGAAAGGAGTGGAGGTGAAAAAGAAGTGTAACCCACGACGCTCGAAAACCCGTATTTTATTCATCCATTTTTTGAAAATGAGAGCACTTAGTGACTTGTAACAAATTTCATACATTATTTCATATCTTAACGAAATCTTTTCTCCATGACTTCCCCCACAAAATGGTGAAAAGAAAAAAGTTTTGTTGCGTACTAAATTTTCCCTGTTTATGCAGTAAAACTGTCGCAGCAGGCAATTGGAAATTTTGTGGTAATTTCCTATGGGACCAAACTGCTGAGGTCATCGGTCCTTAGGCTTAAAAACTATTTAATCTTACTAAAACCAACTTACGCTAAGGACAACACACACCCATGTCCGAGGGAGGACTCGAACCTCGTACGGGGCGGAGCCCCACGAACCGTGGCAAGGCGTCCTAGACAGCACGGCTACCTCGCGCGGCTGTCGCAGCAGGCATGACGTTTTAATTTATTAAATGGTTCAAATGGCTCTGAGCACTATGGTACTTAACTTCTGAGGTCATCAGTCCCCTAGAACTTAGAACTACGTAAACCTAACTAACCTAAGGACATCACACACATCCATGCCCGAGGCAGGATTCGAACCTGCGACCGCAGCTGTCGCGCGGTTCCAGACTGAAGCGCCTAGAACCGCTGGGCCACACCGGCCGGCCTTAATTTATTACTTCATTACTACAAGCTGTATTCGCGGCGCCTATAACAGACAGTGTCTATATACATAGGTGATATAAGTGTACAAATATGTGTGAAATGCGTTTAATATATGTGGATTGCATCGTACATCTGTGTATACGCGCAAAGCTGCGGATTAAAAACAAAAAAAAGAAAAAGAAACTTTCTAAACCATAGGATCGATTTCAACCAAACTTGGTGCGCATGTTACCATTTGAAAATAAATTCTAGCGGATAAGAACCAGAAACTTTCTACTGGGATGGGGATGATAACCTGGAGCGAGAACGGGGCAGAAAGAGATGGACAGACAGACAGAGGGGGGAAAGGAGGATATGGACACAGATTTGGGGGAGGAGCAGATGGGAGAGGAAGGAAAGAGGAGATGCACTGAGAGACGGAGGGGGAGAATATGGACGGAAGTGGAGGACCAAATAGACAGAGAGAGAGTGGAGTGGAGCGGAGAGAGAGGGGAAGGAGGAGGTGGAGGAGATGGACAGAGAGAGGGCGGACAAGGAGAGGGACAGATAGGGGGGTGGACGAGACGGGAAAGAGTAGATGGACTAACAGAACATATCCGGGCAACGGCGGATACTTAGCTATCAATTTATATTAGGCAATGCCGTCAACCATGCGGCAATAGTTAATACTTCGGAATGTATAGAGAGCACTGGGCAGAAAACTCATGGAGTTTGAATAATCCGGTGATATTTGAATTACTTGCCGTGAACCAAGCGAGGTGATGCAGTGGTTAGCACACTGGACTCGCGGGACCGATGACCTCTGCAGTTTGGTCCCTTTCATCCCTCAACCAACCAACCAACCAACTGGACTCGCATTCGGGAGGACGACGGTTCAAACCCGCGTCCGGCCACCCTGATTTAGATTTTCCGTGATTTGCCTAAATCGCTTCAGGCAAATGCCGGGATGATTCCTTTGAAAGGGCACGGCCGACTTCCTTCCCTATCCTTTCCTAATCCGATGGTACCGCTAACCTCGCCGTTTGTTCGCCCTCCCCCGCGCCCCTCCGAAATCAACCAACTAATCAATCAACTTGCCGTGAAACTGTGAACCGTGTGTGTTCAAAGATTAATGTAACGTGAGATCATCTGCGTAGAAATGGGCAGAAAAGAACAAATGATTTCCCCTTCTAGCCGTTGCTTATCATAAGTAGCTGGTGCATCGGAGTGTACGTAGCAAGTGGAAAAAATCGCATGTCATTGCCGTTTTAAACAAGGGTCGTCGGACAGATGAAAACAATTGTAGGTCTGTACGGTGGCGTCAGTCTATTGTAAAAAATATGGAACATGTTTATCCTCAAATATTAAGACGATTTTGATGAACGGGTGTCTCCGTAAAAGACAGTATGGATTCTTAAGAGATCTTGGGAAACTCAGCTCGTCCCGTTCGTCCATGAGATCCAGAGCGCCGCATACAGGGGCGCCCAGGTTGATAACATCTTCCTTGATTTCACGGAGGCATTTGATACTGTTCCACACTGTCGTTCACTGAAAAAATATGATCTTGCCGAGTATCGGACCAGATTTGTTACTGGATGCAGGACATCACCCCAGGTAGAAATTAACTCGTCGTTGTTAACGGAACAAAATGTACGGTGTACTTGAATGGAGTGTTGTAGAAGCGCAGCTGTTTGTTATTTATGGTAATGATTTTGTGGACAATGTCGGGGGCTATTCGCGGACGATGCTGCTTTTAGTAGGAAGGTTTCAACGCCCGAAGAATGTAGCGGAATGCGGGAAGACCTGCAAGGGATTGACGTTTGGTGCAAGGACAGGGAATTGACCCTGAACATAAATAAAAGTATAACAGATAAACAGGTGAAAAGAACCACTACTGATCGGTTACAGTATCGGTGACAAATCATCGGCAATAATAGGTACCGAAAAATACCTAGAGAAACCAAACGGGGCGATCTGAGGTGGAATGGCCACCTAAAGTAAACTGTAAGAAAAGCAATTGCCAGGCAAAAATCGGGAGCATCATGAGAAAAAGTGATTTATCTATGAATGTAGTTGCTTACCAAACAATTTTTTCGGCTGCGTCTTGAGTAATATCATCAATCTGGGGCGGTTAACAGGTTGGATTAATAAAGGGAGAGAGAGATGTAGCAAACAGCGGGACATTGCGTCGCGCGTTTGTTTAGTAGGCACGAAAACGTTATGATGATGCTCGACAGTCTCCAGTGGCAAACGCTACAAGAGAGGCGTTGAGCAACATGCAGACGTTTACTCTCGATCTTTTGAGGGCGTACGTTCCGAGAAGAATCAGCTAACGTGTTACTTCTCCCCACATACGTCACGCAAATGGCCGCGGCGAGAAACTAATACAAATTAGGGTTCATACAGAACCTCAGCGACTTTCTTCAAACGTGCCATTCACGAATGAAACAGGGATGGAAGGAACAGATCTCGGTGTCCGGATTATCCCCGACCACACACGGTAAGGTGGCTTTTGGGGTGTCTATGTAGGTGTCACTAGGAGGTAGGCAGTATAGTAATGGTTTATGTAGGACCCCAAAGAAGAGATTTTTCCCTGGAGGGAAGACGACGTTCTTTTCGCGAAACGGTATTGAGAAAACATAGAGAAACGGCATCTGATGCTACGATTCTACTGCCGCCTACGTACTTTTCGCTTAGGCTGCGGTCACAGAGGCATCTACACTGAAGAGTCAAAGAAACTGGTACACCTGCCTAGCCGGCCGATGTGGCCGAGCGGTTCTAGGCGCTTCAATCTGGAACTGTGCGACCACTACAGTCGCAAGTTCGAATCCTGCCAAGGGCATGGATGTGTGTGATGTCCTTAGGTTAGTTAGGTTTAAATAGTTCTAGGTTCTAGGGGACTGATGACCTCAGTTGTTAAGTCCCATAGTGCTCAGAGCCATTTGAACCATTTGAACACCTGCCTAATATCGCGTTGGACCCCTGCGAACACGCAGATGTGTCGCAACACGACGTGACATGTACTCGACTAATGTCTGAAGTAGTGCTGGCGGGAACTGAAAACCATGAAACCTGCAGAGCTGCTTATAAATCCCTAAGACTACGACTGAGTGTAGATCTCTTTTGAACAACACGTTCCAAGGCATCCCCGGTATGCTCAATAACGTTCCTTTCTGGGGAGTTTGGTGGCCAGCGGAACTGTAAACTCGGAAGATTGTTCCTGGAGCGTCGCATTGTCCTACTGGAATTGCCAAAGTCCGTCGGAATGTTAAATGGACATGAACGGATACAGGTGATCAGACAGTGTCACCTGTAGTCGTATCTAGACGCATCAGGAGTCCCATATCACTCAAACTCCACACGTCCTACGCCATTAAGGAGCCTCCACCTGCTTGAACAGTCCCCTGCTGACATGCAGGGCCTATGGATTCATGGCGTTGTCTCCGTACGCGTGCACGTCCATCCGCTCAATACAATTTGAAACTAGACTCGTCCTACCAAGCAACATGTGTCCGGTCATCAACAGTCCAATGTCGGTGTTGACGGGCCCAGGCGAGGCTCCGAAATCCCATAGCGAGGCTCCGAAATCCCATATCGATGATGTTTCGTAGAATGTTTCGCACGTTGACACTTATTGATGGCCAAACATTAAAATCTACAGCAATTTGCGGAAGGATTGTACTTCTGTCATGTTGAACGATCTATTTTCGTTGGTCCCGTTCTTGCAGGATCTTTTTCCGCCCGCAGCGATGTTGGAGATTTGATGTTTTACCGCATTCCCGATATTCACGGTACACACGTGAAATGGTCGTAAGGGAAAATCCGTACTTCATCGCTACCTTGGAGATGCTGTGTCCTATCGCTCGTGCGCAGACTATAACACCATGTTGAAACTCATTTAAATCTTGATAAACTGCCTTTGTAGCAGCAGTGACCGATCTAACAACTGCGCCAGACACTTGTGTTATAGAGGCGTTGCCGACCGCAGCGCCGTATTTTTCCTGTTTGCCCATCTCTATATTTGAATATGCATGTCTATGCAAATTTCTTTGGCCCCTCATTGTATGTCGGTGGAATCTGCCGACGACAAATGTCTGCCGAAGATGCAGATTGTTTCAGATCAGTATGCCACTATAATCGGGGTCACATTATACCTGATGCAATCCCCCCAATAGACTTCGGATGATAATCGATGAAATTCAAATTAGCTTTTTTTCTGTCAAATGGACCGACGTTCTCACACACGAAATTTGTGATGTGAGTAACTGATAAATTTAGTCCAAGAAAGAGTCACTTCGTGGCATCCCAAGGATGAACATATCATAATCGGGATATAGTTAGGCATCCGTGGGAGGAAGTCGTAGGTTTATTGGAAACCACAAGTAGGCAAAATCTTTATCGGAAATTTTAGGTGTAAATTATAACCTCAAAAAATAATTTGTTCCAGTGAAAAGAGTGGTGTAGCTATGCTTCTAATTACTGTAGTGGATCTTTTTTTGGGTTGTGGTGTGTTTGCATTAACTGTCTACAAATCATTCTTACTGCTTACTGGTGTTTTTTGCTAGTTGACTAGTGATTCTGTTATATGTAGTGATTTGTAACTGTGGTCTACGGTATGTATTTCCACTTTTCAGTGCTTTCGGTGTTCAGAGTATCTTATGCTAAGCTTTGTGCTCGTCCTTCACGCGTGTCCTGAATAACAGTCATTGAAGGGTACCAGACGTGTGTCTGCCCCACACCGAATAAATACGGCGAAACAGTGTGTTCGTGATCTTGCTTTTCGGTGTCATCACGAATCATCTCGAGTATGTGACGGAATGATACTCCCGTCATCTCACATGTTCGTAAAGCTTGTCTGGTTTTACCGATAACTGAGGACAGACCGTACCGTTCTCGCCACGTACTTTTCGAGACAGATACAGCTCATTCACATGCACTCGGCGTCGTTTTTAATAGCAAAAGCCGCAACGCAGCACTCGTCTCCAAGGACAGCGACGTCGTGGTGTCTATCCCACGCTGAGAGGTTAAAATCCAACCTACTTCATACATATAATAGATCCTACCCTAACATAACCATCTTAACCCTGGCAGGAACTGGCGAAGGAGATCAGACGCCCTGTGACCATGCTGTCGGCCGATGTTATCGGGCGACCTACGGTGACGATGTCTGGCGACCGTTGTCGGTGCCACTGTGAACGTAGTCCTAAGGACTAGAGGTTAGGGCTCGTATGGAGGCAGACAGACAGTCGTTTTCCCCCACTGTATTTACAAGTGGAACAGGAAAGGAAATTACTAGTGACAGAACAAGGTACCTCCTCCATACAGCATACGGTAGCATGCGGAATACGTATGTACACTGCTAGCCATTAAAATTGCTACACCACGTAGATAACGTGCTACAGATGCGAAATTTAACCGACAGGAAGAAGATGATGTGATATGCAAATTATTAGCTTTTCAGAGCATTCACACAAGGTTGGCGCCTCTAGTGACACCTACAACGTGCTGACATGAGGAAAGTTTCCAACCGATTTCTCATACACACACAGCAGTTGACCGGCGTTGCCTGGTGAAACGTTGTGTGATGCCTCGTGTAAGGAGGAGAAATGCGTACCATCACGTTTTCGACTTTGATAAAGGTCGGATTGTAGCCTATCGCGATTGCGGTTTATCGTATCGCAACATTCCTGCTCGCGGTGGTCGAGATCCAATGAGTGTTTGCAGAATATGGAATCGGTGGGTTTAGGAGGGTAATACGGAACGCCGTGCTGGATCCCAGCGGCCTCGTATCGGTAGCAGTCGAGATGACAGACATTTTATCCGCATGGCTGTAACGGATCGTGCAGCCACGTCTCGATCCCTGAGTCAACAGAAGGGGACGTTTGCAAGACAACAACCATCTGCACGAACAGTTCGACAACGTTTGCAGCAGCATGGACTATCTGCTCGGAGACCATGGCTGCGTTTACCCTTGACGCTGTTCACAGACAGAAGCGCCTGCGGTGGTGTACTCAACGACGAACCTGGGTGCACGAATGGCAAAACGTCATTTTTTCGGATGAATCCAGGTTCTGTTTACAGCATCATGATGGTCGCATCCGTGTTTGGCGACATCGCGGTGAATGCACATTGCAAGCGTGTATTCGTCAGCCCCATACTGGCGTATCACCCGGCGTGATGGTATGGGGTGCCATCGGTTAACGTCTCGGTCACTTCTTGTTCGCATTGGCGACACTTTGAACAGTGAACGTTACATTTCAGATGTGTTACGACCCGTGGCTCTACCCTTCATTCGATCCCTGCGTAACCCTACATTTCAGCAGGATAATGCACGACCGCATGTTGCAGGTCCCACAGGGGCCTTTCTGGATACAGAAAATGTTCAACTGCTGTCCTGGTCAGCACATTCTCCAGATCTCTCACCAACTGAAAACGTCTGGTCAACGGTGGCCGAGCCACTGTCTCGTCACAATACGCCAGTCACTACTCTTGATGAACTGTGCTATCGTGTTGAAGCTGCATGGGTAGCTGTACCTGTATACGCCATCCAAGCTCTGTTTGACTCATTGCGCAGGCGTATCATGGCCGTTATTACGGCCAGAGGTGGTTGTTCTGGGTACTGATTTCTCAGGATCTATGCACCCAAATTGCGTGAAAATGTAATCAGATGTCAGTTCTAGTATAACATATTTGTCGAATGAATACCCGTTTATCATCTGCATTTCCTCTTGGTGTAGCAGTTTAAAAAAAACGAAAATGGCTCTGAGCACTATGGGACTTAACATCTATGGTCATCAGTCCCCTAGAACTTAGAACTACTTAAACCTAACTAACCTAAGGACATCACACAACACCCAGTGATCACGAGGCAGAGAAAATTCCTGACCCCGCTGATAATCGAACCCGGGAACCCGGGCACGGGGAGCGAGACCGCTACCGCACGACCACGAGTTGCGGACTGTAGCAATTTTACTGGCCAGTAGTGTAGATGAAGAGCTCGCTGTCTAACTAGTCGTTAGCGCTCAGTGTGTGTGGCGCAGATGCTGGTGACGAGTCAGGGACGCAGGCGCGTCTCGCGGGCAGCGCCGCAGGCATCGTATCGTTTTCAGAAAGGCGAACCGTGCGCCCCGGCGAACCGCAGCGAGCGCTTCGGTTTTTGCGGGCCGGGTTCTGCGAGGCTGGCCTGCGGTCTCTGTCGCGGTCACCGACGCCACCGCCGCCGCCGCCGCCGCCGCCGTTGCTGGCCGGTGTGGCGCCTGCTCTTGCGAGACGCTTTAGCGAGCCACGGGACTCCACGAGGTGGAGCGCAGCTGCCAAGAGCCTGACCAGTATTTTCCCTCGTCACTAGCATTAGCCAGGGGTCTTACCGAGTCTGCACGGACCTGAGCCCGCCGGCTATCGGCTTAGTCAGTACTCACCGGGACTGCAGTGGAAAACGAGATGAATGTCCACCTCTGCGTTCCTCAGGACCTCCAGTGGTCACTAACGCAATTTAGTAGATTACTTCTAAATTGAAGTGCCAAAGAAAGTCGTATAAGCCTGCGTATTCAAATACAGAGAGATGCAAACAGCAGAATACGGCGCTGCGTTCGGCAACGCATGTATAAAACAAGTGTCTGGCGCAGCTGTTAGATCGGTTACTGCTGCTACAATGGCAGGTTATCAAGATTTAAATTAATTTGAACGTGGTGTTATAGTCGGCGGACGAGCGGTGGGACAGAGCATCTCCGAGGTAGCGATGAAGTGGATATTTTCCCGTACGAACATTTTACTAGTGTACCGTGAATATCAGGAATCAGGTGAAACATCAAATCTCCGACACGCTGCGGCCGGAAAAAGATCCTGCAAGAACGAGACCAACGACGACTGAAGAGAATCGTTCAACGTGATAGAAGTACAACCGTTCAGCAAATTGCTGCAGATTTCAATGCTTGGCCATCAACAAGTGTCAGCGTGCGAACCATCCAACGAAACATCATCGATATGGGTTTTCGGAGCAAAGGCCAATTCTTGTACCCGTGATGACTGCACGACACCAAGCTTTACGCATTACCTGGTCCCGTCAACACCTACACTGGACTGCTGATGACTGGAAACATGTTGCCTGGTCGGACGAGTCTCGTTTCGAATTGTATCGAGCAGATGGACGTGTACAGGTATGGAGACAACCTCATGAATCCATCGACCATGAATCTCAGCAGGGCACTCTTCAAGCTGGTGGAGGTTCTGTAATGGTGTGGGGCGTGTGCAGTTGGACTAATAAGGGTCCCCCGGTACGTCTAGATACGACTCTTGATCGGTGACACAAACGTAAGCATCCCGACAGATCACCTGCATCCATTCATGTCCGTTGTGCGTCCGACGGATTTGGGTAATTCCATCAGGACAATGCGACACTTCACACGTCCAGAACTGCTATGACGTGGCTTCAGAATCACTCTTCTCAGTGTAAACACTTCCGCTGCCCACCAGACTCCCCAGACATGAACATTATTGAGCCTACTTGGGACGTCTTTCAACGTGCTGCTCAGAAGAGATCTCCACACCCCCATACTCTTACGGATTTATGGACAGCCCTGCAGGATTTGTGGTGTCCGTTCCCTCCAATACTCCTTCAGACATTAGTCGAGTGCATGCCACATCGTGCTGCGGCAAATCGCTACTTCAATAGATTTTGTGTGTGTGTGTGTGTGTGTGTGTGTGTGTGTGTGTGTGTGTGTGTGTGTGAGGGGGAGAGAGAGAGAGAGAGAGAGAGAGAGAGAGAGAGAGAGAGAGAGAGAGAGAGAACACTATTGTCGCAAAGCCATCTGAATATATTCTTTATTTTTTATAACAGAATCACAATTCCGTTACCTCTTTCGTGATCTTGAAGTTAAGGACCATCTCTTCCCTTCTCGACTAAGTAATGGCAGCGAAAATTTTCTTCGATCACCAGGATGTGAACTGGCTAGCTCCGAATCGAATGCTACCACAAATGCGCGCATAGCGAACTTGGCTGTATAGGCGGCGTAACTAATGTCACACTGTTCTTAGGTCACAGAGTGTTCTGTAAGTCCCCTCCCACCCCTTTCAGACCAGACTTCAAAGGTTATTAGTAGTCGGAAATTCAATGGCAATCGAAAATTATTTACATGCGACTGAAAGACTCACATGCAGGTAAACAGGCGATGTTAAGAACTGTGCCCATGAGCTCAGTACCAATTCCATGCTCAGATTTCAATTTTTGTACGGCTTTATTGTTGTTCATTATTCCTTAATGGATAATATAATATAGAAGGTTTATTTTCAGTAATTATGATGAATACTACTCATAATTGTAGTTGTTCATTGGACAAAAATTTCGAACCTTATAAGCTCCAGTCCACATTCGAACTAGCCGCTATTTATCTTATCATATCTAAATCTTATCTTTTATATCGGATCGTAAACACTTAAGGAACTTTAAACAGGAGCTTCACTTCCTTTATAAGTGCGTATTGCCATCTTTTCCTCCAAATTCTGTAATTAACATTTTTCATGTCATTTCATTTCCACTACTCACCAGTCTTCGACGGTTATTTCACTTTTAAAATTCAGTGATATACTACATCACGCTGTTCCTCAAAATCGTCTTGTCTCCGCTCGCGACACTTCACTGACCACTTGGAACCGCTCGCGCACTAAAATCGCAAAACTTGCATTGTCAGTACTACGGTGTCCAAGAATGTCAGTCTAAAGCTTTGCACACCCCTCCTCCTTTATCCCCGGGTAGATGTGCTACTTACATGTTCTGATGATCACTAGAAAAACGAGCGGAATTTAATCATTTTATAAGTTTCCTTCATTTTTCAGACGTGGGAATATCTGACCTCTTGAGCTTATGGAATTCCGCAGAAAGTTGAGAATCTCTCTTCTGGGTTAGCATGTTATAACTTTATCTCATCATGCTTTCAACCTTCCATTGTGGATAGGAATTATGTCGTAAATTTTTTAATGAAATGTCAGAGTTGTAATTCATTGAGTAAACTCGATCTGAGATAACGTTAAATCATGGACAGTATATAATGTTCATCTCTGCCAGCTGTCTTACGTTTTCCCTTCCGTAGTGGAATATGATGAGTATAAATGTACAGTCTTTGGAGATAGCGTGTAATGAGAATTCTGTTCTGCCATTAGAGAAAAGCACATGTAAGTGATCGAAAACAGCCACTGTAGTAATTTATTGAGTTTTCCAGATATGAAGTCCTACCAGATTACCAATTTCCTACCCATTTTATCAATTTCTGGATTTAGTTCGTATCAAATTGCCTATTTTGCATTCAGTTTTACCAATTTCGAGATTTTTGATGCGACTTGAGTCACATTTTGTGAAGTATGCTATGACATCACACACACTGCAATGTCAAAAATATCTTACCTCACTATTTTTTTTTCATTTCCAAGCCTCACTATAGCAACTGATCCCCCGAATAGAGACCACAAGCCTCGAATGGAGAGCAACAGCGCATGCTTGATAAACAAAAGTGGCTCTGAGTACTATGGGACTTAACATCTGAGGTCATCAGTCCCCCAGAACTTAGAACTACCTAAACCTAACTAACCCAAGGACATCACACACATCCATGCCCGAGGCAGGATTCGAACCTGCGACCGTAGCGGTCGCCCGCTTCCGGACTGAAGCGCCTAGAACCGCTCGGCCACCGCGGCCGGCCTGGTTGATAAACAGTAGAGTGCATTTGACCACTAAATTAATTATGATGATGATTCTGATGTAAGTTGAGGGTCAGCATAACATCGGTGTCATGCTGTCGCAACGCCGCATATATGTCGCAATTACGCCTCTTGTGCACCAGTGCGACACTACCAGATCGTTGGCACACTTTTGGGCACAGGTCCTCTCACTGGATTTGATGGCACATGACTAATGTTTGGCAGACTGTGCTATGGTAACATTATTTTATACTGTGTGCTTCTCACTACAGCATCAGGCAATTGGAATAATAATAAAAAATTAGTTACAACAAATACCTGAGCTAGAATGGAGAGCATATTGCTTGAAAGCAGAGTGAGCCCCTTCATCGTCGAAGTGTGACAGGAAATAATGGCACTCACTAAACTGTAATATAAAAATTAAAATTTATTGAGCAGTGGAGGGGCAACTAAGTTTGCATGCCGTTGGCGCAGTCAGTGCTGTGAGGCCCCAGCACAAATGGAATTCCGGAAAATGCGGTAGGGAATTCTGTGACAATGCTGGACTTGTTACTGTCACAGAAGGTAAGGAATCCAGTTAATTTTGGCCCGGTGCACACGATTCTGTTCATTGCACATGAAAAGGGTTGTAGATGGCAGGTTAGGCTTCGGGCCTGAAGGTGACACTATTTGGTGTCGAAAATGGTAGCATGTGTTCAAAAGAATGAACGATGTTGGATTTAAATACAGCCGCTGGTTTTGTTATCATTATTCAAGTAAATCTGTTAAAGGTCATGGCAGTTTATCATAAATGGTGACACGCAATTAGTGGCAAATGCAGTGATAAGTCTGTGTAAACTTTATCCTCTGCGACCATTCGTAGACATTTCTCCCCTTTCAACAGAAAGGTGCGACATACAAAAGAGGTTAACGAGATGAACGGAACTGCGCTTTTTTGTAAACTCGGTGCGAGATGCAGAAGCGACACTACTCAGTTCTTGCAATTTTCCCAAGATAGTTTCGTTATTCGCCCTGCTCTACGGCGCTCTTGGTCAATGTCCCTTCTTTTCAGACTCGTCTCTATCCCCCCATCGTCTCTCTCTTTCGCTAGGTTCTTACTTTAGTGGAGATCTCGCTTGCATTTATAGAGCGCGCCTTCGACCCTCTTTTTATTGCGCTCTCGGAGCTGCAAAAGCACCCGTAGTTCTCTTTCTTGTGAAATCTTATTGAAATGCGCTTCTTTTCACACAGACCGTAAAACCGCAGTTCGTCGTCTTCTCGACGGAAGCCGAAATGTAGTTACATTATTTTCTTGCTACTGCCAAACTATCCTCTGTTGATACGTTATAAAAACAGCTACCAACCACTAAATTGATGATATTTTTCCTTAAAACATTTTATTGTTTCTTGCAATTACCGTTTTCGAACGTTTTGTCTCATTCGTGACAGTGGCTTGATTGGACTGAGTACAAAAATGGACTGTATAAAAATTGGGACTTCGTACGGCCGCTGATGACTGCGCAGCAAACCAAACATCATCGAACGTTTTGTCCATCATCAGAGGGCTACTTTCTATTTTTGCCGGCCGAAGTGGCCGTGCGGTTAAAGGCGCTGCAGTCTGGAACCGCAAGACCGCTACGGTCGCAGGTTCGAATCCTGCCTCGGGCATGGATGCTTGTGATGTCCTTAGGTTAGTTCGGTTTAACTAGTTCTAAGTTCTAGGGGACTAATGACCTCAGCAGTTGAGTCCCATAGTGCTCAGAGCCATTTTACTTTCTATTTACGAAGTGTTAATCAGCCGTTATTTGATTTAACACACCTTAATTCCGTGCATTCGTGTTTGTGATTAAAAAACACGCAGCTAGTGATAGATGTATGTTTATACAATACAATATTTCGTCCTTCACGGAAGAAATGCAAACCTTCCAAGCAACTGGAAAGCACTCACTGTGTATACATGTGCTATACGTTTACCATTACTTGAATTTATACTCGACTTTCATCTCCTTTTAGAATATTTATCAGTTTGAAATGTTTTCGCCGTTGGGCACAGAGGCATTCAAAACATTCAACAGATGATCATCTGTTCGTTCCGTAAATATAATACAGCCTTCTGATGGTGAACGAAACGTTGGAAACCAGTAATGGCAAGAAGTAAGAAAAATGTTATCAAATTAGTGTTTGAGTAGCTGTTTTTATAACAAATCTTATAATACAACCATGCAATCCTTGTACTGTCATCTACTGACAAAATAGCTTTATACTGTGCCGTGTTCATCTCAACCCTTCATACGTCAATAGATCCGTTGATGGTAACAAGCACACGGGTTTGGATGTTCATTAGCTGAAAGAAGTTCTTCGTTATCCGTAATAAATTGTGCAGTGCACGTCTTCTTCTCTAAAAATGTAGGTAATTGGAAATGCCAATTACGCTTGTATCACAACGGTTATTAAACATTGCCAGTAAAAGAAAGCGTAAGTACTTAAACTGTTCTTATGACATGGCTTCCTCACTGGAGTATGCTCTTGAACTCGGGTTTCGAGTCAATCACGTTACAACGCCTTATAGCTTTTATGTCGTTTTAACTGTAGTGTACGCTGTTCGGTATTGGCAGCCAGAAGTGTTTTTCTGATGTTGTTTGTAAAAGCTAAAAATAATATAACGGTGAGTGCGTTTCTTTCTCACTTCATTGATAATTGTGTGAAAAAAATTGTAGACAGAAAAAACAGTACTTTGTACTGGACTCTAATAGGTAAACAAAAGAGAAAGTAACTTTGGGTGCAACAACAAGTGAGTATTGTAAGATCCTTTGTGTTTTCATTACACAGTATGTAAACGTTTTATCCGACGGGTTGCTTACGAGCCTTAAATAACCTTCTGACAGTGCTACCACAGTCTAACATCTACAGTCACGATTCGCACTTCTGCTGAAATTGTTACCGTCCGACAGTTGAAACGATTTTTTCTAGTTAAATAAGAAACTAATTACTAAGTTTTTGCGTTGCAAAACATCATGAGAAGGATACACTTCTGTTGTCTTTTTTTACGACGTAGACACTTCTCTTGACACGTAACACTTCTGTGTGGCATCTAATGATTTGTACGTACTTTAACTTCATTCGACTTTTTGACACACCAATATTTTGGTACATATAATTACTTTTGCTTTAAAAGTGAATGTGTTGAAGAATCTTGCCGTTTGTGGCTCAGATGTGCCAACAGCTGTGGAACTGGTTTCTTTGGCGCTGGAAAACAATTTCTATGGCTTTTTCACATTTTATTATCACGTCTGTGTTGTTTTTTATCTTCGGCTACAGTCGTGGTTGTTTATTTGGTATATTAAATACTGTAGGTAGTGCACGCCATGCATGTTTCGTACGTTCCACATTCACTGATTTAACTGGTAGTGTAACGAGGAAAACTTCACACTGTTGCATAGCTGTATGATATCTTTATGCAAAAGATCAGATCTTCTGCTGTTTACTAGCCATTTTGTTGTTCTTAAACGAAAACTACAGTCTTCAGTAAATATCTGTGGGCTCAAGGGTACTGTAAATAAGCTGTCCTGTAATGTACCATTTGTGCTTCCAAGGCCCTTAGGACACTAAAGAAAAACAAGTGTCGTTACTTTTTTTTAGTTAGTGCCTAGCTTTATGGCAGCACATACTGTCCATACCGTAAAAACTAAATAAATATAAATGATACTAAACTCTTAAGATAAAAGGAAACGACGCACCACTACGAAATTCTCCAAATAGGACGGAAATCGGTAGATGTGATGTACATGTATAGACAAACAACTGATAACCATTTCAGAAAAATTGATTAGTTATTCAAGAGAAAGACATTCAGAAATTGAGGAAGTCAATAACGGGTTGGTCCACCTCTGGCCCTTTTACAAGCGCTTAATCGGCTCGGCATTGATCGAGTTGTTGGATGTTCTCCTGAGGAGATCGTGCCAAATTCTGTCCAATTGGCGCGTTAGATCATCAAACTCCCGAGCTGGTTGGAGGTTCTTGCCAATAATTCTCCAAATGTTCTCGATTGGGAGTGATCCGGCTACCTTGCTGCCTAACGTAGGGTTTGACAAGCAGCAGAAACTCTCGTCGTGTGGTCGGACATTGTCTTGCCGAAATGTAAGCCAAAGATGGCTTGCCGGTAAGGGTAACAAAGCAGGATGTAGAATATCGTCGGCGTGCCACTGTGCTGTAAGCGTGCGGCGGATGGTAACCGTTAGTCCCGCATCCGGCCATCCTGATTTAGGTTTTCCATGATTTTCCTAAATCGCTTCAGGCAAATGCCGGGATTGTTCCTTTGAAAGGGCACGGCCGACTTCCTTCCCCATCCTTCCCTAACCCGATGTGACCGATGACCTCGCTGTTTGGTCTCTTCCACCAAATCAACCCAACCCCAACACGGATTCCTGCTATTAAAAGAAATGGCGCCCCAGACCATCACCCCTGGTTGTCGGGTCGTATGGCGGGCGACAATCAGGTTGGTAGCCCACTGCTGTCCGGGATGTCTCCAGACAGCTCTTCGCTGGTCAACGGGGCTCAGTTCGAAGCGCGGCTCTTCACTGAAGACAATTCTACTCCAGCCACTAAGATTCCAGGCCGAAGATGTGTCTGTACATGCATTGTTCTGACTGGTTCACTGACTCATCATCGCACAGCCCAAACATATAAGGGTAGAAACATGAAATCTGAAGAGGAACCTTATACTGTAGATATCACTTAAGAATGGATTTTTCGAAATTCCACCCCTTAGGGGGTGAAATACGGGGTGAAAGCCTTTTTTAAAAAAGTAGCTCGCCCTTCAGGTAGTTTGAAGCTAGAACTAAGATAATTGGTTTTTAGTTATTTAATCAGAATAAGAAATACTGTGGAAATTCAACCCCTAATGGGGTGAAATAGTGGGTGAAACAATTTTTAGTTACTCGTTATTAAAGAAATTTATAAAGAAGATTATGTGAAAACTGGAATTTAGTTCTCGGTTTGAAAAAAAAAAAAAAAAAAGTATGGGTTTCAGTGTTCTTGGAATTTCAGCCCTTAAGAGGGGTTAGGGGATGAAAATTTTTATGAAAATATTTCATTATGAAAGCTAAATCTATGGAAATTGGTATTTGGCTTCTCGGTTAGAAATCAAGAAATATGTGTTAGGAGATGTAAGTTGTCATGGAAATATCACCACAAGAACTTAACAGGCAGGATTGACAGAAGCTTCGAACTCCAGCTGCCAGAATCGCCTTTTTGGTCAGAAGTACAATCGAAAAAGACCATGCTCCTGTGGCCTTAATTAGCGTGGAAAGTTTACAAGGTGTTGCAATTTGTGGACTAAATCAAAGAAAGCTATTTAACAGTCATCACGACAAATCGACTTTAATTTTTCAGTAGCCCTAATATATTTTAAAGTTATTTCTGTTGTAATTATCCTGCATACGCCAGCGAAGTAGCGACCGCTAAACTAGTAAAGAAATAAACTAGTAAAATAATATACAGAATTTAAGACCAGTGGCATTTCTAAATGCCAGTGTCACTTAAAGGGTTGAACTCCCCCCCCCCCCCCCCCCCCCTCGTGTGTGGATGGTATAGTTCAGGCTGGAGGTGGTTTTGTGATGTTTTAGGGGTGTTTTTTGTATCATGCCTTGGGTCCATCTACTGTAGATGCCGTGTGAACGTGAACCAGGATGTTTATGTCAAGATTAGCGGTGACGATGTACTGCCACCTCTTCTCACTCTTTCTGATAAGTATGCTGTCGAGATTCCCGTGTTCCAAGATGATAACAGCCGTGTGTTTACGGGGCTGTGCGCGAACGTTCCTGTCTGACAAACACTCAGGCATCCTATCGCACACCAACCGGTCCCAAGATCACTCGATCTTATTCCGTAGAAAATGTGTGGGACTAACTCGAAGCTTAGCATTCAGCATCCCTGCAGTTTGGTAGCTCTGTGGGATGTAATCAGCAAAGTCTGGCTGGAACTGTATCGAATACTTTCGCACGTCAAGGAACAGTGTTTTCCTGCGCGCCTTTGTCTACGGCGCTCTGGACTTCATGAACGAACAGAGAAAGCTCTGTTTCACAAGATATCCGCTTACGGAACACGTGATAATTTTTGAAGAGAAGAATCTAATTCTCCAAAAACTTTGCATGCGTGATCATGTAACGTGTTCCATAATTGTGCCACAGATTGATGTCAGGGATATAGGCATATAATTGTGTGCATTTGTCCGTGCATCTTTACTGAAACGAGAATGGCCTGCGCGACTTTCCCAATTGCTTGGTATCCTTATGTGCTGAAGCGACCTGCACGATCTAGTTGCATTAATGTGACCACCTACCAAAAGCCTGAATAACCAACTTTTGAACCGCGAATGTGCAGGAGTAGTGTCAGGTACAGGAAGGTTACTAACCGGGGAATGGAGCCATGCCGACGCCAGTGCCCTGGCCAGCTGCGCTAGATTTCTCGGTTGAGGATCCATGGTGCGGACAGCCCGATCGAGGTTGCCCCATAATTTATCGACTGGGTCAGGGGAGTACGGTAAACTCATCCTTGTACTCTTCGAATCATGCAGATACACTATGACAAGTTGCAGTGTCCTGTTGGTAGACGCCATAGTGCTGAGGAAAAACTAAGTGGATGCAAAGGTGGACATGGTCCCCAAGGATAGATGCCTACACATGCTGATCAGTTGTGCCTTCCTGAATGAGGAGATCACCCAGGGAATGCCTCGAAAACATTCTGCTCTCCCTCCTCTGGGCTCGACCCTTTGACGAATGCCAGCGGCCTTGTTGGATGGAGCGTGAAACGTGGTTCATCTAAAAAGGTCACTAATCGACACTCAGTGGGCGTCCAGCTGCTGTATTGGGGTGCAAATTCCAGCCTTCGTTGCCGGTGAACAGCAGTCAGCATGAGTGCATGAACTAGGTACCTTTTGCGGAGGCCCATAAGCAGCAAACTTGCCTGAATGGCAATTTAGGCGACACTGTTAGTATCCCCTTGGTTCGTCTGGCTGGTCAGTTGCTCAACAGTTGCACATATGTTTCGCTGTATACATCTCTGCACCCGTTGTTCACCCCTGTCATCTATGACCCATGGCACTCCATATTCGCCTCGGTGCTGGTTCTGGCTAGCGCCGTTTTGCCGTGCATGGTTTATGTTAACCACGGCGGCACGCCAACGGTTTACAAACGTAGCCGTATCTGAAATGGTTTCCATCCTTGGCCCGAAAGCCAATGATCATGTGCATTTGCATCTTAGTTAAATCGCCCCATTTCCACAATGTGAGAACCACTGGTCTGTTATCCGCAGGCCCCCTACACGATTCATATCTACATCTACATCTATACTCCGCAAGCCACCTGACGGTGTGTGGCGGAGGGTACTTTGAGTACCTCTAGCGGTTTTCCCTTCTATTCCAGTCTTGTATTGTTCGTGGAAAGTAAGATTGTCGGTATGCCTCTGTGTGGGCTCTAAACTCTCTGATTTTATCCTCATGGTCTCTTCGCGAGATACACGTAGGAGGGAGCAATATACTGCTTGACTGCTCGGTGAAGGTATGTTCTCGAAACTCCAACAAAAGCCCGTACCGAGCTACTGAGCGTCTCTCTTACAGAGTCTTCCACAGGAGTTTATCTATTACCTCCGTTACGTTTTCGTGATTTCTAAATGATCCTGTAACGAAGCGCGCTGCTCTCAGTTGGATCTTCTTTCTCTCTTCCATCAACCCTATCTTTTATGGATCCCAAAAAAATGGTTCAAATGGCTCTGAGCACTATGGGACTAGAACTTAGAACTAGTTAAACCTAACTAACCTAAGGACATCACAAACATCCATGCCCGAGGCAGGATTCGAACCTGCGACCGTAGCGGTCTTGCGGTTCCAGACTGCAGCGCCTTTAACCGCACGGCCACTTCGGCCGGCATGGATCCCACACCGGTGAGCAGTATTCAGGCAGTGGGCGAATAATTGTACTGTAACCTACTTCCCTTGTTTTCGGACTGCATTTCCTTAGGATTCTTCCAATGAATATCAGTCTGGTATCTGCTTTACCGACGATTAATTTTATATAGTCATTCCATTTTGAATCACTCCTAATGCCTACTCCCAGATAATTTATGGAATTAACTGCTTCCAGTTGCTGACCTGTTATATTGTAGTTAATGATAAAGGATCTTTCTTTCTATGTATTCGCAGCACATTACACTTGTCTACATTGAGATTCAATTGCCTTCCCTGCACCATGCGTCAATTCGCTGCAGATCCTCCTGCATTTCAGTACAATTTTCCATTGTTACAACCTCTCGATACACCACAGCATCATCTGCAAAAAGCCTCAGTGAACTTCCGATGTCATCCACAAGGTCATTTATGTATATTGTGAATAGCAACGGTCCTATGACACTCCCCTGCGGCACACCTGAAATCACTCGTACTTCGGAAGACTTCTCTCCATTGATAATGACATGCTGCGTTCTGTTATCTAGGAAATCCTCAATCCAATCACACAATTGGTCTGATAGTCCATATGCTCTTACTTTGTTCATTAAACGACTGTGGGGAACTGTATCGAACGCCTTGCGGAAGTCAAGAAACACGGCATCTACCTGTGAACCCGTGTCTATGGCCCTCTGAGTCTCGTGGACGAATAGTGCAAGCTGGGTTTCACACAACCGTCTTTTTCGAAACCCATGCTGATTCCTACAGAGTAGATTACTAGTCTCCAGAAAAGTCATTATACTCGAACATAATACGTGTTCCAAAATTCTACAACTGATCGACGTTAGAGGTATAGGTCTATAGTTCTGCACATCTGTTCGACGACAGGTGGCCTTTTCACATGAATCACGTTTTATGCTCTTCGGCTTGTAGGTCTTGAAATGCAGGACGATCTGCACCAAGCGTCAATTCGTTGCAGATCGTCCTGCATTTCAGTACAATTTTCCATTGTTATACCCTCGACTGCTGCGCCGCCACGTGCCGTCTGGTGGAAGTTATTGCACTTTGACTCGAACATAAGGTGGTGGTCACATTAATGTGTCTCGACCACACGTCCTGCTCGAAGGATAGAAAATCGTTACATGTTGATCTGTTGTGTAATGAGTTCTTACCGGCGGAGTGTGATCGACTTTCCAGTCGAAGAGTTGCCTGCGATCGGGCGGCAGCGCTCGTCCGCCGTGGACAGCCCTGGCTGGCACCGTGCGAGCCGGAAGTGGCTCGAGGAGGAAGGATGTGACGCCCTTCGCGGCGCGCCGGCACTAAAAATATATCGGCTGCGCTCCGCCCAAGCGGCTGCCGGCTGCGAACCCGATTGGCCGCCTCCTTCGCGGACGCTCCTCCGCTCGACGCCACACTGACCTGACTGCGTCACCGTGACATGCGCTACTTACACACCAGGGTGGTCCTTATTTTTCAACTTTCAGAAAGCTTACTTACCACCCGCCTATTTTTGCTCCAGTCAATAGAAAAACGACATGTGCAAAATTTCAGTTCAGTCGGACAACTACAAGACGACCCTCATCGGCCGCGTAGTTTTGAATTTTTGCCATGTGAATTCCCGTACACAGTTTCCCATACTCATTTTTCCGGCATTAAATAAAATCTTTTTGTTAGAGTTACATATTTTAATAACCCTGCTTGTATCCTAATACTGTAATACGAGGGGCGTTTCAAAAGTCCGTGCAAAGTTCGAGAGGCGGCACCACCGGCGCGTATTGAGGTCATGTTTGGTTAGTAGCATCTTTGGAAAGAACGCACACCAAGTTTCAGCAATATTGGTCAATTTCTTTGTGTTTGGCACTCGTTTGAATCAAGGAAGTCGAGTGATTTTCAAAAAATTGACGAAAAATAATTTCGTGTGGCGGTTAAACGTTACTATATGAAAGGCAAAACGCCACAGGAGACTTAAGAGAAGCCTGATAAACATTACTGTGACTCTGCACCTTCGATTAGAACAGTTTATAAGTGGTTTCCACATTTTCGGAGTGGCCATGTGGGCACGAGTGATGCTGAACTTTCTGGACGCCCTGTGGAGGTGACGACTCGAGAAATCATTGATAAAAACCACAATATGGTGATGGATGACAGAAGAGTTAAGGTGCTTGAGATTGCTAGTGCTGCGGGCATCTCGAATGAACGGGTACATAATATTTTGCATAAATATTTGGACATGAGAAAGCTATCCGCAAGATGGGTTCCGCGATTGCTCACACTTGACCAAAAACGGAATCGGGTGAAGTGTTGCAAGGATGGTTTGCAGCTGTTCAGGAAGAATCCGCAGGACTTAAAGCTTCGTTTCGTCACTGCAGATGTAACATGGATACATTACTATACTCCTGAGACCAAAGAACAAGCTAAACAATGGGTTACCAAGAAGAATCTGCACCAAAAAAGGCGAAGACCATTCCTTCGGCCCGAAAGGTTATGACGACTGTCTTTTGGGATTCGCAAGGGATAATCCTTATCGACTATCTGGAAAAGGGTAAAACTATTACAGGTGCATATTATTCATCGTTATTGGACAGTTTGAAAACCGGGCTGCAAGAAAAACGCCGGCGATTGGACCGCAAAAAAGTCCTTTTCCATCACGACAGTGGACCAACAGTTGTGGTCGCAAAATTAATGGAAATAGGATTCCAACTCGTTTCACATCCCCCCTATTCCCCAGACATGGCTCCCTCGGACTACTATTTGTTCCTCAATTTGAAGAAATGTCTGCGGGACAAAGATTTTATTCAAACGAGAAGGTGATTGCAGCAACTATTAGCTATTTTACAGACTTGGACAATTCCTACTATTCGGAAGGGATCAACAAATTAGAACAGCATTGGACGACGTGTGTAAGTCTAAAAGGAGACTATGACGAAAAATAAAAAAAGGTTTACCTCAAACAGGTAAGTAGTTTTTATTTTCGCACGGACTTTTCAAACGCCTCTCGTAAACACTGAAGCTCCAAAGAAACTGGTATAGGTGCTCGTATTCAAATACGGATATATGTAAACAGGCAGATTACGGCGCTGTGATTGGCAACACCTGTATAAGACAATAAGTGACTGGCACAGTTGTTAGATCAGTTACTGCTGCTACGATGGCAGGTTATCAAAATTTAAGTGAGTTTGAACGTGATGTTGTAGTCGGCGTACGTGTGGTGGGACATAGAATCTAAGAGGTAGCGATGAAGTAGGGATTTTCCCGTACGACCATTTCACGAGTGTACCGAGAATATTAGGAATCCGGTACAACATCAAATCGCCGACATCGCTGCGGCCGGAAAAAGATCCTGCAAGAACGGGACCAACGACGACTGAAGAGAATCTTTCAACGTGACAGAAGTGCAACCGTTCCGCAGATTGCTGCAGATTTCAATGTTTGGCCATCAACAAGTGTCAGCGTGCGAACCATTCAATGAAACATCATCAAAGGCCCACTCGTGTACACTCGAAGACTGCACGACACACGGCTTTACGCCTCGCCTGGACCCCCCAACACCGACATTGGACTGTTGATGACTGGAAACATGTTGCCTGGTCGGACGAGTCTCGTTTCAAATTGTATAGAGCGGATGGACGTGTACAGGTATGGAGACAATCTCATGAATCCATGGAACATTCACGTCAGCAGGAGACAGTTTAAACTGGTGGAGGCTCTGCAGTGGTGTGGGGCGTGTGCAGTTGGAGTGATATGAGACCCCTGACACGTCTGACACGTGTGGATACGACTCTGACAGGTGACACGTACGTAAGCATCCTGGCTGATCACCTGCATCCATTCATGTTCATTCTTCATTGCGACGGACTTGGGCAATTCCAGTGGGAGAATGCGACACACCACACGTCCAGAATTGCTACAGAGTGGCTCCAGGAACATTCACCAGAGTTTAAACACTTCCGCTGCCCATCAGACTCCCGAGACATGAACATTAGTGAGCTTATCTGAGATGCCGTGCAACGTGCTGTCCAGAAGACATCTCCACCCCTCGTACTCTTACGGATTTATGGACAGCCCTGCAGGATTGATTGTGTCAAGTCCCTCCAGCATTACTTCAGACATTAGTCGAGTCCATGCCACGTCGTGTTGCGGCGCTTCTGAGTGCTACGCTTTCCGTGCTAGCAGGGACCCTGCACGATATTAGGCAGGTGTACCAGTTTCTTTGGCTCTTCAGTGTGTGTCATAATTTAATTAATAGTAAAACGTTAATAGTGCTAGTAAAGATAGCTGTATTAGCTAGGTGGGAGATACAGCGGCGTCTTCCTTTCATTGGTCTGGAGAATACTGCAGCCTAACAGTGAACACTTAAAAAGCAAACAAAGAGACTACTGTGGTACTGTCAGCGAGTTTCGTGGCGATAACTGCATGCGATCGTCTGCTGTGTTATTAGTTGGTTGATTAGGAGGAGGGGACCAAACATTGAGGTCATCGGTCCCATCGGATTATGTCGCGGAGGGGCAAGGAAATCGGCAGTACTCTATCAAAGGAACCATCTCAGCATTTGCCTGAAGCGATTGAGGAAAATCACGAAAAATCTAAATCAGGATGGCCGGAGGCGGGTTTGAACCGTTGTCCACCCGAAAGCGAGTCCGTTGTGATAACCACTGCACCACCTCTCTCCGTGCTGTGTTGCTGTCCGTGTTGCACTGGGATGGGAAGTTGCTCCTAGCGCTCAAAGGTATCGGAAAGGTCGACAGACTTGCGGTATTAGTAACCTTTTTAGGATAGGAACAATTACTGGGAGTACCTAAAACCCTAGCGGATTCTGTAGTATATCAAGCCATATCTCTTCATCAGGCATCAGAGAAGTGGGGTATAGCTGACAAAATTCAGGCACTTTGCTATCATACAACAGCAGGTAATACAAGTTGGGTAAATGGAAGCTATACAAATTTAGAAAAATTGTTCAGTCATGACCTTTTATAACTCTCTGCCATCATCACATTTTTGAATTGATCCTGAAAACCGGTTTCGACTCATTGCTGGAGGCAACTTCTGGTCCGGACATGAAAGTTTCAAGAAATTTAGAGTAACTTGGTCGAAAGTCGACAGTAACATTTACATAACGTTAGCAATGAAATACCTGATGACTGACAGTCTATTAATCTCGGATTTCTAGGGAACCAAGTTCCTTCGCAGAAAAAACGGCGAAATGATCTGCCTTGGCGGTATTTTAACGACTGGAATGTCATCTCGCATTCCAGGAGCTGTAAGTCATTCTAGGTGGATGGCAAAGGCTATATAAGTACTCAAGTTATACATGCTCCATTGTCATATCTTATATGGAGAACAACTCATGAAGAAGAATTTTACTTGGAAGTTGTGTACGTCCTAGCCTGGTTTTAGTCAACAGAATTAAGTAAGGCACTTTACCACAATTTCCTATGCACGAGTCAGCTGATAAATTAACCAGATTTTGATCCAGTAATCAGTAAGACTGCCAAAAAAAAAATTTCAAATCACCTCTGGTACGTAGCTGCAGAAACTGTGGCTTTAGCTTTGTGTGATGACTATGCCCCAACGAATGTCGAAGCAAATATAGCTACAGATACTTAAGAATTAGAAAAATGTGGAGAGGAAGAAGGAAAGAATCGAGTGGAAAGGTTAATTATACATAAAAATTATCTTTCTTCTTTTACCAATATTGACTTTCATATTTTGTACACTGGACTCGCATTCGGGAGGACGACGGATCAATCCCGCGTCCGGCCATCCTGATTTAGGTTTTCCGTGATTTCCCTAAATCGCTCCAGGCAAATGCCGGGATGGTTTCTGTGAAAGGACAGGGCCGACTTCCTTCCCCGTCCTTCCTTAATCCGATGAGACCGATGACCTCGCTGTCTGGTCTCCTTCCCCAAACAACCAACCAACCATAGTTTGTAATATATGTTATAAAAACTGTCTTCACGAGGTTCCCTGTCAATACCTATTTGCTCCACAAAGACCCTTCAATATGAGAAGACACGTCCCGTAAGAAAGCGCAATTCAAAAACTTAAGGAGATGGTTGTTGTGAATTAAGTTGCAGAAAGAGGTTCTCACAAACGACCAAACTATGAAACAATTTGTTTTACAGATTGTTGTTGGAGACCCGTACAAAATACCCACTTGCTACTAAATCTTCTCTTAGGAATAAATAATGTTCGGTGCTCGTTCAATCAAATTATCTTTTGGTTCTACAAAATGAATGTTGCAAAATGATTATTGTAGATAAGAAAGTGTTTCAGTTTGAAAATACGTGCATTACAGAAAGTAAATTTGATATTTCTTAAATTTTTCGTGTTGTTTTCTGAATTCATTAAATGATTTATTCAGTAATATGAATTAAAATAATAGTAAAGATTTGCTGGGCTTGATTGAATGTATCACATACATTACTCTCATGAAAGACAAGTATTCAGTAGAGATAAGGAAGAATACAATGCGTTTTAACGGAAATGCGTCTTTCGAATGCTATATTCCAACATCAAGACGTTTGAGGGTCGCTTAGAATTTTTTGAATTGAGATGAAATTTTTCACAGGCTGTTTCTTTGTCAATTTGACAAAGTGAGGAGAAGTAAAATTCAAACTTTCAAAAATCTGCATGGATCCTGTTACACACGTTTTATGAGCCCTTGGTTAGGCCTGTTGCTGCATATCATATGTATTCGTTACTGGGCAATGAATATTGCATGAGACTCCTAGCACCGATTCGATATTCCCTAAGACGTATTGGTACTATATGTCGTGATACAGCACTCGGATTCGTGTCCGACATCTTCGATTCCACCACTTCGTATAAAAGGGCCGAGTGGGCAACGAATGACGACCGGCACGTGCTGTCCCTGCTGAAGTCTGACCAAACCGGTAGTTTTCGGCAGCGAGTAACGACTATGTATCCCATTTCGTTAGTCTTGGTGCGACCCTATTCGGTAATGAGTAACGACTCAAGACACAGTCTCTGTCTGTAATACTTACCTAATTGTGTTAAACTTTTCACATACGATTATATCTCTTAATGAGCATATTGTGTCATCATTTTAAATTTTGCACTGTACACACTCGAAGAAAAATACAAATCACTGACCGATCCTATTACTGAAGGAGCACAAGGTCGCGTTGGGGAAGGGTAGGATGGAGAACGAATTCAGATGTACCCTTTTCTAAGGAAGCCTGCTACATTTGGCCTAATCGATTCTGGGAAACCACAGAGAACCTAAACATATGGGACCGGACGGGGATTTGAACTGCCTGCTTTCCCAATACCAGTGTATTGTCTTAACCACAGGGGGAACCGTCTCAGCTAGAGATTTATTGGTTTCCATGTGCATTGGTTACGCCACAGTGCCAACAAAGTCAGTCGGCAGGACTCATTGAATAAAGGAGCATACCTCAAGATGTCCAGCGCAGCTGTGGACGAAAACTTTAAGAACGGAAAAGTTTCATGGACCACGACCATACAACCCGGAAGATTGACCGAAAGCTAAGACATTCGATCCTGGAAGCCTTCATGTATGTCCAAAACTCGTTTGTGCTCTAGCACGTGCTGTGTGGGTATGGTGAAGTGTGTCCCTGTTCAGATGGCAGTCTCAGAAACATTTGCCTATAAGAATTTCAAGCAATCATTAGAGTTCGCGCAAAATAACGTGGCACCAGCGCAAAAAGGCATTCTAGTCGTGGACGAGTTCATCCCGTTGTTCCAGAAGGGTAGCCGCGTCAGTTGCCTTCGCCTGCCGACCTGCGTACTTCAGGCGCTCTCATTGCTGTCTGCATACTCCATAGCGTGGCAGCACAGTTCTTCATTGTTATCCACATGCGATTCTGTGCAGTGCCATTAAATTTTTATCAGAAGACCCAAACGAAGAAGCAAAAATCCCATTAAAAATTGTGCGTGAGAGGGCTGCAGGAACGGATAGCTGTTCCAATCACACCCTAGAGCAAGTGAAGAAAGGCGACGAAAACATAGCTACAGGCACTTCATTTCGTCGGGAAAGCTGCAGAAGAAGGAGAAGAAAATTTTATAATTAGGTAAAACTGACAAACAGGTTCTCAAAGGACTGACGGAGTTTTCATGTGACACATGTTTCTTATTTTATACTGTTTATTTCATAGAAAACGACTGCTACAGTAAAAGATAAATTAAAACAAATATCTGTCTCAGTCACTTTTATTTGCTTACCTTATGTGACGATCAGCAGCTGTATGAAATTTTATTCCATATCATTCACTGAATTTGAATTTCATGACATCACCCGCACTGCGTATAGACATGTTACCCAGTTGTGTCCAGGACAACTGATGTGATTAAATATACACTCAGTGAATAATTTGGAATAATATTTCATACAGTTGCTGATCATCAAATCATATGTAAATTTCATAAGCGGAGACAGGGATACAACGATAAAAATGGTCTCAAACCCATTTGGTGATGTTATTCTCCCTAAGCGGGAATCAATTATTGTCGCGAGCTTAAATGGAGATGTACATAATACTACGATATAAGGATGTGGATTGTGACATATGGTCGTTTGGGTAGAGCTGGAAAGCGTCCACGGAGAACTTACGTGATTAAGACGACCGCTCGCGATAAGCGGAAGATCAAGTTTCAAGTCCCAGTGCGCACAAATTTTCATATGCCGCATTTGGGTAATACATCTATAACCGCTGCAGCTGAAATCGTGAAATTGGCATTCAGCAATGATTTGAAATAACTTTTTTTTCTCCCATGACACTTGTCGAAAGCTTGCAATGTGATGTTCAGATGGATCACCTTATAATTTGTTTTTGCTGGATGTAGTCAGTTGTCTTTTTTGAACTTAATTTCGAAGATTTTCCAGCAGAAAGAACTGTGAGGTTCGTTAGAAATACATATTTTAATCGATAGATGGTATTTGTGGATAACATATGGTTGTCAGGTACGCAGCATGTATACCTGTTTTTGTTTTATGTTGCTTCCTTCTAGCAGCACATGGTCATACTTTGTTTGCTTAGGTTTTATTTTATTTATTTTACGCGTGTAGCGCAATACTGGTATATCAATAAGATAAAGAAATCAATTACTTACTAATTATCCATTTCAGAGACAATTTAGTAAAGTAAAGACAGAAAGTAATAACAGTAATAAGGAAGCATTTATATGCGCAACAAGAATTTATGAAATACAGACAGAAAGCAAGAAAAGACCAGCAAGATAATTCTCCATATTCCGTGGAAAGCCCATTATTCGGCTATTATCGCTGCTCTTTTGTTACCTACAGTAGGATCGCCATTAATACAGGTATCTGGCAGGTTCCTGCAGACTACCAGATGATGTTCTTACCGGTCACCACACTGGCAAATTTCAGCAGCTAATCTCAGCCCAGCTGCTGAAGCCCCATTTCCTGAGGATGACATAACGTCGTGACACCCCAGATCTGTCTATTCAGAGCCTTCAATGGAAAGTTTGGGCCTCCGGCTGGTTCCTCATTGACATTCGTTTGGTGTGCCTCAGGCAAAGAAACTCGACAAAGTTCCACTCGACGAGTTCTGGGAGACGAAGCACTTGCTGTAGTTGTCTGCATGAAGCTGCTTCTTGATCCGAGTCTTCGTCATTGAGGCTTGTGTTCAAAGAGGGGTATCTAGGATCGGTTTGCTGATGTTCGTCCTCCACTTCTGCAGCTGCTTTCCTGCGAATACTTGGTCATGCTATAGGCATAATTTGGTATAGTTTAGTGACAGGATTCGGTCATAGGTAGATTGCCAGCGTCCAGTCTCGTTCACAGCTGTAGGGACCTATTTGACATGTGCAGAATTTTGCCAGAAAGGTACAGAGTATTCCACTGCGGAGACACATAATGCCGGGGCTGATGTTTGAAGTAGTTTTGATTGAGGAATCAGGGTGGTTCCTGTAAGTTTACTGATGACGATATTCGCTGCAGATACTTGGATCTCTACTTGTTCCCAGCTACCCTTGAATATGAGGGTGCAGTCCATTTTTATTCCAATTGATGTTCTCTATTCTTTTAGCTTTGGTGGATGCTTCGTTTATATTGCCATTACTTTTGTAGATCTTCAGTGAGAAAGTATTGTTGTTTAACATCTGTATTTGTTGAACTAGCCTTCTCCCTGCAGCTTTGCTGTGTACGCATTCGATACATATATTGAAAGCATCTCCTCCTCTTCCCCCTCCGTGTCCACCTCTTCTTCCCTCTGTCTGTCCACCTCCTTCTCTCCTTTTTGTGTCCACCTCTGCCACCCTACTTCCCAACTCTGTCTGTCTGTCTGTCTCCTCCTACCCACTATTTCCATCTCTTCGTCTCCCTCTATTTGCCCATTTCCTGCACCCTCTTTCTAACCACGTCTTTCTCCCCCTCCCTCGAACCATATCTTCCACTCCCTCTCTCTTTCCATCTCTGCCTCCCCTTCTTCCTTTTCTACCTGTCCATTTCCCCCTCTACATCGTCCACCTGCCTCATATATCTCCTCTTCCTTCCATCTCTCTGTCCATTTTCTCCTCCCCCTGTTTATCCCCTCCTCTATCCATCTCAATCTGTCTCCAGCTACGCTCATTGGCACATGCAGCCCCTGCAATATGGTTCAATAAAGCAGACTGAAGCTACTCCCACAACATGCTTGCCAGGCAGGCCAGCCTAAAGTCAGAGTCCAGAAAACCATTTTTGCTCCTTGTATGTCGTTTCCTCTGTAAAATAGGTTGATTTGGCAGGCTGATACTATTGCCACACAACATGCCTCTTGTGCTGGGCACCCTATAATCTGTAGACTGCAATAAAAACATTTTTGCCTGTATCTGCTCCTGTTGGAGTTAGGGTGTTATACACTACTTAATGCTGATACTCATGAGGCCTGCTGTTTCTGTGCCAAATTTGGCAGAAATATATCCAGTGATTTGGTAGGAGATCCCGGACATACAAGCAGAAACACTGATATGTCCAGATTACTGATTGTACTGACAACCTATTAATACGTAGATGTGTGTTTGTGCATGGGCTTCAGCTTTCGAACTGAACCTCCCCTAACGTGCGGTGGTCATTCACGTGGAGCTCCCACTACTACCGTTGTCCACTCTCCGACCCTCGCCGGATTGCGCAGCTACGAACCAAATTATTTTGTACGCAGTTTACCGCTCGTGCTTTCTTCAGCAGGGGCCGACAATCTTATCGCCACACTTGGATGTCTCTCCTCCGATCGAAGACCGCCCAAGTCCCCATCTGGCTCCCTGCAGACTGCTGCGGTCGGTGATGAGCGTCAAACACCGCCCACCGGTGTCTTGCGCGATCAGAGGGACAGCGTTGCGGTGCCATTAGAATTGGAGATGGCCGCCTCGGGTCCCCGGCAGATTTGCATGCCAGATAGACGAGCGTTGGAGGTGGCGCCAGGCGTTCTAACAGCTTCCCACGACCGCGCAGCTCTGGGGACACAGACCTCTCGTGATACACTGTATGAACTTCCGCTGGTTTTCCATGGTTGTTTGATAGGTCACTCGGTGAAAGGTACTACCTCCAGAAAAAATGATACCATGGGAATAATATTTTCACGAATTTTCACACATAGCTGCCCTTAAGGGTTGAAATACATGATGCTCTCTTTGGGCGAGATGTGCACCGTTAGGGGGACGTGGAAAATGAACTAGATACAAAGGCGCACATACATCTGCATCTATAATCCGAAATGGTATGTGGCAAAGTGTACTTCTGGTACCATTATTATTCTCGACCGCGCTTCCCTGCTCTACTCACGAATGGCGCGTGGAAAGTATAATTGTAAATAAATTGCGGATTTTCGCGTTGTGGTCATTTAGCGAGACGTATGCGGGATTAAGTAATGTGTAGCCCTACACTTCACGGAATTCCTCTCTTGAAATTTCTGCATTAAATCTCTCCGTGATGTATACGCCTCTCTTGCATCGTCCTCCGCTTCTCTCGTATACATGCAGAATTTGTTTTTAAATGGGTTGCCAGGCTCGCTTTGGTCAGCCCCAATAAGA
Source organism: Schistocerca americana (assembly GCF_021461395.2). Classification (NCBI taxonomy): domain Eukaryota; kingdom Metazoa; phylum Arthropoda; class Insecta; order Orthoptera; family Acrididae; genus Schistocerca; species Schistocerca americana. The sequence goes on along the minus strand of NC_060125.1, from coordinate 348,377,863 downwards.
AGCAAATAAGACAAAAAATCTCCCCCCTCCCCCTCCCCCCCCTCCCCAAGGAGACGTCAGGCAAATACCATGTAACATCGACTTCAGCCATGATTATTCTTCCAATTCGGCGAGGAAGCAAGTCCATACGTTTCTACAAGTTCCCATATCCAGCCTGATGATAAGATCCCATCGAGCTACCAAGCGGTGAGGATGATGATCACTACGTTTCACCCAGCATTCCGCCATTATCTATGGGATTAATGTCTACTGTGTTAGTGTGCGAGTACGACAGGGTGCCTGCTTCGGCAAACAAGGAATGTATGCTTGCAGCCTTATGAACACTGATGTTGCCATCTTAGAAGACGCAAGTGTCCACAGCATATTCAACATGAAGATGTAGAAGACAGAGCAACATTTGGTCACCGAGAAATTTTCAGATATAACTCTTGGTTCATGTTCGCAGTAGTGAGTGTGTTGCCTCAAGGCATATGATGAAAAACGTCCCAAAACGCCACAGAACCACCAGCGTCCTGGAGGTACACCCTCCACACTCTGTGTTTAAAAGCCTAATTGGACCGTCAGCGAACTCGACACTTTTTATCATTTGAAAAGAGGCGGAATCATGAATGGTTGGACCACACTACACGCTTCCAGTCACGTACTGCCCAGTATCTGTGTTGTTTCGCCCAGTAAAGCCGTACAGCATAATGTGCCGCAGTGAGCAGCGGCCCTTTCTGGGGCACACGATTCCAAACTTGTGTTGCGTTTGATTCCCTTCGCAGTGTTCTTCTACAAACTCATTGGGCTGGACCTGCATTCTCTGTCAGCAGCAATTCCTGTCGGATTGGCAACCGATTGTCATTGACGAGGCCTGGCCGACGTCTATGGTTCCTCTGGCTTATCTACATGGTCCGGGCACATTAATGTGCCACTGACGATGTCGATGTGCAATAACCAGTCACAGACGGCAGGTCTTTCACAACACATGGTTCTTTGCCATGAAGTAACGTCATATCCGAGCAATCATCTTGATATTATCGAGTCCTGTCTTATGGGATCTCCCAACGCTTTTGTTGTGTCGCCAAGATCTCTAGTGAAGCACATCTTATTCCTTCTTTCGTTGAGGTCTTTCCTTTTCAACCTATGAACACTCTCGAGAGAATGTCTGTTATCGGTGTTTTTCGTCCGATAAACTCGTTCCTGATCTTGTCCACGAGACTGATTCCCAGCGTCCCACTGTCCACAGTTTTTTGTGTACATTGCAATTTATGAGCAGTTTGTGATAATGAAGAACTCAGAATGAGAGGCGAGGTACTGGCAGAAGTAAAGCTGTGAGGACGGGGCGTGAGTCGTGCTCGGGTAGCTCAGTTGGTAGAGCATTTGCCCGCGAAAGGGAAAGGTTCCGAGTTCGAGTCTCAGTCCGGCACACAGTTTTAATCTGCCAGGAAGTTTCATGAAGAACTCAGTCTTCTCGAGGATAGCCCAACTCAACTCTGACACCGACCAAGCCTTCGAATTCATGTCCACAGTTAGTGTAAATAACTTCGGAACTCCTTTGACTACTTGTTTTACAGGTTATGAGCTCTTCATATACTCTGACACTTATCGTTGCCTGTTTGTAAATATGATTCCATCCATACATACTCATTGGACTCGCATTCGGGAGGACGACGGTTCAATCCTGCGTCCGGCCATCGTGACTTAGGTTTTCCCTAAATCACTCCATGCAAATGCCGGGATGGTTCCTTTGAAAGGGCACGTCCGACTCCCTTCCCCATCGTTCCCTAATCCGATGAGACCGATGACCTCGCTGTCTGGTCTCCTTCCCAAAACAACCAAACCCGTACATACTCTTGATTGACACTGTCTGTAAACGTCTAGAAAGCCATAATTGCCAAAACACTATCGTCCTTTCTCTACGCCACACATTGCACCCAAAATTCACAACTTCACAGGCACTGTCGTAAAGTTCTCCTCCAGTATGTGCAGTTGCGAGTCACTCCAAGAAAACATTTTGAATTTCAAGCTCGTAGATCCACGATATGATTTACTTCCTCGTCAGGAACGATCATTCCTATTTTTACTGTCCCCTCTCACCCATCAGCAGTCCTCTGTAAACATTGCATGTGGCAAATCTTGAAAATTTCTCGGGTATTCAGCCGGGTAGTGTCGTCCAAAAGGCGCGATATTTCGGCAAGCCGACTTCTTGCCATCTTCAGGCGTTCTTGGTGTCTGTGGCAAATGTTGCGAAACGTTAGTCAGACGTAATGCGAGACGTTTGACTAACCGGCCTATCCAGGAACGCTTGCATGAGCCTTTCGGAGCTCTGGTGACCTACCTGAGGCCCACTACGGCTAATTAGGGAAGTCAAAGCTCATCAGCTAAGTACTGACCTCGGCCGGTTCAATGATTCGATAATTCTATCAAAAATAAAGCGCTCTTTCACGTCGCCCTTAGTGCATGCTCTTTCCCGTAGGGTTCGTAAGGAATATGATACAGATTTTATCATAGCTGCCATTAACACGAGAATCATTCTACATTTACGCTGTTCTTTTGATTGATTGCAACGTGAACATTATCGGATTTAAAGTTCCTTCTTTATGCAAACACTATGTTTTTCTTGTAATCCCGAAAATAGTTTCGGCGATAGTTCTCCGTCAGTGGGGTTTTCCCTTCTTCTATTCCTTTATTATTAATGCTGTGGCAAGTAAGGAATAGACAAAAAAAAAAAATAAACAGTGATGATGGTGAATTATCGCCGAACAGTTTGGGTGTAGAAGAAACATGTACATCAAGGGGAAACCACAAATCCTGCATAGCTTATAAAGAGCTATCAAGTGACGTTAAAAAGCGCACATTTTCGCTAAAAAATCACAATCTCGATACTTAAAACATGTTGTTAACACATAAGGGGCGATCAAAAAGTTTCTATTCGAAGGCCGCACAGTCCAGAATCGGTACACCAGTCAGCCAAAATCGCCGTGACCATTGAGGGATTCAACCCTACGACACACCATCTTGGTAAAACACCGTGACCTGCTGCACCTCCTCTTCCGAAAGGAATTGTCGACCCTTAAAAGCCTTTTTTATAGGTCAGAAGGCGAGATAATCGCATTCCACAACGATGGCTTTCGACAGACATTCTGCCCCATACACGTTCTTCATTCTCAGATGGATGTCTACTGGTGTTTGCCCTTGGGCAGCCAAGCAAAAATTAAAAGCACGTTGTTCCTGTTTGGGCGCATTTGGTAATAACTTCATAAAGGTTCATAGATGTCTATGCTTACATACTCGCATCGAAGTTGCGCTACATTACGTATTATACGCTGCAGCAATGGCTTGGAACGGAAAATTTTTCATCCCCCCTTACATAAACAAAACACTGTAACACTACTTCTGGAGCGTTTTTTTAATATGTTGAACTGTTTATGTTTATTTGCGGTGTCTGTATTCCCTATGATATATTACACAAAGGAAAGTTCCTTCGGGAGTCATCAGTTTACCACCCTGAAGAAAACTGTCATATGTCGGACGGAAGGTCTATTATGTTATTTAGAGGATAATGGCGGGGAAACTGATTCCAATCCTGTTTGTTGTCGTAAAATATTTATTTTTCCATAATTAATACTTCAACGACAGCAAGTGAAAACAGATTCCATTACCTCGAATAAGCCACTAATACACGCTTAAATAGATTTGTTACTATTGTGTACGTCCCCTAGAAGCAAGTAATTGGTAACACTAACATAAATGTTAAAACTGAGAATATGCCGTGAGGTGATACTAGTCTTATCATTCTAAATCAACACATAACATCGTACACCCATCGGCGTTACACACGGGTTCCCGGGTTCGATTCCCGGTCGGCTTGGGGATTTTCTCTGCCAGTGACTGGGTGTTTGTATGGTCCCCACCATTTCATCATCATCATCATCATAGTTTGTGAATGTGGCTAAAATTGGACTGTGTAAAGATTGGGACATTGACCGGGCCCTGAAGACCGCGCAGTTTGAGCGCCCCACAATCCAAACATCATCATCATCGGCGTTACACAACATAAAAAGTAACGGGGCTTATGACAATTTCTGCTTATACATGATGACAACACATACCATCCAAACGAAATGTCCTCACCAAAGCTGCCATTTTAGTGGTGACAAGAACTTGGTTAACGATTTGCTTCTCTGCTAAATGTTACCATACGATGGTGAATCTACTATAACTTAAAAGCTTTCTAATGCGAAAAAAGAATGACGCATAACTAGTTCACGTTTTTACTACAGTTATCCTCTGTCAACAACTGAGTCACCGTGTTCAACAAGTACCAGTTGGACAAAATAAACTTTTTTTTTCTAGTATGACGTGCCACAGATAACACGAGCGACGGAAGTCCACTCACTCAGTTATGGAACTCATATCTAAAAGGATTTTTCAAAAATGTGGTATCACCAACAGGAGTAGCGCAGCGTTTCGAATCTGCGTCTGGATGTCGTGTCTTAGACTTGCTGTCGTTTCCCGAAGTATTTTCAGCGATTGCCAAAATGTACCTTAAACAGGCCACGCAGCTTCTTTTCCACTTCAGCTGAGCTACTGATGAGTGTCTAACGGCTCCTCTGTAAGGGAGGGAGGGGGGTGTTCGTTGGTGTTGCTGGCTCAAAATATTCAAGAGTCAGTCGAACGAGGGATTTTGTAAACGACTTCCTTATGTCTTCCTTAGCAATATACAGAATTACGGTGAAGACATGTTACCTTTACTGTTAATGTTAGTGTTATTGACTTACACTTGTCCTATGTTTACATTGTAGGGATCACAATAATTTTAAAAATTTTAACGGATTACTAATTTCGGCTTGCCGTTGCCGTTAGCAGATCTATTCATTTCTGCACATCGGTGCTCTGTCAGTGTGTCTGGGAGTACATTGTCCTCTGTTCCTGACAGGGGCGAGTGTGTCCAGTCACATTAATGAGACCACCGCCTGCGTTCGATGTCCAGAGACGGCAGATGGCAGCACTAGCAGTGGAGGGAATATAAAGCGTGTCGGTAGAGGGGGGGACGCGCAGAAGTAGTGCATTGGTTGTAGTAATGCGGTAACAGAGCGTTCTATCTGACGTCCAAAATGGCATGATGATTGGCTTCCGGCATGGGTGGAAGTATTTCTGAAACGGATAAGTTTCTAAACGCGTGCCGCTGCAGTCAAAGTGTAGCGTGCATCGCAAAATGGCGCTATCCAAAACCGACCCCTAGAGAACTGTGGTGCACCACAGGCCTTGCATGAAAGGGGTGAATGGCGGATGAGGAGATCTATGGGGGAGAATAGTAGTGCAACTGTTGAACAGCGGAGCGCACTCATGAACCAAGTGGCTACGAACAGTGGCTCCCCGACAGCCGTTCAGCGACAGGTGCTGCGTTCGTGCCTCCGCAGCAAGCGCCTAGTTCATGCACCCATGCAGACTGCTGTTCATCGGTGTCGAGGGCTGGAATTTGCACCCCAATAGTACAACTGGACGCCCACTTAGTGGTGGCAGTTGGCCTTTCCAGATGAACCACGTTTTATGCTTCATCGGGCAGATGGGCGTTGGCGTGTACGGTATGAAGGGTCTGAAAGCAAACACCATGCAATAACACCATGCAATAATCGTCGGAAGCATGTAGGCCGGATGAGAGAGCGTTATGGTCTGGGGAATATTTTCGTGAAATTTCCCTGGGTGATCACGTCATTCTGGAAGGCACACTGGATCCACACAAGCATGCACCTATCCTAGGGGCCCATGTCCACTGCTATATGCAGTTTGTTTTTCCTCGGGACGATGGCAGGAAAATGCAATGTCACACAGCTGGCGATGTACGTGCTTGGTTCGAAAAGCACCAGTATGAGTTTACCGTACTCCCGTGGTTACGAAATTCGCCAGATTTAAATCCAATCGAGAATGCGTAGGATCACGTCGACAGGGCTGTTCGTGCCATGGATCAGCAACCGAGAAAAACAGCGCAACTCGCCGTGACACTGGAATCAGCATGGCTCCAGATCCCAGTCGGTACCTTCCAGAACTTCAGTGACGCTCTTCCTGCACCTCCGCGCTGCAAAAAGTGGTTATCCAGGCTTCTGACAGATGGTCACATTAATGTGAAATATAGAAATTTTTGGTAAGGACTGTGGGACCAAACTGCTGAGGTCATCGGTCGCTAGGCTTACACACTACTTAATCTAACCTACATCTACATCCATACTGCGCAAGCCACCTGATGGTGTGTATCGGAGGGTACTTTGAGTACCTCTATCGGTTCTCCCTGCTATTCCAGTCTCGTATTGTTCGTGGAAAGAAAGATTGTCGGTATGCCTCTGTGTGGGCTCCAATCTCTCTGATTTTATCCTCATGGTCTCTTCGCGAGATATACGTTAGAGGGAGCAATATACTGTTTGACTCCTCAGGTGAAGGTATGTTCTCGAAACTTCAACAAAAGCCCGTACCGAGCTACTGAGCGTCTCTGAGCGTCTCTCCTGCAGAGTTTTCTACTGGAGTTTACCTATCATCTCCGTAACGCTTTCGCGATTACTAAATGATCCTGTAACGAAGCGCGCTGCTCTCCGTTCGATCTTCGCTATCTCTTCTATCAACCATATCTGGTACAGATCCCACCCACACTGGTGAGCAATATTCAAGCAGTGGGGGAACAAGTGTACCGTAACCTACTTCCTTTGTTTTCGGATTGCATTTCCTTAGGATTCTTCCCGTGAATCTCTCTGGCATCTGCTTTACCGACGATCAATTTTATATGATCATTCCATTTTAAATCACTCCTAATGCGTACTCCCAGATAATTCAGAGAATTAACTGCTTCCAGTTGCTGACCTGCTATATTGTAGCTAAATGATAAAGGATCTTTCTTTCTACGTATTCGCAGCACATTACACTTGTCTACATTGAGATTCAGTTGCCATTCCCTGCACCATGCGTCAATTCGTTGCAGATCCTCCTGCATTTCCGTACAATTTTCCATTGTTACAACCTCTGGATACACCACAGCATCAGCCTAAAGTAACTTACGCAAGACACACTCATGCCTGAGGGAGGACTCGAACCTCCGACGGGGGGGGACCCTCACGAACCGTGTCGAGGTGCCCTAGACCGCACGGCTACAACGTGCGGCTCACATTAATGTGATTCTGTAAGTCGACCCAGAGTTTGGCGGACGGTATTTTCGGCTATCGCTATCATCCCGTTCCTTCTAATCTTAGCAGCTGTTCAGTACCTAAGACATGTTTCACGGTATCGAAGATGATCCCGTGCTCATAGCTCTTGTGGTCTTCCTTTTAGAGCCCGTGTTTACTGGACATTCTTGCTTGAACGATCGTTCCTACCATATTCCCGAATGTTGACCACTCCTCCTGGGACACACTGTTTATTTCCTTTGCCCGCAGCGCATCAGACGGCATCCAGGGTCGCGGTGGGCAGTGCTCACAGTGGTTTGGATCACGATTGTTTGCAGCGAGGTGTTGCTACATTCTGTGGCAGCGCTGTACTGGCGGGTGTGGAACGGCTGCTGTCGACGAGCCGAAAGCCGGCGGTATTGTTTTCGTGCGGTCCGGATTAAACCCTTATCCGCTGTCTGGTGGGACGCTTTTGCCCTGCCTTGTTTGCGGGACTGTTTTCGCTGCGGCTTGACGGCGATTGGCACAGTGTGACCAGCGGCCGAGGGCACGCGCGCGTTCCGACATCCAGAAGAACCCTTTTGCCCTCTCCTCTCGTTTTACGCTGCGGAGGGAGCGCGGGCACGTTGCGTGCACACACACACACACACACACACACACTGCCGTAGTGCGTACTGCGCGGCGAGGCGGAGAAGGCGTAAGAGAAAGAGGAGAAGTGGCGCGGAAAGGCAGGAGGGAACGGGAAAGAGGGAGAGCGCGACACGCAACTATTGATCAGAAGCGGGATGCACGAGGGTCGCGGCCGCCTCTGGTTGGGGTTGCTCGTAACGAGGGACGCAAACAGAGCGGCCGGCCGGCCGGCAAGCAGGTGGCCCGCTCCGGTGCGACGCCAGCGCCATTCCCTGCGTGGACCGGCGGGCGCACCTGTCTCACCTTTCCGTCTGTCGGCATACGCAATATCTGTTCACTTCCGTCCAAAAATGAAATTCTTTCCGTGGCAACGCTTATTTCTCACTTATGGCGTAAGTTAAGGTACAAGAAACTGGAGGGAAAAATAAGGATGAAAGGCTAAGAACGAAGTGCGGAGATTCAAAAGGGTGGAAGAGGCAGATGTAGTCTATCGTTTCTGTTGGTCAATGTACGGGGTGATTCCGTGATGATACAGACTTTCGGAGATAACAGAGAACGGTAATTGTATCACTTTGGGGTAAGGGACCCTGCTATGGAAACGACCGTGTCGAAAGTTACTAGCGAAAATCGTTCGGATACTTCTGACGGTGGAATACATGTACCGGTGGTACACCGAGCGAGGTGGCGCAGTGGTTAGCACACTGGACTCGCATTCGGGACGACGACGGTTCAATCCTGCGTCCGACCATCCTGATTTAGGTTTTCGTCATTTCCCTAAATCGCTCCAGGCACGTGCTGGGATGGTTCCTTTAAAAGGGCACGGCCGGCTTCCTTCCCCGACCTTCCCTAATCCGATGAGACCGATGACCTCGCAGTTTGGTCTCTTCCCCCAAAAACAACAACAAAATGTACCGGTACTAGTGTTCAAATGGTTGAAATGGCACTAAGCACTACGGGGCTTAACATCTGAGGTCATCAGTCCCCTAGACGTAGAACTACTTAAACCTAACTAACCTAAGGACAGCACACACATCCATGCCCGAGGCAGTTTCAAAATGGTTCAAATGGCTCTGAGCACTATGGGACTCAACTGCTGTGGTCATCAGTCCCCTAGAACTTAGAACTACTTAAACCTAACTAACCTAAGGACATCACATACACCCATGCCCGAGGGAGGATTCGAACCTCCGACCGTAGCGGTCGCACGGTTCCAGACTAAAGTGCCTAGAACCGCTAGGCCGCACCGGCCGGCTTGGGCTCTAAAACGCATGGATTAAGAGCTATGGGTACTTGTCCGTAGACGTGTTTCACAGATGTGAAGATTAACAAGTGCTCTTTAGGTATACCTTCTTGGAGTCGAAGATTACTAGACATACTTTCTTGTTTTGGTCCACACTACCTCCTCTGAAAGTTGCCTACCTTACAGTCTTAGCAACAACAGTACCGGTACATGTATTCCTCTGTGAGAGGCGTCAGAACGGTTTTACCTTATAAATTTCGACCAGTCATTTCTGGAGCAAAGTCCCTCACCTCATATTAATATATTTACCCGTTTCCATTATCCCTGGAAGTACGTAACATCGTCACGGCATCACACTATATACACCGAAGAAGCACTGACGGAGGTGAAAGAAAGGTTCACGAGTGGACTTAAAATTCAGAGTGAAAGGATCTCCGTGGTAAGTTTCAGCGACGAAATTACCATCCTCAGTGAAAGAGGAAGTGTTGGAGGATTTGTTGAATAGAATAAACAGTCTAATGAGCACACACTGTGTATTGTGTGATAGTCGAAGAAAGACGAAAGAAGTTTCAGAAAAGAAATGGGGATAAACTCAATTTCGAAATTGGGGACAAGGAAGGAGAGGAAGTGAAGGAATTTTGCTGCCGTGGATGCAAAATAACACAAGGCGGGCGAAGCAAGGACGACATGAACAGCAGAGTAGCACAGGCAAAGCGGATATTCTTAGTCAAAGGAAGTATACTTGTATTGGACATCGGTCTTAATTTGATGACATCTCTGAGGATGTCCACTTGGAGCACAGCAATGTGTGGAAGTAAACAGTAGACTGTGGAGAAACGAGGAAAGAAGAAAATGGAAGCTTTTGAGATATGCTGCTGCAGAAAGATTTTGAAACTTAGGTGTCCCGATAAGATAGAGAGTTAGGAGCATATTCACAGAATCGGAAAGGTAAAGAAAATGTGGAAAAACTGACAAGAAAAAGGGACAAGATACTGAGACTTATGTTAAGACGTGAGGTTGCTAGAGACAGCTTGATGTGCATAAAAACTGTAGGATAAGACAGAGACTATAATACACGTCAAATAATTGACGAGGTTGTGTGTAAGTGCTACTCTGAGATGAAAGGCGGGACGCATGAAACTAGTCAGCAGAAGATTGATGATCCCAGAACGGTGATGTAAACCTTATTGTATTGGAAGTGCTTGCCCTGTTTGCGTTCTTGAACATCTACATCTGTACTTCGTAAGTTACCTTCGAGAGCTTAGCGGAGGGTACTACAGGTATGACTGCCATCCCCTTTGTGGCGTAAGTAGGGTATGGCAGCCAAGGTGCGTGCATGGGTGCGAAGTTTTGTGACGAACGGGAAAAAGAGGAAGGGTGAATTAGGAGGGCGAAGAAGAAGAAGAAGAAGAAGAAGAAGAAGAAGAAGAAGAACTGCATTGGTTGGCACTAAATTCGTTCTAGATAATACCTTTGTTGCTGCCCAGGTCTCTTATTACAAATCTAAAGACTCAAGATCGATTCCCGACTGGCCAAAGACTTTTTTTCTGTATGTCAGAGTGGCTGCCACCGCTGGATATATTTCTATATTTGTGGAAAAAAGTAGTTCGGACTCCACTTCGAGATATTCTTTGGATATATTTCTATATTTGTGGAAAAAATGTAGTTCGGACTCCACTTTGAGATGTAGGTCCGCCTTCAACTGCCTGCTTGGCCAAGTTCTCTCTTCACAGGAATAGTGGAACCATAAACCTCCAGGACCCGGGTTCGATTCTTGGCTGGATCGGGGATTTTCTTCTCTCAGGGACTGGGTGTCGTGTTGCCTTCATCATCATTTCATCCCCATCCGACTCGCAGGTCGCCCAATATGGCGTCGAATGTAATAAGACATGCACCAAGGCGGCCGCTCTGCCCCGTAAGGGGCCTCCCGGCCAATGACGCCAAACGCTCATTTCCATTTCCAGTGTACAATGTAACCAGCAAATTCACTTTTCCATGATACACAGAATTTTTCCAGCATGCTTATATAGTTTCCCAGATATCATCCACATACCATCCGTTTAATGGTGGCGTAAAATTGTATAAGTTATACTTAGTTCAAATGCGGGAGGACTGAATTATCTCAAATCAGAAACTGTCCATGAGATCTTTTCAGTTCCATCCTTGATTGCTGGAAGTAGTAGAAGGAATGTGGAAGACTCAGTAAAATACGTTCAGTAATTAGCCTAAGTCAGACCAAAGCGCCAAACAAGAAACAAAATACATATAGTGTGCCGGAATGACTTTTACACTGATCGGCAAAACATTATGACCACCGACCTACAGTCGATATACATCTGTTCAGGCGATAGCAACGTCACCTGGCGAGGAATGACTGGTAGTCGGACACACGCACGGCGCATGTAGTATTAATAAGCGTACTGTTCGTGAATAGAATGGGGAAGGTGCGCGAGCTATCTGAGTTTGACAGTGGGCAGATTGTGATGACCCGGAGACTCGGCGCGAGTATTTAGGAAACTCCCAGGGGAACAGCTCCTTGGCACCTGTACTACGGGACGCAGACGAGCTGGTGGCGGTTCCATTATGCTCTGGGGAACATTCGCGTGGGCATCCATGGGTCCAGTGGAGCTCGTGCAAGGTGCCATGACGGCCAAGGAGTATCGTACACGGGCTGCAGACCACATGCACCCCTTCATGACGATCATGTTTCACGATGGCAGTGGCATTTTTCATCGAGGAAATACGCCATGTCACAAGGCCAGGAGTGTTACAGAGTGGTTTGAGGAACGCAGTGGCGAGTCCGAATTGATGCACTGACGTCCCGACTCGTCGGATCTGAACCAAATCGATCACTTCTGCGATGTGACTGAACGTGGCGTCAGAGCTCATCGACCCCCTCCCCGGAATGTACGGTAATTAGGTGACTTTTTTAAGCAGAACCATGAACCATGGAACTTGCCGTTGGTGGGGAGGCTTGCGTGCCTCAGCGATAAGATAGCAATACCGTAGGTGCAACCACAACAGAGGGGTATCTGTTGAGAGGCCAGACAAACGTGTGGTTCCTGAAGAGGGGCAGCAGCCTTTTCAGTAGTTGCAGGGGCAACAGTCTGGATGATTGACTGATCTGGCCTTGTAACACTAACCAAAACGGCCTTGCTGTGCTGGTACTGCGAACGGCTGAAAACAAGAGGAAACTACAGCCGTAATTTTTCCCGAGGACATGCAGCTTTACTGTATGGTTAAATGATGATGGCGTCCTCTTGGGTAAAATATTCCGGAGGTAAAATAGTCCCCCATTCGGATCTCCGGGCAGGGACTACTCAAGAGGACGTCGTTATCAGGAGAAAGTAAACTAGGGTGCTACGGATCGGAGCATGGAATGTCAGATCCCTTAATCGGGCACGTAGGTTAGAAAATTTAAAAAGGGAAACGGATAGGTTAAAGTTAGATAGAGTGGGAATTAGTGAAGTTTGGTGGCAGGAGGAACAAGACTTTTCGTCGGGTGAATACAGGGTTACAGAAGAATGCTGAAGATTAGATGGGTAGATCACATAACTAATGAGGAGGTATTGAATAGAATTGGGGAGAAGAGGAGTTTGTTTCACAACTTGACTAGAAGAAGGGGTCGGTTGGTAGGACATGTTCCGAGGCATCAAGGGATCGCCAGTTTAGTATTGGATGGCAGCGTGCAGGGTAAAAATCATAGAGAGAGACCAAGAGATGAATGCACTAAGCAGATTCAGAAGGATGTAGGTTGCAGTAGGTACTGGGAGATGAAGAAGGTTGCACAGGATAGAGTAGCATGGAGAGCTGCATCAAACCAGTCTCAGGACTGAAGACCACAACAACTTGTAAGCAGATTGGCGCCAGCTCTTTCGGTGACCTATCGAGGCCTCAATGCCAAGACGCGTCGCTGCTGTTTTCCATGCCAAAGGTGGACATACCGGCTGTTAGGTAGGAAGTCATAATGTTCTCGCTGGTCAGTGTACATCTTTTATCACTATATTTCTGACATGAGAGGTACAACCGTGCGGTTTGCGGAATTATGTTCACATACACCTTAAGTTTTAATACCCGTTTAACAGAGTACTGTTTGTGCGCCATCCGTAGCATACAAGATATCTAAGCGACAGCCAGGCCGGCCGGAGTGGCCGAGCGGTTCTGGGCGCTAGTCTGGAACCGCGCGACCGCTACGGTCGTAGGTTCCAATCCTGCCTCGGGCATGGATGTGTGTGATGTCCTTAGGTTAGTTAGGTTTAAGTAGTTCTAAGTTCTAGGAGATTGATGACCCATTGTGCTTAGAGCCATTTGAACATCACTCCACGCGTTTACCTCTGGACTCTTGCGTACAATTTCCATTCTAATGTGGCGGTTCTCAGAGCCCTATATCCTCACATTGTGTCGGTTTATCTTCCCGGTAATATGAAATTAAATTTCGTCCATGAACAGATAGTCTGGGATCCCGTTGATGCGACTCAGAATCTCAGTTGCAAATGCTTTGCGCTTTGGCCTGTCTTCAGGTTGATGCGCACGCAGCAGCTGTATCTTGCGGGCTTGGAGGTTCAGTCTCTTCTGTAGCACACTGTGCACCGTTCTTGGTGGTAATTGTAGCTGTCGAGGTGCTTGACGGATTGATTTGGTTGGGCTCTGGATAAATGCCAGTTGCATCAACACCGATAGAGTCGATGTTGGTTGCACCTGTTCCATATCTGCATCACTCATTCTCGGATGCTCAGAACTTACCCTCTTCATGACACTTCAGGATTCCTTGAACCTCTTATATCGTTGTCTGATGGTCGAACGTGGTGCTGGTGTGCCTCTGCAACGTGTCCGGAAGTTCCACTGAACCTGAGCGTCAGATTTTTTTCTCTATCAGCCTTTCAACAGTGGGCCATTTGCTGGAGGAGTGACCATTTTCGTTAGTAAGTAACTTGAAAAAAAATCCTTTGGAGATGTGTGAACATTATGACTAAAACCGCACCTTTCTGCCTATCCCCATATCTGAAATACGCGTAATCAAAGTTGTAAAAATCATTTTGGAGCACCCTGTACCAAAAGGCAGGAAGCGTAGTGATGTGTTCATTTTCCTAAATTACGAATAGACAGGTAAAATAAATAAATGCGCAGCAACAAGGAAATTTTATTAATTAGCACTAATTGGTGCTAGTCACAGTCGGAAGTGCTGAAAGTCCGAGTTATAAGAATGTTTTCTAAAATGGTAATATGAAGCTGTAATTAGCAATATAACAACCATTGTATGCAGCGGATCAATAAAAATTAGATGAACTGTCTTTCCTGCTGGCCTGTGTATATAGTCTGGGATCGACTTCCAAAACAAACGTTTCATCTGCGTTGTAGACCTGTGACAAAGACAGATTTCCCTCTTTTTGAAACAGACTTTCGTTCTTTACGAAATGATTCACCGCTTACAACGTCTGCAGTTAAACTCTCCCCACCCACCTTTCTGTTGACTTATTATGCCGATTATGGAATGAATAACCATTCGCTACTGGCCTTGAGAGCTTTTTGGACAAATTTATCTGCAAATCTTTCCTCTGCCGCCTGCAGTTCGACTGGTCTTACAGGAACCCCAACAGGTAGTTCTTCTTTGTACCAAGCGTACACAGACAGCAACATTATTGATCGTTTATTTTGGTCCTGTTCGAAATTTTTGATTTCCAGGTAGTTCGTCTTCTTTTAACTGATAGTCCGAAGATTTATTGCGATTTTTTTAATGTCTTAAAAAATTTACTTAGCAGTGCGAAACTCTGGGCGGAAGCATCGGCTTGGATTTTATGAAACACTCACATATTACGTTTTATACCTAACGGTTGTCCGCTCCATGTAGCTCAGTGGTCAGCGCGACGGACTGTCAATCCTAAGGGCTGGGTCGGAGATTTTCTCCGCTCAGGGACTGGGTGTTGTGTTGTCCTAATCATCATCATTTCATCCCCATCGACGCGCAAGTCGCCGAAGTGGCGTTAAATCGAAAGACTTGCACCAGGCGAGCGGTCTACTCGACGGGAGGACCTCGTCACATGACATTATTATTATTATTATTATTATTATTACCTAACGGTTTATATCCACTCGTAACATTCATATTGGTTATTGTAGTGTACTGGGTGTCCATATGAAACTTCCCTGGTTTCCAGCTGTGATTCAAGAAAAGCCATGACACATAGGCGGTTGTTGTATGCGGCAAAATTTAAAGTGACCCAAAAACTTTTCCGCGGACTCCTTTCGCCTTTCGTAAGCCGTAAAGTGTCTAGACGACACACTATGTGAACCTATCTTCTGCAGAGGTCGCCAAGTTCACATTTAGGCGAGGCAACACAGTGTCTTTCAAATTATCTAACAGGAAGAAATCTAGTGGGGCTATGCCCGGAGGTCGCGGTGGCTACTTGGTTGGTCCATCATGTTCTGTTCATTACTGTGGAAATGTGCGGTCCAGGGTTTCAGTAACATGTAAACTCGAGTGCAGTGACACATTATCCTGCTGGAAGATCACATTTGTGTGAAGGAGAAGCTAAGGGACAGCAGATTGCTCAGTCATATCCAGATACATGGTTTCTGTGATTGTTTGCTCTATGAACAAAAATGGTTCAACTGTGCTGTCTTTCTTCAGCACCCGCCCTACATTTATCTTTTCGCTGTCTCTGACATGATCCCGAAAAAAACCGCTCGACCGCTGCGGTCGCAGGCTCGAATCCTGCCTCGGGCATGGATGTGTGTGCTGTCCTTAGGTTTAAGTGGTTCTAAGTTCCAGGGGACTGATGACCTCAGATGTTAAGTCCCATAGTGCTCAGAGCCATTTGAACCATTTTTTGATCCCGAAAAAGGTGAGGGTTTTCCGAAGCTTAGATGCGAATGTTGTGCCAGTGAACCGTCCCATACGTGTGGGCACGTTGCTTCGTCAGAGAAAACGCCATTTCATAGGTAGTTGTGTTTTTGCCCTCTCCAGTCCGACATATCAATAGGAAATTCGTGGCGCAGCTGCAAGTAGTTTCGCTTCAGTGCTTGCTCAATTTGAACTTCGTAAGAGAGCGTGCGAAGTCATTTATGCAGTAGCTTGTGAACTGTTGAGCGAGAGATGTCTAGCTCTCGTAATGCTGACTTTAATGGGCTTCCTTGGACGGAGTCCCCGATGTCTACCATTTCATCAGAACCTGTATACTGTTAGTGGGTCGGTACTTGTCATACCGTGCCTTAATCGTCGTTACGTCTGGTGACTCCCTTTGGGCCGCAGGTTCGAATCCTGCCTCGGGCATGGGTATGTGTGATGCCCTTAGGTTAGTTAGGTTTAAGTAGTTCTAAGTTCTAGGGGACTGATGACCTCAGAAATTAAATCCCATAGTGCTGAGAGCCATTTGAACCACTTTTTTGACTCCCTTTGAAATCCACATCGGAGAATTTGCTTTCGACAACAATGGGTGATTTCTTTCCCACAAACCACACCACGCATTGGGCTCCCTCTTGAGGTGTAATCATTTCTGGTAGTTATTTGGCTTCTGGAAAAAAGAAACTAAAGGAGTCATTTAGAAAAAAAATCTGTACAAAACTTTTTGAAGTACTTAACACGATGCCACAAACCACAGTTATCTGTGTGTCGTAGTATTTTTTAACTCCATCTGGTAATTGGGAAAGTTTCATATTGACATCGTGTATTGTACGACACTTTAGCAATCTTCAAAATTTAAACGATCTCAGAGATGGAATTTAACACAACTCGTCATGCGGGTTCTAGCAAACGAACTGAGCATACTGTGACTTCTTTGCGTGCTTGTTACCAACAATGATAGATACACTATTCATTGTCGGCCACTTCCAAAGCGAATGGGAAGGGAGGGGATGCGTGCAATACTAATAGGCATTATAAAAATGGATATGTGTGTGTGTGTATGTTCCACATTTTCCCATAAACCACTGGACTAATTTCAACCAAACTTGGTACACTTATCCCCTACCGTTAACCATCAATCGTGGGGGTAATAACCACCTCTCATAGTTGAGGAGATGCATGAAAAATGTCGCACCATGCATAAGGTTGTAATACATTTATTCTTTACTACTAAGACACTCTTACATTCGAGTCAACTTACGGAAATCCCGGAGACCTGGTAGCGCATTTTGACAACTTTCAGCAGCAAGCGCAAACGCCTATAGGCGAAAATACTCGCGTCTGTAGCGCTGCGAAGAGGCGTTACCATAGAGACGTTTACAAAATCGCTTTTTAGGCACGCGAAGCGGCTGCACCCAGTGTCCAGGAACTGTTTTGTAATTTCAAACGTGGTTTCACAAATGCATGGAAATGAAAATTTTTCGGTATTACACCACAATCACAGTTCATTTTTTTTGTTTCAAATAGAAAATTGGGAAAATGAATACCCAAGGAAATTTAAAAAAGTAACTCATATTATCGCGAATCCCTAATTAGTGAAGTCTGAGTTAGTGAGGGCGGAGTCTGTTAGGACAGAGGAGGAGACGCGGTGTGGAGCAGCCATTGTACCGTGATGCGCATAATGTTTCCGCAATACAATTACTGTCGGCTGGCGGCAGTGGCGCCTGTGGGTTGGCAGCCCTGCTCGGCTCCCCCGGCACGCCACGCCAGGCGTATGCTCTTTATTGACACTCTGGCGGTGCCCGATAGCACGGCGAGAGTCGGGCAGCCGTAACGAAGGGGCGAAGCGCTGTCGCGAACTTGGCCGTCGCTCGCTCCTCCTGCAGGTGACTCCGACGGTGGTCCGGCCTCAGGACCTCGCTGTCACTGCTCGCTACGCCTCGCCGGCTGGCAGCTCGCCACTCTGCCAAGCTTGCTGCCAACACGCAGCCGTACGGCGGCGAGGCTTCCAGTTCCCGTCATACTTTTCTGATTTTTGACGCTCGCTACTAGGTACTTCACTTTTGAGTGTTTGACAAATCGTAGTAAAAATTGTCGACGTTGGTATTGCATCTCCGATTGATTCCAAGAGGCCAGACGGGGTGGCCGAGCGGTTCTAGGCGCTACAGTCTGGGTCCGCGCGACCGCTACGGTCGCAGGTTCGAATTCTACCTCGGGCATGGATGTGTGTGATGTCCTTAGGTTAGCTAGATTTAAATAGTTCTAAGTTCTAGGGGACTGATTACCTCAGAAGTTAAGTCGCATAGTGCTCAGAACCATTTTTGTCATCACCGAGGTATTGGGAGGTTCAAAACGAAGACCAGAAAGGGGAAGATTGTCATTATGGTTTTACTTTGCAATTCAGCTTACAGCGTTTGTTATTATATTATTGTTGTGGTTTTATTGGTTTGGCCTACTGAGGACCACATGAAATAACGTGTGTCTTCTTTCTTTTCTCCATTCTCTCCTTCCGTAATTTTTCATTCGATCCCTGTGATTTCTCTTCTTCCTTCTGTCCATATTCCAGCTGCCCCTTTCTTTGTTTCCTTCTGGAAACTCTTGAAACTTTATGCTTTTGCACTGAACTTCTTTCTCCTATTTCTTCCTCCGTTATTTACATTTCCCCCGGTCTGCTTTAACTTCTTAGATCCACATAATTGATGTTTTTCTCACATCTAAATCTACATACATACTCCGCAATCCACCATACGCTGCGTGGCGGAGGGTACCTCGTACCACAACTAGCATCTTCTCTCCCTGTTCCACTCCCAAACAGAACGAGGGAGAAATGACTGTCTATATGACTCTGTACGAGCCCTAATCTCTCTTATCTTACCTTTGGAGTCTTTCCGCGAAATATAAGTTGGCAGCTGTAAAATTGTACCGCAGTCAGCCTCAAATGCTGGTTCTATAAATTTCCTCAGTAGCGATTCACGAAAAGAACGCCTCCTTTCCTCTAGAGACTCCCACCCGAGTTCCTGAAGCATTTCCGTAACACTCGCATGATGATCAAACCTACCAGTAACAAATCTAGCAGCCCGCCTCTGAATTGCTTCTATGTCCTCCCTCAATCCGACCTGATAGGGATCCCAAACGCTCGAGCAGTACTCAAGAATAGGTCGTATTAGTGTTTTATAAGCGGTCTCCTTTACAGATAAACCACATCTTCCCAAAATTCTACCAATGAACCGAAGACGACTATCCACCTTCCCCACAACTGTCATTACGTGCTTCTCCCACTTCATATCGCTCTGCAATGTTACGCCCAAATATTTAATCGACGTGACTGTGTCAAGCGCTACACTACTAATGGAGTATTCAAACATTACAGAATTCTTTTTTCCTATTCATCTGCAGTAATTTACATTTATCTGTATTAAGAGTTGGCTGCCATTCTTTACACCAATCACAAATCCTGTTCAAGTCATCTTGTATCCTCCTACAGTCACTCAACGACGACACCTTCCCGTACACCACAGCATCATCAGCAAACAGCCGCACATTGCTATCCACCCTATCCGAAAGATCATTTATGTAGATAGAAAACAACAGCGGACCTACCACACTTCCCTGGGGCACTCCAGATGATACCCTCACCTCCGATGAACACTCACCATCGAGGACAACGTACTGTGTTCTATTACTTAAGAAGTCTTCGAGCCACTCACGTACTTGGGAACCAATCCCATATGCTCGTACCTTAGTTCGGAGTCTGCAGTGGGGCACCGAGTCAAACGCTTTCCGGAAGTCAAGGAATATGGCATCCGTCTGATACCCTTCATCCATGGTTCGCAAGATATCATGTTTTTGGCTTTCTTTCAGGGAGCCGAAAATTATTTTTGTTATTTTATCTAGTGTTTTTTGGTGTCCATAGAATACGAAACTTCTCTTCCTCATTGCGTCTAACATTAGTTCCAATCTATCAAAACCTTTTTTTTATCACTTCTTAATTTCCAGATACCATTGTCATATTTTGGTTCCAAGATTTTCCCGATTATTTTCCTTTCCTTCTAACCTATTTCACCTAATTGTTTAGCATTTTTAACGAAAGCCATTTTGAATCATGTAGGCATTCTGATCTAATGGCGGTGTTGTAGAGCCGGAGTTTCGCATTTGTAGAAATAGTTTACTTATTATGCAGGTTTTGTGTTAATTGAAAAGTCACTTCCATTTTCCTTGGCCTTGTTGAGTTAGATTTTTTGTCCAAGGCATTTGTATTAGTCCTCTTAGATATTTAAAGTTTGTAGCCTTTTTGATTCTTCTATAATCAATTTCCACCTATTGCGGCGCCTCCTTCCCATCTGCCATATGCTCTGTTCACAAGACATACATAGGGCCGCTTTTGAAGCTACCTCTTGTACATTTATCTGCATTGTTGCATCTTCTATAAATTCAGCTAAGAAGCCAAGATCTCATGCAAAAGCCAAACAGTCAGTTCTCAGCTTATAGACTTGCATGTCTGGATCAACACACATCAATGACGATTGACAGTCGCCAAAGTTAATTCAAATCAAATACGCTAAATGCGGAGATCTTGGCATCAGCTGTGTTAGACATAGATGTACTATCGGTTAGTGGCATACACACGTCATCCAGACATGCAAGTAAATATTACGTGCCGATGCGAACAAAACACGATAATATCATGCGTGTCGATTCGTTGTAGCCTCGTTCCCACGGTGTGGAAATACAGAGTAAAACTGCAAGCCTTAAGTGATGGATATACGGGGCTATGGTATAGGGATGTAGAAAGTGTGACATGTGCAAGTTTGGGTCAGTCCGAGAGCTATGCTCGGACAGCCGAAGTGGTCAAGACGACCACTAGCGATAAGCGGGAAATCCGGGTTCAGGATGTACTAACACATAGTACATCTCTATCACAGCTGATGCCAAGAGATTCGGATTTAGTTACTTTATTTCTTTAATTATCAGATTATCACCTTTTCTCTCAATTATGATTTTTTAAAATACGTTCCTATTCTGTTATTTTCCTCCATTTCCTGATTATTTTTTCTATTAGACAATTGAACAGCAGTGAGGGCAGTCCTTGTCTCACACCAGTTGTGGTCTCAAAAGCCTTAGAGGTTTCAACTAAAAATTTAATTTTGCATTTTGCATTTGTTAGTATATCTTTTATGACTGCCAGTTGCAGACTCTTGTAAGGTATTGAATAACGTTTCCTTGCCAATCGAACCATAGGCTTTCTTGAAATCAAAAATACAATTTACAAACAACTTTTTGGCAGTTTAAAATAAATTTACAATGTTCGCAATCGATTTTAAACAGTTCATAATAAATTTTCAGAGTGACATCGTCAGCGTAATGCTCTTTTGTACTCCAGGCAGCAGCATGTGTTACGTTGCTTGCTTGTCTTGGAGGCCTCTGTGTTCCATTGCGTGACGAACGGGTCCATGGACAACATACAAATTCATTAATTTATCCATGTTAGCCATGGTTCTTTGATTTCCGTGGATGTGGCTTTAATTACTTCAAGAACTAGAATGACCACTTGTATTATGTTACCTACTGAAGGACACGTTTAAGGCTTTCAGCCATCTTCAGCATTTATATCATAATCAGTATAACGTTTTGTTGACTGCATTTTAAATGCTGCAAGTATTCTATTCTGTATTTCTTCAAGAAATAGCAGTTTATTATTTCGTGTGTCCTTCGCTCCTCTGTACACTTTGGTCTTCATCCAACTCCAGAAATAAAGATCAGCGGTGACGGTCTTGCCAAATAATGATACCACGAAGAATCCTTTGTATAATATGATTAGAATGCTGTCTCATACATAGTGTGTGTTCAACCACTCTAGAGATAAATTGTATCCCGCCTGGCAACGGAAGGCTCTGTAGCTGTTCAACAACCGAGTTAAAAGTGTAGTTACTCCTGCCCGCCACTTCGTGCTCTGAGTAATTGATTATTTACCTGCCAAAACTTCTTTCAGTATAGTTAACTCTGTACCCACAGGATGGGGTGGAAAACCACCCGACCGCCCTATTTGCCTTAGCGGGCTTGTGCGATGTAGCTCAGGTCTCATCCCGAGCTAGTATCGTTATAACCCGGGGCGCTCACTGTACTTGAGGGATCACCTGTTCCGTGGTACGTACTACCCGGGATGGGATTCCACCCGACCTTGCTGTTAACGTCCTTCCAATCCACCTTTTAGGCCAAGGGTTAAAATTATTTTCACGAAAGTGTCTCGGTTTTTCTTCAACTTTTTGTTCTACGTATGCCTCCGTCGTGGAGGACTTTGAAATGATATATTGTCAGTGCATGTTTTGAGCCAGTCAGTAATAAGTGACCACCTCTTTCTGCTCTCTGAGAAATCTGTCGTAACAAATGGTTACGTAATGAGTATGTGGAATGTCAGTTGGCCGAAAAACTGCACCGTTCATCCAGTTTGTATGAAAGAAGAACGAATGGGCGCATGAGAGAGAGGTATATCTAACATCTGTTGCAGTGTACCATAATATATTTTAGCTCGAACATGACGACTTTCGACAAGAAAGGGAAGCGTCGTCTTCCGTTGAAACACTGTCCTCCATTTTTACGAAAGGTATCTTGAAAATAATCGACTAAGGTGAACATGTAGACATTTTTTCCCTAACCTGCAAAAAGCTACGTTCTCGACTGATAACGAAGATAAAATCGTCTGAAGTACCACTTCAGCTGTGTGACTCTGTCGAAGGAATTTTCTTTGTTCGATAGAAACGAAAGTGGCGGGGGCGTGCCCTGAGAAGGCTTGAAAATACCGCTAAGTGGTATTCAATATGTTTTAAAAGATTTATAAGGCACGATCAGCAGCAAGCTCAGATTGTATGCTGTCTTTGTTCGTGTATACAGGAAACTATCACCAGTCGATGATTGTAAAGAAATGTTTAATGAGGGAAACGCTGTTGTCGCTTGTTCTATTGAACTGCAAGTATAATTAAATATATATAAACACAATCTGATATACATAATAAAAACCGAGCGAGGTGGCGCAGTGGTTAGCACACGGGACTCGCATTCGGGAGGACGACGGTTCAATCCCGTCTCCGGCCATCCTGATTTAGGTTTTCCGTGATTTCCCTAAATCGTTTCAGGCAAATGCCGGGATGGTTCCTTTGAAAGGGCACGGCCGATTTCCTTCCCAATCCTTCCCCAACCCGAGATTGCGCTCCGTCTCTAATGACCTCGTTGTCGACGGGACGTTAAACACTAACCACCACCACCACCACCACCACCACCACCACCACCACCACCACCACATAATAAAAAAATAGGTTAGTGTCTGAATACGTCATCAGTAGCCCGCCCGGCTTCGCCGCTTGGTGTAACGCGCTGCTTCCCGAGCGGGAAGCCGTGGCGGTACCCGGCACGAATCTGCCCGGTGGACTAGTGTCGACAGCCTGTGGATGTTTTTAAGGCGGTTTTCCATCTCATCTGCCTCGGCGAATGCGGGCTGGTACCCCTTACCCCGTCACAGTTACACTATGCCGGCGATTGCTGCGCAAATACTGTCTCCACGTACGCGTACACCGTAATGACTCTACCACGCAAACATTTGGGGTTACACTCGTTTGGTATGAGACGTTTCCGGGGGGTCCCACTGCGTGCCGAACCGCACAATACCCCTGGGTGCGGTGTGGGGAGGCGGTGGGGTGAGTGGATTGCTGTGGCCTGTTGTGATGTTGTGAATCACTGAGGGCTACGGCGGGCACGAAGACTCTCCGTTGTTTCTAGGTTCAAAATGATTCACATGGCTCTGAGCACTATGGGACTTAACATCTGAGGTCATCATTCCCCTAGAACTTAGAACTACTTAAACCTAACTAACCTGAGGAGGTCACACACATCCATGCCCGAGGCAGGATTCGAACCTGCGACCGTATGTTTGTAGGTCCTCAGTTCAATAAACACACACACATACACACACGGCCGGCTGAAGTGGCCGTGCGGTTAAAGGCGCTGCAGTCTGGAACCGCAAGACCGCTACGGATGTTTGTGATGTCCTTAGGTTAGTTAGGTTTAACTAGTTCTAAGTTCTAGGGGACTAATGACCTCAGCAGTTGAGTCCCATAGTGCTCAGAGCCATTTGAACACACACACACACACACACACACACACACACACACACACACACACACCACCACCACCACCACCACCACCACCACACCACACACACACACACACACACACACACACACACACACACACACACACACACACCACCACCACCACGCGCGCGCGCGTCATCAGTGTACACTATTGAAACCTGTCACATTTACATCTACAGTGTGTTTGTCTACAAATGACCACAGTGGTTTAAAGGAAGTCGGGAGAGATAATTTGATGTAAGCACATGTGGCCCATCACGTCGGGAAACTACCATAAATTGGTCAACAAAAACTACACTCCTGGAAATTGAAATAAGAACACCGTGAATTCATTTTCCCAGGATGGGGAAACTTTATTGACACATTCCTGGGGTCAGATACATCACATGATCACACTGACAGAACCACAGGCACATAGACACAGGCAACAGAGCATGCACAATGTCGGCACTAGTACAGTGTATATCCACCTTTCGCAGCAATGCAGGCTGCTATTCTCCCATGGAGACGATCGTAGAGATGCTGGATGTAGTCCTGTGGAACGGCTTGCCATGCCATTTCCACCTGGCGCCTCAGTTGGACCAGCGTTCGTGCTGGCCGTGCAGACCGCGTGAGACGACGCTTCATACAGTCCCAAACATGCTCAATGGGGGACAGATCCGGAGATCTTGCTGGCCAGGGTAGTTGACTTACACCTTCTAGAGCACGTTGGGTGGCACGGGATACATGCAGACGTGCATTGTCCTGTTGGAACAGCAAGTTCCCTTGCCGGTCTAGGAATGGTAGAACGATGGGTTCGATGACGGTTTGGATATACCGTGCACTATTCAGTGTCCCCTCGACGATCACCAGTGGTGTACGGCCAGTGTAGGAGATCGCTCCCCACACCATGATGCCGGGTGTTGGCCCTGTGTGCCTCGGTCGTATGCAGTCCTGATTGTGGCGCTCACCTGCACGGCGCCAAACACGCATACGACCATCATTGGCACCAAGGCAGAAGCGACTCTCATCGCTGAAGACGACACGTCTCCATTCGTCCCTCCATTCACTTCTGTCGCGACACCACTGGAGGCGGGCTGCACGATGTTGGGGCGTGACCGGAAGACGGCCTAACGGTGTGCGGGACCGTAGCCCAGCTTCATGGAGACGGTTGCGAATGGTCCTCGCCGATACCCCAGGAGCAACAGTGTCCCTAATTTGCTGGGAAGTGGCGGTGGGGTCCCCTACGGCACTGCGTAGGATCCTACGGTCTTGGCGTGCATCCGTGCGTCGCTGCGGTCCGGTCCCAGGTCGACGGGCACGTGCACCTTCCGCCGACCACTGGCGACAACATCGATGTACTGTGGAGATCTCACGCCCCATGTGTTGAGCAATTCGGCGGTACGTCCACCCGGCCTCCCGCATGCCCACTATACGCCCTCGCTCAAAGTCCGTCAACTGCACATACGGTTCACGTCCACGCTGTCGCGGCATGCTACCAGTGTTAAAGACTGCGATGGAGCTCCGTATGCCACGGCAAACTGGCTGACACTGACGGCGGCGGTGCACAAATGCTGCGCAGCTAGCGCCATTCGACGGCCAACACCGTGGTTCCTGGTGCGTCCGCTGTGCCGTGCGTGTGATAATTGCTTGTACAGCCCTCTCGCAGTGTCCGGAGCAAGTATGGTGGGTCTGACACACCGGTGTCAATGTGTTCTTTTTTCCATTTCCAGGAGTGTATTTACCCTACAACGCATCGCGGTGTGCGAGATTTTCAGTATTTTCTCGGTTTTTACGCGCGTATTATTATTCCTAGAGAAAAAATGGGCTATACGTCTTCTGCACACTCATCCCCACCCCTGTGATAGGTAGGTGGTTCTTACCCTTTCATCGATTCTTTCTAGACAGTAAGCGATACGTGTACGAAGTCTGGTTGAAACCGGTCCAGTGGGTTAGGTTGAGATGGGGATCGTACATAGATACATACTTACTTACGTAACTCCGTTTTTATATTATGTATATATTAGTAAAATAGCAGAGCGGAGATTGAACCCAGCCCCCAGTAAAGGTCCCCAAATATATCCGCGGAGCATTATGTGGCATAATTTGCGTCGCGTGCACGCACATCGCCAAGTGTTCCGGCCGTGGGGGTCAGCATTGACTTCGCGCATCGCCACGGAAGCTCCGAGGCACGGAGGAAAGGAACGTTTCAAGTTGAGATCAGTTGACTTTTATATATTTGATATTTAGTTTTATGAGGTGCTATGCACTCAGGTGTCTGACAACAGACTGTAGCCTGTTGTATATGGCTGGCACATAACCTTTTCGCTGTGTATTCATGCTGCCGTCTGAGTACAGCGCTAGAGTGTGCCTGCAAATATTTCATGCATTTCTTCTATATGTAAGTTACCGAATAATGATTAAGTCTAAAGTAAGTCTGTGATTACCAGAGTGCTAATAAACTATTATAAAGGATTAGATCTTATATTTGATCGTAATGATGTACATGTTGAGTTTGGAACTCAGCGTTGCATTCAAAATTCGACATAAAAAATAAACAACTAAGTAAATAAATAAATGAATAAAATTGATTCCCAGCACGAGAAAATGGTTCAAATGGGTCTGAGCACTATGGGACTTAACATCTGAGGTCATCAGTCTCCTAGACTTAGAACTACTTAAACCTAACTAAGCTAAGGACATCACACACATCCATGCCCGAGGCAGGATTCGAACCTGCGTCCTTAGCAGCAGCGCAGTTCCGGACTGAAGCACCTAGAACCGCTCGGCCAAAGCCGCCTGCAGCACGAGAAAAACTAAGCAGGATACTCAAAACTACACGGTCAAATCACATAAAAGTAACCACCCCCTGTGGTCGACGTCAACGTTCAATAACCGCTCACAGAATACCGGTGGCAACACTAGCAGTGGAGTTTGTATAAAGCGTATCGGAAATACGTGGCAAACAGTGCACTCGTTGTAATGCGGAAACGGAGCGATTTAGCTGACGTCCAAAAGAGCATGATCATTGGCATTCGACCTACGGGTGGAAGCGTTGCCGAAACGGCTGTTTGTAAACTGTTCGTGTGCCGCCGTCTTTAAAGTATCCCGTACGTGGCAAAGAGGCGTTATCCAAAACTGGCACTGAGGTAACTATAGTGCACCATGGGTCATAGGTGACATGGGTGAACGATGGCTGCGGAGCTGCTTACGGACGAATAGCCATGCAACTCTTGGGCAACTGACCACCCAGATGAACCAAGAGCTTACCAACAGCGTCTCATCAACGACCGTTCAGCGAACGTTGGTGCGTATGGGCGTCAGCAGCAGGCGCCTTGCCTTGTTAATAATAAGTCCATGCCCCCCTGCGGGTTCGGGGGTTAGAATAGGCCCGCGGTATTCCTGCCTGTCGTAAGAGGCGACTAAAAGGAGTCTCAAACGTTTCGGCCTTATGTGATGGTCCCCTCTCGGGTTTGACCTCCATCTATCTAAATTATTCCGAAGAGCGAGCCAATTGGGGAAGGGCACCTTACATGGTGCACTGTATCCTTCGTGCAATTAGACCTATAGCCGTCTTTCTCGTCGTTGCCATGGTGTCCCGCTCGTTTTCGATCTCTTGGGCGAATACCACGCTGCCCTCTGCAGTGTTTCTTTTAACTGTGACGACGACCTTGGCCATTTTTGCACCTAAGATCCAGCACGGTAGCCAGTCCGTTGTGGTGGGGTCGCCATGTACCCTCTTGGTTGTAGCCCCCTGACAACACAGGGATCGCTCTACTGATGCCTGCGCCGTTCACTCCCCACGTATGCCAAGGAGTAGATGCCCATCCCCGTGGGGCATCAGGACTCCCGGCAATGGCCATCCTGCCAGGTGGCCTTTGCTGTGGCTGGGTGGCGCCCGTGGGGAGGGCCCTTGGTCGGAGTAGGTGGCATCAGGGCGGATGACCCGCAATGAAGCGTGGTACATCATCTCTCGCTGGTGGGCCTCCACCAGCAGTCTCTAAGCGATCGAGGTCTAACCTCAACGTGAAGAAATTGGATCAGAGATCGTTTCCCTCCCTAGCTACTCCATGGGAGGAACGACTTGCTAAAGAAGGCAGTGGAGAATATTCACCCCGGTACCTCGTGTGTACGCGGGTTGATGGAGAATCTTTCATGTCGACCAAGCCCCAGTTTTTTGTGGAGCATTTAGAGGACAAGTTCGGGGAGGTGGAGGGCCTGTCCAAGATGCGCTCGGGTTCTGTGCTCATCAAAACGGCATCCTCTGCCCAGTCACGGAGGTTGCTCAATTGTGACAAGTTGGGGGATGTTTCAGTTACCATCACGCCGCATAAGAGTCTCAACATGGTCCAGGGTATTATATTCCACAGGGATCTTCTTCTGCAGTCCGACGATGAATTACGCGCCAACCTCGAACGACGAGGTGTTCACTTCGTCCGGCGCGTCCATCGGGGTCCGAGGGATAATCAGGTAGCCACCGGTGCCTTCATCTTGGCCTTTGAGGGTGATGTCTTACCCGAAAAGGTTAAGGTGATGGTTTACCGTTGTGATGTGAAACCATATATCCCTCCTCCGATGCGGTGTTTTAAATGCTGGAAGTTCGGGCACATGTCATCTCGCTGTACTTCCAGCATCACGTGTCGGGATTGCGGACGTCCTTCGCATCCTGATACTCCATGTGCTCCGCCTCCCATTTGTGTTAACTGTGGAGAACACCATTCCCCCTGCTCACCGGACTGTCGGATCTTCCAGAAGGAAAGGAAGATAATGGAATATAAGACCCTGGACCGCCTGACCTACACTGAGGCAAGGCGGAAATATGAGCGGCTACATCCCGTGCCCATGATATCCACCTATGCCGCTGCTGCACAAGCAGTCCGATCCTCTCCCGTGTCGTCACGTACTGCTGCCTCTCAGCCATGTCTCAATGCACCGGCCCCCTTGGTTGTTGGGGGCACTTCGCCCACTGTTGCTCCACCTACTCCAGGAGCAACACCACCCCAACCATCCGGGACATTCGTCCCCCCTTCCCAGCCGGAGAAGCGTAGGGCTTCTTCGGCCACTCCAGCCAGGAAGGGGTCCCTTGGGGCCCTCCCTTCCCAGGCTTTGCCCAGTGTCAAAGCGGATACCCGCAACGTTTTGAAACAACAACCGGTCGCTGGTCATAGGGCTTCACGGTCGTCGTCCGTCCCTGAGACTGACCCAGTGGGGCCCTCCCAGCCAGACCCTCCCAAGGCAAAGCGTGCGAAGCCGTTGAAGAAAAAGGCTCCCAAGCAACCTGACATTGCGGTGGCACCTGTCCCACCGCCACCCTCAAACTCTGCGTCTGAGGACGAGGTGGAGATCCTGGCGTCCGCTGAGGACCTCGATCTCGCCAGTCCCTCCGGCGCCATGGAAAGCACTGGCGCAGGTGCTCACTTGGAGGCAGCAGGTGACCCAGCGGCGTAATCTGCCTTCCCAGTCCCGTCACGCCTTTCCCAGCCATGGACAACACCATCCTCCAGTGGAACTGCAGCGGTTTCTTCCACCATCTAGCTGAGCTCCGCCAACTTATCAGCTTTCACCCTTTCTTCTGCATTGCTCTCCAGGAAACTTGGTTTCCAGCAATGCGAACCCCCGCCCTCCGTGGCTATCGGGGTTATTACAAGAACCGAGCAGCTTATGAAAGGGTGTCTGGTGGCGTCTGCATATATGTTCATCACACTCTGCACAGCGAGTCTGTCCCTCTCCAGACGGCTTTAGAGGCTGTCGCTGTCCGCGTGTGGACGCCACAGGCTGTTACCGTCTGCAGTCTTTACATTCCACCGGATGGTGATGTCTCGCAGCACGTCCTGGCTGCACTGGTCGCCCAATTGCCGCCACCTTTCTTGCTATTGGGCGACTTCAACGCCCATAACCCTCTATGGGGTGGGTCCGTGGCAACAGGTCGAGGCGCCATCGTTGAGCATTTATTGTCGCAGCTCGATCTCTCGCTGTTAAATGATGGTGCCTTCACACACTTCAGTGTGGCGCATGGCACCTACTCCGCCATTGACCTTTCAATCTGTAGCCATAGCCTCTTACCATCTGTCCAATGGAGTGTGCATGACGACCTGTGTGGTAGTGACCACTTTCCGATCTTTTTGTCACTACCACAGCGCCACTGTTCTGGGCGCCCTAGCAGATGGGCTCTGAATAAGGCTGACTGGGACTTGTTCTCCTCCACTGCCGCTTTTGAGCCTCTCTCTACCGATGACATTGATGCGGTGGTTCAATCGGTCACCACCGGCATCGTTACTGCCGCCGAATCTGCCATTCCCCATTCCTGTGGGTCCCCTCGGCGGAAGGCTGTGCCTTGGTGGTCGCCTGAGATCGCTGAAGCGATTAAAGATCGCCGGCGGGCGCTCCAGCGTCACAAGCGACATCCCTCCTTAGCGCACCTTATCGCCTTCAAACGGCTGCGTGCGCGGGCCCGCCTCCTTATCCGCCAAGGCAAGAAGGAGTGCTGGGAGCGGTATGTGTCCACCATTGGCCTCCATGTTACTCCCTCGCAGGTCTGGGCCAAGATTCGACGCGTCTACGGCTATCGGACCCCTGCCAGCGTCCCTGCGCTCTCACTGAATGGAGCCGTTTGTACCGACTCCGACGTCATTGCAAATCGCTTAGCAGAGCATTTTGCTACGAGTTCCGCTTCTGCGAATTACCCCCAGGCCTTCCGCTCCATTAAAGAGCGGCTGGAACGTCGGAGCCTTTCGTTTCGCAGCAACCACCCGGAATCTTACAATGCTCCATTCAGTGAGTGGGAATTTCGCAGTGCCCTAGCTGCTTGCCCTGATACCGCTCCTGGGCCAGATGGCATCCACTGTCAGATGCTGAAACACCTTTCAGTGGACTGCCAGCGGCGCCTTCTCGATCTTTACAACCGTCTTTGGGTCGAGGGGGAGTTTCCGTCGCAATGGCGGGAAGGCATTGTCATCCCCGTTTTGAAGCCTGGAAAGAACCCTCTGGAGGTGGACAGCTACCGTCCCATTAGCCTCACCAACGTTCTTTGCAAGTTGCTTGAACGGATGGTGAGCCGGCGCTTGAATTGGGTACTGGAGTCTAGGGGCCTTCTGGCTCCATCTCAGGGTGGGTTCCGTAAAGGCCGCTCCGCCGCCGACAATCTGGTGAGCCTGGAGTCGGCCATCCGTACTGCCTTTTCCCGCCGTCAGCACCTGGTCGCTGTCTTTTTCGACATGCGGAAGGCGTACGATACGACGTGGCGTCATCACATTCTTTCTACGCTCCATGGATGGGGTCTTCGGGGTCCTCTGCCGATTTTTATCCGCAATTTTCTGTCGTGTCGTACCTTCCGCGTGCAAGTCGCGGCCTCGTATAGTTCCTCCCACGTCCAGGAGAACGGTGTGCCACAGGGTTCCGTTTTAAGTGTCTGTCTGTTTTTAATAGCCATTAACGGTCTTGCTGCGGCCGTGGGAAACTCTGTCTCCGCTTCCCTGTATGCTGACGACTTCTGCCTTTATTACAGCTCTCCCAGCCTTGCAGCTGTTGAACGTCAGCTACAGGGCGCTATCCGTAAGGCGCAGTCTTGGGCTGTAGCCCATGGGTTTCAGTTTTCGGCAGCCAAGACCCGCGTTATGCATTTCTGCC
The DNA here is from genome assembly GCF_021461395.2 of Schistocerca americana. NCBI lineage: Eukaryota > Metazoa > Arthropoda > Insecta > Orthoptera > Acrididae > Schistocerca > Schistocerca americana. The sequence continues at coordinate 348,346,270 of NC_060125.1, read as the reverse complement.
GGCGCCGAACAGTCCATCCTGAGCCGCGGCTTTATCTTGCCGACGAACTCCTTGCTGTGGTGGAGACCCACAGGTTTTTGGGGGTGGTTTTTGATGCCCGGTTGACTTGGCTGCCTCATATCCGGCAGCTGAAACAGACGTGTTGGCGGCATCTAAACGCTCTGAGATGCTTGAGCCACACCCGCTGGGGCGCCGACCGCTTTACCCTGTTGCGGCTCTACCAGGCGTTAATCCAGTCCCGTCTGGATTATGGGAGCCTGGCTTATGGCTCAGCATCCCCATCTGCGTTACAGGTGCTGGACCCAATTCTCCACAGCGGGATACGCCTTGCCACTGGTGCTTTCCGCACCAGCCCCGTGGACAGCGTACTAGTGGAGGCAGGTGTACCTCCCCTGCGGTTCCGACGCCAACGTTTGCTGGCCGCTTATGCTGCCCATGTTCTAAGCTCGCCCGGGCATCCAAATTATCGTCTCCTGTTCCCGCGGTCGGTCGTCCATCTGCCAGATCGTCGGCCCCGGTCTGGTTGTACAATAGCGGTCCGCGTCAAAGAGCTTCTCTCTGGGCTTCAGGTTTTTACTGTTCCACCTACTTTCCGGGCTACTTTGCATACACCCCCATGGTGTGTTCGTCGCCCTTGCCTTCGGCTGGACCTGGCACAGGGCCCGAAGGACTCAGTCCCTCCAGAGGCCTTCCGCCGCCGCTTTTATTCTATCCTGGCCACGTATCAGGGCTCTGGTATTGTCTACACTGACGGTTCGATGGTTGCTGGTCGTGTCGGGTATGCGCTCACTCTAGGGGACCGTTCCGAACAACGTTCCTTGCAGGATGGCTGCAGCGTTTACACTGCTGAATTGGTCGCCATCTTTCGTGCCCTAGAGTATATCCGCTCCTGCTCAGGTGAGTCCTTCGTTATCTGTAGCGATTCCCTGAGCGGTTTACGAGCTCTCGACCAGTGTTTCCCTCGTTCTCGTTTGGTGATGGCTATCCACGAGTCTCTGCATACTCTCGCCTGTTGCGGCCGCTCTGTGGTCTTTGTGTGGACCCCCGGTCATGTCGGTATCCCGGGTAACGAACATGTTGACCGCCTGGCGAAAGAGGCCACCAGCAAGCCATCTCTGGACCTTGGCCTCCCAGAGACTGATTTGCGGGCAGTCTTCCGCCGCAAAATCTTGGCGCTATGGGACGAGGAATGGCGCGAACTGCCATTGTCCAATAAACTCCGTGCTGTCAAGGAGACGACGGCTGTGTGGCGGTCATCCCTGCGAGCCACTCGCAGGGAATCGGTAGTTCTTTGCCGGCTCCGCATTGGCCACTCCCGGCTGACACACAGTTATTTACTGCGCCGGGAGGACCCTCCTGTATGTCGCTGCGGGGCGGCTTTGACAGTGGCCCACATTCTGTTGGCCTGCCCCCTTTTAGCTGTGGTCAGGCAGACATTTGCGCTGCCTGATACGCTCCCTGCCCTTTTAACAGACGACTCCACTATGGCTGACTTAGTTTTACGTTTTATTCGGGCAGGGGGATTTTATCATTTAATCTGAGTGTTTCTGTTTTATTTTTGTTTTGTGTCGACTCTGGCCTTTGGCCTATGATTTTACACTGATTTTTTAATGTGTTTCTAAGTGGTTGGCTTTTCCTTTTTTATTTGTATGGTCGGCCAACCACCGTTTATCTCTATGTGGTTTTCGTTCGTTTCGTTTTGTCTTGTCTTTGTCTCAGTCTCTCCTGTTCTGTATCGTCTGTGATCTCTTCTGTTCCTCGTTTTTGTTCTCTGTGGGTGTTCTATGTCTTTGGAAAAAGGGACCGATGACCATGGCAGTCTGGTCCCTTTAATCCCCCAAACCAACCAATAAGTCCATGCTGACTGCTGTTCCTCGGCGACGGAGGTTTGGAATTTGCACGCCTGTACCTCAACTGGACGTCCATCGAATGGCTACAGGTGGCCTTTTCAGATGAATTACGTTTTATGCTCCATCAGACAGATGGTCGTTGGCGTGTAAGGCGTGAAACTTCTGAAGGCAAAGACCCTGCAGCAATCGTCGAAAGGATTCGGGCCGGGGGAGGGAGCGTTATGATCTGGGGAATGTTTTCGTGCCATTCTCTGGGTGATCTCGTCGTTCTGGAAGGCACAATGGATCAGCACAAGTATGCATCTATCCTTGGGGACCATGTTCACCCTACATGCAGTTTGTTATTCCGGGACACGGTGGAATGTACCAGCAAGACAGTAGGACGTGTCACACAGCTCTCAGTGTCGTTCGACGAGCGCCAGGATGAGTTTACCGTACTCCCCTGGTCATCAAACTCTCCGAATTTAAACCCAATCTGTGGAACCACCTCGATCGGGCACCGAGCGAGGTGGCGCAGTGGTTAGCACACTGGACTCGCATTCGGGAGGACGACGGTTCAATCCCGCGTCCGGCCTTCCTGATTTAGGTTTTCCGTGATTCCCCTAAATCCCTCCAGGCAAATGCCGGGATGGTTCCTTTGAAAGGGCACGGCCGACTTCCTTCCCCGTCCTCCCCTAATCCAATGAGACCGATGACCTCGCTGTCTAGTCTCCCAAAACAACCCAACCTCGATGGGGCTGTTCACGCCATGGATCCTCAGCCGAGAAACGTAGCGCAGCTGGCCAGGAGTGGACATGGCTCCACATCCCTGTTGGTTGCTTCCAGAACCTCACTGACTCTCTTCCTACACTGTCCGCGCTGCAAAAACTGGTTATTCAGGCTTTTGACAGGTTTTTCGCCTCAATGTGATTGGACAGTGTATTTGCTGATACTTCCGCTACCATCGTATTGGAATTCCGTTTGGGAAAAGGCGTTTGGCTCCCAGAACTGTGTAAGGCTTTTCAATTGAATACTTCGGTTACTTGTTGTGATTTTCGGTGCATCTTCTCATTTGGGCTAACGATGCAGAGTGGGTCTTCTGCAGACCTTCCCGCTGCATAAAAATCCGATGCGGTCACCGACACTCGAATCCGCAGCTCTTTGCCAGTACCTCTTAGGCATGCTAATCACTAGATGTCGAAGGTGACTAACTAACAAACTTTCATTAATAGACTAGAAGAAGCCCTTTCCACGTGGTTTGTAGGTGTGCCACGCAGATAGTGACATCTGCGGGAAAATCGTGATTGATGTGACGTGCAGCACGGGACAGTCTGTGGTATCACGTCTGGACTCGTGTCCTGTATATTGACGGACTGGTGAACACGGCATTAATGTCTTCTGCCTGAGTTAGGGATTTTGAAAATTTGGGGGTTTTGATTAATGCCTTTTGTTATGGTTCTAAAGTATGTGTGTTGAATGTTGTGAACCCTGAACTGGCGGGTGAGAGTGTTTTTGGGATGTTTGTAATTGACCTGGAATGGCTGTGTACCTAAGGATGAAATGAGCTGATGAGTTGCGTTTTCTGAATTTGTGATTGGGTTAGTTGTATGACTGTAGAGATGGCGAGTTTTTTTGTTCCTGTGAATGAGTGTATTCGGAACAAGCTAGAGTGCGTCAGTAATAATCCTGAAAGCGTTGTTTTGCACTATTTGTAACTTTCGTATGTTAGTGTCTGTCGCAATGCCCCAGATCTCACAGTCATAAAGTATAGCTGGAAGGACCGCAGTCTTCCATATACGTAACGTAACTTAGGTGGTCAATCCATCGCCATTTAGTAATGGTTATAACTGGTGCAGTCTACAGTTACAGGCGTCGGGTATGTGTGTATTCCGAAAGAGTGTGAGAGGTTGCCATCGAATTGAAGGATGATGTCACACCAGGGGAGGCCTCGTCCATCCCTAGACATTTAATGGTTAGGAGGTCTCCTTCCAGTTGTGAACATTATGCCATTACGCTTAGTTAGATTGATTTTTACTTACCAGAAATTGCAACACTGCGTGACCTGATCAAGATGCCTTTTGATATTGAAGACTGGCGTAGACAGCAGTGGCATCTGCAAAGAAGACAAGATTTGTGTTTCCCGCTTTGGCCTGCCAATCGTGAAAATACCGAACCGAATAGGCCACAGAATAAATACATGGGAGACTCCTCCCTCGACGGACCTAATTCTACTCTTCTGTCTGTCAGGATTAATATAAAATTTCTAATTATGTCAGAATGAGTTCAGCATCTTCAAAAGATGTTGTGAATGGTCATACTGGCGGAGCTTATAGATTAGTCCGTCGTGCCAGACGCAGTCAAAAGTCCTTTCAGTGTCTAAAATGACCACTCCCGTGCTGTGCTCACCGCCTCTAGCCTTGCATATCTGCCCAACAACACGGGTGGCCTGTGATATTATCCCATCCCCGGCACGAAATCCGAGGTGTGACGGGATCGTTATATTACGTTCTGTCAAGAGTTCTTGCAGTGTTGTAACGATGAAGCTCTAGTTTTGCCTGTGATACACAGGAGGGAGACCGGTCTGTGATTTTGTGGGAAGAGAGGCTTTTTATCAGGTTTGTGTTCATTTGTGACAGTGGCTCGACTGGACTGTGTAAAGACTTGGACTGTGTAAAGACTTGGACTGTGTAAAGACTTGGACTGTGTAAAGACTTGGACTGTGTAAAGAATTGGACTGTGTAAAGACTTGGACTGTGTAAAGACTTGGACTGTGTAAAGACTTGGACTGTGTAAAGAATTAGACTGTGTAAAAATTAGGACTTTGCACGGGTGCTGATGACCACACAGTTGAGCGCCACACAAACTAATCATCATCATAATAATCATCAGGTTTGGGGATGGTCATCACTTTGGCAATTTTCCAGGAGGTAGGAAAGTGAGAATGTTTACACAGGAATTCTAGATGTTGGTTTGAGTAGGGTAGCTGAGGAAGGTAGATCTCTGAGTTGGAGTGGCTTTAAGCCACGAAGACGGGAGGTTTGGAGATGCTGAGCCATCTTAAAGATGAGCAGACTGCTTTGGGGGTCACAGGTTGAAATGTAGTCTGTGAGCGTCGTCTGACACTGAGTAACCTTGCGATTGCACGTATGACTTCTTCTTCGTGGTCGTCAGTGCCTTCGTCGACTGCTCTGTTCTCCATGACTGGAGTTCCAGGGAGCTCGCCACAGCTTCCGTTTCGTCGTCGGGGAAAGGGGGGGGGGGGAAGGGACCGCATAGACAAGACCGTTTACGCCGTGAAGTGGCGGTACGGGACAGAAAAGCTATCCGCAGCGTCGTCCAAGTGACAGGACGCAGGGGTCTTCCGCTCCGGTCGCAGTGGGGACTCAGCCAGAGCGCTGCGCTGGCGGAGTCTTTGACCTCGCGTCCTGCGTTTCGTCTGAGGCGTCCCATCCGCTCATCTGACAGCCGGCCGGCCCCGGCTCGACGTTACACAACGGGAGGCAGACGAGCTCGGGCCCGCAGGCAGCCAGCTGTTACAACACCGGGGAAGAGCGTCAGCGAGAGCGACAGCGTGCTACTGGCCTACGACGTAGCTGACGAAGGCAATGATGGAGGGGCCGGGGGACGTGTCACACTTGACTGCACGTGTGACGCTCTCTCTTCCTCTCTACCTAGTAAGGATAACACCATCATCTGTGTTTACTGATTTCATTCACACACAACAGGTTTAGGTGTTACAGTACACCTTCTTCAGGCCCCTCGATACAGCAAATATACCATTTGTCACATTGGTCATACGAAGAGTGCTAATGGGAAACACCCCAAATGTGCGATTGGGGTCGTCTTCTGCCACATGCTGGGTCAGGGGGACCCTAGGCCCTGCCTCTTTTGCCTGCTGCCTCTGCCATCCCTCCTTTACTCCGTTTCAATTGCTTTTAGGCGGTTTGCCTCGTTTTGTGCCGCACGCTGTTTCCCGTTTTAGGCGCAGCACTCTGTTGTTTGGTGGATGCTAGTCTCCACTTTAACGCTTTGCCTATGATGGATCAGCTGTGTGAGGGCCTGTCCCCTTTGCATGCAGACCCTTGTGGACACCTATGTGCGGCATTAACTTCAAAAATGGTTCAAATGGCTCTGAGCACTATGGGACTGAACTTCTGAGGTCATCAGTCCCCTAGAACTTAGAACTACTTAAACCTAACTAACCTAAGGAAATCACACACAACCATGCCCGAGGCAGGATTCGAACCTGCGACCGTAGTGGTCGTGCGGTTCCAGACTGTAGCGCCTAGAACCGCTCGGCCACCCCGGCCGGGCGGCATTAACCTCGAGGGATATTCAGCAAAGACTGTCACTAATTCTCCTACAACAATGTGTTGTAAAAAGTCATTCATATAGACTTTTGACTCCAAGATGATGATGTTTCGTTTGGGGGGCGCTCAACTGCGCGGTTATCAGCGTCCGTACGAAGTCGCAGTTTTTACACAGTCCAATTTTTACACAGTCCAATTTTTACCCAGTCCAATGTAGCCACCGTCACGAAGGATGATGATGATGATGATGATGATGATGATGAAATAATGAGGACAACAGAGACACCCAGTCTCCGGGCAGAGAGAATCCCCAACCCGGCCGGGAATGGAACCCGGGACCCCGTGATCCAGAGGCAGCAACGCTATACTCCGTATGTCGAGAGAAGAGCTCTGACAGCTGGCAGCGCAGTTTGGAGTATTCGACACTGTTGGGCACGGAGCCAGCGGCGGGGGGAACGGGGTGACAGACCTTCCCGTCCCACCGTTCGGCTCGCGACAACACTCGGCTCCTTCAGAACTTAACAATGCCGCGTCATTCATTGCAGCATTCCTGTAGGGGCAGCATTCTGCTGACCGATGTGTTGCTTGAAGGAGTATTTTTTCACATGCGCTACCAGTGTTTGTCCCTTACACAAACACACACATAAGTATTTTCTTTAATGATGTTGCAGCCATTTGACTGCAGCAATTTTTATTTTATTGTTATTCGGTTCAATTTCGCTGTATCTCATACCAGTCTGATATCTTTTGACACATAAATAAGTTACTGTACTTGAAAATGGCCTATGGCCAAACTCTGGATCCTATAACAATAAAATAAAAATTATTACCGCCAAACGGCGGTAACATAATTTAAAAAAATTACCATGCCTATGTTTCCAGCCAAAAATACAAATTACACACAATCAGATTTTCAACATTAACAAGGTAAAGCAAATTTCACAGATGTTACGTGTAAAATATCGAAGAAGGACGCTGCCTCTATTTTTCGTGCGGGAGTACGGAAACCCCAAGATCGTCGTCATCTGATTGGTCATCTCTCGTCACGACCACATAGTCTTCGTTATCTTTGCTGCTGCTGTCCTCATCCTCTGATAAAGAAATTACAATATTATGAACGGATTCTTCTCTTACATCTTCAGTGTTTGACCTTGTAATCTCTTTCCACATGTGGGTCACGACGTTCTTCCAATTTTCTGGCGCTATTCGTGTGACAGCCATATTTACTAGCCTCTCTGTGTCTCGCAACGTAAAGGTTTTGTTTCGCTCCGAAACATCTGCTTTTATTTTACCCCTGATTATTTCTACTGCGTTGTAATGCCAGTGGTACGGTCGAAGACGTATAACTTCGTGGCCGTGGTTCTCTGCTAATTTATCAATCGCATAGTGCGTCTTCTGTGGCTTGTATTATTTCGCTGATTCCAGAAGTTCCGCTTTCCGCATATTCTGTTCAAAGCCTATTTTATTATCTTTCACCCAGCTGACTATTTCGTCTCTCCTTGCAGCAGCCATTGGTGCTTTATTTACTTTACAGACTGAATGGTACGGCGCATTGTCCATAGCAAAAACACTACCAGAACTGACGTTTGGTAGCAAACGAATATCGAACCAGTCTTTGAATGTATCTGCTTTCATCTCCTCGTGGTAGTCGATTACCGGGCACAAAACTGTTCATAGAGCCAGCATGAACTACAATTAGTCGCCCTCCGTTACCAGTTGGCACACTCATAGTTCCGTGGCGCGTGTCGTCTGTCCATGCGACGGAACGTGCATGACGCACGTTGACCCATGTTTCATCAATCCATATTACATCTTCCGGATTCAATGCTAGCAACGCGTACAGGAAACGACATCTCCATGCTACAATGTCTCCGCGTTCCATTAAAACCTTTCGTCCTGAGATCTTTTTCTAACGGAAGCCAATTTTTTTTCAAAACAGTGGAGAGACTTGTCGTTGTGCCTGTGAACAAACCACTGTCCGACAGTGATGCCATCAACTCTTTAAGTACCAGTTTCTCCTTCCTGCTGTAGTACGCGTGTATGTGTTGCCTGATAGTACTTTCGTCGAAGTTGTCTGTTTCAGTCACACGACACGATCTCTTCCTTGACTTTCCAGGCGTCGCAGTAACAGGGCTCGCAGCTGAATTGGCAGCCTCACTATCATTTGTGACTCTCTTCACTGGCGCTGTAGAGATGTTCAACGCTTCTGCCACTCTGTCAACCACTTTACACACTGATATCAAAGGCCCGCCATTGTCCCTTTCTCTTTCAAAGTAAACACGCAATCCGTATATAATTTCGCGTGCTTGGGATTTCAGTGTAGCTCCTTTCCCGAAAGTCCTCTGCACTACACTTTTCCACTTACAACACACACACACACACACACACACACACACACACACACACAAACACACACACCTTTACACACCTTTCTACTGATACACACATCAAGAAACTCGCAGAAGTAGCGCAATGCACACGTTCACACACAATCCTGAACGTAGCACGTGGTGCAACTGACTGAAAGCAACGGTCGCCAGCCCTACGGCAACACTGTGGCATTGCCATGGTAACGTAAACAAAAGCTCGCGGTCTGATTGACCGTCGTGGATGCGCGAAGCATGTGCACCAAGGCCGTGTCAACTACCAGAGCTCTTCTCTCGCCGTATGGAGTATAGCCACTAGACCACAAGCTGCGGACTTTTGAAACCAAGAATGGAGTTTTGCAAGGAACAGAAGTCAGTATTGAGCGATTATTTTCATGAATTTGATTTTGCTACTGTCTAGCAAAAAATTTAAAAGATATGAGAAATGATTTTGTTGACTGTAATACCACTACTAAAAAAAATGCGGCTTTGTTTCTGTACTTGTATTATCACAAGTAATACTTAACGCCTCAGTACTAATGGCAGTGCTAACAAAAACTTTATTATTCGTTCTTAGAATCAGTCAGTTTCCTACAATGTTGCTTAGAACGTTCTTGATAAATTATTTATTTTCTAATTTGTATCATTATTTTTTGTATTGATAAGGTGGCAGCTTAATCCTGCATTATCAGAACACCTTCCCAATTTTTTCGATGCATGTAAGTTATCTGCAAAAAGAGAGACACTAGTTTTTGAGACTCCTGACAAAAGTGTGATTTGGCACCTTACAAAATGTCACATCCCCACTTTTCATGTATTAATTACATGTGTGCATATGATCAGCATAGATTTAAAACATTAACGAAAGACAAGAATTAGAGTGTGTTAGCTGTATCATAATTATTGCGATAAAATCAAATAGCCTCAGTTACAGATATATTAGTAGCTAGAAACAGTACTTACATACAAGTGAAAGGAATTGTATGGCATTATTCAATAGGGTCTAGAAACTATTATGCTTTATGAACCTTAGGAGGACTGTATTGCTCTTGTCTCAGTCAAGTAGAATAGTTCAGATGCTGTGGCGCGGAATAAGTCGCTTAGACGCGGTCGTACGTAAACTTATCATAAAACAAAATGTTACACTTAGTCAAGGTAGTTAAAATATTTAATCATATGCTGTCCTTGCAGTGTAGAGTCATTATTTGTATTTCAGTAGGCTACACGTGGCCATTTACGATGTTCCACTCAGTTCGTCAAATGAAGGTAATACGTGACCTGGGATAGGACTCCTATACGTGTGGTACCTCGTGACTTCGGGACGCTTTAATAATTAGGCAACACAGAGTAAATTGCGCACCTGCCGTAAAATGCAAACGCATGTAACCACATAGTATACTGTACCTATACATGTGTTGATGTCTAAAGGGAACGCCACCAGGCATATATTAGGAATAGTTGACGTAGTTGATTAGGTATTTGGAAATAAAGAACCATACGCGAATGGTAGAAGACATCGCCTTAAATCATAATACGTGGCGATTCATATTGTATTATTCGGCTACACTTACATAACAATAAATTTGACCTAATAAAGGGTGTTAATAATTTGATAAACGTAGCAATCTGGAACGGACGCTTATCTAATGTAACCCTATCAAGTGTGTCATAAAGACAACACGTGACAACTACTACTGTAGGCTGGCAGGAAGGTCAACGGAAGGGGTTTACTACAGACAGTACGAGATACGAATTAAATCATGATTTATAACTATATAAGAAGGGACTAAAATCTCACCGCTCTCTTTGTCTCTTCCTCCTCCACTGCAGTCTTCCAACTCTCTCTCTCTCTCCCTCTCTCTCTCTCTCTCTCTCTCTCTCTCTCTCTCTCTCTCTCTCGCTATCTCTCTCGCTCTCTCTGTCTCCACCTCCACCTCCCTCATATGAGGTTATCCCACAGTTTTAAGATCGAAAACTAGTTAGTACATTCCAATACATGATCAACTGTTGTGACATATCAAGTAAAGTTTGACTGATTCTGAACTCATTTATTAAAAGACGTAGATAAGATACAATACAAGTTGCATGTTTCCTACAAACTATCAGTTGGAAAAGCGACCAACACAATTAGAAAAATTGTTTGCTTTAATCTGCAGTTACACTTATATTTTGTGTGCTGAGAAGCTGTTTTGTTACCAATCATACGATAAAAAAATTCGCAGTACATAGTTAAAATATTCTCTACGAAACATTTACAAAATACTTTTCTCCATTATAACTAACATATCGTACAAAGTGCAGACTTAAAATTTAGGCAGCCCCTTTTCTGTGGCGCACAGTCATCAAGATCGCTTACCCAAGTACGTGTGATATACTAAAAGCAAAGGTCAAAGCTACGCTCCAAATAGACGAAATTCCAACCAGAAGCGATAAGAATACTCCTATGTACAGAGGATTTTTATTTCTTGAAAATGAATCTTCTAACCAAGTATGTGTTGTCCAAGTTGGTTAAATATTCATTGTGAGATCTATGGTGTAAAGTGGTTTATTATCAGTTATCTTTTTAATTGTGAATTTACTCTGAGATGAAGACATTCGCACGGGAGAGAAATTACTGGCGTGCCACACCAGATCAGTCATTCATTTCAAATGACACGACAAGAAAATTCGTGAAATTAGAGCTAATACAGTGGCTTACCGGCAGTCATTCTACCCACGTGCTATTCGTAAGTGGAACAGGAATGGGAAGATCAGTTAGTGGTACCAGAAGTACCCTCTGCCACACCCCATCAGGTGCCTTGCGGAAAACTTTATACCCATGGGTGACGTTCGTTTTGCATGGAAAAGTGTAGAGCAGGTCTTTATCTATCAATGAATGTCAAATGTTGATTAATTTTTTTTAATTTACTGGCATTCGGGACGTGCCCAAAAATCAATCTCAATTGTAGAACGTCAGTTATGACGATACGAACATGAGGACAACACAAAAACCAGTCCACGTTGTTGTTGTTGTTGTTGTTGTTGTGGTCTTCAGTCCTGAGACTGGTTTGATGCAGCTCTCCATGCTACTCTATCCTGTGCAAGCTTCATCTCCCAGTACCTACTGCAACCTACATCCTTTTGAATCTGCTTAGTGTATTCATCTCTTGGTCTCCCTCTACGATTTTTACCCTCCACGCTGCCCTCCAATACTAAATTGGTGATCCCTTGATGCCTCAGAACATGTCCTACCAGCCGATCCCTTCTTCTGGTCAAGTTGTGCCACAAACTTCTCTTCTCCCCAATCCTATTCAATACTTCCTCATTAGTTACATGATCTACCCATCTAATCTTCAGCATTCTTCTGTAGCACCACATTTCGAAAGCTTCTATTCTCTTCTTGTCCAAACTATTTATCGTAACTATTTATCGTCCATGTTTCACTTCCATACATGGCTACACTCCATACAAATACTTTCAGAAATGACTTCCTGACACTTAAATTTATACTCGATGTTAACAAATTTCTCTTCTTCAGAAACGCTTTCCTTGCCATTGCCAGTCTACATTTTATATCCTCTCTACTTCGACCATCATCAGTTATTTTGCTCCCCAAATAGCAAAACTCCTTTACTACTTTAAGTGTCTCATTTCCTAATCTAATTCCCTCAGCATCACCCGATTTATTTCGACTACATTCCATTATCCTCGTTTTCCTTTTGTTGATGTTCATCTTATATCCTCCTTTCAAGACACTGTCCATTCCATTCAACTGCTCTTCCAAGTCCTTTGCTGTCTCTGACAGAATTACAATCTCATCGGCGAACGTCAAAGTTTTTACTTCTTCTCCATGAATTTTAATACCTACTCCAAATTTTTCTTTTGTTTCCTTTACTGCTTGCTCAATATACAGATTGAACAACATCGGGGAGAGGCTACAACCCTGTCTTACTCCCTTCCCAACCACTGCTTCCCTTTCATGTCCCTCGACTCTTATAACTGCCATCTGGTTTCTGCACAAATTGTAAGTAGCCTTTCCCTCCCTGTGTTTTACCCCTGCCACCTTTAGAATTTGAAAGAGAGTATTCCAGTCAACATTGTCAAAAGCTTTCTCTAAGTCTACAAATGCTAGAAACGTAGGTTTGGCTTTCCTTAATCTTTCTTCTAAGATAAGTCGTAAGGTTGGTATTGCCTCACGTGTTCCAGTGTTTCTACGGAATCCAAACTGATCTTCCCCGAGGTTGGCTTCTACTAGTTTTTCCATTCGTCTGTAAAGAATTCGTATTAGTATTTTGCAGCTGTGACTTTTTAAACTGATAGTTCGGTAATTTTCACATCTGTCAACACCTACTTTCTTTGGGATTGGAATTATTATATTCTTCTTGAAGTCTGAGGGTATTTCGCCTGTTTCATACATCTTGCTCACCAGATGGTAGAGTTTTGTCAGGACTGGCTCTCCCAAGGCCTTGTTTCGACTCAGGTCTTTCAGTGCTCTGTCAAACTCTTCACGCAGTATCGTATCTCCCAGTTCATCTTCATCTACATCCTCTTCCATTTCCATAATATTGTCCTCAAGTACATCGCCCTTGCATAGACCCTCTATATACTCCTTCCACCTTTCTGCTTTCCTTTCTTTGCTTAGAACTGGGTTTCCATCTGAGCTCTTGATATTCATACAAGTCGTTCTCTTATCTCCAAAGGTCTCTCTAATTTTCCTGTAGGCAGTATCTGTCTTACCCCTAGTGAGATAAGCCTCTACATTCATACATTTGTCCTCTAGCCATCCCTGCTCAGCCATTTTGCACTTCCTGTCGATCTCATTTTTGAGACGTTTGTATTCCTTTTTGCCTGCTTCGTTTACTACATTTTTATATTTTCTCCTTTCATCAATTAAATTCAATATTTCTTTTGTTACCCAAGGATTTCTACTAGCCCTCGTCTTTTTACCTACTTGATCCTCTGCTGCCTTCACTACTTCATCCCTCAAAGCTACCCATTCTTCTTCTACTGTATTTCTTTCCCCCATTCCTGTCAATTGTTCCCTTATGCTCTCCCTGAAACTCTGTACAACCTCTGATTCTTTCAGTTTATCCAGGTCCCATCTCCTTAAATTCCCACCTTTTTGCAGTTTCTTCAGTTTTAATCTACAGTTCATAACCAATACATTGTGGTCAGAGTCCACATCTGCCCCTGGAAATGTCATACAATTTAAAACCTGGTTCCTAAATCTCTGTCTTACCATTATATAATCTATCTGATACCTTTTAGTATCTCCAGGGTTCTTCCGTGTATACAACCGTCTTTCATGATTCTTAAACCAAGTGTTAGCTATGATTATGTTGTGCTCTGTGCAAAATTCTACCAGGCGGCTTCCTCTTTCATTTCTTAGCCGTAATCCATATTCACCTACTACGTTTCCTTCTCTCCCTTTTCCTACACTCGAATTCCAGTCAGTCACCCATGACTATTAAATTTTCGTCTCCCTTCACTATCTGAATAATTTCTTTTATTTCATCATACATTTCTTCAATTTCTTCGTCATCTGCAGAGCTAGTTGGCATATAAACTTGTACTACTGTAGTGGGTGTGGGCTTCGTATCTATCTTGGCCACAATAATGCGTTCACTATGCTGTTTGTAGTAGCTTCCCCGCATTCCTATTTTCATATTCATTATTAAACCTACTCCTGCATTACCCCTATTTGATTTTGTGTTTATAACCCTGTAGTCACCTGACCAGAGGTCTTGTTCCTCCTGCCACCGAACTTCACTAATTCCCGCTATATCTAACTTCAACCTATCCATTTCCCTTTTTAAATTTTCTAATCTACCTGCCCGATTAAGGGATCTGACATTCCACGCTCCGATCCGTAGAACGCCAGTTTTCTTTCTCCTGATAACGACATCCTCTTGAGTAGTCCCCGCCCGGAGATCCGAATGGGGGACTATTTTACCTCCGGAATATTTTACCCAAGAGGACGCCATCATCATTTAATCACACAGTCCACGTGCGGATAAAATCTCCGATCAGTGGTGGTGGTGGCGGTGGTGGTGGTGGTGGTGGTGGTGGTGATGATGATGATGATGATGATGATGATTATGTCGATGATGATATTTAGTTGTTCCTATTTTTGAGGATTCTCTTGAATTCCCAGGCGGCACTCGCTCGTTTCAGCAGTTTCCTTCGACAGCACATTTAGACGGCCGCGCTGCGTGATATCCCCGCGGCCTAAGTGGCGCAGATTTGCTGGTGGAAAGCCCTTTGAAACTTTGAGGTGTAAACTGTCCTCGAGCGCTGCGCGAAGCCCCACTCGCCGCTTACCGCGAGCTGCTTATAATGCTTCTGCTCTTGTGAGCTCGCCGGAATATCCTCAGCAGCAGGAAGCGGCTGTTCTCAACATCGCCTACATCTGCGCAGTTTCTCACGTCCACTGCGTCCTGTTTTCGCAACAGAATGAGAGTGGCGATCTTTGAGTTCATTTGATGTTGCACATCCTTTAGACAGAATGAGATTCACTGATGGGCAACAACATTGTGACCACTGTCCATTCATCGACTCAGTGCCTCCTGGTCGCGTTACGAGCACGTGACTGGATAAGGAAAGTATATGAGCGGAGCAGAGACGGATGGGGATCATTTTCGCAGCGATACGAATCACAGTTGGGGATATCCACCGATGTAAGCGAC
Organism: Schistocerca americana; assembly: GCF_021461395.2. Classification (NCBI taxonomy): domain Eukaryota; kingdom Metazoa; phylum Arthropoda; class Insecta; order Orthoptera; family Acrididae; genus Schistocerca; species Schistocerca americana. The sequence continues at coordinate 348,331,100 of NC_060125.1, read as the reverse complement.
TTTGACAAAGGGCCAATCGTTATGGCCTGGGAACAAGCGTCTCGAAAGCGACGAAGTTGGTCCGCTGTTTGCGTTTTGCTATCGTCAGCATATCGGTACGCATGCGACACCGTGCGCTGCCAATTTCTTCTAGAACTCCGCTCATAAAAAACGAGAATCTTCCGGGGCTCATAACACGGGTACTGTTGGTAATAGAAAGCTAAGGTCAAAGTTTCAGGATATTCCTTGCATTGAGGATCGTTTGTATGCCCAACAGAAGGATCCTCTTAATGTGAGTATCCTACAGTAAGGGGTCAAAATTTCAATATTACACTCTTCCTCCAGCTTAGGCCAATGGAGCAAAGCGATTCGTTGTTTTTGCATTAGATGTGGCCCATAGTGGTTGTGGTGCGGTTCCTGAGAAATTCCGAAAAACGCGTTTTTTACCATATTTTTCGCCGTCAGTAGCGGATATCTAAATATCTAAATAATTGCAAAAATACTGCAAATTAAGTGGTCAGATAGAGTATGGTATGAAAAATAACAAGTTTTCGTTTCTCTGCTAATGATTTACAATTACCACATCTCCGCATTTCCCGCTTAACTACCCGTTGTCTCTCTTAGTACTGTGATTCTCATCGTGTATCTCTTCCCACTGCTCGCAGAGCATCCCAAGTTTTTAGTGGATTTCAGGTTAAAAGTTCCTGTTTTACTGTCGGAAGTCATTCCTGTTCGTGTGAACTGATTGTAAGCATTCCTTTTCAGACGTATCGGAAACATTATTTTGAAAACTTACATAGTTCACTGAAAGCACTCAAGGCCATTTTTGCCCTTCTGTTCGTTTCTTTTACTGTCCATCTTTTACTGTTCGCCTTAGAGGGGCCTCAAGTACAAAAAATCGCTAGGGAATTCTGTGAATGAATGCATTGTTAATTTATACAGTGTTGTTTTACACATTTCAGTTACACATTACTTTAGTTTTTTTTACAACCGTATAGGTGTGACTGCTTGACATCCATTAAGATCATTTCAGTGCGGATACATTTTCTCTCTCCTGAACTCCTGCGGGAATCCAGCGTGATGAAGCGAGCAATGAGTGTAATAGACAAGGGGCGCTACCTAAGTAGTATGCGAAAAGTTGAGAATTTTGGCCAGACAGAAAGAGTTCTCGGATATTCGAAGCTGTAAGACGACCACTTGCGTAAATCGGGAAATCTGGGTTAGAGTCCCGGTCCGGCAAAAATTTTCACTTGTCCCAATTGAATTAATTTTAGTGTCCAGTTGCAGTCGATCTTAGAATTTATTTCATTTCATCATGTTATTGTAACTGATTGTAAGAGCTATTTTCTAATTTGCTCTGCGAGGTGCTTCCACTCGTTGTTGAAGCTAATGTGCACTGGAGGCAAACATTACAACGTCATCAGCAGAACGGAGGTCATAAGATGAGTTCGTTTTTTTGCTGGTTGTGGGATACGGAAACTTACTCTAGGACTGCTGAGAACAGTTTCGGTAATACGGAATCTTCTTGCCTGTTTCTTCTTTCATTTTTAAGTTAATGACTGTCCTGATGAAGTCTAATGTGGCCTGAATCAGTGCAGAATACTGAGAGGAGGTATTTGCCGAATAATGGAAAAAATGGTAGAAGCTGATCTCGATGAAGATCAGTTTGGATTCCAGAGAAATGTACGAACTGGCGAGGCCATACTGACAGTGCGACTTAACTGAGAAAATCGGTTCAAGAAAGGCAAACCTATGTTTATAGCGTTAGTAGACTTCAAGAATGCTTTTAGAATTTTTATTGAATACACATTATGAAGTTATGAAGGTGGGGAGTAAGATGTTGGCTACAGCTTGTACAAAAACGAAAGTGCAGTTACAAGAGCCGAAGGACGTGGAAGGGAAGCAGCACTTGAGAAGGGAGAGAGACGGGAGTGTACCCTCCCCCGTTGTCGTTCAATTTGTGTTTTGAGAGCAAGCAGTAGAGGTAAACAAGGCGAAATGTGAAAAAATTAGCAACAGGAAGTAACAGCTTTGCGGGTATGGCATTGTTAATTTGTCAGACACGGCAAAGGGTGTGAACGGAATGGATAGTGTCATGAAAACATGGTAGATGAATCTCAGCTAAAGCAGATTAAAGATATTGGAATTTATTCGAAATACATCAGGTGATGCTGATGGATCAGATTAGGGAATTGGATACTAAAAGTGGTAGAAGAGTTTGTTATTTGGGTAGCAGCAACGTAACTGACGAGGGCCTAAATAGAGAAGATATAAAATGCATACTGGCAATAGCAAGAAAAGCTTTTACGAAAAAGAGATAACATCGAATATAAATTTAGTGTATTTGTTTGGAGCGTAGCCTTGTACGGAAGTGAGATGTGGACCAGAAGCAGTTCGTCGATGACACACAGGCATATCCTGAGGCATCAAGGTATCTCTGTTTAGTAATGAAAAGGAGTGTGGGGAGTTACAGGGAGACCAAGGCGTGAATACAGTAAACAGGTTCAAGCAGATGTAGATTGTGGTAGTTAGGCAGAGATGAAGGGGCTTGCACAGGATACACTAGCGTGAGGAGCTACACCAAACCACAACAACATGAAGTATATAGACTGACATACGTTGAACCACTGTTTTATTTCTGCATGGCTGCTCGTACAGATTTTGTTCAAACTGACTCAAAAATTTCTCAAATTCTGTGAATCCCACACAAAACGGTAATTCCTATTTATTGCTCCATTGTTATGTACGAGGGGCGTTCAAAAAGTAATGCAACACATTTTTTTCTGAAAGTAGTTTGGTTTCGTTCAGCATTCCAATTCACTTTAGTTGGGGGGGGGGGGGGGGGGGGGCTGTGTGACCGCATGGTACCACTCTGCCGGTCGACGTCGGAGCCGACTTCTTACTGCATCAGTAGCCTCTCCATCATCCAAGTACTGCTCCTTTCATTGGGCCAAACATCGGAAGATGCTAGAACGGGGATGTATGGCGGGTGAGGAAGAACAGCCCAATGAAGCTTTGTGAGGCCCTCTCGGGTGCACAGATTTGTGTGAGACCTTATGTTGTCATGCAGAAGGAGAAGTTCGTTTGCATTACTGTGGCGACGAATATGCTGATGCTGTTTCTTCAGTCTCCAGAGGGCTAGCACAATACACTTAAAGTTGATTACTGCACCAAGAGAGGGGACATCAAAGAGAATAACCCCTTGAGAGTCCCACAAGACGGTCGCGGTCTAGTGGCTAACGTTGCTGCCTCTGGATCACGGGGTCCCGGGTTCGATTACCGGCCGGGTTGGTGATTTTTCTCTGCGCTGGGACTGGGTGTTTGTGTGTTGTCCTCTTCATTTCATCTTCATCATTTGTGACAGTGGCTAGATTGAATTGTGTAAAAATTGGAGTGTAAACATTGGGACTTCGTACGGGCGCTGATGACCACGCAGCTGAGCGCCCCCAAACGAAACATCATAATCCTCTGCTTGGAACACACCTCCGTTACAGACGCCATTTTGAGGCTGTGTATAGCGCCGCTACTTATCGGAACTTCATGAAAGTATAGAGGCTGAAGCGGAAATATTCCGTGGTGTCCCAAAACAAAATCCACTTTTTTCCACCCGAAGTTGACCGAGAAAAAAAATGCATTGCTTTACCTATTGAACTCCGTTCACACCCTGAAAGTAGTTAATTGTTTATATCTAGTGTTGGCCTGACTTGTACTTTCGCTTGATTAAAAGCCATTGTTTTTTATATCTATTTACGAGACGAAAATGTTAATGCAGGATAGGAGTACATGGATTACTGAATTCAAGCACTCGAAAGACTAGTAATTTGGACAAGAAATTATATTTTATCACTGGGACAGTACAGCAAGCTGAGTTTTCCGTGGTCGAACGCTCCCCGCTGACATGCCGTGCGTGCAACAGGGAAATGCCACTCTGCAGCCTCAGTCGCGCAATCGGCCGTTAGTTGCGTGGTACAATCTTGTTTCGCTTTACTGGTAAATGGTTGACGTATTGCTTGTCACAATGACAGCTATGCTAATTATGAAATAATAACTCGGTAGTTTCATTGCACCCGTCGCCTTGTTTGGGTCGCTGCCGTGATTGTTACACAGAGCGACTCGTGTGAACTAATTTTCGTGTTTGCTGCTGTGAAGACTGCGGTAATCGTTGGCGACCTGTTGTTCTATGCAACATTCACCGATTGCAGGGAGTGATAATCGGCGCCGTAGACAGCTTCATTCCCTGAGCTCGTTATGCCTATTCCAAATTACGTGTTTCTACCACGCTGTGTCGTGCCATGAATGCCGGCCTGTTCATTCGTACAGGGCCCTTTGACTGAACATCATACGCCCTTACGAGGAACATGCCCTTTACAGTCAGAAATTTTAACGCATTAAATCAAAGCGTAATTCCGAACCACGGCTGTCACATATACGAGTCTGTCATCGCTCACTGTGACACGTCGCTCGATACAGCTGGCATGTGGTGCTGGAACATACTTTACTGATGGCATCGTAAGAATAGCTGATTACCGAACGTTTCCCGGTTGAGTCATCCCAGAAGATGCCACGAGCATCGAAACGCAAACATATTAACAACTTTTTTGTTTTTCCTGGATATCATGTCGTATATATACTGTGATCGGCTGAAACTGCTGCAGGAATTCCCCAGTTAACCTTCACATGTGATCACTTTCTAATCGCACTCCCGCGCACAAGGTAACTAAAACACCCCAGCAGCTCTTTTTTCCATTTGGTAACTCATACACGAGTTTGGTTGGAACTGTTTCATTGGAGAACAATGTCGCAATATACTCAATTTTAATTTAGTGTGTAATGAATAACTGTTTCACAGCACTCGCAGTTGAAAGCGTCAGTTCGTAGTGTTAAGTAACCCGTTACACCTGGGCACATTTGTGATGTTGGATTCGCGATTAATTACGTTGGTGCATAAGTTCGTAGCGTTTTTGATGTGGTTCTAATTACCGAGTGTCCTTATTTTATTTGTAGTTAATTGGTGCTGTTTGAGTTTGCATAGTGTCATTTTGTCGTTTGGAAGTAGTGAGTGGAGCTACGGACGATAGGAAATGGAGTGCTATGTGGAATAATAGGAACATTTCCGACATATTCTTCTGCCTGACTTCAGTAGAGTGGTGACAGTAGCGGAGGCAGACAGATTATTAACGCCCTAATGGGAATAATACCGTCGGACAGAACGGCACGTAAATTGTTTTCACGTTTTAAGGAAGAATTGTTTGACATTAGTGGCTCTCCACGTTCGGGAAGACCTTCGGGGTTTGATGAAGATAGCTTCAACGCATTACTCTACAATGATCCACTTCACTCTCCTCGACATCTGGCAAATCTGGTGAACTGTCATCATTCCAACATCGCGCGACATTTGCATGCAGTGAGGAAGGTTCATAAATTGACTGTATGGGTACCGCATGCTCTAAGCCAAAATCACAAAAATCAACGGGTGGCCATATGCGCATCTCTGCTTGATCGTCATCAATTGGCTAGTGAACAACACCGACCATTCCTGTCCTGTATCACTACTGGTGACGAGAAATTGTTTCTTTATGCTAAAATAAGGAAAAGAAAGGAATGGTTGAGATCAAACAAAGCAGCAACTCCCCGTAAAACTGCGCGCATGCACAAAGGATAATGTTACGCATCTTGTGAATCAGCGACAGTGTGGCGTTCCACGAATTACTTCCAGGAGGTGTAACCATCACTGCTGACATTTATTGCCGTCAACTGAGACGTCGTGGAGACGCAGTCCAAGAACAGCGACCAGGGAGACTGCGTGAGGTAACGCTACTTCTCGATAACGCCCGCCCACATTCTTCCAGACTGACAAATAACACTGTGCAGGAGTTGCGTTGGGAAGTCACTCTGCGTCCACCATATTCACGTGATCCTGCGCCCCCAGGTTTCCACCTTTTCCGTCCTCTGTTGAACGATCTTCGAAGAACTTCCTTTCCGGATGAAAATGCTCTGCGAACATGGCTTGACGAGTTCTCCGCCTCAAAACCACGTGATATGTACAGTCGCGAAATCGGAATGCTACCCCAGCATTGGCAGACTGTTGTAAATAGTGAAGGAGAACATTTTCTTGATGACTAAAGTCTCTATTATGCGTATCTGTTGTCTTTATTAAATTCACCGAAAAATGCTACGAACTTAGGCAACAACATAATATTATCAGAATGGTTACAGTTCTTAATGTGTATAAACTATTTAGGAGACAATCTGAGCAGCCCCCATAGATTTTTTGCTGCTGATGTTGTCGTTTACCGTCTAGCAAAGTCGTCAGAACGCAAAACCGAATGCGCAATGATTTGGACAAGATATCTGCGAGAAGTGGCAGTTGACCCTGAACGATAAAATGTGTGAGGTCGTAAAAAAAGTTACTGTTACACAGTAAACCAAACAAAAGGTTTTCGATTTAAGTAAATACCTGGCGATTACAAATATAGACAAATTAAATTGGAACCATCAAACTGAAAATATTGTGTGGAAGCCTAACCAAACACTGCATTTTATGGGCAGTACACTTAGAAGAGCCAACAAATTTCCTAAAGAGGCTGCCTAAACTACCCTTGTCCGTGTTCTTTGGAGTATTGCTGCGCTGTCTGGTATCACCAGGTAGGACTGACGGACGACATCTAAACAAGTTCTAAGAACGACAGCTCGTTTTGTTTTATCGCGAAGTAGGTGAGAGAGTGTCACGGATAAGATATTCGAGTTGAAGTGGCAGTGATTAACACTAAGGCGTTTTTCGTTGCGGCGAGATCTTTTCACTAAATTTCAATCACCAACTTTCTTGCCAGAGTGCGAAAATATTTAGTTGACTTCCACATACGTAGGAATAAATTACTATCGTGATAAAATACGAGCCGGCCGCTGTGGCCTAGCGGTTCTAGGCGCTTGAGTCTGTAACTGCGCGACCGCTACGGTCGCCGGTTCGAATCCTGCCTCGGGCATGGATGTGTGTGATGTCCTTAGGTTAGTTAGGTTTAAGTAGTTCTAAGTTCTAGGGGACTGATGACCTCAGATGTTAAGTCCCATAGTGCTCAGAGCCATTTGAACCATTTCATAAAATATGAGCAATCGGAGCTCGCTCTAAAAGATTGAGGTGTTATGTATTCCCACGTGCTGTTCGATTGTGAAACGGCAGAGAAATTGCCTGAAAGTGGTTCGATGCACCTCTGCAAAACACTAAAATGTGAATTGCACATTAATTGTGTACATGGGTGGGACAAAAATACGGAAACAGCGCGAGAAATGCATGCTTGAACATAAAAACAGATGTTAGTAAAGTCTGCAGCTTTCGCTGTTGTATTTCCCCAGTAATGGCACCTATGCAATGGCCTCAGTACGTTCCAAGTGTCAGCCGTGGTCAGAACAGCGTTCTGTGTAGTTGCCAGAATTCGAACGTGGCCAAATTTTTGGCACTCGTGTGGTGCGTGGTTCCGTAACCAAGGTAGCCGGAGTGTTGGGTTTTACAAGAGGCACTGTACCCAAGATCTATACCGCATTCAGGGAACGCGGAAAACAACGTTCTCTGAATCACAACGGACGAAAATATGTGTTGAATGATCGTGGCGGACGGTTCATTGAACAGGATTGAGGAAACATAAGAGGACGACAACTGCAAAAGTCACTGCAGGACTGTGTGTCGCACTCACGACCCCCAGCACCAAGTCAATACATAGAGAGCTAGAGAAGCAGGTATTTCCAGGGCGAGCAGGAATTCCACACATCGGCGATGCAAATGCCCATAACAGGAAAGCGTGCTGCCCAAGCCACGAAACCTGGACTATGGAGCAATGGAAGAAAGTCACTCGGTCGAATGAGGCTTGTTCCACACTGTTCCAACTTCTGGCCGAGTTTACCTACCAAGAGTGAAGCATGGCGGGCCACACACACACACACACACACACACACACACGCTTATTCTCCAAGGTCGCATTACAGCCAAGGATTATATGACGATTTTGGTTGATAAGGCCCATCGCATAGTACAATGTTCTCCAACGGTGATGCCGTATTCATAGACGACGGGGCCCCTGTTCACACAGCTCGCGTTGTCCAGTCCTGGTTTTGTGAGAATGATAATGAATAGTCTACATCTACATCTACATCCATACTCCGCAAGCCACCTGACGGTGTGTGGCGGAGGGTACTCTGAGTATCTCTATCGGTTCTCCGTTCTATTCCAGTCTCGTACTGTTCGTGGAAAGAAGTATTGTCGGTATGCCTCTGTGTGGACTCTAATCTCTCTGATTTTATCCTCATGGTCTCTTCGCGAGATACACGCAGGAGGGAGCAATACACTGCTTGACTCCTCGGTGAAGGTATGTTCTCGAAACTTCAAAAAACGCCCGTACCGAGGTACTGAGCGTCTCTCCTACAGACTCTTCCACTGGAGTTTACCTATCATCTCCGTAACGCTTTCACGTTTACTAAATGATCCTGTAACGAAGTGCGCTGTTCTCCGTTGGATCTTCTCCATCTCTCCTATCAACCCTATCTGGTACGGATCCCACACTGGTGAGCAATATTCAAGCAGTGGGCGAACAAGTGTACTGTAACCTACTTCCTTCGTTTTCGGATTGCATCTCCTTAGGATTCTTCCAGTGAATCTCAGTCTGGCATTTGCTTTACCGACGATCAACTTAATATGATCATTGCATTTTAAATCACTCCTAATGCCTACTCCCTGATAATTTATGGAGTTAACTGCTTCCAGTTGCTGGCTGCTATATTGTAGTTAAATGATAAAGGATCTTTCTTTCTGCGTCAATTCGTTGCAGATCCTCCTGCATTTCAGTACAATTTTCCGTTGTTACAACCTCTCGATATATTACAGCATCGTCCGCAAAAGGCCTCAGCGAACTTCCAATGTTATCCACAAGGTCATATATGTATATTGTGAATAACAACGGTCCTACGACACTCCCCTGCGGCACACCTGAAATCTCTCTTACTTCGGAAGACTTCTCTCCATTGAGAAAGACATGCTGCGTTCTGTTATCTAGGAACTCTTCAGTCCAATCACACAATTGTTCTGATAGTCCATATGCTCTTACTTTGTTCATTAAACGACCGTGGGGAACTGTATCGAATGCCTTGCGAAAGTTGAGAAACACGGCATCTACCTGGGAACCCGTGTCTATGGCCCTCTGAGTCTCGTGGACGAATAGCGCGAGCTGGGTTTCACACGATCGTCTTTTTCGAAACCCATGCTGATTCCTACAGAGTATACACTCCTGGAAATTGAAATAAGAACACCGTGAATTCATTGTCCCAGGAAGGGGAAACTTTATTGACACATTCCTGGGGTCAGATACATCACATAATCACACTGACAGAACCACAGGCCCATAGACACAGGCAACAGAGCATGCACAATGTCGGCACTAGTACAGTGTATATCCACCTTTCGCAGCGATGCAGGCTGCTATTCTCCCATGGAGACGATCGTAGAGATGCTGGATGTAGTCCTGTGGAACGGCTTGCCATGCCATTTCCACCTGGCGCCTCAGTTGGACCAGCGTTCGTGCTGTACGTGCAGATCGCTTGAGACGACGCTTCATCCAGTCCCAAACATGCTCAATGGGGGACAGATCCGGAGATCTTGCTGGCCAGGGTAGTTGACTTACACCTTCTAGAGCACGTTGGGTGGCACGGGATACATGCGGACGTGCATGGTCCTGTTGGAACAGCAAGTTCCCTTGCCGGTCTAGGAATGGTAGAACTATGGGTTCGATGACGGTTTGGATGTACCGTGCACTATTCAGTGTCCCCTCGACGATCAACAGTGGTGTACGGCCAGTGTAGGAGATCGCTCCCCACACCATGACGCCGGGTGTTGGCCCTGCGTGCCTCGGTCGTATGCAGTCCTGATTGTGGCGCTCACCTGCACGGCGCCAAACACGCATACGACCATCATTGGCACCAAGGCAGAAGCGACTCTCATCGCTGAAGACGACACGTCTCCATTCGTCCCTCCATTTACGTCTGTCGCGACACCACTGGAGGCAGGCTGCACGATGTTGGGGCGTGAGCGGAAGACGGCCTGACGGTGTGCGGGGCCGTAGCCCAGCTTCATGGAGACGGTTGCGAATGGTCCTCGTCGATACCCCAGGAGCAACAGTGTCCCTAATTTGCTGGGAAGTGGCGGTGCGATCCCCTACGGCACTGCATAGGATCCTACGGTCTTGGCGTGCATCCGTGCATCGCTGCGGTCCGGTCCCAGGTCGACGGGCACGTGCACCTTCCGCCGACCACTGGCGACAACATCGATGTACTGTGGAGACCTCACGCCCCACGTGTTGAGCAATTCGGCGGTACGTCCACCCGGCCTCCCGCATGCCCACTATACGCCCTCACTCAAAGTCCGTCAACTGCACATACGGTTCACGTCCACGCTGTCGCTGCATGCTACCAGTGTTAAAGACTGCGATGGAGCTCCGTATGCCACGGCAAACTGGCTGACACTGACGGCGGCGGTGCACAAATGCTGCGCAGCTAGCGCCATTCGACGGCCAACACCGCGGTTCCTTGTGTGTCCGCTGTGCCGTGCGTGTAATCATTGCTTGTACAGCCCTCTCGCAGTGTCCGGAGAAAGTATGATGGGTCTGACACACCGGTGTCAATGTGTTCTTTTTTCCATTTCCAGGAGTGTATTTCTAGTCTCCAGAAAAGTCATTGTACTCGAACATAGTACGTGTTCCAAAATTCTACAACTGATCGACATTAGAGATATAGGTCTATAGTTTTGCACATCTGTTCGACGTCCCTTCTTGAAAACGGGGATGACGTGTGCCCTTTTCCAATCCTTTGGAACGCTACGCTCTTCTAGAGACGTACGGTACACCGCTGCAAGGAGGGGGGCAAGTTCCTTCGCGTACTCGGTGTAAAATCGAACTGGTGTCCCACCTCATCTGGATACCACAGTCACTAGATCTCAGTATTATTTAGCCTATGTGCTCTACTTTGGAGAACAGAGTGTGTGTTCGATATCCACAGCCTCACCGTTACCTGACCTTTACACTAATTTGCGGGAACAATGGTATAAGATTTCCTTTAAAACCATGGAGGGCCTGTGTTTATCGATTCCGAGGCCACTGAATGCCAATGCTTTTCCTACAGAGTGTTAGCTATGGCTATGTGTTGCGCTTGTGGTGTTTCGATAATCTTGTCTACCTCCTGTAGCTGTATTAAGTATGCAACTTTGCTTCCGCTGTTTCGCAATGCGGGGTGCGGCAGCGTCCATATTAGGATACTAAAAACACACCATCCGGCAGTAACTGTAATTTATTTATTACCTCTTATGTCAATGTTAAAGCTATGCTATTTACTTATGTGTAAGTCATTGTCCATTGCGTGGATTACTTTTTGAATACGACTCCTGTCAAATGATGCCCCGTCTGCACAACTCATTCATCTAGGCAGCGTTGGAAGCTGTTCACAACTCGGCGTAGCGTATTTCCTGGGACTTTGCCGACGGCAATTCTGATGCGACCCTTCAACTCGGGAATGGTGGCCAGAATTTGCATGGATTTCTTGCGACAGACGTTTCCGGGAGAATAATTTCCCGTTCTGGTGACTTGTCCTGGCCGCCTCGCTCATCTGACCTTTCATGTGCAGACTTTTTCCATTGGGGCTACCTGGAGCACAAAGTGTTCCGAACACGTTGTGCCACCATTCCTGAGTTGAAGGATCGCATCAGAACTAACGTCGGCAGTGTCCCAGGGAATACGTTACGACGAGTTATGGAAAGCTTCCAACGCCCCCTAAATGAATGTGTTGAGCAGAGGGGGCATCATTTGAGTCATATTCAAAAAGTAATCCACGCAATGGACAACGACTTACACATTAGTAAATGGCATACCTTAAACTATTAATTGACATAGGAGCTAATAAATAAATTACAGTTACTGACTGATGGTGTGTTTTTAATATCCTACTATGAACGCTGCCGCACCCTGCAGATAGCCACAGCGGCAAATTGTGGTGCAGGTTGTAGGCCGCAAGTGTCATAAAATAACCTTAAGCATTTGTAAACACAATGCCATCAAAATATTAATCATTTTGTGATCTCATCATAAAGTTATTGACGATTCATTATGTCAACTTAAGAACCCAGTACTCGTCATTTGCGGTAAGTTTTAATTTTCTTCTTTAACATGAAGAAATCTGCGGCTGTGGCTCGTAAAATGTTGGGTAAGGCCTATGGTGAGGCATCTTCTAGTGAAAGAACGTGCAGAGAATGGTTTCAACGCTTTAAGAAAGGTGATTTTGACCTCGAAAATCGGTATGGCAGTGGATGAGGGAACGTTTTCGAAGCTACTGAAAGCTACGGAACCATCGTTATCGAAATCACTTGATGTGTCTGAGCCGAGCACTGAAAGACAAACACAGCGGTAGATATGAAAACGTGATTTTGCAGCATGACAATGCTCGACCCCATGTCGCAAAACCCTTCAGAACATACGTGGAAACGTCGAAATGGGAAATACCTGCCCCACGCGCTGTGTTTTTCAGACATTGCTCCCTCTAACAACCACCCTTTTCGATCTTTGGCACACGGCCTGGCTGACCAGCAATTGCGGTCATACGATCAAGTGCAAAGTTGGATCGATTCATGGATCTCCTTAAACGACGCTCAGTTCTTCCGCCGTGGGATTCGTATGCTGCCTGAAAGATGAGTAAAAGCAGTGGCCAGCGGTGGCCGATACTTTGAATCGTATATTTTTCTATGTTTTTCACAATGCCTCGAACTTAGAGAAAAAAACGGCGGAAGCAAGGTTGTAGACCTAATAAATGGTTGGCCCAGGTGTGGTAGGACAAAGTACATGTAAGATCGCAGCGGCCTGTACGCCGCATTGTGATGGACTTGTTACGGATTTGCCGCACAGCTGCCTGTAGAACGCCGTCAGCGGTGTAGCGCGCTCGCGGATCCAGAAGCGTGCCGGTGTCTGGGAGTAGCGGTCACGCTCGCACATGTGCTGGCGGCGCGTAGCGCCTGGCGCCGCCTGACGTCACCAGATGCCGGCGCCCGCAGCCGAGTACCATCAGCGCTCGTTGCGCAACAGCTGTCCTACATAGCCGTTCCCAAACACTGATCTGCAACTTGGGTCGTGTTCTTTACTTGCCTCCATGAAACCAAGGCGGACGCCATCTGCCTACCCTGCAAAACTTTTCTTGAAGCTACTAACCACAGTAAGGTGCCACCCTTCCTAGCCCAACTTACACGATCGTGCTGGTTATTTTTTGCTGCCAGACTGACTCTCTAGCCTTGCTTCCAAGCGATCGGCAACGATTTTGCACGTTCTGCGATGCGTACAAGTAATGCTAAAAAAATACCGTTAATCAATTTGTTTGAGCAGCGAATGCTGACGCTACAAGCGTTTGATGTGATGTTATTTATACGACAGCCTGATCCATTGAGATAGGCAGCGTCAAGTTGGAATACGTTCCGACTTGGCAGTCAGCTTCCAGAGACGCTAGTGTGAGGTTGTGTTTCACGTATCTATCGCGCATCATAGATTTCGAACAACCCATGAACATTAATTTCTGTTTCAAATTGCAAAAAAAGTGCCAAAGAAACTCGCGTTATGTTGGAATTGGTGTATGTCGATAGTGCTGTAACTCTGAAGACTGTTTGCAAGTGCCATGAGCGATTTCGTAGCGGAAACTAGTCTGCAGAAGACGGACAACGTTCGGGACGTCCATTAACCTCAAAAACAGAAGAAAACGTGCAAAAAGTGGCAAACATTCTTCGTTCAAACAGGCGAGTAGCTGTTCGAGAGCTTACCGAAGAACGTAGCATCTCGCACAGGTCCGTGCAAAGCATTTTAACGGATAAATTGCAAATGAGAAGAGTGAGTGCATAACTTACTGCCAGACGTTTGAGTGGTGAACATAAAGGAAATCGTGTGTAACTTTACACGGAGTTGAAGGATCGTCTGCTTTCAGATCCGGACTTCACGTCCACAATTATAGCCGGCCTCTGTGGCCGACCGGTTCTAGGCGCTTGAGTCCGGAACCGCGCTGCTGCGCAGGTTGTAATCCTGCCTAGGGCATCGATGTGTGTGATGTCCTTAAGTAGCTCTAAGTCTAGGGGACTGATGACCTCAGATGTTAAGTCCCATAGTGCCTAGAGCCATTTGAACCGTGTGAACCACAATTGTAACTGGGGATGAAACTTGGACCTATGGTTGAAGGCATAGTGAGATCAGAGTTCGTTCCAAATGAAACAACACCGAATTTTATAAGGGCGTACTCCAACGTTCGCGAAATTAAGTGCGAAAGAAGACACCAGGAAAATGGGCCAGTGGCTTCCTTCTTCATCACAACAACGCGCCGTGCAACAGGTCTTGTTTGATTCGCGAGTTCTTAGCCAAAAAAGTGTTCCTGCCTGTCTACAACCGCTTTTTGCACCAGATTAAGCGCAAAGCGACTGATGGCCCTTCCCAAAAAATTAAAAACGTGCTTAAAGGGGGACGTTTTGACACCATTCCTGACACTGAGAGGGCCACGAGAGAGCAGCAGACCGCCTTTCCAAAAGAAGCCTTCCAGAAGTGCATTGGTAGCGAAGGACAGTACTCCGAAGGAGACTGAATCAGATGTGATGTAACTTTATTACTTTGTTTCTAATAAAAGTATTCGCCGGGTTCCTTGATCAAACCTCACATTCTCTTATTTAGGGAAATCACGGATAACTTAAATCAGGATTGATGGGTGCGGGTTTGAACCGTCGTCCATAGTGCTAGTCCAGTGTGCAAATGAATGCGACACCCCGCTCGGTGGAGAGTGAGACTGTGTCACCTTACTTGTTTCGTATATTCATTAACGATTGTTTCATATGTTCATTAAGGAGGCAACAACAACAATGAAAGAAAACACAACTGGAAACAAAATAAATGGTATACATATTCTTTGCATCAGATTTGTGGTTCAAATTGTCATAATGAGAGACTCAGAGAAGGAAAGCTAAAATTAAAAATGAATACCAAAGAGGCTAAAGTCATAGTTTTAGACAAGAAAGGAGGTGAGGATTCGTCTGACATTAAAAACAGACAGTGAGCAACTCGAGGAACTAATGGAATTTCGGTACCTCAGTAGCAATGTGAAGGAGAAGAATAGATGCCTGAAGCAAATCAAGATAAGAATATCACTGGCCAAGAACGTATTCCAAAATAAAAAGAACCTTATGCTGCGTAAGCACTTCAGCTTACGCACTAAGACAAGATTTGTAAAAAAACCTTGGTCCCGAATAGGCAGAAATGTAATTCTCAATGAGTATTACAAGAACTAGCTGGATTGACAGAAAAACAAATGAGATGTTTCTTTTATTATTTTATTTTATTTGGTTTCGGCCAAGGCCATTTCACCAGATAAAGGTACTGCGCATAATGATACAAACAGGACATTGGTCTGATTTCATTACGAAATATAAAACGTAATTTAAAGAGGAAAGGAGTCAACAAAGTACATTAGTCTGACTGAACCATTACAATAAAAGCCACGGAATTTTAAAATAAAATCCAATTATATACATATATAATTAAACATTAAAGATATCTTCAGATTTTGAAGTTCCATTTCAGAAAGACGAATGAAATGGCAGGTACATTTGGCAACGGACCTATCCGTAGAACTAACAGACAGTCTAAGAGAAAAACAGCCCTTAATTTTTAAAATGTTGCTCAGCGTAATTTCTCTTGGATGACGGTATGTATCACAACCTGTGAATATATGTACGAAGTCGTAGTCAATGAGGCAGGAATCTCAGTTTGGAGGAGGAAATAATATTAACAAATGTCTCGTTTTATTGGCATTCATATGTCCTGTTCTTAGTCTGTTAAAAGTTACAATTTCTCTTCTCGCGACCGCTAAGTTGAGAAACCAAGGTTGGCGTAGAACCTGTTGCTGAATCGCCAATAGGCTACCATGTGCCTTTGATGTTACGGTCTGGATCCACTAACTTTGTTAATTCCGTGTTTGCTTGGCTGACGAGTCTTCTACGAATATCATTGTACGCCAGCTGATGTGAACGTTCATTGTCCCCAATTTCAGTATGCCCCGGTATCCATTGAAGACGAATCCGTTGACGCGACTCCTCTGCCCGGCTGAGACTTTGTAGTATATCGAGTAACGGTAGCGTTACCGCCTACCAATCAGGGGGCCCGGGTTCGATTCCCGGCAGGGGACTGGGTGTTGTGTGTCCTTCAGCATTTTCATCATCATTGACTCGCAAGTCGCCGATTCAACTAGAAAGAACTTGCAACACGGCGGCCGAACTACCCCGAATGGAGCCTCCCGGCCAACAATGCCATACGATCATTTCATTTCATCGAGCCCCAAAGGATTTACAATTTTTCCTTCGGCTTGTCTCGTAAGAGATTGCAGGCTACTCATCGAGTGAGTACATACTAGGCACCGCTTCGACTTGTAAATCGAATCTATAAAGTATAGCTTGATAATTAGCATGATTCTATAAGAAATAACAGAAAAGAAATTACTGAAAGTCATAGGCCAACGCAGATCAAAACTCAATGGGCATTTGCTTAGACATAATGTTCTTTTACAAAACATTTTCGAAGGCAAGATCGTAAAGAAGAAAACGAAGGAAAGACCGAAATCATTCTGTTCAAAAAATATGCTCCGTGAGAAGGAATGTTCTTCCAATAAGAAGATAAAGAGGACTGCTGGAGTGAAGAAGTGTGGCCAGAGAGAGACAAGTCTTAGCCTTTTGAAAGAAGAAGAAGACGGGATCTAATCATCGGTGAGCGGCCTCAACTTGAGATGGCATACCTGAAGCAACATTTGAAGCCTGTCCTCGCCGAATTGAGTCTTTCTTTTTTTGTGTGTGTGTGGCTAGGGCCTCCCGTCGGGTAGACCGCTCGCCGGGTGC
Source organism: Schistocerca americana (assembly GCF_021461395.2). Taxonomy (NCBI): domain Eukaryota; kingdom Metazoa; phylum Arthropoda; class Insecta; order Orthoptera; family Acrididae; genus Schistocerca; species Schistocerca americana. Next base: position 348,314,194 of record NC_060125.1, on the reverse strand, counting down.
AAGTCATTCGATTTGACGCCACTTCGGCGATTTGCATGTCGATGGGGATGAAATGATGATGATTAGGACAACACAATACCCAGTCCCTGAGCAGAGAAAATCACCGACCCAGCCGGGAATCGAAGCGGGCCCTTAGGATTGACATTCTATCACGCTGACCACTCAGCTAACGGGGGCGTTATGGAGGCTAGGCTCGGTGGTAACTTGATTTCTCCTAGGTTTGACTAATTTTCTGTCCGGTGTGCCAACGTCGTCAACCAGTTGACTTGTCAGTCGCACGTGGAGGCCGGGGGCAAGCGGTGGCCTCACCGGACGAGACGGCCAAAACCGCTGCGGCAGGGATGTTCCAGAAAGCCGGGGTCAAAAAATGGTTCAAATGGCTCTGAGCACTATGGGACTTAACTTCTGAAGTCATCAGTCCCCTAGAAGTTAGAACTACTTAAACCTAACTAACCTAAGGACATCACACACATCCATGCCCGAGGCAGGATTCGAACCTGCGACCGTAGCGGTCGCGCGGTTCGAGACTGTGGCGCCAAGAACCGCTCGGCCACCCTGGCCGGCCACCAGGGGTCAACGGACGGGTAACAGTGGCCGGCGGTGAAAGCGAGCGACTGGAAAGACGAAACGCGAGGCGACGACGCGGGCGACGCCTGAACTGCGACAGTTGCCGTAGATAATGAGTATGGTAGCGAACAGGTAATGACGGGAATGGGCTGGCGGAAGGAACAGCGAGGAGGGAGTAGAGGGGGGACGCGGAGTGAGCGACTCGGGCTGCCGGAGTGACGCATAACAACGGGAAATGACTTATTATGGGATGCCCCGAGACAGGCGAAGCGGTGGCCGTGGCCGACCAAGGAGCGGCGCGGCGCGGCGGCCTGGTTGGCCGGAGCAGAGCGCGGCCCAAGTCGAAAGGCGCCGCGAGCCGCACTGCCGGGTCACAGGCCACACACTGACGCAGATGTTTGTCGTCTGTTTTCCCACGTGACGTTCCAACTGTGGTGGAGGCACTGCTACATCCCTCTACACCACTGGTTTCCATTCTGGGGTACCTACGCCGGAACGGTAAAGCAAAATCTCCTGTAACGTAAAAACCGTAAGCTTTGGATTGCGTTACTGCAGCGGTTCCCAACCTTTCTTAGACCACGACTCCTGAGTGTCAATAGACATTAGTTGATACCCCCGCCCTCCCCCACCCCCCTGCAGTCTGTTGCCCACCCCCGCTCCTCCCCCAAATTTCGCCAACTTTACCGTCTATCTAAACTGTAGAATGAAAGACTTTTCATGGAACAGTTTTCTTTTCCAAAATAATCAAAGATGAATGATATTTAGTGCGTGCGTGTGTGTGTGTGTGTGTGTGTGTGTGTGTGTGTGTGTGTGTGTGTTCGAGAGAGAGAGAGAGAGAGCGAGCGAGAGCGATAGATAGAATGAATTGCGAAGGAATTAACATAACTGCTTGGGAATAACCTTAGGACGTTACTTCACAAAGTCTACCAAATCATGTATTGACCATACCAACACTAACAGTTCCTTAACGAATGTATTACGACTTCGGTTGTCTCATAGACTGCACCACGCAGTTTAGTATAAATAACGCAAACTCCGCAATAGCGTCGTCAACCAGTGCGTCCATGTATACTTTACGTATCAAACAAGTGATCTTTTCACACTTTTACATAGACTAGGCTTTCTTTATTTGTGGGAACATATTCCCACATACCTAAATTAAAAATAGTTCTCATCCCTTGTTCAAGATTTTCGGGAGCCTTCCCTTGGTTGTAAGGCAAATGTTAGAAAAGGAAATGTCCTCCCAGATACGGCGTTCCCTTTGCTCCACTACTAGTTCACGTGCTATTTGGCTGAAAAGTTCCTGATTCTACAATGGGTCAAAATGGGAAGAGCCGTAACCACCTAGAGAATGAAACGTAATGGAAAAAAAGAAGTATTTGTTCCGTGTCGCAAGCGCCAGGACAATAGTCCTGCCGAGTCCGTGCTCTTGTGCCGCCTTCGTGCTCTTACTGATCAAACCGGGGGAGCTCTGAACGAAAAACAAAGTGGCAAACAGATTAGCCCAGTGGGGCGTGTCGCGCCGCAACAGATGCGCCGTCGCTGTCACTCACTTTGACATACAGCAGCAACTGCGGCCATTGCATTGTTTTTGGTTTTTTGTATATACCAGACCAGCTAGTGGACAGCCGCTGGGATTTACTTCTGAACCGTTCTAATCCTCCCGGAAAATTGGGCTGAAATGTGAGCACATGACATTGGTGGAAACGCGGAGTTACCAACAGCAAATGCTGTCAACGGCGTACGTTAAGGACCTATTGAAAAATATATCTGATAACTAATTTTATTATCTATCTTTCGGAGTTACTGGTGAATAAAGATGTATTGGATGTACATGTCCTTCATGTTTTGAAATCTCGTTTTTCAGTGTTTCCCAGCTTTAAAATATTTTCAGTACTTAAGTCGTCCGTTGACATTTCCCATAGTATGATGATTTCCTTCTTTCGACTTTTCCCCTCTGGTCATTAGTCGCTCCTCTCCACACACACAGTAATAATAAAACATAAAAAATGTTAAAATCAAAAATGTTACGCTTACAGATATGATCTGGATATTACCCAAAAGAGCTGTCGCGAAACAATGCAACGCATCTTTTGGATACGTCTTATATTCCTTCACCGCGACAGTGAACATCACTTAAATACAACTTTAAAAGTAATAGTTCATGAAGGTATGTTCCGTCTTTGCAACTAAATGAAAGGCAGTTTGTTTTTTGCCATACGGGTTTCCCTTCTTTTATTTATGAAGCATCTTCGCTGGCCTGACTGCATTACGCAGTGATTGCAAATATGTTGTTATGTTACGTTTTTCAGATTAGAAATAACTTTTACAGCCCAAGTTTAGCGATGTTAAATTATCATTTGGTGTTACTTACGAATTCCAATGTTGCTAGTCCAAGTGTGTGGTGAGAAGTTCTCATTCGGTCCCCATTCTCCAGCTGGCCGATTTCCGGCGTTTTAGCACCCAAATTTATTACAACACTATACTTCTCAGTGTGTTATCAAAATGTGGCTAGCTGGACCACGGGGACCGAATGAACACATCTCCAGGACGACACACATGAACTATCAATATTGGAAATCATAAGTAACACCAAACGATAATTTAACCTCGTTAAACTTGTGCTACAAAAGTTGTTTCTAATCTGAGAAACACGAGAAAACGTAACATAGTAACTTGTTTGTAATCACTACGTAAATACTGAAGAGACAAAGAAACTGGTACACTTGCCAATATCGTGTAGGACCCCTGCGAGCACGCAGGAGTGCCGCAACACGACGTAGCATGGACTTGACTAATGACTGAAGTAGTGCTGGAGGAAATTTACACCATGAATACTGCAGGACTGTCCATAAATCCGTAAGAGTACGACGGGGTGGAGATCTGTTCTGAACAGTACATTGCAAGGCATCCCAGATATGCTCATTAATGTTCATATCTGCGGAGTTTGGAGGCCAGTGGAAGTGTTTAAACTCAGAAGAGTGTTCCTGTAGCAATTCTGCAAGTGTGGGGTGTCGCTTTGTTTTGCCGGAATTGCCGAAGTCCGTCGGCATGCACAATGGACACGAATGGATGGAGGTGATCAGACAGAATGCTTACGTACATGTCACCTGTCAGAGTCGTATCTAGACGTATCAGGGGTCCCATATTACTCTAACTGCGCACGTCCCACACGATTACAGAGCCTCCACCAGCTTGAACAGTCCCCTGCTGACATGGATGTTCCATGGATTCATGAGGTTGTCTCCATACCCGTACACGTCCATCAGCTGGATACAAATTGAAAGTAGACTCGTCCGATCAGGCAACATGTTTCCAGTCATCAGCAGTCCAGTGTCAGTGTTGACGAGCCCAGGCGAGGCGTAAAGCTTTGTGTCGTACAGTCGTCAAGGGTACATGAGTGGGCCTTCGGCTCCGAATGCCCGTATCGATGATGTTTCGTTGAATGGTTCAAGCTCTGACACTTGTTGATGATCCAGCATTGAAAACTGCAGCAATTTGCGGAAGGGTTGCACTTCAGTCACGTTGAGCGATTCTCTTCAGTTGTCGTTGGTGCTGTTCTTGTAGGATATTTTTCCGACCGCAGCAATGTCGTAGATCTGAAGTTTTACTGGATTCCCGATATTCACGGTCCACTCGTGAAATGGCCGTACGCGAAATCCCCACTTCGTCGCTACCTTGGAGATGCTGTGTCCTATCGCTCGTGCACCGACGATAACACCACGTTCAAACTCACTTAAATCTTGATAACCTGCCATTGTAGTAGCAGTAACCGATCTACCAGCTACACCGGACAGGTGTATCTTATATCGGCACTGCCGGCCGCTGCGCCGTATACTGTCTGTTTACATATCTCTGTACCTGAATACGCATGCCCATACCAGTCTCATTGGCGGTTCAGTGTATATTAGAGGCCAGTGAAGATGCTTCATAAATTAAAGAAGTGGAACCCGTTTGGCAAAAAACAAAATTTCTTTCATTTAGTTGTAAAGACGGAGCTTACCTCCATGAATTCTGAAGCAGCTAAGGATCGACGGAAAACTGAAAAAATGACGATAAAAATAAGAGATTTTGATACGTGGTTTTTCATAGAATCACTTTTGGGTTAACCCAGTGTTGTATTAGTCATATGTGCAGTATATGTATTAAGGTCTTATTTTAAGTCTTTTTTTTTTCTTGTATGTGTGAACGAATGATGCGGCGTAGTACCTAAGAGAGTGGAGGACGACGGTCAGATCCGCGTTGGGCCATAAAGATTTGGGTTTTACGTAGCTTTCCGCAATGCTTACGGCATATCCCGGGACGGTTCCTTTGAAAGGATACACCTAATTTCCTTTCCCATCCTTCTGAAGCTGAGCTAATGAGACGAGTGTAGGGTCGATCATTAGGTATTATTACATGGCCTTTCCTCCAGAAAATTATTATTTATGAAACTAATTACACACTCGAACAGACAGGCAGAAGATGAAAACAATTGCGAATGTGCTAGTCTTTTAAATGCTTGCCGTGTCATTAAAGGCGGCTAGACACAGCCTCAATCAACAACACCAAATCTGTATTGATGGAAGGCAAGTGCTCTGAAATTGCCGGGGAGTAGCCGAGAGAAACTGATACTTATACACAAGAAACGATTTGTTAATTTACCTGACCCCTACTGTTTCTATTCCAGGCGGTTTCAAGCCAGGTGTGTCACTCAGACAATTAAGAACAGAGGAAACGCTTATACGCCGCCCCCCCACCCCCTCTCCGACAATGGCCATTATTATTGATCTTCCCGAATAATATAGGTTGACGCATTAGCTTAAGCCTCATTTACACCGGAGCGTATTGAAGCGAACATAAGCGAACGAGCATTCGCAGACAATTCGCCAGTGTTCACTGTTATTCGCTTGTGCCTTTGGAGAAGCGTTTACGCTGGAAGGAATGGAGACAACACGAAAGACCCTTCGAAGGCTGCGTTATTGTTTTCATGTGAATTTGTACATAAGCATGGAACGCTTGGAGGTAAGACATTTAACGCTGATTTACAGTTCCAGCCTTCCGTGGCATTATTCCAAACTTTTGGACATAATGTGGGTTGATTCTTTTCACTGGCTTCTCATTGCTGTTACCTCAGATACTTCCCGAAATATGCAGTGATACGTGCAAAGTACTTCACGGATTTTTATCAAAGTGCGTTTAAGGAAGATAGTGTTGATAAAGTGCGATTAATGGGATGCGAAATATACGTACAGCCTGTCACATAGCTACTTGATACAATCTCCTATATAATTCGTTAGTCGGCAGATGGCGTGATTGCCGAAAACGATTTTCACTCTAAAGCGACAGCAGCTGTGTAATTAAAGCTAATGCGAACGTAAGCAACGAGAATAATTACGGCTTTGCTATATTTATAATTTTAATCAGAGTGGTAGGTAAACATGTTTCATAAATAAAAACCGCCTTTTCTTGCTGTAATGTATTTTATTTCTTCCAGACGCGTTTCTCTTTTTACTTTAAGGCTTCTTCAATGGAATCTAGAATTAATTTTTTTTTTTTTTGATGTGCGGTATTTGTAGGTTATAAAACAGTTCACGTCTCGTTTTTTACGTAAATAAATGATTACATATAGTTCTTCCCGTTTTTGCTTCGCACCTGTGTTTCCTCTCATCTGATTACAGGCTGAAGGTCGCAGTTATTACGAAACGTAAGGACGTTTCACGATACGAACTTTTTTCTTCACAAATTTCAGGTTGTTTTCCTTCACTGCTATGGAGCGCTATCAGTCTTCTGTCAGTAGTTGTTGACGTTTTACCGAAAATTGTGAATTATACTTGTAACTACTGTGTGTTCACTTCATGTCTCATCCTGTTTGGTTTGTTTACGTATATGTTGTCAATCTAACGAAGCAGATGCTGAAAACTAGCGTCTATTCATTTCTGTTATGTTTAGATGTCTCTCTCTCTCTCTCTCTCTCTCTGTGTGTGTGTGTGAGTGTGTGTGTGTGTGTGTGTGAGAGAGAGAGAGAGAGAGAGAGAGATATAGAATGTATGGATTATTATATATATATGTGTGTGTGGGGGGGGGGGGGGGGAGGTTCGGAAAGCGTATACTTCGTTAGGATGGCAACATAAACGTAAACAAACCAAACAGGATGAGACATAAAGTGAGTACACAATATTTACGACCTTAAATCAGAATTTTCGGTAAAATATCTGCAAGTAGTGATAGAAGACTAATAGTCCTCCACAGCAGTAAGCGCAAACAATGTGAAAATTGTGAAGAAAAATTTCTTAACATGGAAACGTGCTAATGTTTTGTTAATAAAATTATAGTACGACCTGCCGGCCGGTGTGGCCGTGCAGTTCTAGGCGCTTCTGTCTGGAACCGCGTGACCGCTACGGTCGCAGGTTCGAATCCTGCCTGGGGCATGGATGTGTGTGATGTCCTTAGGTTAGTTAGGTTTAAGTAGTTCTAAGTTCTAGGGGACTGATGACCTCAGAAGTTAAGTCCCGTAGTGCTTAGAGCCATTATAGTACGACCTGCACCATGTGATCAATGAGAGGAAACGCAGATGCGAAACAAAACCACGAAGAACTGCATGTAATCATTTATTTACGAAACGTGAACTCTTTTATAATCTACAGATATCGGATATCAAACAAAACTGTATCATATAGGTTGATTCTTTGTCAGAAGATTACAGCAACCAACCACTTTTTAAAATATTTAAATTATTTATTTAAATACCGCCGTCACCGGTTTCGAACCTTAGTTCAGTTAAGATACAATTTTACATTACAAACCTAATCTAAAATTGTATCTTAACGTTAACTAGCCGTCTGAAGATGAACCCGTCGGTTCGAAACCGGTGACGGCGCTATTTAAATAAATAACTAGCATTGTAAAAAGTGGCTGGTTGCTGTTAACTTCTATGTAAGGGTCAACCTATATTTTGTACACAGCCACGAGCTCCGAATGACAGTTTTTTACAAAATAGCAAAACCGTGTCATTGTAAATTCCACTGAAAATGCCATAAAGTAAAAGGCGAAAGGCATCTGGAAGAAATAAAATACATTGCAGCAAGAATAGCGGTTTTTACGTACAGAACGAAAATTTCTTTGCTTGCTGCGGATGATGCCACGCAAATAAACTTGTTGATATATAAGTATTCGTACCTGTTTACTTTCAAGGAAATTTATTATGCTGTTCCTGTGAAATAAAAGGAAGTACGAATCTTACGCTTACACGCTTCGTTACCGCCTGATGGAAGCATGCAATGAATTGAGTGTGTTTCTCACGTTCCCAGTTGGTCCTTTGAGTGGTTCGACGGTTTTCTACCAGGCACGTTACTTTTTGATTATGACATTTGCTTTACATCTATTGGATGCCACAGCACCTACGGTACCTTTGTTGTGGCATCTCAACATTCATTCTTCATTCTCTTTAGATCACTCAATCGGTCACACAACTCTGATCTGGAGCGAGTCTGTCTGATTTTGTTAACGTTTGGGCGAACGTGGACGAATGAATCGCAAGATTACTGTCTGCGTAACTGACTGATCCGTCGAAATGCAACACAGTACATCTACATCGATACTCAGCAACTCACATTTAAGTGCCTGGCAGAGAGTTCATCGAACAACCTTCACAATTCTCTATTATTCGAATCTCGTATAGCGCGCGGGAAGAATGAACACCTATATCTTTCCGTACGAGCTCTGATTTCCCTTATTTTATCGTGGTGATCGTTCCTCCCTATGTTAGTCGGTGTCAACAAAATATTTTCGCATTCGGAGGAGAAAGTTGGTGATTGGAATTTCCTGAGAAGATTCCGTCCCAAAGAAAAACGCCTTTCTTTTAATGATGTCCAGCCCATATCCTGTATCATTTCTGTGACACTCTCTCCCACATTTCGCGATAATACAAAACGTGCTGCCTTTCTTTGAACTTTTTCAATGTACTCCGTCAGTCCTATCTGGTAAGGATCGCACACCTCGCAGCAGTATTCTAAAAAGCGGACGGACAAGCGTAGTGTAGGCAGTCTCCTTAGTAGGTCTGTTACATTTTCCAAGTGTCCTGCCAATAAAACGCAGTCTTTGGTTAGCCTTCCAATTTAAATTGTTCGTAATTGTAATTCCTAGGTATTTAGTTGAATTTACGGCTTTTAGATTAGACTGATTTATCGTGTAACCGAAGTTTAAGGCGTTCTTTTTACCACTCATGTGGATGACCTCACACTTTTCGTTATTTAAGCTCAACTGCCACTTTACGCACCATTTCGATATTTCTTCTAAATCGTTTTGCAGTTTGTTTTGATCTCCTGATGAGTTAGTACATAAACGACAGCGTCATGTGTAAACAACCGAAGACGGCTGCTCACATTGTCTCCCAAATCGTTTATGTAGATAAGGAACAGCAAAGGGCCTATAACACTACCTTGGGAAACGCCTGAAATCACTTCTGTTTTACTCGATGACTTTCCGTCAATTACTACGAACTGTGACCTCTCTGACAGGAAATCACAGATCCAGTCACATAACTGAAACGATATTCCATAAGCACGCAGTTTCACTACGAGCCGCTTGTGTGGTACAGTGTCAAAAGCCTTCCGGAAATCCAGGAATACGGAATCGATCTGAAATCCCTTTCAATAGCACTCAACACTTACGAGCCGCTTGTGTGGTACAGTGTCAAAAGCCTTCCGGAAATCCAGGAATACGGAATCGATCTGAAATCCCTTTCAATAGCACTCAACACTCCATGTGACTAAAGATCTGGTAGTGTTTCACAGGAACGATGTTTTCTAAACCCATGTTGGCTGTGTGTCAATAGACCGTTTTCTTCGAGGTAACTCATTACATTCGAACACAATATATGTTCAGCCGGCCGGTGTGACCGAGCGGTTCTAGGCGCGACAGTTTGGAACCGCGCGACCGCTACGGTCGCAGGTTCGAATCCTGCCCCGGGCATGGATGTTTGTGATGTCCTTAGGTTAGTTTTGTTTAAGCAGTTCTAAGTTCTAGGGGACTGATGACCTCAGATGTTAAGTCCCACAGTGCTCAGAGCCACAATATATGTATACTAAAGACAGAGAAACGTGGTTAGCATGTGGGCAAGGGAGTTAATGTGCGTTTTACTAGACACAGTCGAAGAGGAGCAATTTTTAAATGATATTACAAAGTGAAGATCGGCACAGTAAACAAGGCCGAGGCGCCGCCGCCGCCGCTGATGCTGCTGCAGCTGTCGGCGGCGGGCCGCGTCGCGACAGGTGCGCGCCGGGCGCAAGGACAATGCACCGCGTGGGCGGCGCGGGGGCGGGTCAACACCCAGGCGTGCCGTGCAGAAGAGAACAGAGCACGACGCAGCTGAGGCCGAGCACTGCTGGCACGGCCGGCGCGGCGCGGCTTCCCCTTGACCGTTCAGCTGCTGCCACCGGTAGCCCGGCTGCCGCGAGTGCGCGCCTCTGGCTTCTCCTGCGAAACTCCCGTCTCTTCTGAACACGCTACTGGCTTTACAGAACCGTCCCACGTCCAGTATTCTGCGGCAGTGGTGCGAAGTCAACCGATTTTTTCATGGTCCTTCGGTTTGATTTTCACGAGCAAAAAAAGTGATTGCAAGATCCCCTCGCTTCTAAACTGATACTGTTATTAGAGAACGAGATTTTCACTCTGCAGCAGAGTGTGCGCTGATATGAAACTTCTTGGCAGATTAAAACTGTGTGCCGGACCGAGACTCAAACTCGGGACCTTTGCCTTTCGCGGGCAAGTGCTCTACCAACTGAGCTACCCAAGCACGACTCACGCCCCGTCCTCACAGCTTTACTTCCGCCAGTACCTCGCCTCCTACCTTCAAAACTTTACAGAAGCTCTCCAGCGAACCTTGCAGAACTAGCACTCCTGAAAGAAAGGATATTTCGGAGACATGGCTTAGCCACAGCCTGGGGGATGTTTGCAGAATGAGATTTTCACTCTGCAGCGGAGTGTGCGCTGATATGAAACTTCCTGGCAGATTAGAGCACTTCCCCGCGAAAGGCAAAGGTCCCGAGTTCGAGTCTCGGTCCGGCACACAGTTTTAATCTGCCAGGAAGGTTCTGATACTGTTATTACTCAGCTTAGCCGCGAGTCCGTAGAAGGTGGTATATGTGACGTACAGTATGACTGGTCAGCATTTCCACGCGGGATTTGCGAGTGTAAGTCGGACCTTCCTCGATCCGCCTTGGTGGGTCGTGTCGTCGGATTTCCTCCTACCTGTGCGCGGTTCGGCTCTCGTAAATGTCGTCCCGTGCAGATTCTTCATTGGCGCATTGGATGTCTGTCGGTGGAAGCTAATTATCTGCAATTGCTGTCGATCAACTTTGGGATATCTATTTACTCGAAATTAACATTCAGAATGCCGTAATATCGCTTTTATTCCTGTTGTTGTTGTGGTCTTCAGTCCTGAGTCCTGAGACTGGTTTCATGCAGCTCTCCATGCTACTCTATCCTGTGCAAGCTCCTTCATCTCCCAGTACCTACTGCAACGTACATCCTTCTGAATCTGTTTAGTGTATTCATCTCTTGGTCTCCCTCTACGATTTTTACCCTCCACGCTGCCCTCCAATACTAAACTGGTGATCCCTTGATGCCTCAGAATATGTCCAACCAACCGATCCCTTCTTCTACTCAAGTTGTGCCACAAGCTTCTCTTCTCCCCAATCCTATTCAATACTTCCTCATTAGTTATATGATCTACCCATCTAATCTTCATCATTCTTCTGTAGCACCACATTTCGAAAGCTTCAATTCTCTTCTTGTCCAAACTATTTATCGTCCATGTTTCACTTCCATACACGGCTACACTCCATACAAATACTTTCAGAAACGACTTCCTGACACTTAAATCTATACTCGATGTTAACAAATTTCTCTTCTTCAGAAATGCTTTCCTTGCCATTGCCAGTCTGCATTTTATATCTTCTCTATTTTGACCATCATCAGTTATTTTGCTCCCCAAATAGCAAAACTTCTTTACTACTTTAAGTGACTCATTTCCTAATCTAATCCCCTCAGCATCACCCGACTTAATTCGACTACATTCCATTATCCTCGTTTTGCTTTTGTTGATGTTCATCTTATATCCTCCTTTCAAGACCCTGTCCATTCCGTTCAACTGCTCTTCCAAGTCCTTTGCTGTCTCTGACAGAATTACAATGTCATCGGCGAATCTCAAAGTTTTTATTTCTTCTCCATGGATTTTAATACCTACTCCGAATTTTTCTTTTGTTTCCTTCACTGCTTGCTCAATATAAAGATTGAATAACATCGGGGAAAGGCTACAACCCTGTCTCACTCCCTTCCCCACGACTGCTTCCCTTTGATGTCCATCTACTCTTATAACTGCCATCTGGTTTCTGTACAAATTGTAAATAGCTTTTCGCTCCCTGTATTTTACCCCGGCCACCTTCAGAATTTGAAAGAGAGTATTCCAGTCAACATTGTCAAAAGCTTTCTCTAAGTCTACAAATGCTAGAATCGTAGGTTTGCCTTTCTTTAATCTAGCTTCTAAGATAAGTCGTAAGGTCAGTATTGCCTCACGTGTTCCGATATTTCTACGGAATCCAAACTGATCTGCCCCGAGGTCGTCTTCTACTAGTTTTTCCATTCGTCTGTAAAGAATTCGCGTTAGTATTTTGCAGCCGTGACTTATTAAACTGATAGTTCGGTAATTTTCACATATGTCAACACGTACTTTCTTTGGAATTGGAATTACTATATTCATCTTGAAGTCTTAGGGTATTTCGCCTGTCTCATACATCTTGCTCACCAGATGGTAGAGTTTTGTCAGGACTGGCTCTCCCAAGGCTGTCAGTAGTTCTAATGGAATGTTGTCTACTCCCGAGGCTTTGTTTCGACTCCGTTCTTTCAGTGCTCTGTCAAACTCTTCACGCAGTATCATATCTCCCATTTCATCCTCATCTACATCCTCTTCCATTTCCAAAATTTTGTCCATAAGTACATCGCCCTTGTATAGACCCTCTATATACTCCTACCTCCTTTCTGCTTTCCCTTCTTTGCTTAGAACTGGGTTTCCATCTGAACTCTTGATATTCATACAAGTGGTTCTCTTTTCTCCAAAGGTCTCTTTAATTTTCCTGTAGGCAGTATCTATCTTACCACTAGTGAGATAAGCCGCTACATCCTTACATTTGTCTTCTAGCCATCCCTGCTTAGCTATTTTGCACCTCCTGTCGATCTCATTTTTGAGACGTTTGTATTCCTTTTTGCCTGCTTCATTTACTGCATTTTTATATTTTCTCCTTTCATCAATTAAATTCAATATTTCTTCTGTTACCCAAGGATTTCTACTAGCCCTCGTCTTTTTACCTACTTGATCCTCTGCTGCCTTCACTACTTCATCCCTCAGAGCTACCCATTCTTCTTCTACTGTCTTTCTTTCCCCCACTCTTGTCAATTGTTCCCTTATGCTCCCCCTGAAACTCTCTAAAACCTCTGGTTCTTTCAATTTATCCAGGTCCCATCTCCTTAAATTCCCACCTTTTTGCAGTTTCTTCAGTTTTAATCTACAGTTCATAACCAATAGATTGTGGTCAGAGTCCACATCTGCCCCTGGAAATGTCTTACAATTTAAAACCTGGTTCCTAAATCTCTGTCTTACCATTATATAATCTATCTGAAATCTGTCAGTATCTCCAGGCTTCTTCCATGTATACAATCTTCTTTTATGATTCTTGAACCAAGTGTTAGGTATGATTAAGTTGTGCTCTGTGCAAAATTCTACCAGGCGGCTTCCTCTTTCGTTTCTTACCCCCAATCCATATTCACCTACTACGTTTGCTTCTCTCCCTTTTCCTACTGACGAATTCCAGTCACCCATGACTATTAAATTTTCGTCTCCCTTCACTATCTGAATAATTTCTTTTATTTCATTTCGTCAATTTCTTTGTCAACTGCACAGTTAGTGGGCATATAAACTTGTTCTACTGTGGTAGGCATGGGCTTCGTATCTATCTTGGCCACAATAATGCGTTCACTATGCTGTTTGTAGTAGCTTACCCGCATTCCTATTTTCCTATTCATTATTAAACCTACTCCTGCATTACCCCTATTGGATTTTGTGTTTATAACCCTGTAGTCACCTGACCAGAGGCCTTGTTCCTCCTGCCACCGAACTTCACTAAATCCCACTATATCTAACTTTAACCTATCCATTTCCCTTTTTAAATTTTCTAACCTACCTGCCCGATTAAGGGAACTGACATTCCACGCTCCGATCCGTAGAACACCAGTTTTCTTTCTCCTGATAACGACATCCTCTTGAGTAGTCCCCGCCCGGAGATCCGAATGGGGGACTATTTTACCTCCGGAATATTTTACCCAAGACGACGCCATCATCATTTAACCATACAGTAAAGCTGCATGCCCTCGGGAAAAATTACGGCCGTAGTTTCCCCCTGCTTTCAGCCATTCGCAGTACCAGCACAGCAAGGCCGTTTTGGTTAGTGTTACAAGGCCAGATCAGTCAATCAACCAGACTGTTGCCCCTGCAACTACTGAAAAGGCTGCTGCCCCTCTTCAGGAACCACACGTTTGTCTGGCCTCTCAACAGATACCCCAAAGTTGTGGTTGCACCTACGGTACGGCTATCTGTGTTATTGAGGCACGCAAGCCTCCCCACCAACGGCAAGGTCCATGGTTCATAGGGGGGGGGGGGGGGGGGTTTATTCCTATTAGGTCAATAATGAAACACTCATGTCACAAACTACTCGTAACCGAGAGCATGGCTACCATCGAACAAGACCGGAAGAGCTCTTAACGCCGACTGCCGACTTTGCCGCGGAGTCCGTATCTCTTACAAGTTTCGTCATAGTTCGTGGACTTCCGATCAAGTTCGTGCTTACTAAGATATGCGATTTGTTAATGAACGGGTGTGAATTTTAACGAGGCAAAATTATGATAAATAGTTTTAAACATCCAGAGGCTCTTCCTAGTATTCATGTTGTCATAAATGACTTAAATTATAAATTTATATAAACAAAATCGGTGACTTTGGCACCGAGATGGCGGTACTGCCCGTCATGTATATTTCCCAGCTTGTTGCTACGGTCCAGCGCCGAGCCCCACTGCACTACGCGCAACATATGGTCACTTCGTCGCCTAAGTCAGCCAGCGTGGGAAATGCTTTCAGACTCATGGCCGGCTACGGACTACAGCACTTCCTAAATATCGTGAATACATGAATAAGAGACAATAATTTATTAAAACTGGTAACAATGTCTTCCTCACATAGGAAGCACGTTACATGATCCAGAAAGTGTAAAATAAATTATTTTACTTCCGTGTATGATCAAAATATTGTTCGATCCTTAGATTACCTGTTTCAGTCAGCGATGACCGTCTTCAGATCTGCAGCAAAATATGGAAGAACCAAATACAACTAGTGGACAGTCTACATCTTAGAACAATAAAAAACTCCGAAATGAAAAGTATTACTTTCATACCTGAGGAGAACATGAGCTTAAAATTAAACGAGCCATACCTGTTTTAAAATACGTCGTAATATAATGAAGGCACGGTGGCATCGTCAAAAAAATACACACAAAATTAGCTTAGGATGGTCGCACATACAAGCTAAAATAAGTTCCTTCCAAACTGAACAGGCCTCGGAAGGTTCAACGGTACCGACCAGCCGCCGTGTCATCCTCAGCCTATAGGCGTCATTGGATGCCGATATGGAGGGGCATGTGGTCAGCACACCGCTCTCCCGACCGCTGTCAGACCGGAGTGGCTACTTCTCAGCCTAGTAGCTCCTCAATTTGTCTCACAAAGGCTGTGTGCACACCTTCTGATAAGAGCGCTCGGCAGACTGGACGGTTATTTATCCAGGTGCTAGCCAAGCCCGAGAGCGCTTTACTTTGATAATGTGACGGGGACTGGTGGTAGCTGTCGTCGTACATACATGGTGGTTATAATTAAACTTTCCCTACTTGAGCCATTGTAGACGCATAGCTATTTATCGTATGCATATCAACCTTTATAGGAATAGTATTCAGACTGTGAGCTGCGGGATTTCCGTAGTCAGTAGTGTTCGTGTCATAACTTGCCGTAAGGCGCCGGCACTAGAAGGGCGACGCAGGGTTGAAACGCAAGCTTCAGTTAAAAACAGTCAGTGGCAGTGTCTGTCTGGAAAAGACGAGCAGGGCTTTACTCGTAACCAGTTTTATCAAAACAGTAGCAATAGTGCTGCTGCTTTTCGCGGGTTTCGACGCATTGAAGGAATACGTAGAGGTCCTCTTTCTGCACCGGGCTTGAAGAATATGATTCGGAGGTTCGAATTAACTGACTATCTGGGAACTGCTCCTGGGAGCGCAAAAACTTACTGTTACCGCAACAGAATGCTGGACACAATGTACGATATTCAACCAGTGGGCGAGGTGTGTCATGACAGCCGAACATTCCACGGTCCAACGTTCGAAAACTGTTGCGAGTAATATTGTGAAATATGTATAGTACGACATGCGAAATATATATATAGTACGACATGTCAGCACTTCTGATCTGTCAGCAATCGGTCTTAGAGTGTTATATTTATGTAGGAAATTTAATATCACCAAAACTGTTCTCAACAGCCACAGAGGAGTTTTTCGGCCGCGCTTACAGGCACCAGTCACTGACTGAGCGGTCCCCCTCGCCGGAGGTTCGCGTCCTCCCTCGGGCGTGTGTGTGTGTGTGTGTGTGTGTGTGTGTGTGTGTGTGTGTGTGTGTTGTTCTTAGCATAAATTAGTTTAAGTGGTGTCGTTGTCTAGACACCGATGACCTCAGCAGTTTGGTCCCGTAGGAATTCACACACATTTGAACGTTTGGGGTTTTTCGGTTCCGTAAAACTAGAGAAAGAAGAAGAAATTCATGGTAATGGAACATACCTAAATCACCCTCGATTTACTAACAGGATTGTACTGTTTTTCTCCGTCAGCGACGAATGGGGAAACATAGCAGGACGTGTTTGAAAGCAGGTCTCAAATAACACTACAGAGATTTATAACCAAGGCGACGGAAAGAAAATGAACAATTAAGTCATTTTTGAAGCCAATTGAAGACACCGAATGGATAGGAAGCAAAATAAAAGTATAAATGGCCCGTAGCTCCTTTCGTAAAGTTACGAAGCGGTTCTAGGCGCTTCAGTCTGGAACCGCGTGACCGCTACGGTCGCAGGTTCGAATCCTGCCTGGGCATGGGTGTTTGTGATGTCCTTAGGTTAGTTAGGTTTAAGTAGTTCTAAGTTCTAGGGGACTGATGACCTTAGATGTTAAGTCCCATAGTGCTCAGAGCCATTTGAACCATGTTAATTGCAATGTTAAAGTAGCTGTAAATGCACATGACGATGGGAGCATGCCGCCGAAACGCATCGTGGTAATAAAACATTTGTAACAAGTGTTTGTTACAGTATATAATACTCCATATAAACCTTCCAGTACAGTCGTCGGCCTCAAATATCATCCATATAAGACGGATAAATTTAAGTTCAAGAAAAAGCTATTTCTATCATATAGACAAACGACTGATTACGTACGTATAGAAGGATCACAGTCTCAACCAACCATTAATATTAACGCGAAATAAACTTTTTTATATTTAATGATGTGGGGTTTTTTGAGCGACCTTTCATTCAGTGGTCACTGACTGCTCTTCAGAATCGTATCCACATTTCAAGCTTCATTTTTTATCGCTACAGTAGCTTGTGCCATCTCTTCGAAAATGTTTCTAATTAACAAGGTTTTGCGCAAATGTGGTTGTATTGATCCTGATCCCTGCCTACTGTGCTTCTTTCGGGATTAACCCGCAGAATATTTGTCTCTGAAGTCGGATGCTGCTCGTCGTGAACTCGAGTGACCGCATGGAGCAGGAACAGCGGATACCTTAGCCGGACGCCAGGCGGCGATAACATGGCGGAAGACCGCGTCATTCAGGATGTGACTGGTCTCAGTGTGTGTTTGTGCAGCCGCAGTATCGTCTCTTCCGGTCGGATACAAACCGCCGTTACTGTTCCCACATCGGCATTATTTCTAGTACAAGAAGCCACAGATCTGTCGATGGAACCCTGTAAACATAGGCTGCGACTAGAAGACAATATCGTTGAAAACAATGCAGTTCACGTATTACAAACGTAATCGGATCGTTGAGATGTACAAAAATGCCCCTCGTAATTGTGCAGGTAGCTTGTATTTTTTTATTTCTGTAAATTACCGAGAAAGAATAATGACCTTCGTCATGACTTTACCGGCCGTTGGCGCCGCTTTCAAATTTTTCTTCGGAGGAGAGGTGGTGTAGTTCCACTCCATGGACTGCTGTTGTGTTTCCGGTTCGAAGTGACGAGCCCATGTTTCATCGCTTGTGACGTTGTTCGACTAAAAATTGTCACAACCAGCCACGCGCGCGCGCAATTCAGTGCAGATGGTCCTTCCCTCCTCTTTATAGTCTTCTGTTACGCGGTGAAGAACCCTGCGGGCACACACCTTTGAGTACCCGCTTGGCCGTGCGGCCTAACGCACGGCTTTCCTGGTGAGAAGGAGCGCCCGGCGGATTTGTGTCGAGGTCTGGTGAACCGACCAGTCTGTGGATGGTTTCTAGGCGGTTTTCCATCTGCCTCGGCGAATGCGGGCTGGTTCCCCTTATTGCACCTCAGTTACACTATGTCGGCTATTGCTCCGCAAACAAGTTCTCCACGTACGCGTACACCACCATTACTCTACATTCCCTGGGGGGTCCACCGGGGGCCGAACCGCACAATAACCCTGGGTTCGGTGTGGGGCGGCGGAGGGGTGAAGTGGGCTGCGGTGGGGTGAAGTGGGCTGCGGTAGTCGTCGTGGGGTTGTGGACTACTGCGGCTGCGGCGGGGACGGAGCCTCTCCGTCGTTTCTAGGTCCCCGGTTAATATACAATACAATACAATACAATACCCCCAACTGGTGGATGTTTGTGTCAGCACTATCAACAGAGACATTCAGTTGAGAAGCGAAAAGTTTGATTGTGAACCGTCAGTCACCTCGACTGAGAGTGTCCACATGTTCGAACATTGCAGGAGTCAGAGCTGTGTGCGCCTGGCCGGCACGCGGGAGTCCGGACAGGTTTCCGCGACCTTATTGCGATGATGAGAGAAGCGTCGCCCAACGATTCGCCGTACTTTTGTTCACTGTCAGGTCTCCGTAAACATTCTGCAAGCGCCTAAGAATATATGCGATGCTCTGGTTTTGCGCGAGAAGGAACTCAGTGAGAGCCCTCTGCTTGAAATGCACTTCCATTACAGACGCCATTTTGAAGGGTACATTAGTGCCGCCACCTATGGGAACTTCATGAAACCATAGGGGCTGAAGCGGGAATTTTCTGCGGTGTCCCAAACAAATTCCGTGTTTTTCGCAGCCGAAATTGGTCGAGAAAAGAAATGTGTTGCATTACTTATTGAACGCCCCTCGTATAACAATATCAACTACATCTTTTGAGGGCATGTTCCTTTATCGCCAGGGGAATTCTGTACGTTTCCACAAAACTAGTGACGGCGTATTTGCTCTAGATGCAGCCAGCTACCTGCGATGCAATTGTTTTGTGCAAGGTTTAAATTATTTGCGAGGTAACGCAGATGACGTTGTTGAGGCCTTCAATCCGAAAACTGACTTGATGTAGCTCTCTGCGCTGGTGTATCCTGTGCAAGCTTCTTCACCTCTACATAACTACTGCAACCTACATCCATTTGAACCTGCTTTCTGTATTCGAACCCTGGTCTTCGTCTACAATTCGTCGCCCCACCCCCCTTCTCATCTCACACATTGCCTTCCAGTACCAAATTAATTATTACTTGATGCCTCAAGATGCTTGATGTCAACCGCTCCTTTATTTCAGTCAAGTTGTGCCATAATTTTTTCCATTTCGACTCAGTACCACGTCATTAGTTATTCTATCTATCCATCTAATTTTCAATATTCTTCTGTAGCACCATATTCCAAAAGCTTCAACTCTCTTCTTATCTGAACTGCTTCTCGGCTACGTTTCGGTTAGTTAAACGAATATATTCCGTACCAATACCTCCAGAAAAGTTTCCCAAACATTTAAATTCATAATTGATGGTAGCAATCTCTTCATTTTAAAAAATTATTTTTTTGCCAGGCTGTAGTTTCTATCCTCCCCATTTGTTCCATCGTCTGTTACTTTGCTGCAAAAATAGTAGAACTCGACTACTACTTTCAGTATCACTTCCTACTCTAATTCTACGAGCACGTCCGCATTTAATTGAACCACATTCACTTACTTTTGATATATTTCTGATGTTCATCTTATAACCTCTTTTGAAGACACCGTCTTTTCCATTGAACTGCTCTACCAAGCCCTTTGCCAACTTTGACAGAATTATAATATGATCGCAAACCACGAAGTTGTTATTTCATTTCCATGCACTTTAGTCCCGTTTTTAAATTCCTTCTTGGTTTCTGTTACTGCTTACAGATTAAATAACCTTGAAGATAGGCTACAACCCTGTATTACTCCCTTTTCAGCTGCGTCGTTTTGCTCCCTTTATTCTACCATTGCTTAAATACTACTAAGCAAAAAAATTAAAAGAAAGGGACGCACCACGGAGTTACGCAAATTGGTCACAAATTGATATTGATTCAGGTATCGACGAAAAATGCTAAATGGATGAATGTGTGACGCTGCAGCGCAATGTCACTCCGGAGTCGTCGACGATAGTGAACAGGGGGACGTGCTGATACGAGGGTATATAGCATTTGTGAATTCCATTCCGTGTACTTAGTTGGACAGTGACTATGCCTCGCATATAGGCACGTGAAGAATATACGCAGATGTCAGCATTTGAGAGAGGGCGTGTAGTTGGACTCAAAGAAGCCAATTGGTGTGATCGGCGAGTCGCTCGACGTTTGAATAGGAGCGACGTCACAAAGCGCTGATGTTGGCAGCAATGGGTGAATCATGGCCGAACACAGCGCCAAGAAGGAAGCTGTCGACATAGAGAGACGACAGAACTTGAGGGCAGAGCAATCGTCAGAGAGACACTCAGAGCCCCCGATTCATCATTATGATCGATCCGACGTGCAGCTGGTGTTCATTGACCAGAAAGACCATTAACAGGCGTCTCACGAAGAGAGGGCTGAGCTCAAGGCGCCCCTCGCACCGACTAGCGTTCACCTCTGTACACAAACAAGCCCGTTTGCAGTGGTATTAGGCTCTTTTGGCCTGGAATTCATTGACTGGAGTAGAATTGTCATCAGTAATGAGTCCTGATGACCGGCGAAGACTTGTTTGGAGGCGCCGCAGACAGTGGTGGGGTACCAACTTCAGTGTCGCCAGCCATACTGCCCGGCAACCATGTGTGATAGTCTGGGCTGCCATTTAATTTTATAGGAGAACCTCTTTCGTTGTCGTCCGCAGCATCCGTACAGCACTGCGGTACGTCAACGATATTCTACGCCCCGTCTTGTCGCGCTTCATGCCAGGCCATCCTGAGTTTACATTTCAGCAAGATAATGTCCGCCCGCACACGGCGAGAGCTTCTACTGCTTGTCTTCGAGTCTGCCGAACCTTATGTCGTCTGCAAACGGACCATGCTTTTGAACCTCAACGTTGAGCGGGTCGAGTTAAACGTGCTGCTGAACACTCAGAAACGATACGACCTGGGTATGTGGTACTTGTGCCCCAACTGGCATACACGATCGCAACACGCTCCAGCGGCAGTTGTCGGCTGTATCTAGCTCGTAAATCGCACAATTGACAAAATGGACATGCGTAAAATTCCGAAGTTAGCTCTATTAAATCGCACATTTTCTCCCTCGTTCATACGAAATCATATTGTTCTGTCCGTAGCATACATAAATAAAAACTTCAATATCCATGGACATCTTGCAAGGCAAAATGGAAAGTACCATGTTCAGTCAATAAGAAATCGGCGTATAAAACGTCCATAAAATTGTGCGATACAAATTTAGAATAGTTCTCCATATAAGACAAAAATTATTTCATTATTTTCGCTTTTTAGTAAAACCCTAAGCTCATTTTTACTTAATCACTGTTCCTGTTCAGTAGCAAAATCTTTACATGTGATTTAAAAAACTCAAAAGAAAAGAAGGGCAAAATACCTTCTGCAAGCAGTGCAAGCTGTCCTTTAGATTAAGCCAATCGAACAATTTCAGTCATCAAATTCAAATGGTTCAAATGAATCTGAGCACTATGGGACTTAACATCTGAGGTCATCATTCCTCTAGAACTTGGAACTACTTAAACCTAACTAACCTAAGGACATCACACAGATCCATGCTCGAAGCATGATTCGAACCTGCGACCGTAGCGGTCGCGCGGTTCCAGATTGCAGCGCCTAGAACCGCTCGGCCACACCGGCCGGCACTTCAATTCTCAAAACGAGCGCACTTATATTTATATACCATCGATAATTATGGTATATACTATTAAACTAGTAAGAAAGTATCATAACGTATTAAAACCGTAAAGGTTAGAAAAACATATTTGGATCTAGTGGAACGCGAATCACCCACACATCAGACTTTTCGTTATGCATCTGGGACGCTCATCATTGAGCTAAATCTACCAAGAATGTTGGGTAACAACATCAAGCACGTCTTAACGTCTCCAAAGCTTTAATCGTAGCTATATTAACAACTGAAATTTAATTATAACGAATTATACCAAGAACAGTGCGTTTTTGATGGACCCTCAACACGCTGTTGCCTTGAAATGGCGTATTCTCGTAATACGCAAGTTACAATAATTTTTTTACCACGAATATTAATTTTCTTGTCATTTACTTGTCTCGTCATTTTACTACGACGAGTCATACAATTAACGACGGGTTTTCGAGAGATCCTCAATTTACTGGTGCTCAGAAACGGCATATACAGGGTGGACCACTGATAGTGACCGGGCCAAATATCTCACGAAATAAGCATCAAACGAAAAAACTACAAAGGACGAAACTCCTGTAGCTTGAAGTGGGAAACCAGATGGCGCTATGGTTGGCCCGCTAGATGGCGCTGCCATAGGTCAAACGGATATCAACTGCGTTTTTTAAAAATAGGAACCCCCATTTTTTATTACATATTAGTGTAGTACGTAAAGAAATATGAATGAATGTTTTAGTTGGATCACTTTTTTCGATTTGTGATAGATGGCGCTGTAATAGTCACAAACGTATAAGTACTCGGTATCACTTTACATTCCGCCAGTGCGGGCGGTATTTGCTTCGTGATACATTACCCGTGTTAAAATGGGCCGTTTACCAATTGCGGAAAAGGTCGATATGGTGTTGATGTATGGCTATTGTGATCAAAATGCCCAAGTGTGCTACGTATGCTGCTCGGTATCCTGGACGCATCATCAAAGTGTCCGAACCGTTGACTAGTCAAACATCAGCGACGTTGGCGGGTTAATGTATGGTGCGCCATTATGGGAGGAAGGATAATTGGCCCACATTTTATCGATGGCAATCTAAATGGTGCAATGTATGCTGATTTCCTACGTAATGTGCTACCGATGTTACTACAAGATTTTTCACTGCATGACAGAATGGCGATGTACTTCCATCATGATGGATGTCTGGCACATAGCTCGCGTGCGGTTGAAGCGGTATTGAATAGCATATTTCATGACAGGTGGATTGGTCGTCGAAGCACCATACTATGGCCCGCACGTTCACAGGGTCTGACGTCCCCGGATTTCTTTCTGTGGGGAAATTTGAAGGCTGTTTGCTATCGTGGTCCACCGACAACGCCTGACAACATGCGTCAGCGCATTGTCAATGCATGTGCGAACATTACGGAAGGCGAACTACTCGCTGTTGAGAGGAATGTCGTTACACGTATTGCGAAATGCATAGGTTGACGGACATA
Organism: Schistocerca americana; assembly: GCF_021461395.2. NCBI lineage: Eukaryota > Metazoa > Arthropoda > Insecta > Orthoptera > Acrididae > Schistocerca > Schistocerca americana. The sequence continues at coordinate 348,290,744 of NC_060125.1, read as the reverse complement.
ATTTTGAGCATTTATTGCATTAATGTGGTATTTACAGGTAATAACGCTGTAACAGCAGGCGTTCTCAGAAATGATAAGTTCACAAAGGTACATGTTTCACATTGGAACAATCTAAATAAAATGTTCAAACGTACCTACGTTCTGTATTTTAATTTAAAAAACCCTACCTGTTACCAACTGTTCGTCTAAAATTGTGAGCCATATGTTTGTGTCTATTACAGCGACATCTATCACAAAGTGAAAAAACTGGTCCAACTAAAACATTCATATTTCTTTACGTACTACACGAATATGTGATAAAAAAATTGGGGTTCCTATTTTTAAAAAACGCAGTTGATATCCGTTTGATCTATGGCAGCGCCATCTAGCGGGCCAACGATAGCGCCATCTGGTTTCCCCCTTGAAGCTAGACAAGTTTCGTCCTTTGTAGTTTTTTCGTTTGACGCTTATTTCGAGAGATATTTGGCCCGTTCACGATCAATGGACCACCCTGTATACACATACGGGCTTCAACTGAAGGCCAGTATGGAGCCTCATAACTCTGCCCTGAAGGAAGATGCGTGCACGTGACGTAGGTGGCGTTCTGCCATCTCATTGGTCAACGTCCAAGCGCAAATGCACAATATCTGACACACCAAATATTTATTGCCTTACACGTTCGGAAAGACTCCCCAATGTGCTTTTCCACGCTATGACGTCTGAAACTCAGGACACTCAACGCTCGGTGTTTGGATCACGGTTCGTGTGCCGACGGCCCTACTTTGAGCAGCAAGGGCGCCCAATTGAGAATGTTTGGGGCAGTATGGCCAGGGCCCCCCAACCAAGTCGGGATTTTGACGATCTAGCGCACGTGATACTCAGCTTCTATAAGAATGAGGTGGCAGTGATAAGGAACTGTCACCATGAACAAGAAGCAAATATTAGAAAAGGCGTAAGGCAAGGATGTGCTCTCTCTCCTCTTATATTCAGTGCTTACATCCAGGAAGCTGTAAACGAAGTTCGAGATACTACTGAGGGGGGGGATCAAAATTAATGGGCGGAAGATAGACATCCTACGTTATGCAGATGATATTGCTATAGTCACGGAGACAAAAGATCTAGAGGAAGTCCTCAGAACAATGGACAAAATTCTATGCAATCAGTATGGAATGAGAATGAACAAGAAAAAGACTAAAGTGATGGTATGCAGTACAAGAGCAGAATATGAACCTTTGAGAATGAGAAGTGGATGAAAGGAGCTTGAAGTGATAGAGGAATTTACTTACCTGGGAAGCAAAACCACAAGAGATGGTAGAAGCCGAAAGGAAATTGCGACCAAAATACAAAAGGCCAAAATTGCATTTAATCGGAGAAGGAACGTACTCATCAGCAACAACATCAGTCTGAAAATAAGGAAACGTATCATGAAAGGTTTCGTTTGAAGTGTGGCCCTATACGGATGTGAAATTTGGATGATTGGAGGAGAATAGAGAAGACGGCTAGAGGCCCTGGAGATGGGGTGCTATAGAAGGATGATGAAGATCAGCTGGAGAGACAAAGTAACAAATGAAGAGGTGCTTAGAAGAGTACAGGAAACCAGATCTCTGTGGAGGCACATCCAAACAAGAAGAGACAAACTTGTAGGGCACATCCTACGACACAACAACATCTTTGGAACAATAGCAGAAGGAGCTATTGAGGGAAGGAATCGGTGGGGGCGACCAAGGATATCATACATGCAACAGATCATGAATGACAATGGATGTAAGACATACGTGGAAATGAAGAGGAAGGCAGACAGAAGAGAGAAATGGCGCTCTGCTGCAAACCAACCTCAGGGTTGAACAGTAAAAGAAGAAGAGAAACGCGCCAGTTGGACATATTTGGCTCGATATCTCTCAGGAGGACATCCAACAACACTATAAATCATGGTACTTGCGTAAGGGCCAGAGGGGGACCAACATGTTACTGCCTTGCTCAATTTGTGAAGCTCTTTCTCGTAAATAAATCATCCAATTTTTCTGAAATTGGAACGATTAGTTTATCTGCACATGTCCATCACCTCTACCGTTTTCCTTCCAATTTGGATAATTCCTAAGTGGCGTGGCGTTTATTTTGGTCTTAGAATGTATAAATGCCACGTTCAGTAATAATTAATCGGGCAAATTAAGGTTTCAGCTGGTACGATGTAGCTCCATTATGTTGTCTATAATGGCTTGCAGCGTGTATGTATATATTTAGATCTCATTGGAAGTTCCCAGCTGCCTTTTTCCACATAATTCTATTTTGTAAACAATCACCTGTGTTCTTTGTTTCCTGGTTCTCTTAAGTACCAGTGCCGGGCCCACGCAGACTCGCGTTGGTGTATCCGCGCAGCACCGTCGCTTCTGCAGTGGTTGCCATTGTACGCAAATGAGTTGCGCCCCGTGGCCACTCAGTGACTCCTGTTTTCTCAGGCGTTAACCGTGATGCGATCTGTCCGGCCTACGGCAGCACTCGGTCCACGCACGTCCCCGCATTGTTTTAGACACAAAAGCGAATGTTGATGCTATCTGTGATTTACAGTAACTCCGCCTTACATACCCTTAGACTTAAGAGTCCACTTTAAGAGTGCCATCTAACAAACAACACAAACCACTTACACCCATTTTTATTACATATAAAACACACTGATTTTACTAGGAACGTTCAGTAGTTAAAAGAGACAAATCTGTAAGGGAAAAACTGTATCATTTTTACAAAGTGAGCCTCTTACTACTTCTCAATATAATCCCCACCAATATTAATACACTTGTTCCAACGATGAACTATTTTCTTATACATGCTGTAAGAAAGTTTTTTTCTTGTTGTTTGAGCCACTTTCCCGCAAATGTTTGGCCTTATTGTTACTGGACTGTTTCCCACGTGATGAACCAAACAAATGTAATTCGGGAGGAGCCGAATCTGAAGTTTAGGGAAGATGAAGTAGTATCTCCCAATCAGTTTTTTCAATGGTTTCTTGTGTTCTTGAGTTAACTCTTTCGGGACCCACCTCGCACTTGTTTTGCTGCACTTGAGCATGTTCCTGGTGACATTATGAACTGCGAAAACACAAATTGTAACTGTTTTTGCTGTATGTTCAAACATAGTATGTCGGTCTTCACAAATAATGTCGTCAGTGCGATTATCAAGCGAAGAAGTTCAACTGGCCGACCAAGATGTTGCTAATCACTTACTGAAGTTCGACCGGTTTTGCATTGTTCTACCCACTTGTAAAAATTTCTGCGATTCATACAACTGTCAACATACTATAAAGTCATTCGACAAAGTATCTTAGCTGGTTTTTAACCTCCAGAAACAAAAAAACGCCGCGCGGGATTAGCCGAGCGGTCTGAGGCGCACCAGTCATGGACTGAGCGGCTGATCCCGCCGGAGGTCCTCCCTCGGGCATGTGTTTGTCCTTAGGATAACGTAGGTTAAGTATTGTGTAAGCTTAGGGACTGATGACCTTAGCAGTTAAGTCCCATAAGATTTCACACACATTTGAACATTTTTGAAACAAAAAACGAATCACTGAACGTTGTTCAGGTAATGTGGAAACTTCATGCAGACACGCCATATATACATTCCTCTACAGTTTCATCCTCTAAGCTCCCTCTAGTACCCTGGGAGTTAATCCCTGATGTCATAACTGATCTATTATCCCGTGTTCCCAGTGTTTTCCATATATTTCTTTCCTCACCGATTCTACAGAGAACCTTGTCATTTCTTAACTTATCAGCCAATTCAGTTTTCAACATTCTTCTGTAGCTCTACATCTCAAAAGTTTCGAGTCTCCTGTTTCGGTTTTCCGCACAGTCCACATTTCACTATCACACAATGCTGTGCTCCTAACATACATTCTCAGAAATTTCTTCTCCAAATTAAGGCCTATGTTTGATACTAGTGGACTCCTCTTGGGTAGGAATAACCTTTTTTCCAGTTATAGTCTGCTTTTTATGTCCTCCTTCCTCCGTCCGTCGTGAGTTATTTTGCTATCTAGGTAGCAGAATTCCTTAACTTCTTGTACTCCGTGATCACCAATCCTGATGTTAAATTTCTCTCCGTTTTCATTTCTGCAGCTTCTCATTATTTCTGCCTCTCTTTCATTTACTCTCAGGCCATATTCTGTGCTCATTAGTCTGTTCATTCCATTCCGCGGATCCTGTTAATACTTCTTCACTTTCATTGAGTATAGCAATGCCCTCAGCGAATCTTATCATTGATATGCTTTCAAGTTCAATTTTAATTCCTCTCTTGAACCTTCGTTTTATTCCTTTCAGTGCTTCATCGATGTATAGATTGAACAGTAAGGGGCGAAAGACTACATTCCTGTCTCACACCCTTTTTAACCCCAGCACTTCGTTCATGGTCTTCCACATTTACTGTTCTCTCTTGGATCTTTTACATATTGTATATTACCCTTGTTTCCTGATAGCTTACCCCTATTTTTCTCAGAATTTAGAATACCTTGCACCATTTTACATTGTCGAACGCTATTCCCAGATCGACAAATCCAATGAAAAAGACTTGATTTTTGTTTAGTCTTGCTTTCATTATCAATCGCAACATCAGAACTGCCTCTCTAGTGCCTTTAACTTTCCTAATGCCAAACTGACCATCGTCTAATACATCATCAGTTTTCTTTTCCATTGGTCTGCATGTTATTTTTGTGAGCAACTTTGATGCTTGAGCTATTAATAATTCTCGCACGTGTCGGGTCTTGTAACCTTCGGAATTGTGTGAATGATGTTTTTCCGAAAGTAAGATGGTTTATCGCCAGACTTACATACTCTAAACATAAAAGTTAGTAATCATTTTGTTCCCACTTCCTCCAATGACTTTAGAAATTCTGCTGGAATGTTATCAGTCGCTTCTGCGTTATTGGAGCTTACGTCTTCCAAAGCTCTTGTAAATTCTGATTCTAATACTGGATCCCCTATCTCTTCTATATCGACTCCTGTTTCTTCTGCCACATCGTCATGCAACTCTTCCCCCTCATTGAGGCTTTCAGTGTACTCTTTCCACCAGTCCGACCTTTCCTCTGCAATTCACAATGGAATTCCCCTTGCATTCTTAATGCTACCGCCCTTGCTTTTAATTTCACCTAAAACTATTTTGAGTTCCAAATGCTGAGCCAGTCCTTCCGATCATCATTTCCTTTTAGGTTTCTTCACAGTTTTCATGTCGCCTTTTCGCCTTAGCTTCCCTGCACTTCTATTTGCTTCATTCCTAAGTGACTAGTATTTCTGTATTACTGAATTTCCCTGAACATTTTGACCATCCTCCTTTCATCTATCAACTGAAGTATTTCTTCTATTATCAACGGTTTCTTCGCAGTTACCATCTTTGTACCTATGTTTTCCTTTTCAACTTGTGTGATTGCTCTTTTTACAGATGACCATTCCTATTCAACTAAACTGCCTACTGAGCTATTGCTTATCGCAGTATCTATGGTCTTAGACAACTTCAAGTGTACCGCTTCATTCCCTAGTACTTCCGTGTCCAACTTCACTGTGCATTGATTCTTCCTGACCAGTCTCTTAAAGACCCGACACGTGCGAGAATTATTAATAGCTCAAGCATCAAAGTCTACTCGACATCACTACTGAATTTTGGTCTGAGTCTGTATCTGATCCTGGGTACGCCTTACAATCCATTATCTGAGTTCGGAGTCCCTGTCTGATCATGATGTATCTAACTGAAATCTTCCCGTATCCCCAGGCCTCTCCCAAGGTTACCTCTCCTCTTGTTATTCTTGAGCAGAGCATTCACAGTTACTAGCTGCAATTTATTGCAGAACTCAATTAGTCTTTCTCCTCTCTCATTCCCAGTACCTTACCCTCTCTCTCATTCCTGGTACCAAGCCCATAATTTCCCGTAACCCGTTTTTCTCCTGCTTCCCCTACCACCGCATCCCAGTCGCCCATGACTATTAGATTTGCATCTTCCTTTACATACTGTATTACCCGTTCAATATTCTCGTATACTTTCTATAGCTCTTCATTTTCGGTTTGCGACGTCGGCATGTGTACCTGAACTATTGTTGTCGGTGTTGGTTTTCTGTCGATTCTGATGAGAGCAATCTTATCACTGAACTGTTCACAGTAACTCATTCTCTGTCCTACCTTTCTATTCCTAAGGAATTCTACCCCTGTTATGCCATTTCCTACTGCTGGTGATATTACTCTGCACTCATCTGACCAGAAATCCTTGTCTTCTCGTCTTTTCACTTCACTAAGCCCCACTACATCTGCACTGAGTCTTAGCATTTCCGTTTTTAGATTTTCAAGCTTCCCTATCACGTTCAAATTTCTGACATTCCGCGCCCCGAGTCGCAGAACGTAATCCTTCCGTTATTCAGCCTTTTTCTCGTGGTTCTTCCCCCCTGGCAATCCTTTTCCGGAGATCCGAATGAGGGACTGGTCCGGAGTCTTTTGCCATTGGAGAGATCACCAACCTTCTGATTTACAGGGTGCTTCTCCTTTGGATACACACTGTGTTTCCTTGATGCAGTAGTTCCCATTGCCTTCTGCGTCCTGATGCCGTCGATCATTGCTGATTCTTCCGCCTGTAGGGGAAGTTTTCCTCACCAAGGGCAAGAGAATGCCCTGAAGATCTATCCACTCCTCCGCCCTCTTTGATAAGGCCGTTGGCTGAATAAGGGTGACTTCTTATGCGGGAAGTCTGATGTTTTTGTCAGAATTTAAGCGGTAGCGGATTTCGATCCTGTGAGTGAGGATGTTTTGATTACTAATCAAAGACGCTGTCCCTAGACCACGGGTGTACCTTAATGCAATATTGAGGCTATAAACAAAACAGTGATTATTCGTCAGCAGTTCTCAGCACAATGGTGCCAACCTAAAGTCATGAAAGTACTTGATTGCTCCTACCAGCTCTTTCATTTCTACTTCAGTTTGTCTTTTTAATTAGAAGGTCATGCCTGTATTTTTAATTAGAAGGTGTTGCTGGAGTTGACGCCTTCTACTGCTGACACTTCTCATCGGGCGTCTCCTGCTGTGCTGTATGCAGTGGATTCACATGGCGAACATGACGGTAGAGGTGCTGTGGTGGTTGTGTAATATACACGAGCCATAACATTGTAACCACCGGCGCCATAGAATGTTAGTTCACGTTTGGAACGTAATACAGCAGCTGTGCGGCATGGATTCGAAAAATCCTCCAGATGTTCACACATTTCACGCAGTTCCCTTAAATCACGGGCCTGTGGCTTGTAGGAGCGAACTGGCGGTCCAGATCTGCTCCATCGGATTCAGGCGAGACAAATTTGGTGGCCAAGACGTAACGTGAGTTCGCCGTCATGCTCCTCAAACCACTGTAGCCCGATTCTGATCTTGCGACACGGTCAGTTGTCCTGCTGGAAGATGGCGTCACCATCAGGGAAGACATCGAGAACGAAAGGATGCAGGTGGTCCGCGGTAATGCTCACGATGTCGACAGCGGTCATGGTGCTTTCGATTTCTACCAGAGATCCCATGGAAGCCCAGGTGAATGTTACCGATAGCATAATACTACCCCAGTCGGCCTGGAGCCGTTTGCCTGGAAAATGGCGTATCCGGACTCACCTCTGAAAAGAAACCTGGTTCGACTAAGCAACAAGTTTCCATTGGTCTATGGTCTAATGTCTATGACTCCGTGCCAACTGCAAAATGGTTGTTGATGTCGTTGAGTCAACACGACCACTTATTTGCCCTTATTTCCTTAACCCCATATTTACCAATGTGTGTTGAACGGAATGGGTCTCTCGAAAAGAACATGATCTGTTTCCTTTCCCATTGCGTACAATCCGAGGGTTTGTTCTGTCTCTAATGATCTCATCATCGATGGAACAATAGATACTAATCTTCCTTTCTCCCAGAGGTGTTGTACTGCAGTAAACACCTTTGAGTCGTGCCGCTTTGTTCACTTGTGGACATTTCGAGCCCTATTGAAAAGCCCGTCCTCTCTGTAGGTACCAGTAAGTTACAGCTTTCGATTATGGAGTCGTAACCAAGTACATCAAAGAGCAGCTTTGACGTGGGTTAATGGTGTAGGATAATATCACGAAAACATATCGCCTGAGGGGAATAATCTGTCAGGCTAAATAAAACAATAAAACCATTGCGTGTCCACCAGTACCTTTTGCCTTATATTTGAGAAAGAGTTAAAGAAATATTCTTCCCGGACGCGCCGACTTCCATGAATGGTCGGAAGCAGGAAACGTATTGCGTCGGAGGAAGCGACTTATTTCCAACCAGCAGCACTCCAGCTCGGATACCGCCGAGCGGATTCGAGTATTTGACATCTATAAGCCGTAGTTACCATGGATTCAAACGTATCCATCTCCTCCAGAAGACCATATGCTAAAAAGCTCGCGAAGCAGCTGACGTAGAAATGAGTTTAGTTACCACTTTATTAAAGCGAACGGTGATCTGTTTCACTGTGACACATTGGCTTGCACTCCCAGTATCATTCGATGCTCACCTCTAACATGTTAAGAGTATGATCGCATGATTGTTGGGGTCCGTCTTGCTGGAGTACCAGTCACGAAAACGGTCAGCCTTGTTGATGTTGATAGAAGTGCTGTGTTGACTCTGACGACGACCGGCAACAAACAGAGGAAATAATTATCTTCTAAGCATAACGGTAGTCGGACATCGAGGCCAAATGATAGAGACAAGCGAGACCCTATTGTAGTGTGGTCTACCTCTTCGCCTTCCGCCTAAAAATCATGTAAACGGTGACGAGGTGCACTTACACTGAGGCTGTCATTCTTTGTTGCTTTTTGCATGCTATTTCCTGACTTTTAGTGCTAACAAGTGGATAGTTACAAAATCTTAACCAATATATGCATCTGAATCGCTATTCATGCGTCAAGAAGCGCAAGCTCCATAATGCTGCATTGTGTCGTAGTGTTTCTTGCGAAAGTGTGCCAATGTGTACTACTGCCAGATCCCATTTTCAAAAATCGGGGCTTACTGGCTGGTGGTTTAAAAAATTGAGGGGGCAAGGACCTCAAAATGGGACACAAAAAATGCCATAAATTTTCAGTCATTAGATAATAATTTCTTTTAAAGGCCCTTTGCTGTTCCTTATCTATATAAACGATTTGGGAGACAATCTGAGCAGCCGTCTTCAGTTGTTTGCAGATGACGCTGTCGTTTATCGACTAATAAAGTCATCAGAAGATCAAAACAAACTGAAAAACGATTTAGGAAAAATATCTGAATGGTGCGAAAAGTGGGAGTTGACCCTGAATAGCCGCGCGGGATTAGCCGAGCGCTTTCAGGCGCTGCGGTCATGGACAGTGCGGCTGGTCCCGGCGGAGGTTTTTTTGCCCTTAGGATAATTTAGGTTAAATAGTGTGTAAGCTTAGTGACTGATGACCTTAGCAGTTAAGTCCCATAAGATTTCACACACATTTGAACATTTTTTTGACCCTGAATAAAGAAAAGTGTGAGGTCATCCACATAAGTGCTAAAAGAAATTCGTTAAACTTCGGTTACACGATAAATCAGTCTAATCTAAAAACCGTAAATTCAACTAAATACCTTTGTATTACAATTACGAACAATTTAAATTGGAAGGAACACACAGAAAATGTTGTGGGGAAGGCTAACGAAAGACTGCATTTTATTGGCAGGACACTTAGAAAATTTAACAGACCTACTAAGGAGACTGCCTACACTACACTTGTCCGTCATCTTTGAGAATACTGCTGTGCGGTGTGGGATCCTTACCAGATAGCACTCACGGAGTATATCGAAAAAGTTCAAAGAAAAACGCACGTTTTGTATTATCGCAAAATATGGGAGAGAGTGTCACAGAAATGATACAGGATTTGGGCTGAAAATCGTTAAAAGAAAGGCTTTTTTCGTTGTGACGGCATCTTCTCACGAAATTCCAATCACCAGCTTTCTCCACCAAATGCGAAAATATTTTGTTGACACCAACCTACATAGGGAGGAACGATCACTAAGATAAAATAAGGGAAATAAGATCTCGTAGGGAAAGATATAGGTGTTCATTCTTCCCGCGCGCTATACGAGATTGGAATAATAGAGAAATGAGAAGGTGGTTCCATGAACCCTCTGCGAGGCACTTAAATGTGATTTGCACAGTATCCATGTAGATGTAGATATTTACTTTGTTTCTAAATGTATACGAGCGCCGCCCAGAAAGTGAAGCCCCACCTTTTTTTCCCCACAATCCATTCCACACAATGGAAACGACACACATGAGAGAATGATGTTTTTCTACACACCCTATTTTTCTATGTAATATCCTTCCTGTTCTGTGATCTTCCTCCATCGTAACTCAAGGGCGTTTATGCCCTGCGGTACCAGTCCTTATTCTGGTCACGAAGCCCTTTCTTAACTGCGGAATCACCTCCTCGTCATCCTCAAAATGTCTTCCGCGAATGGCATCTTTTAATGGCCCAAACAAGTGGAAGTCTGAGGGAGTCGGGTATGACAGCAGGGTGGATGAGGTAGCTGCGTCCAAGCTTGTTTACTGGTGTGTTCAGAGTGAGGGCGAGCATTATCGTGATGAAGCAAAACATCCCCCGGGTTGTTATGACGGCGAAGTCACTCGAAACGCTTCTTAAGTGTGGTTAATGTGTTCAGGTATGCCTTCGAATTAATGGTACAGCCCATTGGCGTCAGATCGACGAGAATCACACTGTCACACTCCCAAAATACAGTCATCATCATCTTACCGGCAGAAGCAGTTGCTTAGACTTTTTTTTCCTGTCAAGAGTAAGGACGACACCATTCCATCGATTGCCTTGTTGTTTCTAACACAAATTGCAAATTGGTGAGCCCAGCTTTCATCACCCGTCACAATCTGGGCCACGGAGGCCACCCTTTCAGCTTCAAAGCGTTCCAACACCTCAGAAAATTTTGTTTCTCCGAAATTTGTGCCCCACCTTAAGATTACGTGGAACCCATCTTGCGCACACTAATCAGTATCCAAGACCGCGACTAATTGCATCTACACTTCTTTCGTTGATTAACATCAGCAGCTCCAACAGCCGAATAGTAACACACCGTTCCTTGCGAACTATGTACTGGTTGCCCTGGGGAGAACAGAATTTATTCATAAGGAATTACGAACAGTGCAATGAATTAAGACTTTTATGATTCTTGAAAGACGTACGTAAAAATGTACAGAAAAAAAACATTTATCATTCAACGTAATTGTATTTAGAATCAGTATCGATTTATTATTTATATTATTCTTTTGTTCTATGTTAAAAATATTAATATTTGTGAAACAGTCGAATTTTTTGATGTAATTTCTTACTCTGATCGTGATCTTGGGTGAGGATAAACGTGAGAGACATTGTAAGTGTACTTATATTGCATTTTTGTTAAATACATGTGCGTATTTGCTCTTAAAACCTGTATTTATGTATCTTTAGCGTTCCTACATGTTAGGAAACAAATGATTTATTTTTTCAGAGTACCAGAACGCGCAATACAGCGCGAGCCTGTGATTGTTGTCGGCCATTTGCACGGCTGCAACGTTTTATTTGAATAGTTTCAATATTAAATGGCGCAGAGCCGCAGAAATAATATGCAAGTTTGCATTTTAATTATACTATTTAACGTCAGTGTCATTTTAATTTATTTGCAAAGATTAATAGTAGTTTTTATTGAATTCTTGTGGTTGCTGCATAACGGCTATCTTTTGTCGTAGCTACGTAAATTCACATAAATTATCTTACTCCGAAATAATCAGTGATAAATATGCCAAACAAGAATATTTCTTTCTCGAACTCATTTCAGTAAAGCAGTGTTAATTTTGAATGAAATTGCAATGCAAAAAGAACCTGAGATATTTTGTTAACATACGAGCTAGTACGGTGCCTCACGCCACTCTTAGTACATGTTTCATATTGCGTGCATTGAACCTTCAGATAACATTTTCATAAAAGAAGGACTGTGTAATTTGCCTGTGATAAGTTCTCTCGTCACTTCAGTGTGTGTGGCGTCGTTTGATGTGTAACTTTACGAATATGTGCCTACAACTCATACAGTTTAGTGAACTGCACATGTACAAACAGTTAAAGCACACCACGTGACGTACAGAAAAGAACACAACAACGTAGATGTTAAAAACAACGAGAACCTCGGCACGTTGCAATATGTCTGGTGTGACAGGCGTGTTTGGTGACAGCGCTCGCTGCAAATCCTGGAGCTCCTGTGACGGCCTCACCCTCTGTATCCAGCGATCAATTGTACTCCTGTCGACTGCAGGTGCTCCACAGACTTCACACAAACGTGCGTGGTTGTTCGCTGCAATTTGTTTCCCCGCAGTGAGAAATTCATTGAGGACACGCCTTTTGTATCATAAATTATTTACAGACGCCATTTTGAAATATTGCAGCGGCTACACTATTGCGTGCGCACTGTGGAAGCTTTAAATAATTCATACGTAATGTTACGCATTCGTAATGTTATCAGCTGAGAAAAAAATATGGGACAGTACTTCCTGGGCAACCCTCGTACATATCCTGTAAATTACTTACCAGTCATATTCCGACAGACGTAATCGATTGAGAAACGCCAATGGGCGTTGTGCGCACACCTAAAAGTCAACTGTCTCTCATGTTATTTCTTCACTACAAAATAAATGAACAAGCGGGATGCGCGAGAGCCGATTGCCGTTTTGGAGTGGAACTAGAGGACTGTTCAAAAAATTCCGGAAGTTTCAAATGTTCAAATGTGTGTGAATTCCTAAGGGACCAAACTGCTTAGGTCATCGGTCCTTAGACTTACACACTACTTAAACTAACTTATACTAAGAACAGCACACACCCCCATGTCCGAGGGAGGACTCGAACCTCCGGCGGGAGGGGCTGCGCAGTCCGCGATATGACGCCCCAAACCACGCGGCCGTGCGGAAGTTTGTCCACAAATTTTTTCTACGCTTACCTTTTACTTATTTTGAATGATATCCGAAATACTCTCCTCCACAACTGGTACACCGCTGCTAACTCCGTTTCCAGTTCCGGAATATGTCTTGTTACGCCTCTTGTTTTCTTTTATGTCGTCTATCGTTGCAAATCTTCGTCCATTCAACGATAGCTGAGTGGTCAGCGTGACGGATTGCCGTCCTAAGGGGCTCGGTTTCGATTCCCGGGTGGGTCGGGAATTTTCTCCGCTCAGGGACTGGGTGTTGTGTTGTCTTCATCATCATTTCATCCCCATCCGGTGCGCAGGTCGCCCAATGTGGCGTCGAATGTAATAAGACCTGCACCAAGGCGGACGGACCTGCCCCGTAAGGGGCCTCCCGCCCAAAGACGCCAAACGCTCATTTCCATTTTCCATTCAACGGGGTTTTCAACTTCGAAAATGAAAAGAAAATTCCGCAAGGGCTAGGTCAGGAACGTACCGAGGGTTTTGCCCAGTGATATCGTTTTTTGTGCAATGGATACGTACCAACATGGATGCGTATGAGGATGCGTTATCGTGATGCAAGAGCCATGAATTGTCTTGCTACATTTCAGGCCTTTTCCTTCTCACATTTTCTCGCAGGCGTCGCAACACATTTCGATAGTACTATCGATTACCAGTTTGTCTCTGTGGCACGAATTCATGATGAACTAATCCTTCTTTTTTTGGTCCTGTAGAACCTTTCCCGACCCATTGCGAAGACTAAACCTTGGTCTCAACATCATAACCGTAGACCCACGTCTCATCGCCAGTTATGATTCTCTTAAGGAACATACCGTCTTCATTTGCCGATACAAAAGCGCTTCACAGATTGCGAGGCGAAGGTCTTTCTGGTCTCGACTCATGAGCCGTGGGACGAACTTGGCGGCAACACGAATCATTCCAGGATGCTGTGTCAGGATTTCATGACAGGATCCAACGGAAGTGTTACATTCTTCTGCAACCTCTCGTACAGTCTTCGATTGGCACGCACAATTTCGTTGATGTTCCTAACATGAGCGTCGTCTGTAGTCGTCGAAGCGCGTCCCGAACGAAGGTCATGTTTCAACATCCCTCCGGGCCTTTAAAACCATGTGAACCTTTCGTAACATCGATCACGGCTTAAGCACTCATCACCTTAGGCTTCTGCATCATTTTGTGTGTATCTACTCAGATTTTGTTGAGTTTCACGCAAAATTTAATGCAGTCGCGCTGCTCTTCAAACTCTGACATCTCGAAGTTCGCAAATTGTGCGACACAACGTTATACTCAATACACCACTAACAGTCAATAACTAACGGACATATAACAATGAAACTCCCGGCAGTTACACATTAAACACAAGCGTGTGCAGGGATGCCAACCGTGTTTCGCACCAACGCACCATTGGCGCGAAATTACGAATGTTCTGGAATTTATATGAAGACCGTAACTGTCCTCGAAAAAACAGATACTGTTGAGGACCGTGCAGCTTTCTCTAGAATAAATGATAATTAATTGAAACCCTCAACTGCCGACAGGTGTTGTTCATATACCTCGATGGGGATAGCTGAAAATGTGTGCCCCGACCGGGGCTCGAACCCAGGATCTCCTGCTTACGTGGCAGACGCTCTGTCCATCTGAGCCACCGAGGACACAGATGAATAGCGCGACTGCTGGGACTTAATCCCTTGCACGCTTCCCGTGAGAGCCACATTCCCAACTGTCCACAATTCTATATTTGTAATGTACCTATTAGGTACAGTTAATTATCATTTATTCTAGAGAAAGCTGTACGGTCATCAATAGTATCTGTTCTTTCGAGAACAGTTACTGTCTTCATATATATGGTTAAAGACCACCCAGCCATTGACCTTCGTCTGTGGGAATGCGCACAGGTTGCCCGAACTCTTACGGGAATCGCCAAAGTGCGCGCACGTAATGAGTGGTTGAGCAAATATCTATTAGGTACATTACATGTGTAGAATTGTGGACAGTTGGGAATGTGGGTCTCACGGGAAGCGTGCAAGCGATAAATCCCTGCAGTCGCTCTATTCATCTGTGTCCTCTGTGGCTCAGATGGATAGAGCGTCTGCCATGTAAGCAGGAGATCCCGGGTTCGAGTCCCGGTCGGGGCACACATTTTCAGCTGTCCCCATCGAGGTATATCAACACCACCTGTCGGCAGCTGAGGGTTTCATTTAATTATAATTTGTTCTGGAACTTTTTAAACAGATCTCGTATAGTGGTCTGCAAAACAACTTTCGCGTAATGTGACACTGCCAAGTAACACAGATCGGTGAAACTTGGACCATGCATAGAAAGACCTGTTACGGTAGGGATCACAAGGTAACTGAAAGAAATACACAGTGATACGAACGGAATTGACACTATTATTCAAAGACAAAAACTACACTGATGTCTCTGCGATTCATGAAGATCCCCAGGACGCTACCGAAGGCGGGGCATGGTTCTTAATTGGGTGTGTAATCACCATGGACGTCAGTGCATTCCTCTGCAACGTGCTCCCTCGGTCGTCACAAGGTTGGTACGGAGATCTTGCGGTAGGGCGTTCCATTCCTCCATTAGCGCCGTTGACAACTGCTCTATGGTCGGTGGTTCGTGTCGACGTGCTGCAATAACTCTTCCCCAACGCAACCCACACGTGGTCGATGAGATGTAAGTCGGGAGAAGGGGCGGGCCAGTCCATTCGCCGAATATATTCTCGTTCCAAGAACTGCTCCACCACCGCTGTTCGATGCGGTCACGCAGCATCTACCACGGAAAGGAAGTAAGAGCCGCATGCCACCGTAAAAAGGCGCACATGGGGAAGTAGTTCAGTGTCATAATACCGTTGACCAGTGGATGTACCATGTTCAAAGATTTCTCCGCACACATTCACATTTGGAGCACCAAAACGATCATGTTCGACATGATCTTGGACGTACCCTCATATGGAGAGTGATGGAAACACTTAATGCACCGATGAACATAGTGGAACACGATCGTTTTGATGGTCCAGATATTTTGGCTTAGGTAGGTCCTATGTTGCATGGACGTACTGACTTCCAAATCTTTGAATACGGTACACTCACCAATCAACATTGGCCGGCCGAAGTGGCCGTGCGGTTAAAGGCGCTGCAGTCTGGAACCGCAAGACCGCTACGGTCGCAGGTTCGAATCCTGCCTCGGGCATGGATGTTTGTGATGTCCTTAGGTTAGTTAGGTTTAACTAGTTCTAAGTTCTAGGGGACTAATGACCTCAGCAGTTGAGTCCCATAGTGCTCAGAGCCATTTGAACCAATCAACATTATTATGATACTGCACATAATCCGCATTTGGAGCTTTTCAGGGGTGCGTTCGGCCTTTACTTCATTTTTACGGATGATAATACGCCACAGCATCGAACAGCGCAAGTGGAGGATCTACAAAATTGAGTTGGCTTTCGTGGCCACTTGTTGAGGTGCTGCGACTCACATGTTCGTCCATGGAAGTAGAAAAGGACAAGAAACTGCCATTTCTTGATGTGCTGGTTACAAGGGATGGTGAAAACCTGGGACACAGCGTGTATCGAAAACCGACACACACGGACCGGTACCTGCACAAACTATCAAACCACCACCTGAGCCAGAAAAGAAGCATGATTAATACGTTCGTAACGCGAGCAGAACGAATATGGGAGCCGCAGCACCTTAGACGCTAAATTCAACACCTGGAAAGTGTTCTGAGGAGCAATGGGTACTCCACAAGTCATATTAGAAGTGCAACAGAGCAAAACACACGACGAAGTAAGGAATCAGAAAAAGAAATGTCGGGTACGGCCTTTCGGCCATACATTCCCAGAGAGACGGACAGAATTGGCCGTATTATTTCGCAAACACAGTGTAAAGACGATTTTCAAACTGACAAGGAAGATCAAAGAGTGTCTTAGATTGGCAAATGAGAAAAGGGACCCACTTGCAATGTCGGGAATGTACCGTATATCATGCACACGCGGAAAAGTTTATATCGGAATGACTGGACGATCAATCAGCACCAGGATCAAAGAACATAAGCGACGTTGCAGGTTGGGGCAGGTGGAGAAATCGACCGTGGCAGAGCACGCACTGAGACCGACCACGTAATAAAATTCGCCGACACGGAAGTTCTGGCTGTAGAGAAGCACTATCACAAGCGCTTGTTCAGAGAAGCTGTAGAAATACAAAAACACGCGAACAGTTTGAACAAGAAAGAGGAAAGCCTTAAGGTAAACGGATCCTGGCTTGCCGTACTGCTGCGAACGATCGTCGCAGGTAGTAAGAGAAGAATCGCACCGGAAATGACCGCGGAGAAGCTCTCGACCGTTGGCGCGCCAGGTACATATGGTCTGCACCCGCGAGCTCGGCTCCAGTTCACCACCGTCAATGGAGGGTGAAGCTCTGACAATGCCAGCCACTCATGCTGGCGAAACGTCAGTAAAATCATTAGATGAACGTCGGCCGAAGAACCCGAGACAGAAGCCAATTGGCACTTTGTCAGTAGAGGATCTCTATGGAACGTGAGGATATTCGGCGAATGGACTGGCCTGTTCTTTCCGCCGACTTAAATCCTATCGAGCATGTGTGGGTTGCGTTGGGAAGGTGCACTGCAGTTTCGTACTATGTATGGTCCTGGTTTCATCGAACTATTGTACTTGACAGAAGCCAGTCGGTGTGGCCGAGCGGTTCTATGGGCTTCAGTCAGGAACAGCGCAACCTCTACGGTCGCAGGTTCGAATCCTGCCTCGGGCATGGATGTGTGTGAAGTCCTTAGGTTAGTTAGGTTTAAGCAGTTCTAAGTTCTAGGGGACTGATGACCTCAGATATTAAGTCCCATAGTGCTCAGAGCCATTTGAACTTGACAGAAACACCATTCGAAAGTTACTTTCGTCTTTAAGCTTTGCGCCCCAGTGTATCAACAAAAATGTACTGGTGATTACACAAAGATAGGGAGTAAACTGTTGATCGGATCCACTGTGGAATCTCCCAGTTCTGAACAATTATTTTTTCTGTTGGAACTAAGTAAAACCCAGCGGTGATACAGGGCTCATTAGATTCCACGTCAGTTGCAGTGGCACATACTTCCCATCCGTCTGCGGCTGCTACTTTCCTCTGTCGTCGCGACGGTAGCACAAGTCGCGATGCCTTGCAAGACAACTCTGGACTCGTTTTTTGTAGCTCGTCACTGAGTCACGTCGAAAAAGCTTGCCGGGTGCAGACATAAATCACGGACGAGCCCTGCAGAGCTGATATTTACGCGTGGCGTGCTCTGTTGGGGTCACAGCTGCAAACGGACCAGCCACAGAAAAACGATACGGACATTGGCGGAGGCTTCATGCCACATTCTCTTTGCTTCTTCCGAACCGATTCGTTTCAATAATACGACCGTACTGCAGTATTTAGTTCGTTCTACGCGGTCGGCGTACCCTTGGTAATCGAAACTATAGCAACTTCCACGTCTCTAGAGGCAGCATCTCCGTGTTGTTACACTGCCAGTGCGGTCCAATTGTCATTTGTTGTTGTAAAAGGAAGAGAGTCCAGGCGTAAGAAACTGCCTGTCATTTCAGACAATCTCGGTTTCTCGGTGGCAGTCTTTTTGAGAAGATTGAATGATGAATTTTTGTGCTCTCCGTCAGACTGAAGGAAGTATTAGTAATTTGTGGTGATTTTAATGTGCATTTCTTGAACGAATCTGACAGATAAAGTTATCTATACATGCTTTCAACCATTTACAATTTGGTGATGGGCATAAATGTTCCTACCCGCGTGTATGATATTAAGATATTATTTTAGATAATCTGTTAATTCAACAAGCACAAGTTACAGAGATACAAGCCTATCCGGTGATGAACGTATTGTTAGAACATAAAGCAATGTTAGTCACGTCATAGAATTTATCTCCTTGTACAGTGAGGCTGATTAATGACAAAACTATGCATATTTTAAAGAAAGCTTAAACATGTTGGCTGGTATGTAGTGAACAAAGAGCATAACTGTAACTCAGATGTATTTCTTAATGAGTTAGCACGCATTTTTGAAAGTATTTTTCCTCAGAAGAAAATTAAATGTAATAATATCAAGTTGTTAAAGAAACCTTGTGTCATTAAAGATATCAGAGTACCTTCATAAAGAAAAAAGGACGTGTACAAAATAGCCAGAACAAGTAGTCACTAGAAATGCTTTTTTATTATAAACAGCACTCTAACACATTAAGAAAAGTAGTACTAATTCCAGGAGTATGCACATTTTGTCAGAAATTGAGAAATCAGAGAATAAGATAAAATCAGTAGGGAACATTGTTGAAAGAGAGACAGGGAAAAAAGTAGTTGAATTTGACATTATTCCTGTTAAAGGGAATGGGAGCGTTATGAAAGAAGATTCATGTGGAATAGATGTTTTAATAATTACATTTTAAATATAGGTGAGAAGATTGGTGCAAATAGCTCAGAAGAGAAAAGAAAACAATACGCTGAACAAGCAATACACACAAAAAGTTGTTGCCTTATGATATGTAATATTCTTAGTTATTTACGTAATGCATCGTTAACTCACGGTGTATTCCCAAAAGTTGAAATATACCATCGTTAGGCCTATTTATAAAAACGGTGACGCCGCAGATGTCAATAACGATCGTCCAGGATAACTCTTTACATCGTTTACTAAAATTAGTGTGGTTCAGGGTTGTTATTCGCCTGTGTAGTAATCGGTACTTATCTAGTGGCAGTTTGGATTTCAAAAGGGCCATTTTACTGAATCAGCTATTTATACGTTTACTGACCACATAATAAAATCTGTAAATGATGAAATATTGGCAATTGGGATCGTCTGCGACTCGTCGAAAGTATTGGATTTTGTCAGTCATAATATTCTATTAGAGAAGTAAAGTTTTTCTGGAATATGTAGTTTAACAGATATCTGCCATCTCATTTAAATTAAGAAGCAGAATCAACCCTGTTTGCAAATGATACCAGCATTGTTGTGAAGCTGAGCAAAGAAGTATCAGCAGAGAAAATAGTCAGTGATGTTTTTGTGGAAGTTACTGAATAGTTTTTGACAAATGGGCTAGCTCTAAATTTTTGAAAAAAAAGCACAACCTCCAGTTAACGCACTATATACCACCGAGAAATAATAAACAGGGTAGAAATTGAAAGTTGTTAAGTGTGCATGTTGATGAAAACGTACACTGTAAAAACCATACAGCAGACTGGCTAAGCATTAGGTTCGACTGCCTTTGCGATAGGAATATTTGTCAAGTTGGGGGATATAGAAGTCAATAAGTTAACATATTTTCATTCATCTTACGGAATAATATTTTGTGGTAGCTCCTGGCATAGGGAAAAAGTATTCATTGCATAAAACAAAGTAATTAGAATTATGTAGGAAGTTTACTTGTGTCGGGTATCTCTTTAAGCATCAGGGAATATTAATTGCAGCCTCAAAGTACATTTATTCACTTACGAAATTTGTTATTATCAGTTCATCCAAGTTTGAGAGTAACAGAGATATTCACAAGTTCAGCACCAGAAGGACAAATTATCCGGATTACCCTTTAATGAATCTAACTTTGGCACGGAAAGGAGTAAAATAAGCAGCTAGAAGACTGTTTTCCAATCTACCCATAGAAGTAAAATGTCTGACATAGAGCCGAAGTGTTTTCAGATGTAGACTAAAGGTGTAATGTTTCTGCTTAACAACTCCTTCTATACCATGTAAGAGAGATGATTCGTCATGATAAAACCCTGTACGTCTACGTCTACATGACTGCTCTGCAGTTCACAGTTTAGTGTCTGGCAGAAGGTTCATCGGACCACCTCGAAGCTATTTCTCTACTGTTCCACTCTCGAACAGTGCACGGGAGAAATGAACACTTCACCCTTTCCGTGCGAGCTCTGATTTCTCTTGATTTTATTTCAATGAACATAATAAATGGCCAGATATATATTATTTTTTTCAATCTTTTTTATTTACTTGTATGTGTGTGTACTGTGTCTGTTCTATTGACACGTTGCACATCGTATCGTGTACCGTGATGGTGCTCTATGGAACAAGTAACTAACTGTATCTATAACTTATCTGCATTTGCTATCTTCGCGACTGTGTGGATGATTTTCTTCTAAAAGGCTGATAGCATGCTTTTAATAAAAATAAAATACTAACAGTAACAAAACATCCTAGTTATATAGGAGAGAGTAACATGTAGAAACATTTCTGCACCTAAGCAAAATTAGACGTCGGCTATACATTTTGGGTTCTGCCGTCGCGGTCTGACGAGTTGCAAACTGATGGTGCCAGTACGATATATAAACGACCTATCACAGAGTATTTCGCGGGCCATAAAAGATATTGAAACAAGTAAAAGACGTCCGCTGCGGGCCAAGTGCCACCAAGTGCTACTAGGTTCCGAGAAGAGTCGACGCAGCCAGTCGCCCACACGATTTTAGCAGGCGGCTGAAATGGCAGCGCGCGATGTTAACACCAGTGTCCAGTAGCGTGTAAAGTGTAACAGCAGCAGTGCCGGCAACAGGCCGAGCCTCATCTCCAGTCCACCAGTTACTGTGACGGTGAGATCCGCATTCCGTGCTTTACAATGAGCAGAACCGTGGAAACTGCACGAAAGTTATTTAAACTAACGTTTGTTTAAATTGTAACACCTAGAGAGAATGCCGCGAATGAAACTGTGCATGCCATGACTGTGTAGTGCACAGTGACATCTACTTCAGATGAGCAAGCAGAGTCTGCGTAACACGACACTCCAATTTACAAAGAGCCATCAAACGAAATGGTAAAAAGGTTGTTGGTGTAGCTGGTGTCTACTGCAAGTCTACGCAGATGCGCCGAAGTACGATGTGCATTCAGTAAGTAATGCAACACATTTTTGTCTCGGCCAAATTCGGTCGGAAGAGTTTGAAGTTTGTTGTGGGATATCGTGGAATATTTCCAATTCCGCTCCTATAATTTGATGAGATTTCGATACCTGGCGGCCCCTGTAACGGAGATGCCTTCGAAGCGGAGAGCTGTCATCGAGTTTCTTTTGTCGAAAAACCAGACCATCGCCGATATTCATAGGCGCTTGCAGAATGTCAACAGACAACTGGCAGTGAACAAAAGCACGATGAGTCGTTGGGCGAGGTGTCTGTCATCGTCACAACAAGGCCGCGAAAACCTGTGTGATATCCTGCGTGCCGGTAGGCCGCACGCAACTGTGACTCCTGCAATGTTGGAACGTGCGGGCATTCTCATTCGAGGTGATCGACGAATCACAATCAAACGCCTCCCTGCTCAGCTGGACGTCTCTGTTAGTAGTGCTGACACATGCGTCCACCAGTTGGGTTACTCAAAGGTGTGTACCCGCTGGGTTCCTCAGCGCCTAACAGAAGACCATAAAGAGCAACGAAAGGACGTCTGTGCGGAATTGCGTGCCGTTACGAGGGTGATAGTGATAAATTTTTTTGACGAACATAGTCACTTCCAACCGGAAATAAAACGGCAATCCATCGTGTGGCGCCACACCACTGCTTCTCCGAAGGAAAAGTTAAAAGCCGGACCCTCAGGTGGTAAAGTCACAGCGACCGTCGTCTGGGATTCAGAAGCGTTATTCTGTTTGTGTTCACACTCATGGTGCAATAATCAATCCGGGGTCAGGGATTTTCTCTGCCTCGTGATGACTGGGTGTTGTTTGATGTCCTTAGGTTAGTTAGGTTTAAGTAGTTCTAAGTTCTAGGGGACTGATGACCATAGATGTTAAGTCCCATAGTTCTCAGAGCCATTTGAACCATTTTGAACCAATAATCAATCCCGAAGCGTATTCTGCTAGCCTCAGGAAACTGAAGGAACGGCTTTAGCGTGTTCGTCGCCACAGAAATGCAAATGAACCTCTCCTTCTTCATGACAACGCATGCACTCACACAAGTCTCCGCAACCGAGAGCAGTTCACAAAACTTCATTGGAGTGTTCTTCCTCATCCACCGTACAGTTCAAATGTGTGTGAAATCTTATGGGACTTAACTGCTAAGGTCATCAGTCCCTAAGCTTACACACTACTTAACCTAAATTATCCTAAGGACAAACACACACACCTATGCCCGAGGGAGGACTTGAACCTCCGGCGGGACCAGCCGCACAGTCCACGACTGCAGCGCCTTAGACCGCTTGGCAAATCCCGCGCGGCACCGTACAGTCCGGATCTTGCATCTTCCGACTTCCATCTTTTAGGCCCGATGAAGAATATACTCCGCGGGAAGCAATACAGGGTGATGGTCAGGTTATTGGTGCAGCAAGACGGTGGCTGCGACGTTGACCAGTGGAGTGGTACCACATGGACGTAAAGGCCCTCCATGTAAGGTGGCGTAATGCTGCCCCATTGAACTTAGATTATGTTTAGAAGTAGTGTTTTGTAACGGAAAGAGTGGGGGAATAATATGGCGCACCTGAAGCCTGGAATTGGAGAGAAGAGAAATTTGTGGCAAAACTTGACTAGAAGAAGGGATCGGTTGGTAGAGCATATTCTGAGGCATCAAGGGATCACCAGTTAAGTATTGGAGGGTAGCGTGGAGGGTAAAAATGGTAGAAAGAGACCAAGAGATGAATACACTAAACAGATTCAGAAGGATGTAGGTTGCAGTAGGTACTGGGAGATGAAGATGCTTGCACAGGATAGAGTAGCATGGAGAGCTGCACCAAACCAGTCTTGGACTGAAGACCACAACAACAACCTGAATCCTGAATAAAATCAGCCTGCTACCACAAAAAAGTGTTACATTACTCATTGTACGCCCCTAGAATTATGCCCACCAGCTTAATAGCATGTTGGTTAATTTTTGAAACGCATCTCAGCACCTAGTCATTAGGGTATGAATTCGGCAAATCCTTGGTAGGCCTGCGCACAGGTCACACAACGTCCCTAAATTACCGACCGGTGGTTTTTGACCTGGCTGGTGACATCCGATAGCGTCTGTGTCTTCGTGCTGAGGTCAGGCGTTTCTGGTGGCCGGGACATCAGCGTCACTTAACTACCATGTTCCTCAAACTCCTGTAGCACCATTATGGCGCCGGCCGGTGTGGCCGAGCGGTTCTAGGCGCTTCAGTCGGGAACCGCTCGACCGTTCGGTCGCAGGTTCGAATCCTGCCTCGGGTATGAATGTGTGTGATGTCCTTAGGTTTGTTAGGTTTAAGTCGTTCTAAGTTCTAGAGGGCTGATGCCCTCAGATGTTAAGTCCCATAGTGCTCAGAGCCATTTGAACGTTTTGAGCCATTCTGGCCTATCCTCCTGCAAGATGCCATCGCCGTCGGGGAATATACCTAGCTTGACGGGAGGCAGGAGGTCCGCGAAAATATCTACGCAGTCCACAGCAGTCACGGAGCTTACCATTATTACAATGGATGTTGTAGAATCCGAGGTGAATATTCCACACAGCGTAATTCTGCCACCATCGGCCTGCCTCCATAGTGCGGTGCACGTTTCGAACAGCCGTTCGCAAGGACAACTGCGTATCCGGACGCGCCCATCGACGTGCTGTAACGAAAAAATGGATTCGTCCGACCAGGCGACACGTTTACATTGATCCACAGACCAGTGCCGATGATCACGTGCCCACTGCGCTCGTAATTAACCACGTCTTTGGGTCAACGTGGGTTCAAATACGACTCGTCTGCTGCGGAGTTGCATTTTCACCAATGTTTGCTGAACGGTGTGCTCCGAAATACACTACTGACTATTCAAATTGCTACACCAAGAAGAAATGCAGATGATAAATGGGTATTCATTGAACATATATATTGTACTAGAACTGACATGTAATTACATTTTCACGCAATTTGGGTGCATAGATCCTGAGAAATCAGTACCCAGAACAACCACCTCTGGCCATAATAACCGACTTGATACTCCTAGGCATTGAGTCAAACAGAGCTTGGATGGCGTGTACCGGTACAGCTGCCCATGCAGCTTCAACACGATACCACCGTTCATCAAGAATAGTGACTGGCGTATTGTGACGAGCCTGTTGCTCGGCCACCATTGACCTGACGTTTTCAGTTGGTGAGAGATCTGGAGAATGTGCTGTCCAGGGCAGCAGTCGAACATTTTCTGCATCCAGAAAGCCCCGTACAGGACCTGCAACATGCGGTCGTGCATTATCCTGCTGAAATGTAGGGTTTCGCAGGGATCGAATGAAGGATAGGGCCACGGGTCGTAACACATCTGAAATGTAACGTACACTGTTCATAGTGCCGTCAGTGCGAACAAGAGGTGACCGAGACGTGTAACCAATGGCACCCCGTACCATCACGCCGGGTGATACGCCAGTATGGTGATGACGAATACACGGTTCCAATGTGCGTTCACCGCGATGTCGCCAAACACGGATGCGACCATCATGATGCTACAAACATAACCTGGAGTCATCCGAAAAAATGACGTTTTGCCATTCGTGCACCCAGGTTTGTCGTTGAGTACACCATCGCAGGCGCTCCTCTCTGTGACGCAGCGTCAAGGGTAACTGCAGCCATGGTCTCTGAGCTGATTCTCCATACTGCTGCAAACGTCGTCGAAGTGTTCGTGGAGATGGTTGTTGTCTTGCAAACGTCCCCATCTGTTGACTCAGGGATCGAGACGTGGCTGCACGATCCGTTACAGCCATGCGGATAAGATGCCTGTCATCTCGAGTGCTAGTGATACGAGGCCGTTGGGATCCAGCACGGCTTTCCGTATTACCCTCTTGAACCCGCCGATTCCATATTCTGCTACCAGTCATTGGATCTCGACCAACGCGAGCAGCAATGTCGCGATACGATAAACCGCAATCGCAATAGGCTACAATCCGACCTTTATCAAAATCGGAATCGTGAGGTACGCATTGCTCCTCCTTACACGAGGCACCACAACAACGTTTCATCAGACAACGCCTGTCAACTGCTGTTTGTGTATGATAAATCGGTTGGAGACTGTCCTCATGTCAGCACGTTGTAGGTGTTGCCACCGGCGCCAACCTTGTGTGAATGCTCTGAAAAGCTGATCATTCGCACATCACAGCATCTTCTTCCTGTGGGTTGAATTTCGCGTCTGTAGCACGTCATGTTCGTGGTGTAGCAATTTTAATGACCAGTAGTGTACTTGTGTCTCTTCCAGCATAGACTCTGTCTGATCTGTCACAGATCACTGCCTATCCTGCTTCACTCAGCTGACAAGTCTCCGACCTCCACCTCTCTTTTCGAATTTTGTAACCTTTTTTTTCATACCCTTAGCAGACATCAGGCCAGTGCCTTTTTTCAATACACTTTAGTGCTCGAACTTCTGTAGGGCTACTGACGCACAGCCACTGTTCTTCTAAAAGAGCTTTATCACCATCGTGCGACCCTTCATGGAGACAGTTTGGATGTTTCGGACGCAAACTGAGGAGCAGCCCTCTGCCGCGTATCTGCTGGTGTGTATATTCTGATGTTGACAGTGCCATCTAGTGGTCAGATTTGCGTTAAATTATTTTGTTCCATGACTTTTCCCCGTGCATCAATAATATACTGTTCAAATCTGGCGTCATTCTGAGTAGTGGTTCTCTCTCTCTCTCTCTCTCTCTCTCTCTCTCTCTCTCTCTCTCTCTCTCTCTCTGTCTCTCAGCAGCTTTTTGAAACTGGAACTTTAATTGTCGAACAGAATTCGCCTATGATCAAGACAAGTTACTATTTGATATGAATATCCTGGCATTGGACCAAGTTCCTTCCTGGACATGCTGCATCTAGGAACTTTCCGACCTTAAGTTACGGACATCTTACTGTTTCGATGCAGTATCCATCCAAAGTGTTTCTTCCTCATTGGATAAAAACAAATCTATACGTCGATATCTGTACTTTACAACCATTGACGACAAACTTAGGTTTCTCTTTTCGTGAGATGGACATTTGCGAAATATTTGGCAATAAACTCGTCAGTTGTTCCGTAGAGGAGTTTTGGACATGACACCAGAAGCTGTGTAGCTGAAGGGAAATCACTCGTTCTTCAGGAAACTGTTAAGCGAATATCATTAAACGTTTTGGCTAGTTCACACACAAACACTTCAGGACGAAACATATATGTAAGAGGCAAAACAGCATGATCCAAGAACTAACGCTTGTGTGTGATACTCGAATAATGAATTTACTGCGGTTTGTGCATCCTTCTGGAGGTGAGTGGTAGATTAGCGAGATGCTAACCGGAAACAGCCAGCTGCAGAGGCGACGTTCCGGCGCTTTGTGTTGGGGCAGTCAGCTGAGGATGATGTAAGAAGAGTTCTCTCCGTCAACAACGCGCTGTCGGCTTAGAGCTCGTCACCGCAGGCTTCCGACCTTTTTGCTGTGCCCTGGCGAAGTATGTGGCGGGTGTAATCATAGCTACAAATACCAACACAGTTAAGCTCTTCGTTCCGAACTGCAGAATCCAAATGCTTCCATGAAATTTATTTTTTTGGCACTTATTCGCGTCTTGGCGCAACTGAAGAGATACGACTTTAGTTTGTTTGTAAATGACAAACAAATGTTCATAGCGCATTCGAGGTATGTTCCAAAAATTATGGGAATTTTTGTTTACTGCAAATAATTTTATTCCTACGTGTACATGAAAGAGATGCCCTTCAAAATAGACCCCACTAGATATTATACACTTACGACAGCGCTTTTTCCAGTGCCCTAAACACTCCCGGAACTCGAGCTTTGACATAGCCTTCATCTCTCTCTGCGATGCCTTTTTAATCTTATGTGTACTTGTAAAACAACGGCTCTTTTAAGTTTATGGTGAATATGGAGGCTGAGAATCACTACAGCATTATTTTTCGCCAAGAATTCACGAACAAGTAACGAAGTGTCAGTAGGTGCATTATCGTGGTGCAAGAGCCACGAATTGTCTCGCCACAGATACGAACCTTTTTTTTCTTTTTTGATATCTTCACGCAAACGGCGTTGAATTTGTGAGTAGTACTTGTTATTGATCGTTACAGGGTATTAAGCTGTATCTCCTGGAGTGACTAATTTTTTGTATGGTGCTTGTGGCCGATGGGATTTTCTCTCAATATTCAAGCAACGTATTTTCCAAAATGAAAGAAAAATGCAATCAAGGAGAATAGGTGGGCAAGGTCAAAACTTCAAACCACCGGGGGAAAAGAAGATGCCCTGAAATGTGCTCTGTCTGCAATTCTGCTTACACAGTCCATTCCACAGGGAATGTGACAAATTTTGTATTCCCGTAACTACTAATGCCATCTGTAAATTGTTGCATGAATTAATTAGCCTGGCATTTCGACTATTTTCGGTTTTAAATTTAACAGCGCTATCATTAGAGACTGCTTGTAATAACCAAAATGTTAATAGAGTGTTCTGTTGTGAAAGGAGTGATGGAACAGTGTGCAAATATTAAGTATTATTTCAAACTGGGTAAAAGTGCCTCAGACTCTTTTGAAGTGATACAAATTGCTTACGGCAGTGAGTAAATTCGACGTAAAAAAATTTCTAAGTGCTGTGCAAGGTTACGTGACGGTAGAGAGAGCATTGAAGACGATCCACGTTCAGGAGTATCATTGACACTTAGAGTGGTAAGAAAATGTTAAAGTGACTTACATTCTTCGAAATGATCGTTGTGCATCTGCCAGGTTAATTGAGTAGCTCACTGGAATTCCTAAATCAATTGTGCTTCGCTTTTTAGATGAAAAGCTGGGCGAAAAGATGGTCTGTTATCGCTTTGTGCCCCACTCTCACTGTCGATCAAAAAGATTTCAGAGTGGATCACTGCAGAGACTGGAAATGATCGGCTGTTAGGGGCCCAAACATCCAGCCTTGTACCGTAACAGGTGATGAAACATGGTGTTTTTCAGTACGAGCCAAATTTACCGCGACAGTGTACCGGCGCAGAAAAGAAAGATCGTACATGATTTCTGGGCTCAAAAATGTATCGTTGTGTTTGAACACCCTTTCTATTCTCCTGGTTTGTTTCTGTTCAACTTCTGGTTATCTACGAAACTGAAATTGGCAACGAAAGGAACGCCTTTCGACACGATTTAAGATATCCGGAAGGCTACGACCACAGTACTCCAGTTTCAGGATTGTTTCGAACAATTCTTCCAAAGCTTCAGTTCTGTATTGGCTTACGAGGATCCAATTTTAAATAAAAAGTCATGTAAATTAAAAAATTAATAACGTCTTTTACTGGATGATTACAATGAAACTGCAGATAGTCACAGAGATCCAGTCTGGGCTGTAATTATGATGTAGCAGCAAAACTTAGTAGATATGCTGATGCATCAATCCAGAAACAGTTTACAATGAAAAAAATAGTACCAACTTTGGCCACCAGTTGCAGATCTGGCGCTGTGAATGTAAGAAAGATGTGTAGAAATGTTTCCATGTGTAATTGATTAGGAACGGAACGTGAGCAAAATCTCAAAAAGTGAAAGAGGCTTTGTGTTGATTTTATTATTGATCGCTGCTTACACAATTTGTTCAGTATGACCACCAGAGGTGTCGACGAGATCCGTGAAACGACGTGATCAACAGTTGCTCTCCGCTGTTCCGGTGGAAGCTAAGCAACGTGTTCCTGTATACTGGCCTTCAGATCAAGTAGAGACCGAACCCCGGTAACCGCGTTGTTTTAGATATCCCCAGGACCAAAAGATACATGGATTCAGATCAGGTGATGTTGCAGGCCATGCATCTGGGAAACCTCTGGAGATAAACACGTTCGTGGAAGGTTGCCCTAAACATATCATTCATTGGACGAGCGACTTGAGGTGTCGTCCCATCTCGCATGAAAACAGTGGTTTCCTCACAGCTGTGATCTTCCAAAGCGTGAATTACATGCTGTCAATGAGGTGTCGATAACGTGCAGACGTCACGGTACCCCTGACAGGCCCTCTGGGTGTATTCTCTTCAAAGAATAACGGACCGAGGATAAAGGTGCTTGTGAATCTACACCACACAGTCACATACGGCGACGCAGTGGCTCATCGCTCACAACACATGGTTTTGACAGTTCTCCAAATTCGGTAGTTCTGTATATTCACTGCACCCTGTAGCGTAATATGTGCCTCGCTGCTCCATAGAATATTGCCCGGCCACATGTTATCAAACCCGATCGACGACAGAAACCAAAGAGCAAATTTAGAACGTTGCTGCGGATCATGAGGTTTCAGTTGCTGCACCGTCTGGCTCTTGTGTGGGTACCAGTGTAAAACAGACCGCAAAACTTTCCGTACTGTTGATAATGGGCTGCACAAATGTCGCGACACTGCACAAGCACTAGCTTTACCCGGGGCACGTGCTGAGTGATCAGTTGCAGCAACAGCAATGTCGTCAGTAACTCCCACCGCGATAGGACGCCTTCCTCTTTCAAGTGCCACACCAAGTTCAACCGTGTTTTCGAATTTCATTATCATCATCAACCATTTAATGACATCGGGCTTGTCCACAAACCTTTCAGTCGGCGATACTCTCTCAATGCGGTAGTGTAATTGCTGCCGCTCACATAGAAATTTTTGCTAGTAGCGCACGACCTCTCTTGTCGACAGCCATACTGTTGACTCATGTTATGGCTTGTCAAAAGACATCGTGGATGTCATACGGTCATACTAACAGTGCTCAACGCCAGATTTCCACCTGGTGGCCAAAATTGGAAGTAATGTTTTTCAGTGTAAATCGGTTCCTCATTAACGCATTGGCATACCTACCCAAGTTTCGCTGCCATTCGAAAATTACATTCCACACTGGACGTCCGTGAGTAGCAGCACTTTAATTATCAATACCTGGTATTTTACACTGAAGAGCCAGAGAAACTGGTACCGTTGCCTAATATCGTGTAGGGCCCCCGCGAGCTCGCGGAAGTGCCGCAACACAACGTGACATGGACTCCACTAATTTCTGATGTAGTGCTGAAGGGAACTGACACCATAAATCG
The DNA here is from genome assembly GCF_021461395.2 of Schistocerca americana. Taxonomy (NCBI): domain Eukaryota; kingdom Metazoa; phylum Arthropoda; class Insecta; order Orthoptera; family Acrididae; genus Schistocerca; species Schistocerca americana. The sequence goes on along the minus strand of NC_060125.1, from coordinate 348,259,905 downwards.
TGCAGGTCTGTCCATAAATCCGTAAGAGTATGAGAGGGTGGAGATCTCTCCTGAATAGCCCGTTGCGAGGCATCCCAGATATACTCAATAATATACATGTCTGGGGAGTTTGGTGGCCAGCGGAAGTGTTTAAACTCAGAAGAGTGTTCCTGTAGTCAATCTGTAGCAATTCTGGACGTGTGGGGTGTCGCACTGTCCTGCTAGAATGACCCAAGTCCGTCGGGATGCACGATGGACATGAACGGATGCCGGTGATCAGACAGTGTCACCTGTCAGAGTCGTATCTAGGCGTATCAGGGGTCCCATATCACTCCAACTTCAAACGCCCCACGCTGTTACAGAGACTCCACCAGCTTGAACAGTCCCCTGCTGATATGCAGGGTCCATGGATTCATGAGATGGTCTCCAGACCAGTACTCGTCCATCCGTTCGATACAATTTGAAACGAGACTCATCCGAGCAGGCAACATGTTTCCATTCATCAACAGTCCAATGTCGGTGTTGACGGGTCCATGCAAGGCGTAAGGCTTTGTGTCGTGCAGTCATCTAAGGTAGACGAGTGGGCCTTCGGCTCCGAAAGGCATTATGGATGATGTTTCGTTGAATTGTTCGCGCGCTGACACTTGTTGATGACCCAGCTTTGAAATCTCCAGCAATCTGCGGTCACGTTAAACGATTCTTTTTAGTCGTCGTGATCCCGTTGTTGCAGGACCTTTTTCCAGCCGCAATGATGTCGGAGATTTGATGTTTTACCGGATTCCTGATACAGTACACTCGTGAAATGGTCTTACGAGAAAATCCCCACTTCATCGCTACCACGGAGATGCTGTGTCACATCGCACGTGCGCCGACTGTAGCACCGCGTTCAAACTCACTTGGATTTTGATAACCTATCATTCTAGCAGCAGTACCCGATCTAACAACTGCGCCAGACACTTGTTTTCTTATACAGGCCTTGCTGACCGTAGCGCCTTATTCTGCCCTTTTACATATCTCTGTGTTTGAATATGCATGCGTGTTGTTGTTGTTGTTGTTGTTGTGGTCTTCAGTCCTGAGGCTGGTTGGATGCAGCACTCCATGCTACTCTATCCTGTGCAAGCTTCTTCATCTCCCAGTACCTACTGCAACCCACATCCCTCTGAATCTGCTTGGTGTATTCATCTCTTGGTCTCCCTCTACGATTTTTACCCTCCACGCTGCCCTCCAGTACTAAATTGGTGATCCCTTGATGCCACAGAACATGCCCTACCAACCGATCCCTTTTTCTAGTCAAGTTGGGCCACAAATTTCTCTCCTCATTAGTTATGTGATCTACCCATCTAATCTTCAGCATTCTTCTGTAGCACCACATTTCGAAAGCTTCTATTCTCCTCTTGTTTAAACTATTTATCGTCCACGTTTCACTTCCATACGCGGCTACACTCCATACAAATACTTTGAGAAACGACTTCCTGACACTTAAATCTATACTCGATGTCAACAAATTTCTCTTCTTCAGAAACGCTTTCCTTGCCATTGCCAGTCTACATTTTATATCCTCTCTGCTTCGACCATCATCAGTTATTTTGCTCCCCAAATAGCAAAACTCCTTTACTACTTTAAGTGTCTCACTTCCTAATGTAATTCCCTCAGCCGTATTTAATTCGACTATATTCCATTGTCCGCGTTTTGCTTTTGTTGATGTTAATCTTATATCCTCCTTTCAAGACGCTGTCCATTCCGTTCAGCTGCTCTTCCAGCTCCTTTGCTGTCTCTGACAGAATTACAATGTCATCGGCGAACCTCAAAGTTTTTATTTCTTCTCCATGGATTTTAATACCTACTCCGAATTTTTCTTTTGTTTCCTTCACTGCTTGCTCAGTATACAGATTGAATAACATCGGGGAAAGGCTACAACCCTGTCTTACTCCCTTCCCGGCCACTGCTCCTCTTTCATGTCCCTCGACTCTTATAACTACCATCTGGTTTCTGTACAAATTGTAAATAGCCTTTCGCTCCCTGTATTTTACCCCTGCCACCTTCCGAGTTTGAAAGAGAGAATTCCAGTCAACATTGTCAAAAGCTTTCTCCAAGTCTACAAATGCTAGAAACGTAGGTTTGCCTTTCCTTAATCCAGCTTCTAATAAGTCGTAGGGTCAGTATTGCCTCAGTATACCAGTATTTATGGCGCTTCAGTGTGCTTCACGTCAGTCACCTATCATGAGGGACGGACTGTGTATTTTTCTTCCTGAAACAACCGGTTTTGTCATGCGCCTTTGCTCCCGCCCGTCTTGTGTGGTGAATAGCGGCCGCTGAACTTCCTCCCGCCAGTCGCGGAACGCTGCTCTCGCAGACACAGATTCGCCGCCGCGGCTGCAGGCTGCCCTCAGGCGCCGGAGCGCGCCAGCCCTTGAACCGGGCGCATTATCTGCTGCCAGCCACGCCACGCCGCCCAGTCCTCTCTTACCCCAATGGGCTGACTCAGGCAGGTGACGGGCGGCCCGCCGGGCCATCGCCTCAGGCCGCTGCACTGCGCTGCCATTGACTCCGCCTGTCCGTGCGTTTGAGCGGCTGTCGACCGCGTCCGCAAGCGCCTTGCCCAAGGTTGACGCGCTTGCGAAGGACGGTGACGGCAACGTTCTGATCGACCGGCGTTTCTCCTCGGCAACCACCGTATTTTACAGCTAAAGCTACCGTAGGTTGTCATACATACGTAAGCGTAGACTACGGTACATTTCCCAGCAGCTCTGATCATTCAAGGTTGAAATCGCATTACTTGTACCTTACGTGTGTTGCATACCTATCCGGCGTTAGCTGATACCGATCGTTTTCTTTAGGCGTGCTGTTAGTGTCGTATTAGATCTCTCTAAAAACGGGAAGCAGTGAACCGTCTAGAAACTTGGTGAGCATTTGCAAAGGGCCCGATAACCTACAGAATGTTTTTGTTCTACGAAGTTATTCTCCTGTCTGTTACTTAAAAATAAACAGATTTATAGCTCAATTGAAATTGCTAATGTTTAATTCGGTCTTTATTCGAAAACTTTCGATTTGTATCGTGAAAGCCGGCCGGTGTGGCTGAGCGATTCTAGGCGCTTCAGTCTGAAACCGCGCACCCGCTACGGTCGCAGGTTCGAATCCTGCCTCGAGCATGGATGTGTGTAATGTCCTTAGGTTAGTTAGGTTTAAGTAGTTCTAAGTTCTAGGGGACTGATGACCTCATATTTTAAGTCTCATAGTGCTCAGAGCCATTTGAACCATTTTTTGTATCGTGAAACAGAGCGATGTTGTAGTAAAACTAAAGAAAACATACAGATTTATGATACAGCGCTAGAAAACGCTGTTTCCTTAACAAGAAATTTAAAAAACCTGCAAAACAATAATATATCAAACATCGCTTCAATACTCCGTCGAACTTACATAAAACAAATTTCCGTTATTCATAAACAACTCTCGTATTTATCAATGATAACAGGAAAATCTTGATGAACTCGTGATGAACAACTCTTTTGATTCAAAATGGTTCAAATGGCTCTGAGCACTATGGGACTTAACTTCTGAGGTCATCAGTCCCCTAGAACTTAGAACTACTTAAACCTAACTAACCTAAGGACATCACACACACCCATGCCCGAGGCAGGATTCGAACCAGTGACCGTACCGGTCGCGCGGTTCCAGACTGTAGCGCCTAGAACTACTCGGTCACACCTGCCGGCAACATTCTATTGAGTACAAAATAACAACAATAACTATATATATTTTTTATGTTTGTGCATGTAAACTGTACTTGCATCAAAAGTAACTGACTCGGTTACACAGACGGCTTCTGATTGGCTGGAATACGTCAGCGATATGGCGCGTAGCGAAGTGGTGCCCTCTATTTCCATAGATGCAGTTGCTATCCCGCGTTGCTTGCAGCGCCATCCCTTGAATCAGGAGGTAAAGTGCGAGAAGTTTTTCTCTGCAATTTTTCTATATCCAGTGCACTCTTCCAAGTGTTGCTAAGTGCATAGCCGTTGTCTCTATTAAAGTTATTATCGCTAAGTCTAATTTCGACTGCTTCCCGGATCACAGAGTCCCAGTAATTCGATGTGTGGGCTATTACTCTGGTTTCTTCAAATAAAATCTTATGCTTGTTAAGCAGGCTATGTTCATCGACCGCTGATTTCTCCAAATACCTGTATTTCAGGTGGCGTTGGTGCTCGATGCAGCGGTCGGCAACGGTTCTTACAGACAACCTCGCTAGTTCACGACAGTCAGTTTTAGCCCTGACGACGACCATGGAGATAGTGGTCGAAAGCTTGGAGATTTATCCTGTTTTGACGCGGCATGTACACCGAGAAATTTTTACTCAAGAAATACGTCGCGAAAGACTTCGTAGCCATATTAGTTTCCTCTACGGGGAGGACATAGCGCGCAGCGTTCGTCACCTGGAGAAGCTGCGCCTGAAACAGTCTCAGTTGCTGAGCAATCTGGCTTTTTTACAACGCTGTCGTGACAAGGAGGTAGTACCGAAGTTTGGAGTCGTCAAATACCACATCAGAAGCGCTGCAGTAAACAGAATTTTACGAAAGACCAGCCATGCTATTGTGAAGGAGAGGATACGTCATACCAGGTATGAACTAGACATGAACGCTCGCCTGTTATTTAGTTGCCATTTATTTCTGGCCGAAGTCCTCTCACCATTGGACTGAGAATGGGTGGATATGACTTTGGCGGCACACCAACGAGCCAATTTAAGCAGGACTACGGCGAAACAGGCCGATAAATTTGAGCGGCTTAACCGTGATCAAGGAACTACTGGGTCCAACGGCATTCACCGCACTGTTATCAACTTCTCTGACAAGGAACTTCATGAAGCTACCATCTCGGCTCTCAGTAAAGGATTGAACTTTGCCCCAGCTCCACGTAAGTTACCGGTGGTTGAGATCATTAGTGGAGTGGAACAAGCAGTTCGTCATCTTCCTCAAGAAGCAGCGGATGACGTAAGGCTTGCTACTAGCCGGATTTTAGCGACATCCAAACCGCCTAAGTCAAACATCAGCAGAGAGGAGAGACAAGGACTGAAATTGTTGCAGAAGGATGAAGATCTAGTTATTTTACCTGCTGACAAGGGGAACGCCACGGTAATCCTCAATGCTACAGATTACCATAAGAAAGTTGTATTATTACTGGAGGACAGCACATACCGGGTTCTCAGACGGGATCCCACATCGGCGCTCAGCAGGAAGACAAGCGAGCTATTAAAAAACTCTGGCCTCTCCGACGAACTGGTGAAGAACTTACGGCCGAGAGCACCTAGGCCACCAAGACTGTACGGTTTGCCAAAGGTTCATAAGGAGAACGTCCCGTTGAGACCGATTGTTAGCGCTATTGGCTCTCCTACGTACAGGCTTGCAAAACACTTAACTAAATTGTTGGCGCCTATAATTGGTCACTGCCCACATCATATTAAAAATTCAAAAATGTTTGTTGATATCATAAAACAGGTGAAGATAGGCCCAAGTGATATCATGGTCAGCCTCGACGTGGTTTCTCTGTTCACCAAAGTACCTGTGGATGACACATTACAACTGTTGGCTGCTCATTTCTCCTCAGAAATTTTGAAGTTGTTCCGGCATACCTTGACGACCACTTATTTTTTATACAGTGAAAGTTATTATGAAATGACGGATGGAACAGCCATGGGTTCGCCACTGTCACCAGCAATAGCGAATTTTTTCATGGAGGACTTCGAAGAACGAGCCCTGAGCAGTGCTCACCTCCGCCCATCATGCTTCTACAGATACGTCGACGATACTTTTTTAATCTGGCCACACGACAGCGACACGCTGCTGCAGTTCGTCGAACATCTGAATGGTGTACATCCAAACATAAAATTTACATTGGAGGTAGAGAAGGAAGGGAAGTTACCCCTTTTTTAGATGTGTTGGTAGAGCGAAAGCCGGATGAACGACTGGGCCATTCTGTGTACAGGAAGCCAACCCATACAGACTTATATCTGCATCCGTCTCAGAAGAGAGCTATGCTGAATACTTTAGTACACAGAGCCAGGACTATTTCCGACAAGGACCACCTCGGTCCCGAGGTTAACCATTTGACGACTGTTTTCAAGAGGAATGGTTATTCTGCCGGTGAAATTAAATCAGTATTGTCCAAGAAAGTAAGACACGATGCCGGCCACATACAAGAAGAGGACCAACACATAGCGCGGCTTCCTTTTTGCGGTGCTACAACGAGCAAGATAGCCAGAGTCCTGAAGAGGCAAGGAATAAAACCAGTTTTCCGACCACCTAGGAAAATTAAGGAAATGTTGAGACCAGTCAAAGATAGTCTCGGCTTAAGAGTGCCGGGAATTTATACTATTCCTTGTGAATGCGGCAAGAATTACGTGGGCCAGTCTGTAAGAACCGTTGCCGACCGCTGCATCGAGCACCAACGCCACCTGAAATACAGGTAATTGGAAAAATCAGCGGTGACTGAACATAGCCTGCTTAACAAGCATAAGATTTTATTTGAAGAAACCAGAGTAATAGCCCACACATCGAATTACTGGGACTCTGTGATCCGGGAAGCAGTCGAAATTAGACTTAGCGATAATAACTTTAGTAGAGACAACGGCTATGCACTTAGCAACACTTGGAAGAGTGCACTGGATAAAGAAAAATTGCAGAGAAAAACTTCTCGCACTTTACCTCCTGATTCAAGGGATGGCGCTGCAAGCAACGCGGGATAGCAACTACATCTATGGAAGTAGAGGGCACCACTTCGCTACGCGCCATATCGCTGACGTATTCCAGCCAATCAGAAGCCGTCCTTTGCATATAAAAGTGGGAACCTCGCTAGTTCACGACAGTCAGTTTTAGCCCTGACGACGACCATGGAGGTAGTGGTCGAAAGCTTGGAGATTTATCCTGTTTTGACGCGGCATGTACACCGAGAAATTTTTACTCAACTCATTTGCATGGTTGCTTGGGAATTTCATTGTTAAATATTTGACCAGCCGCTGTCCCATGTCCATAATGGATCACAGAGACTTCCCCAGTAACTAACGGCCTAGCTGCATCCCGAGAGTTCTCTTTAGGTGCCCGCAGTGAGATGCGGTGTCGCCCTATCCGAAACGCGTCGACCCCGTCATGCAAATAACCAGCAGCGGAAGGGAAACACCTGCTGCTGGAATAACAGCACCGCCAAATATCGACGTAACGTTGTACGATATGTCCTCTTACAAACGCATGTGGCGTTGGTCCTTGTTGTTTTAACATTTGAATCATGCTTTTTTTCTTTTATGATATTTATTTTATCTTAAAATGAAAATCTTTATCCATTGTCGGCTTAAATATTTCTTTTGGTTGTGGTTACGTAAGTTATTTTATGATGCATACTGTGTCCTTTTAAACTATATCTTACTCAATATACATTATTAGATGATCTTCCACATCGCAATAATGACAAGATATGTAGAATTGTCCAGGAGTGCTGTACCTATTTAATACTCGCACCACTGCGAAGATAAAGGCCAGGGTGGTCACAAACAGTCTGAAAGGCTTATGAAGGAGTTGCGGACTAGGTTGTGGCGAGAAATAATTGCTACGAAAAAAAAAAAAAGAAATTCGATACGTTGCGCCGTTTCCGTGTTAATTAGTATTGAAGCTAGCCAGTCGGACTAATGGGCGCTCAAGTTCAAGCGGCCCGCTAGAGACGTTGTCGCCAAAAGTATTACGCGTTTGGTTTTTCTAAAACCGAACTAGAGAGCGATATAAAACGGAACCTGGGACATTATTAAGGATCGACCCCGAGCCAAAGCTGAGCGATCTTCGTGCAGTGTTATGTGCGCTAAGAAAACAACTGACACTAATTGTACCTGGCGCGCCGCCTGAATTTGCGCACTCAATGGCAGGATTGGCTGACTTCAGTGCTAATTAGCTGGGAAACGGCGCAACGTATGAAATTTTTTTCTTAATAATTGTTTCTCAGCACAACCTACTGCAACGCTCTTAGCAGCCTTTCAGACCGTTCCTAACTGCCGGCCCGTGTGGCCGAGCGGTTCTAGGCGCTTCAGTCTGGAACCGTGCGACTGCTACGGTCGCAGGTTCGAATCCTGCCTCGGACATGGATGTGTGTGATGTCCTTAGGTTAGTTAGGTCTAAGTAGTTCTGAGTTCTAGGGGACTGATGACCTCAGATGTTAAGTCCCATAGTGTTAAGAGCCATTTGAACCATTTTTGTTCCTAACCACTCTGTATAATACTCGTATTTCTAGTGCAGATTATTTTGAGATTATGGCAGTCACTTTTCCTATGTGTTTAACGGAAGACATGATTCATTTCCGTTTCGCAGATAATTTTCTGATCGTATTGTGTTGACGTTTTGATATTTATGCGAAAACAGTGCAGCCATACTGCACAATTTGTAGTGAATATGAGATGCTGTACAACTTGCCAAGATACATACTATCTAATTAACCACATTTATGCTGTACATTATTCTCCCATTGAATGGCATATGTTTTTGACCGTTTAAACCATAGTATGCCCATCTTGTTAGACACGAGACTTAAAAATATTGAGTGTCATGTAATATTTTGTGTAATGTAATATCTTGTATAGACACCTTTTATTAACTTGACACGTTCCACATCATTACGAAGTGTCGTATTCATGATCTATGGAACAAGTACTAATCTAATCTAACTATCTTGCGTCTTCTGTCTCGTGATAGTGTACAAAATTGTTAACTTTGGAATGTAACCACATACGTTTCAACATTGTGACTTTTCTTCTGTAGTGTGTTGCCGAAGATTGGCTTGAGGACCGGCACCAGTCCAGCATAGTGAATGTAAATAAGTACACCATACTAGGCAGCTGATGCTGACAATTTTTTCCTCGTGAAGTTCACATGAGATAAATACATTAAGAAATCGGAAAATGTAAGTAGCTTAGCCGACATTGTGTAAAATAATCTTGATAGATATAGCTTTTTTTCTCTCACAAGCTTTTGGATGGTACGACTGCAATGAGAAAATGTGGGGAAATAACAGGAAACGGGTCTTTTTGTTCCGTTATTAAAGTGTTATCGTGTCATCAAAACAAATAACAGCGACACCCTAATAGGACGTCCGCTTTTTGGAACAGAAAATGCTAGCCAGATATCCGATAACAGATGCTCATTAGCGACTGCTGAAATCGTGTTACTAGTTGCTGCTTTTGTCTCTCGTTGCCGGGAATCGGACAATGAGAGAAATTAGACCGGCTGAGAGCGGTACAAATGGAACAGCTACCTCCTATTTCCGTTGTTTTGAAACCGGGCTCTGCTTTCAACGCTTTCCACTTAAAGAGTAGAGTGCTAAGTTCTGTGTGTAGTTTAATGTTCTGAAATTATAACCGGTTGTGTGGCACTGTTCGGTTTATATCTGTAACGGAAATACGTACGACTTCAGTAATGTAGCTATTAAACACCGTCGTACCAGTAGTTAACCATTTTTTATTTCTGTTTTCACGCGTGATACTTTTAAAGCGGTGTTGTTACATTGTACTGTTGATGTTGAGCGAGAAGGGGCACATCCGACGGTTTACGATGTCCGTTATTAAGTTTAATTTGTAAGGATGAAATCAAAAGTAGACATTTTTCTTTCGGTGATCGTGATCGCAGTGGAAAGGTAAAAAATTACGTGGATTTTCTTGATCGTTGTAAATGAAACTAGGCGGGCTGAACAGAAGAGAAGAGGCGTGTTATGCGCCAATTGTAAACTACATGTGAACACAAAAATTCAAAAGATGTCAACGTAGAAAGGAGTAAGAATCCCACACGTCGACTACCGAATTTCAGCCTGCGTTGAGAACCGTTCCAGTGCTGCGGTAGTATCGTTACGGTTGGCGGCTCCAGTTATTATTCAACGTAAGGTGAATGAAATTTCACTGGAGTGCCTATATAACGATGCACAAGTTCAAATCACACGAAGAATTGACAGTAATATTGTCCTAGCATATTCAGATGACTTCCATAATTAGTTTATAAACATTACAAAATATTTTAAAAAAGGATTCAAATTAAACAAGATATCGATAATAAATTATATATACGTAGATTGGAACTTAAATAGTGGCAAATCTGGTGTGGAGACGCTATGCAATGGAATCTACTATTATCGGTGATAGCACACGTTGTTGACATACCTGTCTTACCTCCGAGCAAATGGACTCGCCCGTCCCACGTCACCGGCGTGCGCAGAATCGAGGGAAACACAGTCACTCTTGAGCAAACGGTCTAACGTAACGATGTTACTATGTTTTCGAAACAGGAACAACGGAGTTGGATCAAGATTGAATGTGCCAGAGTTCGTGCAGCACGACAGTGTCATCAAGGTCTTCAAGAGGCGTGCGGGGAATCGGCATTGCCGTACAGAACAGTGGCACGTTGAGTAAAAGCCTTCAACGAAGGCCGGCAAACTGTGACAGACATGCATCGGGCAGGTCCTCCTAACGTCTCTGAAGAAGAAGTGCTTGCTGTTGCCACGTTAGTGGACAGTGATCGACGCCATACGATTCGTGAGCTCGCCCACGAAACCGGATTAGCATCCTGATGGAACGCCTGGGCATGCGAAAAACTGCATCACGATGGGTTCCGCAGGGCTTGACGGAAATGCAGAAATGTGTGCGTTACGACGCTGCTCAGACGCACTTGGAGCGCTATGAGCGCGAAGGAGAGGCTTTCTTACGCCGTTCGTAGCACTGGATGAGACAGAGGCCACATCGTACGAGCCAAAATTGAAACGCCAATCCAACGAATGACGCCATTATGGGTCGCCGCGAAAGTCGAAAGTGCGTCAGAGCCCCAGTATGGTGAAAGTTATGGTGATTCTCGTGTACGACTGTGATGGTGTTTTCCTAACGCATTACGTTCCTCCATGTCAGACCGACAATGCACAGTATTACTGTTCGTTTTTGGAGCATCACCTGCGACCGGCTTTGCAAAAGAAGCGGCTACACTTTCTGCGCAACCCGCCCATCATTTTGCACGACAATGCGCGGGCGCATACAGCGCAAGCTGTGGCGGCTGCTCTGTTCGGTCGATGGGACTGGGAAGTACTGTACCATTCACCATACTCCCCGGACTTAAGTCGTTGTGACTTTGATTTGATTCCGAAGATGAAGGAACCACTTCGTGGCATTCGCTTCAGAACTGTTCCAGAGATTCGACAGGCAGTAGACCGCTCCATTCGCACAATCAACAGAACAGGCTCTGCTAGCAGTATACTAGGGCATTCCACATCGCTGGCAACGTGTTCTACACAACGCTGGTGACTACTTTGAAGGACAGTAACATGTGCAAACATGTAAATCTTTTGTATCGGTTGTGAATAAATAGTTGCCACTATTTAAGTTCCAACCCTCGTACATTCTAACACAGCAAAAAGATGTTGCACCACGAAGGAATTATCCGAATGAGACGGAAATCGGTAGCTATGATGTACATTACTGACAGACAAATGATTACAATTTCAGAAAAATTGGATGATGTATTCTAGAGAACGAGCTTCACAAATTGAGCAAGTCAGTAACGTGTTGGTCCACGTCTGGCCCTTATGCAAGCAGTCATTCAGCTTGGCATTCATGGACGGAGTTGTTGGATGTTCTCCTGAGGGATACAGTGCCAAATTGTGTCCGATTGGCATGTTAGAACGTCAGAAACCCGAGCTAGAGGGTCCCGCCCACAACGCGCCACACGTCCTCAACTGGGGAGATCCGGCGACCTTGCTGGTCAAGGTGGGCATTGGCAAGCACAAAGACAGGAAGTAGAAACTCTCGTCGTCTGCGGGGAGGAATTATCTTGCTCAAATGTAAGCGCAAGGAGGCTTGCCATGAACGGCCACAAAACGGGGTGTGAAGTATCGTTGACGTATCGCTGTGCTGTAAGCTGTCGCGGATATGCAGGGTGGTCCATTGATAGTGACCGGGCCAAATATCTCACGAAATACGCATCAAACGAAAAACTACAAAGAACGAAATTCGTCTAGCTTGAAGGGGGAAGCCAGATGGCGTTATGGTTGGCCCGCTTGATGGCGCTGCCATAGGTCAAACGGATATCAACTGCATTTTTTAAAGTAGGAATCCCCATTTTTTATTACATATTCGTGTAGTACGTAAAGAAATATGAATGTTTTAGTTGGACCACTTTTTTCGTTTTGTGTTAGATGGCACTGTAATAGTTACAAACGTATGAGTACGTGGTATCACGTAACATTCCGCCTGTGCGGTCGGTATTTGCTTCATGATACATTACCCGCGTTAAAATGGACCGTTTACCAATTGCGGAAAAGGTCGATATGGTGTTGATGTATGTCTATTGTGATCAAAATACCCAAGTGTGCTATGTATGCTGCTCGTATTCTGAACGCATCATCCAAGTGTCCGGACCGTTCGCCGGATAGTTACGTTACTTAAGGAAACAGGAAGCGTTCAGCCACATGTGAAACGTCAACCACGACCTGCAACAAATGATGATGCCCAAGTAGTTGTTTTAGTTGCTGTCGCGGCTAATCCGCACATCAGTAGCAGACAAATTGCGCGAGAATCGGGAATCTCAAAAACGACGGTATTGAGAATGCTACATCAACATCGATTGCACCCGTACCATATTTCTATGCACCAGGAATTGCATGGCGACGACTTTGAACGTCGTGTACAGTTCTGCCACTGGGCACAATAGAAATTACGCGACGATGACAGATTTTTTGCACGCCTTCTATTCAGCGACGAAGCGTCATTCACCAACAGCGGTAACGTAAACCGGCGTAATATGCACCATTAGGCAACGGAAAATCCACGATGGCTGCGACTAGTGGAACGTCAGCGACCTTGGCGGGTTAATGTATGGTGCGGCATCATGGGAGGAAGGATAATTGGTCCCCATATTATCGATGGCAATCTAAATGGTTCAATGCATGCTGATTTCCTACGTAATGTTCTACCGATGTTACTAGAAGATGTTTCAATGCGTCCGCAGCTCGTGGTCGTGCGGTAGCGTTCTCGCTTCCCACGCCCGGTTTCTTGGGTTCGATTCCCGGCGGGGTCAGGGATTTTCTCTGCCTCGTGATGACTGGGTGTTGTGTGATGTCCTTCGGTTAGTTAGGTTTAAGTAGTTCTAAGTTCTAGGGGACTGATGACCATAGATGTTAAGTCCCATAGTGCTCAGAGCCATTTGAGCCATTATTTTGTTTCACTGCATGACAGAATGGCGATGTACTTCCAACAAGATGGATGTCGGGCACATAGCTCGCATGCGGTTGAAGCGGTATTGAATAGCATATTTCATGACAGGTCTATTGGTCGTCGAAACACCATACCATGGCCCGCACGTTCACCGGATCTGACGTCCCCGGATTTCTTTCTGTGGGGAAAGTGGAAGGATATTTGCTATCGTGATCCACCGACAACGCCTGACCGCATGCGTCAGCGCATTGTCAGTGCATGTGAGAACATTACGGAAGGCGAACTACTCGCTGTTGAGAGGAATGTCGTTACACGTATTGCCAAATGCATTGAGGTTGACGGACATGATTTTGAGAATTTATTACATTAATGTGGTATTTACAGGTAATCACGCTGTAACAATATGCGTTCTCAGAAATGGTAAGTTCACAAAGGTACATGCTTCACATTGGAACAAACGAAATAAAATGTTCAGACGTACCTACGTTCTGTATTTTAATTTGAAAAAGCTACCTGTTACCAGCTGTTCGCCTAAAATTGTGAGCCATATATTTGTGACTATTACAGCGCCATCTATCACAAAGCGAAAAAAGTGGTCCAATTAAAACATTCATATTTCTTTACGTACTACACGAATATGTAGTAAAAAATGGGGGTTCCTATTTAAAAAATCGCAGTTGATATCAGTTTGACCTATGGCAGCGCCATCTAGCGGGCCAACCATAGCACCATCTGGTTTCCCCCTTCAAGCTAGACAAGTTTCGTTCTTTGTAGTTTTTTCGTTTGACGCTTATTTCGTGAGATATTTGGCCCGGTCACGATCAATGGACCACCCTGTATATATATAATTATATCAGTTTACAGCGTTTGTCATTTACATTAAATGTTGTAATCTATCTACGAGAGACAGAGAGAGAGAGAGAGAGAGAGAGAGAGAGAGTGGGGGAGGAGGCTATATTTTCATTTACAGACACCATCATTCAGTTTCAGATTTTTTATGACAATTACTGAATCTAAGTATAATAAGAAAAGACGTGATTGTCGTCATCTGTGAATCGTCGCATAGTGTAACGGCTGCCTCAACAGAAATATCGCAATATGAGCGGTTGTGCGCATTGGATTACAATTGTTGATAAGGGAAAAAGAAAATTAAATATTTTCGCATTAATTTCTAACGTACGCCGAAAGTGATTCAAATGTGCGGATATCAGGCACTTATGCCTTATCAGTAGCGTTTGAAAGCTATATAATACGTGAAACTCTCAGATAAAGAAAGGTACCGCAGATAACCCGGATTCAAGAAATACTTACGACATGCGGCTTCCTTGTTCCTCATGCCAATACTTCGACCGTTCTCAAAATTCGAAAGAGGGAGATACGTCTCATGCATACGCTCAGTTACAACTTGCTAGGAAGTTCGAATTCGAAAGTACTTCGTATTCATGTGTACTCCTTATTTATTCGAGCGTTTGCTGCAGCACAACGGCACACCGTTAGCGTTCTGCCGATAGAAGTGCTGAAATGGAATGCTCCTGCATTACATTCCTCCTGTTCATACAGAAATGTGATAGGGACTTTTAGTGTTCACGACATCCGTAAACAATTTCGTAGATCACATCAGCAGCGGAGTGAGACTATTGGCAGACGACGCTGTTGTACACAGAGAGGCGCCGTCATCGGGGAAGGTTTCTGTGTACTGAAGGAGAACATGCAAATTATCAGCGTTCCGTGTCATGTTTCACAGCTGACTCACAAGATAAATATGAACTGTTTCACCCCATTATACACGAGGGCCAGGCACAGTAGTCTGATGCTTACGCATTACTGCCCGCATCGACTTAAAAGCAAGTATAATTGTTGGAAAAGCTGACGGTTCGTGCAGCGGATCGGTAGGAACTGTGCACGCTTCGAGCAAGTTATCGAGTTTACTCTGTCAGATGTGCCAACAGTTACAGTAACATCCAGACCAAGCCTTCTTATTATTGGCTGGATCGTATTGCCTGCTCCAATTACACGGTTCTGACCGCGGTTTTTCGGGACGTTTCACTCGGTTGTGAGGCAAATACTGGAAATATAAACTCCCTTCTGTCCCATTACCAGCTCGCCTGGTTTTTGGCTGAGAACATGGGGCTCTGCAATGTGTCCCACCTCTAACATCCTGCCCCCACTGTTCACCATCACCATCATCTTCTTCTTCTTCTTCTTCTTCACTTTCAGGGATTTCTCTACTAATAACCATTTGTGTGTGTGTGTGTGTGTGTGTGTGTGTGTGTGTGCGCGCGCGTGCGCGCGCATTCGGTGATGGTACTAACGAAGCTCTCCTCTATCCTATAATCTTTTTATATTCTTCCTAAAAGACAAGAAAATTTTATTTATATTTCAACCTTAAATTATTGTTATTTTGAAAAGTATCATTCTTTGTAAATACTGTAGTTAAAAGAAAAGAAAACTAAAAAGATGAAAAACGAAAATTGTAAGATGTACGACCTGTTTTAAACATCAGGTAACAGGCCTATAATTTGGCAATAAATAAATAATTTCAGGGATTAGCTAATTGCCTTTTCGGTCTTCTAAGGTTATCGTTGAACCCATCTTATTTTACGCCTGACAGGGTTTCTTCGTCCACTCGGATTGTACCTCCATAATTGTTTCTTCAGTTTTTCTTGTTGTGCCGGCAGCTGTGACCGAGCGGTTCTAGGCGCTTCAGTCCGGGACCACGCGGCTGCTACGGTCGCAGGTTCGAATCCTGCCTCGGGCATGGATGTGTGTGATGTCCTTAGGTTAGTTAGGTTTAAGTAGTTCTAATTCTGGACGACTGATGACCTCAGATGTTAAGTCCCATAGTGTAAGTTGAACCTTTTTTTTCTTGTTGCGTTCTGCTCACGTGCTCGTTCTCCTTCTGTAGTTCTCTGCTGTGTTGTTTACACTTCAAAATTTAGTTTTTGTATAACTTTTTCATTCAAAATCTGGTCTTGGCGTGTGCAGTATTTCACGGTTCTGAGGAACTTCATTTCAGTTGCCAGTGTTAGGATCGTTACTGTGCACAACATGCACTCTAAGACAAAAAACGACGCACCATGGAGGAATTATCCGAATGGGACGAATATCGATAGATTTGCTATACATGTGCAGACAAACAAATGATTCCAATTTCAGAAAAAATGAATGATTTAGTCAAGAGAAAGAGTTTCAGAAATTGAACCAATCAGTACGCGTTGGTCCATCTCTAGTCCCTATGCAAGCACGGAATGGCATTGAATGATAGAGTTGTTGGATGCCCTACTGAAGGATGTTGTGCCAAATTCTGTCCAAGTGGCTCGTTACACAGTCAAAATCCAGAGCTGGTTGGACGGCCCTGCCCATAATCCTCCAAACGTTCTCAATTGTGGAGATATCCGGCGCCCTAGGTGCCCAAGGTAGGGTTTGGAAAGCGCGAAGGCAAGCGGTAGAAGCTCACGCCGTGGGCGGGCGGGAATTATCTTGCTGAAAAATCAGTCTAGGATAGCTTGCAATGAAGGAAAAGAAAACGGGGTGTAGAATACGGTCGACGTACCGCTCTGCTGTAATTGTCCCGCAGATAGCAACCAAAGAGATTCTGCTATGAAAAGAAATGGCACCCCAGACTGGAGTATAATTGTCTTCAGTGACGGAGTCGCGCTACGAACTGAGCTCCAGTGCCCAGCGAAGGCGTGTCTGGAGATGCTCCAGACAGCGATGGGATGCTAACCTGACTGTTGCCTGCCATACTGTCCGACAAAGAACAGGAATAGTCTGGGGTGCCATTTATTTTCAAGGTAGGACCTCTTTGCTTGTCATGCGCAGCACCCTTACAGCACAGCGATTTATCGACCATGTTCTACACCCGTTTTGTTGGCCTTCATAACAAACCATCCTAGGCTGATATTTCATCAAGATAATGCCCACCCCCACACGGCGAGAATTTCTACTACTCGTCTTCGTGCTTGTCAAACCCTAATTTGGCCACCAAGGTCGGCGGGCCTCTCCCCAAGTTGAGGACGTTTAGAGCATTATGGGAAGAGCCCTCCAAACATCTCGGGATTTTGACAATCGAACGCGCCAGTTGGACGCAGTTTTTCGAGATGTCCTCGAGGAGGACATCCAGCAACTCTGTCAATCAGTGCCTAGCCGAATAACTGCCTGCATAACTGACAGAGGTAGACCATCACGTTGTTGACTGGCTCAAATTGTGAATCTCTAGCCGGCCGGTGTGGCCGTGCGGTTCTAGGCGCTTCAGTCTGGAACCGCGCGACCGCTACGGTCGTAGGTTCGAATCCTGCCTCGGGCATGGATGTGTGTGATGTCCTTAGGCTATTTAGGTTTAAGTAGTTCTAAGTTCTAGGGGACTGCTGACCATAGATGTTAAGCCCCATAGTGCTCAGAGTCATTTGAACCATTTTTTTTTTTTTTGTGAATCTGTTTCTTTTTCTGGAATTGTAACCATTTGTTTGTCTGTGCAAGTGCATCACATCAACCCATTTCCGTCCCATTTGGATATTTCCTTCGTGGTGCGTCTTTTTTTTTTTTTTTTTTTAAAGTATATATAAATTATTTAGTGGATAACATCGGAAGCTCTCTGAGGTTGTTTGCAGTTGATGAGAAAGGTGGCAATGTCAGAACACTGTAGCGGACTGCAGGAGGACCTGCAGAGGATTGATTAGTGGTGAGAGGACTGGCAGTTGACCCAGATTACAAATAAATGTGAACTATTGCGTATAAGAAATGTAAGAAAATCATTTCTGTACCACTGCTGACAAATGGAAACAGTAAGTACCATAAAATATTAAGAAATAACTGTCCGGACCGACCTTAAGTGTAATGACCACATAAAACAAATAGCACCGAAAGCAGATGCCGCACTGAAGTTCATACGAAGAATCTCAAGGAAATGTAATTCACCGACGAAAGAAGTGGCTTACAAAACCTTACTAAACACTTGACCGATCGAGGTGTCGCAGTGGTTAGCACACTGGACTCGCATTCGGGACGACGACGGTTCAATCCCGCGTCCGGCCATCCTGATTTAGGATTTCCGTGATTTCCCTAAATCGCTCCAGGCAAATGCCGGGATGGTTCCTTTGAAAGGGCACGGCCGACTTCCTTCCCCGTCCTTCCCTAACCCGATGAGACCGAGGACCTCGCTGTATGGTCTCTTCCCCTAAAACAACCAAACCCAACAAAACACTTGTTCGACCCAGTCTTTAATATTGCTTACCTATGTGGAGGCTTACCAGGTTGTATTATGAGAAAAGATAGACAACACCCAACGAAGAGCGGCGCGTTTTGACACGGAATTGTTTAGTCAACAAATTATTTTCTCCCACGTATGTCTCGCGAAATGACCACTACGAGAAATTTCGAGAAAATCGGGCCAGTTCGGAGATCTATGGAGTCATTCTTCACGCGCACCGTTCGCAAATGGAACAGCGAATGGGTATCAGATAATGATACCAGAAATTCCTACCATAACGCACCGTCAGGTGGCTTGCGGAGTATGGAAATAGATGTAGGCCTAGATGTAGATACAGTTTGTGCGAACCAAAGTTTCACTCTCGTACAGCAGAGATGTGATGGCCATAGTTTTATAAAACTTTATTTTTGTTTCCTTTCTAATTATGTTCTTTAAGATTGTATTAAGAGCTCCAGTTCTTCTCTGATTTGAAACTGACGGCGCTCGCTTTTTACATGTCTAGTTTGCCGCTAGCATAAAAATGGTTCAAATGGCTCTGAGCACTATGGGACTCAACTTCTGAGGTCATTAGTCCCCTAGAACTTAGAACTACTTAAACCTAACTAACCTAAGGACATCACACATACCCGTGCCGGAGGCAGGATTCGAACCTGTGACCGTAGCGGTCTCGCGGTTCCAGGCTGCAGCGCCTAGAATCGCACGGCCACCGGTAGCGTATTTGGTTTCCTAAATAATTAAAACTGTATCTGTTATTGAGAACAATTTTTGATATAATTGTGTCAACTGCTTTAAGTGACGTTACCTTCGTTTTACTAATTGAGATCCATTCCATCCTTCGTGGAAAGGGGGGGGGGGGGGGGGGGGGACAACAACGCCGACGTATGGCAGATTCAGTGGAGGAATTTTTGTGAAATGTCAGTCATCGCCGAACGAGGGCGAACTGCCATCTACAGTAACCTTGTGTATTGAGCATTCCGGTGTTCTTGCTAAACAAAACTGACAGGAAAGGAGGGGGAGAGAGGAAGCAAGGGGGCAGAGAGAGAGAGAGAGAGAGAGAGAGAGAGAGAGAGAGAGAGAGAGAGAGAGAGAGAGAGAGGGGGGGGGGGGAAGGGAGGGGGAGAGGGTGATAAAAGAGCAGTGGATCGTCACAAATTGATCAAAGCAATTGCTTTACAAGCAAACTGTTAGCGAAGATCTGGATGAGATATGGCGTGCTGACTAAGCGAATCATGAGCAGCTCTACGCCTTTCTAACTGATGCCATTTTGTGACGACATGCGTGTCATATGTGGAAAGTGTAAATGTTTTACTGTAGCTGACTGTGATGAATACATGTGGAGCGTACTGTCACGTTTTAGTTATTGAGAATGATGATGATGATGATGATGATGATGATGATGATGGTGATAGATGGGATAAGGTGAAGCAACGCTGTGCGACCGTCTGATCACGACCAGCAACACGACCAGCAAACTGCAGGGACATTTAGGGGAAATATTACGGTTTAATGTCCCGTTGTCCACAGGCTCATTAGAGAAGCAGGGAGATAAGGAACACAACTCACCACATCGGCGCGCGGTCTGACGAGAAGGAACATTAGAATGTTACCTCCTTTCCGCTTGCCGGCAAATGCTTACTGGCGATGGAAATTCCTTGTCCCTCCAGGAATAGACCTAACTGCCAGGATGGTCGAGCACTGCTGCATTAGCGTGCGCTAGCGACGTTGGCTACGGTGGGGATACGTTGCTTTTGAAAGATGCTAATTGGCGGAAGCTCAGATTATCTCGCGGAAATATGTTTACGTAACTTAAACCCGCTTTGCAGTGAAAAAGTGTTGAGATGTTCTGAGACTTCCCGCTGACCGTTTCTGTGTGTATTCTGAATTACAACTCGCGCGAAGTCTTTATAAGCCGGAATTTTTCCCTGCCTTCATACGTGAATGCAACGAGGAATAAGATTTGTTTAAAACATAGAGGTACCCGCTGCTACATACTGCAGTGAATACCATAGATGAAATTGCTGATGAAGAGCCAGTGTATATTTTATCAAACGACTAGGGAAACAAGCTCGTGTTCAGGTGTCCTCTCTGCAGTAGCGTTTTGCAATTTAATTCTATCCACCAAGATGAACAGCCTCATAGATGTGATTGACAACTTTTTAAGAATTTCGTCGATTCAGAAAGGGAGAGGAGATAGTCCGTCATTTCTTGCTCTTCTGCTATCAAGGCTAACTCTTTCTCTACATTGAATTCTACTTACTATCCTCTGATTTCATTAGTCATTCTACTAGCTACATACTGACGAGAATCTTTCTCAGTCTGGACCTTTATTCTAGTAAACTTTATTTCACTGACATTAGCTGAGATCACCTTACGTTCGGTCGAAGTAACGCAGTTAAAAAAGTGTCCGAGTACTGCCGAAAAAGAAATAAGCATGAAACATTCGCATATTGTACAGCGATAATTAGTACTATCTCTGGTGCACAGTTAGATAATAATTGTTAAACGAGTGTCAGCGATAGGATTGAAGTTAGGGGTAGGCGGTTAGTGCAATACTAATAACCTGTTTGTGTAAAGTCGCTGAAGTAAGGCTACTCCCTTGACGTAGTGTAGTCATTCTTTGGTCCGTTGTCGCACTGCTGTTGCTATGTAGTGTTTCCGTTTAAGTTTGTGCACAACTGTCCGAAGTGCTAAGACTGATACACCACCTGCCGAAATCCCAAGAACGGGACGGAGCGTATGCAGCGATCGGCGTCTGCCTCCCCGGTATTAGTTTCTCGCTACGCCAGACGTAGCCCACGTACACAAGACACATAGGCACGAAGGCTGATCGGAAAGTAAAGTCCGATCGGTCGCGGAATGGAAACCACAGTGAAAATAAAAAATGTCGTAGCGTTGTACCAACTTTCCGATGTCCTCGTCGTAGAAGGCAGCCGTCTGCGCTTTCCGGTTATTCTCTACGCTGCTCTACAGTTCATTGTCTGTGCCAAAATGTTGTCTTCACAGCTAGTGGTTCATGTGAACAGAGACGGAAATCAGGAGCAGCCACATCCAGGCTGTATGGCGGGCGATCAAAGACTTCCCATCGAAAACGCTGCAGGAGCGTCTTCGTTTCCCTTGCAGTGTGCTGCCGACAGTGTTCATGGAGAAGGAAATGCATGACAGCTACGTTACGTGGGCTGTATAAAATTAGCCGAAATCTCACAGCTGGCGCACATACTTGGCGAGAGACACTATTTTCTAGGCATCTTTACGTGCTCACTGCGTGCTCAGAACAGAAAAGAGCGACGTGATGCGATCGACAGGCATACTAGAGACACTGCCCAACGCATGTGTCCAAAGCTTCATCTGATTTTTCACTGTGGTTTCCATTTAGCGCCCGATCTGACCTTACTTTCTGAACAGCCCTGGTACACACCTACACAAATACATATGAATGTGCATACGTACATAACAGTGCTGCCAGTTCAAATGGCTCTGAGCACTATGCGACTTAACTTCTGAGGTCATCAGTCGCCTAGAACTTAGAACTAATTAAACCTAACTAACCTAAGGACATCACACACATCCATGCCAAGAGGCAGGATTCGAACATGCGACCGTAGCGGTCACGCGGTTCCAGACTGAAGCGCCTAGAACCGCACGGCCAAACCGGCCGGCAGTGCTGCCAGTGGTCGGCGAAATTCTTTCGTCGACGTGCCTTGAAGCAGGATAGCTCTACGTCTAGTTACGTATTCCTGTAGCTAACGAATTTACATACATACATACATATGTGCATGCATTTGTACATACATTCTTTCATTCATAACACAACAATTTAATTTTTGCGTGGGACAGTGGACAACATACTCCCAGAAATAAATAAAATCGTTTTAATCCCCCAGACTGCCCAAGGTTTCCGGGAGGTTTCCCTTTGTCATCAGGATAATGCCGGGACGGGAAATGTTTGGACAAATATTTCCCATTGGAATTCCCTCTGTCCCACTCGCAGTCTACTAGGATATTTGTGTGAAAAGAAAGAAATTCTACAGCAGTGCACCCTTTTCTCGTTAGTGAAAGAAAAAAAAAACGTGAAACAGGTTGACTGTATCTACATTACGATGCATATTAATGACAGTACCTCTGAAATTTAATTGCAATCACAAGAGAAAATAAGTGGTTTAGTGAAAACTTGTTTCGAGTTCATACGGGTGGAGCCGGCCGAGATGGCCGAATGGTTCTAGGCGCTACAGTCTGGAGCCGCGCGACCGCTACGGTCGCAGGTTCGAAACCTGCCTCGGGCATGGATGTGTGTGATGTCCTTAGGTTAGTTAGGTTTAATTAGTTCTAAGTTCTAGGGGACTGATGACCTCAGAAGTTAAGTCCCATAGTGCTCAGAGCCAGAGCCATATGGGTGGAAACAAAATTAGGTTATAAGCAGGTTGTCGGCTAGGTAGATTTACCCTGTATATCTCAATTGAAAACATAAGTGCAGTACTTCAATATAACAATGTGGGAAAGGGAAGTGGAGAGGATATGAAATTCTTGTTTTGTGTTTCTCAGCTTCGGGTCACATGGAGTATCATGATTAGATTCTACTTCTTGGGAAGTTATCCTTAGAATTTTTGTTAGAAGGACGTTGATAGTAAAATTCTGGGAAACTAAGTGACAAATCAAACCCGCATCTATAAATAACTACACTCTCTTGCCATCAGTTTCATACCAACTCGTCAACCGAACAAGCCAAAAGAGGCGCCCGTAAAGTGAACATATTTGCGCTTTGATAGTTGGAACTCTTAACTGACAAATCTAAGATTAAATATATTCACAATACAGAATTGGCTGTGAAAGGAAAGCCTTCTCAAAGTCAAAACTAGTAAAAAGTTACCTAACTACCGTTATACGGAACTAGTTGTAGAGCTATCCAGTTTCAAGTGTACGTCGGCGAAAGAAGTTACCAGCCCTAAGTAGTCTTTATTACATGTTTGGTGTATCTTTTTAATAAATGTGTTAAATAATGTTCGCGGGTGTTACTATATTACAGTTTTTCGTTAATCTCATATTGTTAGGTAAGAGACAACTTTTTAGAGTACAAGTTTCGTCAAGTTACTGTTCGGTTCAACTTACAATTTTTTGTGATCTTATTATCACATATGTGTCGCATTGGAATAGTAACTCATTAGACTCCGTATTCCAGGATGTCCGATTTTTGGAGTCTGTGGGTACATTCCACTTAAATACTCCACCTACACCGAGTGATTTTTAATTTAATTTTTTAAAGTGTGTGTGTGTGTGTGTTCTGTGTTTGTATTGATTCTAATGTAGCGAACTGTCGTTATGTGCTTCTGAGCAGTTATTGACATTACACTGGTCACTTATTACACTCTTGTTAACTGCAAAGTCTTTTCATACCTGAAAATTGTTCTACAACGGTAGGGCTTTTCTTTTGCAATTGTTCGTTCTAATAACTTGTTAACGTGGTTCCAGGTTAGACTGATCATGAGAAAGATAGTAATATATGACCAAATGGATGTCGTACACTGGTAGCTGGGTGGTCAGCGCGGCGGAATGTCATACCTAACGGCCCGGGTTCGGTACCTGGCTGGGTGGAGATTTTCTCCGCTCAGGGACTGGATTTCATCCCCATCGTCACGCAAGTCGCCGAAGTGGCGTCAACTCGAAAGGCTTGCTCAACTCGAAAGGCTTGCACCAGGCGAACGGTCTACCCGCCACACGGCATTTCCATTTCCATTACCAAATGGATGTAAGAAATTACTTACTGATCATGTTAGCGAATAAAACACTAACTAACCGAGAAGTTGGACATAAAAAATTACTTAATCTCCCGGACATAGAGCACACAATGAAAGCAAAATGTGAAATGTGCCCACAAACGCCGAACACCGGACATCCTGGTGTACGCAGACAACGAGTTACAATTCTAGGGAAACATATGTTTGATTTTGATAAAAAGATATCAAGAAAGTTACAAACGGAACCAGAAATTAATTTAACCTTTAGAAACCTACATTCCAAAAACTTTTCTGACCTTGTAGTAAGAAAGTGAAAAAAAACTGTAATTTTGTAATATATCTGTAAACATTACGTAACACATTTATCGTATACACACAACAAACATTAATTATAAGCCAGTAGGAATGCTTCGTAAATAAAAGGAAGCGAAACGCGTATACCATAAAAACAAACAGCCATTCATTTAGTTGAAATTCTTGGATGGAGCGATATCTAAAATAAGGAAAAGGCAACCACTTACATATAACGGACCGATGCATGGAGCAATGAGACATGTAGCAGGGAACAGCATTCACGTGAGTGCGCGTTTGGGTGCTTGTGAGAATGTGTGTAGAAAAAAAGCTGGAGCTCGAAATATTGTGAGAATGCTGTTTCTTGTTACGAGCCTCTCTGTTTCACTCATCTGTCCGATATAGATGAGTGGTTGCCTTTCCCTTATTTTAGTTGCGTTAATTTAAGTTGCATAGACGCACCCCATCCCTAAGAATATAGTAATTAATAATAATACTAATAATAGTGGTACAGAGGCAACTAAGGAAAGACTAGAAACTTGAAAATAACACTGTTACTGTTTGTGTGGCCCGAGGCTGAAAAGTACAATAATGGAATTTCGTTGCTCGACGCTGACTGCGTTGCCCTAGGTAGTGTGCCCACTTTATGTAGGAAATAAAATTACGTTATTTGTGTCACATATAGTTGACAGCTTATTTTGCCTTTAGTTGCTGTTTCATTGCGGTGCAGCGTGTCATTATCATGGTGCTTGGCGGTGCTCTCTGTAGTAGCTGCGAGGCCAAATTGAGCCACGTTTTCTCACACTGGAACTGCAGCAACTGTGCGCAACGCGCCGCCAGCGTCAACGTAACAGGGGTTCCACGGACGCTCAACATCCGGCTCTTTGCCGCTCGTTACATCACGGCCTGCAGTCTGGTTCTCACTAGAAACGTCCGTGCCTGCCGTAGCACGGGAGTTTAACAATGTGGGAGACGCTTACTTCGTGTCATGGACAAGGTTGTCAGGTTGTGTTTCCCAAACCAAATGCATTTATCGGAAGAGCCTGATGAGTTGCCTAATCGAGTTTGGAACTCCTAAGAAATTGGTCTCAGCCTAGTTACAGTTTGTCTCACCGATTCCAGAGGCAAAGTGAACCGCGAGAACCGAGTTACGCAAAGCTATATCATAATCGCAGGGCTGAGGCAGGGGATGGTTTGTGTTCGATATTGTTCAAAGTGACTCAAAAGAAAATAGTGGAGAAAAGTTTTGCATAACAATTTCGACGTAATGGAGATAGGAGGTCAGAAAATCACACATCTCGCATATGCTAACGACGTGGCCCTGTTCAAATGGTTCAGATGGCTCTAAGCACTACGAGACTTAACATCTGAGGTGACCTAGTCCCCTAGACTTAGAACTACTTAAACCTAACTAACCTAAGGACATCACACACATCCATGCCCGAGGCAGGATTCGAACCTGCGACCGTAGCAGCAGTGCGGTTCCGGACGGAAGCGCCTAGAACCGCTCGGCCACAGCGGCCGGCATGGCACTGTTATCCAGATGTAAGGAAGAAATGCTGCACATAAGCAACGTCGCATCTTAAATGCGACAGGGAATAAGATCGGTAACCCAGTGAACGAATCGAAGAGACCAACTGCAGCCACTGCTGATGAGAACTTGATCCTACAAAAGGATTCATAATTTCAGATATCTGGGCGTGATTTTTACAGAGGACGCATCGTATAGGACAGAGATGAAAACCAGGATCCAAGCCAGAAACCGATCGTACTTCAGTCTCGGTTAGGTGCTCTTTTTTTTTAATTGGATGACTGTATGGTTGCGAAACATGAAATTTCGGAAAAAATGTCTTAAATAATGATGAATTCTCTTCGGGTTATCAGCCGAGTGGTGACGTCGCCTTGTCGCAATGTTTCGATGAGTTTCGTACCCAGATGTTGGCTACGAAACTCATCGAACTGTTGCGACAAGGCGACTTCACCATTCGGCCGATAACCCGAGAAGATTTCGTCACAGGAATACGCAGAGAAAGCCTGCAATCACATAGATCTTAAGTAATCATCTCGTTGTCACTTGCAGTGCCTTAAAAGGAGATTAATGGCCCAGTACGAGATGATTGGCGAGTGGAGGGTTTTAAAACAGCCCAAATATTGTTAAGCCTGATGAGAACCAAACTGCTAGTATGGACAAGTAATGTCGCTCAGATGGCAAACATCGATGGCCTTTAAGTTTCTGGAGTCTAATCCCCGCCGAAGAAGACCTCTAAGTACATTAAAGAAAAGGAGTAGGGATAGAATGTATGGGGCTTGGGCTGCAGTTCGACAAAGAGGGGGAAAACAGGACATACAATACAGTACAGCCGGCCGGAGTGGCCGAGCGGTTCTAGGCGCTTAAGTCTGTAACCGCGCGACCGCTACGGTCGCAGGTTCGAATCCTGCCTCGGGCATGGATGTGTGTGATGTCCTTAGGTTAGTTAGGTTTAAGTAGTTCTAAGTTCTAGGTGACTGATGACCTCAGATGTAAGTCCCATAGTGCTCAGAGCCATTTGAACCATTTTTTTGAATACAGTTGAAGAAGAGCCAGCTGTTACCGCACGAGGTCGTCTGTACCTGATCGCCTAAAGCAAAGATAGGAATCAAAGTCGGGACTCCAGAATCAATTTTCTCACGCTGTGGAGATGCGCTAATTTGAAAACTCTTTGTCGATTAAAACTGTCTCCTGGACATTACCTGCTGCGGGTGAATGCTCTACCGACGGAGCTGATCGGTCATGACTGACGATCCGCCCTCACAGCTTTACTTCCGCCAATACCTCTCTTACACTTGGCAAACTGGCAGAAGTTTTAACATAACGATACAGTATGTCTTACACAACATACTTTGGCTTTATGATCAAGATTTCCTTCCATGTCCATCGAAACAATCCTGTCAGCTCTCATCATATTAATTTTATGAGCAGTGGGAAAGTGAGAGATGGACTAAGACTCAAACATGTAGATGAATCAGAGTAATATCGCATTCTGGCTGCTTAGCAGCTATTTTTCGGTGACCTGGAGATTCTAGCGGTTGCGCAGCTGGATTTTCGCGATATGTGAAAGTGCAATGTTGTATCTTTTGTTTAATTAGCAACAGGTGAATGAAATAATTTTTTCAGCAACAACCTGTAGAGGGCGACCACATGAACGCTGCCTGATTTCCAAATGCAATTAAAAATTGCTATGAGACGTACACTGACGGAAAAAGAATCGCAACACCAAAAAATAATTAATGTAAAGTAATGAAATTTCGGAAATACATTTGTCTAGGTAAATACCTGTATGTATGTGATTGACATTGCAAGAACACATGTTAACGTAGCGAGAGACAAACCATTGGAAATGTGATATGCTGATACGATATCAGGTCGGGTTGACGGAGGAGATAGAGAAGATCCAAAGAAGAGCGGCGCGTTTCGTCACTGGGTTATTTGGTAACCGTGATAGCGTTACGGAGATGTTTAATAAACTCAAGTGGCAGACTCTGCAAGAGAGGCGCTCTGCATCGCGGTGTAGCTTGCTCGCCAGGTTTCGAGAGGGTGCGTTTCTGGATGAGGTATCGAATATATTGCTTCCCCCTACTTATACCTCCCGAGGAGATCACGAATGTAAAATTAGAGAGATTAGAGCGCGCACGGATGCTTTCAGACAGTCGTTCTTCCCGCGAACCATACGCGACTGGAACAGGAAAGGGAGGTAATGACAGTGGCACGTAAAGTGCCCTCCGCCACACACCGTGGGTGGCTTGCGGAGTATCAATGTAGATGTAGATGTAGATGTAGATAATAGCCGATGCAACGGCCAGACAGTTGAGTGTAAGCATGGAAACGTGCATGGATTGTGTTGTACAGGTGCCGGATGTCAGTTTGTGGAATGGAGTTCCATGTCTGTTGCTCTTCGTCGGTCAATACTGGGACGTTTGAAGCTGGTTAGGGATGACAATGGAGTTTCCGTCCGATGATGTCCCATACGTGCTCTATTGCAGACAGATCTTGTGAACGAACAGGCCAAGGCAACAAGTCGACACTATGTAGAGCGTATTGGGTTAAAACAGCGGTATGTGGGCGAGCGTTATCCTGTTGGAAGACACCCCCTGGAATGCTGTTTATGAATGGCAGCGCAACAGGTCGAATCACCAGACTGAGGTACACATTTGCAGTCAGGGTTCGTGGGATAACTACGAGACTGCTCCTGCTGTCATAATAAATCACACTCCAGACCATAACTGCAGGTGTGGGTCCAGCGTATATAGCATGTAGACAGGTTGGTTGAGGGCCCTCAACTGGCCACCTTCTAACCAGGACACAGCTATCACTGGCACCGCGGAAGGACCAGTTTTCATCAGAAAACACAACAGACCTCCACTCTGCTTTCCAATGAGCTCTCGGTTGACACCACTCAAGTCACAAATGGCAGTGGTTTGGGATCAGTGGAACGCACGCTACAGAGCGTCTGGCCTGAGATGTGCGTGAAGTAACGGGTTTGTATTAGTTCGTTGTGTCACTGTGGTGCCAACTGATGCTCAAACTGTTGTTGCAGATGGAGTACCATGCGCTAGAGCCGTACGTGGAGCACGATGGTCTTCCCTCTCGATAGTACCACGTGGCCGTCCGCGAACGTACAGTCTCGTGACCACTGCTTCCAGCAGTCATGTACGGTGGCTACATTCCTGCTAAGTCTTTCTGCAATTACACAGAATGAACATCCACTTTTCGTAGCGCTATTACTCGAACTCGTTCAAACTGAATGAGGCGTTGATAATGGCATCTTCGTGGCCTTAAAGACATTGTTGACTAACATCAGCTCACCACTTCCAATCTCATGACCGTTACGGCGTGTATTTGAAGCAAACCTGCTTTGCATCCTGATAGTGGCAGTACTAGCGCCACTCTTATGCGATTGGCGTAATATTTTAATAGACATTAAGTTTCAGATGTGGAAACACGCCTACCAACTTTCGTTTATGTCGCACAACTTCTCCTTGACGCTGCGATTTTTTTCCGTCATTGTAGAGACTTGCTGTTTGCGACATCATGTGAAGTAAGTCAGTAAGTTTTGTACAAAAAAGTGCTACACAGCAACATGGGCATCTTTGGTAACTTGTAAAATTTTTAGACGATACTCTGTATCAGTTCACGTGCGCATAAGTATGTCTGTCGTGTTGGGTACTATTGCATCCGTAGTTCTTCTGCAGAGATCATCAAGGTCACTTACAGGCGAGGCATGGAGAATATCTTTCGCGTAATGCCACAGGAAGAAATCCAGAAGGGTTGTGTAGGGAGACGGCGGTAGCCTATTGGTTGGTCCACCAAGTCCTATCGACTGCTGTGGAAATGTTCTGTTCTGGAAGTGACGAACGTGTAAATTCCAGAGCGGAGGTGCAGCAGTCTGCTGGAAGATCACAGCAGATAAGCCATTAAAAAGAAGGGCAGTTCGTTTTGTATTATCGCGAAATAGGAGAGATAGTGTCACAGACATGATACGTGAATTGGAGTGGCAATCATTAAAAGAAAGGCGTTTTTCGTTGCGACGGGATCTTCTCATGAAATTTCAATCACCAGTTTTCTCCTCAGATTACGAAAAAATTCTGTTGGCACCCACCTACATAGGGAGAAATGATCATCACGATAAAATAAGAGAAATAAGGGCTCGCACAGAAAAATTTAAGTGCTCGTTTTTCCCGCGTGCCGTTAGAGAGTGGAACGGTAGAGAGACAGCTTGAAGGTGGTTCATTGAACCCTCTACCAGGCACTTTATTGTGAATAGCAGAGTAATCACGTAGACGTAGATGTAGACATTTGTCTTAAGGGAAGGAAATTAAAGGACCGGAAATTTCTCAAGCATTTCCAGATAAACAGTTACTGTTTCCTCGATAAAGAAAAATGGTCGAACTTGCTGTCTTTCATCAGCACATACGTCGCTTTTACCTTCTCTCTCTGTCTTGACATCTTCCGGAAAACTGTGGGGATTTTCCGAACCCCAGATGCGAATGTTGTGCCGATTAATGTTTGCACGTGTTTGGAAATGTTTCTTCGTGGGAGAGAACGACATTCCCTATATGGTTAGGGTTTTGCTCCATCCGGTCCATCATCTCAAGTAGCAAATCGTGGCGAAGCTGCAAGGCGTTCAGCTTGCAAGCATTAAGAATTTGAACTTCGTAAGCAAACAAGCGGAATCGTTTATGGAGCACCTCGCGAACTGTTTAGCGAGGGATGTTAAACTCTCGTGATGCTCTGCGAACTGACTTTGATCGGCTTATTTGCAAATTCTCTTTGATCCCTTTTGCCATTTCCTCAAATGTACATTTTCTGCGCCGGCCGCGGTGGTCTCGCGGTTCTAGGCGCGCAGTCCGGAACCGTGCGACTGCTACGGTCGCAGGTTCGAATCCTGCCTCGGGCATGGATGTGTGTGATGTCCGTAGGTTAGTTAGGTTTAAGTAGTTCTAAGTTCTAGGGGACTCATGACCACAGCTGTTAAGTCCCATAGTGCTCAGAGCCATTTGAGCCATACATTTTCTGCCAAAACACGACTGTTTACATTCCAAGTGGTCAGAACTTTGTAACAGTGTAGGCTTCTCTCTAATTTTACTTAAAACGTTCTGCTATTCTAATCTAAAGAGTTCGCACGGATGAAATTATGAGGAATATACCTTTATGTAAGAGATTAACATTTCATATCTCTATTAGCGTAGATATTACGTAATCCAGCGAATCATCTGAAGTGACTGAGGTTCACTACATTACTAGGCTGAACTAGAAAATTTGTTCAGTGAATCGTTCTTACGTTTATGGGCAGCAGGGAGCCCACACCTGTGCTAATGTAGCACATTAAGAGGGGAGTGAATGGTAGCTGCCATATTGTATAAAAATTGAAGTTCAGTGAAATAGTAAATTCCCCAAGCAGGGCAATGACTGTGATGCAGGTATCCTACACCTATCCATACGATCCATAACCTGCCGATAATAAAGCATAATGACATCGATGAAATAAAATTATTGATAGACTGACCACTAACATACCTTGACGAATTCTCCAAGAATCATTACAGCTTTCCCTGTCTCTCTCTGTCAATCGCGATTTAATTTTTGTCCACATAAAGACGTAATTTTTACCTATGAATCAGTTTCTTTAAATGCGATTACAACGCTGATCGTTATTACAAGAAAGTACAAGCAACCGTTCTCATCGAAGTATAGAACAAGAGAGAGCTCATCCGTTCTCTCTTGACGAAATCATAAGGTCATGAAATAATGTCACAATCCAGAGAGCGCTAGCTCTTTCGCTGCCGTAGTCCGTGCATATAAATACATCTTTTGTGCGCTGTTTGCTCTTGGCGTAACATTAATAAACGGTAATCAAATTTACAATACAATAAGTGGTAGTACAAAAAGGGATACTTGAATAGCAAGACTTAATCGTCTTAATGTCTTGGGCTCTCTCTCTTGAAGTATAGGTATTTCTGCTAATTATTAGTAATTATTATCACCCGAAGAAAACAAAGGGATCGTTTAGAAAAAAACCTACAGGAAACTTTTCAGTTGAATTACAGAATGCCGCAAACCGTAAAATCTGTTTCTCATACTTTCTTAATTGAATTTGGAAATCAAGGAGGCTTTATGTGGAAATTCAGTATTTTCCGTACAATGATTTTTATACTTATTTACGAATTTACGTATTAAAGAAGACAGGAAAGCGAAAGAAATAATATTTATTTTTATATTGTAGGACACTCGCTCAAAAAAAAGTCGAAAACTGGATACCGTTTAAAATGATTAAGGGACTTCACAATGACAGTAAGACTGTGTGCCGGAACGGGTCTCTAACATAGGACCATGTCTTTCGCGGGCATTGTTTTCGCCTATACAGCTACCCAGATACCACTCACGACCCGCCCACACAGCTTTTAGGAGCAAACCCCTAGTTTGTGGCTAAGGCATTACTCCATTGTAGTTTCTGTTCCAGGGCTTGCAGTCCAGAATGTTGTGCGGGAGAGCTTCTGAAAAATTAGGAAGATTCTAGCAGAATCGAAGCATACATTCCGCGGCAGACTGGATGGTTTAGTCATAGTAGTGATACGCTTTAGCGACGAATGCATAATGCTTAAATCATGAAGATGTCTACTTCAGATTTCGTGATGAAAAACTTAATTTAAAAATTACATGTTTGCCGAGCGAGGAAAAAAGGGAGGTAGGATAAAGTTTGACTTCCCTTCACGTCATCATCATTGGATACCGAGCTTGCCAGTTGAGCAAGGACAGGAGTGGATATTGCTGTTCGCCTGCCAACATTATAGGGAATGTCGTATCAGGTCTGGCAGTCTAATGGTAAGGCGCATGCGTAGAATCCGAGATATCGCGAGATCGAACACTAGCCGGAGCACCAAAATTTTCAGTCTTCAATCTGGCCTTCACCTCTCAAGGATCGGAGGAGTCTACAAGAAAGACACGTAGTCCGGATTTTACGTTGAAAGTGTTGGTCCGCTTTTCACAGTTGGATAATCGTCGTAGTCCAGGGGCACGCAATTGACTGCAGTGGCGCCCGATTTAAAAAGTTACACCCGATCATTGAGCGACATTCAATTACTGTTATTATTGGTGTAGTCAATGAAAAGAGCGATGAGCACTGTTAATATCGCCGTCTGGTCACCTCCATTTAGTTCTATAATTTTTACCTTAAATCACTTCGAACATATTCTCAGAAACGTCCTTCAAGAAGGGCGCGACCCACACCGTTCGTCTTTGTTACTCAACGAAGTGCTCAGTTCAGTTTCATGTCGACAGGTTGTCAAATTCTAAACATTATTTCCATGAAACAAAAGTGCTGTTTGTATTCACCCGCTACCATGTAATCAGAGGACTGCGACTTGTATGGCAAGAAATAACAACGGAAACAGTACACAACGAGAGACTACGCCAAAAACAGTTTTTAAGTTTTCAGTTGTTACGTACGTTAGTATAACTTAGTTTTAGGATTCTTCGACGCACAAAAGGCACTTTTTGAGGTATAATGTACCAAAAATAATGGCGTCTAAATTTTATCGGGACGTCTGTGGCATAGAATCAATTAATACCATGCACAACTACGACAGCAAGTTATGCACAGTAGAGCCAGAATCATCTTTATATAAAAAGTACGACTACCTTTCTGTGTAACCTTTTTGTGTGCCTCACTCGAAATAATCCGTTACGGAAATGCTAGATAGAGTGAATAAGGAACTGCCGGCCGCGGTGGTCTCGCGGTTCTAGGCGCTCAGTCAGGAACCGCGCGACTACTACGGTCGCAGGTTCGAATCCTGCCTTGGGCATGGATGTGTGTGATGTCCTTAGGTTAGTTAGGTTTAAGTAGTTCTAAGTTCTAGGGGACTGATGACCGCAGATGTTAAGTCCCATAGTGCTCAGAGCCATTTTTGAATAAGGAACTGTGTGCGGAAGGATGTCGACATGCAGCGATGTTGCCTTGACGAAGCCTCATCGCAAGGGTGATACGTGACGGCATCGTGATGGCGGCATGCTTCAGTGATTCCTCGCACTCTGACGCACCCGTCGTGACGTGATTGCCTCGGCGCTCCCAGTCAGGTTCCCGTTAATTACGGCGCTTACTCAGAACTCAGTGTCGTCGACACTTGCGACTTCAGCGTTTTTGGAGATGTATCGCAAGAGAGAAGTGTCCAAGATCATCACTGTTTCGCACTGGAATCACATCCGATCTTGAGCTTCACAGTGAATGAAAGCTCTTCGTTCGCCGCAAAAATGGCATCGGGATGCATTGTCGATGAAATCGTTCAAAAAAAAATGGTTCAAATGGCTCTGAGCACTATGCGACTTAACTTCTGAGGTCATCAGTCGCCTAGAACTTAGAACTAATTAAACCTAACTAACCTAAGGACATCACACACATCCATGCCCGAGGCAGGATTCGAACCTGCGACCGTAGCGGTCAGCGGCTCCAGACTGAAGCGCCTTTAACCGCACGGCCACCCGGCCGGCTTGAAATCGTAAATAGCTGTTGCTACTAAGAAGTTCAATGCATTACACAGGGTGTTTCAAAAAGAATATACGTATTAGAAAGTATTATTTTATGCAAACTATCGATTGCTGCGCCTCGACTCGGCTATTGGAGAAACGAATACATAGTCTAGTTTATATTAATAGCCGCTAGATGTCAGTTGTCTTCTGTTTTGCATGATAACCGTCATATGTTTAAAATGGCTACTCCGCAGCAGAAATCATTTTGTGTTCTCGAGTTTACGAAGTGCATTTCCGTGATTGTAGTGCAAAGACGTTTCAGGATGAAATGCCAGATTGATCCTCCGAATTGGTGGAACATTCACAGATGGTATCGACAGTTTCCACATACGGGGCGTGTATGTAAAGGAAAGAATCCTGGCCGCCCTCGTGCTCCTGAAGAAAATGTTGCACGTATTCAAACTGCTTCTCAACGTAGTCCTTCAAAATCAACTCGTCGTGCCAGTCGGGAGTTACAACTGCCTACAACAACAATTTGGTGTGTTTTGAGACATAATGGTTCAAATGGCTCTGAGCACTATGCGACTTAACTTCTGAGGTCATCAGTCCCCTAGAACTTAGAACTACTTAAACCTAAGGACATCACACACATCCATGCCCGAGGCAGGATTCGAACCTGCGACTGTAGCGGTCGCTCGGTTCCACACTATAGCGTCTAGAACCGCACGGCCACTCCGGCCTGCTTTTTGAGACATCGGGTGGTTATGATGCTGTACAAGTTACAGCTGTTACAAGCTCTGCGTCCTGGTGATAAAGGCAAACGTGTGGCATTTTGTAACAAGATTCTTGATGCTATTGACAATGGCAACAGTTTCGCACAACGCATCGTGTTCAGTGATGAAGCTACACAATGTTCGAATTTGGGGCCTACAGAATCAACATGCAGCCGTTGAACATGTACGAGATTCAAATGGTTCAAATGGCTCTGAGCACTATGGGACTTAACATCTATGGTCATCAGTCCCCTAGAACTTAGAACTACTTAAACCTAACTAACCTAAGGACAGCACACAACACCCAGCCATCACGAGGCAGAGAAAATCCCTGACCCCGCCGGGAATCGAACCCGGGAACCCGGGCGTGGGAAGCGAGAACGCTACCGCACGACCACGAGATGCTGTACGAGATTCACCCAAAGTCAATGTGTTCTGTGCGATATTCCGATTATCTGTTTACAGTCCATTCTTCTTTGATAGAAACAGTGTTAGCGGTCAACAGTATCTCGCTGTGTTACAAAACTGGTTGTTTCCGAGGATGCACGAAGACAGCTTCATTTTTCAACAAGCTGGGGCACCTTCTCACTGGAGTCGCCAAGTGCGTGAATATTTGAATGAAATCTACCGAACCGTTTGATTGGCCGTCAAGGAGCTGGCGACTTAAGCATGTCTCAGCTGGTCTCCACAGTCACCGGATTTGACACACCCTGACTTCTTCCTGAGGGGTTTCGTTAAAGACAACGTTTGTGTACCACTACTCCCATAGGAATTGGAACAGTTGAAGAACCGGATCCGTACTGCCATAACATCACTGACGAAGGACGTGCTTCCCCTAGTATGGGAGGAATTTGAGTATCGATGTGATACTGTTCGTGTCGCTGATGGGGCACATATTGAACATCTGTAATCTGAACTTGAGAGGTTCGTAAATATGTGTGTGAAGTTTCATATTCGTGTGTCGTAGAGTTTAATAAATATATGCATTCGAAATACGTATATTCTTTTTGAAACACCCAGTACGTTAAATTAGAATTCCCGTTAAAAATAGAGAAAAACGACGGCACTATTTGTTATATCTTATGCAAACAAGAAAATATAATTTCTCCCTCACCCGGTGCTGTCCCGTAGAGAGATCATTAATCAGATGTTGATGCAAGTCTCTGCAATACAAGTGGAGGTATTGCTGATCTGTGGTCGTAGATTACATAGTCTACCTCTAAATCAGGAACATTACAACCAAGAACTTGATATACTAAAAACATCAGCCGTGATTAATGATCATGAAGGAAAGGACGTCATTAACTTTCATAGGAAATTATGTAAGAAGAAGACGAGCAGTGTAGATGATAAATACTTAACAGAAAAAAAGAAATTCGTTGTGCTAACTTACAGAACTAAAGAGCGCGAACTGACAGCTCGTTTTGTCCCTAAGAGTAAAGAGACAGTAGTCTGACATTCGAGTTAGACACAAAATACGAAACAGAGAAAGTGTGGTTCGTAATAAATAGTTAAAGTGAGGTGTGTATAAGATAAATTCTAGCTCCTTTCCTTAATTTTACTTATGTCAGCTCTCTTGATGTCCGCTTCGGAGAACATTGTAAATTAGATAGTAATAAACAGGTTTTGGTTCTCATTAAAAAAATGCGTGCGTAAAGTAGGACGTAACAATTCTAAAGAATGACCTCTGGATACCCTTGAAGAGCTTAGCTTGATATTTGTACAGCTTTTTCAAAAAAAGTACCCTTAATAGTTTTAAAATGAACGAAGCAATTTCCGTAACAGAAGGTTTTTTGAAGTAGTTTCAGATTTGTCATGATGGTTCTTCTCCCTGTCTTTCGGCTTTGCTTCTGCTGTGCTTAATTTGTCTGGTGACTGACCTTAGCCGAATATTTTTAATCTTGTGTTGCGATTTAACAGTAACCAGCTTCATATTATTACGTAGTTAACTGCGACCTACTGTTCCCACAATCAGAGCGCAGATGTCGTTGCACTGTAGTTCTTCCCCGGGCCTATTCACTTGACGAGTTGCAATGAAACGTATGCAGGTACGTATAGTATTGTATAGACGTTAGTTTGGCTCGTAATTTTTCAAATATTTTGCCATACCACCTTTTATTCCCTTTTTAAGTAGGTTGGTAATAATTGGGAACTATTTGTTTGACCTGAGACTGAAATATATAATAAAAAAAGAACCATTTACCTTCCTCCTTGTGGACAATTAGTGGATTTGTTGGCGAGAGGAATGGTAGTCCTGTTCGAATTTCTTTAAGTTTACCCACAAGCTCACTGCACGAGATAAATAATTTATTTTTTGATTTGTGTTGAAACTTGGGTTCCAGTAATAGTTAGATTAAGATTCCTCGCGATACAGAACGCCTCTCAGGTAGCTTCTCCAACAGGAGTTTGTTGAGTATTACTTGGCGCTGTAGCGCCGGCTAAACAAGCCCATGACGAATCGTACTTTGACTCATTGCTAGCTCTTTTTCTCTTCCAGGTCGCTAGCTTTCTCATCCATAAATCTTATCATTCACATCCTTTCATACTAAATTTTAATGCCACTTCCGAACCTTTCTTTTATTTCCGTCGTTGCTTCTCGATGTATGGATTGAGCAGTAGGATTCAAATGGTTCAAATGGCTCTGAGCATTATGGGACTTAACATCTGAGGTCAACAGTCCCCAAGAATTTAGAACTGCTTAAACCTAACTAACCTAAGGATATCACACACATCCGTGCCCGAGGCAGGATTCGAACCTGCGACCGTAGCAGCAGAGCGGTTCCGGACTGAAGTGCCTAGAACCGCTCGGCCAC
Source organism: Schistocerca americana (assembly GCF_021461395.2). Classification (NCBI taxonomy): domain Eukaryota; kingdom Metazoa; phylum Arthropoda; class Insecta; order Orthoptera; family Acrididae; genus Schistocerca; species Schistocerca americana. The sequence continues at coordinate 348,221,904 of NC_060125.1, read as the reverse complement.
AGCGGCCGGCTACGCAGTAGGAGCGAAACACTGTATCCGTGTGTCTCATCTTTTTTAATCGGAGCGTTTCGTTGTTGCTCTTCCATTCTTTTATACCCTCTTGGCTATTGTACATATTGTATATTATCCGTCTTTTCCTGTAGCTTACTCCTATTTTTCTCAGAATTTCGATCATCCTGCATCATTTTACATTGTCGAACGCTTTTTCTAGGTCAGCAAGTCCTATGTAGGTATTTAGATTTTTCTTAAGTCTTGTTTCTACACTCCTGGAAATTGAAATAAGAACATCGTGAATTAATTGTCCCAGGAAGGGGAAACTTTATTGACACATTCCTGGGGTCAGATACATCACATGATCACACTGACAGAACCACAGGCACATAGACACAGGCAACAGAGCATGCACAATGTCGGCACTAGTACAGTGTATATCCACCTTTCGCAGCAATGCAGGCTGCTATTCTCCCATGGAGACGATCGTAGAGATGCTGGATGTAGTCCTGTGGAACGGCTTGCCATGCCATTTCCACCTGGCGCCTCAGTTGGACCAGCGTTCGTGCTGGACGTGCAGACCGCGTGAGACGACGCTTCATCCAGTCCCAAACATGCTCAATGGGGGACAGATCCGGAGATCTTGCTGGCCAGGGTAGTTGACTTACACCTTCTAGAGCACGTTGGGTGGCACGGGATACATGCGGACGTGCATTGTCCTGTTGGAACAGCAAGTTCCCTTGCCGGTCTAGGAATGGTAGAACGATGGGTTCGATGACGGTTTGGATGTACCGTGCACTATTCAGTGTCCCCTCGACGATCACCAGTGGTGTACGGCCAGTGTAAGAGATCGCTCCCCACACCAAGATGCCGGGTGTTGGCCCTGTGTGTTTCGGTCGTATGCAGTCCTGATTGTGGCGCTCACCTGCACGGCGCCAAACACGCATACGACCATCATTGGCACCAAGGCAGAAGCGACTCTCATCGCTGAAGACGACACGTCTCCATTCGTCCCTCCATTCACGCCTGTCGCGACACCACTGGAGGCGGGCTGCACGATGTTGGGGCGTGAGCGGAAGACGGCCTAACGGTGTGCGGGACCGTAGCCCAGCTTCATGGAGACGGTTGCGAATGGTCCTCGCCGATACCCCAGGAGCAACAGTGTCCCTAATTTGCTGGGAAGTGGCGGTGCGGTCCCCTACGGCACTGCGTAGGATCCTACGGTCTTGGCGTGCATCCGTGCGTCGCTGCGGTTCGGTCCCAGGTCGACGGGCACGTGCACCTTCCGCCGACCACTGGCGACAACATCGATGTACTGTGGAGACCTCACGCCCCACGTGTTGAGCAATTCGGCGGTACGTCCACCCGGCCTCCCGCATGCCCACTATACGCCCTCGCTCAAAGTCCGTCAACTGCACATACGGTTCACGTCCACGCTGTCGCGGCATGCTACCAGTGTTAAAGACTGCGATGGAGCTCCGTATGCCACGGCAAACTGGCTGACACTGACGGCGGCGGTGCACAAATGCTGCACAGCTAGCGCCATTCGACGGCCAACACCGCGGTTCCTGGTGTGTCTGCTGTGCCGTGCGTGTGATCATTGCTTGTACAGCCCTCTCGCAGTGTCCGGAGCAAGTATGGTGGGTCTGACACACCGGTGTCAATGTGTTCTTTTTTCCATTTCCAGGAGTGTATTATCAAGCGCTAGGTCAGAAATCTCTCTCTGGTGCCTTTACCTTTCCGAAAGCGAAACTGATCGCAATCTAACAGATTATTAATTTACTTTTCCGCTGTTCTGTGTTAATATAAGATACCAATTTAGTTTACTGTGAGAATAAAGATTTTTCTAGACGTCTAAAGTTATTAAAGCGTAATAGATAATTTAGTTAAGAAATACATTTTGGGCCCTTTCAAACAGAAAAATAGTCTGGGTTGCAAAGTTATTTAATTTGAATAACGCGTTTCGCCCTTTTGCGGGCTCATCAGATTGTCCACAAGACAAGAAAAGAATCCATTAAGAACAAATAGAGGGATGGGCATGTTTCTATCTTGTACGACTACGCGAAGATAGCACCGTGCCCATCCCTCTATTTGTTCGTAATAGATTGTTTTCTTTTTGTGTAGGCAATCTGACGATGCCCCAATGGGGCGAAACGCGTTATTGAAATTAAATAACTTTGAAATCCGGGGGGCGGGGGTTCAATTTGAAATAATTCAGAACAGTTGCTGTACCATCCGGCCAGAATGGAATGGAATAAATTTTATATTCTGAACACGTTCTCTTTTCAATAAATATACGCAGGAGCACCACAACCTAGCGCGGAACGATGCGAAATATATGCAAGACGAAACAATTTATGGCACACCGCCCTTCGTAAGGTGCGTTTACAAGGGCCTTAGGAATTGCATATTGGTGACAGGATAGCTTGGTAATGCTGCCCGGCTGCATTCCTAACCACGCGAATTGCAGCCGCATGTTCGGCAAAATTACTGGTCAGTGTCGACTGACAACGCTTGTGGCTGTAGATTTCCGGGATAGAAGTGTGAAGAGGGGATTCCGAAGGCGAAGGAACCACTTCGTGCCATTCGCTTCAGAACTGTTCCAGAGATTCGACAGGCAGTAGGCCGCTCCATTCGCGCCATCAACAGAACAGGCTCTGCTAACGGTATACTACGCTTTCCACATCGCTGGCAACGGGTTCTACACAACGCTGGTGACTACTTTGAAAGGACAGTAACAGGTGCAAAAATGTAACTCTTTTGTATAGGTTGTGGATAAATAGTTGTCGCTATTAAGTTCCAACCCTCGTATATTACTTTGGATTTCCATAGCCCTGACCATAGATGCGCACATCACATTTATGAAATACATGGTAATTTCTTTTGTCCACTTCTATATTGCTGTAGACAACAAACATACCGAATACCTCTGCATACGTGCCAACTTTCGAGTAAAGCAAAATATTATTGTTTTACCGCCAGGATTACGTCATTTTTGACTGAAGGACAGGGGTGGATACGATCCGGCCATATAAAACGTTCTCCACCTTTGGTGGACAACACCGAGAGCACTTCAGCCAGCCCCCGGCAATTACAAAAGCTGGAGAAATGTGTGGAAACACCGCGAGAAGTACATGGGTGAACGAAGTGCAGATGCTAGCCAAGCCCGCAGAATGTACACTACTGGCCATTAAAATTGCTACACCAAAAAAAATGCAGATGATAGACGGGTATTCATTGGACGTATATATTATACTAGAACTGATATGTGATTACATTTTCACGCCATTTGGGTGCATAGATCCTGAGAAATCAGTACCCAGAACAACCACCTCTGGCCGTAATAACAGCCTTGATACGCCTGGCCATTGAGTCAAACAGAGTTTGGATGGCGTATACAGGTACAGCTGCCCATGCAGCTTCAACACGGTACCACAGTTCATCAAGAGTAGTGACTGGCGTATTGTGGCGAGCCAGTTGCTCGGCCACCATTGACCAGACGTTTTCAGTTGGTGAAAGATCTGGAGAAAGTGCTGTCCAGGGCAGCAGTCGAACATTTTCTATATACAGAAAGGCCTGTACAGGATGTGCAACATGCGGTCGTGCATTATCCTGCTGAAATGTAGGGTTGCGCAGGGATCGAATGAAGGGTAGAACCACGGGTCGTAACACATCTGAAATGTAACGCCCACTGTTCAAAGTGCCGTCAATGCAAACAAAAGGTGACCGAGACGTGTAACAAATGGCACCCCATACCATCACGCCGGGTGATACGCCAGTATGGCGATGACGAATACACGCTTCCAGTGTGCGTTCACCGCGATGTCGCCAAACACGGATGCGACCATCATGATGCTGTAAACAGAACCTGGATTCATCGAGAAAATGACGTTTTGCCATTCTTGCACCCAGGTCCGTCGTTGAGTACAACATCGCAGGCGCTCCTGTCTGTGATGCAGCGTCAAGGGTAACCGCAGCCATGGTCTCCGAGCTGATAGTCTATGGTGCTGCGAACGTCGTCGAACTGTTCGTGCAGATGGTTGTTGTCTTACAAACGTCCCGATCTGTTGACTCAAGGATCGAGACGTGGCTGCACGATCCGTTACAGCCATGCGGATAAGACGCCTGTCATCTCGACTGCTAGTGATACGAGGCCGTTGGGATTCAGTACGGCGTTCCGCATTACCATCCCGAACCCACCGATTCCATATTCTGCTAACAGTCATTGGATCTCGACCAAGGCGAGCAGCAATGTCGCGATACGATAAACCGCAATCGCGTTAGGCTGCAATCCGACCTTTATCAAAGTCGGAAACGTGATGGTACGCATTTCTCCTCCTCACACGAGCCATCACAACAACGTTTCAGCAGGCAACGCCGGTTAACTGCTGTTTGTGTATGAGATATCGGTTGGAAACTTTCCTCATGTCAGCACGTTGTAGGTGTCGCCACCGGCACCAACCTTGTGTGAATGCTCTGAAAAGCTAATCATTTGCATATCACAGCATCTTCTTCCCGTCGGTTAAATTTCGCCTCTGTAGCACGTCATCTTCGTGGTGTAGCAATTTTAATGGCCAGTAGTGTATTTCACTACGAACGGCACCTATGCAGTATCCTCAATATGTTCAAGTGTCTGTCGCGGTCAGACAGTGTTCTTTGTAGTTGTGAATGCATTATATGGGACCGAACTAATTTCTAAATGGGGAAAATTGTTGGTGTTCGTGTGATGGGTACTTCCATAACCAAAGGAGCCGAAGTGCTTGGTGTTTCAAGAGCCACCGTAAAGAACATTTGTTCTGCGTATGAGGAAGGTGGGAAAACATCATCCGATAAGTCTCAATGCGGATGATAGTGTGTGTTGAGTAATCGTTACGGACGGTCGTTGGAGACGATTGCGACGAAAAATAAGAGGACAACAACTGCAAAGGTCACTGCAGAATGTCGCTGTCGTGAAGACTGTCAATACGAAAAGAGCATTAAGGGAGCTCCAGGAGCACGAAACAGCAGGGATAGCTGGAATTCCAGAACCGCTCACCAATGCCTGATGCAGATGCCCGAAACAGGAAAACGTGGTGCCGAATTCATGAAACCTGGACTGTAGAGCAATGAAGGAAACCCATTTGATCGGATGAGTCTTGTTTAACACTGTTTACAACTTCTGGCCGAGTTTATGTCCCAAAACATGGCGGGGTTTAGGTGATGATCTGGACATACATATGGTGGTATTCCGTGGGTTCCATGGCTACTCTGCAAGGGCTCATTACTGCCAACGATTAAGCCGATCATTCTGGTCGATCAGGTCCATCCCCCGGTACAATGTTTGTTCCTCAATGGTGACGCCATTTTGCAAGTCAACAGAGCCTGTGTTCACACAGCTAGCACCGTCCAGAACTGGTCTCGTGAGCACCAGGATGAACTGTCGCGTCCCCTCTGGCAATCACAGTCACCAGATGTGTACATCACAGTTGCGTGAACTTGCCGCTATTTTGCAGGAAGTGTGGTATAAGATGCCCTTGAAAACCCTGCAGGGCCTGCATTTATCCTTTCTGAGACAGTTGGAAGCTCTTTTGAATATCAACAGTTTCCATACACCGTATTAGGCACGGTAACGTGTTGTTTTTGTGGTGTTTCCATTATTTGTCCAGTCCCTGTACGTGCAACATCCTGCTGTACTATCAAAATTTCCGGCCCATACCGTTGTACTGCTGTATATTGCGGCCACGTTTCCAGCTATGTAAACGGTGACATTGTTGTGGCCCTATATTTACGTAAAATATGGCCCTTGCAAACGCACCTGTATACACGCTCTTTCCCGCTTCGGCTGGGCATCCTGCCCCGCCCGCCAGCCTCCTTGCGATGGGAATGTTGATCAGCGGCCAGCGGACCTAAGTCGTTCCCACGGAGCGCGCGCTCCGCGGAGCAGCCCGGCCGGCGGGGCCGGACGTGGGAATGAGGGCCGCCATTCACACGGGCGTCTCGCCGCTGGCCAGCGGCGCTCTGCTCTCATTTGCACAGCGCTCAGCCAGTGGACCGAGCGGAAAGCCTGTCTGCTACACTGATTTCTCGGCAGACTCCCCGCTACCGCACAAAACTGCACTGCTGTTGAATGGATGTTCGATACCGTACGAGAGTAACGAATATGCCACGAGACTCGAAGTACCGCTTCTTTACTGCCTGTTTTCTTCCCAACACGCGCCATTCTCGGACCGACAAGGTAGCCGAGCCAGTAGTTTTCGTATTCCTCCAATTCATTACTATCGGCGAAGTAAGTCTTCAGTGACACGGAGTGGCGAGTACATTTTGTCAGTTCGTGGCCTGCTCCAGCTGAGTCGACGGTGTTCTTAAGCCTCCGATTCCTCGAGCCAACCCTGGACCACGGGTCCTCAAATACTCTTCCATTGCGCTCCTCTTCTGAAATATAAATCTCCTCCTCCTCTTCCTCCTCCTCTTCTTCTTCTTCTTCTTGCGTTGCGGCCTCTATAGGACCACGGGTAGCCCCTTAGTGGACTGCATTTTCCTCTTCTTCTCCCAGAACCTCTTCATTCTTTCTCTTCTTCTCTCCCGCTCTTCTTCCGAAATCTTCAGTTTTAGTTTCTCCTGTCGGCTCCACTGGCGACACTCTAATCTTTTCCTGTATTCTTCTCTGTCACTGATCTCCGGCATATTGGTCGGTGTATATTTGTTCCTCCAATTTTCCTTTCCTTCACCTTGATTCCGAATTCCAAGGCCGGCCGGTGTGGCCGAGCGGTTCTAGGCGCTCCAGTCTGGAACCGTGCGATCGCCACGGTCGCAGGTTCGAATCCTGCCTCGGACATGGATGTATGTGATTGTCCTTAGGTTAGTTAGGTTTAAGTAGTTCTAAGTTCTAGGGGACTGATGGCCTCAGAAGTTAAGTCCCACAGTGCTCAGAGCCATTTGAACCATTTTTTTGAACCCAATTCCAACCAGTCTTTCCAAAGTTCAACAACCCACTTGGTTCCTGTCTTTCCCCTTGTCCTCCCTGTTGTTTCCCACACACTCTTCGTCATTCTGTCCATACTCATCCTAACTACATGTCCAGAAAACCTTGCCCTTTTGAGTCTGATTTCCCCCGATATTGTTCTCATGTTTCGGTACAATCCTTCCCTAGGTCTTCGCATCCACCTCTTTCCACCTCTTTTGGGACCTAGTATTTTTCTCAGTATTTTTCTCTCCTCTTTCTCTAGTTGTTCCGCCCCATTTCTTCCTAGTGTCATCGTCTCAGCAGCATATAATACTGCATTCCTCACCGTTGCCTTGTAGTGGCTTATTATTGCCTCTGTGGATATATTCTTTTCATTGTATATCTCTCTCGTCATGCAGAAGGCTGACCTCATCTTCTTTATCCCCTCTGTTATTCCCTACTGGCTCCTGTTCCTTCCTGTTATAAATTGTCCCAGGCATTTAAATGTGTCCACCATTTGCACAGTGCCTTCCTGTGTTTCCCAGTCTGCAGTGGTATTTAATGTCTTTGTCTTGTTATAGGCGATCCTCAGTCCCACCTTTCTGGCTACCTTACTTAAGTTGTCGAGTTGTGTCTTTGCGTCTTCTTCCGTCTCACTTACTATTGCTATGTCATCTGCAAAGGCTAGGCAATCCACTTGAGCCCTGTTGTCCTTTTTGTCCCCCACATGGGTCTTTGGTATTCCCATTTCCTCGTTTATTGCTCTCCACTGCCTGATCACTTCGTCCAGTGCTATATATAAATCCCTCGTATTTATCTTTCTTTCTTCGGCATTTATCATAATTGGCACAAAAACGGCCCACAATATCTATTTTCTTTCTTCTAATTCTTGCAATTATGAGTTACAACAATAACAACAATCATTATTCGAGCATATCATAGTTAAGCATTTTCGTTTAAAATTATAATACTTTTTTATTACACAAAACTGGTGAAAGTTAACGATTAAAACTAGTTTATAAGTATCCATAGCTGCTTGTGTATTTATTCGAACTGAGATAATATATTCACTACAATCTTTTTTAACAAATTAGCTTCTATCTGTTTTTAATTCATTTAGAGTGTTTTAATATCTGGAAGATAGCGACGTCCAGATGACGATAGAACAATAGTCTACATGTAAATGTCCATTTAAAAACTTTTATATTCAAACTGATCATGCAAAATAAAAGAAATAAACAAGAGTAAAAATGCATACGGTTTAAAATACGGAAATTTGCTGACATTTGCACTTTGTGTGACGTGTCTGCTTGAATTTGTGCAGAAAATAGATCCAATGTTGGTTGGATCTTTGAAACAGCAACTTGCGGATCCGCGTCCAGCAACAGTCGAGACCGATCCTTCTCCTGTTCAAGGCCATTGTGGAAAATGTTGGCATACACATGTAAGTTGCTGCGAACGGTAATAACACGTCAGATGTCCTTTTTGGTAAATTCGGATATTCATTCCTAGTCTCCACCCAAAAATCTTCGAGAAACTTGATTTAAATTCATTTGGGTGTCTTCTATCAATTGTGAGTTTTATTGTATACTGCTGTTCTGCTGTTGGCAAGCGCTCTGTGATGGGCGTGTCGAACGGATTGTGGTTCTAGTCATACTTAGACGAAAGTTCTGGAAAGTTTTCGAGGTTTACTGCTGCAGTTCTGCTAATTTTACCTGGATGTAAGTCATTCTTCCTTCACGAAGTCGTTCAGACAGGGAAACATCTCACAGTTATCCTTCTCCGTCTGAGTTTTCCAAGGTCCTAATTTTCTCTTAAATGCAAGCACTTTCTCGCTTAGGACGATGATATTACTATTTCGGCCTCGATGTGACATGTTAAAATCAAGCTGTTTCACAGAAGCGTCGGTCACATAAGCACAATATTAGAAGCCATTATCATCCAGAAACAGAGCTCCGAGTGTAGGACTGCTATTCAGATGGAAAAGTAGTAGTTCATCCTTTATCTCCACAACTCAGTCATACTACGAGAGAACCAACATACTTCCGAGTGTAGTAGATGTGAATCATGAGTGAAACCATGCTCCTCTGTGATGGGCGTGTCGAACGGATTGTGGTTCTAGTCATACTTAGACGAAAGTTCTGGAAAGTTCCCCATTATTCGAAAGCATGCTGATAAAGACTAATGTCAGATAATCAACTTGGTATATACGCACTTGCGTTTTGTGTTTAGAACTAACGTTGCTTTATTTTTACGTTTAGAATCGACGCCGCACGTAGGAACAGGGGGAGATGCGAATGAAGAATGTACTTTATTAAATTTGAGTGTTTTTCCTTACTAGAACTACACACCTTCGAAGCAGGGGAGACACTCGCTGAATCTCAGTTCCATGGAATCTCTCGTCACCACTGCGAGTCAGCCACTTATACATAGGGATGGAGGTACTACATTATTTTAAATGCGGTTATCTGCCAGGGAACACCCAATAGAATTCAACTCCTAGCTAAGTCACTACCTTTGAACAGACACGGTAATTGTTAGCGCATTGGCCACGAAAGACAGGGTTATGGGCTCGAATTGCGATCCTATACCGGTTTTAACTCGTCCGATTTATTACCGGAGGTAACACTGTGCTTATAGCAAAAGAACAAATTTTCAAACTTTTACATTCTCCTTGTAAATTGATCAAAGATATTATATACCGTACAAAAGTACTGAATTGTTATGTACTAAGACTTCAGGCATAGTTGCGGTAAAGTTACCCATCTGGCGACTTACGGACGAATGAACATTAATTACCAACAACTGTTAATTCGACTGGTAGGAATTCAGATTTTTTTGAACTGTTGTAAAACATGCATGCTGCACAGCATTTGAAAGGCTCTCACTTTTCTGCATTATTGCTCAGGTACAACGACTAGGCGACGTTCGTTCAACCGATGTATAGATTCAGTTCATTAAACTCTTCTACTACGGATATTCTAGGACCCGTGGCTGTGTATTGAATACAAGCAGAGAAAAAAAATGCGTCTAGTCACTTCTTAAAATATTTATTATGCGGTAAACAAAGTTAATAGTTTATTTCCGCAGCATGACGCTGGAGGCTGGCTCTGTCACAAAAAGACACATAGAAAAACTTGAGTGATAGTTGGCGGTTAGTGCCGAAAAACGAATTCTTTTAATTACTGCGGCGGTATCGGCGGTACTGTAAATAGTATCCATTAGATATTTATGGGAACAAACAAATATTTCAAAAAACGACTGGTGCGGTTTACTATACTCGTATTTAGATTTAACTACGGGCCCGCCCCTGCTTCGCACGGGCAGGACTCACTACGCTCGGAAAATTTGTCTAGCGTAGCGTTAATAAATTATACACACATTCGTTGTGAATCAGTATATTACTGAAAACCGTATAAAATCCCTACTGTTTTTCCTGAGATGAACTTCCACAAACAGACGTAAAACGCGGTGGGTGGACTATAACTTACAATATGCATAGCTTAATGTTTGATTACTCCAGTTAAAACTTCAGGTATTAGATGCCTCTCAGTCCGGAAGTTTCAGCTGAAGTAAACACCGGCCATAAAAGCCTTCATTGTATCACTTTCCGTTATGTTACCTTTCGCGCAAGCTGCAGTTGTGAAGTTTTCTCCATATGAACTGATTAATTATTAACTCCTTGCCCTTTCTACCCGTGATGTTTATAACCACTTTCTTGTTATTCGTCTGGTTTACAAGTGACCGCACAAAATAGCTTACGTCGCCTTTCTTTTCTCCTTTCTTTCTTTCCAGTGGTTCTCAGTCTTTCACTGTGTCCATATTGCACCTATCTGTTTCTTCGTCTTCTCCTGGAAGGCCTTGAAACTTCTAACTTCAGCTCTGACTGTTTTTCTTACTTCTATTTCTTCTTTCTTTGTTTCCCTTTCTCTCAGGTTTTCCGTACCTTCTTTGATCCACGTCATTGAAGCTTTTGGGTTTCTGTCAAAAAAGTTAAAACTCGTTTTTTAAATCCTCTTTTCGTCTAGCATATTTAGGTATCCATAGAATACAACTCTTATCTTCCTCATCGTGTCAGATATTAGGTTCTATTTTTTCATAAACTTCTTCATTACCTCTAAATTTCCCTTTCCAGTTTCCCTTTTCCATTCTCGTATTTTGGTCTCAAGGCTTTTCTGATTCTTTTTGTTTCCTTCTTTTCTATTCCGCCTTGTTGTATAACTGTAGTTAACGAAAGGTATTTTGAATCATAAAGGCATTCTGATTTAAAAACAGTGTTGTAATGCTGGAGCTTTGCATTTATGGAAATAGATTTCTTTTTATACAGGTTTTTTGTTAGCTTAGAAACCACCTCCATTTTCTTCGTAATTCATAAACTACCTTCTTTGTCCAAAGTATTTCTTTGTGTTATTTCACCTAGATACTTAGATTTTGTAGCCTTTTTTATTCTTTCGTAATCAGTTTCCATGTATTTTGGTGCCCCCTTCGCTTCTGTTTTTGCTAAGATGCTGCGTGAGTCAGGAGGAAAGGTACTTACTTTGGAGGATCATCGTATTAGAGATACTGAACAAAACACGTAATATGAACATGTGTGCAGTTGTTAATAGTTTCCATCCAAAGTAATGAAAACTGTGGCGAACAGGATAAATGCAGGTGATAGTAAATAAAACACTGTAATCTGATGTTTTGTTTAATTGTGTACATTTCCTCAAAAAAATGTTCAAAAAGTCCACTGCCAACTCAATATATTTTGCAGCTCTTGTAGGCAGTTGTTGTGTTGCTGATCTGAGTTCATTCGCACGTGTCTTTACTTGACCACACGAATGTAAAATACAAGCGAGATGCTCCTCCTTTGGGGGTCCACTCTGTGCTTGTTGACTTCGCTTTTACGCGAAACCCACAAACAGTACTCTAATGGAGTAAGACCGTGTGACCTTGGAGGCCTAGATGCGACTCTCCGGGGACTGATCCAACGCCCAGGATCCGTTTCAGTTAGGTACTGTGTCCCTGACCGTACGGGAATGTGCAGGAGATCCGTGGTGCTGAAAGTATATAACCGTCGTGTTGCCCAAGGAGTATCCTCCAAGTATTCTGGTAACATATTTTGAAGGAGGTCAAGATGAAGTGCTCCATTAAGACGGTCATCAAAAACTACTGGACCGATGAAAAATACCGCGCAGGTGAAGTGTGCATTGAAATGGTCAGGAAGGACAACGCTGCGGAGGATAATGTCGCTTTGGCTGTATTTGCATGTGATTGTTGGTGAAGGACATGCAACTGACGCCTGTGATTTTCAAACAGCCTTATGTCGGAGGGTTGAAGGTTTTTGTTCAGAATCACCAATAGTATCATCCCTCAAAGCATGTACCTTTCCTCCTGACTCACCCTGTAAACATAGGCCTGCTTTTGAAACTGTCTCTTGTAGGAGATTTATCTGCATTGTTGCATCCTCTACAGCTTCAGCTAAGCAAAAGCCAAAAAATCGAAACTCAAACTCAGAGAATCCCTTTTTCTTTGAATTATGATTTTTTTAATTTCTTCTTTTTATTTTAGTTATTTCTCCTTGTCGCTCTTTTAGTGATTATACAGGTTTTTATACAGTTTTAAGGACGCTAGCTCTGTTTTATTTGTCCTCAGTGCCAAGTTCGCAGTTAGATAAACTCCTTAGCGTACTGCAAACATTTTCTAAGAAACAGCAGCACATTCAGAGTACAGGTGCGAATAACTAAAGCGCGAAACGTCTGACTAACGGTGGGGTTGGAGACATGGGATGTTATTAGCTCGCAACTACCTTGTGGCAAATGCAAATGGGGCTGGTTCTATCTCGCCCAGTACTATAACAAAGGATCCAGTCGGCTTTGTAGTGCAGGAGCCGTTTGCCTCGAGGTGCCTCGTTAGTTCCTCCGCGTTCGGCAGTACCGAGAATAGATTATAGCTGCGAGAGCCACTAATCAGCGCGGAAGACTGTTACGTGATATACGGCGGAATGGAACGGGACGGATGGCTTCGGTTTCGTTCCTCGAAGTACAGATAATGGGGTTAGGAAGCACTGATACTTTCGTGGAACTAGTATAGTTACGGTTTTCCGGGCACTGAACAGCCACTATCGTTCTTCAGACGCCCTTTTCTGGCACACATTATCACAGTTGTTACACAAAAATAGTACACAGTCGGTTGATCGTGAGAGGCACGTAGGTATACAAGTTATTCGAAATTGCGGAAGCGATATTTGTCTGGTTCTTCTTGGAACTGAAGCTCACGGAATTAAGACAGTATTTCTCTCCGTGGTACACAGGCCTCACACGCAGCGACTTTTTCCCAAAAGTAACTTTATGCAGTCATATCACTTTTGCCAACTGTCTTGCAGCAGATCAGCGAAGTTAAGCGCTGTAGGTCTTGGCTATCACTTGGATAAGCGCTGTTGGCAAGTCTGGTGCACTCAGCCCTGGTGAGGCCAATTGACGGCCTACGTGACTGAGAAGTAGCGGCTCCGGTCATGAAAACTGACAACGGCTGGCAGAGCGGTGTGCTGATCACACGCCCTTCCGTTTCCGCATCCAGTGTTGCGTAACAGCTGAGGGTGACACGGCGGTCGGTGGATACCGTTGGGACATCCGAGATCTGTTCAGAGGGAGAATATCACCTTTAAGTCGCTCTCGTCACTTACTCCCAGATATTCAGAAAAACTTAAATTGGAAACGTCACAAAAGAAATTGTTGTGGAAACGGCGAACCAAATATTGCGTTTTATCAGCAGACTCATGGAAGTACAGTTAGTGGAGACAGCGCTACAGACATACGCTGGACGTGGCTTCGAAGCCGGCGCCAGCATGTTAGCTGCCTCAAAACATTAGCAGACTACTGTGTACGATTACTTTTTGGTCTTAATTGCCGGCCCTGTGACCGAGCGGTTCTAGGCGCTTCAGTCCGGAACTACGCGGCCTCTACGGTCGCAGGTTCGAATCCTCCCTCGGGCATGGATGTGTGTGATGTCCTTAGATTAGTTAGGTTTAATTAGTTCTAAGTCTAGGGGACTGATGACCTCAGGTGCTAAGTTCAAATGGTTCAAATGGCTCTGAGCACTATGGGACTCAACATCTTAGGTCATAAGTCCCCTAGAACTTAGAACTACTTAAACCTAACTAACCTAAGGACATCACACACACCCATGCCCGAGGCAGGATTCGAACCTGCGACCGTAGCAGTCCCGCGGTTCCGGACAGCAGCGCCTAGAACCGCACGGCCACCACGGCCGGCTGTGCTCGTAATAGTTGTTTTAAATAGAAAATGTTACAATATATGCGAAGTCTTCATGGGTTGTCAGCCGAGTAGCGTCGTCATCTCGTAGCAACGTTTCGATGGAATGTGTCTCCCTTATCTTCAGGCAAAGGTGATGGAGACGCATTCCATCGAAACGTTGCTACGAGACGACGACGCTACTCGGCTGACAACCCGTGAAGACTTCATATATGAAATTCGTCGAGAAAGCCTGGACTCATATATAATGTTAGAGTTATTTCGTGTGCCGGCCGGAGTGGCCTAGCGGTTCTAGGCGCTTCAGTCTGGAACCGTTTAAACGAGACCACTATGGTCGCAGGTTCGAATCCGGCCTCGGGCATGGATGTGTGTCATGTCCTTAGGTTAGTTCTTGTTAAGTAGTTCTAAGTTCTAGAGGACTGATGACCTCAGATGTTAAGTCCCATAGTGCTCTGAGCCAACCAGTTCTTTCGTCAATAGCACAGCGTTAGAAAGGCATTTTCGGCATTTTTCTGGTCTTAAATGAATATTCTATCCAGTAATACGTCTCATTTCGCCTCGTTGATGCAACTTTGTTTTTGTTATACGTTTCCGCTACCCAAGAAAAGAAGTTTGTTACGTGAATGGCTCATTCCGTATTCCAGAATTTTCCTTAATACAGACTGACGAAGCCGACGTACAGTATGTTCTCTTTCTGAAAGGACGGAGACCGTATTTTGCTATTTTTGGTCGGATTCCTATCTTTCCTTCTCACAGCGTTAATTCCGAAAGCATTTATAGTAGGACTGATAGGAAACCCAAAGTCACATGGCGGGAATAAAACCACTGCAGTAAAAGTAAACAGCGCAAACAAACTCAATAAATATAAAAAGAAAATATCGTTTAAACGAGTCTAATTACGAATGAAAAGTGATTCCTTTACACTTTACATTGCGATCAGAGTGATTAGTACGCCCATAAATGACGCATGATGGCATTTTTTTTTACAGCTTATTCAGCAGAATAATGTTTAGGACAACTAATATGGGGGACATCAGCTTCAAGTTTTTTTCCTCCGTGACAACTCCTCTTATAATACCTTCACGTGCAGAAATTTCGAAGGTGCAACAGAGCTACTGAAGAGATTGCCAAAACTACGCTTGTATGTTCTCTTCAGCAAGGGACATTTAAGCTTAACGTCCCGTCGACAGCGCGGCCATTAAGACCGAACTCGAGCTCGGATTACGAAAGGATGCGGAAGGAAATCGGACGTGCCCTTTTCCTGGGGAGATTTTGGGAAATCACGGAAAACCTAAATCTGGATGGGCGGACGGAGCTTTGAGCCGTCGTCCTCACGAATGCGAGTCCAGTGTGCTCCTCTTTTGGAGTATTGCTACGCGTTATGTGGTCATTACCAGATGGGATTGACAGAGGACATCGTAAAAGTTCCCAGAAGAGCACATCTTTTTTTATTTTCACGAAGCAGGGAAGAGGTTGTCACGTATAAGCGAGTTTGGGTGGCAAACATTAAA
Source organism: Schistocerca americana (assembly GCF_021461395.2). Classification (NCBI taxonomy): domain Eukaryota; kingdom Metazoa; phylum Arthropoda; class Insecta; order Orthoptera; family Acrididae; genus Schistocerca; species Schistocerca americana. The sequence continues at coordinate 348,206,224 of NC_060125.1, read as the reverse complement.
TCAAAGCCATTCTCGTTGCGGCGATACCTTTTCGTGAAATTTCAACCACCATCTTTCTCCTACGAATACAAAGAATTTGATCAGCTTCCACATACATAAGTGGAAACCACGAATGTGATGAAATAAGAGAGATCAGAGCTCGCACAGAAAGATTTGGTGGTTCATGCTTCTCACATGCAATCCTAGATGGAACGGTAGAGAAATAGCCTCTGCAATAATTAAGATTGAATTTGTAGTGTCGGCAGACTTGCCAACACTACGTACACTAATAGAAAGAGGCGGCCAAGATGCACGCGCTAACTCACGCAGGGTGGCGTGAGGTCTGAAACAGGATACGTAATGAATGCTATAAAGAAAAGTACATAGCTGCTGGAATACTTAACTTTAATCCATCATTTGTATACAGCGTTCTTGATGATACAAGTGAGACTCTCTCTAGATAAATGCAATGTAATGCTAATGGCGCCTTGCTAGGTCGTAGCCATTGACTTAGCTGAAGGCTATGCTAACTAGCTGCTCGGCTAATGAGCGATGCTTCGTCCGTGTAGTCGCTAGCAAAGTCGCCCGTACAACTGGGGCGAGTGCTAGTACGTCTCTCGAGACCTGCCGTGTGGTGGCGCTCGGTCTGCGGTCACTGACAGTGGCGACATGCGGGTCCGACATGTACTAATGGACCGCGGCCGATTTAAAACTACCACCTAGCAAGTGTGGTGTCTGGTGGTGACACCACAGAACTAAAGTAATTATGAAGATTTAGATGTAAATTTCTACCATTGTTACTGTTTCCAGCGACTTATACACATATTTACGCGTGCAGTTGCGTTTTAACAGAACTAATGTACCGAAGATGACGTGCTACAGACGCGAAATTTAACCGACAGGAAGAAGATGCTGTGATATGCAAATAATTAGCTTTCCGGAGCATTCACACAAGGTTGGCGCCGGTGGCGACACCTACAACGTGCTGACACGAGGAAAGTTTCCAACCAATTTCTCATACACAAACAGCAGTTGACCGGCGTTGCCTGGAGAAACGTTGTTGTGATGCCTCGTGTAAGGAGGAGAAATGCGTACCATCACGTTTCCGACTTTGATAAAAGTCGGATTGTAGCCTATCGCGATTGCGATTTATCGTATCGCGACATTGCCGCTCGCGTTGGTCGAGATCCTATGACTGTTAGCAGAACATGGAATCGGTGGGTTCAGGAGGGTAATACGGAACGCCGTGCTGGATCCCAACTGCCCCGTGTCACTAGCAGGCGAGATGACAGGCATCTTATCCGCATGGCTGTAACGGATCGTGCAGCCACGTCTCGATCCCTGAGTCAACAGATGGGGTCGTTTGCAAGACAACAACCATCTGCACGAACAGTTCGACGGCGTTTGCAGCAGCATGGATGTCAGCTCGGAGACCATGGCTGCGGTTACCCTTGACGCTACATCACAGACAGGAGCGCCTGCGATAGTGTACTCAACGACGAACCTGGGTGCAGGAATGGCAAAACGTCATTTTTTTTCCGGATGAATCCAGGTTCTGTTTACAGCATCATGATGGTCGCATCCTTGTTTGGCGACATCGCGGTGAACTCACATTGGAAGCGTGTATTCGTCATCGCCATACTGGCGTATCACCCGGCGTGATGGTATAGGGTGCCATTGGTTACACGTCTCGGTCACCTCTTGTTCGCATTGACGGCACTTTGAACGGTGGACGTTACATTTCAAATGTGTTACGCCCCGTGGCTCTACCCTTCATTCGATCCCTGCGTAACCCTACATTTCAGCAGGATAATGCACGACCGCATGTTGCATGTCCTGTACGCTCCTTTCTGTATACAGAAGACGTTCGATTGCTGCCCTGGCCAGCACGTTCTCCAGATCTCTCACTAATTGAAAACGTCTGGTCAATGGTGGCCGAGCAACTGGCTCGCCACAATACGCCAGTCACTACTCTTGATGAACGGTGGTATCGTGTTGAAGCTACATGGGCAGCTGTACCTGTCCAAGCCATCCAAGCTCTGTTTGACTCAATGCCCAGGCGTATCAAGGCCGTTATTACGGCCAGAAGTGGTTGTTCTGGGTACTGATTTCTCAGGTTCTATGCACCCAAATGGCGTGAAAATGTGATCACATGTGGGTTCTAGTATAATATATTTGTCCAATGAATACCCGTTTATCATCTGCATTGTTCTTGGTGTAGCAATTTTAATGGCCAGTAGTGTAGCAGTTTTACGCGCGTCCATTTTCGAAAGCAAACTGTGTGATTTGCACTCTAGGTACAGTCTCGATTGCCGCTGGTTAGCGCTGTGTTCGCGTATCTCGAAGAAGAGCGCGTTGATGAACAGCGTCATTTCTAAAGCATGGACCAAACGCGGTAGAAACCGTGCCTTGCGTGATTCACAGTGACAAACACGCACCTTCTGAGGACAAGGTAAGACGGCTTAGTTTACAGGCCGACGTGGCACATCGGGCGTACAACAAGGATCAGTAATCATATAGAAACCGGGGGTCGCAAATGTCACGAGAGATCGCTGCGGTCACGTGTGGGCTGGCGTCGTCGAAAACTGTTTAGTAGGGAGGTGTTGCTGCGAGAGGTTCTGCCGGTCACCCGAAATGTCCCCAGTCGGTTTTTTCCTGTCGGGAAATCTAAAGAGCCTTGTGTATGGAACTCCTGTTACAGTGTCGGAGGGCTTACTGGCCAGGATTTTTGCGGCAGCAGGATGTCTTCGAGATACACCAGGTATCTTTGAGAGAGTGCTCCGTTCGATGCAGCGTCGATGTCGCGCGTGCCTCGGTGTACAAAACTGAGCATCTCATGCAGTGGGTGTCCATTTGCAGCTTGTGACTAAATAACTGCAGCGCCATTTACTAGCCCCGGATGGCGTTTGCGACGTTCCCTTCCTATGTGATTACTGATCCTTGTTGTATGTCAGATGTGCTATTTCAGTTTGTAAATGTTTTTTGAATACCCTATATATAGAGGGACATTCTGTAAATAAAGAGACAAATTGTCGTGAAAAAAACTGTATTTTTACAAAATGAGACTTTAACTACTTCTCAACATAACCCTCACCAAAATTAATGCAATCGTCCCAACGATGAACTAGTTTTCTTATTCCTATTGCAAGGATGTCTTTGTCTCGTCGTTAGAGCCACTTCCCCACGAATTCTCGACCTTCTCGTTGTTGCTGAACTTTTTTCCACCTAATGCCTCACTGAGTAGATGAAACAAACGACAATCCGAGACTGTTAGATCTGAATTTTACGGAGAATGAGATAGTATCTTCCAGCCCATTTTTAAATGGTTTCTTGTATTGTTGCGTTAGCACTTGTTTTGCTGTACCAGGTAACGTTATGAATAGTGCCAACACTTACTGCAACTTTTTGCTATATGTTCAGCTGTAATACTTAGGTGGTCAGGAACAACGTCGTCAATGCGAGTTTCAAGCAAAGGAGTTTCACTTCAACTGGCCAATTAAGATGTTGGTCGTCGGTCACTGAACTTCTACCGTTTTTGACTGTTCTGTCTTCTCATTAAATACTCCGCGGTTCGTATAACTTTCACCGTGCTGTAAAATTATTTTGGAAAACTTTTTAGCCGGTTTTTGACTTTCAGGAACGGATAACTGAACTTGTTCAGCTAACGTGGAAGCTAAAAGCAGGACTACGATCTTTAGCTACGGTACTGGCGCTATCGACAAAATAATTTATGTAGCGCATCACAGTTGTTCTAGGATAACCACAGGGGCCGGAACGAAGAAGAAGAACGCAGACCAGAGAAGGCAGTGAGACGACGTCAGTCAATAGCGCGCTGACCAGGACGTCACCACGGCAGGAGCGGCAGCTAGCCGGAGTGAATGTAACGCCGCTCCTGCCAGCCTCGTCCGGACATTAGTGGACAGTATTCGCTGAATAATCGCACTGGACTAGACGCGGCCTAGCAGAGATTGCTACGATATCAGTTAGTAGTGATCGACAAACTGTGTGTCAAACTTGCACGAATATTGTACATAGCAGTGGACTCTGATTTATATTGCATGTCACCCATCGCTTGCGACCCCTTCTTGTAAATACAAGTTAAGCATTATCAGTCTTCTTATTTCTAATAAAAACTATTAATGTTATTTGCTTGAATTGTTGTATAGCATTCCGAGAACGCAGCATCCCTTAGGCACCCCATGCGAGACGATAGGGCAAGACCCCACACCAGTGATGCATCCTAAAGAAGAGTGCATATACATTTCGCGAAAAGAACATGAAGATAAAATTAGAGAGATTGGACCCCACACAGAGGCTTACCGACAATCGTTTATTCCGCGAACTATTGGCGATCGGAACAGGAAAGCGGGAAAATGACAGTGGTACACAAAGTACCCGCCGCCACACACCGAAGGCAGCTTGCGGAGCAAACCTGTACGGTGGGCAATAAGTAATGCAGCACATTTTTTTTCTGAAACAGATTGGTTTTGTTCAGGATTCCAATACACCAATGATTCCCCACTCTTTTGGCTACAAAACCCTATAAACTCCGCTCAGTGGAACGGCCTTACGCCACCTTACCGGGAGGGCCTTATGCCCACACGGTTCCACTCTACTGGTCGACGTCGGAGCCAACGTCTTGCTGCGTCAATAACATGCCCATCATCGACGTACTGCTTTTCACGGAGTCTATCCTTCATCCTTCATTGAGAGCGTCCGTACGTTCCGACATTGTAGGAGAGACAGCTGTGTGCAGCCAGCCGACATGCTGGAGGTCGGACAGGTTTGCGCAGCTAAGTTGCAATAAAGACAAGTCTCTCCCAACGACTCGCTGTGCTTTTGTTCACTGACATGTCTCCGTAGACATTTTGCAAGCGCCTATGAATATCTGCGATGTGTTTTCCACCAAAACGAACACAAAACAAGTGTTCTGCTTGGAATGCACTTTCGTTGCAGACGCCACTGTGACGGCTGCGTACAGTGTGAAACATCCTCTTTGAAAAATTGTACATGACTGTGCTTAAACTGACACACAATATTTTTGGCGCAACGCAATTTGACTTTCAAAAATCCCTACAAAAGAATGGCCCTGACTAACATCAACCTATACCTTTCACAAATCTTCGTTACTCGAACTACTGCAATACAGCGAGCGCCACTACTGCCAGCTAAATGAAAGATTCAGACTACTGCAGGCACTAACTACTGATAGGCATAGTTAGCAAATGAACGATTTTGATAAAGAACAAACAATGTATTTACCTTAATAGTGTTCAAAAGTCATATATATAGCAGTTCATGACATCCATTCTTACAAATGTACTGTTTCTGATGGACACACGTCCAGATCATCCGCTCTAAAAAATACGCCATCTCACTTCCATACATCCACCGCTGCTGGCGGCTCACTTCCAACTGCGCAACGCTACGCACTGTTAACATCCCGCTGCCCAATACAACAATAGTCAACAACAATGCAAACCAGCCACAGACTGCACGCAGCACAGCCAGTGATTTTCATACAGAACGCTACGTGGCGGTGGCGTTACCAATATAAGAACCTAAACAGCCTACTTACAAGTGGCGCAACCTAGCGGAAGTTCATGAAATTGTAGGGTCTGACTTACGAATATTCCACGCTGTCCCAAAAGAAATTCCGCATTTTCTCAATCGAAACTGGCTGAGGAAAAAAACTGTCTTGCAGTGCTTATGGAGCGTCCCTCGAAGATGTACATTACTGGCCATTAAAATTGCTACACCTAGAAGAAATGCAGATGATAAACGGGTATTCATTGGACAAATATATTACACTATAACTGGCACGTGATTACATTCTCACGCAATTTGGGTGCATAGATCATGACAACTCAGTGCCCAGAACAACCACCTCTGGCCGTAATAACGGCGGCCTTGATACGCCTGGCGTGTACAGATACAACTGCCCATACAGCATCATCACGATACCACCGTTCATCTAGTGTAGTGACTGGCGTATTGTGACGAGTCAGTTCGTCGGCCACCATTGACCAGACGTTTTCAATTGGTGAGAGATCTGGAGAATGTGCTGGTCAGGGCAGTAGTCGAACATTTTCTGTATCCAGAAAGGCCTGTACAGGACCTGCAACATGCGGTCGTCCATTATCCTGCTGAAATGTAGGGTTTCGCAGGGATCGAATGAAGCATAGAACCACGGGTCGTAACACATCTGAAATGTAGCTTCCACTGTTCAAAGTGCCGTCAATGCGAACAAGAGGTAACCGAGACGTGTAACCAGTGGCACCCCATACAATCACGCCGGGTGATACACCAGTATGGCGATGACGAATACACGCTTCCAATGTGAGTTCACCGCGATGTCGCCAAACACGGATGCGACCATCATGATGCTGTAAACAGAACCTGGATTCATCCGAAAAAATGACGTTTTGCCATTCGTGCACCCAGGTTCGTCGTTGAATACACCATCGCAGGCACTCCTGTCTGTGATGCAGCGTCAATGGTACTCGGCAGCCATGGTCTCCGAGCTGATACTACATGCTGCTACAAACGTCGTCGAACTGCTCGTGAAGATGGTTGTTGTCTTGCAAACGTCCCCATCTGTTGACTCAGGGATGGAGACGTGGCTCCACGATCCGTTACAGCCATTCGGATAAGATGCCTGTCATCTCGCCTGCTGGTGATACGAGGCCGTTGGGATCCAGCAGGGCGTTCCGTATTATCCTCCTGAACCCACCGATTCCATATTCTGGTAACAGTAATTGGATCTCGACCAACGCGAGTAGCATTGTCGCGATACGATAAACCGCAATCGCGATAGGCTACAATCCGACCTTTATCAAAGTCGGAAACGTGATGGTACGCATTCCTGCTCCTTACACGAGGCATCCCAACAACGTTCCACCAGGCATCGCCGGTCAACTGCTGTTTGTGTATGAGAAATCGGTTGGAAACTTTCCTCACGTCAACACGTTGTAAGTGTCGCCACCGGCGCCAACCTTGTGTGAATGCCTTGAAAAGCTAATCATTTGCATATCACAGCATCTTCTTCCCGTCGGTTAAATTTCGCGTCTGTAGCACGTCATCTTCGTGGTGTAGCTATTTTAATGGCCAGCAGTGTATAAAACTACTCTCACAGTCTGTTCCATTTCTACATCAATTTTTCTTTGCAATTGTTAAATGCTCCTTGTAGATGTCAACGAAACCCATTGGAATGGAGAACTTGTAGCGTCTCGTGTTAACGCAGCTCTAATCATTTCATTCGCTTGCAAGGGATTAATGACTTGGGCGATGGTGGCATTAGGCGCCAGCGTGCACGTACACCGCTACTTGCCGGCGGCAGGTTTCGGTGTGTGACTAGCGAGGCTGGGCAGGGAGTGCGTGTGAGTAGCGGCGCGTGCTGGGGTAACGAGCGCGCGAGGCCACCGGAGGGGCGCCGCGGCGTATGAGTTCGTGCGCGGGCATTGTGGAGGCGGCTGGAGTGGTCGCATTCTGGGGCCGCGAGAGGCCCGGCCCGTCCCGTTAACTACCCCTGCGGCAGGCCCCCATCCATTTCCTGCTTCCTTGAATGAGCTGGCCGGAAACAGTCAGGGGCGGCGGTTCGCCACGGTCGCCACCGAGGGCTTCTCAATGAGCGCCGCGCCCAGGAAGGGCGCCATGCATTACGCTTCCTACACACGGCTAGCTGGCTTCCCTATAAACGGCTAGCTGATTGCCGACGGCGAGATTTTCCAGCTGATAACACTTCCCCTGCGACTTCCAGCTGACAACATGCAGAAGACCAATCTCATATACGTACATCACATCAGATGTCCCTCAAGGTTGACCTCTTAAGGCCACTACTACTTTCGGAAGACTTTTGACACTGTACCACATAAGCGGCTCGTATTGAAATTGCGTGCTTACGGAATATCGTTTCAGTTATATGACTGGATTTGTGATTTCCTGTCGAGAGAGGTCACAGTTCGTAGTAACTGACGGAAAGTCATCGAGTGAAACAGAAGTGATTTCTGGCGTTCCCCAAGGTAGTGTTATAGGCCCTTTGCTGTTCCTTATCTATATAAACGATTTGGGAGACAATGTGAGCAGCCGTCTTCGGTTGTTTACACATGACGCTGTCGTTTATCGACTAATGAACTCATCAGGAGATCAAAACAAACTGCAAAACGATTTAGAAGAAATATCGAAATGGTGCGTAAAGTGGCTGTTGACCTTAAAAAACGGTAAGTGTGAGATCATCCACATGAGTCCTTCAAAGAACACGTTAAACTTCGGTTACACGATAAATCAGGCTAATCTAAAAACCGTAAATTCAACTAAATACCCAGGCATTACAATTACGAACAACTTAAATTGGAAGGAACACATAGAAAATGTTGTGGGGAACGCTAACCAAAGACTGCGTTTTGTTGGCAGGACACTTAGAAAATGTAACAGACCCACTAAGGAGACACTACGCTTGTCCGTCCTCTTTTAGAATACTGCTGCGCGGTGTGGGATCCTTACCACATAGGACTGACGGAGTACATCGAAAAAGTTCAAGGAAAGGCAGCACGTTTTGTATTATCGCGAAATATGGGAGAGATTGTCACAGAAATGATACAGGATTTGGGCTGGAAATCGTTAAAAGAAAGGCATTTTTCGTTGCCACGGAATCTTCTCACGAAATTCCAATCACCAACTTTCTCTTCCGAATGCGAAAATATTTTGACACCGACCTACATAGGGAGGAAGGATCACCACGATAAAATAATGGAAATCAGAGCTCGTACGGAAAGATATAAGTGTTCATTCTTTCCGCGCGGTATACGAGATTGGAATAATAGAGAATTGTGAAGGTGGTACGATGAACCCTCTGCCAGGCACTTATATCGAGATGGTTGCAGGGTCCTGTCCATAATGTTCCAATGCTTCGGCCTGGAATCTCATTGACTGAAGTAGAATTGTCGTCAGGGATGAGTTGCGCTTCGAATTGACGCCGAAGACAGCGAAGTCGTGTCTGGAGGCGCCCTGGACAGAGGTGGGATACCAAACTGACTGTCGCCCGCCATACTGCCCCACAACCAGAAGTGGTGGCCTGGGGTGACATTTCTTTTCATATTAAGACCTCTTTGGTTGTCATCCGTGGCACTCTTAGAGCCCAGCGATACGTCGACAATATTCTACGTCCCATTTTGTTGCCCTTCGTGGCACCCCATCCTGGGCTTACATTTCAGCAGGATAACGCACGCCCCTACATGGTGAGAGTGTCTGCTGCTTGTCTTCGAGCTTGCCGAACCCTACGCTGACCAGCAAAGTCCCCTGATCTCTGCCCAATTGGGAACGTTTGCAGATTGTGGGTAGCGCCCTCTAACCAGCTTGCGATGTTGACGATCTAACACGCCAGTTGGGTAGAATTTGACGCGATATCGCTCACAGGATGCCCAACAGCTCTATCAAGCAATGCTAAGACTAATGACAGCTTGCTAAGGGCCAGAAGTGTACCTATGTTTGCTCAAGGGTCAGAAGTGGACCTATGTTTGCTCAATTTGTGAAGCTCTTTCTTTCCAATAAATCATTCAATTTTTCTGAAATTGTAATCATTTGATCGTCTGCACATGCACACACATCTACTGCTTTCCGTTCCAATATGATAATTCCTTCGTGGTGCGTCTTTTTCGTTGGCTTAGAGCGCACTCTACTGGGTTCTAAAGAAGCCTGGAGATAACTCTGTGTCGGTAGCAATGGGTAACGCTGGAGACAAAGTACCAGTAATCCCAAAGGAAATTACAAAATTTAAACTGAAATTTATCCATGTTATGAGGAATGTTTTCAGGACTGCTATTCTTTTGTAACTTTATGAAATAATTTATACTGCTTCATTCACTTTTTACTAATATTTAATTAGCACCATGAGTTTCGACAGCATACTGCCATCATCATGTACGTCTCAGTTACGTGTACATTACATTATTCTGAAGTATATTGAGGTTCATTTACAATATGTGTCAGTGACGTTATTATTGAAATAGTGCTGTCCGCTGTGGCCGAGCGGTTCCAGGCGCTTCAGTCCGGAACCGCGCTGCTGCTTTGGTCGCAGGTTCGAATCCTGTCTCGGGCATGGATGTGTGTGACGTCCATAGGTTAGTTAAGTTTAAGTACTTCTAAGTCTAGGGGACTGATGACCTTAGATGTTAGGTCCCATAGTGCTTAGTGCCATTTTTTATTGAAATAGCACATCGAACAGAAAGGTACAGGGAAGGACCAAATGTAGCTGCAAAGGCTCGAGAAAGGCCTAATGCATGAGAGAAAAGATGAAGATGAAGAAGAAGAAGAAGAAGAAGAAGACTTAAACATAATACATAAATGATCTTCCAATTGTGTTTCACGAGACACAAATTTTGTACTCATTGCAGTCGATCGAAGTGTAGAAATTAGACGTAGTGCCAGTCCTCTTATGGAAAAGGGAGATAATTGTAAGAAGGCTGTTTAGGTTTTTTTTATTGGTAACGCCACGTAGCGCTCTGTATGAAAAATCACTGGCTGTGCTGTGTGCAGTCTGTGGCTAGTTTGCATTGTTGTCTACCATTGTAGTGTTGGGCAGATGGATGTGAACAGCGCATAGCGTGGAGGTGAGCCGCCAGCAGTGGTGGATGTGGGGAGAGAGATGGCGGAGTTTTGAAATTTGTAAGACTGGATGTCATGAACTGCTATATACATTATAACTTTTCAATACAATTAAGGTAAATACATTGTTTGTTCTCTATCAAAATCTTTCATTTGCTAACTATGCCTATCTGTAGTTAGTGCCTTCAGTAGTTTGAATCTTTTATTTAGCTGGCAGTAGTGGCGCTCGCTGTATTGCAGTAGTTCGAGTAACGAAGATTTTTGTGAGGTAAGTGATTTGTGAAAGGTATAGGTTAATGTTAGTCAGGGCCATTCTTTTGTAGAGATTACTGAAAGTCAGATTGCGTTGCGCTAAAAGTATTGTGTGTCACTTTAGTGAATGTTTGAGTACGTTCAGTTTTTCTCAGCTGTTTGAAAAGCAAATAATGTAAGAGGTTTATCAGCACAGTAATTCATAAATTTTTCTAAGGGGACGTTTGATAATGAAATATTCGACTACTTCACCAGATGGTTCAAGACAAATCAGTATCATCAAATTTTGACGAGACTCTGTACATTCAGTTTATTATTTCCCACTGAAGTCTACAAACCATGACAATAAATTTCTCAAACAATGAAACACGAGAAATAAAAACTGTTAAATTTTTGGGAGTACAAATAGATCACAGTGTCAACTGGAAAACCAAGTGCACAGATTTAATGATTCACCTTGGTTCAGCCACCTTTACAGTACGCATGATTACTGCTATATGCAAATTAAAAATGAAGAAACTATTTTAATCGGCATCTATTCATTCACTAATGAAATACTCAATAATTTTTTGTCGACATTCGTTATAGAAATTGTATTTTCAGAATGCGTAGGCGTGAAATAATAACTATATGCGATATTGATTCTAGAACATCTTAAAAAACTGTGAATTTTGACAGCTGTTTCACAATACATACATCGCTAATGTCCTTTATTATTACCACTATTTCCCTTTTCACAAAGAGGGAGAGAAGCACGAATATCACTAGTGCTGACAACCACCTCTACCAAGATATCAAGCGGTTAACATTAGTACAGAAAGGCGTGCGATACATTGGTAGACATAAATTCTATAACCTACCCGAGTGCATTAAATGTCTTATAGATAGTGCAATGGAGATTAAGACTTAATCAAAGACCTTTGTCGGACAACCTTCATACATACTCTAAAACTGTATTTTTTTGTTAATATATAATTAAGATTAACATTTTAATACAGTAATAAAAAATCTTTGCTGTCTATTGCACTTAACGTACGAGGGTGAGTCAAATGAAAACCTTAAATTTTTAATAACAAATAGAAATTTCGCGCCGTTATCCTGTAAGTTGGTAAGCGTGCTACAAACAGCGTGCAGAATGGCCTGTAGGTGGCAGCATAGTGCAGATGCACATATACAATCGTAGTATCAGTATGAAGATGGCTGCCCCACTTGCGACTTGCACCAGGGAAGAACAGCGTTCTGTCATTCGGTTTTTGCGTAGTGAAGGTGTGAAACCTATTGAAATTCATCGACGAATGAAGGTTCAGTACGGTGATGCATGTTCGTCACAGCAGCAAGTATACGAATGGAGTAGGAAGTTCGAAAATGGTGTGACTTTAGTGGAAGATGCTCCTCGTCCAGGTCAGGCACAACGAGTTGTGACTCCACAGAACATTGCAGCAGTTGAAGCCGTAGTGAAGCAAAACCGCCGAGTGACACTGAATGACATTGCAGCATGTTTACAGATTAGTCATGGGTCAGCACACCACATTGTGCATTATGTGCTCCAGTTTCACAAAGTGTCTGCAAGATGGGTGCCACAGCAAGTGACCCCTGAAATGAGAGAACGACGTGTTGATGCTTGTGAAGAACTTCTTAGGCGATCTGAACGCGAAGGTGATGGCTTCCTTGCAAGATTCGTTCCTGGGGATGAAACCTGGGTTCACGTCCACCAACTGGAAACGAAGAGAGCGAGCAAGGAATGGCGCCATTCATCATCACCAAAACCAAAGCAGTTTCGAACAGAACCATGCGCAGGGAAGGTTATGCTGACTCCCTTTTGGGACGAAAAAGGCGTCATTTTGGAGCATTGCATGCCTAGAGGGACCACTGTCACCAGTGCATCATACACAGATCCAAAAAATCATCTGCGGCCTGCAATCAAATCAAAGCGACGTGGATTGCTGTCAGCAGGTGTCCTTTTGCAACATGACAATGCAAGGCCCCACACTGCCCGTACAACAGTTGCAACAATCACAGACCTGCATTTTGAGTGGCTTCCTCATCCACCATACTCACCAGACCTTGCCCCAAGTTATTTCCATTTGTTTGGACCACTCAAAGAAAAGAAGTTCCATTCTGATGAAGAGGTACGCCACGCGGTGCATGAATGTTTGCGCGGACTGCCAAAAGAATTTTTTTTTGTAAAGGAATTTATGCATTTTCTAAGCGCTGGAGGACTTGCATTGAGCGTGGGGGAGATTATGTTGAAAGTGGTACAGCTTTGTACCACTTCTGTACAATAAATAATATTTTAAAAAATATTTAAGGTTTTCATTTGACTTACCCTCGTAATTAATCATTTTTTATTTCTTTCCACATCCCAAAAACCACTCTCTGTGGCATCCACGCAATACGACTAATATAATATAAAAATTCGGCAACCACTTTACGAGTCCTCCCTCGGGCATGGGTGTGTGTGTGTGTGACGTGTCTTTCGTTGTAAAGTTCCACCAACTACCAACAATTTTACCGTTGTTTGACCTGATGAATGCTGTAATCCGAAAATGTCCATTTGATGGTTCTGCAGTGCTGTCACGTGAAAATGGCTACTCAGCCGTTACTGTACTGTAGTGAATGTAAAATAAAGGGACGTTTTTAATCTAACCAGTGTCAGCTATTACGGCAGAGGGTTACCGTTCAGAAAATTTGTGGTATCTGTGGACCGTATTCATACTGTACTATAAATTAATTTGGAGACATTCGAGATCTCTCGTAACTGTAAAAAAAAAAAAAAAATAGCCCTTTGGCAAGTTAGGTCAGGGCACGGTGCTAACTGTCATTGCTCGGCAGCTGTAGCAGACTACGTCGACAAGGAATACTGCTTTTGTTCCTGATCACTCGACTGCTAAAGCACACAACCGGAGAGTGGAAGAGAAAATTCTGTTTCCCTAATCCTCTTCATTACTGCAAAATTGAAAGATGAATTTAGGCCACACGACGAAACAGAAAACACCGCAGAAAATACAGTTTCGTGGGATTTCCGCGAAGCAAAATGCAGCCAGTGAGAATTTTAAAACCTTTTCCGGGACTGAGGTGCAGTTAGCCAATAACCACACTGTGATGTCATTGTTTCGCTTGTGGCAAATTCTTATAAAAGTTCTTTGTTTTAATATACGATAGTTTTAAAGATAACTTTTTCCATTCCTGTCTACATCTCCAGTTTATAAATTAATCGATTGAGAATCCTCTGCGTGTTACGGCGAGTTCGAATGCCTTAGGGAAATCGAAAATGGTAATTAATTTTCCCACGGAGAGGGTGCACGGTGAGTCACACCCCATCTTAACTAAAACAGAGTGATTTTCTACCAAGTCTAGTTAAAAACTGATCTGCTTATCTGTAAAATTAAAACCTGTTGCTCGGTAATATATATACCCTGTTTGCGGACCTCCCATCTCGGAGCTCTTACTGCCCTCGGGATTAGCTATTGTTGTCACCAATTGCCACACAAAAATCTAAGAGCACAGATATCACGTTATTGTCTCAGGGAGATGCCTCACATTACGGGAATTTAATGTAATCCGCCCTGAAATTAGCTACCTTTAAATCCGTGTCAAACCCTGAAATAATTTTCAGAATCTGATCAGAAGGAAGCCTAGGGTAGTCGTAACCTCCGCGATTTCTAGAAATCACCAAATTCTCAGAAGTTGTATAAAATCCAAGAAAGAAGCAGCGGAACTTTTGTGTAAATGTTATTATTACTTAAATGCTCGAGCGCTTGACTTACTGTCATAGCCTTCTTGCATCCCAGTAAAGTGCTGCTTCAATTATAATCACTTAATTTTGCACACTCTTTTAAACGTTCTTTGTTCATGATCGATCCAGTCTAGTGATAGAGAGCACATTCAGGAAACGGCAGTATGGAGATGTTATGCAGATCGGCGGTTAGTTAGATTAAGTAGTGTGTAAGCCCAGGGACCGTTGAGGGTTCAAACGGCTCTGAGCAGTATGGGACTTAACATCTGAGGTCATCATTCCCCTAGAACTTAGAACTACTTAAACCTAACTAAGCTAAGGGCATCACACACATCCATGCCCGAGGCAGGATTCGAACCTGCGACCGTAGCAGTCGCGCGGTTCCGGACTTAAGCGCCTAGAACCGCTCGGCCACAACGGCCGGCAGGGACCGATACTTCAGCAGTTTGGTGCCATAGGAACTTACCACAAATTTCCAATTTCCACAAACACTTCACTGGCTCTACCTGCAAGTTAGAAGCACACAGATCGATCACAGGCCTTCATATATTGTGTATCACAAGTTACAGCTGATGCGCCATTTTATCACCCATCCGCAGGGTGTAACTGGTGCAAGTGCAGATGTTTTTCTTCGACATTTGTGAACAGGAAGGGAAGACGCAATCTCAACCGTTTTCGAGAAAATCAAGTTTGAAAGTTTTTGGCGTGCTTACAACCTTTGTGTGATCATTCGGATTAGTCTCATATGTTCGAGTTCCGTGGAACGGATCTCGATGCCGATACCTGTTTTTTTCATTTCCACATAATTCAAATAACAGAGCTATTGCGACTGTGCAAATTATGAGATTCCATTCTGGTTGTTCTCTCGATAGACTGAAGACCCTAATGTCGTAATCCTGATGATTAGTGTCCACTATCGACTGCTTTTCTTCGGGCTCATAATCGCCTGCTGAAGATGACTTCTGCGTTTTCTTCAAACAGCCTTTCTTCGTCGATTTCTTGATGGTCAGTTAGTTTATTTTGTGCCACTAGCTGTTTCTCCGCTAACATTTCAAAAGCTTCAAAAATATTTCGTATCCAGTGAGCATGTGTTCTTGTGTTATTCCTGCAGAAGGATTTGAAGCGGTAAGATTGTTTTGGGGAAAGAGTTGTTCGCTATACGTGACTATCGTTTTTATATCATACATTCGAAAATTCACCGTAAAGGGATTCGGCTTTACAGTCAGGTTCACTTAATCTTCCTCAAGAAGTACCAGGCACATCATCACATTTACTCGTGAAATCAGACGTCTTGGAGCGTTGGCGATCAACTATCTCCGGAGCTAACATACGAGTGCGTATTGTCTGGGTTTGTGAATGCTGTTACGTTTCTCCCTCCACCCAACGAAAGTCATTTAGGATTCACACTGTGCATCACAGGCATCATAAACCTGTCTCTAGAATTACGTGGGAATGAAAAAAAACCACGAAGTACCGGCATCGAGATTCTATCACAGACCTTGCGCGTATGAGAGTAACAGCTTACTCGCTCGGGTACGGACTCCAGGAATCCGGATGGCCATACAAACATTATAAGCACGCCTAAAACTTTAAAACTCGATTTTCCGTAAAACGATTGACAGTTGTGTCTTCGTGTTTACGTATGCTGATGTTCTAGTCCTGTTCTACACATCCTCTCAGTATGAATCAAATCGGCGAGAGGGAGTTCGTACGGTCCCCTTGTAAATGAACTATGGCTGTCAATATAGACTAACAGTTTTGCGTCCGCACATCAGCACCTGACCTGCTTCCCATTGGAAAATAAGCGTTAATGGCTTGACCTTGCTACATGCCCTCAGGGATAGTAAAAACATAGGACTTGTAATAGCTGTAATTTTTAGTCTGCAGATGGCGTAAATGCCGATGTAATGTTGTTTAGTACTCTTTCCTCAGTCCAGGGTCCAGTCCGGAGAAGGGAGCGTTATGGTCTCGGGAATGTTCTCGTGGAATTCCGTAGGTCAGGGCTTCCCAACCTTTTCGGCTGGCGGACCCCTTCTTCAGTTGAAAATCCATGGCGGACCCCTAGTCAGTCAAGAGCACAGTAACTTTAAATTTCAGAGCGAAACCCATGGGAACTGAAAGCTTCTTAATGCAAGTGCCGTGTTCCCAATGACACCCCCCCCCCCCCCCTCCCGAAGTATCAATAGTCTTTGGTTTAGAGATGAATGAAAACAACTTGAAATTAACGATCCAATTTGAATTCCCACTATATCCAGACACTTATTAGTGGATTTACTCACTTTGTTCAAAACACTATAGCCTGATTAAAATTTCTTGGTAATTGAGATTTCACACGATGGAGCGGTCTTCCTGCAGGAGCAATCAACGTCACGTCCCAACTGTTCGCTGTTGACAAGCTGCCGCTTATGGTCTGTTCACTTCCACTATTTGGCTGCTGCTGTGTGAGCAGCACGCATTTTTCGTAACAGTCGTGTGTGTGTGTGGGGGGGGGGGGGGGGGGGTTCCTTCCTCCTCATTCATTTCAACTGGAAACTTCCCTTGTTGTGAAGGCGATGGAGAAACTCCACCCTTCTTCAATGATCCTGACTTTAGCCACCGATCCATGTTAGAAGTAATAAACTGGTTAAAAATCGACTTATGAAATAGATAGTACACTGACAAAGAAAGTTTAACATTTAATGATGCCTGGGGCCGCATACGTGCCAGCGAGCGCTATGATTGGTCGACAAAGCTCGCTCCGCGCATGCGTAAGAGGTTTCAGTGCATCTAGCGCCGTGAGCCGGGGGGGGCACAAACGACCCCCGTATTGTTGCTAAACAGTCGATCAGAGAAGCCGCATTCTCCGGCACTAAACTGTGTATACGTTCTCCCTTAGGATCCGCAAAGGCTGCTTGGGGATACGACCTGAAGTAAAAGTACATATGTTTTTCACACGAAAAAAAAAATGTGATGAATCTGATTTTCACATTTTTATTCAATAATTTTACTCATTAATTTACACGATTTGGTGAAAGGTGGCCGCGGACCCTCTAGAAAGAGACGGCGGGGCTCCGCGGACCACAGGTTGGGAAGCCCTGCCGTAGGTGATTTCGACATTGTGGGAGGCATGATGAATCGACACAAGTATTCTTATAACCTTGGGAACCATGTCCACTTCCACATGCACTGTTTTTTTCTTCGGTACCATGGCAGCTGCCAACAGAATCGTGCAACGTGACACACAGCTCGCTGTGTACGTGCGTTGTTGTAAGAATACCAGGGTGAGTTTACCGCACTCTCCTCACCGTCAAACTCCTCGGATTTAAACCCAATCGAGAACTTGATGGACCACGCCGCGCCATTGGTCCTCAACTGAGAAACCCAACGCAGCTGGTCACAGCAATGCGGGCGGCATGTCTCCACATGCCTATCGGTACCTTCCAGAACCTGACCGACTCTCTTCCTTCACGTCTCGAGCTGCAAAAAAATGGTTCAAATGGCTCTGAGCACTATGGGACTCAACTGCTGTGGTCATTAGTCCCCTAGAACTTAGAACTACTTAAACCTAACCAACCTAATGACATCACACACATCCATGCCCGAGGCAGGATTCGAACCTGCGACCGTAGCAGTCGCACGGTTCCGGACTGCGCGCCTAGAACCTCGAGACCACCGCGGCCGACCTCGAGCTGCAACAGACAGTTGTTATTCAGACTTTTGACTGGTGGTCACATTAATGTGATTGGCCATTGTCCAAATGGTTCAAATGGCTCTAAGCACTATGGGACTTAACATCTGAGGTCGTCAGTCCCCCAGAACTTAGAACTACTTAAACCTAACTAACCTAAGGACATCACACACATCCATGCCCGAGGCAGGATTCGGACCTGCGACCGTAGCAGCAGCGCGGTTCCGGACTGAAGCGCCTAAAACCGCTCGGCCATGGACATTGTACGTAAGTAAGTTTGTGCGGAATCCCTAGAGCGTGACTCATACCCGCACTTGAACTTTTTTTTCTTTTTTTTAATTAGGAAAGAGCTTTCCGATTGAAAACACAAAACTTCCCAAATCATGAATGTTACCTAATTTTTTTGCCATTTTATATGCACTTTGATTGGCAGTCTGTTGTTGCCTACGGAATGCTTCATTTAGCTCATAGCATTTTCGTGAGCGCTCCCTTTGGACTGCGGTGCTTTTATTTTCGACAGTAGCGATAATGGATTGTGTGTGTTATTGGTTTCTTTCCGACGTACTGGTATTATTGACATTTTACTCTCGTTACTGAAACTCTGCCCGCGAAGCAGCAGCCAGTGGCGTTGCGGCCGGTTCTGGTTCATTAAATTTCGCGTTTGGATGCTCTGTTTGCTTGCAGTGTTCCCACATTGGTACAGTCCATTGCTGAAACATTGTGTAAACTGTCGAGCGTTTGCGACACTATTTCTTCCTTGCCTTTTCTCGCAAAGGAAGTTTGGAAATAAGTAATTTTACCTTCTTTGTACTATTCCCAGCCGACCGCAGTGGCCGAGCGGTTCTAGGCGCTTCAGTCTGGAACCGCGCGACCGTTACGGTCGCAGGTTCTAATTCTGCCTCGGGCATGGATGTGTGTGATGTCCTTAGGGTAGTTAGGTTTAAGTAGTTCTAAGTTCTAGGGGACTGATGACCTCAGATGTTAAGTCCCATAGTGTTAAGAGCCATTTGAACCATTTGAATTAAGATCAGTTTTTCTGACGTATTGTAAACCCGCGGATTGCATCTTAAACTCTCACACCGCTGGGAGTAGCTAGTTGATCTCGATAAGAGGACGGAGAAATTGGTCATTCTATCTCTTATAAGACTGTGTTCAAACTTGGCTTTTGGGATGAGGGCCTATATGCCTTTACGTTTGATTATTGGACGATGCGACGTCACTAAAGAGTTCGTTCAGATATTTTCAAAGAACAAGTTTATAGCAGGTTATCGCAAATTATTCGTCATAGTCCTCTGTAACACACAATTTTCGAACTTGTAGGAAAAAAATTTCTGGGTATTAATTCAAAGGAAAATGTAATTGAAAGAACACAGTATTATGGGTATAATTTTGTTGTCATTGAGCCGTACGATTTTTTTACGGTAGCACAGGATCACTGTTTTATCTACGCACGTTTCCAGGTGATTTCATATCAGTCTCTCAATACACGAATAAAAGAATAAAATACAAAGAATCTATTTCAAATCCATACGCATGGACGATTGAAATTCTCGCTTCCTTAATCTTTCCGGCACAAGGAAATTACGAGGGCGTGCTGAAAAGTAATGCCTCTGAATTTTTTATTCAGTTCACAAGATCGATTGACGTATTAAATTTCATAATATTGCCCAGTTGGCTTTGCGGCTGCGCTCACGTCAGTCGCAAGCGTGTGTCGCTAGAGCGCTCGGAATTGTAGCGTGTAACATGGCGGTGCGTGAGAAACAGCATGCTGTACTCGAGTTTCGAATTCGAAGAGTTCATCTACACATGGAGTACCCTATCGTTCAGCATGATGATCCTAGACCACACACGAGCACTGCGACATCCCCAACAATCCGTTCACTGACATCGATCATCCTCCATACAGTCCCGTCTTGGCATCGTCAGATTTTCAAATTCAATTGGCTGCTGTGGTCATAAGTCCCCTAGAACTTAGAACTACTTAAACCTAACTAACCTAAGGACAGCACACAACACCCAGCCATCACGAGGCAGAGAAAATCCCTGACCCCGCCGGGAATCGAACCCGGGAACCCGGGCGTGGGAAGCAAGAACGCTACCGCACGACCACGAGATGCGGGCTCAGATTTCCATTTATTTCCAGAACTTCAAGGGCACTTTCGAGGATCTCGTGTTGGTAGTGATGAAGCGGTGCAGAAAGATGTGAGGTCATAACTCCGTCAACGAAGTCAAACATTCTACACTGACGGTATCAACAAACTGGTCTGTAGATGGGAGAAATGTGTTCGTCGCTAGGGTGATTATGTTCTGAAATAAATATGCAGACATGAAGAATAAAGAAATAGAATGTTAATAAATTTTGTTTTGTTTAAAAAGCTTTAAGACTTTTCACAGAAAAAAGTCCGGAGGCATTACTATCGAGCACGTCCTTGTAATTGATGCACGTCTCTCACGGGCAGTGACAAGCGCGTCCGTTTGTATGCCTACGTTTCCTTCGTTACCCCCACTTCTGCCATCTACTTCGTATAGCTTACCATTGGATAGAACGTTCTTCTATGGACGGGTGGGCGTTTAGTGAATTTCTGCGCAAGAGGCGTTAATAAATTCGCGGGCATTTTCCCCAAGTCGCTCAGCGCTGGCTTTCGTGAAACAGTTAGCCATTCGAAAAAGTGCTCAGTCGCATCTCGTGATGAAAGTGACTACTGAGACTTCAGTTCTGGCTTGGGATCTCGTATTCGGGCTTCACCAAGTGCAACAACCCTTGTCATAAACTGTTCTCCTTCTGTTTGATAATGTTGAAGCAATTCTTCTGCGATTCTTGTGCGATCTGCTTTTTGCTCTCCACTCAGATCATGAGGTATACATCTGACAGCATCGTTTTTCATTTTTAACATTCCAGTTATAATTCTTAAAACTGAAGTGACAGACATTCTGGCGCCATACGCAATTTCCTCACATGTTTTTCGTCGATCCTCTCGAAATGTAATTAGCAATAACCGAAGAGGTATAGTCTGTCGCAGTTGATGGCCTTCCACTTCTTGGGTCGTCCTCAGTGTTTACCCAACCTTCACGGAAACTAGCAGGCCACAGTGATGCTGTTTCGTTACTTCACACTGCATCTAAATGGTTCAAATGGCTCTAAGCACTATGGGACTTGACATCTGAGGTCATCAGTCACCTAGACTTAGAACTACTTAAACGTAACTAATCTAAGAACATCACAAACATCCAAGTCCGAGGCAGGATTCGAACTTGCTATCGTAAGAGCAGCGCGGTTCCGGACTGAAGCGCCTAGAGCCACTCGGTGACATAGGCCGGCAATACCAGTAAGAATGAAATGCATGCAATCCCTTAGGGAGACTCTCAGCTCAAAATCAATATCAGTGAACACTAAGACGAGCGTGTATAACACTAGTCGTATGCGGCTCTGAAACCTGGAACATGATTAAATGAGAAAAGGAAAAACCGTTAATATATGAATGTAGAATAATAAGGCAGATATGGGGTCCGATCTTAGGTAAAGGAGAATGGAGGAGAAGAAAGAACGAGGAAGATTACCTCTTGATGCAACAACCAACAAGCCTACAGAAGCTGAAGAGAAGAGGAATCCTGTGAGTATGCCATGTTGCCCGAATGACAGAAGAAGGGCCCTTGAGGAGAAACCAAATACCCAGGCGCCCCATAGGACGACGAAGGCAGCGCTGGATGGACGACTGGGCGAAGGAGCTGACACATCTGGGGACTGAAGACACCTAGAGGAACGGAGTACAAAACAGAAATGAATGGGCAATTTGTGGAAGCATCGCGCGGTCTGCAGGGCATATGATCGCTGAATGGTGTACTGTATTTATTGCTTTTGTTTGCTCATGTACACATTTCAGATCCGATTGTGAACATGCGGGTTTGGCTGCCGCATTTTAGTTGAGGGTATGGTTGCCGTATTTTAGCCGCCGTAATCGACTTTTTCTCCGTGTAAGCGTTCTATACCATTTGAGTCGTATTTGAGCTTTCAGGTTGATACATGCTTTTCAATATGTTGTGTAATGTGGACGTACTATGTTTGTGTCCCGTTAAGGAATAGAAGTAGTATTAGAATGACCGAGAAATTGTTCATTTCGTTTATTTAATTGCAGAGATGGAAAGAGATAAAGAAATGCGGATGTTGTTGTTGTTGTGGTCTTCAGCCCTGAGACTGGTTTGATGCAGCTCTCCATGCTACTCTATCCTGTGCAAGCTGCTTCATCTCCCAGTACCTACTGCAACCTACATCCTTCTGAATCTGCTTAGTGTATTCATCTCTTGGTCTCCCTCTACGATTTTTACCCTCCACGCTGCCCTCCAATGGTAAATTTGTGATCCCTTGATGCCTCAGAACATGTCCTGCCATCCGGTCCCTTCTTCTTGTCAAATTCTGCCACAAACTCCTGTTCTCCCCAATTCTATTCAATACCTCCTCATTAGTTATGTGATCTACCCATCTAATCTTCATCATTCTTCTGTAGCACCACATTTCGAAAGCTTCTATTCTCTTCTTGTCTAAACTATTTATCGTCCACGTTTCACTTCTATACATGAATGTACTCCATACAAATACTTTCAGAAACGACTTCATGACACTTAAATATATACTCAATGTTAACAAATTTCTCTTCTTCAGAAACGCTTTCCTTGCCATTGCCAGTCTACATTTTATATCGTCTCTACTTAGACCATCATCAGTTGTTTTGCTCCCCAAATAGCAAAACTCCTTTACTACTTTGTCTCATTTCCTAATCTAATTCCCTCAGCATCACCCGACTTAATTCGACTACATTCCATTATCCTCGTTTTGCTTTTGTTGATGTTCATCTTATACCCTCCTTTCATGACACTGTCCGTTCCGTTCAACTGCTCTTCCAGGTCCTTTGCTTTCTCTGACAGAATTACAATGTCATCGGCGAACCTCAAAGTTTTTATTTCTTCTCCATGGATTTTAGTACCTACTCCGAATTTTTCTTTTGTTTCCTTCACTGCTTGCTCAATATAGAGATTGAATAACATCGGGGAGAGCCTACAACTCTGTGTCACTCCCTTCCCAACCACTGCTTCCCTTTCATGTCCCTCGACTCTTATAACTGCCATCTGTTTTTTGCACAAATTGTAAATAGCCTGAAATGCGGATATATTTACTGAATTAGCAAAATCGAGCTATCGATCTGTTTAAAGCTATACTCCTCTCCTTTAGTGGTTGAGGCTTTCGAACACAATCAGTAGCTTGTGGTAAAACATTTAGTCCACAGCAGTAGGACTGTCCAGTCTTTTGTAGCCGTTACAAGTCTACAAAATGTTGGATGCAATTAAGCTCCATTACTGATTTCTTCGCTATCTAGCTGGGGGTAATAAAACAATCTGGCTCGCATTAATTAGCAGGGATAAGATTTTTTTGGGGAGGGATGTGGGGAGGCACCTTACGCTCGATAAATCGATATATCGGGCTGGGAACATCCATTCAACGGCAGTATACATACGCGGCAACTGAAATCGATTATCGACTTCCACAAGCTATCTTGCTGTGGATGAAATGTGTGTGTGTGTGTGTGTGTGTGTGCGTGTGTGTGTGTGTGTGTGTTTGTGTGACAGAGAGAGAGAGAGAGAGAGAGAGAGAGAGAGAGAGAGAGAGAGAGAGGGAGAGATGTATGGAACGGGGCGTGGGGCGAGGATATGTGACGAGGCCCGGGGAAGGCTTCGTGCAAGCAATTCCCGTAGAAGCGAGGCGCTCTTGTGAGCACTGGCGGCTTTTGACGACTTTCCAGCGGTGGCGGCACACGCAGCCGACGGCGCTGGGATGCTGTGCGTTGCCCGTGGAGCACAACCCGCGCAGACGCGCTCGCCGCTCCAGTCGATAAGGCCCGGCTGGTGAGGGGGCTGGGGAGGGGGCGGAGGGAGGCGAGGACACGTGCCGGCGGGCTTCCGGCTCCGAAACTTAATCCCCCTGCCGCTGCCGGCCGGCCGTGGCAATGTGCCAAAAAATTAACGCTTAAAGATTCCCCCCCCGACCCACTCCCCCAGGTGAGTGTTAGCAATATATTCATGGGAATAGGTAATCCGTGTCTAGGCTGCCTTCAGGGGTGGACGTCAGGCAAACAGCTTCTGGTCGTGGCTCACCTGCTTCAGAGCAGTAGTTTCTGTGGACAGTGTCCCATGTTGTCGTTTGCTTTCTCATGATTTACAGTTTGTACAGTGACGGCGTTAAAGCGACCTTCCTCGCTGTATGATGAGCGGAACGTAGAGTTTGGCACTCACTCGCAGCACATTGCGAACACAGCTAGTGCCAGGACAGAAAAGATGTATACTATACGAAAAAGATAGGGCTATTTTAAACATTAAACTTTCTTACTGACGAATACCATTCACAGAAAGCCCGTGGCACATGTTATCGTTCATACAAGTCTCTGGGACACGTTATGGTTCATATAACAATTTTATAAAATCAATATCAACTGCTGGATAAAGACATCTAGATTTTTCCATGCATTAGGATCTTCTACTATTTTAAACCGTATTACTCCTGGATGTTTTCTGATGTCATCCGCCTCATCCAATTTACATAAAATCGAGCCTTAGTAATGTTGCTTAAAAAATAATCAGGACAAGGAACTAAAAGTCAGGGCAGAAAAGACGACTTTTCTTACTTGATCCCTGATCCATCATATATATATATACCACACGTGCGCACACACGCGCGATACACAGTGCTTGAGGTATGTACAACAGATCTAAGAAGCTGTGGTAGAGAGACGCAGAGACGAAAAGGTCAGATCGAAAAAGGTAATTTTTTGCAATGTCATAGATAGATTTTTTTTTTTGCAAGAGAAAGCACGTCTGTGATGCGATAAATCGTGCTTGCCCATAGATGATCCTGAACGCATAGTTTAACATTACAATCAGTGTGACTTTGATGAAGTCATTTCAGTTATGAACACACCATTGGACGTCATTCCTTATGAATTCCTTATGAATTTTTGGAGAGCCGTACAGTCTTGGTGGTACACAGCCATATGGAGTTAACCTTTTACTGATCTCGTGAGGTAAGGACGAATGCAGTGGAGTAGAAGTTTCCGTTGCACACGTCCGGTAGCGCCGTAATCCATCCAACTATATAGGTGGAGTCACTTATCAGACCACACATCTTATCATCATACACACATGGCTGATAGAGGTAATGCAACCATTTTGTTACCTCTAGATTCTTCTGAAGCACAGACAGTTTGGCTTGAGTCAACAGTCCAGCCTTATGCCTGTTATGTTTCTTATTGGGCTTAAGCTTTAAATTGATGAAGCACTCCGTCTTCAGGCCACGAGTGGCCTACCGGGACCATCCGACCGCCGTGTCATCCTCAGAGGAGGATGCGGATAGGAGGAGCGTGCGGTCAGCACACCGCTCTCCCGGTCGCAATGATGGTAGTCTTGACCGAAGCCGCTGCTGTGACAAAGTAGTGTTCTACATATGTCCACTATAGTATGTATCGGAGGTTCACATTGTATTACTGTTGACTGTTGTTTTATTCTTATAACCATTATAGGACTCTTTAAATACCCGCCATATGTGAAAAGAGATTTGTTTATTTATCAGGTCATAAGAAGATGGGATAATTCCGAAAAGCGCCGTGACAAGAAACAATAGAGTAGTTCACGGGAAACCAGTGAATATTTTTGAGCAACCTTACAGCATTTCTAGAGTCTATTTCGTAACTACAAACAATAATCGTGTTATAAACGTGTTCCTGTGATTTGAGGACGGTGATTAGCCCCTAAAATCGGGCGTCATATCCGTGCCACCAAACCACCGGACAATAATTTACGGGAACTGGATGCAGACATCTAGCTTCATATACCTCTAGAAACCTTTCAAGGACCTGTTGAATCCAAGTCACGCGGAATCGCTGCTGTTTCGAGTCCCGAAGGAGGGCCAACACTGTACTAAGCAGATCGTTATGATGATTTGATTCAACAGTGTGTGTGTGTGTGTGTGTGTGTGTGTGTGTGTGTGTGTGCGCGTGTGTGTGTGTGTGTGTTTTACAAAATATACTCCTTTACTTTGTTATATTGGTGTTTGTACTATCTTGGCGACTTCTTGTTCATTACATGGATTCGTTCGATTACACTGTTTTCAACGAAATTCAGTTCTAGAATTATACAGAAACACAGTAGCGGAACAAACCACAACGGTGACAAGTTGTTACGCCACCATCTCCTCGCTGGAACGGAGATAATTAGGGATCAGTCTCACTGAATGAGTTCTGGGCAGCTGTGCCCGTTCTGGTGGATAGCCGTCGCCAGAAAGAGCGTTCCCAGGAAGGTATCCGCAGGACCGGATGCGGCACCTGGCAGCCGCCGCCTTCTGCGAAGGATATGCCGACACGGCCGCCTGGACGTTGCCCAACGCGCTGCTGCGGATGCAGCCGCTGCCGCGTCGCCGCCGGAAGCTGTTTCGCGCACACACACACACACACACACACACACACACACTCCTCCGCATCTTCCCTCTGCGCTTGCCACCTAACGAGGTGGCGCAGTGGCAAGGCGCCGGACTCGTACGCGGCAGGCCGGGCGTTCAAATTCCCGCTCGGCTGTTCGGATTTAGATTTTACGTGATTTCCCTGTACGGCCTGAAGACCGATGCGGCGATGGCTCCTACGGAAGAAGGATCGAAGCGTCACAGTGTTTGGAAAAATGTGGAGTTCATTGCCGTTTTCAACAAGTTATATTTTAACTAAAGTTCAGTCTTGATCACAACACTTATGTCTCAATAACATAGGTGACCGGTTTCAGTTATCTTTATATAACCACCTTGAGACCTGTGAATTAATTTTAGAAAATACTAGAGACCAATCTTAAAATAAAATGAAAAGTGTCTAATGATGACAAAATTTTAACAGGGTAAAATAAAACTTATTATACCCATGGCTTCCTTGGAGGATAGTAGGCGGAGCTCTCCTCAGCTGCTACGAAGTCAACTGATGAGTATCAGTGCTGAGCATGAGCTTAAATATGCAGAGGCTCCGCCTACT
Source organism: Schistocerca americana (assembly GCF_021461395.2). Lineage (NCBI taxonomy): Eukaryota > Metazoa > Arthropoda > Insecta > Orthoptera > Acrididae > Schistocerca > Schistocerca americana. The sequence goes on along the minus strand of NC_060125.1, from coordinate 348,178,938 downwards.
TCCCCTTACACCACTTCACAACTGCCAATCAGCGTTCATAATATGACACTATCGTCAAAGTATAAAAGTACGAAATACACTAATAACATAAAATTGATTCATTTAAAATGTCTGATTGACAGATAGTTAGTATGTGTAAAACTTATTTATATTTTAGATACAAACGGTAAACTATGATGTGTAATAGCTGTGCCCTCTATGGGCACCTTAATACTATTACAGTGTCAGTTAAATCAAAGATGTAAAAGTCCTTGGAGTTGTGGTATATATCGATTATACCGAGTCACCTACGTCACAATTGCATCTTTGATGGACGTTGCAGAATCGTCTTACTTTAACTGTAGTTTTGATAGTGACATTCTTCATAACAGTAGTGTAGCAGCCAAGAGTACGTTCCGCATTATGTACATAGCTTTTGCCATGGGTATAACTAATATTATATTTTAAAACAAAAGAGTAGGTGCATCTTCATTATAAAATTTCGTCAAAAAGGTCGTAAAAACATTTTTCGCGAAAATCTAATTGTTCATTGAGCAGCATTGGTGATTTGGTTTTCAGATGAGCATATATCTCGATTTCTTCTAAGATATTCATAAGTAAGCCTTTATCTGCATAATGAAGAACTTGTACATTCTGCTCTACTGTCCCCTCAGCATGGTTATTAAATGTTATGTGATGGCCCAATACAGATTTTGTTCGTGAGGTACCTGACGTGTGTTCTTTGTACCTTAATGCAAAATTTCGACCTGTTTGGCCGATATATATTTTCTCACAGTCTCTACATTGGATCTTATACACTCGTGATCTGGTAAATTTTTCATTATCTTTACTTATAGTATGTCTTAATTTTTGTTGTAAAGTATTGTCAGTTGTGAATGCTATTGTTATTCCAGAATTTTTGAATAAATTAGTAATTCTGTCTGATATGTTTCCCATATATGTCATCTGTATATATTTTGGATTACGCATTAGTGGAGTACTTTGAGATTGTTGCACTTTATTAAAAATGATATCTACCTGTCGTGTGCCGAAAGAGTTGGTTTTCGCAATTTGTTTTAAGATGGTCATTTTCTTTTTGATCTCATTAGCTTCCAGAGGTAATTTTAGTATTCGGTGTATCATAGACTTAAAAAATGCTTTTTTATATTTGTCAGGATGACATGATGTGACATTAATAATAACATCAGTGGTTGTAGGTTTTCTGTATATGGTGAAGCAATGTTTCCCGTTGTTATTATAGTGAGATCTAGATAGTTAATAGATTTTTGATTTTCATGCTCAACTGTTTTCAACAAGGTTCGTTGAATAGACAGGCAATTATACACTTCCATCGCTGACATCAATGTGTTGTACAATTGAGGGGTTTGGCGCTAGAAGGAGGTAGCTCCACTTTTTGGTTCTATTGAGTTGAACATTCTATCACATACAAAAAAAAGCCCCTTCGGTGCAAGAAAGAGGCAGCTACACCCACTAGTTTCAGAGAAATCCAACAGTTGGAGCTGCCTGTACTCCGAGTTTGCATGAAAACAGAAGCAGCTCCGGGAGCTGCCTCGTTCTTCCCCCAGACAAAAGCAGGAAGGAGGTTGTGTTACGTATTGTTCAGCAGACCGGTGTAAACATCGCGCGTTTCATGTCACTGAAGTGGATCCAAGATTTATTTTCCACTTTGTTGACACGCTGAAGAAATTTTTTGTAAAGAACCTTTACATACCATTATTGAACGAGAAAAAGAGGAAAATATTTAATCACAAAGTGCAAAATATTCCTCTATGAACAGCCATACATCGATAAAGGGATTATTCAGTGCAGTGCGTCCGTAGGGATGACTGTCTTCGATAATGCGCAAATTTGCAACCAAGGACCTGCCAGTCTCATAACAATGGACCACATTCATCGAGCTTATGATTGGCTCCTCCCGCTTAAAGACCAAAAGTTTAAAGATGTCAAAGAGCTGGCCAGAAAGTATGTTGGGCAAAACGAAATGCGGTTTTACCACCAGTTGACGTCAAATGCTTCAAACGATCCAGAGGTGACTGAAGGGGAGCTTGAAGACTGAAGAAGAACAGTAGAATTAATGTATTACGCAAATAATGTTGTACTTTCTTTATTAATAAATGTTGTTTAAACTGAAATATGGTTAATTATGAAGAAGATTGTCCTACAAAGAGTTTTTCAGTCACTTTGGAGCAAAACGGAGGTAGCTCCAAAATTCAAAACTCTATTGCACATACCTGAGTGCATGCATTTGTGTGTATTCTCGTCAGTAGTATCAGATACCCCATAGCCTGAAACAAGGCTGACAACTTTTTCGTTTTGGTGAAAACTGAATTTTTAAAACTTCTTTTTTTAATTTGCCACAAACTGGAAAAAGTGGAGCTGCCTCCTCCTTGCACCAAACCCTTCAATTTAGGAACCCGTTTTATGCTTTCTGGAGACGGAAGGTCTCCTCTGGAGGGACCAATACGGATTCGGAAACAACGATCGTGTGAAATCGAACATGCTCTGTTCATCCAAGAGACCCAGGCAGCAGGTACCGATACGCAAATTGACGCCACGTTGCTTGACTTCGGAAGCCTTTCTTTATTTCACTGAGTGTAGGCAATCCGTTATGAGCGCTTCTTTATACAGAACGCATACAATTTCAGGCCATGATAATCTAGGATCTAAATTAAAACACTAAGAATGTGTTCAGGAAAAACTGATATGAATCACATAAAATTAGAGCCGCATCCGCTGCTAAACATAGTTTCAGATCATGCAGCCAACGGAATGAAATAAACCACAGCACTCTTTCCATTCCATGGAGCGTCCTCTACCAATATCGTTTGCATATATACAATATATATGTATACTGAGCAAGCAGTAAAGGAATCAAAAGAAAAATTCGGATTAGGAATTAAAATCCATGGAGAAGAAATAAAAAGTTTGAGGTTCGCCGATGACATTGAAATTCTGTCAGAGACAGCAAAGGTCCTGGAAGAGCAGTTGAACGGAATGGACAGTGTCTTGAAAGGAGGATATAAGATGAACATCAACAAAAGCAAAACGAGAATAATGAAATGTAGTCGAATTAAATCGGGTGATGCTGTGGGAATTAGATTAGGAAATGAGACGCTTGAAGTAGTAAATGAGTTTTGCTATTTGGGGAGCAAAATAACTGATGATGGTGGAAGTAGAGAGGATATAAAATGTAGACTGGCAATGGCAAGGAAAGCGTTTCTGAAGAAGAGAAATTTGTTAACATCGAGTGTAGATTTATGTTTCAGGAAGTCGTTTTGAAAGTATTTGTATGGAGTGTAGCCATGTATGGAAGTGAAACGTGGACGATAAATAGTTTGGACAAGAAGAGAATAGAAGCTTTCGAAATGTGGTGCAACAGAAGAATACTGAAGATTGGATGGGTAGATCTCATAACTAATGAGGAGGTATTGAATAGAATTGTAGAGAAGAGAAATTTGTGGAACAACTTGACTAGAAGAAGGGATCGGTTGGTAGGACATGTTCTGAGACATCAAGGGATCACCAATTTAGTATTGGAGGGAAGCGCAGAGGGTAAAAATTGTAGAGCGAGACCAAGAGATGAATACACTAAACAGATTCAGAAGGATGTAGGTTGCAGTAGGTACTGGGAGATGAAGAAGCATGCACAGAATAGAGTATCATTGAGAGCTGCATCGAACCAATCTTTGGACTGAAGACCACAACAACAACAACAACAACAACAACAACATATATCATATGCAGGATTGTCCTAAATTATCCGTCAAAAATGTAACGGCAGTTAGAGGGGACCGAAATAAGCAGATGTATAGGAATGCGTGTGCGGTAATGCCTCCTTTAGCTGGTATAGAGCGCTGATGACTGGGGCGTATAAAAGCGCTTCCCTGGAGGCCCAAACCCTCTCCTCCTCATGAGTCCTACGATCCTGCCGGAATAATAGGACCTTAAGCTTATCAACAGCCATCCTGTCTCCTCACCCTCTGACTCTGTGATCTCAGCCAGGCGCAAGTTGACAGGGAACTCCTGGTCACGTCAGCGGCGGTATCCGCCGCGTGACCCGTCCCAGACCCGCTCTCCCCTGAGACCTAAGCGATCTTCGCATATCTACGGGCTCGCCATCCACCATCATCGGAGCTCAAGACAAACCTAAATCAACTGTTAGGATCCTCAATCCCTCCGGTTGCAAATCCCGATCCCATCAGGAGCAGCACACTGTGCTTAGTCTGCTCGGGGCCGAGCTTAGTAAGCTCGTTCAGCTGCTGCGGCTGCGTGTGCGATGGATTCATCATTTCCCGCACGGATACCGAGCAGCACGCATCGCTTCACTAATGCGAATCTGGCCGACACGATTTCATGTATTGGGGTGCACAAGGAAATGGGTTAGCTCTCAAAGATGTACAGGGAGCGGTGATTCCTGGATAGGAATCAGGCGGATCGCCGAACATTCGAGCGTCTTCATCGAGAGTTACGGACGAGTGGATCGTTTTCATGCTTCGAGGCGTGGAACTGGCATTGAAAGATATCGCGGAACTCCTACAGTGGAAGAAAGAATACTAAACATAGTAGAGGATAATCCTTCGGCAAGCTCGAGAACTGTAGGACGTGTATAGGGTGCGAGCGATCAAAGTATTTTGAGGACTTAAAATGAAGACTGAAAGCATCCGTGTCATTTACAGAGCAATGACCTCTGACGATTACCTTCGACGTCTCAACTTTTCTCGTTGGTATCTATAGCAGACTGTAGCCAATGAAACCTTCCCTGCAGATGTTTTAGTTACTGATGTTGAACATCCGTAATTCTCACCTGTGGGCCCATGGTAATCCACAAGGCGCAACAGTACACGCCTACCAAGAAAAGTTTTCCATTAATGTTTGGGCAGGCATTGTGCACAATACGTTAGTGGGTCCTTACAGTCTACCTAGTCGTTTAACTGGCCACACATGCATTTTCCTACAGGAGGTCTTACATGAAATTATGGGTGATGCTCCTCTAGATGGAGCCCCAGCTCATTTCACTCGAAACGTCAGGAATTACGTGGACGGGAGGCAGCAGTGGATAGGACGGGGTGGTCCAGTTCCCTGGCCACCGTGTTCTCCCGATTTAACCCCTGTGGATTTTTTCTTGTGGGGTCCTATGAAAGCCTGGTGTACGAGTCCCGTCACATCTGAAGAAGGTGTAATTGTCCACGTGTCTATTGCTGCTGGTCAGGTGATCGACACACCTGACGTCTTTTCTAGTGTACGCCGATCCATGCGTCGTCACTGCGAATCGTGTATCGGTGTTGATGGCCGCTCTTTCGAGCACCTTTTGTAAACTATTAATAAATTTCTCATGTCATTTGTCTTAACATGCCTTTTCAGTTTCCTGTGATTCATACTGCCATACAAGCTAGCGTTGTAATATGTCATTACTGCACACACATTCCTATACGAAATTGCTTATTTACGCCCGCTTTACCTGCCTTTACATTTTTGACATGTTGTTTAGGATCACCCTGCATATTATTTCTCGAGTCAACATCCCTTTTTTTCAACACACACTGACCGTACTCTGGGATGAATGAGATATCGTTAGAAAGGTATTTTTTTAACCGGTTTCTGACGTTGCATACCGATTTTGCGCTAAAAATTACTATTTGTGAAAATTTTAACGTAAAGAGATCTTTAATAGGCAAAAGGGTATAATGGATGCCAAGCTTCATACCTATATTTTAGGAAGCTAACTGATTAGTCACAATTAAGAGGCTTCCTTTTCGTATTATCTTATTACAAATGCCATTTTGTTTTAAAGTACTTATTAGTTGGATAATTTGTAAACAGCATTCTCATAGACAAAACCGTGATCACCGCGGTAGCCCATTACCTCTGCCAGACGTGCAAGATGACTTTTCTAAACGAAATGATAAACATATTTGTCGTTTTCGCCTCGAATTGTGATTTACCTATCGCCACTATGGCGTCAGGTGCTTACTGTAATCGAATTTTGTTCAAAATTATATGCATGAAAATGTGCATACAATCGTGTATCATATATTCATATTCATTATTATTATTTCACGTCGTTCGGTTCATTTTTAAAGATGGTTTCTCGTCGTGGCCACAACTACCCTCATCCCAACGACTACAATAATTTCAAGTACTGTCATTATTTAAAACTATAAAAATGCGAACATTTCGCGCTGGTCTCCTGGTGGTAAATGTGGTATTAGATCAGTTCTCCGACCGCCGCGGAAAATTAAGGGCTTGTAGCGTCGAGAGGAAGGTAGCCTGGATCTGAGCGTAGCTCGCATTTACGATGCTCTGCGTGAGTGAGGCGAAAATCACTTTGGGCAGACAATCCGCACCATAGCCGAGGGCTGCACCGAACATAGACGGCACATAAAGTATAGAAATCTTGAAAAATCAGCGATAGCAGAACACCGTCTTATGGAAAGGCATAAGATCAACTTTGAAATACGAATATCCTCCCCCACGCATCTACAAAACAAGCGGTAGAAATAATGTTAACAGACGGAGGTGACATTGTCAGTGGTTTCTGGAAACGAGCAGTTGAGGCGGACCGCCTTCAAAGGAATGACACCAAGAATGATAATTTTTAAGAGACAGGTAACTCTGGGGGTGGATTTCGTTCTCCTGCTGCCCCTTAGTAGCGGCCCCGTTGTGGCGGAAGCCTGAGTGCCTCATTAACGATTTCACTCAATTGCGCATGCGAATCCTGCTCTCCAGGTGACGTCACGCCGCCAGTAGAAGTTCAAATACCGAGCAACTCCACAGACAGATGACCATTGTAAGGTGCCTCCTATGTGAGGAAGACATGGTTACCAGTTTTAATAAATTATTGTCTCTTATTGATGTATTCACGATAGTTAGGAAGTGCCGTAGTCCGTAGTCGGCCATGAGTCGGAGAGCATTTCCCACGCTGGCTGGCTGGCTAGGTGACGAAGCGACCATGTGTCGTGCGTAGTGGGGTGGGGCGGGGCGGGGCTCGGCGCTGGACCGTAGCAACAAGCGTCAGCCTGGGAAATATACATAACGGTAAGTACCGCCATCTTGGCGCCAAAGTCACCGATTTTGTTTATTTATATTTAATAAGTCAAGTCATTTATGACAACATGAATACTAGGAGGAGCCTCTGAATGTAAATACTATTTAACATAATTTTTGCCTTGTTAAAATTCGCACCCGTTCATTAACAAATGCATATCGTAGTAAGTACGAATTTGATTGGAAATCCACGTACTGTGACGAAACTAGTAAGAGATACGGATTGCGCGCCAAAGTCGGCAGTCGGCGTTAAAAAAGAGCTCTTCATGTCTTGTTCGATGGTAGCCATGCTCTCGGTTACGAGTAGTTTGTGACATGAGTGTTTCATTATTGATCTCTTAGGAATAAAAGTGATATTACGGCATTCTGAATGTTAATTTCGAGTAAATAGGTACCCCAAAGTTAATCGACATCAATTTCAGATAATTAGCTTCCACCGACAGAGACATCCAATGCGCCAATGAAGAATCTCCACGGGACGACATTTACGGGAGCTGCACCGTGCACAGGTATGAGGAAATCCGACGACACGACCCACCAAGGCGGATCAAGGAAGGTCCGACTTAACACTCGCAAATTCCGGGTGGAAATTCTGACCAGTTATACTGTACGTCACATGTACCACCCTCTACGGACTCGCGGATAATCTGAGTAATAACAGTATCAATTTCGAAGCGAGGGGATCTTGCACTATGTTGAACACCACTGTAAAGGAGGCCGACTTTGCTCACGGCAGACTGTCATCTCTACATCTACATCTACATTGATACTCCGCAAGCCACCCAACGGTGTGTGGCGGAGGGCACTTTACGTGCCACTGTCATTACCTCCCTTTCCTGTTCCAGTCGCGTATGGTTCGCGGGAAGAACGACTGTCTGAAAGCCTCCGTGCGCGCTCTAATCTCTCTAATTTTACATTCGTGATCTCCTCGGGAAGTATAAGTAGGGGGAAGCAATATATTCGATACCTCATCCAGAAACGCACCCTCTCGAAACCTGGCGAGCAAGCTACACCGCGATGCAGAGCGCCTCTCTTGCAGAGTCTGCCACTTGAGTTTATTAAACATCTCCGTAACGCTATCACGGTTACCAAATAACCCAGTGACGAAACGCGCCGCTCTTCTTTGGATCTTCTCTATCTCCTCCGTCAACCCGACCTGGTACGGATCCCACACTGATGAGCAATACTCAAGTATAGGTCGAACGAGTGTTTTGTAAGCCACCTCCTTTGTTGATGGACTACATTTTCTAAGCACTCTCCCAATGAATCTCAACCTGGTACCCGCCTTACCAACAATTAGTTTTATATGATCATTCCACTTCAAATCGTTCCGTACGCATACTCCCAGATATTTTACAGAAGTAACTGCTACCAGTGTTTGTTCCGCTATCATATAATCATACAATAAAGGATCCTTCTTTCTATGTATTCGCAATACATTACATTTGTCTATGTTAAGGGTCAGTTGCCACTCCCTGCACCAAGTGCCTATCCGCTGCAGATCTTCCTGTATTTCGCTACAATTTTCTAATGCAGCAACTTCTCTGTATACTACAGCATCATCCGCGAAAAGCCGCATGGAACTTCCGACACTATCTACTAAGTCATTTATATATATTGTGAAAAGCAATGGTCCCATAACACTCCCCTGTGGTACGCCAGAGGTTACTTTAACGTCTGTAGACGTCTCTCCATTGATAACAACATGCTGTGTTCTGTTTGCTAAAAACTCTTCAATCCAGCCACACAGCTGGTCTGATATTCCGTAGGCTCTTACTTTGTTTATCAGGCGACAGTGCGGAACTGTATCGAACGCCTTCCGGAAGTCAAGAAAAATAGCATCTACCTGGGAGCCTGTATCTAATATTTTCTGGGTCTCATGAACAAATAAGGCGAGTTGGGTCTCACACGATCGCTGTTTCCGGAATCCATGTTGATTCCTACATAGTAGATTCTGGGTTTCCAGAAATGACATGATACGCGAGCAAAAAAACATGTTCTAAAATTCTACAAGAGATCGACGTAAGAGATATAGGTCTATAGTTTTGCGCATCTGCTCGACGACCCTTCTTGAAGACTGGGACTATCTGTGCTCTTTTCCAATCATTTGGAACCCTCCGTTCCTCTAGAGACTTGCGGTACACGGCTGTTAGAAGGGGGGCAAGTTCTTTCGCGTACTCTGTGTAGAATCGAATTGGTATCCCGTCAGGTCCAGTGGACTTTCCTCTATTGAGTGATTCCAGTTGCTTTTCTATTCCTTGGACACTTATTTCGATGTCAGCCATTTTTTCGTTTGTGCGAGGATTTAGAGAAGGAACTGCAGTGCGGTCTTCCTCTGTGAAACAGCTTTGGAAAAAGGTGTTTAGTATTTCAGCTTTACGCGAGTCATCCTCTGTTTCAATGCCATCATCATCCCGTAGTGTCTGGATATGCTGTTTCGAGCCACTTACTGATTTAACGTAAGACCAGAACTTCCTAGGATTTTCTGTCAAGTCGGTACATAGAATTTTACTTTCGAATTCAATGAACGCTTCACGCATAGCCCTCCTTACGCTAACTTTGACATCGTTTAGCTTCTGTTTGTCTGAGAGGTTTTGGCTGCGTTTAAACTTGGAGTGGAGCTCTCTTTGCTTTCGCAGTAGTTTCCTAACTTTGTTGTTGTACCACGGTGGGTTTTTCCCGTCCCTCACAGTTTTACTCGGCACGTACCTGTCTAAAACGCATTTTACGATTGCCTTGAACTTTTTCCATAAACACTCAACATTGTCAGTGTCGGAACAGAAATTTTCGTTTTGATCTGTTAGGTAGTCTGAAATCTGCCTTCTATTACTCTTGCTAAACAGATAAACCTTCCTCCCTTTTTTTTATATTCCTATTAACTTCCATATTCAGGGATGCTGCAACGGCCTTATGATCACTGATTCCCTGCTCTGTACATACAGATTCGAAAAGTTCGGGTCTGTTTGTTATCAGTAGGTCCAATATGTTATCTCCACGAGTCGGTTCTCTGTTTAATTGCTCGAGGTAATTTCCGGATAGTGCACTCAGTATAATGTCACTCGATGCTCTGTCCCTACCACCCGTCCTAAACATCTGAGTGTCCCAGTCTATATCTGGTAAATTGAAATCTCCACCTAAGACTATAACATGCTGAGAAAATTTATGTGAAATGTATTCCAAATTTTCTCTCAGTTGTTCTGCCACTAATGCTGCTGAGTCGGGAGGTCGGTAAAAGGAGCCAATTATTAACCTAGTTCGGTTGTTTAGTGTAACCTCCACCCATAATAATTCACAGGAACTATCCACTTCTACTTCACTACAGGATAAACTACTACTAACAGCGATGAACACTCCACCACCGGTTGCATGCAATCTATCCTTTCTAAACACCGTCTGTACCTTTGTAAAAATTTCGGCAGAATTTATCTCTGGCTTAAGCCAGCTTTCTGTACCTATAACGATTTCAGCTTCGGTGCTTTCTATCAGCGCTTGAAGTTCCGGTACTTTACCAACGCAGCTTCGACAGTTGTCAATTAGAATACCGATTGCTGCTTGTTCCCCGCATGTCCTGACTTTGCCCCGCACCCGTTGAGGCTGTTGCCCTTTCTGTACTTGCCCAAGGCCATCTAACCTAAAAAACCGCCCAGCCCACGCCACACAACCCCTGCTACCCGTGTAGCCGCTTGTTGCGTGTAGTGGACTCCTGACCTATCCAGCGGAACCCGAAACCCCACCACCCTATGGCGCAAGTCGAGGAATCTGCAGCCCACACGGTCGCAGAACCGTCTCAGCCTCTGATTCAGACCCTCCACTCGGCTCTGTACCAAAGGTCCGCAGTCAGTCCTGTCGACGATGCTGCAGATGGTGAGCTCTGCTTTCATCCCGCTAGCGAGACTGGCAGTCTTCACCAAATCAGATAGCCGCCGGAAGCCAGAGAGGATTTCCTCCGATCCATAGCGACACACATCATTGGTGCCGACATGAGCGACCACCTGCAGATGGGTGCACCCTGTACCCTTCATGGCATCCGGAAGGACCCTTTCCACATCTGGAATGACTCCCCCCGGTATGCACAAGGAGTGCACATTGGTTTTCTTCCCCTCTCTTGCTGCCATTTCCCTAAGGGGCCCCATTACGCGCCTGACGTTGGAGCTCCCAACTACCAGTAAGCCCACCCTCTGCGACTGCCCGGATCTTGCAGACTGAGGGGCAACCTCTGGAACAGGACAAGCAGCCATGTCAGGCCGAAGATCAGTATCAGCCTGAGACAGAGCCTGAAACCGGTTCGTCAGACAAACTGGAGAGGCTTTCCGTTCAGCCCTCCGGAATGTCTTTCGCCCCCTGCCACACCCTGAAACGACCTCCCACTCTACCACAGGTGAGGGATCAGCCTCAATGCGGGCAGTATCCCGGGCAACCACAGTCGTAGTCCGATCAGGGGATGCGTGGGACGAGCTGGCCGTCCCCGACAAACCCCCATCCCGACCCCCACAGTGATGCCCATTGGCAACAGCCTCAAGCTGTGTGACCGAAGCCAACACTGCCTGAAGCTGGGAGCGAAGGGATGCCAACTCAGCCTGCATCCGAACACAGCAGTTGCAGTCCCTATCCATGCTAAAAACTGTTTTGCTAAGAACGTCTGAACTAATCTACAGAGAGCGCAAACAAATCGACAAAATTTAAACGGTTATTAAAATACAAGATTGCCTAGTAAATGCAGTAATGCTGCTACTTGCGCACTGCTGACACTGCTCGGCGGCGGAAGGAGACTAAGCGAAATTACACTATTCAGGTACTAAAACACGATGCTACACTCTCAAATACTATAATACGCCCGAAATTTATGAATTAAACAATGCAAGAACCAAAAACACGCAAAGAAATTAAGAATTAAACTATGTAACAAATGAGTGAGCTAGGAGTATACGACTTGCTGCTGCAGCTGCTTATCCAACGGCGGCAGGGAGCACACTGACTGCGACCAACCGACACTGGCCGTTCAAAACAAAACAGTAGACAAACGACTACGCGAATTTACACTATTCAGGTACTAAAACGCGATGCTACAACTCTCAAATACTATAATACGCCCGAAATTTATGAATTACACAATGCAAGTACCATCTCCTGATGAAAAAGGCTGATTATTCTCGAAAGCTCGAGTTGTGGTTCAGATTTTACAAGGTCTGAACTTCTAGAAGATTTTATTCAGTGATGCCGCCGCGAAAAAATTTTCATGTCACATTTAAGAGGATGTTATGTAAGGCCTCTAAATCAGCCCGCATCTCGTGGTCGTGCGGTAGCGTTCTCGCTTCCCACGCCCGGGTTCCCGGGTTCGATTCCCGGCGGGGTCAGGGATTTTCTCTGCCTCGTGATGGCTGGGTGTTGTGTGATGTCCTTAGGTTAGTTAGGTTTAAGTAGTTCTAAGTTGTTGGGGACTGATGACCATAGATGTTAAGTCCCATAGTGCTCAGAGCCATTTGAGCCTCTAAATCACGTTGCAAGTATAAGTTTACAGTACATCATGTGAAGGAGAGCTGCGGAGGACGTCACCTCGGGCTGTTATATTTCAGCAGCATCACAATATCCCACACATGTCACGTATTTACGTATGTTAACTTGACGGCCATTTTCCTCTACTTGTAGTAATGATCATGAGGTGCTCTCCAAACTTCCACAGGTAAAAAATTCTCCGTAGGATGTATGAATATATTTTGACAGATTCCCATTATTGTTTAGAGTTGGTAGTTGAAGATTTTGAGTAACAGTAGTGAAAGCAGTTACTGCTTTGCACGAATTTACTTTCATTGTGATCATTCAATATCGTCTTCCACTGCAAAAGCTTTTCGACAGTGTGCCGTGTCGAATCAGACAGAACAAATGTATCATATATCTTAGTTGGTAACTTGTGACTGGGGCATTCTCCCGCCGCACAATGGTTCAACACGTTTCGCAACATGGACAGAAAAAAAAAGTGAGCGTTCCGTCTTTAGGACGCGCCCGTGTAGATTACACTGGGGCATACTTGACCAACGCTGCGTTGTCATTTCAGTCTCAAGTCGATACAATACGTGTCGTGATAGAACACGGTAAACAGTGAGTCGGACAGTGAGACATTTTCAACGTGTAGTTTGCGTGGCGTAGTTAATACATGAGAGCGATACTGCCTAATTGTCAGGACAAAATAAGATTGTAGCACTCCAGAAGTATGTTTGACATTTTTAAGCGGCGTGGACTTAAAATAAAACTTCTACCAATATTATCCGAAGTCGCTGGCTACAGAATCTCATCTGCATGGCTGCATTTTTGTATTTTGCTTTCGTGCTACCTTAAGAGAGTTCAAAGTACTTGCGTACACATATTTGTATGTTTTTAGTGGACGGTCATTTATCTGTCGTGCGAAAGTGCCACACCGTAAAAATAGGACCCTCATTACTGCAGTTATCTCAGAAACTATTATCTGCACATAAAATTTCTTTAGAGCCCTCTGTAGAATTCTTTGGGGGGGGGGGGCTATTTGGAATTATGATCATAATGTTTTTCGAGAATTGGTAAATAATATTTTTACAAGACTAAAATTTCCTCGAGTAGTATTTCTTTTCGCGAAATACTGCAGAACTATTAAAATTCTGTACAGAGAGCTCTAGAACTAACATCTATCTATTAAGGATTCTGAATAAAAAAATCTCGAAAGTCGAGTGCCAACTTCACGGGACTCGCAATACTCTGCAGCAGTACCCGATGCCGTAGGACCACGTAGTTTCGATTCATGGATACGCCATAATCGAAGCTTTCCGTTGCCGATTGGTCGGCTATCTGAAGATGCGCAGGAAACTCGAAATAAAGATACCCGGCTTTACAGAGAAGATTTTACACGCAAATACTCCCGTGAGAAAAAGATGCATGTCGTATTCCATCAGCTTCTGTCCTGTCATTTTCGGATCCATTCTTCTGGAGAGTCCAGAAAATCCCAACTGAAGAAGTGAAACAGATACCGCCTGAGGTAAAAGATCGGCATTTCGAACCATCTCGCAGTGGACAACCTGATAGAGATCCTTCTGGCAGCGATAAAGACTCAAGCAGCGAATGTGGCTATGATTTGGATATATAAAATGCAAAATATCGAATAAAACATTTCAGTACGGCAAATTTCGACTTCTAATTCGATATTGGTGCCCTCGCAATACGATATACCCGTCGATTTACTCGAATTCGCTAAATTTACGATTTTTGAGGCACCAAATTCGATCCGCCATGTTGAATTTTGTATTTACGACGTGGGATTCCTAATCAGCCATCCAAAGAATCTAAAAAGAACATAGGTTTTTTTTTTTTTGAATTTTATAGCCATTTTTGGATTATTTTCAATTTTTGAAGCGAATTGGCCCACTTTGCGCCGGATTTCGTTACCTCATATGAGTATTTTTTACCGGCATTTGTCAGGCGTTAAATTTTCTAATATCAGCACTAAGACTGTTCTCATTGTTAGTCGCTATAACCGCTTAGGGTGTTTCAGTAACATTCATCAAGTGCTTTAAGTCGCTGTTGTATGACATTCAATCCAACGTTAAATGCACCAGGAGTACTCAAGCGATCACATATGTAGAAAGGCGCTAAGTCTTATATGGCCTCGGTTGTTATTCTGGTGCGTGCGTATACGGAGACGCTGATCATTATGCGAGTAATGTGCACGTTGTTCTGGGAACAGTTATTGAACAGTGGCGCGGCATTTTGATGTGTTTTATGGTGTAATTAGCTGACAAATGCGTCGTTCCCCGGGTTTTCATTTTGCCAACTTTCTATTAGAAACGGAGAAAATTTTGTAATTTAATACTGAGGAAATTTCATTTCCGTGTATTCGTGAAAACACTTTCGAAATTATGAAACAGTTCCTGTATGCTGGGCGCTGCTGATTCGCATGTATACAAGCGATTTTGTATACGTCTCTATGGCAACACCTCTTCGTAGGTCCGTAGACGACTACTGTTTCCGCCTAAAGCCATTTGCCCTTCGCAGTAGAAAGCTGTCTAAAGCGCTGCTAGGCGTCCCGGATTTCCGTTAGTTGACTCAACTGTAAGAGTGTTTTGGTAGTAAAGAATAAGTGTATTAAAACTTCATGCATGATGCGGCGTTTAAAAATGCGTATAAATTTTTATGACTTCATACGTCTTGAAATACCTGTCGTTCAAGTATATATTTATGTAGGTACATTCAACTGAACATGTGGATACTGTCTGCAGAATGTGATGCTAATAGACTTAATAGTAAAAAACTAATATATTTAAACGTCATGCACAATGCGGCAGTTTTTCATGCATCTCAGTGTTTATTACGTCTATCTCCTGAACTATGGTTGGTAGGTGGTTATTACTGCAACAGATTGTTTGCTGACAGTAAAGGATTGGTGTACTAAGTTTGTTTGAAATTGGTCCAGTGCGTTTAGGAGATGTGGAACATAGACACATACATACATTTTATAATATGTATTGATTACTGTGAAAACAAACCTTACTTATCACATGCTGTTTGGTAAAACAAGCCACACCATACAGTGCGGCGACCAATACCCGTGTACTGCCGTTCACACGTAAGTCAGCTGGTGTAGCCGATGCGTAATTCAACATTCTTTAACTGATGATACTAAGTTTATGTGGTGTGTTTTATGAAAACAACACATTTTAAATACTTAAAACATTTTGGAATTCTATCTGTACGGTTATTACACGTCCAGGTTAATTGCAGATAAAGCATGACTTGCTGTAAGAACATTCCATTGAGTTTCGGCTGGTTTGCTGTAGATAGTTTCAGCAGTTTGATGGCGCGTAATAGATCCAAAAAAAGCTGCTTCTTTGAAGTGTACCGAGTCCGTTTATCCGTTTGGCGCGACACTTTGCTCCGGCTTCTTTGTTGAAAGTGGAATACGCAACAAGTTATTAGCAGACTGACTAGGAACTACGACAACTGATATGGATGGTTTGTGGGCAACAGGCGCCATGAACTTTATTTCAGGGGTCACGACCCACCCACACAATGCGTACTGCTGTGCGTTCGCCACGGCCATGGAGACCTCGCAGAGTTACTGTACTATCCTCGAACGAGGCTCTGATACCGCCTTAAAGAACGTACAGTTAAACGTTATACAACGAGAGCTTCAGGCGCATCGGCCAGATACCAACTTTTATTATTTAGGGCATCTGTTCTCGAAAACAATATTGAACGATATCGCTCTTCAACTGTTCAGAATGTACTAATATGCAGAAAGAAATTCGTATCCATTTCAAGCACATTATTGTTTTCTTTTCTGTTGGCGTTCTGTTGCAGTTAGATACTAAGTGACATGTTCCATATATCATTTGCACGATGTCTGCCGAAAATGATGTGAAACGAGTCTGTTAACACGCTTCGTGTACGTGATTGGTATTGTGCATATAATTTGTGTATGACCGGTTGCTTGCCATTTGTACTTATTAGCACGATGGGTTAAATTTTATGAAATCGAACGTATTAGCCTTAGTCGCTACTCATGTTATAAGTGAAATAAAAATTTAGCAGCAAACTAAAAGTGTGTTTTTACTATACTAGTAGACATGCGGCCAGTATTTCGTTAAATATTCGTATATAAATTAAGATGAACTGTCTAAAAGAAATGATTAAAGATTAGAAAAAAAATTATCTTTGCTTCCTCTATAAGTATGTAGTAAAGATACAGTTATAATGCTTAATACTTTTAAGAGAAGCCAACAAGCTGACTGTGAATGAACACCATACGTCTTTCTCAGTGCCTGGTTTTGTGCAAGTATTACTTTCTTCCTAAATCACAAACCACCCCAAACATTACAGAATAAGACATTAATGAGTGGAAACATACAAAATATGCTGATGTGTTAATTTTTTCCCAAATGAATCACTATGCGAAGACTAAAAGTTGGTGAATTTCGATGTTTCAGATGCTCAAAAATATGCCTCTTCCGGTTCAAATTTATAACAGAATTTATATCCAAAGATTTCTAATAGTCTGCTCTGTTCACTGACTCCTGTTCATGAGCTAAATTTGTTGGTGTTATTCTGTATATTGAATTAAACTCAATATACTGTGTTTTTATGGAATTAAGGATAGCCCAGTTGCGGATAACCATTTATCAATTGTCTGAAAAACATCACTAAAAATTTCTTCTGTCGCTGTTTCCTTAATCGGATTACTCGTCACATTTGCGTCACAAAAAAGTACCAACTTTGCTTGATGTATGTTACGTGGAAGACACACAAAAGGTACAGGTGTGGAACCAAAATTCAACCCTGCAGGACTATGTTAGTGATTGCTTCTGAGTTGCTAAAATTTTCACCCCTCCATTTCAGCACCACTGATTTCGTTCTTATGTAAGCAAACCAGCTGTTTGCAACACGATGAATTCCATAAGTTTTAATTTTTGTGGAGGGTGGTGTTATGAATTACATAACCAAATGGGTTATTATACTAACCACCGTTTTTAATGCTTTTTTACATTTGGTGAGTAAAAGTATAAACAATGTTTTCACTAGAAAATCAATCTGGAATTCAGGCAGTGATGTAATATGGAATCTGTTTCTACTTAAGTGTGTAAATATTTTTGAAGGCACTAATTTCTCTAATATTTTAGAAAAATATGTCAGTAAGCGAACTGGACAATAATTATTTCGAAATTTCCTGTCGACAACTTACAGAGAGAATATCAATGTGTCATCCTTCTATTTATAAACCGAAAATTAATGAGCTGCTTCACAATAGGATTTACTATGACGTTAATCTAGTTTTTCACATTAATGTCTTATACAGTAGTAGCTGTAAAATACAATGGTCTGTCTCGAGGCTACGTTTCAACTGTTCGAATCATTCGTGTGCTTTCTGTGCGTAATTGTCTTCCCTTAAATTTCCTGTGTCGCTCACGTGGGCAGACGCTTCATCATCCGGCGGATTTCCGCCATGAAGAATGGCCAACGATTAAGTGAGTAAAGATATGAACGACTGACCTAATCATTTGTTCCGGACAATCAAGCGACAGCGTGTATTATTGTCACATGTTAAGTAGTGGAGTCGAATCTCATCTCATCTCTCGAAAACAGGTATAAGATGTGGGCTGATCTCAACATTTGCAAGACAAGGTGGGAAAGAAAAAGATGCCTGAGACTGGAATTTCATAAAAAGCTGCATGCTTCCCTCTTCCCTCCCTCCCCTCTTTCTCACCCTAAACCAGAAGTACGAAGCCGTCTGAAAAGTAGTGCCTCCGAATTTTGTATGTGTAAAGTATTAAACATTTTTAAATAAACGCTATGAACATTTTACATCTTTATTATTCACGTCTTCATATTTATTTCTCAACATAGTCACGTTGGCGATAACTACGTTTCTCCAAACGAGAGACCATATTGTTGGTGCCATCACCGTAGAATGTTTGATTTTGTTGATGGAGCCACAACCTCACCTCTGCTTGCATAGCTTCATCACTGTCAAAGTGAAGTCCTTGAAGTGGTTCTTTAAGTTTTGGAAACAGATGAAAATCGGATGGGGAAAGTCGGGACTGAATGGAGAATGATCTGTGACAGTGAACAGAAGACGTCGGATTGATGCAGAGGCCGCAGCGTTCGTGTGGTGTGTGGCATTGTCATGGTGAGGTGGAGGGTACTCCATGTGCGAACGAAGTGTTCCATTGCAGCACTCGATTACAGCATGATGTTTCTCGCGAACCGACATAGTTACGTTACACACCGCCATGTTACACGCTACAATTCATAGCCCTATAGCGGCAGAGGGCTGCAAATATGTAGGTATAAAGAACAAGGATGTACAGTGTTATTAACCTTTGTTTTAGTTCAAAAGCCTTAAAAGTTTTCATATTAAAAATTAGGAGGCATTACTTTTCATCACGCTGTCGTATTTACACTATATCGTATCCAAGACAGTGTTACTGTCACTTGCCGTGTAGTATCGTGTACCTACTTGTATTCAGTTTCTGCCGCATAAAGTTCCTGAGTGCTAAAATATTAAGCCTAAAATTTCGTTTGTTGGTACTAAGCATTCATTTCCTATACAGCTTTTCAGCTTATCGCTTTTGCAGCCAAGTAAGAAACTTCAAGATGTGTATTTCACCAAGATAGGCCTATAGGGCCTATGACAAAATAGCTTGAACTGAGAACCTTCATTTCTCCGCTAATTTTTGTTTTTCCGTTCAATGCTGTCTTCCTGGAACATATATTATATGATCAAAAGCTTCCCGACACCTGGCTGAAACTGACTTACAAATTCGTGGCGCCCTCCATCGGTAATGCTGGAGTTCAGTATGGTGTTGGCCCACCTTTACCCTTGATGACAGCTTCCACTCTCGCAGGCATTCGTTCAATCATATGCTGGAATGTTTCTTGGGGAATGGCAGCCAATTCTTCACGGAGTGCTGCACTGAGGAGAGGTATCTACGTCGGTCTGTGAGGCCTAGCCTTCCAAAACATCCCAAAAGTGTGATGTAGGATTCAGGTCAGGACTCTGTACTGGCCAGTCCATTAGAGGGATGTTACTGTCGTGTAAACACTCCACCACAGGCGGTGCATTATGAACAGGTGCTCGATGGTGTTAATCGCCATCCCCGAATTGTTCTTCAACAGCAAGAAGGTGCTTAAAACGTCAAAGTAGGCTCGCACTGTGACAGTCCCACGCAAAACAACAAGCGGTGAAAGCCCCCTCCATGAAAAATACGACTACACCATAACACCACCTGCGCCTAATTTTACTGGTTGCACTGCACACGTTGGAAGATGACGTTCACCGGCCATTCGCCACACTCACAGCCTACCATCGGATCACCACGTTGTGTACCGTGATTTGTCACTCCACTCAACGTTTTTCCACTGTTCAGTCGTTCAGTGTGTGCGCTCCTTACACCAAGCGACGCGTCGTTTGGCATTTACCGGCGTGATGTGTGGCTTATGAGAAGCCGCTCGACCATGAAATCCAAGTTCTCTCATCTCCCGCCTAACTGTCATAGAACTTGCAGTGGATCCTGATGCAGTTTGGAATTCCTGTGTGGTAGTCTGGATATTTGTCTGCCTTCACATTACGACCCTTTTCAACTGTCGGCGGTCTCTGTCAGTCAACAGACGAGGTCGTCGTGTACGCTTTTGTGCTGTGCGTGTCCCTTCACGTTCCCTATTCACTGTCACATCGGAAACAGTGGACCTAGGGATGTTTAGAAGTGTGGAAATCTCGCGTACAGTCGTATGACACAAGTGACACCCAATCGCCTGACCACGTTCGAATTCCGTGAGTTCCACGGAGTGCCCTATTTAGTTCTCTCACTATGTCTAATGATTACTGAGGTCGCTGATATGGAGAACCTGGCCGTAGGTGGCAGCACAATGCACCTAATATGAAAAACGTTTGTTTTCGGGGTGTCCGGATACTTTTGTCACGTAGTGTATTTGTTTGCTTTTAGAAATATCTCATTCTGAGAATAATAATTGAGTCTTTTTCAATATTCATTCACATGGGAAATGTTTCTCGAAATGTAGCAGTTAGGATACGCGAGTCGGATTTTATAGATTATCCCACGTTTAAATTTATAAATGTTGTTAAAACCGCTTTGGACTTACTGCTTACATGAGGTTTATTGATTTAAGGTAGACTTATCAACAGACCAGAGCAACATTGCTCAGGTAACCGCCAACTAATGGACGTCATGTGAAAAATATAACGGTGTACAATTGAATTGTTTATTTAAAGAGTCGCGGCGGCTTAGCCTCAAAAAATATTAGCTATCAAATTTGTGGGATACTTGGCAGTGATTACTGGGAATCCTAAAGGTGCTCGTCTACCGTTGAGCATCTGTGACCGTATTTCCGTATTTTTTCTAGTAACAGCTGTTTGGATGAGCTTATCACTTGTCTCGGTACCACAGTTTCCATTACGTCTCGTCGCTCTCGAAGAAACGACAAAGCGTCAGGCCTTCACCATTGCAACTCAGTGTTCTGTGTCGTGAGATATAATTAATTTAATCGATATCTGAAGTCAGAGAAAATCGCCGTCAAGCATTATGAGACGAATAATTACTTGTTGTTTGGAATCGACTGCCGTTCAATGTTTTGACACTGATTTGATCAAGAGAATGATTATCGGTGATCATTTCAGAAATTCGTGATCGATTTCCGTCCACCAGTTTGTTTTCTGCATTTTAGATTTAACCCAAATTGCCTTGATACGGAGCAAGCTTTCGCTACTTTTTTTTTATCTGTCATGAGCTGCTTGCATATGATGAATGACAGTGTACGCAAAGCGACATTCTTAACATATGAATCAGCAGTTCAACGGACAACGTAGGGAAGGAGGTTCTTAGTATCTGTGGTTTCCAGCGCATTTCCAGACGTTATACCGGGAGTGAATGCGACAGACATTCCACTGTAAACCGCAGTGTCCCTGCGAAGCACGTGTTCCACATCCGCTTGTAATTCTTGCTAACGAAGTAACGCTTCACTTAAGAGGTAAATTGACAATTTATCGTGAAAGGAAAGAACAGCTTAAAGTGGCTTAAATTCATCCACATGTATGACAACATCGCTACTTGGTACTCCTTTCTTTTCAACTTATTGTAGGCTGGTTATAACTGATTTTCTGACGTACTTGCAAACTTGCTCTATATTCTTCTAATAGTTTATCTATATTAGGACCACACACTTGGTGACTTTTTATATTTATGGCAGTTGAAGACAACGACTGGGAGGACTGCAAAAGACACAGTAGAATAAAAATGACCGGAATGATTTTGATAAAATCACTATAGTTTTCGAAGCTAAGTTATTTCTGAAATGGAGAGTTTACAGTCAGTTTATTTAGTCAATTTTGACTTAAGCCAGTGAAATACGGACTTAGAATACAAAAACCAATAGAAATATTGGGATTTTTCAGTGATCAATCGATAGGTAGGTGTTGGAATTATTGAGAGGGCCAGGGAAAGTAAGAAATGGACGAGAGAAAAGACTGGAGAGAGAGACGTGAGTATGAGTGTAATGAAAGTCAAATGGAGGTGAGCGGAATCTTTAGGGAGGTGACTGGATGGCAGATGGAAAATGAAAGTTCTTTGCTGGATTATAGGAGACAAGAAAAGAGAGATACCGAGCAAATGAAATGACACTGGGATACTTGCAAGAGGAACTGGTTAACGCATAAAGACTCTAATGAATGGAAAAATCTAGAGGACGCCTTTATAATTATAAGTAGCCGCCGCTGTTGTTGATGTTTTGAAGAAGGTGATAAACAGACGAGTAGCACTGACAGAATAGGCGTGCATGACTTTTTCTAGAGAAACGAGGGCGTTCTGGATCGAGCCATTCGACTAAATTGTGAATGGATAAAAAGTTTCAGCACAGCCGCTGCCATATTTCTGTGGAAAAGCGATACGGGCGAGACATTGGTGCGTGAACATGACTACATTTGCACTTCACTGGCTGCCTGCAGATTTTTCTCATTCCAGGCAGCCTTGGCTGCGTTCTGTGCACAGCTGTCCGCTTTTGTCTCAGTGCTTCAGATGAGTAATAAATCGGATGTAACGTAAACTGAGTACACTGACGAACGAGAGAACCAGATATGGCGTAGGATAATATGGAGAGGGAAACTGAATCACAGGTGAGAGCAGGGGTTCGATATTAAACAAATTCAATCCAGGCAGCGCTCGGTAACGCTATATTGCAGATTACCATGCGGACAGGTGCGTCCATTAGCTTATGCGATCAGCGATAGGTTCGCTACCTAATCATGTGACGTAAATTGACATTGATTGGCGACACCTGCAGTTTATAACCAGGACGCTCTCTCTTTCACAAGTCTTAGGGCCTAGCTTCACCATGGCGAGTTTTCGTGGAATTAACTTTCTTAGCTTCATTGCGTTTATCTGGCTTAAACACAGGTATTGCCGTGCGCTTGTTTTGTTGCGTTGTTTTAATGAAAGCGAAGTGCGTTAGAAAAGGCCGACGTTCGCAAGACCTTCTTCTTTGTTTTATAGTGCGTATCTGCTTTGGATGTTGGTGTTCATCGGAGCTACATCACTAGTGCTTGTTCGAAAAAGTTATGCGTTTTTGGTGAAGACCATGTCGTTCAGTTTTCGACACAGCGTTTTCTTCTTCTTCTTCCTCCTCCTCCTCCTCCTCCTTGTCCTCTTTCACCAGGTATCTTCCGTTAAAGAATTTTCTGCAGCCGTTTATACTTGTTTCAGTTCTTCATTACATGGTCGAGATATCGCATTTCACTGTGTTTGAGATTTATTTTCCTTTCTTCATTTTGTCGACGGTATTGCTGGTAAATTTATCTGTCCACCCGGCACTCTTAGCATTTCCTGTACAGCCACAACTGAAATGCCTCAGATCGTTTGCTCGCCGTCTCGATTCCAGTCCAGGCCTCACCTCCATAGAAAATGATGAGTAATATAGAAATAAAAGTGTTAATTTTGTTTCGATTGAGAGGTGATGGCTCTTGAACACACTAGTCACTTTAGAAAACACGGCATTAAGAAATGCGGAATTTTAATTTCTTGCGAGTTATCCCATTGGTTGTTAATGCGTGTATTTGTTTACTTGGTTAATAAGTTTACCGTTAATGTTTTTATGGCAGTTTAGCATGTCTTACTTGCTGACGACCGAAAATTTTGTTTTATCTGTGCTCGTTCCTAGGCCATGACGTGCACTGATTCTGGATGCAAGATGCTGAAGATTATTTAAGCTGTCAAAAAATTTTACAGCATCAGCGGCGTAGCAGGTATTGTTCAGCTTCCCTCCATTGAAGATGATTCCTTCAGCGACATTCTCAAGGGCTTCTTTGAAGACATATCCCAAATAAAAATTAAATATCAGTAGCGAAAAAATACAGCCCCGTCTCATTCTGCGGTTTATCTCTAATATGTCAGATTTATCATTTTCTACTATCACAGCAGCATATTGATCCAAATATGCAGGGTATTCCAGGAAGAATGATCAATCTTCAGGGGTATGACAGGAACAACCATTCGAAGCAAACAAGTCTAGTGAACACGAGCTCTAAAATACACAGCTTTAGAGCTATGAGCACTACTTCGTCTTCGATACAGTGAAACAAATATCTTCTACTCCTGGTTATTTGCTGTCTACATTTTGGAATGAGGTAGTATGGATCAAAACAATAAACTTTTTCTAGTAAACATGGTCTCGAAATTGCATGCCTTAAGAGCTATCATCACTTTTTCAGTAGAAGAGATTTGTTTCACAGTATTGAAGATGAAGACGTGCTCATAACTCTTAAGGTAGGTATTTCTGGACCGATGTTTGCTTCGAATGATTGTTCTGTCACATCCGTAAATACTGGCTGGCACTTCCTCCTGGGCCACACTGTAGATTAATAATGATCCAGAGGTCTTTGTTGCCTATCATAGGTTCTGATTAGTTAAAAACCTGCCATTAGCAGTTTAGATATCAATAATTGTTCTGTTTAAAAATTGTCGTTGTTGTTTTTGTTTTTTGTTGGGAAACCCATATTGTTGTGACTGTTTGTAGTATCCAGGATGAATGTTTCACTCAGCAGCGGAGCTTGCACTGCAAAAGTTCAAAAATGGTTCAAATGGCTCTGAGCACTATGCGACTTAACTTCTGAGGTCATCAGTCGCCTAGAACTTAGAACTAATTAAACCTAACTAACCTAAGGACATCACACACATCCATACCCGAGGCAGGATTCGAACCTGCGACCGTAGCAGTCGCGCCCTCAACTTGGTATCGCTGCAGTCAATTCTAAGGTGTTATCCTATCTTCTACATCTAATCTAAATTACGTACGTCATAATCGGTGCGTGTTCAGGTCCGGAGTTTATGTACCCCCCTCCCTCCTAGTCCAGGGCAAGGCGGATTCCAGCCGTGAAGCGGCTGGCCAAGTCCCTACCCGGCGGTACAGGAAGGGTGCACGAAGTCTAAGTCGGTGAAAAGTTTTTGCCTTAAATGATTGTCCCTTAAAAAGTTCTTAAGGACTTTTTCCGATATTTCGTCTGTGAGTTTGTTTAAGGTGTTAAAAGTGTTGTCGTGCCTTAGTAAGTGGTACGTGTCATTGTTTGGTAGCTGTTGTCTTAGGTCATGGGCTACGTCACCGAAGAGGTGGCACTCATACACCACATGTTCTGGGGTGCCTTGCACAGCACCACAGTCACACGCGAGTGCAGCCTGCTTCCCAAACCGATATAGATATGTTGGGTATGGTCCATGTCCAGTAAGAAAGTGCAGCATTCCTCTCGTAGGCGTGAAAAATGTAAGTTTTATCCGTTACTCTATGTCCGGTAGCAGCTCATAGGTTCTGCGTCCCGTATCCTCGTTGCTCCACTGTTCCTGCCACAGTTCGATCCCTCTCTCAGCATAAACCCCAAGTATCTCCCTAATTTTGTCCCTGTTCTCCTTCTTCGCCGAGTACCAGGCGGCCTGCTCACGAATTTTTATGTCCAGTCGACAGATCCCCATTAGCACTAAAAGCGCTCCCCCAGGTGTTGTCCTGTAGGCCCCTGCTGAACGTAGAAGCATGTTCCGCTGCACTCTTCTTACGGCCATGGCAGGCATGACCCTCGTGAGTCTGTGTGCCCAGACCCCTGACCCGTATCCTACTATTGAGGTCAAGATACTATTATGGTATAATTTGATTAGGTTGGGTGGAAGGTGAAATCGTTTGTGACCAATTCCAATGAGATTGTTTAGTAAAACCAAAGATTTTTGGGATACGGTATCAATGTGTGATGCAAAGTTCCACCTCTCATCGATGATTACACCTAGATATCGGGCCTCGCGGCGCCGAAGAACTGGCGTGCGCTTTTATCAGCGCCCGTACAAATTCCCAACCTTTGCTCAGTCCAATCTCGTCACTTTCATGAATGGACAACACAGACATCCAGTCATCTCGTGGCAGGTAGCAACGCTTGAGGTGATGTAAAAAGCGGCGCCATGGGACAGTGAATGACTGGAAACGGGTGATTTGGAGTGATAAATCACGCTATATATATGATCTGGCAATCCGACGGAAGGGTTTGGGTTTGGCGAATGCCTGGAGAACCTTACCTGCCATAAGTGTAGTCTCAAGAGTGAAGTGCGACTGAGATGGTGTTACGGGTTTTTCGTGGTTGGGTTGTGGTGCCCTTACCGCATGTAAGAAAACGCAAAACGCGGAAGGATGTGAACACATTTTACAACATCGTGTACTGCGTACAGTAGAGGAACAGTTTGGAGACAATGAGTGCGTGTATCAACATGACAGTGCACCCGGTCACATAGGAACGTCTATGAGGCAATGGATTGTGTATAGTAACATTCTCAAATGGACTGGCCTCTCCAGAGCCGCGACCTGAACCCACTGGAACACATGATTTAATTGAAGGAGGTTGGAGGAGAAAGGAATTGAAAGGGAAGGGGTTAGTGATGTCACCTGCATCAGGACTTTGTGCGGCATCAGCGACGACAAGTGGAAATGTGTGCCTGACCGGGATTCGGACCCAGGATCTTCTGGTTACTAAGCAGTTGCGTTAACCACTGCATCATCCGGGACACAGTGTTTATCGCGCGGACTGTCTCCGTACGCCTCACGGCCGACCATACTACCAGTGAGCGCCTCCTATCTGCAGTCCCTGTCCATTATACTCCATGCTCACTACTCAGATTCCCGGAGGAGGTCGGGCGTACTTGTACCTCGGCACTGAAGGAGGTGGATCCATCGCCCATCTTGACAGATGAGTTACACGAATGCGTGGTGTCTTTTCTTTCGTTTCTAGGCGCTTCACTCCAGAACCGCGCTGCTGCTACGGTCACAGGTTCGGATCCTGCCTCGGGTATGGATGTATGTGATGTCCTTAGTTAGGTTTAAGTAGTTCTAAGTTCTAGGGGACTGACGCCCTCAGATGTTAAGTCCCTTAGTGCTTAGAGCCATTTGAATCATTTTTTTTTTTTGACTGTGTAGTGCGCGTTGGTGGCATCGTTTATCATAGGGTCGTACTTCTTTTTTAAAGGAGGTGAGTGCTGTGGGTCCTGTTACCTACTCCCTCAGTGGTAAACGCTGTGGGAGTCTGTTGCGCAACCCTCCACGGGCGCCGCTGTATGGATGGTATCATTTTTATGCACGATGATGCTCCTCTGCACATTGCACAGTCAGTTAAGCGAATGCTGCAGAGGCATTTCGGAAATGCTAGAATTATCAACCGTCATTTCCCTACCGCCTGGCCGTCCATATCACTTGCACTTAATCGTGTGGCTTCTGGCTGCGAGGTTGTCTAAAAGACGTTGTGTTTAGTGCTCGAATTACGCACGTAGCTGAATTGGGAACGAGACCCCTGAGACACTCCGATCTGTTGTGGAACATGCTGCTGTGGCAGAAAACGGTGGACAGCATACTTAACATGTCTTGCGCCAGTCCGAAGACGATGAGAAACCGATAAAATTTCGGTTTTATGCGTTTTTTGGCTCGAGACAATATACAATCCAATGTAGTTCCAATTTTTATGCGCATTTTGGCCCCACGATAATTAAAAACTGCTGTCATTTTGGTTTTTACGAGGTTTTCAGGCCAAGGACAATTCAAAACTGATTTTTTCCCATCCGGTGTGATACGACTTCGCCAGGTTTAAGTAGTTCTAAGTCTAGGGGAGTGATGACCGTAGATGTTAAGTCCCATAGTGCTTAGAACGTTTTTTTTTCTTTCGGACGTGCCCGAAAGAACAGATACCACGCATTCGTATACCAGTGGAACACCTTAGGGATGAGTTAAAAAGTAGCAAAAAATAGTTCAAATGGCTCTGAGCACTATGGGACTCAACATCTGAGCTCATAAGTCCCCTAGAACTTAGAACTACTTAAACCTAACTAACCTAAGGACATCACACACATCCATGCCCGAGGCAGGATTCGAACCTGCGACTGTAGCGGTCGCGCGGTTCCAGACTGAAGCGCCTAGAACCGCTCGGCCACACCGGCCGGCTAAAAAGTAGCAGATTTTTGGTTTTGATCTAGTGGGATGGGAGGTGAGCGAGGTACAGAAGCTGGTCATCAGAGGAGAAATTGGTACGGAAGCCACGTCGGTTGACAGGAAGGAGCTGGTCCTGGTTCAGGCGGTGATGGACGCGCCGGAAAAGGATGAATTCGACGATATCGCTAAACTTTGAGGTGAGGCTGATGGGATGGTAAGAGGAGGAACCAGTAAGAGTTTTGTAAGGCATGAGGAAAAATAGGATTCTGAAGGTTTTCATGATGTAACCTGTTGAGAGGATGCAAGGGAAGCTATTCTTGTAGGTGTCATGGGAATCGCGGTCATGTCTAGGGGATTGTTGCTGATTGAATTCCGTTTGTGGAATGTTGTCCAGGTAGTGGAAACTGCGACCCAGGGATGGGACGGTGGTATTTGTGTGTCCTCGGGTTGTAGGGAAGAGGGAGCAGCCAAAATGGGGGTCATGAGAAGCGGAGATGATGTCGGAGAGAAATCATGCAAAGTGATGTCAGAGAAATTACAGTCGTTGTGGAGGAACGGGCAGTGACGGACGGGATTACTGCCAGTGAAACAGTGGACAAGCAGTAATGCGGACAGCTGGTACAGAAACACTTTAAAAGCGGAAACCGAAACGAGAACACTGCGCACTGAGAGTCAACTGCGATGAAATGAACTATGAGAGCAACGGCAGTCGTCCTACAAATATTAACCTACAGCAACTGAGGTCACTTTGAGGCGTTGCTCCCGTTCGTGTCAGCACAAAGATCCTATTTGTGCTGACACTAAGGGGCTACTTGACTATTGCTCTTTATGCACTTCAAATATCCCTCGAAAATGACGTAAAACAAGAAATTGGCCAACAGTGGAAAATAAATGAGTCGTAGCTGAAACGGGAAAGTGTTGTTTCAGAAATTGTTTGTCTGTTGGATCTGTAGAAATGTTTTTACGTTATTTATTCTGCAAATGAACCGAAATTAAGTATACTGTGCTGATATTTTCGTAAAAGTCACGAAAAGGGAAAGAAAAGGAAAAATTGGAGTTGCAAATAAATTTCCAGTAAGGGATTTACGCTTTAATGATGTAATTTCATCTTGGAAAGTTATTTGCAGAGTTCTCGTGGACGCTTGACGTACAAGTCTTTATTGGGAATTTATTTGCAATCGCAAATTTCCCTTTGCCTTTCCTTTTCGTGATTTTTTTTATTACAAAAATATTGATAAACAGAAGACATTGCGCATTATTTCCGTTTATTTGCACTGTAAGTAACGTAAAAACTGAATATGAAAAAAGTTAAAAATGAAGTTTCCGGAGAAAGACTAGATCCCACGACCCCCGGATTGCCGTTTTGTAGTCTTTCCGCTGCACCAAGCGCTGCCCGGAAGCCTCGCTCGACCTGCGCCAAAAGTGCTTGTCGTCTGGGCCGCCTACTTGCGTGACTTTCATTTCTGCCCAAGCTTTCCATATACCAAAAATATTGAAGTAATCCGTGATTGCGAGTAGGCGTGGTCCGCTTGCAAGACTGAAAGTAAGTAGTAGGAACACCTCGACAGGTACAAGTTACCAATCAAGTCAGAGAACAAGCTAAAACGTTTTTTATTTAGGGCTGTTGTAATCGACGACACAGAAATAGTAATCAATAGAGTAAAAACGGCTGGGAGCGCTTATTCGTAGATGAAGTAATGATTTCCTATTTATCTGAAGAGGATCGTTTAGAATCACCGTGTAGTGTCAGTTTTGACTTATGGTAGTGGCACATGGGCTCTCAATGTAAAAAGTATCCTAAAAATTAAGTTTAGTGTCTCGTCGACAACAATATCATTAGAGACAGAGCGCAAAGTCGGGTTGATGAAGGATCGGGACTGAAATCGATCTCGCCCTTTCAGAGGAACCATCCCAACCTTAATCTTTAGCGATTTATGAAAATGACAGAAAACTTACATCTGGATGGTCGAACGAGGATTTGAAGTGACATCTTCCCGAATACGTAAATATGCTGTATTAAGAGTTGAAACGGTCACCCGTTGACCTGTCCCAGTTGCAGGCTTCCAGAGTAACAAAAATTTGATTTTCCACATTCCGTATAATTACTGAGAAATTAAAATAAAAAGCTTAATTTTTTAGTTAGAAACTGTTTATTATGTTTTGAGATCGCGCAACTCACGGTGCGCAGATAACCCAGCGTATATTCATGCAGCATTTGAG
Organism: Schistocerca americana; assembly: GCF_021461395.2. Taxonomy (NCBI): domain Eukaryota; kingdom Metazoa; phylum Arthropoda; class Insecta; order Orthoptera; family Acrididae; genus Schistocerca; species Schistocerca americana. The sequence continues at coordinate 348,148,707 of NC_060125.1, read as the reverse complement.
AATGAGAGAAGTTAGAGGCTACCAACAAACTTTAAACATGATTTCAAACCTTTTCGAGACTTTTTCTCGCTGATACCCGTCACGAAAGAATGAAAGGAAAATCAGTAAATACACTTCGCTGGTCATGCAGTGAGACTTAAGCATCAGCCATGACATTTTAATGTATTACTTCTGGATTAGTAACCCTATTCATGTCAAATTTTCGTGTCACTATCTACACGTTGCACTGAATGTACAAGCAAAGTTGTGTCATTCTGAGTTACATCATTGTACGGCACATACAGTTCGGGACATACGATGTCACCGATTGGTTTTGACCTTGATTCTGAGCGTAGATCCAAACAACACGTACGTTATGTCATAAATGCATCTAAATAGCAAGCAAACACTTCGTTTGCGCTTACTACACTGAAGCGCCAAAGAAACTGGAACAGGCATGCGTATTCAAATGCAGATATATGTAAACAGGCAGAATAGGCGCTACGGTCGGCTGTGCCTATATAAGATAGAAGTGTCTGGCGCAGTTGTTAGATCAGTTGCTGCTGCTACGATGTCAGGTTATCAAGATTTAAGTGAGTTTGAATGTGGTGTTTTAGTTGGCGCAGGATCGATGGGACACAGCGTCGCCAAGGCAGCGACGAAGTGGCGATTTTCCCGTAAGACAAATTCACGAGTGTACTCTGAATTTCAGGAATCAGGTAAAACATCAAATCTCTGACATCGCTGCGGCCGGAAAAAGATCCTGCAACAACGGGACCAACGACGACGGAAGTGAATCGTTCAACGTGACAGAAGTGCAACCGATTCGAAAATTGCTGCGACTTTCAATGCTGGGCCATCAACGTCAGCGTGCGATCCGTTTAACGAAACATCATCGATGTGGGCTTTCGGAGCCGAAGGGCCACTCGTGTACCCTAGGTGACTGCACGACACAAAGCTTTACACCTCGCCTGGGCCCATCAACACCGACATTGGACTGTTGATGATTGGAAACATGTTTCTTGGTCGGACGAGTCTCGTTTCAGATTGTATCGAGCTGATGGACTTGTACAGGTATGGAGAGAATCTCATGAATCCATGGACTCTGCATGTCAGCAGGCGACTGTCCAAGCTGCCTCGGAGATGCTGTGTCCCATCGATCCTGCGCCGACTATAACACCACGTTCAAACTCATTTAATTCTCGATAACCTGCCATTGTAGCAGCAGTAACTTACCTAACAACTGCGCCAGACACTTCTTGGCTTGTATAGGCACTGCCGACCGTAGCGCCTATTCTGCTTGTTTGCATATATCTGCATTTGAACACGCATGCCTATTACAGTTTATTTGGCGCTTCAGTGTAGCATGCGCAAACGAAGTATTTGCTTGCGATTTGGTTGGCTGGTTCAAATGGCTCCGAGCACTATGGGACTTAACATCTGAGGTCATCAGTCCCCTAGAACTAAGAACTACTTAAACCTAACTAACCTAAGAACATCACACACAGCCATGCGCGAGGCAGGATTCGAACCTGCGACCGTAGGGGTCGCGGGGTTCCAGACTGAAGCGCCTAGAACCACTCGGCCACCATAGCTGGCGCTTGCGATTTCGGTGCAATTATGAATTACGGAGGTGTAGTTTGGGTGGACGCTCCAGCTTGCAGTTCGAGTGATATGGGACCCCTGACATTCGGTCAGAGGGCTGCGTGGTCTCTGTAATAAAACAAACGGAGTCAAGGAATCAACGATCATCTTGAACGGATGTCTTGTGACGTCCGCCCAGACCAAACGCAACGAACTATATTGAACAAAATAAAGACACGTCTATATACGACTCTGACAGGTGTCACGTACGTAAGTATAATGTCTGCTCGCCTTCATCCATTCATGTCCATTGTGCATTACGACGGAGGTGGGCAATTCTAGCAGTACAATGCGACACCCCACATTGTTACATAGCGTACTCAGGAACACTCTTCTGAGTTTAAACACTTCCGTTGGTCACCAGTCTCACCAGACATGAACATTATTGGGGGTATCTGGGATGCCTTGAAACTTGCTGTTCAGAAAAGATCTCCACCCCCTCGTACTCTTACGGATTTATAGACAGCCCTGCAGGATTCATAGTGTCAATCCCCTCCAGCACTACTTCAGACACTAGTCGAGTTCATGCCTCGTTGTGTTGCGACATTTCTGCGTGCTCGCGAGGGGCGCTACACGATATTGGACAAGTGTACCACTTTCTTTGGCTCTTCGGTGTGTAAACTATACGGATTGAATCGTTTCAAGCTTAACAGTATTTGATTTTTACATACCGGTACTCAGATATGATGACTGAGTCCATGTAATCAGCATCATGTATTGATGCGCTCTTGTGCTCTACCTCACGACTTGTCAGTCTTGAGTAACTCTATAATGTGGCCTCTTGATGATAACCAAGTCTGCCGGCAACCACCGAAGCAGCGCGTATAAGCCGCAGTATTCTGGAGGCAGACCTTCTCGCCGCTCGGCTGTCATCCTACAGGGTGACAAATACGCTCGCTGCGCCGCGGACCTGCGACAACGTACGGGACCAGAGCGCCCGTTAGCGCTTTCGCTGACGCGTATCGCTGCGTGCCGGTGCGTGCGAGGGTCGGGCTGTCGCCAGCCGCTATGGTTACGCGTGCGCCTTTCAACAGCTGCCTGCGGCCTTCCGCGTAACGACGTCGCGCTCAACTTCTCCTCCGGCTCGTTCGCCGCCTGAATGTCACACCCCGCTGAATAGACGCGCTCACGGCGTTGTACGTGCTTGAGACCGCGCTCCACGCACAACCAACCGTCGCAGCACTGCTTGAAAGTACGCGACATGCCAACTGGCACTCGCGATTTTGAGTTATATTGGCTGGTACTGCCGATGTCGCTAATGTGAGCTGTTGCGGTAGTATTAGACGATGAGGCACCTGTCTGGATTATTAGGTATCGAGAGAAATGTAGAGATCTACGGCCGGCAAAACAAAGAGAGATATGTTACCGTAATTGCTGATCACCAGTCTGTGTCGTGCGTGTTGGCGCCGTACATTTTGGGGGGCGGACAAAAATAAGCAGCCCCTTCCGCTGGAGATTCGAGTCCTCCATCGGGCATGTGTGTGTGTGCGTGTGTGTGTGTGTGTTTGTTGTTCCTAGCATAAGTTAGTTTAAGTAATGTGTAAGACTAGGGACCGATGACCTCAGCAGTTTGCTCCCTTAGGAATACACATATATTTGAACATTTTTGAACAAAAATAAGGAAACACTGCCAGAAATGCATGTTGAATATGAATGCAGAGTGTAGCGAAGGCTGGAGATTGATGTGTTTTGTTACGCCACGAACGGCAGGTGCACAATGTCCTCAGTGCTTTGCATGTGCCAATCGTGGTTAGAAAAGTATTCTATGTAGTTACGACTGCATTATGCCGGAGCTAAGTGACTTCGAAAATGGGCAAATTGATGGTGCTCGGATGGCGGGTGCGTCCGCAAGCAAGATAACCGAAGTGTTTCAAGAGGCGCCCTATCGACGATTCATACAAAGTGTACGAAAATTCGAAAAACATCGTCCGGTAAGTCACACAAAGCGGGTGAGTGATGGTCGGTGATTGAAGAGGATTGTGACGAAAAACATGAGGACGACGGCTGCAAAAGTCACTGCGAAATGTAGTGTGAGGAGGGCTATGCGAGAGGCGTTCAGTGAATTCGAAAGTAAAGTTCTATGTACTGACTTGGCAGAAAATCCTAAGAAATTTTGGTCTTATGTCAAAGCGGTAGGTGGATCAAAGCAAAATGTCCAGACACTCTGTGACCAAAATGGTACTGAAACAGAGGATGCCAGTCTAAAGGCCGAAATACTAAATGTCTTTTTCCAAAGCCGTTTCACAGAGGAAGACTGCGCTGTAGTTCCTTCTCTAGATTGTCGTACAGATGACAAAATGGTAGATATCGAAATAGACGACAGAGAGATAGAGAAACAATTAAAATGGCTCAAAAGAGGAAAGGCCGCTGGACCTGATGGGATACCAGTTCGATTTTACACAGAGTACGCGAAGGAACTTGTCTCCCTTCTTGCAGCGGTGTACCGTAGGTCTCTAGAAGAGCGTAGCGTTCCAAAGGATTGGAAAAGGGCACAGGTCATCCCCGTTTTCAAGAACGGACGTCAAACAGATGTGCAGAACTATAGACCTATATCTCTAACGTCGATCAGTTGTAGAATTTTGGAACACGTATTATGTTCGAGTATAATGACTTTTCTGGAGACTAGAAATCTACTGTGTAGGAATCAGCATGGGTTTCGAAAAATACGATCGTGTGAAACCCAGCTTGCGCTATTCGTCCACGAGACTCAGAGGGCAATAGACACGGGTTCCCAGGTTTCTTGACTTCCGCAAGGCGTCCGATTCAGTTCCCCACTGTCGTTTAATGAACAAAGTAAGAGCATATGGACTATCAGACCAATTGTGTGATTGGATTGAAGAGTTCCTAGATAACAGAACGCAGCATGTCATTCTCAATGGAGAGAAGTATTCCGAAGTAAGAGTGATTTCAGGTGTGCCGCAGGGGAGTGTCGTAGGACCGTTGCTATTCACAATATACATAAATGACCTTGTGGATGACATCGGAAGTTCACTGAGGCTTTTTGCGGATGATGCTGTGGTATATCGAGAGGTTGTAACAATGGAAAATTGTACTGAAATGCAGGAGGATCTGCAGCGAATTGACTCATGGTGCAGGGAATGGCAATTCAATCTCAATGTAGACAAGTGTAATGTGCTGCGAATACATAGAAAGAAAGATCCCTCATCATTTAGCTACAATACAGCAGGTCAGCAACTGGAAACAGTTAATTCCATAAATTATCTGGGAGTACGCCTTAGGAGTGATTTAAAATGGTATGATTATATAAAGTTGATCGTCGGTAAAGCAGATGCCATACTGAGATTAATTGGAAGAATCCTAAGGAAATGCAATCCGAAAACAAAGGAAGTAGGTTATAGTACGCTTGTTCGCCCACTGCTTGAATACTGCTCAGCAGTGTGGGATCCGTACCAGATAGGATTGATAGAAGTGATAGAGAAGATCCCACGGAGAGCAGCGCGCTTCGTTACAGGATCATTTAGTAATCGCGAAAGCGTTACGGAGATGATAGGTAAACTCCAGTGGAAGACTCTGCAGGAGTGACGCTCATTAGCTCGGTACGGGCTTTTGTTGAAGTTTCGGGAACATACCTTCACCGAGGAGTCAAGCAGTATATTGCTCCCTCCTATGTATATCTTGCGAAGAGACCATGAGGATAAAATCAGAGAGATTAGAGCTCACACAGAGGCATACCGACAATACTTCTTTCCACGAACAGTACGAGACTGGAATAGAAGGGAGAACCGATGGAGGTACTCAGGGTACCCTCCGCCACACAGCCTCAGGTGGCTTGCGGAGTATGGATGTAGATGCAGATGTAGAATGTTGCACTCGCGAAACCTGTCAGCACCAAAAGAACACGAAGGGAGATTCATAAACAGGGAATTGCAGGGTGAGCTGGAATTCCAAAATCACTTTTCAGTGATGCAGATAACCGTAACAGGATAACGTGGAGCCGAAGCCATAAGAAGTTATACAACCTGGACTACGGATCATTGGAAGAAAGTTGTTTGGTCGTATGAGTCTTGTTTACTACTGTTCCCAACGTCTTACCAAGTTTACGTCCTAAGAGTGGTTTCGTGATGATGATTCCCGCACCCATATCGTGGTATTCCATGAACCCCGTTGCTAATTTACAAGGCCGCATTATTGCCAAGGACTGTATCACCTTTTTGCCTGATCAGGTCCATTTCATGGTATAACGTTTGTTCCCCAGTTGTAAGGCAGTGTTCCAGGAAGACAGGGACCCTGTTCACACAGCTCACGTGGTCCAGGACTGGTTTTTTGAGCACGAGGATGAATTTTTGCTTCTCCCCTGATCACCATAGTCACAGGATATCAATATTGTTGAGTCTTTGTGATCTACTTTGGAGAGAATGGTGCGTCATCCCTATCTAACTCGTTCCTTGAACTTGCCACTATTTTTGCGGGAAGAATGATATTAGATTCCCTTGAAAGCTATGCTGGGCCGGTATTTATCCAAACCATGGAACCTATTTTGAATGCCAACGGTTTTCCTACATCGTATTAGGCACGGTTACGTGTTGTGTTTTTGGTGCTCTCTGCCATGTCTCATGGAGTGACGGTATAGGCGCATTTACTTTTGTAGAAGCAATGTGTAGAGATGGACGACAGTATCCCGCCATATCATAGGACATTCGTACCGCTATTATCAGATACGGCCACCTCTGCCTGAAGGATAACTGCTCTGCTGCCATATCAGATGTGGCCACTCTGCCTGAGAGCTAACAGACATGCTGGTCATGCAGCAGCTGGCACTCCATTGAAACCAGGAGGTAAGCGGGCTCGTGATACTGTGTTTCTACTACTGCTTTTCATGGTCCTACCGTTGCTGCTACTACTACTGGTATTCTTGCTGCAGTAAGACAATGGGTGATCAGTTACCTAGAGCAAATGCTAGTTAATGTGGCATTAGGTATACTGTATCGATAACACCATGCTGGTGTTCCTACATACACCCGTTACGGACAGCTTAATATTTTGAAACACAACTCCGGCCGGAGTTAATAGTGCCTGTTGGAAATCCCCTCATAGTTCGCTTCCTTGACGAGGAGTGATTGTGGCGTTTTCCGCTCTACTGAACTTGAGTACTCGCGTCACCGTATTCCTCAAAGTTCGCGCGCCTCGTGAACGCACGATTTTTGCGCCTGTTTTTGGCGGATACCCCTAGGTGAAGATGCAACTGTCCTTAGGATACGTGATGTACTTATAAACAGTGGCGTCTCTGTCAGGCGTAGAGATCAGAAATTAGCTCTGTATACTCGCTTCAAACTCGCCAGCGCCTCCTATGAAGTCATCTCGAACCCGCCGTCTCCGTACGCCTGGAGACCCGACCCGCCAGTCTCTGCCGCTGCCCATTCAAGTGAAAGCTTGTCACTGAAATTTCTAGCGAGTACAAGTGGACTACATATACAAGCATAGAGAGGAGAGAGAGTATACGAATTCGCGAATATAATCGTGGACTCACGGTATTGCCACTACAGACGCAACCGTTGGATATGAAGATTATTATTTGCCTATGCAATGATTCAAATGGCTCTGAGCACTATGGGACTTAACATCTGAGGTCATCAGTCCCCTAGAACTTAAAACTACTTAAACCTAACTAACCTAAGGACGTCAGACACATCCGTGCCCGAGGCAGGATTCGAACCTGTGACTGTAGCGGTCGCACGCTTCCAGACTGAAGCGCCTAGAACCGCTCGGCCACATCGGCCGGCGCCTATGCAATGACTGAGCAGTTAGCAGTGGACTATTTTTCCATTTACACGTACATTTATATAGATTTATAAATTACAAATGAATATATGTATTGTGTGTGTGTGTGTGTGTGTGTGTGTGTGTGTGTGTGTGTGTGTGTGTTGTTGTTGTTGTTGTTGTTGTTTGTGTGTGTACAGGGTAATTCTGATTAACGTTTACAAACACCCGAAGCGACGTAGATGACGCTGAGACGATTAGTTTAATGTGAGACACGTGGGGTCTCAAATGTCGGGAAATATCCCAAAAATATATAAGAAACATTGAACATGTGACTTGACCAAACAACATGTCTCGCCGCACGTGCAGCTGTTGAGTTTGGGCGTGGAGGGATGATTGAGTGATGCAATACTTGCATTCGAGCAAACGGGGCAAAGTTCGAACACCTTTTGTAAATGTGATATGTTGTAAACGTAGAAGTTACAAAATTTTTGTCATCGCTGTAACCAAGGAAAAGCTGTTCTTATTTTGTGTTTTTCTTTTTCCTTTTGTCCCATCTTGTTTTGTTCGCAGACATTATTTAGTAGAGAAAACGGAGGTCACCTACTGGCAACGACGCAATTCGGAATCTTATACTCATTTATTTCTAACGCAGTGCAGTAGGTTTTTGTTGTACTGTACTTTGCAATAAACCGGTAAATTAAATAATAAATTTTACCTCAATGTAAACACATAATTGTTTAACGCAAGGGAAAAAATAATGCCTGCCAGTCCCAAGATTCGAACTCTGAAATCCACGCTCTGAAGTCGCGTTCGTGGGCTCAGAGCGAAACTGACGTGAATTCTTGACTCCGGTGGGTATGATAGGTGCGATAGATCGATAGGCTCAACCGCTGCAAGTACGACGAGGTACGTCATGTGGTGACGTCACATGTTCAAAATTTCTCATCCACTTTTGGGCTATTTCCCGAAATTTACGACCCCATGTGTTTTAAAGTAATTGTCTAAACGTCGTCTACAGCTGAAACTTCCTGTTGTGCTGGACCGAGACACGAACTCGGGACCTAGTCTCATTCTGGTCATCTACATCTTTTCCGTTTTTTTTAACTTTAACGAAAATCTCCCTGTATCTGTAAAACTTTTTCGAGGGCTATTGTAAATTTAATTCTTTATTTGATATCTGTTCAGAGAATGTCTACCAGTTATGTTGACAAACGCTTTTGACACGTTACCTAGTTTGTGACGACAGTACAAGAAACAGGACGTGTGTTCCGTAAATGGTGTTTAATTACTGAATTAAATTTACAACAGTCTTCGAAATAGGCACAGAAAAGATTGATGAAGTGCACAATTCGCCGTTAGCCAATAAGCGCAAGTTGCCAAGACCAAAAGAACACAATAGCGCTCCTCGGTCACAAAGAGAACGAGTCGTCGAGCAGGAAGCAACTGTAGCGCCATCGTTCACAGAGAGTTCTACTCGCAGAACTGCAGCGGAAAGAAAGACAGGCAGTATAGATAAGACTGATGTGAAAGTGGCGCCTTGATTGATAACGTTTGCGACTATCACCATTGGACTAGTACTACCCCGTTTCTGAGCTCTATATCAGCCAGCAGTTTCTTCGCAAGGCAGGATACGATTGGTGAATGCAAAAAGCAGCGATGTCCCCAGAAGGTTCCAGAAGTTAAGCCTTCCAACTCCAAGCAAGTATGTTATTGGCTGTTGCCTGTGCCGTTCTCTTAGTATGAAATGGTTCAAATGGCTCTAAAGCACTATGGGACTTAACATCTGAGGTCATTAGTCCCCTACACCTAGAACTACTTAAACCTAACGAACCTAAGGACATCACACACATCCATGCCCGAAGCAGGATTCGAACCTGCGAACGTAGCAGCAGCGCGATTCCGGACTGAAGCGCCTAGAACCGCTTGGCCACAGCGGCCGGCTCTTAGCATGAAGATCGTGTCTTGAAATGCACCACGACAGTCCATCAAACACTACTGTGCAGAGGTTTCCAAAGGGCAAGGGTGTCTGCTTTTATACGAACGAAGATTTGTCGACAGCAATGTTAGAATTTGCTTTACTGTATCGAAATTGGAATACTGATGAGTATTGAGTGTGTTCCTCTAAATGATATTGTGACTTATGCACTATTAAAAATATCAGCGAGAGAGCAGGAAAAACGCAATCGAGATTTTGAAATACCTTCTGTGACCTCAGTATCTCTGGACCTTAACAGAACTGAATATCTTGGGCATCAGCAGTAGAGATCCCGCTATGTTGAAACTTCCTGGCACTTTTAAACCTGTGTACGGGGCCAGAATTTGAATCTGTAATCTTCTTTTGTGTTTCTCACCATAGGGAGCGACCGCCTGAAATGAGGTGCACAGTTAGGAGGGAACAGTCTACGTTATTTGACACTAATGAACTGAAAGACAGTAACACAGGTGAAGTGTGTGTGGTCGTGCCGCCCGACAGCGTCAGATCGTTCGAGGACGGGCACAGTCAAAGCCCAGCGAAGCGGTAGTCCTCGACTCTCAGCGGCGAGCTGGAGGATGGGCTGGAGGGAGTCCAGAAAGAAGGCGCCGAGAAGGCACTCCACGATAGCCCGACACTCGGACGCGGCGGTGATTAATCCTCGACCCGCTCGGCGATTTATACAATGAGCGCACATTAAGCACACTGCCGTGAAGCACTCACTCAGTTTAAAGGCAAGCCTATCCTTGGCTTGAGATTGTGCAGGCTAACCGTCTTCGTCTCGGCCTGTCTTCCTACCATCGTGGAGGAGGAAGTTTTCCCCCTCCACAGCTGAGAAGATGTTTCCAGTTGTATGTATTGTATGTTAACCGGGGGCCTAGAAAGGACGGAGAGGCTCCGTCCCCGCCGCAGCCGCAGAGGTCCACAACCCCACGACGACTACCGCAGTCCACTTCACCCTTCCGCCGCCCCACACCGAACCCAGGGTTATTGTGCGGTTCGGCCCCCCAGGTGGACACCCCCCCCCCCCCCCCCTCCCACAGGGAACTTCTCACACCAGACGAGTGTAACCCCTATGTTTGCGTGGTAGAGTAATGGTGGTGTAGGCGTACGTGGAGAACTTGTTTGCGCAACAATCGCCGACATAGTGTAACTGATGCGGAATAAGGGGAACCAACCCGCATTCTCCGAGGCAGATGGAAAACCGCCTAAAAACCATCCACAGACTGGCCGGGTCACCGGACCTCAACACAAATCTGCCGGGCGGATTCGTGCCGGGGACCAGGCGCTCCTTCGCGCCTGGAAAGCCGTGCTTTAGACCGCACGGCCAACCGGGCAGGCAGATGTTTCCAGTTACTGAGAATGAAGACGGCATGGACGTTGTTGATTTGTCGTCGGGACTCCAGAGGGAGAATTTTGAGCAGCAGATGTTGCTGCTCAGGCGTGAAGGAATATAGGGGTGTTGTGAGGGAATGTAGGATTAGGTCGTCAACAAGAGCGAATGGATAGGGACTCATGTAGTGGGGGTAGGAGCCATCCTGGAGCGACTGCGGAATTTCCTGCAGCATCGGCGCTACGCCATCCATGCGTGGGAGAGGAAGATAGACTGGTGTGCTTCCTGCTATATGCGCCCTGGGGAGCAACGACGAACGAGCCGCTTTGGGAACGGTCGACTGCGAAGCTGGTCCCCCTTATGCGCGGACGATGTCGTGGGCAGTCTGCCGCATGATCGCTGGCCCCTCTGGAGCGGAGACGACCTGTGTAGGCGTCACCACCTCTGCAACAGCCTGCTGTGTAGTCTCCACTTTTGTAGTGGCAGCTGCAGAAGGTGTCTTCTCTTCCTGCACTGCCTCCTGCATCTCTGCGGAGGCCATGGAGCGTCCGTCTGCGTGGCGGTGTCCACCCCCGTCCTCAGCCCCATGGATTGGGAGATGGCAGCTGCTGCAGTTGGTAGTGGACGTCATCAACTTCCGCCTTCAAGCCAACTCTCTCTCTGCCACCATGGTGGCTTTGAGGACTGCCTCTGCGTCGTCGGTGGCAGCACGCAGCACGGCGCGCCTGCCAATAGTGTCGGCGGCCACCTCTTCGAAGCGGTATGGCCGGCTCCCCGCTCTTAAGTGGAGGGGCGAATCGGCTGCCGTGTCTTCCTGCTCAGTCCCGGTGGCAGTCACCGTATCCTCCTGCTCTGTACCTCTGGCAGCCCCCACATCTTAACTGGGGCCTTGCGGACGTGGCTCCAGCTAGCGATGTGACTACAGCCGCGAAAATTCGCCTTTTGTGCGCCGCCGCAGATGACAGAGGTCGGCGAGGCGTCGCGTGTCCCCGCAAAGGCGCGGGTACCGCGCGCTTGTGCGCGCTCTTTACACACCACGTCTTATTTGCGGTACTTAGTGACAAAGCCAAGCTTTTGGTAGCGGTAGCACTGTTCCTTCCTCGTCGTCTTGTCGCTGTCTGCAGTGCCGGCCTACTCGAGCACCTCGATTGCAAGGTGCTCCACGATGGCGGCAACCAAACGAGACTTCGGCTTCCCCTTGACTCCCTTTCCGCGTCCGGGCGTGTTGGGGTGTGTGTAGGCGAGCGAGAAGAGCGACAGAGACGATGTGACGCGAGTCAAGCAGCAGTGTACTGCCATGAAGCGGCCGGATACTGTCCTAAATACCTACCTGGCGGAATAATAGAGGCGCGCATACAGCTGCCACGTGACCTCGTGAAAGGTGCCCGCAATCGCAGCGCTGTGTGCTGCAGCATGCACTCTACCAGCGGCATGGGTGGCGCCCTCTCATTCCATCTCTATAGCGGGAATATCGGTCGAAAACAACCCGGGCTATTTCTGTTTTCGTCGGGCTGATGGTATACGATCTCCCGTAGCAGCGCTGCCTGCGGAATGTAGCTGTGGCAACCCGCGGTACACACCTGTATGATTGGTTGCATCGCAGGCAGCTGCCTGGGGATACAATCCTTTCCATTTGCGGATAGTTCTCTTACCACCTGCACAGCTTCATATCGTCCAGTAACTGTTTCCTACTTTCTAGACTTCACAGAAGCCGTCTTCCACAACTCGGTCTACTAGCAGTTCCTGAAGAAGGGGTGTAGCACAGAAATTGTTTGACAGCATCCTGTTACGTGAATAAATCTTACACTCTGTGGCCGAGTGTGATTCGTTCTGAACTGTCCATGAGTTTTATTCCAGCAAGACATGCAAGATACCTCCTGAGAAGTTCGAAAAAGTCACTCAATCAAATTATCTGATCAAAAATATCCAGTCACGTATCAGTGGATGTTAATGTGGGGAGTAAGTTTCTCTTTATGACGCCATAAGCGGTGGTTGGGAACTTTCAGTGAGGTGCTTAAATTTCTGTGGAGGAATGGCAGCCCATCTTCCTTAAGAGCTGATACCCGACAAGGTAGTGATGTTGAACGCTGCGGTCTGGAGCGACGTCGACGTTTTAACCCATCCCAAAGGTTTTCTATCCGGTTCAGGTTGCGGTTCAAATGGTTCAAATGGCTCTGAGCACTATGGGACTCAACTGCTGTGGTCATAAGTCCCCTAGAACTTAGAACTACTTAAACCTAACTAACCTAAGGACAGCACACAACACCCAGCCATCACGAGGTAGAGAAAATCCCTGACCCCGCCGGGAATCGAACCCGGGAACCCGGGCGTGGGAAGCGAGAACGCTACCGCACGACCACGAGATGCGGGCTCAGGTTGCGGCTCTGGACAGACAAGTCCATTTCAGGAATATTATTGTCCACAAACCATTGCTTCTAGATTCTGTTTTACGAAAGGGAACTTTGCATTGATGATGCAAAAAATCATCGTCTCCGAACTTTTCCACTATGTACGCAGGTCACAGGCCTGTAAAATTATACATATCCTTCCACATTTGGCGTTTTCTTAAGCGCGGTAAGGGATTCACCCTAACCACCAAAAAAAAACCACCTTACCCTAACATCACGTCCTCCGTTCTTCACTGATGGCGCGTAACTTTCTCGACGCATTCGCCAAACCCAAACCTATCCATCGGATGCCCATCGGGTATAACGTGATTCATCACTTGTTTCAAGTCATCCACTGTCCAGAGGCGTCACCTTTACACCACCTCAGCCCTCACTGGCTACTGAAAAGTGTGGCCTATGAAAGCTGCTCGACCACTGTAACCCATTCTTTTTAACTCTGTGAGCACAGTGATTGTGGTAACATAAGTTCTGATAGCACGTTGGAACTCACTAGTGGTTCCTTCTGTTGATTTCATGCGCTCTTTTACAAGTATCCTCCGCAATGCTCGGCAATCCCTGTCCGTTGAACATCAGGTCTGCCTGGTCTTAATTCGGCTGTGGTTACTGCTTCGCGTTTCCACTTAATGATCACGTCACCAACAGTCGACTTTGGCGGCTTTAGAAGAGCTGACATGTTCCTGATGGATTTCTTACATTTGTTGCTAAGGTGACGTCCAATTACTAGACCACGTTCGAAGTCGCTAATATCTCCTGACCGACCCACTCGGTTTTTACTGCTTCTATAGTGACAACAAAGCACTCCCCACCTCTTTGGCTCTCGTGACGTCCGGTCCTCAATCCTGAGTTAGTTAAGGGCGGCTAGATACTTTTTATCAGATAGTGTATGTATTTTGCGTGCGATGTACAGTAGTAATCGATTCCAACAGAAGTTATATTCACATATGAATTTACAACGTAGAAAATCAATTACAGTAAAGACGGAAGACCTCGGACTTTGCGCCTGCCGTCACACGCGCATGTCAGATTCTTCCAGTCAGCTATAATTGTTCACAACGTCATGACTGAATTTTCAGGCACGAGGGGGGGGGGGGGGGTGACGGAGGAAGTGAGCTCCGCCTACCATAGCCCAACACGTCGATACCCGTGGGGAGAGTGGTGGTGGGCTGCACATCTCTCGCGTAGTTGTGGCACTACTCGTGAGCATTATAGTTCGGCATGGTGGCAGGGCAAGACAGTAACTTCGTAACATACGCGGTACGCCTTGGTACTGTAGTTTAGATTGCAAGTGTTTGCAATAGTCGTACACAAAACACTCATGGCCCTGACCAACTTCTACTAGCTTCAGCCGATCCAGAACTAGGGTTCCCTCGTTGAGGACGTTGTGAACAAATCATATGTCCCACAATAGATACTTCATTAGTCGTTGAGGAATCGTGGCCAGTTACACTGCCACACAGGTCGAGGAAGTCATCAACTTCACTATCTTTCACATGCAAACAGACATACATACACTAGCTTCGTGGTTTTTGTTTGAGACATATTCTCCCAGAACCAAATTACATATAACCGTAATCCACTGTTTTCGACCATGCTTTTCAGGGGGGTTCTCTTCGTAAGTGCTCTAACCGGAAATACCGTGTAAAATATTCCATGTTGGGAACCTGATCTACTTCATTTCCAGCTGGTCTGGCGTTCGGTTGAAAAGAACCTATCACTAGAACGGAGCGGTTCTCAAACATCTTACGGAGTTACATTGTTCTCCTGGTTGGATGTGACAGGTATTCTCTGCCACAACGCAAGCTGCTATATTACTTTAGCATTTCCGTTTCAATTACACGGTGCCGTACAGCTTGTGCATGCTAGTCTTCAGCTAAAGCTCTTTCAAAAGGCAACTAGTAGCTCTTCGATATTATGTTGTTGATGTTGTGGTCTTCAGTCCTGAGACTGGTTTGATGCAGCTCTCAATTCTACTCTATCCTGTGCAAGCTTCTTCATCTCCCAGTACTCACTGCAACGTACATCCTTCTGAATCTGCTTAGTGTATTCATCTCTTGGTCTCCCTCTACGATTTTTACCCTCCACGCTGCCCTACAATACTAAATCGGTGATCCCTCGATGTCTCAGAACATGTCCTACCAACCGATCCCTTCTTCTAGTCAAGTTGTGCCACAAGCTCCTCTTCTCCCCAATTCTATTCAATACCTCCTCATTAGTTATGTGGTCTACCTATCTAATCTTCAGCATTCTTCTGTAGCACCACATTTCGAAAGCTTTTATTCTCTTCTTGTCTAAACTGTTTATCGTCCACGTTTCACTTCCATATATGGCTACACTCCATACAAATACTTTCACAAACGGCTTCCTGACACTTAAATCTACACTCGATGTTAACAAATTTCTCTTCTTCGGAAACGCTTTCCTTGCCAAGGCCAATCTACTTTTTGTATCCTCTCTACTTCGACCATCATCAGTTATTTTGCTCCCCAAATAGCAAACCTCCTTTACTGCTTTAGGTGTCTCACTTCCTAATCTAATTCCCTCAGCATCACCAGACCTAATTCGACTACATTCCATTATCCTAGTTTTCCTTTTGTTGATGTTCATCTTATATCCTCCTTTCAAGACACTGTCCATTCCGTTCAACTGCTCTTCCAAGTTCTTTGCTATCTCTGACAGAAATACAATGTCATCGGCGAACCTCAAAGTTTTTATTTCTTCTCTATGGATTTTAATACCTACTCCGAACTTTTCTTTTGTTTCCTTTATTGCTTGCTCAATATACAGATTGAATAACATCGGGGATAGGCTACAACCCTGTCTCACTCCCTTCCCAACCACTGCTTCCCTTTCATGCCCCTCGACTCTTATAACTGCCATCTGCTTTCTGTACAAATTGTAAATAGCCCTTCCCTCCCTGTGTTTTACCCCTGCCACCTTCAGAATTTGAAAGAGACTATTCCAATCAACATTGTCAAAAGCTTTCCCTAAGTCTACAAATGCTATAAACGTAGGTTTGCCTTTCCTTAATCTTTGTTCTAAGATAAGTCGTAGGGTCAGTATTGCCTCACGTTTTCCAACATTTCCACGGAATCCAAAGTGATCTTCGCCGAGGTCGGCTTCTATCAGTTTTTCCATTCGTCTGTAAAGAATTCGCGTTTGTATTTTGCAGCTGTGACTTATTAAACTGATAGTTCGGTAATTTTCACATCTGTCAACACCTGCATTCTTTGGGATTGGGATTATTATATTCTTCTTGAAGTCTGAGGGTATTTCGCCTGTCTCATACATCTTGCTCACCAGATGGTAGAGTTTTGTCAGGACTGGCTCTCCCAAGGCTGTCAGTAGTTCTAATGGGATGTTGTCTACTCCGGGGGCCTTGTTTCGACTCAGGTCTTTCAGTGCTCTGTCAAACTCTTCACGCAGTATCATATCTCCCATTTCATCTTCATCTACATCCTCTTCCATTTCCATAATATTGTCCTCAAGTACATCGCCCTTGTATAGACCCTCTATATACTCCTTCCACCTTTCTGCTTTCCCGTCTTTGCTTAGAACTGGGTTTCCATCAAAGCTGTTGATATTCATGCAAGTGGTTATCCTTTCTCCAAAGGTCTCTTTAATTTTCCTATACGCAGTATCTATCTTACCCCTAGTGAGATAAGCCTCTATATCCTTACATTTGTCCTCTAGCCATCCCTGCTTAGCCATTTTGCACTTCCTGTCGATCTCATTTTTGCATTCCTTTTGGCCTGCTTCATTTACTGCATTTTTATATTTTCTCCTTTCATCAATGAAATTCAATATTTCTTCTGTTACCCAAGGGTTTCTACTAGCCCTCGTCTTTTTACCTATTTGATCCTCTGCTGCCTTCACTATTTCATCCCTCAAAGTTACCCATTCTTCTTCTACTGTATTTCTTTCTCCCATTCTTGTCAGTTGTTCGCTTATGCTCTCCCTGAAACTCTGTACAACCTCTGGTTCTTTCAGTTTATCCAGGTCCCTTCTCCTTAAGTTCTCACCTTTTTGCAGTTTCTTCAGTTGTTATATAAACAGATTAACTATTGAATACGAGGCTAGCCACTAGGCTTCATCACCTAGAAAAGAATGAAAGTAAGTTGAGATGAGCTTCCCGTCAAAATCAGAACAGTGAAGCTGCACATTCACTAACGTCTTATGATGATGGTTGTACTGGTTTGTTATTAATCGTATGGCTACGGTCCCCCGTCGGGCCGACCGTTCGCCGGGTGCCCGTCTTTCAATTTGACGCCACTTCGGCGACCTGCAGTCGATGAGGATGAAAGGATGATGATGAGGACAGCACAACATCTAGTCCCTGGGCGGAGAAAATTCCCCGACCCAGTCGGGAATCGAACCCGGGCCAAGAGGAGTGACAATCGGTCACGCTGGCCATTCAGCTACCGGGGGCGGACTTGGTTGTACTGTGAGGCATAGTGAAACATATGTTAACAGTGAACAAACTACTCTGTCCATTCACAGTAATGTGACCAACTATCAGAAGTCTTTACGGCACGGACCACTTCGAGACATGCAGGAAGAGAGTTAGCGAGGTTCTAGAAGGTACCGAAAGGGACGTGGAGTCCTGCCAACTCCAGTGCCGAGGCGAGCTACGCTAGTTTTCTCGATGGAGGACCCGTGGCGCGACCAGCCCGATCGAGATGGTCCCACAGATTCTCGATTGGGTTTTAATCCGGAGAGTTTGGCAGCCAGGGCAGTACGATAAACGCATCATGATGGTCTTCAAACCACGCACGTACACTGCGAGCTGTGTAACACATTGCACTGTCCTTCTGGTAGAGGTCATCGTGTCGAGGAGAAACGTACTGCAGTGGACGTCCAGTTACGGTACTGGCGTGAAAATTCCAGCCTTCGTCGCCGATGAAAAGCAGTCCGCATGGGTGGATGAAACAGGCGCCTGCTGCGGAGGTACATACTCAGCAACGTTCGCTGAACGGTCGTTGAGGAGACACTGTTGGCACCCTCTTAGTTGCTCTGGGCGGTCGATTGCTCTATAGTTCCATGTGTATTCGCTCACACGGATCTCCATAGTCGGCGTTCACCCCTGTCATCCAGGACCCGTGGTGCACCAAAGTTGCCTCGGCTCTGGTTTTGGACAGCAACATTTTGCTATAAGCCATATACTTTAATCAGGGCGGCACACGAACAGTTTGCAAACTTAACAGTTCCGGAAGAGCTTGCACCCGTGCCCAGAAAGCCAATGGCGATGCTGTTTCGGACGTCAGATAAATCTTTCCGTTTCCACATTACGACAACGACTGCAGTTTTCCGTGCCCCTCGACGCGTTTTATATATCGTCCACTGCTAGTGTTGCCACCTGTCGTAACTGAGTGGTTACTGTACATAGACGTCGATGATAGGCGGTGGTGACATTGATGTGACTGGACCGTGCACCTGTTTTATCATTTCGAGAATACAGAGCACCAAAGAAAATGTATACAGCGATTATCGTAAACATTCACACTTATTCACACCCTACTACTGTAACTGTCTGTACTGTCCAAAACGTCCTATAAACAATTTACATGCTAACGAATGTATATAGGACGTTCAATCCCGCGTCCGGCCATCCTGATTTAGGTTTTCCGCGATTTCCCTAAATTGCTCCAGGCAAATGCTGGGATGGTTCCTTTCAAAGGGCACGGCCGATTTTCTTCCCCGTCCTTCCCTAATCCGATGAGACCGATGACCTCGCTGTTTGGTCTTCTTCCCCAAACAACCCAACGAATGTACATAGCCCAGTTATTCATTCATGTGTAGTACTTCACTTCTAAGGAACATATTACTCAGCACATATGGTGCAGCCCTGGAGGACGTCCGTCGTCTATCAAGACGCAGCCAAGAGCGAAGTCCTGTCCCACAGTTTTTAGGAGGCTAGCGTCCTTATTGCTCTAAACAGCACGATTTCTAATTGAATCAATAGGCGATTGCAAAATCTACCATCACAAGCTAAACCTCTTCCCCTTTTTGCAAAACAATAGTCTTTTAGTACTTTAAACTCGAGAGATACATCTACCGTTAATAGAGTCTTTTTATTTCCTGTTTTCATTTATTAAAGCAGGTGACTCGCTGTGCTTATTACTTATAGTTATACGACTCGCGTTTTCCAGCGATGCTATGGTCCCACTGTTACGTTGCTGTTTGAAAGTCTCTCTACTCTCGAGAGACAGGGGGTGGGAGAAATTGCCTGTCCGTACCGAAACTGCTTTATCGAGTAAAACACATCTGGGTTGCGCTGCCCTGCTGTAGCCCGGGAACTGTTCCCGCCAGACTGCCGCTATAGCTGGCTATGTGTGCTCCAAACTCATCCCGCGATCACGTTACCTTGCAAGCTGTCTCTACCCTGTAGGGTAGAGAGTGACGTGTGTAAAAAGACAGGTACATCATTTAAATATTACGATTACGAATCCCCGTTGCTCTGCTCCGAATGAAAGATACAAAAACAGCCTAATCCTCTCAGTCGCTAAATGCCTACAGAGAGCAGTCCTTTACAGTGTTCGATATGCTTTTTACTTTAGTACAACAGTCACAAATATGAGACTGTAACCAACCCCGCTGATGTAGAGCAGGAGCACTTCCATCCGACGTCACAGCGTAAACTGTTAAATTTGATCGCGGTGGAGAGAGGGAGGTTTAACCCAACTGGTTTTGCACAAGAATTGCCGCTGTTGACGAGGCCGTGAGAAAGTGACTGAAACCACTTTTGTCTCCTCTCATAGTATATAAGATGGGAGAGACAATTCTTGGCTCATCATCCAGGCAGTGGGGTACAGAAGGAGGGTATTCACAGGAGTGAAGCTGTGAGGTCTGGTCACGGTTCTCGTGCTTTAATGGCTTAATTGGTAAGAGTTTCTCAAAGTTCGTGAAGAGTAATTTGTTGAGTGTTAACACAGAAATATAACGATCCAGAAGATTTCGGGCACATTAAAACTGTGTGCGGGAGAGTGACTCTAAACTGGGACTTTGCCCTCTGAAGGTGGAGGGCAAAGTTTCGGCTTAGGGGCACGATCCCGCACACAGTTTTAATGTGCCCGAAATCTTTTGGATCGTTATATTTCTGTGTTAAATTCAACAAATCACTCTTCACCAACTGTGAGAAGCTATGCATTCCGGCCGGCCGCTGTGGCCGAGCGGTTCTAGGCGCTTCAGTCCGGAACCGCGCGACTGCTACTGTCGCAGGTTCGAATTCTGCCTCGGGCATGGATGTGTGATGTCCTTATGTTGCAGTAGTTCTAAGTCTAGGGTACTGATGACCTCGGATGTTAAGTCCCATAGTGCTCAGAGCAATTTGAACCATTTATGCATTCCGTATGGTTCCAGACACCCACGGAAATCCGTCAGCACCACATTACGTCACTTCCAGCTCTTGCAGCTGCTCCGTCTGCTGCAGACAGCCCTTGTTGCGAGTTGTGGCATGCGGTTGGTCCGTGCTTGCGGTGTCCCACTTGGGTTGACAGATGCTGTCGGGTCAGAGACAACGAGGCCAGGGGTCTCCCCGTAAATCATAGCGCGCACCGCAAAGTGCGTTCCCGTGTTAGCACCCCGCGCTCTGCTCCCAGCACGCCGACTGCTCGCGTTCCTGTTAACGCGTCGCGTCGTTTCGTGGTGACTGGGCAGGCGCAGTCCAGGGCAAGGACGAGCGGGAGCCTAGCTAGCCACGGCAATGCCGTGGTGTAGTTGGTAGGACGGAGAACAGTAGGCGGCACCACACAATGTACACTGCGTGATCAATAGTGTCGGGACACCCTTATGTAATGCGAAATTGGCCCCTAGATGTCCCGAGAAGTGGAACCGCAAGTATAAAAGGAGGAGAGGGGAGGAGGGGGGGGGGGGGCTTGTGGTGTTAGTAGAGAAACAGCAACAGCACACTTGGTCGGTCAAGAGAGCTCAGTGACTTCAAACGTGGTCTAGTCACACTATGTCGCCTGATAAATACATCCATCAGGGGCATTCACACCTTCTAAAGTCTGCAGTTCGTGGTCTAGTGGCTAGCGTTGCTATCTCTTGATCTATCTACATCTACATCTACACCCATACTCCGCAAGCCACCTGACGGTGTGTGGCGGAGGGTACCCTGAGTACCTCTATCGGTTCTCCCTTCTATTCCAGTCTCGTATTGTTCGTGGAAAGAAGGACTGTCGGTATGCTTCTGTGTGGGCTCTAATCTCTCTGATTTTATCCTCATGGTCTCTTCGCGAGACATACGTAGGAGGGAGCAATATACTGCTTGACTCTTCGGTGAAGGTATGTTCTCGAAACTTTAACAAAAGCCCGTACCGAGCTACTGAGCGTCTCTCCTGCAGAGTCTTCCACTGGAGTTTATCTATCATCTCCGTAACGCTTTCGCGATTACTAAATGATCCTGTAACGAAGCGCGCTGCTCTCCGTTGGATCTTCTCTATCTTTCCTATGAACCCTATCTGGTACGGATCCCACACTGCTGAGCAGTATTCAAGCAGTGGGCGAACAAACGTACTGTAACTTACTTCCATTGTTTTCGGATTGCATTTCCTTAGGATTCTTCCAATGAATCTCAGTGTGGCATCTGCTTTACCGACGATCAACTTTATATGATCATTCCATTTTAAATCACTCCTAATGCGTACTCCCAGATAATTTATGGAATTAACTGCTTCCAGTTGCTGACCTGCTATTTTGTAGCTAAATGATAAGGGATCTATCTTTCTCTGTATTCGCAGCACATTACACTTGTCTACATTGAGATTGAATTGCCATTCCCTGCACCATGCGTCAATTCGCTGCAGATCCTCCTGTATTTCAGTACAATTTTCCATTGTTACAACCTCTCCATACACCACAGCATCATCTGCAAAAAGCCTCAGTGAACTTCCGATGGCAACCACAAGGTCATTTATGTATATTGTGAATAGCAACGGTCCTATGACACTCCCCTGCGGCACGCCTGAAATCACTCTTACTTCGGAAGACTTCTCTCCATTGAGAATGACATGCTGCGTTCTGTTATCTAGGTATCACCGATCACGGGGTCCTGGGTTTGATTCCCGGCCGGGTTGGAGATTTTCTCTGCCCAGGGACTGGGTGGTTGTGTTGTCCTCATAATTTCATCATCCTTCGTGAAAGTGTCTAGACTGAACTGTGTATAGATTGGGAATTTGTACGGACGCTGATGACCGCGCAGTTGAGCGCCCCACAAACCAAACATGAACATAATCATACCTTCCAAAGCTGCACAAGTCGAGTGCTGGCGATATGATTGTTAAGTGGAAAAGTGAAAGAACAACCACCAAGACCAGGCAGACCTCACGTACTGACGGACAGGAGGACAGTCGAACACTGCAGAGGTTGGTTGTAAAAAAATCGCATGAAATCGGCGGATGGAATCAATCGTGGGTTCCCAAATGCTACCAGCAGACCTGTCAGCAATAACGAGTGTGCGTAATGAATTAAAAACAATAGGGTGCAATGGTCGGGTACTCCTCGTAAGCCACACATTTCTGGAGCCACTGCTAAGCGATATTGGAGGTATTGTAAGGACCAATGCCACAGAACAATTGATGATTGGAAACGAGTGGTTTCGAGTGATGAATCACGCTACACCGTGTGACAGGTGGAAGTGTTTGGGTTTGGGGAATTCCTGGAGAGCGTTGCCTGCCATATGTTACGTGCCAACAGTGGAGTACAGGCGAGGTGGTGTTACTGTTTGGGAATGTTTTTCGTAGTTGGGGGATGGTCTTCTTATTTCCGTTAAATAAATCAATAAAAACCACGCTAAATGCAGACGGACGTAAATACATTTTGCAGCGTTTTGTACAGCGTACAGTAGAGAATGCAGCTTGTTATAGACCAGCATGTGAGATACAGTGGTTTGTGGACGATAACATTCCTGAAATTGACTGGTCTGCCGTGAGTCCCGTCCTGAACGCAGTGGAACACCTTTGGGATGAGTTATACCGTCGACTTCGCTCCACACCCCGGCATCCAACATCACTACATTCTCTGGTTTCGGTTCTTGAGTAATGGGCTCCTGTTCCTCCAGAGACATTCAGACTCCTCATTACATTGAAAGTGCCCCCATCAGATTTCAAGCCGTGTTAAAGACCAAGGGTGGATGCACGCCTTATTTATGTTCTCTAGCAGGTGGGCCAAGGGTGGATGAACGCCTTATTTATGTTCTTTAGCAGGTGTCTGGACATTTTTGATTAGATATTGTATGTCCCAGGCAGCCCTCTTTTGAACTAAAACACGTCTCAGAGTGTTTCTTCGTCTTAAAGGACATTCTGAAGTTTTCCATCGTGGCTGTTTTCACAAGTATTCATTTTATTATACCTTGCAAGACTGGTCAATTTCGGTCTCACAGGCCATTTACCAGCGCAGTAGCTGTCGATGTGTTGTGCAGTCACCCTGTTATTAAATGACGGATATAGCCGATCTGTAAGCGAGTACCTAACGTACAAGCGTCAAAAATAAAACCAGAAAACTTACTGCTTGCAGTAATAGTCATCTTTATAACTAGCTAGCATCAGTAACCCGGCACTGACGGACATGTATTTATTCCAGTCTTTTAGTACTCTCATGTCCTCCTTCCCCCTCTCTCTTCCCATCTCCTCCTTCAACCATACCTGTTGTTCTGCCCCACCCATTCTCTCTATCCACCTCCCCCATAGAATTCCATCTCCTCCTCCTCCTCCTCCTCCTCCTCCTCCTCCCCCTGTCCATCTCCTTCTCCCTCTCTCACTGTTCATGTCCTCGTCCCTCCTCCCTTTACACGTCTACTCCTCTTTCCTTTCGCTGTGCGTCTCCTGCTACCCCCTCCCCCCCTCTCTCTCTGTCCATTTCTCCCTCCCTCTCTCTAGCCATCTCCTTCTCCCCCATCTATCACCATCTCCTCCTACACCCTCTCTATCTGTTCATCTCATCCTCCACCGTTTTCTATCCATGTTGTCATCCCTATCCCCATAGGAGGTTGTTGATTCTTACCCCACAGTATTTCTTTCCAAATCGTAATTAATATAAGCACCAAATTTCGTTGAAATTGTTCTAGAGGCTTACAGTGAGTTTTTTCCCCGTGGCTTTACCAGCATACGGACATGGGAGATATATTTCCATATATTTAATATATTTCACACAGATTTGTACACATTTTTCATCTCTATCTGTAGCGAATTTCGCCCTGCCGTTTCATTTCCATGCAGCTCTATGTTTATGATTTCGTAACTCTTGAACTATGTGACTTAACAATGATATAATTCTGCATCTACATCCAGTGGTATCTGTGGCTACCGTCTACGAAATGTGTTGCGAATAGAATCAGTAGTAAAGAAATAATAAATTAAAAGGTCATACCTGATGCGGCAGTTTTCTTGCATGAACAGCGAAAATGTAGCAATCGATATATTTTTTCCCCTCCTCACTTTGTGGCGGTTGTCAGCGAGGAAAAGATTCGTATAGTTTTGAAATTATTAGTTAAGTCTGTTGCAAGTCACTAAGTGCTCTCATACTCAAATCCTGGATGGGTATTCGCGTATTGTGTGCTACACTGCTTATTCACCTCCATCCGCTTCCACTCGATACGTAGGTGGTTCTTATCACCCCCACCTCCAAGTGATTCTTTCCAGTCACTAAGTGCTATGTGAACGAAGTTCCTATGAAATCGATACCGTGGTTATTTTTATAATGTGTATGGATGCCACGTTATAGGACCTATATGTGCTCGCTTTCGTTGTTGAACCCCAACAGGATAATTTTACAACTCATTTACACCTATTGCGCTTGAAAATGGCCTGTAAGTCCGAAATTAGCCAGTCGCGCAAGATATAATAAACTGAATAGTAGTAAAAAACAGCCGAAGTGGAAAACTTCAAAATGTCCTTTGACAAATATGCGTCGAAACATGCTCAGGTAAACAGAAAAAAAAAAAGAAATACGTTGTGCTTTGCGTAAGCCGGAGATTAAAACCCCAAATTTAAATCGCAAACACGGAAAGGAGACGCCGTCAGGAACTTGCAACCTCAGCACGATGATACAACAGTATGTGGGCTACGGACGTTATTTTCTCTGTCAGGAGCTACAAGAAAGGAAGGATATTACGAGTGCTTGCTCTCATTTCTGCGTCTGGGCCTTGAGATATTGTTGGTGTCTGGCCATTATTGATACCAAAGCTCGAATGCTTGCGCCCTCCATGCCGTTTCGTGCCCGTCTGTCTTATTACGCTCCCGTTTCGTTGCAGAAAACAAATTCTCGCCTCGTTTTTCGGATGCAGTCGGTGAGCTGGTCGCTAGGTGTTTGTACATATAGGGATGAATTTCAAGTCTTCTGTTGCTTTACAGGCTACTAAATTACGTTGTTACTGAACGTTTGTGCTTCTGTCACGATACTGGATTTGTCGTAAGCGATTTTTCTGATTACTTACCAGGCGATTTGCTAAGTTCCTTGAATCATTGTGTCACTGGTGTTCCGTGCACCACTTCTTTCCTAGCCTATGTACCCCTTTGACGTAGGGTTCGCATGCTTGATTGCTTTCCGCCACAGTCTTTTGTCTTGCGCATTCAAGAGTGTGCGGTCCGTTGCTTTTATGTCCACACTGACTTTGTGTAACCCTCGCTTCTTTGATGGCACCATCGACCTCTGGATCTAGGCAATATCTTAGTTTCCATTTCATGTAGCCCTTGTCCATGTTTAGTTGTTGCACCGACATTCTGAATAATAGGGAGCTCTCTGAACTTTGCCCTTAGGGTGGTTGCGTACTTTCCTGTCTTGTAATACTTCCGTTATTTAGCGCCATTTTGCCCTTGCAGTATAAACACGAGCTCGAACATCTAGGGAGGTCTCAAAGTCCGCGTTACGTAAATGGTGTAGTTTTTGAACGTGATTGGTTCTCTCTGATGACGGTGCTACTTTCTAAATCTACATTCCAGATATTCTTTTTTACATTTAGTCTCAGGCATAATTGCTTAAACGATTCTTCCAGCGCAGGATATTTTCAAGATACTTGCGTCTTTGGTCCATGAAAAATGCATCATTATCGTATAATTCCTGTTACAAGCAGGTAAGAAAAAAGGTCTCATGCTTGTAACAGGAATTTCTTTGACCAAGAGAATTTGACTCTTAGCCAACTGTCATTCAGTCAAGATGGTGTACTCAGTAATGAGACAAAGCAGTAGGCTCTGCCACAAATATCGACTCTTAGACAATTTGTCTAGAAGTGTATTTTAATACGACAGTATGCCATCTTAGGCAATTTATAGCACTTATAAGTAAGCATTACAAATCTGGATTGTTATACGGTTATATCACTTGTTACGTATTTCACTGTTATTATCTAACCTGCTTTCAGAAAACACTTGATAATGGCACTTTGAAGCCGAAATCATGATTCTGTAAGTGTAAATGCAACACTGTAAATAAACAACAGTCTAATGGCGGTACTGACTTTAAAGAAACATTAATGGCTTGCTCTTACCATATGTAGTTGGAGGCGCTAATCAACCTATAAACATATGCCGTTAACACCAATATATAAAAAAAATTATCATCATTTTCAAGGCTCTTGTGGATCATGAGAATTTCTTCTTCGTCGATTACTGTCAAACGACGGCCCACCAGGGTGCGATGTCTGGGATCCTACCCTACATTCCCGATAAGTGGTTGCAACCATGGTGGCCTCTCCTTGCGAGAGGCCCATTTCTTCCCTACGCTCTCCGCTTTACTAAGTAACGATTTCGCCCCGAGGCCAATTCTCGCCTAACGGTCGGCCCTCCGGCTGGCTCTGTGTTGCAGGCCACGAAGCAGTTCCTGGACGCGGTGAACCGGCAGCGGCGGCGGCGCCTGGGCCCCGTCTCGTGGTCGACGGCCGTCAAGTTCCTGGTGGCGCGCAAGTTCGACGTGTCGCGCGCGCTCGCCCTCTACGAAACGCACGAGGCGACGCGACATCGCGAGGGCCTCGTGCGCTTCGACCCCACGCGTGAGCCGCTCAAGTCCGAGCTGGAGACCGGAAAGTTCACCATCCTGGTGAGTGCGTGCGCGCTCTTGCTGCTGCCGCTACTACTACTACTACTACTACTACTACTACTACCACCACCACCACCACCACCACCACCACCACCACCACCTTCTGTTTGTTTGTTAACCTTTACGCATTCCATTACAAGTATGATATCCATAATGGCTTCAATCGGCTATTGTTCAATTTATTCCAGCAATACTGTCAGCTGCTCCTTACAGCTGCATCGAACAGTTTATTTTGTTCAGTTGATTTCAAGGCTGCATGTTATCATCATCTGGTACCAAATGTGCTTCAAAAAATACTACGAGCTTTTGTCAAGAACATGAAGACATAACGAAATCAGCTGCACTGTAGAATTCCTGCTGATGTGTGTATAGGTTGTTGTGCGAAACATGCTGCGACACTTTTACGCGGTCCAGTTGCATGAATGCGACGGCCGCCTGTGGTCGACTTCAACGTACAATAACAATTCACAGATGGCATGTGGTAGCACTAGGAGTGGAGAGTATACAGTGTGAGTCACTAACAATTGCCACCAAGAATAACTCCGAAAGTATGCTAGGAGATTGAAAAGCTTGTGGGACAAGCATTGCATGGGACAACGGGGGCCATAATATGACGTTGGTCTTTGTTGCTAGCTGGGGTCGCTTCAGAGATATGAATGTCAACTTTGTTTTTTTAAATGGCATGCTATAGTTTGGTACTTATTTTCTGATAGCGGCAATTGAGACAAATCTAATGATGTGTAACAGTAAGGTCTTTGAAGGTCAACAAAGGTCGAAAAGGTGGCATGAACGTTCATTTACAGAAGGTGTTCGAAGTGATGACCATTAGTATCAATGCACTGCTGCAATCTTCTTATCATGGATTGAGTGGTATTCCTTATCACATTGGCACTTATCGAAGCACAAGCTCTGACAATTCTCTCTCGCATATCTTCAGGTGTAGTTGGAACGTCTTTATAAACAATGTCTTTTACGAATCCCCACAAGAAAAAATCCAGAGACGTCAAGTCTGGCGAACGAGCCGGCCACGACACATCTCCCTCGCGTCCAATCCAACGATTTGAGAATTGTCTCTGCATCTCATTTCTACCCATAACCAGTGGATAGTCTAGGAAGTTTTAATCTCTACAAGAAAGGTGTGTTTTGCCGTAGGACGCAAAGGAAACCCGAAAAAACTGCATAATTTTGCGGTTTTTGATTCCATGGTCAGTCTTGAAACGAGATATCCAAGTATTCACTATGCTGGAAGCAGCACACTTCTCTCCCATTGATAGTGACATCTCAGTCCTATGCGGACTTTCCCTGTAGAAACAAAAAATTCATGACGGTCCGTAATTCCAGTGACGAGAAACTTACTTCTCGCTCTGCCCTCTCACCTATCACCTGCAACAGTACAAATTGTACGAAAAGTGAGCACCTGGTATTTACATAGTTACGTATTAAGATTTGAAACTTTCAACTGAGCCCCCTCCCCCAATTTTTTTTTTCCAACGATAAGGCAACAAAGCCAGGAACTTTTCAGCACCTCTTCGTACCACAATTACGGTGCTGGACCTTCAAAGACGACACCGTGACTCTGCGGAAGCGAGCGGTAAATTCACTCCCATGCCGAGAGGACACTAGCGTTTGCCAGCTGTTCACAATTAGCGAGGAAGTGGGCATAAAGCACATTTGCTTCGAGGGACGGCGCGCGACCTCAGCTTCCGGTCTCCTTAATACGACCGCTTCCGGGGCAGGAGCCCGCAACAGCTGCCCTGCCGACACATCCGTCCGCCCTGCGCCCCTTTGGCAGAGGGGCAGGCACTCTGACACCACAGCGCCCCACGGAGATGGAAGTTCGCTCAAAGGATCCTCAGAAAGGGGCAGGAGGACGCTAACGTGTAGCTGCTGTAAACTGGGTCACCAACCGGACCACGACAGCGGGGAAGCGGAAAAGAAAGTTACTAATTTGAGGCGTAATGGACCCTCAGCTGATGGGTTGCACGCTGTCGCTGTCGCTTGCTCTTTCGGCCTACACTTGATGTGAGTCTCACTGGTACCCTATACCCGAGCCGGTGAAACGTGTCACTTGACAGCTCACGTGTAGTTGGCTATTCTGCGATTGCGAGGTTGCAATAGCACACGCCCACAACTTCGAAGTACGTTTTGTAAATTTATGCTATAATCGCCTTTTATACGTTAGTGCAACAAAGTACGTTTTTCTAACAATGGAGAGTACGACGAAAGAGACTCAGCGTTTAATTGTACAGGGTGGCGCACGAAATGTGTTACCATTTTGTTTTTGAATATAAACTTTATTGTCAATACAATCTGAAAGGAACATGTACTTCAATGAAGAGCCGTCCATGGAGATTTGTTCTAACTCAGCACATGCTCAATATGTCCACCATTTCGTTTCCTAACTTCCTTCAAACGAACACTGAAGTTAGTGATTAAGCTACGGCACATGTCTTCCGTAATTTCACTGCAAGCTTGAGGAATAAGTCTTTTGAGCTCCATTAAATGGTTCAAACGGCTCTGAGCACTATGGGACTTAACTTCTGAGGTCATCAGTCCCCTAGAACTTAGAACTACCTAAACCTAACTAACCTAAGGACATCACACACATCCATGCCCGAGGCAGGATTCGAACCTGCGACCGTATCGGTCGCGCGGTTCCAGAATGTAGCGCCTAGAACCGCTCGGCCACCCCGGCCGGCGAGCTCCAATAAATCACGTGGACGTTACGGGAAAATTTTTCCTTTAGGTACCCCCAAAGAAAGAAGCCACATGGATTGAGGCCTGGACTATTGGGGGGGGGGGGCAATTTTGTCCGTCTTTGTAGCGACCTGGAAACGTGAGTGAAATGATCTGCATGTCGAAATGCTCGTGTAAGAGCTCCAACACAGTGTTTGCAGTATGTGACCTTGCTCCATGTTGCATGGACCACTGCGTGTTGAAGGGCAAGGCAGTAGCAAGAAGCTGTGGAATGAAGCTATTGCGAAGCAAGCTCAAATAACGCTCTCTGTTCACAGTTTCTTCAAAGAAAAAGGGTCCAATAAGTCCGTGACTGGAAATTGCTGCCCACGCTGTAATCCTCGGAGCATAGTATTGTCGTTCATGAAGCACTTGTGGGTTTTCAGTGGCCCCAAAGCGTACATTTTGTTTGTTAACCACGCCGTCTAAGTGAAAATTTGCCTCATCTGAAAACCAAACGTTGTTGAGTGTTTCTTCCCTATCCTCCGCCCACTGAGCAAAGAGTAGTCTCTGCTGCTTGTGTTCTTCAGTGAGCTTCTGTGCACAGGTCATCTTGTATGGGTACAAATGGAGGTCACTTTTAAGAATGCGTTGAACGGAGCGTCTTGATATTCCCAGTTGCACTGCTGTCTTTCTACACGATTTCCCGGGACTTCTCTGTACATCAACTCGCACCGCTTCAATATTCTCCGGCGAACAAACAGGCTTACGCCGAGGTCGCTTCGCTTCCAATACTGTTCCTTCCTGTACAAATTTATCGTACAACCTGTGGATGGCCTTCTTGCAAGGGACCCATCGTATGTTAAACTGTTGCCGAAAACGCCTCTGAGTCACAACAAGGCTTTTCGTTTCATGAAAAAGTAACACAATTGCCGATCGTTGCCGTGTCGTCAGTCTTCCATTCTCAGCCATTGCTGCTTACTAGTCTCCTAGCGGCAGTATCGTGAATTACACATTTCGTAACTCATTTGTTTTTCCAAGCTCCGCTGGTACTGCTGTAGAGATCCCAGCGGGATATGTAATGTGCGTCGTAAATTGTGAAAGAAACAATTGGTAACACATTTCCTGCGCCACCGTGTACATGAAACCGGGAAATAACAACACCCGAAGATAATGACAAAATCTATGAAAAGTTGTTCCAAATTGTTACCGTAATAGCTGCATGTAAAACTTCGTATAATAACGTAATCCTAAGCCTACCAAAGAACGCGCTATCTACACTCATAGAGAGAAATAAAGAAAAACAAGCATAGCCTACTCAATTGCAGAGATAAAGAATTAATTCAGTATACATTTACACTCACCAATTTAAGATTTCAGTGCTGCAGTTCCATCCAGTTCTCCTTCACTATCATCGGAATCGGCACCAAAACCGTTGTCATCATCATCTTTAAGAGAAATCATTAATTGTTCGTTTTCATTTACAATCCCGTCTATAGCCCGTGCTTCTCTTATGAGTTTCACAACATGGTCTACTTTCTTCCTCCATGAGGTGGCGTCTACAGTAGCAAGACGTTCACGTAGCAGCCTTTCCACTTCTGTTTTAGTAAATGTCTTGTTGTTGCTTCTGATGTGCGCCTTGACATCACTCCAAACCAATTCAATTAGACTAAAATGGCAGTGATAAGGCGGTAGCCTAATTACCAAGTGATCATGTTCGCTTGCAATTTCATCCACAACGTATTTAGGCGTCACAGGCTTATTTTGCTTTACGAGCGAGTGTAAGTGCAGCTTTGTCATGCTCATGTTCGCAGCAATGTCTCTCGCCTGCAACCACTGCACCATAGTTTCTTTACGGCCACTAGTGGTGGGAGTTTTATCCAAAATCACGGAATGATACGATTCATTGTCCATCACAAACACTGTCGGAACACTAGACTGGAGCAACAAATTTTTAAACCACTGCAGAAACCGTGGGTGGTCCATATCCTCATGATAATCACCGGTTTTTCTTTATCGAAAAACTAAAAGTCCTTCAAGCACAAAGCCGTTTGAAGATCCCGCATGAGCCACAATTACTCTGGATACTCTTCCTGTTGGCTGATGACCACTGCTATTCGGAGTATCATCTGTCCAGCATTTCTCAACTGATTTTCCAGCGTTGGCCCAGGTTTCGTCTAACCATATGACTGAGTGTAAGTCCTTTCCTACAATTTTGTGTAAGAAATTGGTACGAGCTGCAACGACGTGAGTTTTTCGAGCAACAGCTAGTTCGTCCATCTAACTTTTTGTAATGGAAGCCCATACTTTTTAACACCATCTTAAGTGACGTTTTGCCCCCTGCGAGAAGTTCACTTTCCTTTAAAGAAATTAGCAACTTCACTATTGTGGGGTATTCTTTTCTTCTGTAATATCCGTAAATCTGCCGACGAATTTCATCGGATTGGAAAGAATCAATATCTGTAACAGCAATTCCAAAGCCTGACTATTTAATGGCAACCCACGGCGCAACGAATTGTCGCTTAGTGAACGACATCGTTTTGTTGCCATTGTTTCATAAACAGAAACTGTAGTCGAGGCGGTAACACAACACAACACAAATGCAGGCGGTCGCGCACTAACGTCCAATGTTTACACTTTACACAGAAGCCGGGTACGTGGTTGCGTCGACTCCGGAACCGGCTTTTGTTCAGTCCTCTTAATGGTTCAAAAGACGCAGCACCTCGCATTCCTCACTTGTTTGTCAGTTATATTGTCAACTTAACGGCTCTTGGGGAGTGACCTTGAAGTGACCTGTTTCAGCGGCCCGGGTATAGAGCCCTTGTCCGTCATAATGAAACATGACTTGTGTTGATATCCACTTTTTATTCGGTGGCCATTACTATGGCTTTGAAACCTACCTGTTTCTTTTTTTTTTCAGATATGTTGTCGATACTTTTGTTGTCTGCCCTCGTGGCAGTGAGGATCTGAACGTCTTTTCAGAACATCTGAATTCAGTCCACCCGAATATTCGTTTCGCGATGGAGGCGGAGAACGATGGCTGCCTTCTCTTCCTTGATATGGTGATCAAGAGGAAGGTTGATGGTACATTGGAACACGCCGTTTATAGGATGCCGAAGCTCACTGACTTGTTTAAAAAAAAAAAAAAAATGGCTCTAAGCACTCTGGGACTTGACATCTAAGGTCATCAGTCCCCTAGACTTAGAACTACTTAAACCTAACTAACCTAAGGACATCACACACATCCATGCCAGAGGCAGGATTCGAACCTGCGACCGTAGCAGTCGCGCGGTTCCGGGATGAAGCGCCTAGAACCGCTCGTCCACCGCGACCGGCACTTGTATCTACAGTCTGATAGTTGTCACCATGCAGCTCAGCGTGAAGGGGCCCTTCGTACCTTGGGTCACAAGGCCCACATCATTTGAGATCCTGACAATTTTTCAGCTGAGAAAACCTATGTTGACGTCGCCTTCCGTCAGAATGGATATAGTGAAAGACAGATCAGATGTGCGTTGCGCTATCGACTAACGATGCACCGGATGAGTGATGATAATACTGATTTGGCACTGAGGTCTACGGCTTTTCTACCTTACGCACAGAGCATATCCAACAATATTAGTGTTATTTTGCGGAAGAAATGACGTGAAGTGTTTTCCGACCTCCATCTAAGATTAAGATCCTTCTAGGTTCCGTCAATGATGCTCTTGATTTGCGTATGGCGGGTGTCTATCGTATTTCTTGTAGTTGTGGCGTATCGTATATTGGTCAGCTGTCGGAACCGTCGAGGACAGGTGCCCTAAGTGTTACACACGCGAGCAAATCTGCGATTCCAGAACACTGTCTTGGCACCAGTCATCCCATGAAATGTAACAAGACGGAGATTCTGTCATGCACTTACAGCTATTGGGATAGTGTTA
Organism: Schistocerca americana; assembly: GCF_021461395.2. NCBI lineage: Eukaryota > Metazoa > Arthropoda > Insecta > Orthoptera > Acrididae > Schistocerca > Schistocerca americana. Next base: position 348,115,032 of record NC_060125.1, on the reverse strand, counting down.
TTAAGACAGCTGTCGATATTAATTTAGCAACTAATCTTATAAATAGAGATGGAGGCATTTGTTAAAATTATGCGTGAAATCGTACCCTCCCCCTAGTCAAGAAAGACAGAGACGGGGTTAATACTAACTCACCCGTTGTTTAGGAACTTTCACTATCGATAAATCCTGGCGTCCGTCATATATGTTTTCTGTGATGGTGTTAAGTGTTTACAATGCGCATGTATGTTATCGTTCCACAGAGGTTTTAAATTCGCTGGCACAGTATTTACTTGCCGCTGTTTTCCCTTGAAGGTGACAATGTGATCATCTGTCTAAACTTCGTCTGTTGTCGATGGGTTCACCAGGCTGAATTCCCGTAAGTTATTTGAACGTTGTATACGCCGGGAGAAACACTCAGGTGTCAAATTCCACGCATGTTAGTAACGTCCCTACACTGAGAGCTGAGATGAACGGAAGAGACAAAGTGACAGCGACTTCGGCAGTGAATCGCCAAATGTGTTTAACTTAATCTCGCTTACACAAGCACAAAGGCAGTGTAGGTAAATGCTTCTCAAACACATAAATTAAGTTAGTTTTACTTTTCGTATATTTGCTGATCTTGAAGATTTTGCGTATTTCCACTCAATGATGTCTTATGCAATAATTTTCTAGGGGAACTCTTCACTTAGAAAGCGTTGATTGTGAAAAACACACAGTAAGAATAATATGTACAAATCGTGTAGGTACATCTTCAAGGAGTTAGGCATTTAACTGCAGCATCACAGTACATAATACTTATTCGTTAATGAGCATCGTCGTAAATAACCCATCATGATTTTAGAAGAACAGTGATGTACCCACCTGAAACACAAGAGGAAAAAACTGGCCGAGTGCGAGTAGGACTTGAACACTGAGATATTGGTCCATTGATAGTGACCAGGCCAAATATCTCAAACGAAAAAACTACAAAGAACGATACTTGTCTAGCTTGAAGAGGGAAAACAGATGGCGCTATGGCTGACCCGCTAGATGGCGCTTCCATAGGTCAAACGGATATCAACTGCGTTTTTTAAAAAATAGGAACCCCCATTTTTTATTACATATTCGCGTAGTACGTAAAAGAATATGAATGTTTTAGTTGGACCATTTTTTTCGCTTTGTGATAGATGGCGCTGTAATAGTCAAAAACATATGAATCATAATTTTAGACGAAAAGTTGGTAACAAATAGGTTTTTTAAATTAAAATACAGAACGTAGGTACGTTTGAACATTTTATTTCGGTTGTTCCAATGTGATAAATGTACCTTTGTGAACTTATCATTTCTGAGAACGCATGCTGTTACAGCGTGATTACCTGCAAATACCACATTAATGCAATAAATGCTCGAAAGGATGTCCGTCAACCTCAATGCATTTGGCAATACGTGTAACGACATTCCTCTCAACATCGAGTTGTTCGCCTTCCGTAATGTTCGCACATGCATTGACAATACGCTGACGCATGTTGTCAGGCGTTGTCGTTAGATCACGATAGCAAATATCCTTCAACTTTCCCCACAGAAAGAAATTCGGGGAATCCGATGAACGTGCGGGCCATGGTATGGTGCTTCGACGACCAATCCACCTGTCATGAAATACGCTTTTCAGTACCGCTTCAACCGCAAGCGAGCTATGTGCCGGACATCCATCATGTTGGAAGTACATCGCCATTCTGTCATGGTTCAAAAAATGGTTCAAATGGCTCTGAGCACTATGGGACTTAACATCTGTGGTCATCAATCCCCTAGAACTTAGAACTAGTTAAACCTAACTAACCTAAGGACATCACACACATTCATGCCCGAGGCAGGATTCGAACCTGCGACCGTAGCAGTCGCGCGGTTCCGAACTGAGCGCCTAGAACCTCTAGACCACCGCGGTCGGCTTCTGTCATGGAGTGAAACATCTTGTAGTAACATCGGTAGAACATTACGGAGGAAATCAGCATACATTGCAGCATTTAGATCGCCATCGATAAAATGGGGGCCAATTATCCTTCCTCCCATAATGCCGCACCATACATTAACCCGCCAAGGTCGCTGACGTTCCACTTGTCGCAGCCATTGTGGATTTTCCGTTGCTCAGTAGTGCATATTATGCGGGTTTACGTTACCGCTATTGGTGAATGACGCTTCGTCGCTAAATAGAACGCGTACAAAAAAAAATCTGTCATCGTCCCATAATTTCTCTTGTGCCCAGTGGCAGAACTGTACACGACGTTCAAAGTCGTCGCCATGCAATTCCTGGTGCATAGAAATATGGTACGGTTGCAATCTATGTTTATGTAGCATTCTCAACACCGACGTTTTTGAGATTCCCGATTCTCGCGCAGTTTGTCTGCTACTGATGTGCGTTTTATTTGTTGCAGGTCGTGGTTGACGTTTCACATGTGGCTCAGCACTTCCTGTTTCCTTAAATAATGTAACTAACCGGCGAACGGACCGCACACTTGGATGATGTCGTCCAGGATACCGAGCAGCATACATAGCACACGCCGGTTGGGCATTTTGATCACAACAGCGATACATCAACACGATATCGACCTTTTCCGCAATTGGTAAACGGTCCATCCCCCGGGTAATGTATCACGAAGCAAATACCGTCCGCACTGGCGGAATGTTACGTGATACCACGTACTTATACGTTTGTGACTATTACAACGCCATCTATCACAAAGCGAAAAAAGTGGTCCAACTAAAACATACATATTTCATACGTACTACACGAATATGTAATAAAAAATGGGGGTTCCTATTTTAAAAAACCGCAGTTGATATCCGTTTGACCTATGGCAGCGCCATCTAGCAGGTCAACCATAGCGTCATCTGGTTCCCCCCTTCAAGCTAGACGAGTTTCGTTCTTTGTAGTTTTTTCGTTTGACGCTTTTTTCTTGAGGCCCGGTCACTATCAATGGACCACCCTGTATACAGGGTGTTACAAAAAGGTACGGCCAAACTTTCACGAAACATTCCTCACACACAAATAAAGAAAAAATGTTATGTGGACATGTGTCCGGAAACGCTTAATTTCCATGTTAGAGCTCATTTTAGTTTCGTCAGTATGTACTGTACTTCCTCGATTCACCGCCAGTTGGCCCAATTGAAGGAAGGTAATGTTGACTACGGTGCTTGTGTTGACATGCGACTCATTGCTCTACAGTACTAGCATCAAGCACATCAGTACGTAGCATCAACAGGTTAGTGTTTATCACGAACTTGGTTTTGTAGTCAGTGCAATGTTTACAAATGCGGAGTTGGCAGATGTCCATTTGATGTATGGATTAGCACGGGGCAATAGCCGTAGCGCGTTACGTTTGTATCGAGACAGATTTCCAGAACGAAGGTGTCCCGACAGGAAGACGTTGGAAGCAATTGATCGGCATCTTAGGGAGCACGGAACATTCCAGCCTATGACTCGCGACTGGGGAAGATCTAGAACGTCGAGGACACCTGCAATGGACGAGGCAATTCTTCGTGCAGTTGACGATAACCCTAATGTCAGCGCCAGAGAAGTTGCTGCTGTACAAGGTAACGTTGACCACATCACTGAATGGAGAGTGCTACGGGAGAACCAGTTGTTTCCGTACCATGTACAGCGTGTGCAGGCACTATCAGCAGCTGATTGGCCTCCACGGGTACACTTCTGCGAATGGTTCATCCAACAATGTGTCAATCCTCATTTCAGTGCAAAAGTTCTCTTTACGGATGAGGTTTCATTCCAACGTGATCAAATTGTAAATTTTCACAATGAACATGTGTAGACTGAGGAGAATCCGCACGCAATTGTGCAATCACGTCATCAACACACATTTTCTGTGAACGTTTGGGCAGGCATTGTTGGTGATGTCTTGATTGGGCCCCATGTTCTTCCACCTACGCTCAATGGAGCACGTTATCATGATTTCATACGGGATACTCTACCTGTGCTGCTAGAACATGTGCCTTTACAAGTACGACACAACATGTGGTTCATGCACGATGGAGCTCCTGCACATTTCAGACGAAGTGTTCGTACGCTTCTCAACAACAGATTCGGTGACTGATGGATTGGTAGAGGCGTACCAGTTCCATGGCCTCCACGCTCTCCTGACCTCAACCCTCTTGACTTTCATTTATGGGGGCATTTGAAAGCTCTTGTCTACGCAACCCCGGTACCAAATGTAGAGACTCTTCGTGCTCGTGTTGTGGACGGCTGTGATACAATACGCCATTCTCCAGGGCTGCATCAGCGCATCAGGGATTCCATGCGACGGAGGGTGGATGCATGTATCCTCGCTAACGGAGGACATTTTGAACATTTCCTGTAACAAAGTGTTTGATGTCACGCTGGTACGTTCTGTTGCTGTGTGTTTCCATTCCATGATTAATGTGATTTGAAGAGAAGTAATAAAATGACCTCTAACGTGGAAAGTAAGGGTTTCCGGACACATGTCCACATAACATATTTTCTTTCTTTGTGTGTGAGGAATGTTTCCTGAAAGTTTGGCCGTACCTTTTGGTAACACCCTATATATATATATATATATATATAATCTTCAAAATCGAAGAGATTCTCGATTCCTAGGAGAACAAAAAGAAGCGGACATGGGACTTCAGCTTATATATGTGGAGAGAAGTTTTATTACAACTTTTTTATTTACTTACTAAAACACGACTACAAATTACATTTCATTTTTCATGCAATAAGCTTCGTCTATTATGCTTTTGACTGACGATGAATGCAATGAATATTCAAATGGCAAAAGAAATTTTTATGTGATATAATTACAACTCAAAAGTTCTTATTTTGTACTGTCAAGCTTTGCCTGTTACCGAATTTCACGTTTCTAGATCAACAGGAAGTATGCTATAGGTTTTGATGAGTGAGTTTACGAGTATCAAAATATGTGACTTGAACGACCGAATCTTTACATTTACTTAGGAGGTTAATTTTTTTTCACCGGCAACGGATCACGGACCTTAGTATGTGACTTAAATGTGAACTTCATAAGCCAGACTGTTGAAGAGAAAAAGGGGTCTTAAAAGACGGACGCACAGACAAAGGGATGAAAATCAAAAAAAGAATTTTCGTGTATTATAATTACAAATTAACAATTTTCGGATTTTTCGCATGTTTGTACCGTGTAACCTTGCTTATTGCGAAATTTGACGATTCTAGGTTATCGGGAAGCACGCTACAGATCTTGATGAGTTATTTTTCGAGTGAAAAAAAGAGTGACATAAAAGGCCGTATCTTTTAATTGAAGTGACTTAGAAGCTTAAAATGTTTAGACCCTCAAGGGACCATAGCCTTAATATGTGACGTAAATTTGAACTTGATACGTGAACCCGTCCCCGAGAGAAAGGGTTCTTAACTTGCGGGCGGACAGACAGATGGACGGGCAACAAAGCATCTGTCGGACAACAAAGCAGTCCTGTAAAGCCTCCATTTTCACATATTGAGACACGGAGCCCCAAACATTACCTTTATTACCCATTATTAAAGCTGGCATTGGCTCAGAAAGGAGTTCAACATGCAGCAACAAAAATTTTTGATCATGTGCCCAGTAATATAAAATGCCTGGCAGGCAGAAAAGCAAGTTTTAAATGTAATCGAAACTCATTTACTTTGAACAAGTCTTTTTATTCCATGGACGAATTTATATTTAAAATTTAATATTCAATAAAAAACCGTTCCCGGTTTTTAAGTATTGTTACAGGAGTAGAAACAAAAAATTATGATTCAATCGATGTTAACACTTAATACGTGGAAATACGAGTATGTTGTAATGTGACTCATTTCACATCATTTCGATAAGAGAATCATTCGAATGGAACATGTAACCAACTAACCGAGCAAGGCCTCACAGACGTGGATGATGGTGACCGAGAAGACCAGATCTTGCGTCATGTGATTTTTCGACAAGCCGGAAGAACGTCTAGGGGTTCGGTGAGGGCAATGAGGACGTTTACACAGTGGTTCTCAAATGGAACTCTGACCAAGCAGTGGATTTCTGTCCTCGAGGAACAGAACGATTGGTACAGCAGCCTTCAGACCATTACTTACTATTGAGAAATAGTGTCGTGTATCTTTGTCCCTTTGAATCGTAGTGCAACAATCAATAAAAGTTGCACGATCTGCCATAGTAATTTGTAACTTACTTTTTAAATTCCCTCCTACGTAACGGTCATCTAAGCCAAACATTATGACTTTTCACTTAATAGCATTTTGGTCCAACTTTGGAAGACCATACAACAGTGAGTCTGCGTAAGGTATGGTTTCGGCACGTATTTGGTAGGTTTCTGCTGGTATGTGGCACCAGATAGCTACACACACAGGTCAGACATTTACCCGTAAATTACGGGCTGCTGGATTGTGGTCGGTGAGCTACCACCCGACCCAATACTGACCCAAATGAGTTGCATTGGGTTCTGATCAGGCGAGTTTTATGACGAGGACATCAGTGTGAATTGACTACCATGCTCCACAACTATTTCATGTTCTGGGCATCCGCAGCTGTTGAAAGGCGTGATGTTAGGAAAAATTCCGCTAACAGTTGGTAAAATTGTTGTTTTTTTATTTTAGTATAAAAAGGAAAATTGACAGTTCATGTTGAATAACCAATTAGAATTAAAGCATTCTGGCTCATTTTGATTGTTTATGCGATTAGATATAGCATTAGTCCGTCATAATATCCTGTATTATTCTCGCTTGTTTAGGTAGCTACTCAACGCTCCCAGTCATGAGTGTGTGACGTCACATTATCCACATGGATAGGCAGCAAGCTAGTCTCTCTTAGTCGTTCGTGTGGGCCGCTTTTGCTTTTTTCCCAGTGCCGGGTCGCCCGGCTGGCAGACCGGTAAGACGTGCCACCCGACACATTACATACAGTAATCTGCTTAGTACCGCGACCAATCATGTTAGCAGTGGCAATTCTCTGTCACCAATCCGGCCCTTCTAAAATTCTTAGCGTCCTCTGACTGTAAAACATTTATCGTTTTCCTTTTAGATGCAGGCAAATTTTTAAAACTTTGCTCTGCAATCACAAGTTTCACCTATCATCGGTTAGTCCTAAATGTATGGAGAAAATCTTTGTTACTTTTCGTTCGCCAAGTATTGAGAAAATTCACTGAATAGTAAATTTCGACTAGGCGCGATGGATATACTTGTGACCTTTTAACGTTTGAGTATATTTTAGACATTTCTTCATTAATTTTAATATCTACAAAATATTGTGACACTGTACTTTGCGCGTTACCATGTTGGTTGCGCCTGATGATGCAGCTTTAGACGGCGAAACCGGTTGTTTTGCAATGATCAAAATTTTTAGGAGCTGTTAGCGGAATTCTACCTAACATCACACTGTAGTGCGATTCTGGCATGAAAACAGAAACCGTTATTGTACACTGTGTTATTGTTCGCTGTAAATTTTCTGAGTAATACTTAATATGTGTGAGTTTCGCTTAAGAGTGCTACAAGAAAACCGTAAGTAAAAGTTTTGTTCCAAATTATTACAAATTAAATAATTCCTCGTGTTTACATGTTACAGTAACGGTAACAGAATAATGCACCAGGTTCACACTTAGCAGACATAACTCAAAAATCTCAAAATATACTATCACGCACTTGAGTATGGGAGTGATTTCCCGATACGCGTTGTGCAAGAAATAAACAAAAGGAAATTGTAACTAGCCGCTGTAAAAGTTACTTCATAATCAGAAAACTCGTCTGACAACCATTGCTAGAAACAGACTGGCAGCGTCAACAATTTAAAGTCATTGAATTTTCAAAATTCTTAAATTGTGCCCTATTTTTCTTAACTTCTACACTATTAGTATCTGCACTCCCAGTTTATCCAGTTATGTATCTTGTAGCACATACTCTCTTTAACGTTCCTCTTGGGCTGGTAAAAGTTTTGGATATATGTTATTTTCATCTTGCACTTTGCCCACTGAAATTTTATCATCAATCTGGAGCAACATTGCGTTTTACATATGTTCGAGTCATTGCCAGACGTGGAAGGGATAGACAAAGGTCCTTCCGACTGGATATTAGATCCCGGTCTTTTATGTTCGTGGTCTGACACGCACTCATTGAGTTACAGAACCATATAAAAATGCAGTATATAATCTCGAAAGAGGTACTGCATAATTGAGGCATAAAATCAGTTGACTGGTCTTTGTGTCTAGGTTAGCTGAGTACTAAAGCTGGTTGGAGAACTGAAGAAATAAACAGAAGATTAAAAATACCCTTGATTGCTTTTAGTAAACTGAATGGGTGCTTTAAAAATAAGCTTTCGCTATGTCTGAAACGGAAAGAGTGTATGTTTCCAGTAATGACTAACAGTAGTGGGGCATGGACTTTTAATGGGAAAGCCGACCAAGGACTTTGCGTCCGACAGATAGCAGAAAGCTCACTCGGGTGGATGTCATAAGTATAGTTACTAGGAAAATTAGATTAAAGCTGTGTGCCGGACCGAGACTTGAAGTCGGGAACTTTGCCTCTACTGACTGAGCTACCCAAGCACGACCAACGACGCGTCCTCACAGCTTTTCTTCCGCCAGTACCTCGTCTCCTACCTTCCAAACTTCGCAGAAGTTCACCTGCGAAACTTGAGGGTCTAGCACTCCTGGAGAAAAAGATATTGCGGAAACATGGCTCAGCCTCAGTCTGAGGGATGTGTCCGGAATTAAATTTTCACTCTGCAGCGGAGTGTGCGCTGATATGAAACTTCCTGGCAGATTAAAACTGAGTACCGGACCGAGACGAACTCGCAACCTACACCTTCGGCTGTCAATTGCTCAATTGGTAGGAATATAGAATCTTCCTGTTGCCCTTCACCCACAGCTCGGAGCCTATCTTGTGGGAAAAGGGCAAACTGAGCTATACTCGACAGATGCTTTCTAAATCCGTGCTGATTTGTGGACGCAAGTTTTTCTCTTTCAAGGAAATTTACTATATTCGACTCAGGATATGATCAAGAATTCTGCAGCAAACCGACATTAAGGATATTGTATACTTATATGGATATGGTGTCTGTTCTTTCGGACATGCCCGAAAGAACAGACACCATATCCATATAAATATATAGTTCTGGCAATACCGGCCATGACCTTCTTCTTCTGTGGGGATGCACACACATTCCCCGAACTCTTACGGGACTTGGTAAGAATGTCTTCCACGAGTAATGAGTTTGTTGGGGTGGGGCACTATGAATGTGGTGTGTGTGGACGTACAAGGTGAGAATGTGGGTCTCACGGGAGGCGAGCGCGAGATAATTCCTACAGTCGCGCTATCCTCTGTGCCCTCGGTGGCTCAGATGGATGGAGCGTCTGCCATGTAAGCAGGAGATCCTGGGTTCGATTTCCGGTCGGGGCACACATTTTCACCTGTCCCCGTTTATATGTATCAACGTTCGTCAGCAGCTGAAGGTATTAATATAATTCTAATTTCGTTAAGGATATTGGCCTGTGGTTTTGTGGGTCCGTATTTCTACCTTCTTATTTGTGAGAGTGACCTGCGCTATTTTCCAGTCCCTTGGGACTCTGCAGTGGGCGAGACGTAGATGATTAAGGCAGGGTTCTCATTCAAATGAGGGAAAAAATAGGCAAAGTTTGGAAATGTTTTTTAGGCAATGAAAAGACATACAAAGGATATTTTTAGGGATTATGGTTGACCTTACTTTGAACTTTGTTTTAGATTTTCAGTACAAAAAAAGACAAAATTGCGCCCGTAATTATGGTTTGATCAAATCTGAAGTACGCAGACTACTTGGAGTGTAGACCTTCAGGAGTTATCTGAAATAAAAAAAAATGGATGGTTTGTTTCACTCTTTATTGCTTTATAAAAATAGTTAATATTAACAAATTTCATATATTATAGATATAAACTCCCAACAAAAGTGTTTACTTTTCGGGGGTCAAAGTTAGAAGTTAAACGGTTGAACTGTTTTTATTTTACGCTGCACTCAGTTTTGAAAAATCGTTTCTCGAGAAAAACTTCTTTAACGTTTAGATAAAACTGTTGTGTGTATTATTAGTTCAATTTGCATAAAAACTACGTGTTGTTATATAGTTCTGATGTTGCCGGACAGAAATCTGAAGTTAGATTTTCAAAATTCAAAATGGCTAATCAAATATGATGGACCAAAAATTACGTTCTGACAAAAAGTTGACAAAAAAGTGCTTTCGTTACTTATGTTTAGTCTGCAACTCCAGGACCATGTATCAGCCCTCCCTCTAGCTAGAATTGTTCCTGGAGAGCAGTTCCCTCGTTCTCCTTGGTGAGAAAAGCCGTCTGGCTGAGCTGTATATGCTGCGTTCGGCACCCTGCACCCGTTGTTCACCAGCTTTCTCGACGAATATCTTTGCATGCATTCTGTAATATAAATCATTGTTTGAACGTGCGCCATGGCACGACAAGTTCTGTACCAGAGCCGTGCGTCTTAAGCTGAGAGTGTCTCACGTAGGCCGTGACACTGCTTCGAACAATGGGCGATAGAAACTTTTGTAACGCACGGATTAAAAAATTCTTCTAGACACATACCTTCCAAAAATACAATAAAAAGAAGTCAAATTTTCAATCATTTTGAATGAGAGCCTGGTCTTAATGCAAGGTAAATAAGGGGCCACTAACGAAGAGTACTCTCTGTAAAAGTGAACTGGGGTGCCCTGCTGACGTGGCGACTTCTTTGGTTTGGCTGCTTCAGATGCTTTCCACCAACATTTAAATAAGATTTCTAAATAAGAAACGCGCTGCTTAATCTCTACTTGTACTGCTAATCACCTTGTGCGGTTGCGCGGAAATTCTAAACAGTAGCACACTTCATAGGAATTTAACGTTTGTTGCACGCCTCTTCTCGGCGTTGCAGTTGTAACTGCAACTCTTCAGCTTCGTTTCATCATTCGTGACTCACAGTAAGTATGCCAGTGGGGCTCAAGTAATATACATGGTGGTCCACTGATCGTGACCGGGCCAAATATCTCACGAAATAAGCATCAAACGAAAAACTACAAAGAACGAAACTTGTCTAGCTTGAAGGGGGAAACCAGATGGCGCTATGGTTGGCCCGCTAGATGGCGCTGCCATAGGTCAAACGGACATCAACTGCGTTTTTTTAAAAATAGGAACCACCATTGTTTATTACATATTCGTGGAGGATGGCGCTGTAATAGTCACAAATATATGGGTCACAATTTTAGACGAACAGTTGGTAACGGGTAGGTTTTTTAAAGTAAAATACAGAACGTAGGTACGTTTGAACATTTTATTTTGGTTGTTCCAATGTGATACATGTACCTTTGTGAACTTATTTCTGAGAACGCATGCTGTTACAGCGTGATTACCTGTAAATACCACATTAATGCAATAAATGCTCAAAATGATGTCTGCCAACCTCAATGCATTTGGCAATACGTGTAACTACATTCCTCTCAACAGCGAGTAGTTCGCCTTCCGTAATGTTCGCACATGCATTGACAATGCGGTGACGCATGTTGTCAGACGTTGTCGGTGGATCACGATAGCAAATATCCTTCAAATTTCCCCACAGAAAGAAATCCGGGGACGTCACATCCGGTGAACGTGCGGGGGATGGTATTGTGCTTCGACGACCAATCCACCTGTCATGAAATATGCTATTCAATACCGCTTCAACCGCATGCGAGCTATGTGCCGAACATCCATCATGTTGGAAGTACATCGCCATTCTGTCATGCAGTGAAACATCTTGTAGTAACATCGGTAGAACATTACGTAGGAAATCAGCATACATTGCACCATTTAGATTGCCATCGATAAAATGGGGCCAATTATCCTTGCTCCAATAATGCCGCACCATACATTAACCCGCCAAGGTCGCTGATGTTCCGCTTGTCGCAGCCATCGTGGATTTTCCGTTGCCCAATAGTGCATATTATGCCGGTTTACGCTACCCCTGTTGGTGAATGACGCTTCGTCGCTAAATAGAACGCGTGCAAAAAATCTGTCATCGTCCTGTAATTTATCTTGTGCCCAGTGGCAGAACTGTACACGACGTTCAAAGTCGTCGCCATGCAATTCCTGGTGCATAGAAATATGGTACGGGTGCAATCGTTGTTAATGTAGCATTCTCGACACCGACGTTTTTGAGATTCCCGATTCTCGCGCAGTTTGTCTGCTACTGATGTGCGTTTCATTTGTTGCAGGTCGTGCTTGACGTTTCACATGTGGCTGAACACTTCCTGTTTGCTTAAATAACGTAACTATCCGGCGACCGGTCCTGACACCTGGATGATGTCGTCCAGGATACCGAGCAACATACATAGCACACGCCCGTTGGGCATTTTGATCACAATAGCCTTACATCAACACGATATCGGCCTTTTCCGCAATTGGTAAACGGTCCATTTTAACACGGGTAATTTATCACGAAGCAAATACCGTCCGCACTGGCGGAATGTTACGTGATACCACGTACTTACACGTTTGTGACTATTACAGCGCCATCTATCACATAGCGAAAGAAGTGGTCCCACTAAAACATTCATATTTCTTTACGTACTACACGAGTATGTAATAAAAGATGGTGGTTCCTATTTTAAAAAACGCAATTGATATTCGTTTGACCTATGGCAGCGCCATCTAGCGGTCAACCATAGCGCCATCTGGTTTCCCCCTTCAGGCTAGAAAAGTTTCGTTCTTTGTAGTTTTTTCGTTTGATGCTTATTTCGTGAGATATTTGGCCCGGTCACGATCAATGGACCACCATGTAGAAAGCAAATGACAATTAATCACCTAGGATTTACTTGCACGACACCGAAATCTGAGTTATGCGGAGCTGACACTCGGCGTCCCTCGTAGGACTACTGTCGGGCCCTTCAGGTGGGTCAGAACGGTGTTAGTGAGAGTGCGCCGGGCTGTGTTGAGCGCAGTGCGACTACAGTGGACGTCTTGTGTCTGTTGGCAGCCCACGCGCGACGCGACGGGCGCCGCCATCGCCGTGTTCACCGCGAGGAAGCACTACCCGCAGGAGTCGACGCACCAGACAACGCTGCAGGTAGGTACCGCAACGCCGCCGCCGCTGCTGCTGCGCATTGGACTTCCAGTTGTGGTATCTGGCGTGCAAATTTCAGCCTTTGTTGCCGATAAACATCAGTCAGCGTAGGTGCATGAACGAGGTAACTGCTGCGGAGGCCCATATGCAGCAACGTTCAGTGAATGGTCGTCGAATAATCAATCTTCGAGGCCCCTTGGTTTATCTGTGCGGTCATTTGCACAACAGCTGCACATCTGTTCACCCCTGTCAATGCTTGTCATCTATGGCCCATGGTGTACCACTGTCGTCTCAGTGCCAGTTTTGGATAGCACCATTTTGCCAAGAACGATACACTTTAAACAAGACGGCACGTGAACAGGCCAGACGCTGTTGGCGAGCGGTTCTAGGCGCTTCAGTCTGGAACCGCGCGACCGCTACGGTCGCAGGTTCGAATCCTGCCTCGGGCATGGATGTGTGTGCTGCCCTTAGGTTTGTTAGGTTTAAGTAGTTCTAAGTTCTAGGGGACTGATGACCTCAGAAGTTTAAGTCTCATAGTGCTCAGATCCATTTGAACAATGTGAACAGTTTACAAACTTAGCTGTTCCGGAAATGCTTCCATCCCCAGCCAGAAAGCCAATGATCATGTCCATTCGTACGTCAGATAAATCACTCCGTTTCCACATTACGAAACCGACTGCACTATTTCCCGCGTCCCTCCGATACGCTTTGTATACTCTCCACTACTAATGCTGCTACCTGCCGAGTGCGAGTGTTTGTTGCACGTTTATGACCAACATAGGCGGTAATCACATTAATGAGACTTGCTACGTCGAGGTATTGTCGTCATCACAGTCTTCCATATTGAGGTTGATAAGTCTGTAAATAGACTGAATCTCTGGGGGCGAAGCTGTGGGTGCGGCTGCTTAAAGAGATGCACGGGCCAATCAGACTCGCAGCGGTAGGTCATGTGATGTTAGCGTCCTCTGGTGGTCCGCCCCCGGTAGCTGAGTGGTCAGCGCGATGGAATGTCAATCCTAAGGGCCCGGGTTCGGTTCCCGGCTGGGTCGGAGATTTTTCTCCGCTCAGGGACTGGGTGTTGTGTTGTCCTAATCATCATTATTTCATCCCCATCGACGCGCAAGTCGCCGAAGTGGCGTCAAATCGAAAGACGGCACCAGGCGAACGGTCTACTCGAAGGGAGGCCGTAGTCACACCACATTATATTATTATAGCGTCCTCTGGTGGCGTGTATTCGTGCCGCCTCCCATCAGAGAGAGCCACCAATGGAAGAGCGGCTTCGCCCAGCGGCACGCTGGCAACAGGTTTAAAAGTGCCGTCTCGCACGTCTCTGTGAGCGACTTGAAAACTATTGACAACTACAGAGTTTTTAGTTAGTGACTTTGGAGTGGTGAGAAGTGTAACATTCCAACTTACGTTGTCGACTCGTATTTAGACTGATTCATATTTTCAGCAGTGCAGAGAATTAATTTGGGTCCGCCAAAAAACGTTTCGGATTAAATCGGTGGGGATTTTAGTATCTGCTCCTGTGACGTTTTGGCTCCTTACAAGAATAATTTCCATGGCAGTTCCAAAAAAACACTGGCGTCATCTCGCCCAACTATGTATCACTATGAGGGCTCGATCACTTACCCGCAAAAGTTTTTAGACGGTAACTACCGCTCGCATTTGCCATTTAGTAGTGTGGACCAAACAGCAGATCTAAAAGAAACTGCAATTCCAGCTTTCACGGTCAGCCTTTACATCCTTGGTGGGTTTAGCTATGTGGGTATTAGGGAGCGAATGACGTCACGTCCCGACGCGTGCGGATTTTCTTCCTTTATGTACGAGCTACTACGCTCTATGTTTGTTGCAACTGTTTCTCCTTTATTTTCTTCCACATTTCTCTCATCATTTCTCCATGTTTCTCTTTTCTGTCCCAGTGGCTCCAATCATCTTCTTCGGTATTTCATGAAAAGCTTTTGAATTGTGCAATTTCTTTGTGAGCGGCAGTCGTTCCTCAGTATCTTGTGGAATAATTCGGAGTTCATCTATGTCACTTACAATTTCATCGCGCCATGTGTCACTCCTTTTTAATTATCCGAAATAAGTGAACAGCCTTTTTGTCGGTCTGTTGGGACTCATCTTTTAGATGTGACTACAGAAAGCTATTCATGTTTTCCTAATTATGTCTGTAAATTTTTCAGTCTTGGTAAACAAATTCACTATTTAACCTCTTCTGTATTGTCTCTCTTTTCTGTCCCAGTAGCTCCAATCATCTTCTTCGGTTTTTCATGAAAAGATTTTGAATTGTGCAATTTCTTTGTGAGCGGCAGTCGTTCCTCAATATCTTGTGGAATAATTCGGAGTTCGTCTATGTCTCTTACAATTTATTCGCGCCATGTGTCACTCCTTTTTAATTATCCGAAATAAGTGAACAGCCTTTTTGTCGGTCTGTTGGGGCTCATCTTTTAGATGTGACTACAGAAAGCTATTCATGTTTTCCTAATTATGTCTGTAAGATTTTCAGTCTTGGTATACAAATTCACTATTTAACCTCTTCTGTATTGTTTGCTCTTTGGCTTGTCCCAATATTTTCTTTAGTACTTTTCTTTCTACGATTTCCAGTTCTTCAGTCATCGGCTTTTTCTTCAGAGGTAAACCTGATGTGCTTCTGGGCGAATCACTGTAGTGCACTGTCTAAGCTTAGCATTGAGAGATATTGATTTCTTATTCTAGAAGGTGTAATGGGCATAAGTGCAGAAATTTCTGTTGGTGATGAGAACGGTGCATTTAACAACATTTTATTAGAATTTACCTCATATGCAGACTAAGAATTGTAGCCATTATAAGTCGTATGTTTTTCGGTTGATTAGTACATCCAAGTACATGTGGCAAAAGCAAGCCATTATGTTTATTTTCCACTATGCAGCAGGTCAGGCGTTGAACTATGGACGCGTGGACACAAAACGGCTAGTCTATACTAACAGGCTTAGTCCACTTAGTGATGCAGTAAAACCATGCACAAAACATCACGCCGTAAAGTTTGTGACATATTTATGGGAAGTCTGTTGGATGCAGAGAAAAAAAAACATGCAACACACTGATGTGTGTACATATTAAGGCATCACTTTAAAAATATCTGCACTTATACCCTGTATGCATCCTTATTGAGGTAATACGCTATTTACACCTTATTAACTCGTGGTGTAATGGCTTCTTCCTCCGAAATTTTCTGTTCGGTTATTCGTCCTAGATATTTGAATGTGTTAGTTTTGTCAGATTTTCTGTACGTTGTTTCCTTTGTCTTGGGAGCTGCCTTAATGCTCGTCATAATTTTTTTTTTACCTTATAGGTTTCAGGAGTAGTCTTATTTCGCCAGATATTGTTATTTAAGATAAAGGTACACACGCTACATTAGTCTGAATTCAGTAAAAAATATAAAAAGTGATTCAACGTGATAATTATTCATCAAAATACGAGCCACAAAATTTTAACATTATATCCAACTGTATATGTACGTAACTAAACAGGAGATAAGATCCTCAAATCTGAAAGGTTGAAACGGCAAACATATTTGCGCGATTACGTATAAACAGTTCAGCTTCCTCAGCTTGTTCACGCTTTAAGGTCGTTAAACACTAATCTTCCTTCCTTCCTTCCTTCCTTTAAGTTTGAAAATTAACTGCCTCCTTTACCATCTCAGTATGTCTCCAGCTTTAGAAGACGAATCGTTGGGCACAGAATAATAGCTTAGACAATGGTCACCAAACATGGTCAGTTCATCCAGTATGCTGACAGACTTCAATTTTCTGGACGAAACGTATGCAGCACGACACTGTGATACAGTCTTAACTTGTGTTTACAATACTAGATATTCACACATGTGACCTCCTGGCCGCTTGGCGTCTTAAATTAAGTACGTTCAATTTTAAATAATTGTAGGCCTACTTAGATTTTGAACCTAGATTTTGTACAAAATAGTGATGCGGCCCGCACTCACAATATTGTCAGTTATCCGGTCAAGTGTGACAAAAGTTTGATAACCTCTGCCTTAGACCATAGCTTAGTACCTGCATAACAAAAATAAGCAAGGATCTAACATAATCTCCTGCCAGCCGGGGTGGCCGAGCGGTTATAGGCACTACAGTATGGAACCGCGCGACCGCTACGGTCGCAGGTTCGAATCCTGCCTCGGTCATGGATGTGTGTGATGTCCTTAGGTTAGTTAGGTTTAAATAGTTCTAAGTTCTAGGGGACTGATGACCTCTGAAGTTAAATCCCATAGTGCTCAGAGCCATTTGAACGATAATCTCCTATTTACCATGATCTACTGCGATACTCGGACACTACACGTCATGTCATTAATGTAGAGAGCGTTGACGTTTCAGGTCCTAACACGATTGCCACAGTAAATTGCAGCTCCACTTACGTTGATGATGCTTCAAGACCACATCACATTTCGTTTTGTGCGTGACAGCCACTGCGTAGAAGGGGACTGCGTGGCTGTGGCAGGCGGGAAAGAGGACCTCCAGCTAAACGTGTGGGCCAGGCAGGAAGAGATAGCGAGCCGGAAGCTGCCTCTCACTCGAGTACATTCACCCGCACATACTCCGCGGCGACCTCGCATATCTACGGCACTGTGAGGACACTCTCACATAAGCTCAACGGACGAAAAATTAGTTACCCCAGTGCGCGCAAACACAGATGGATCGCTAAGCCTTTAAGTTACGTCCACGCGATGGCTTTTTTGTGTTCAACTTTGCGCATGCGTATAAATTTCCAACGGCGCAACTACAGACGACAGGCAGCTGGCGCCTATGTTTGTTTGATTGCGTGGTGTGTTGAGGATATGCTGCGAAGAGATTTATGTGCAGTAATCTCTATTGACTCCAAAGGAAGCACGCTTTAATTCATAGATTATTGAGGACAAAGAAAAGTCGTATGGATAGCCGCCGATAAAGATTATTTCGACAAAAATTTGAAATGTGATGCCCTGAGGTCAAGCACTAAATAAAAAGTCTCCGTACATATTACTGTAAAGAACAAGACCTCGTTTTTAAGTTTCGAAGTAGGAAAACAAATTTACGAAAAGTGAACATGAATACTGTGGCTGGATATTTGAATATTTATGCTGTGGCGAATTAATAGCGCAACAACTGAGGTGCCTGATCTCTGAATCTCTGAACAAATAAAATGTAGGGGGGTGGGAGTGGTATGTGTAGCTCCTCAACAAAATATTAGAAATAGAAACCAAATACACCGACGATGCAAAAAAAATCGGAAACGCAACCTCCGTTGTGGTGGATTTTGACGTCTATGAAATTCGCAAATTTGTCGAGTCCGAGGTTGTTAATCTATATATCATAATCTTCCATTGTTTTAAGTTGTGTGAAGAATTTTTTTATAAAATAAAATTCAAATGACGGATTGAAAGTTAATGAACCTTCACATAATGACTAAGAATCACCCTAACTAATTTTCAGTCTCAGGAGTAATTGCTGTACGCTTTGTTTAGATATGCGAAATAAATAGTTCAAACTGGTATATAAGTCGTCGGTTACTGGCTAACAGAAGTTACTGCCAGTGTTATCACAGCGGTTTTCGAAGCAGAAACTCTGAAGTCTCGCTGTGACGCCTTTTTTAAATTTGGAGACAGAACGTTGTCGTCACATTGTATTTCTCATATCTTTGTATTTAAATACTTCTTTACATGAAGCAGCTTTTACATTTTCTTTCTTTGTCGTCTTTTTATCACAATTAACGCAGCAAAAGTTCCCAAACAAAGATTAGGATCCGTAGCAGACTCCTTGCGCTGTAATGCAACGTGTGGAAACGAGAACGCCAGCGTACATGCGTTCTTTCCACAAATTTTTGTGCGTTCTCTTTTCTTCCCGTGCGCCTGCAATTGCGCACGATGAAAGAGGTATCGTGTGGACATACCTTTCCGGATGGAGCAGCGATGAAGTCACATGCTCAATCTTACGCGCACTGCCTCTACGTTAGCATAAGGCACTAGCGATCTGTAAGACGTTTATGTCTTAAACGGACATTGGAAGAAAACCTGAGTCACTGTTATACGTAAATTAAAGGTGGAGAGGGAAGAAAGGAAAGGAGAGGGATCACTGCTATCAGTTGCATTGGGACATTACGCGGAACCGGCGGCGATGGGTGAAAATGTGTTCTGGACCGGGATTGGAACCCTGGATCTCCTGCTTACAAGGCAGGTGCGGTAACCACTGCACCATCCACGACACGGTGATGTCGCAACTGCACGGACTATCTCGGCTCGCCTTGCCTCACGGCCGATCCACACTCCCATTGAGTGCCACATATCCACAGTCTATTTCCCCCATATCCGCTCTTCCGCGATTCTCACAGGAGGTCGGACGTATTTGTACATCCGCACTGAAGAAGATGGCTTCATTGCCCAGCTAGGCCTATCAAATTACATGAATGTGTCATGTCTGTTCTTTTGGACATGTCCACACATTCATATAAGTGTGTGAATGTGCGGACGTGACAAAGTGGCAAAAAGGAGTAGTCGTGTTTTGCCGTACCCATGACCGTTTGGTGCGTGAAGTTGGTAGATTTGTTGCACCATTTTTGCACCAGTGCCTGTCGGAGCTCCTGAAGTGTCGTAGAGGTTTGAAGACGTGCAGCGATACGTCGACCGAGAGCATCCCAGACGTGCTCGACGGCGTTTAGGTCTGGAGAACAGGCAGGCCACTCCATTCGCCTGATATCTTTTGTTTCAAGGTACTCCTCCACGATGGCAGCTCGGTGGGGCTGTGCGTTATCGTCCATCAGGAGGAAGGTGGGACCCACTGCACCCCTGAAAAGGCGGACATATTGGTGCAAAATGACGTCCCAATACACCCGACCTGTTACAATTCCTATGTCGAAGACATGCAGGTAGTTACGTGCACCAATCATAATCCCACCCCACACCATCAAATCACGACCTCCATACAGGTCCCTTTCAAGGACATTAAAGTGTTGATATCTGGTTCCTGATTCACGCCAGATGAAAACCCTGCGAGAATCACTGTTCAGACTATACCTGGACTCGTCCGTGAACATAACCACTGTTCCAATGACCATGTACTGTGTTCATGACACCAGGCTTTATGGGCTCTCCTGTGACCAGGAGTCAGTGGAATGCACCTTGCAGGTCCCCGGGCGAATAAACCATGTGTGGTGTCACCGCCAGACACCACACTTGCTAGGTGGTAGCCTTTTTTCGGCCGCGGTCCGTTAGTATACGTCGGACCCGCGTTTCGCCACTATCAGTGATTGCAGACCGAGCGCCGCCACACGGCAGGTCTAGTCTAGAGAGACTCACTAGCACTCGCCCCAGTTGTACAGCCGACTTTGCTAGCGATGTTTCACTGTTTACAGACGCTCTCATTTGCCGAGACGACAGTTTAGCATAGCCTTCAGCTACGTCATTTGCTACGACCTAGCAAGGCGCCATATTCAGTTACTATATGTCTTCTGAACAGATAATATTGTGAATCGTGTACCGTCAAGAGCGACGTTCCGCATTAATGGATTAAAGTTAAGTATGAAACTAATTACGTCCGCTTTCAGAATTCTCATTCCTTGTCGTGTTCCAGACCTCACGTCAGTATAGTTCTTCCCTCCTCACGCCAGCCTGCGTGAACTAAACGCGTGCATTTCGGCCTCCTCTATTAACACGGTGTTGGCTCTTCTGCCAACCCAACAGTCGTCTGTAGACTGCGAGTCTGGAGACAACTGTTCCAGGGGCTGCGGTAAGGTCCCGAGCAAGGCTACCTGCGGTACTCTTGGCCGTTGCGGGCACTGATGCTGAGATATCGGTCTTCTTGTGGTGTTGTACACTGTGGACGTCCCGTGCTGTAGCGCCTGGACACGTTTCCTGTCTGCTGGAATCGTTGCCATAGTCTTGAAATCACACTTTGTGGCACACGGAGGGCCCGTGCTACGACCTGTTGTGTTTGACCAGCCTCCAGTCGCCCTAGTATTCTACCCCTCATAAGGTCATCAATATGTGTTCTTTGAGCCTTTTTCAACACACAGTCACCATTAGCACGTCTGAAAACGTCTGCAAACTTTCTCGCTGCGCCGTACTCTGACATGCACCAACAAACCCTTGCGTACGTGGACTGCTGCCAGCGCCACCGTGCGACGACCGCAGGTCAAATGCACCGCATGGTCATACCCCGAGGTGATTTAAACCCGCAAACCGCCTACCAGAGCGTTGTTTCACCTAATGTCAGCATTATCCTGAATTTATGAGCATGAGTGTAGATTCCAGAAACAGAGATATCCGAAATTCTACTTTATCTGTTCGTGCCTGAGGCCACCCTCTGCTAATGGCGTCTTTGGATGCGACACGGAGGGGTGTGTGGTCAGCACACCGCTGTAACAGTCTTTGTCGGGTTTCTTTATCTTGGAGCCGCTACTACTCGGTCGAGTAGCTCCCCAGTTGCTCTCACGAGGCTGAGTGCGCCCCGCACCAGTCCTACCACCGAGGATCAGTCCGTGGCAGTGCCGGTAATCGAACCCTAGTCCTTCGCATGACAGTCAGCAGTACTGACTACTCAGCTACGGAGGTGGATATATACGTTAAAGCTAACAGGCAGTCATTGTTTCTACGCGCCCTTCGTGAATAGGACATATTGTACCAGAACTACCCTCCGTTACACACTGTTAAGTAGCTTGAATAGTATACAGGAAACATTGCTCACAAACAAATAAAAAAAAGATGTTATGTGGACATGTGTCCGGAAACGCTTAATTTCCATGTTAGAGCTCATTTTAGTTTCGTCAGTATGTACTGTACTTCCTCGATTCACCGCCAGTTGGCCCAATTGAAGGAAGGTAATGTTGACTACGCTGCTTGTGTTGACATCCGACTCATTGCTCTACAGTACCAGCATCAAGCACATCAGTACGTAGCATCAACAGGTTAGTGTTTATCACGAACTTGGTTTTGTAGTCAGTGCAATGTTTACAAATGCGGAGTTGGCAGATGCCCATTTGATGTATGGATTAGCACGGAGCAATAGCCGTGGCGCGTTACGTTTGCATCGAGACAGATTTCTAGAACGAAGGTGTCCCGACAGGAAGACGTTCGAAGCAACTGATCTGCGTCTTAGGGAGCACGGGATATTCCAGACATTCCAGTCTGTGACTCGCGACTGGGGAAGATCTAGAACGACGAGGACACCTGCAATGGACGAGGCAATTCTTCGTGCAGTTGACGATAACCCTAATGTCAGCGTCAGAGAAGTTGCTGCTGTACAAGGTAACGTTGACCACGTCACTGTATGAAGAGTGCTACGGGAGAACCAGTTGTTTCCGCACCATGTACAGCGTGTGCAGGCACTATCAGCAGCTAATTGGCCTCCACGGGTACACTTCTGCGAATGGTTCATCCAACAATGTGTCAATTCTCATTTCAGTGCAAATGTTCTCTTTACGGATGAGGCTTCATTCCAACGTGATCAAATTGTAAATTTTCACAATCAACATGTGTGGGCTGAGGAGAATCCGCACGCAATTGTGCAACTGCGTCATCAACACACATTTTCTGTGAAAGTTTGGGCAGGCATTGTTGGTGATGTCTTGATTGGGCCCCATGTTCTTCCACCTACGCTCAATGGAGCACGTTATCATGATTTCATACGGGATACTCTACCTGTGCTGCTAGAACATGTGCCTTTCCAAGTACGACACAACATGTGGTTCATGCACGATGGAGCTCCTGCACATTTCAGACGAAGTGTTCGTACGCTTCTCAACAACAGATTCGGTGAGCGATGGATTGGTAGAGGCGGACCAATTCCATGGCCTCCACGCTCTCCTGACCTCAACCCTCTTGACTTTCATTTATGGGGGCATTTGAAAGTTCTTGTCTACGCAACTCCGGTACCAAATGTAGAGACTCTTCGTGCTCCTATTGTGGACGGCTGTGATACAATACGCCATTCTCCAGGGCTGCATCAGCGCATCAGGGATTCCATGCGACGGAGGGTGGATGCATGTATCCTCGCTAACGGAGGACATTTTGAACATTTCCTGTAACAAAGTATTTGAAGTCATGCTGGTACGTTCTGTTGCTGTGTGTTCCCATTCCATGATTAATGTGATTTGAAGAGAAGTAATAAAATGAGCTCTAACATGGAAAGTAAGCGTTTCCAGACCCATGTCCACATAACATAGTTTCTTTCTTTGTGTGTGAGGAATGTTTCCTGAAAGTTTGGCCGTACCTTTTTGTAACACCCTGTATATGTAGAGTATGTGTGTTCGTGTCTGGCGTGGTAGCGCTCAGGCGAAAAGATACGCCCGGAGGGTGGACCAAGCCTCCTTTGGTGGCCAGTGAGACGGATGAAAGCAGACACGTGCGGGCACGGGTGCGGCCACGGGCAAACACGTGGCAGTGGCTTCTCATAAAGTGCGGCTTTGGCCCGCCGCCGCCATATTGCCCACTGTGCGCGCGGTACAGCTTCCGCGTTGGCGGAAACGTGGGAGCCAGAGGCCTCCGGTTGCCGGCTGCTGGTTGCTGGGGGTTGGGGGAGGACTGAAGAGACGCGACTGGCGTGGGCGGAGGGAAGACCGGCACGTGTCCGCCGCGACAACACTGCCGCTCACCGCAATAACACCGTGTGGACGTGGGCGCGATTAAATCAGCTTCTGCTGCTAACAAGGGTGCTGGTACTTCAGTGCTGTTGATTTCCCTGTTCTGTTTTACTTTATAAACCGTCTAATGACTACTGTAACAGATCCGTCAGCCTTTCAGACGTCGTTACCTGCAAACACAGTTCAAATTACTATCGGGTCGTAATTTCTTCAGTGATGTAATTTTAATGCCTTTCTAGCAACGTTTTGATCTCGAAATCGACATTATCTGACAAGAAAGATGCTACACCCAGAAGACATGGTCGAATATCAATGTAAGGTACTACACGTAGACACGATCTGCGGGTAAATGATTGGAGTTGCAATTCTCTTTGACAGAGCAGCCACCAGAATGTGTTGGTGTTGCAGCCTAGTGCAAGTCTTTTGAGTTGACGCCACTTCGGCGACCTGCATGTCGATGGGGATGATGATATGACGAAGAAGACAACACAACACCCAGTCCCTGAGAGTAGAAAATCTCCAGCGCAGCCGGGAATCGAACCCGGGCCCCTTTGCATGTCATTCCGTCGCGCTGACCACTTTTTTTTTTTTTTGTTCGCTGCGTTTGGTCTTGGCGGACGTCACATGACATCCATTCAATTTGATCATTGATTCCTTTACTCAGTTTTTTTTATTGCAGAGGGCAGCCAGCCCTTTGACCGAACACTCAGCTATCGAGGTGGACATTATGAAACTGGATAGGGTTGAAGATTACACATGTCCATGAATGATTATGAAGATAAGTGCGAATAATACTTATTGAAATGCTGTGTACGTGCTGCGGTGGACAGAATAATGGCGAGGTTAATGACTGATCCACCTTACAAGAAGTGTTCAGAAAGTCCCTCACCCTTCGCAATGCACTTTTCATCGCATTGGAAGGTATGTTCTCTTGCTCATCGATCATCATCTCGGATGGCTTTAATGCGGGCACCAGCGTCGGTGATGCGAGACAAGTTCTTCTTCGTAGCGTACACATCTCCCTTTAACCAGCACCGTGAACAGTAGTCTAATGGTGTTACGTCGGGTGATCCGCCAGGCCACTTAATGAACCAGCCAAGGCCAATCCACCGTTGAGGAAATGTGTTATTCACACACTGGAATACTCGTCTGTTACACTGAATCGGTGATCATCATGTTGCACGGACAGCTGCCGTCGTTTCTCTAATGTCACGTCTTCCAAATGTCCAGGTAGGTATTCTATCAG
Organism: Schistocerca americana; assembly: GCF_021461395.2. Lineage (NCBI taxonomy): Eukaryota > Metazoa > Arthropoda > Insecta > Orthoptera > Acrididae > Schistocerca > Schistocerca americana. Next base: position 348,090,150 of record NC_060125.1, on the reverse strand, counting down.
GAAAAGCGCGTTGCTACGGCTGTCATGCGGTTTGGCAGGAACACAGGCCTTATCATCAGGTCATCAATCGTACCACACCAGACGTTTACTGAGAAACAAACCTGGAATCTTGTTTCCCTGTGGTCAAGTGGGTTCTCCGTCATCCATGCATAAGAATTGAGAGTATTCATGACGAGAATGGGTGTAAACGTAGCCTCAGCTATAAATAAAGTGTATTGCATGTCACTGTGTACAGGCAAGCATTCACAAAATTGTTGTCTGCTTACTGAGTCACCTGGATGCAGATGATGTACGGACTGCACTTGGAAGGAGTACATGCCTTCAGAACATAACGTAAGGCATACTCGCGTTTGTGGAATATAGAGCGGACGGCTAATACCGTTTACTGGTGATGGTTGGGACTCGGCTGTACCATAGCAGCGTTGTCTTCCCTTTCCTCAGCTAACTGGACGGCCTCACGTTCTGATGTAACGTGTTCCGGATTCACGTAATGTTTGAAAAAACCTTGGGAAATGCCCTGGCGTCCGCAGCTCGTGGTCGTGCGCTAGCGTTCTCGCTTCCCACGCCCGGGTTCCCGGGTTCGATTCCCGGCGGGGTCAGGGATTTTCTCGGCCTCGTGATGACTGTGTGTTGTGTGCTGTCCTTAGGTTAGTTAGGTTTAATTAGTTCTAAGTTCTAGGGGACTGATGACCGTAGATGTTAAGTCCCATAGTGCTCAGAGCCATTTGAGCCAAATACCCTGGCACACGGGGTTCGCCTCTGGTATTCTGTCACAGCCGCACAGACACTCCCACTACAGTACTCATACACCACGTGTGCGCATTCTGCATGGGTGAACATACGTGGCACGTTGGTATTCACGGACACGGTGGACTTCAACACTCAAGCACGACTCGCACACAGCCTCACGATTGTACACTGATCCAAACGACGATTGTTTGCTTCCAGCTGTTGCCTCGGTACGACGTCAAAGTGCTGTCATCTGTTGGGAGATGTGTCCACAGCTCGTGGTCTAGCGGCTAGCGTTGCTGCCTCTGGATCACGGCGTCCCGGGTTCGGTTCCCGGCCGAGTTGAGGATTTTATCTGAGACTCGTTGTTTGTGTTGTCCTCGTCATTTCATAATCATTTATGGACGTAGCGAGACTGGACTGTGTAAATATTGGGACTTTGTACGGGCGCTGATAACTGCGCAGTTGAGCGCCCCACAAATCAACCATCATCATCATCATCATCATCATCATCATCAGAGTAGAGAGAAGGATAAAGACTTTTGAAAATGAAGCCGGCCGCGGTGGTCTCGCGGTTCTAGACGCGCAGCCCGGAACCGTGCGACTGCTACGGTCGCAGGTTCGAATCCTGCCTCGGGCATGTATGTTTGTGATGTCCTTAGGTTAGTTAGGTTTAAGTAGTTCTAAGTTCTAGGGGACTAATGACCACAGCAGTTGAGTCCCATAGTGCGCAGAGCCATTTGAACCATTTTTGAAAATGAAACCCCGTGGAACTTATTTGGACCAATTTCTGACGAAGAAGAATGGTGAAGAAGAAAGAAAAGGGAACGCTGTAATGAACCATATAATGTTACAACAGATATGACGAAGAGACTGTGACGAGCCGACGACGCCTGTGGAAGAGAGGAGGGATTAAGATTGAGAGAAGCGTTGGAGAAGAAACACGGAGACCTTTAGGCAGACCGAAAATAAGATTGAGAGACCAAGTGGCCAAGGAACTTCAGAAACATGGAGCAAGGTAAGAAGATCCCAAGAACAGAACGCTGCGAAGGAGGTTATTTGATGAGGCGAAAAACTGATCGCGATTTGTGGGGCCAGGAGAGTCAAAGCAAGTAAAACTAAAAATTACTAGATAAATTGAAGACCCTTCTGAGATTAAAACATAGGATGAACAAGTTGGTGGACGTTCTCCTAGCTTCTTCAACTCTTCACTAGTAAAAGCGATTGTAGATTGGAAGAATAAATTGGTTGTATCTAACAAAAAAAGTGAAATACCAAATGGCTGCAAAATGGATCGTCTCAGAATTATTGTTCAAATGTCTGTGAATTCCTAAGGGGCCAAACTGCTAAGGACATCGGTCCCTAGTCTTACACACTACTTAAACTTAGATTAACTTATGCTAAGAACAGCACACACACACACACACACACACACACACACACACACACATGCCCGAGGGAGGACTCGAACCTCAGACGGTAGGAGCCGCACGAACCGTGGCAAGAAGCCTCAGACCGCGCGGCTACACCGCGCGGCGAGAATTAATGGTTTAGCATTCGTTGATAATTTGTAAATTTTGGCATACGGTGGACAGACATCACAAAAGCAGATAGAAATACTGTACTTAAACACAGCAGGAAAATCGGAGTACAAATCTCCTTCGGGAAAAAAACCACAGGTAAAGACAAACAACAAGAGCGCACCACCAAAATTAAGCACGGGGTACGGCTATGCCAGGACAGGCAAATTCTAATATCTGTGTGTAATCGTCTAACCTAATTAAGGGAGTAATCATCTAACCTAACTGAGAGGAAAAGGGACTTAAGTGTGTATAATAAAAACTCGTTCCCTACACATGCAAAAATTCAGCGTTACAAGGGAGTGCTTTGTCCATATGCATCAGCAACAGTAATTCTTGTATCACGAAAAGAAAATGAAAGTATCTGCAAAAAGGAAAGAAAAATTGTGAGGAATATATTAGGGAATAGAAAGACAGCAGGAACATTTAAATTAAGAAATAACATAGAAGGTTACAAATACGTAGGGAAACTTACAGACGGAGTTGGAAAGACTAATGTACTATGGGCATGGCCAAAGAATGAGTCCGTGTAAACTGACAAGAAAATTGCACAGCAATTCGAAAATTTAAGAGCCAGACCGAATTCGGAAAGAAAGTGCATGAAGGCCTGGAAGAAACTACCCAAATAGTCAAAAAATTGAAGACAGAACAAAATATAGAAACAAAATTAAGACCTGAGGAGTTTCCCAAGGCAAAGCAGTTCCAAAAAAAGACGAGGTATATTAGTGCATTCCATTCACAAGACTGGACCAATGGTTTAGTAGAAATGACACAGGCTTTTCACCATCATGCCCAAAGTATTGAGTGACATTACAGCGTCTTTAAAGAAACTCACGTCAGATTTAGCAGTAAGAGTATCTGCAAAATTTCTCTTTCCACAGCAATCTGAAAATACGGCCGAGGCTTCTTTCTACGTTTGACTGTTTGGCTGTTTTTCTCGCAAATCGATTATTTTTTTTTTAGCATCTGTCATTTGTCTTGAATAACGCAATATTTTTGCAGGCAACAAACACACACTTACTAATAAATACCTTGTTCAGGCTTTCCAGAATAAGACTTAGGTTGCTGATATCTCTCCGATGTTCCTGCCTTTTTGGGACCCAATATATTGCAAGCCATGAAAATAGCAATGCCACGAAAAATTACACGTCACCATAACGCCATCTACATTCCGCATTTATGCTTCGTGTAAGAAGGAGAAACGAGTACCAGCACGTGTCGGAATTCAATGTTGTCCAGATCAGGGTCCATCGAGTCTGCTGTTTATCATTCCACGATATTGCTGCTCGCGTTGGTCCAGATGACACTACTGCAAAGCGAATACAGAATCAGTGGATTCAGGAGGGCAATACTCACCGCCATGCAGGGTCACAATGGTCCCACGCTGCTAGAAAAAAATTGGAAATTTCTGGTAGGGTCTTATGGGACCAAACTGCTGAGGTTATCGGTTCCTAAGCTTAGACACTACTGAATCTAACTTGAACTAACTTACGCTAAGGACGACACACACACCCATGCCAGAGGGAGGATTCGAACACCAACGGGAGAAGCCGCGCGGACCTTGACACTACGCTACTAGAGCCAGAGGTCTAAGACATCATAGACCACTCTGCAGGATCGTACGGACACGTCATATACCGTGGGTCAGGTATTCACACGTACTTTACGACGACGTCTGAAGCACCACAGACTGTCATCACAGCGATCATTGTGGTACCTTCCATTGACGCGGTGCCAGAGTGTGGTGCGTCGGCTGGAGTGCAACCAGCAACATTGTTCGGTTCTGTGCACAGCACCATGATGGGTATATCCGTTTGTGGAGGTTCTGAGGAGAACAAGCATTGCCAGACTGCATTCGTCACGTGGTGGGACGAAATTGTGAAGGCCCAGGGAACTGTCGTCTCTACAGGTTGAGAGTTCGGAGTGCGAGAGTGTGGTTTCGTGACTCAAGATTGGCTGTAACTACATTTATTGCAGAATTTATATAATGCAGATAGTTTTTCTGTGGCACTGAGTGAAGATGGCAAAAAGGCGCTTATGGCTGAATGTTGTTGACTCATACGTCCCAGAGGCATATTGGAGGTTAGGAACCGCACCTTCAACAGGGATAACTTTGTGCAGGATGCCGACTCTGAAGTCTGTAGGCACTGACTGCCCAGCCAGGAAGCTGCCTGCCATTGTGGCACGCTACGTTACTGCAGCACTTTCGAAGGCCTCGTAGTAACACCCAGGTCCACAGTCAACGGGATGACTGTACCATGCAGAAGTATGCTCTGGCCTCCCAACAACAGATGGCCAAGACTCCGGTAGCTTTTCACAGATACATTCACGGAGATCGTCTGGCCAGCAGCTAGTTGATCACCTTCGCAGAATGTTGGTCGTTCTTCACATCAGCGGCAGTGCATCAGGTGGGTTGGTGTCTTAATGTTGAAGTTACCAGATGAATATTAGGCAGCATATTGTGGAACAGCCTTGACATTTGTTGTAACTCACAAGACTGTCGCAACTAAACAGGCTAGAGGAGTATAGAATGGCCTCTGTGCTTCAGAAGTCCATGTATCGACTCTTGCTGATCACGTTGACGAGCTGTTGTGATGATATAATTTTGTTCCATTTTGTAAAGTTTTCAGCTCTTTACACTGTACTTCAGTGTCCCAGATGTGGCTTTCATCTCTTCACCATGGCTCTGTCTGCAATATCAGCGACTGAAAGTCGTTCTTGCGTTAGATTGACGTGTTGTTACGGCACCTTGCGGAGCTGTCAGAATGATGTTATGATGCGGTCATCATGCCGTGGGCGCACTCAGCACTCCCTGTTCGAGGGTGTTGTGGTAGTGCCCCTGTTGTGTGCCTCGCTAATTGCCGCACTAGCTTTTCTTCTTAATTACGTTCTGATTGTGACACTCCGCTCGGACCTACCTTGTCTTGGCTCTGCACTTGCCAGGGAAGAAAATTCAAGAATATTATTTACCCAGAATTCCTTTCTGTGGTGCAACAGGTCTCAGAGGGTGTTCGACTGTGGCCCCAGCCAGCACGTACTACTCATATTTCGCGCATGGAGAACCCTGGTCATGGATTGCCAAACGACAGGCGCATCACTGCTTGCGAGCCACTAAGGATTCGTGAACAATGCCATTGAGCTGACCCAGCATGAATTGATGTAGCTGTATGTATCATCCGAGCTAAGTTTGAGTTGACAACCAGCCTGACCAAAGGTGCACCCAATACTATGCCCAGGAAGTACGATTTCGTTATTTGCTATGCTTACTTGTATTGCAGGTTTAATGGTTAGCAGTGTACTTATTAAACTTCCTGGCAGATTAAAACTGTGTGCCGGACCGAGACTCGAACTCGCGACCTTCGCCTTTCGCGGGTAAATGCTCTACCATCTGAGCTACTCAAGCACGACTCACGCCCCGTGCTCACAGCTTTACTCCCGCCAGTACCTCGTCTCCTACTTTCCAAACTTCACAGAAGCTCTCCTCCGAACCTTGCAGAACTAGCACTCCTGAAAGAAAGGATATTGCGGAGACATGGCCGAACCACAGCCCGGGGGATGTTTCCAGAATGAGATTTTCACTCTGCAGCGGAGTGTGCGCTGATATGAAACATCCTGGCAGATTAAAACTGTGTGCCGGATCGAGACTCGAACCATCTGGTAGGTACTGGCGGAAGTAAAGCTGTGAGGACGGGGCGTGAGTCGTGCTTTGGTAGCTCAGATGGTAGAGCACTTGCCCGCGAAAGGCAAAGGTCCCGAGTTCGAGTCTCGTCGGTCCGACACACAGTTTTAATCTGCCAGGAAGTTTCATACCAGCACATACTCCGCTGCAGACTGAAAATCTCATTCAGTGTATTCATTGTTCTTCAGACAAACATCTGGCTCATCCATTGTGCATATCACTGCCGACCTGCAGACCAAACAAGCGTGAGGGCTCTCCTGCAGCTACATAAGCGCACCTGGAAGTGTCTTTGTCTCGCGAGACCTACATGTGTACTGTGCACACCAGTTGAAGTGCATAACAATGAAATGCTTTCTGTCGTTTTGAGACCTGCCCAAATGGATTGCACTAGAATGTGGAGCCCCATGGCTATGCCCAATTCGATAGATGGCCGCTGTGGCCGAGCGGTTCTAGGCGCTACAGTCCGGAACCGCGCTGCTGCTACGGTAGTAGTTTCGAATCCTGCCTCGGGCATGGATGTGTGTGATGTCCTTAGGTTAGTTAGGTTTAAGTAGTTCTAAGTCTAGGGGACCTCAGATGTTAAGTCCCATAGTACTCCGAGCCATTTGAGCGAACCCAGTCCGATATCTCCCGGTTCTGTATTTTCACTCGTTCTGGTACAAAATACATATTTTATATTGAAGCTTTGCGCCAGTACTTCGATAATCTCTGGTGCCTAACCTGACGTAGTACAGATAGAAGGGGATATGCACATACGCTCAAAACGAGGGCTATAAATGGAGGATCGGTGAGCACTAACAGTATAAATTCCTTGATGTCGAATGATGTACGAGGGAGAGGACAAACATAGACTACTAGGTCATACAAGTAACTTGGAATTATACCATACACCTGAATGTGCCCCGTATATTTCGAGGCGCAACGACGTGGATGACGTAGACCTGCCATAATCCTGGAAAACGCATTGATCATTAAAGGATGGAAGGGTCAGTGCCCTTTTGACGTCGAGGTCATAAGAGAAAAGTGCAGTGCTTTAACCGTTGCATCAACTCATTCAGTGTTACATAAGTGTTCTTGATCTGCCTATACAGGCTGGTCAGAAACGTGTCAAAGGGTTATAAGGATGTTTCAGGGCAGGCTGTGCTGAGAAATAGTTGTTCAGGGAAAAAAATCGGTACGTTGCGCCGTTTCCGAGTTAATTAATATTGAAGTTGCGCGCGCTAATTCAAGAGGCCCCCCAGATACAATTAGTGTCTGTTGTTTTCATAGAGTAAATGACAGCGCACGATGCTGCTTAGCCTCTGGCTCGGGTTCGATCCTTCCTACCGTCAATGCCCAAGTTTTGCATCGCTCTCTTGTCCGATTTTAGGAAACCAAACTAACTCTCTCTGGCGGGCCGCTTGAACCTGCGCTTGCAACGGCCTGATTGGCTAACTTCAGTGCTAATTAGCTCGGAAACGGCGCAACGTATCGAATTCTTCTCTTAAAAATTATTTCTGAGCTCAACCTTCCCTGCAACATTCTTACAAGCTTTTTACACTGTTTCTGATCACCCTGAATAATCCGTTATACGGTATGAGCGGAGATAGCTTTATGTACCTCTGCCACATTCTCATCCCCTTTCCTGTTCCAGTCGCAAATGGTCTGCGGGAAGAACTCCTTTGGTTGTCATCTGTCACAGCACAGCTGTACATTGGCGATATTCTACGGCTCGGATTGTTACGCTTCATGGCAAGTCATCTTGGGCTTACATTTCAGCACGATAATGCCCGCCCGCACACAGCTAGGGTTTCTGCTGCTTGTCTTTGTGCTTTCCATACTCTACCTAGGCCGGCAAGGTTGCCGGATATCTCCCCAGTCGAGAAAGTTGCAGGAGGGCCTTCCAGCCAACTCGGGATTACGACAATCTAACGCGCTAGTTGGACAGAATTTGGCATGATGTCCCGCAGGAGACATCCAACAACTTTGTCAGTCAATGCTAAGCCGAATAACGAACACGTTATTGACTTGATCAGTTTCTGAAGCTGTTTCTCTTGAATAAATCATCAATTCTACCGATTTCCGTCCCATTCGGATAATTTCTACGTGGTGCGTCTTTTTTCCCCTTGTATTAAAGAGTATTGCCCCTCTCTTTCTGAACAGGCTGAACCAGACATTCAGCTGCTGACTTGCAGCACACCACCTCAGTCGTGGTAAAGCAGGTATATTCTTTTCGTCTTCCGATCATATTACTGGGGCCGATATGTTTACTGAGTTTCTGTACCGGACTGAGATGTTCCGATATCGTTCATGGATGTATCTGCCAGTTTTATATCGTACAGACACGCTCCGCACGTTTGATTTACGCCCGTATTAGTGTGTACACTCCTGGAAATGGAAAAAAGAACACATTGACACCGGTGTGTCAGACCCACCATACTTGCTCCGGACACTGCGAGAGGGCTGTACAAGCAATGATCACACGCACGGCACAGCGGACACACCAGGAACCGCGGTGTTGGCCGTCGAATGGCGCTAGCTGCGCAGCATTTGTGCACCGCCGCCGTCAGTGTCAGCCAGTTTGCCGTGGCATACGGAGCTCCATTGCAGTCTTTAACACTGGTAGCATGCCGCGACAGCGTGGACGTGAACCGTATGTGCAGTTGACGGACTTTGAGCGAGGGCGTATAGTGGGCATGCGGGAGGCCGGGTGGACGTACCGCCGAATTGCTCAACACGTGGGGCGTGAGGTCTCCACAGTACATCGATGTTGTCGCCAGTGGTCGGCGGAAGGTGCACGTGCTCGTCGACCTGGGACCGGACCGCAGCGACGCACGGATGCACGCCAAGACCGTAGGATCCTACGCAGTGCCGTAGGGGACCGCACCGCCACTTCCCAGCAAATTAGGGACACTGTTGCTCCTGGAGTATCGGCGAGGACCATTCGCAACCGTCTCCATGAAGCTGGGCTACGGTCCCGCACACCGTTAGGCCGTCTTCCGCTCACGCCCCAACATCGTGCAGCCCGCCTCCAGTGGTGTCGCGACAGGCGTGAATGGAGGGACGAATGGAGACGTGTCGTCTTCAGCGATGAGAGTCGCTTCTGCCTTGGTGCCAATGATGGTCGTATGCGTGTTTGGCGCCGTGCAGGTGAGCGCCACAATCAGGACTGCATACGACCGAGGCACACAGGGCCAACACCCGGCATCATGGTGTGGGGAGCGATCTCCTACACTGGCCGTACACCACTGGTGATCGTCGAGGGGACACTGAATAGTGCACGGTACATCCAAACCGTCATCGAACCCATCGTTCTACCATTCCTAGACCGGCAAGGGAACTTGCTGTTCCAACAGGACAATGCACGTCCGCATGTATCCCGTGCCACCCAACGTGCTCTAGAAGGTGTAAGTCAACTACCCTGGCCAGCAAGATCTCCGGATCTGTCCCCCATTGAGCATGTTTGGGACTGGATGAAGCGTCGTCTCACGCGGTCTGCACGTCCAGCACGAACGCTGGTCCAACTGAGGCGCCAGGTGGAAATGGCATGGCAAGCCGTTCCACAGGACTACATCCAGCATCTCTACGATCGTCTCCATGGGAGAATAGCAGCCTGCATTGCTGCGAAAGGTGGATATACACTGTACTAGTGCCGACATTGTGCATGCTCTGTTGCCTGTGTCTATGTGCCTGTGGTTCTGTCAGTGTGATCATGTGATGTATCTGACCCCAGGAATGTGTCAATAAAGTTTCCCCTTCCTGGGACAATGAATTCACGGTGTTCTTATTTCAATTTCCAGGAGTGTATTTACGATGACGTCACACGCGAGCTCTCAGCTGATTGTTTGCTTATGTTCTTGTCTATAGACGCCCACCATCCTACGGGTCTGCTAATAACCAAATCTGACGCTCTGTGTCCAGAGGTGTGATAACATGCTGGAGAACCTCGTAGTAATACTCCATCGTGCATTGTAATGTTGTAGAGTACTGAGTCTACGTTCATACCGAACGAATGTGCTCAAGGTGTTTCTGAAGGTATAGTAAATATTTTGGGAGGTGGTAGCATACACTATTTCGAATAAAACATTCTGCATCACATATGTCCGGCTTTTGTTGGGTACAGACAGTCAGCTAGCTATAAAGATGTTTCATTTCGCGTCCTGTAGGGATTTTTGCGTATTGTCATTGTTGTTTTGAAGTTCAAGTTGTGAAGGTGCTTTGAGTTTACAAAATTGAAATCTTGTAATTGTGATTTGTTGTCAGAGTCTACTGTATCGTCTAAGCATACTTCAAAGATTTATAAATGATGAGTATGGCGATACGCTATTCATAGACATGTTTTTTGATGTAAACGCTGCTGCCATTGCTTGTAAAGAACACGGCAGACGATTTTTTAGCCGTAGAGTACCAGACGCGAAAGTGTTTACTCGAGTTTTCTCTACACAGCGCGGAACAGATGCAGTGCTCAGCACAAATATTTCATCTGAATGTGCAAATTCATTGAGCGTGGATGAAACGAAACAGTTATTCATTTGGTAGAATGGAGTTCGCTGACAAGCACGCGCATTTTACATGTATCGGTGATGCACATTAGGACTACATGTACGTGGTGTCTGTCGTAGGGATGTCGGTTATCGCAGAAACAAGCGGTTTTAGGTTACACTGTTAAAAAGGCTCAAAATAATCGTTCTGAAATAACCGATTTTCCAAATGTAGACTTCGAAAGAAGGTGCACATTCTAATGAGGATGAAGGAGTAGATCACGACCGATATGAGCTTGGGGCAGCGGCAGAAATCAGTCTCATTGTCTCCAGCAAAGATTGCGAAGGCGAAGGAGACGGGATAAGTTACAGCTAGAGCGCAAGGTCACAATTTGATGACTTCCATGCTTACTTTTTGATGGTACTACTCACGCTGAAGCAACCACAGAATTACGGGTTCTGTTATTATCCCAAATTTATAGCACGTCAATAAAATTATAGGCATATCAATAAAATTTATCTTCTGTTACAAGGGACACAGTGGATGCTTTCTTCTTCTTCCTGTTTAGAATGGGCCTACTTTGGATCACGGTTGTTCAACTGTTGGGCTTTGATCCTTGCCCAGTACTGTCGCATCCTCTGTCGGTGTAACTCCTTCCTTTCATCTGTCCAGGGGCTGTCTTCGGGGCTTTTCCTGAAATCCTCGGACTTCCTTCAGGGATTGTCTCACAGACTGTCTGTTCTGGAGATCAGTTATTCCCAGTTCTTTAATGTCCTCGGTTTCTGTCAGCCAAGTGGTGCGAACCTTCTTGTTTTGCCAGAAGGTGAACAGACGGTTGGTCAATCTGTTTGTAGGCAATCTTGCGACATTGTTATAAAAAGCTACCCTTCTTTTACTTGCACAGCCAGAGAGCCTCTCGATATGTTCGTAGAGCTTCGAATTATGCAGCCTTCTGAATTCCCCAGCTTCTTCTACCGAGCCTAGGATCTTCCTGAGGATTCTCCTCTCTCTGACTTCCAATTTCTCCATCAAACCTCTCCGGTTCATAGAAAGACATTCCATGACATACAGGGCTTGTGGTCGTATGACTGATGTGTAGTGCTTCAGTTTCAGGTTATGTGACAGGCATTTCTTGTTTAGGTGTTCATAGTCAGTCGATAGGCTAGTTCCAGCTTGTTGACTCTCATGAATAATGACGTTGATTCTGCTAAGTTGGGTTCATTCCTTTCGCCGAGATACTTAAATTACTCAGTCCTTTTGATCTTTCCCTGGTCTAGTAACATCTCTTTGTTAGCGTCTTTGATGTTGGTGAAGAACTCTTGTTTCCTCCAGCGACACTTGAAGACCCACTCTGGCTGCCTGTTATCTTTCAAAGCAAATAGAGCATTATATTTCATTGCTATCGCACTTCGTGAATACTACCACAAACTAGGGATGGCACAAATCTGCAATACAACCCATATCCGAGGCCGACAGCGAGAGACTACTGTGCAGACCAGTTGGAGGTGAGTCTTGCACACTGTATGTACACGCGTACCGTCCAATAGGTCACGCCAGTAGGTTTGCCAGGAGTCTAGTCTTAGCCGGACATGTCCAGCTTTTTACGGTCGTGTTCTATCAAATGTATGCAGCTTTCGTGAGGCTTATTAGCGATGAAGTAGGGAACGCACAACTAAGGCCAGTTCCAAGCAAATAACATAACCACGAGTAGTAAGTATGAGGAGTATTAGGGAAATATACCATAATGATATACGGATATATCAACCAGTGATACTCTTACGTCTGTATCTTACGTTTTTCTTCGTAGGTCGAACGAACCTAACACATAATTTTGCAGCCACGCTACGCGCGGATCAAGCGAGGCAAAGTAGGGTTTGTCGATCGTCAGATGCCAAGCCGCCCCGCCCCAAACGCTCGCGCTTTGCTCCTACCCCCTGATTAGACACACAAGTGCATAATAAAGAATTTCATTCGGAGTTATTGAAATTGGCAGAATATGACTTTGGAATTTCAGGCAATAATGCCAACGTCGAATCAATGTTCTGTTTTATTTTAGGTACAGTGGACAAAGGAACGCAATAAATTGCAAATTGCCCAATCACGAAGATGATGTTGTTGTTGTGTAATTTAAAATTATCCTGCCAAGAGCTCTACGAAATGATTTCTAAGAAAAACAATGTTCCTAATAAAGTGGGTATAAATGAGACATATTAATTCTTAATTACATATTATTGTTGTTTGTTTATAAGTCTAAGTGAAATGAAAGTTGTTGAATATCTTTCCACTTTCTGTCGCAGAGAATGTAAAATTAATTACTTTGCTTACTAGAGAATTTTTAGCTTATTTTGAAAGAAAATTATCGTGAAAGAAGACAGCAATTAAGAAGACTGAGAACTTAGTTGCTATCATAATTAGCAAATTATAACGATGTTTAATGAATGTTTTTTAGTTTAAGCACGTTTAAAATTGGTCTCGCAAAAACTCATTGTAACTTATTGCTAATAAACGACATAAAATACCCAGCTGACTACTTCTGTTTAAAATAGGTAGTTCAGCTTTCAGGGCAAACAGGCTAAACATAACGCCGAGACCCGCATTTTTGTTTTTGGACCTGGCAACGCTACTGAAACACGCCACACAGTAAAAGGTACATTACTTTCTCGTCAATGCTGTACGTATTCTTTAGTCATGTGTTTGCTGCTTCTTCCTAACCGTAGCTGTTGTTATTGAAATAGTCGGTTTTTCTAATTTCTAGCCGGCCGGGTTGGCCCAGTGGTTCTAGGCGCTACAGTCTGGAACTGCGCCACGGTTACGGTCGTAGGTTCGAATTCTGCCTCGGACATGGATGTGTGTGATCTCCTTAGGTTAGTTAGGTTTATGTAGTTCTAAGTTCTAGGGGACTGATGACCTCAGAAGTTAAGTCCCATAGTGCTCAAAGCCATTTGAACCTAATTTCTATAATAATCCAGAATTTCAAAGCAATTGAAATTTTATAAATAAACATCACTCGTTTCAAAAAATATTTAAAAGCCAAAATATTTTAGCATTGCTGCTGTAGAAAATTGATATGCCGGATTTTTGTCCCACTAACCGAGACCAAACAGTACCGAAAAATACCGGTTATTCTGAACTAAAATACCGGTATTGCTTTTAAATTGTCGGTTTTTCCCAACCCTAATCTATCGTTATCATTTACAGCGGATTCAACGTCTTCAAAAAGGAGATGAAGATGGACAGTTGACTGAATACTTCGTCCATAAGGGACGGCGTTACGGTTGCGACTGTTGATCAATACAAATAAAACAGTTTCTGTGCCAGTCTCTCTCTCTCTTTTCTACTACGCGTTTCGATGTTTCACACCATCATCTTCAGGTGGAGAATTGTTTGTTTAGACGTCTTTTGACAGTCGGAGACCAAGGGCAGCGTAGGTATGTGACTGTGATTGGTTGGGGTGATTTGGGGGAAGAGACCAAACAGCGAGGTCATCGGTCTCATTGGATTAGGGAAGGAAGTCAGCCGCGCTCAATCAAATGAACCATGCCGAGATTTGCCTGGAGCGATTTAGGGAAATCACGGAAAACCTAAATCAGAATGGCTGGACGCAGGATTGAACCGTCGTCCCCCCGAATGCGAGTCCAGTGTGCTAACCACTGCGCCACCTCGGTCTTTTCCACCAGCCACATAAATAAACAATTCTTCACCTGAATATGACAGCGTGAACCATAGGAACGCGTAGTGGTGAAATAAACAGGTGACTGAGGCAGAAATTGTTTTGTTTGGGGACAATTGAAATTGTGTCGTTCGCTAGTTGTAAGCCGCCGAGTAACTCCACCTGATTAAGCCATTTTCACTAGAGGCGGTATTATAATACTCGTTACAAGCATCGGCGGTCCAACGAAAACCTACAGGTCTTTGTGGAAGACGTTTTTAGGATTGCTTCTCTGTATACGTATGGCATGGTATTGACAGAAATGTAGTTGGCAGGGGCTATTGTGTTGCTGCACCGTTATCTAGACTTCCTTGCTTCAAGCGTTATTGAATGAAGTCCTTTTCCGTACAAGGATTGATATGTTCTACCAGCATGACGGGGCCTCTGTACCTTCTGACCGTCAGGTGACACGTCATCTAAAGCTGGTGGATCCGAGAATGGTCACGCTTCTTGGCCACCTAGGTCCCCAGAATTTACGCCTTCAGAATTTCGCCTATGGGTATGGTTGAATGGCGAAGTCTACAAAAAGAAAGTAAACACAAGAAACCAATTGATCGTTTGGATTATGAACAGTGCCGTCCTCGTAAGAAAACGGAAAAATATCCTGCAACAACGGGACCAACGACAACTGATGAGGATCGTTCAACATGACAGAAACGCAACCCTTCCGCAAACTGCAGAGGATTTCAATGCTGGTCCATCAACAAGTGTCGTCGTGCAAACCATTTAACGAACCATCATCGATGTGAGCTTTCGGAACTGAATGCCCACTCGTGTATCATTGACGACTGCACGACACAAAGCTTTACGCCCGGTCCGTCAACACCGACATTGGACTGTTGACGACTGGAAACATGTTACCTGGTTGAACGAGCCTCGTTTCAAATTGTACCGAGTGGATCGATGTGTACGGTTATGGAGACAACCTCACGAATCCGTGGACGCTGTATGTCAGCAGGGAAGTGTTCAAGCTAGTGGAGACCCTGTAATGGCGTGGAGCATGTGCAGTTGGAGCTATATGGGACCCCTAATACATCTAGATACGACTCCGACAGGTGACACGTACATAAGCATCCTGTCTGATCACCTGCATCTATTCATGTCCATCATGCATTCGACGGACTTGGGCAATTCCAGTAGGACAATGCGACATCCTACACGTCCATAATTGCTACAAAGTGGCTCCAGGATCAGTCTTCCGAGTTTAAACAGTTCCTCTGGACACCAGACTCCGCAGACATGAACATTATTGATAATATCTGAGATGCCTAGCAACGTGCTGTTCAGAAGAGATCTCCACCCCGTCGTACTCTTATGGATTTATGGACAACCCTGCAGAATTCATGGTGTCAATTCGTTCGAGCAGTCCAGCCCATGCCACGTCGTGTTGCGACAATTCTGCGTGATCGTGGGGATCCTACACGATATGAGGCAGGTGTACCAGTTTCTTTGGCTCTTCAGTGTAAAAGCTATGTCGTGGTTTGTCTCGATCTTTGATGTCAACGCCATCTGGCGCCAAGTTGATATAATACGGTCGTCGAGTATGATGTCTTGTCTGACATGCGAAGTCTCCAAATAACATCTTTTGCAAATACGCCCAACAGCAGTTGCACACGAAATTGTACGTGTTTCTTGTAACCTCACTTGTACGAGCTTTGCTCAGCATGTTGTAGGTACATGTAATTTGCATGTACTTCTGTTCCTGATGTTACATTGGCCTTGTAATTATTACGTTTTACTTTAAATGCGAACATTTTAGGTTTGGCTTTACTGTGACTGTTATTGACATTAAATGAAACAACAAGTTACTGTTACCAGTCACCGTTTTATTTATTTCCACGACGCGTTTCAAAGGTTTAAACCTCCATCATCGGGTGGATTTACATTAGTTAGTATGACATTTGTGTGTGTGTGTGTTGTGTTACGATTTTTAGAGGAACTTGTGGCACTGCCTGTTGGAGAAACAAAACTAGGCAGTGCCACAAGTTCCTCTATTAATCGTGGAGAAACAAAACCAGGCTGTGCCACAAGTTCCTCTAAAAATCGTAACACAACACACACACATATGTCATACTAACTAATGTAAATCCACCCGATGATGGAGGTTTAAACCTTTGAAACGGGTCGTGGAAAACGGTGACTGGTAACAGTAAACTTGTTGTTTCATTTAACATTACGTTTTATATCTTCTAATTTGTCTTTCGTGAAAATTATGAAGACATTTGCGTGGAATTACTACACGCCTTCAGTGGACCAAACAATACGGAAGCTGGAGAGTAACTGACAGGAGGTGTGTAGTGTGTTGCGACCAGTTGTAATTTTCCGTCTTTTAAGATGATACAAGACGTCGAGTGCATCCACGGTCCAGTGTGGCGTTTAACCTGCATTGTTTAGAAGGTGTAATACAGGTCTGGGAGGGGGGGGGGGGGTGTTTTCCGTGTCAATAGGTGGGTCCAATCACTCAGTTACCGGGAATGTGGAGCAGGACGTTTATTTCAATATTATCCGTAATCCAAGAGTACTCCTTTCTTCTGCATCTTTTTGATAAGATATGCTGTGGACACTCCCGCCTTCCAAAATGCCAAAAGCCAAGTTTACAGTGCTGCACGCAAACGTTACTGGTTTGAGGAACACTCATGCGCTCTCTCCCACTGCGACAGGCTCGCTAAATCAGCCGATCTCAACCTCATCGAAAATGTATAGGTCTAAATGCAACAGCGTATGACACGTAGCAGTCAACATCCCTGGAATACGATACTTGTACAGTATCTAAGCGTCAGTGAGGGGCTTTAGCAAAATACAGCTTACTGTAAGAAACTTGTGGTTGTTTAGTTAATCAAATCTCGTACAAACCATTTGAACGATTCGTTTATCGAAATGATGAGGAACGAATCAGTTTACAGGATATGTATAATGATTCGTTTCAGTGGATGGCTAAATGCTGGCCACTTCCAAGCTTTTAAATGGCAGAGTGGCCTAAATTTAACATTAATATCATATTTTTTTAGTCCTGCTCATGCAACTACACTTAAAACTAGTTTTTTCAAATATTTTGCCGTCTGCCAGTTTTAAAAGAAATTCGTCTGTGGATTAGGAACAGTTACACAGAAAAAAAATACTGGCCAGGTGTGAGTGAGACTCGCGCTCTGAGGGTTTCGTACAACTTAATTATGTATATGAACAGTTCATCCATCCCAGGAATCGAGAATGTCGATGATTTTTGCCTACTATTGACATTGATACACGTTAGATATCAGTCACAGGAATTTCAAAACTTTCGAGAGTATTTTAAATTTGAAATCGGAAAAAGATGAGACAAGAGATATATTTTTTTCGTGTGATATAGTTACAAATTAATGATCCTCGAATTATTTCGCCTTGTTTGTTCCGTGAAACATTTATTCTTGTCAAATTTCATGATTCTACGTCAACGGGGGATATCCTACGGTTTTTCACGAGTGAGTTTGCGAGTGTCGAAATTCTTATCTTTTGACTGCATTGGGCTATAAGCTTACATTTTCTACATCGTCAACAGACCATTGACACCAGTGTGTCACATAAATTCCAACTTGTTTCGTGCAACCGTTCCCGAGAAAAAGGGTTTTCAACAGCAGGAGAGTCAGACAGACAGACGGACAACGAAGTGATCCTAACGGTTCAGTTTTTACCGATTGAGGCACAGAACCCTAAAAATAGGCTGGGGTTAGATTTATAACTTACTCTGCTACGTGTCAGACATTTTATGTTGGTGCGGAAGTGATCAAGAATTTTTGATGGTGCTATTGAACTCCTTTCCGAGGCCCTGGCAGCTTTAATAATGAATAGTAAAGGTCATTTGTTTGTTCCTGTTGTAGTTATGGACACCACCAACCTCCTCAGATAATAAAGGATTATTCATGATGAATGTTTCATTAGGATGTACAGCAAAAAACGTGGATCGTTCTACTCTGTCTAATGACTCCTGTTAATTTGATACATCAGTTGTTGTCATGACTCTATTTGTTGTACATTTCATTAGAACACTAAAGGGGACAAAATGTTACGTCACTACTAAACCTTCGTAAATTTTAGTGTAAAATATTATAAAACAAGTCATAGTAGGTTATGAATAGTTAATTACAATTACTAGAGCTCCATTGGTACATTACAAACAAAATAATTAGAAAATGTCGTGTTTTATTGTCTGTAAAGAGAATTGTACTGCTGAGAATGTTATCGAAAGAAAAATCATAGTTTATGCAATGTAATAGTTACAAGTTATTATATTAAAAATAGACTCCAAGAGTAGTTTACACACAAAATGAGTGGAGTGTCCTCTGCTTTGTTCCACGGTCACCCAGTGATTCGTCATCCGATTCCTCATTTGCTGGTTCAGAGTCTGGGCCTATATCATTGTCATCAGTACACACAACCTTACCTTCCTGAAGAAAATCTGCTTCTTTGCTAATTCTGTATTGTCTGTACCTTTATCAGCTTCTTGATGCAAATCAGCAAGTCTGTTAGTGTCAAACTCAAGCTCAGCACAAACCATAACTTGCTAATTTCAGTAGCAAAACACGAGATTAACACTGAGGAGTGCCAAGGTGATACAAGCTAACACTTTTCTATCTGTGACTCCGTGATGTTTCACATACGATGTCACATTGAGATAAAGTCTAAGTAATATAACAAGTATGCTGTCTATTAGAAAACAGGCACACCATTAACAAACATTCGTAATATTTACGACAAGGGCACCAAACGAAACCTCTAGAGCAGTGGTTCTCAAACATTTTGCGCTTCGGGCGCACTTAAAAGGACGCAAATAATTGTGGGCGCACTATATGCACATTTCCGTGGGATATTTTGCAACAGCACTACACGAAAAGAAACACTGTGATAAAATACCAATTAAGTCATTTTATTTTGAATTTCGCGTCCAGGCTAAAGAAAATACAACTTACATTAATAAAAAACATGCATTGTCACAATGTGAATAAGTAATTTTTGTATAAGAAATGTGAGAGATTCATGAAACACGAGTGTCACCCAAATGCGACGTCCGAGCGCCATGTTGCCTCCTACACTGCAAGAAGAAAGGCAAGACAAGCTATTAAGTGAAGATTCCTAATACTGTCGACCCTACAAGGACAATAAGCCACCTTATTTGCTTAACTAGACTGAACTATTCGACAAAACTTACGGACTCGTTCCGTGTTATACCAGTCGTAAAATGGATAAAACTGAGGACGTTTATGTTCTTTTACATTTGGCAATACGTCTTTCTAAAATATTACAAGGCGCACCCATAATTAACGGGAACTACACTACTGGGTATTAAAATTGCTACACCACGAAGATGACGTGCTACAGACGCGAAATTTAACCGACAGGAAGAAGATGCTGTGATATGCAAATGATTAGCTTTTCAGAGCATTCAAACAAAGTTGGCGTTGGTGGCGACACCTACAACGTGCTGACACGAGGAAAGTTTCCAACCAATTTCTCATACACAAACAGCAGTTGACCGGCGTTGCCTGGTGAAACGTTGTTGTGGTGCCTCATGTAAGGTGGAGAAATGCGTACCATCACGTTTCCGACTTTCATAAACGTCGGATTGTAGCCTATCGCGATTGCGGTTTATCGTATCACGACATTGCTGCTCGCGTTGGTCGAGATCCAATGACTATTAGCGGAATATGGAATCGGTGGGTTCAGGAGGGTAATATGGAACGCCGTACTGGATCCCAACGGCCTCGTATCACTAGCAGTCGAGATGACAGGCATCTTATCCGCATGGCTGTAACGGATGGTGCAGCCACGTCTCGATCCCTGAGTCAAGACAACAACCATCTGCACGAACAGTTCGACGACGTTTGCTGCAGCATGGACTATCAATTCGGAGACCATGGCTGCGGTTACCCTTGACGCTGCATCACAGACAGGAGCGCCGGCGATGGTGTTTTCAACGACGAACCTGGATGCACGAATGGCAAAACGTCATTTTTTCGGATGAATCCAGGTTCTGTTTACAGCATCATGATGGTCGCATCCGTGTTGCGCGACATCGCGGTGAACGCACATTGGGAGCGTGTATTCGTCATCGCCATACTGGCGTATCACCCGGCGTGATGGTATGGGGTGCCATTGGTTACACGTCTCGGTCACCTCTTCTTCGTATTGACGGCACTTTGAACAGTGGACGTTACATTTCAGATGTGTTACGACCCGTGGCTCTGCCCTTCATTCGATCTCTGCGAAACCCTGCCGGCCGGGGTGGCCGAGCGGTTGTAGGCGCTACAGTCTAGAGCAGCGCGACCGCTACGGTTGCAGGTTCGAATCCTGCCTCGGGCATGGTTGTGTGTGATGTCCTTAGGTCAGTTAGGTTTAAGTAGTTCTAAGTTCTAGGGGACTGATGACCTCAGATGTTAAGTCCCATAGTGGTCAGAGCCATTTGAACCATTTTTTTGCGCAACCCGACATTTCAGCAGGATAATTCACGACCGCATGTTACAGGTTTTGTACGAGCCTTTCTGGATACAGAAAATGTTGGACTGCTGCCCTGGCCAGCACATTCTCCAGATCTCTCACCAACTGAAAACGTCTGGTCAATGGCGGCCGAGCAACTGGCTCGTCACAATACGTCAGTCGCTACTCTTGATGAACTGTGGTATCGTGTTGAAGCTGCATGGGCAGCTGTACCTGTACACGCCATCCAAGCTCTGTTTGACTCAATGCCCAGGCGTATGAAGGCCGTTATTACGGCCAGAGGTAGTTGTTCTGGGTACTGATTTCTCAGGATTGCGTGAAAATGTAATCACATGTCAGTTTTAGTATAATATATTTGTCCAATGAATACCCGTTTATCATCTGCATTTCGTCTTTAATGGCCAGTAGTGTACGAAGAGGTAGCAACTGCAGCCGTAAATTGTACGAGTGTTTGGTAATGTAGGGCTAAAGAAGATCATTAACATTTATGTTGCTTTCTGTGTATTGGGATTTATTATTACACTAGCATCGTCTGCGAACAGAATCAATTCTGCTTCATGAATGTTAAGTGGAAGGTCATTCACATTATAGGGAAGAGTAGTCAACCAAGAATTGAACCCGGTGGGAGTGCCTTCGTGATTTTTTTTCTCCGTGTCGCTTTGGTTGTCACTGATTTTTTGTCCGGTGTGCGTAGAAGGGCGGGCCGTTGGCGTTGCCTTCTCGGCTGTCAGGTGTGGGCGTACGCGCCGGCTCAGCGCGTGGCAGGCGGCCAGTGTTTACGTCCAGCTGCTGACGTCAGCGGGCTCTTTCCGCCATGACTCGGGATTAGCGCCTCGCGAATTCTGGCACTAGCCGCGCCCGCTGTTACTGTGGTCGCATCTTCTACTGTAGCGGGCCGCTGGAGCCACGCCAGAAGAGTTACGGTCGGGCGACGGCGCCTTCCAGGTCCGCGTGTACGCTGCGGTGTGACGTGTCCCCCGGACGCTCACACAAGTTACGTGTTTTGTCAAGTTTTACACAGACTTGCTAATATCGGACGGGCTATAGTTTTTGCCTCGAGAAATGTGTTGTGATGGAACGAGCTTTCACTCGCGCAGGAATAGTAGGTATTTCTACGTAAGTAGAGGACAACATGACGTATTCATCAGAAACACGGTAAATAGTTCAGAGCCGATGAGCAACTCAACATACTGTAGAATTTACGAGGCTTGTTTTTTTAGTAAGGTCCGTTTGAACATAAGTACTCAAGGAAAGGTTATTTCAAAAAAGTAAATTTACTTTCAGAAAGTGCATACTTCACTCATTTTTCGACATAGTTGCCAAGTGCGTTGAAACACGTATCATACCTCTCAACCAATTTTAAAACACCCTCTTCATAAAAACTTGCCGCCTACTACGATAACCAAGATATCACTGCCGTTTTCATGTCGTCGTCGTCATCATTGTAATGGTTGCCACTGAGGTGTTGTTTGAGGTGGAGGAACATATGGTAATCGCTCGGCACAAGATGAGGACTGTAGGGTGCGTGGTCTAAAACTTACCTGCCAAAACTGTCCAAGAAATCGCGGGTCTCACCTGTCATGGAGAAGGACAATTCCCTTTGTCAGTATGCCGCGTCTTTTGTTTTGAATCGCTCCGCGTAGCTTTCTCAGGGTTTGGCAGTAGGGTCCTGCATTGATAGTGGTTCCTCGTTGCGTGAAGTCGACCAACAAAACACCATGCCTATCCCTAAACAGCGACGCCATGATTTTGCGCTGGGACAGTGTCTGTTTGGCCTCCAACTTTACAGGCGAGAGAGAGAGAGAGAGAGAGAGAGAGAGAGAGAGTCCATTCCATTCTCAGTTGCTTCGATTCGAGCATGATAAGTGAAACCCATGTTTCGTCTCCAGTTACGATCTGACTCAAGAAGCCGTCACCTTCTTCGTGATAACGAGTCAAGAACTTTATCGCACACTCAAATCTTTGGTTTTTGTGGGCCTCTGCTAGGAATGTTGGGACCCAACGGGAGCACACTTGCCTAAACTTTAGGTGTTCAGAAACAATGTTGTAAAGCACTGATCTCGACACCTCAGAAAATTCGTTTGTGACACCTGTTATTGTGAAGCGCCTGTTCTCAAGAATCCTCGCTTCAACTGAAGTCACCAAATCGTCTGTAATCAAAGAAGGGCGACGGGAGCGGTCTTCATCATGGACGTTGTCACGCCCATCTTTGAATTCTCGTACCCACTTACGCACTTTGCTTTCACTCAAAACAGTATCACCGTACACTTCGCAAATCTGTCCATGAATTTGTGCAGTCGACGGGTTCCTTGCTGACGAAAACCGTATCACTGAGCGAACCTTACACGCGGCGGGCGAGTTGACAGTCTTAAACATTTTGAAAGCACAGAATAGATCATTACAGGTTAGCTACAGAGCTGAAACTGAGCATAGTTGTTCCCGAGGCATGCCGGTACACGACGCACGCGCTCGTTGCGGTATGCGTTCTAACTACTTGTGTCTACAACAAAACGGACCTTATTTAAAAAACACGCCTCGTAGTCGTCTGCATCTACATTTACATCTACTTACACCGATGAATCAAAACGTTGGGATGTTGCGCGAGATGCAAAGCTGTTGCTGGCACTTGACGCGGTAAGGAAAGTACGAGGGGCAGTATATCAGTAACGTAACACATTTTTTTCTGAGGGCAGGTTTGTTTAATTTGGGATTCCAATACACC
The DNA here is from genome assembly GCF_021461395.2 of Schistocerca americana. NCBI lineage: Eukaryota > Metazoa > Arthropoda > Insecta > Orthoptera > Acrididae > Schistocerca > Schistocerca americana. Next base: position 348,066,802 of record NC_060125.1, on the reverse strand, counting down.
ATATTATTCCCCACTCTTTGACCACAAAATCCTATTTCCAACATAACCGCCGTTCAAAGCGAAGACCCTACACCTGCTTACTGCGAGGACCTGTATGCGTCATTGGTACCACTCTATTGGTCGGCTTTGGAGCCAACATCTCGCTGCATCAGTAACATCCCCATCATCCACGTACTGCTTCCTGCGGAGTGCATCCTTCTTTGGGCCAAACAGATGGAAGCCGGAAGATGCGAGGTCAGGGATGTAGGATGGATGAGGAAGAACACTCCATTGAAATTCTGCGAGCCCCTTTAGTTTGCGCAGACTTGTGTGAAGCCTTGAGAAGAAGAAGTTGGTTTGCATTTTTGTGGCCACGAACACACTGACGTCGTTCCTTCAATTTCCTAGGATAGCACAAAACACTCGAGAATTGGTCGTTGTACCATGAGGAAACACATCGAGCAGAATAGTCTCTTTAGAGTCCCAGAAGACCATCGCCATCACATTACCGGTTGAAGGTGTGGCTTTGAACTTTTTCTTCGAAGGCCAGGTGGTGTGGCGCCACTCCATGGAATGCCGTTTTGTTTTCGGTTCGGAGTGAAGAAGCCATGTTTTGTGGCCTGTGACGATGTCCGACAAAGAATCGTCACTATCAGCCTCGTAAGGCGCAAGTAATTTCGCGTAGATGGTCCACATTGCTCTTTTATAGTTTTCCGTTAGGCGGCGAGGGAACCCAACAGTGACAGACCTTCGAGTTCCCCAACTGGTAGACGAGTGTGTCAGTATTACCAGCACAGGCTTCCAATTCTAAAAGCGAGTTGTTTAATTGTGATCCGTCGATCACCTCGAATGAGAGTGTCCGCACGTTCCAATATGCGGGAATCGTACGGCCGGCCGTTATGCGAGCATGGGCAAGCTTTGCGCGACCTTGCTGCGGTAGTGACAGACACCTCACCCGACGACTCACGGTGGTTTTGTTCACTGCCAGGTCTCCGTAGGCAATCAGCAAGCCCTTATGAATCTCAACGATGCTCTGGTTCTCCACCGAAAGAAAGTCAGATCTGTGCCTAGAACGCACCAAGTTACAGATGCCGTTTCGAAGACTACGTGTAGCACAGCCACCTATCGGAAGTTCTTGAAGCTATAGGGTCTGAAGCGGGAATATTACACAATGTCCCACAACAAATTCCGTATTTTTTCAACCGAAATCGGCCGAGAAAAAAACGAATTGCATTACGTATTGAGCGCCCCTCGAATCTAAGCGGAACAGGGACGAACAGGGAATCAGACTAGCGACAATGCGGACCGCAGATGCGGAAATCTACTGCCATAAGCGACTCTGACAAAGGGTAGGTTTTTAGGTCCGGCGCCTGGGAACGAGCAGTTCACATGTTACTGTCGCGATTGTAGAAAGTGGCGACACAGAGAAGGTGACGCGAGAAGGTGAAAAGTTTCGGAACATGGAGGTTGGAGGGTTGCCTGCTCCGTAAAGCGAGAAAGGCGCCGATCTGTGGTGAATCTGAGTAGAATGCTGGTGTAGGCGCAAGTGCTTCGGAGCAGACTGCTCAGTGCACTTTGTTAAATTTGACGATCCGAAGAAGACGACTCCTACGTGTTTCTCTTGACCTAAGGAAATTATCTATTACGGTTGGATCAGTGGAAAGGTGTCGGCTAGTCGGATGAACGACATTTCGTGCTGCACCAGATCGATAGTGTTATCCAGATATGCCGTCTTCCACAACAATAGCTGCTCGAAAGATGCTCTGCAGCACAATCGTAGGAGAGTAGGGGCAGTATTATGCTGTGGGGGACTTTCACTGAAGTGTAAATGGCACCTGCGGTAGTAATCGAAGGCACTATACAGCTTTGGAATACGGAAACATTATTGCTGACCACTTGTGTCCCTTTATGCTTGTTGTGTCCCCCAATGGTGGCAGCATATTTCAGCAGGCTAACTGCGTGTTTCACAAGGCCAGAATTGTGCTGCAGTGGCGTGAGGAGCGTGATAGTGAACTTACGTTGATGTGTTGGCCACCAAATTTGCCTGATCTGGAACCGATGATAAACATTTGGGACTCTATCGCCGCCAGTTCAGCTCCCACAAAGCACCGCTCCGTAATTTACGGGAACTGCATGACATGTAATGTACAAAACTAGTGCTGCGTACTTCCCGAAACCTATGAATATGTCGAAACCATACCTCGTAGATTCGCTGAAGTGTTGCGCTCCGTGGTCGACCAACACGCTCTGTTATACGCTAGGCGCAAATTGAGACGTGTATAGCGCTTGTGGCGCGGCGCAGCGCAGCGCGCATTTTTGTAACTCCACGGGTTCAAATGGGACCGCGCAAATTGGGACGCGACGCGACTGGGACGCGACACGCGCCAGCGCCAGGTCGCACGACGTTGTGGTTGTCGCACAGTTTCGGGGAGGGGTGAGGTGGAGAGCGGGAAGGCAGTCCTGCATATGCTCACTTCGGCATAGCGCATATGGGCGGTGGAAGTACTGCTCATCCGAAAAATACGGCCGTACTGTATAGTGAATTTTATTATCACTGAGTAGTACTTCGTATTTCGCCTTTTAAGCGCTCCTGCACTTTTCGTTAGGACATGATAGTTTTCAGTTACATGTATCTGTACAGTTCTTTTCTTTTGTTTATTGCTGCGCGGTTTGAGCCGCCTTGTCACGGCCCGCGCGGCTCCCACCGTCGGAGGTTCGAGTCCTCCCTCGGGCAAGGGTGTGTGTGTTGTACTTAAGTTAGATTGAGTAGTGCGTAAGCTTACGATCCGATGACCTCAGCAGTTTGGTCCCGTAAGACCTTCCCACACATTTCCAAAATTTTTGTTTGTTCTTTTGTCTAAAACAATGCACAGATCAGTAACTGGAATTACATCTTCTGCCTATACACTGTTTTCAGATGGTAAGGAGGGAGTGAGACAGGGTTGTAGCCTGTCCCCGATGTTATTCAATCTGTATATTGAGCAAGCAGTAAAGGAAACAAAAGAAAAATTCGGACTGGGTGTTAAAATCCATGGAGAAGAAATAAAAACTTTGAAGTTCGCCGATGACATTGTAATTCTGTCAGAGACAGCAAAGGACTTGGAAGAGCAGTTGAACGGAATGGACAATGTCTTGATAGGAAGATATAAGATGAACATCAACAAAAGCAAACGAGGATAATGCAATGTAGTCGAATTAAGTAAGGTGATGCTGAGGGAATTAGATTAGGAAATGAGACACTTATAGAAGTAGAGTTTAGCTATTTGGTGAGCAAATTAACTGATGATGGTCGAAGTAGAGAAGATATACAATATAGACTGGCAATGGCTATGAAAGCGTTTCCGAGGAAGAGAAATTTGTTAACATCGAGTATAGATTTAAGTGTCAGGAAGTCGTTTCTGAAAGTATTTGTATGGAGTGTAGCCATGTATGGATGTGAAACATGGACGATAAATAGTTTGGACATGAAGAGAATAGAAGCTTTCGAAATGTGGTGTTACAGAAGAATGCTGAAGATTAGATGGGAAGATCACAAACTAATGAGGAGGTATTGAGAAGAATTGGGGAGAAGAGGAGTTTGTGACACAACTTGACTAGAAGAAGGGATCAGTTGGTAGGACATGTTCTGAGGCATCAAGGGATCACCAATGTAAAATTGGAGGGCGGCGTGGAGGGTAAAAATCGTAGAGGGAGACCAAGAGATGAATACAGTAAGCAGATACAGAAGGATGTAAGTTGCAGTAGGTACTGGGAGATGAATAAGCTTGCACAGGATAGAGTAGCATGGAGAGCTTCATCAACCAGTCTCAGGGCTGAAGAGCACGACAACAACAACAACAACAACAACAAGGGACAGACGATTCATTGTTGAGGGTAGTACATAAGGAAGTAAGGAGTATTTTAAAAGCACATGATTTAAAAGCAAGGCAGGAAAGTAAAACAATGTTATCTACTTGGTGCCTGTTATGCTGACGTATCTTTACGATCTGTTGCAAAAAGTCAAAAAGGCGCAATTTCCACAGATATGACCCTTTTGTGCTTCTGGTAAAAAGCGTCCAAGATATGAAGTACGTGAGTTTCACTATCGTTACGTGGATATGGATGTAATACGCGAGCCGGCCGTGCGGTTCTAGGCGCTACAGTCTGTAACCGCGCGACCACTATGGTCGCAGGTTCGATTCCTGCCTCGTGCATGGATGTATGTGGTGTCCTTAGGTTAGTTAGGTTTAAGTAGTTCTAAGTTCTAGGGGACTGATGACCTTAGATGTTAAGTCCGATAGTGCTCAGAGCCATTTTTTTGTAATACGAGACATTATACTATGTACATGTGGAAATCAGATTTCCACTGTAAGCTAGAAACAGTCTAAAGAGCCTCGCAAATAACAATCTTTTAATTGGCTCGCCGTGACGAGAAAAAGCATTTCGTTAGTTGCATACACGTGATTAGCATTAATAAACCAATTATACAACGGGCTACAAAAATGAGAAAAATGGTCGGCATTGTTACGAAAGTATGAGTACCTTGAAAGAATGCGGTATTAGATATATTTGATTTGTTGAAATGTATTGCTGACAAAGGCAGAACTACTTTCATGACAATGCTTTTCGAACGACGTGAACTTCCGCTCACAAGGCACCCATTTCTGTCGCGCGCGTTATTCCCAGCTGCTGACAATACGCTGACCTTTGTGTTGTGCTACACATCAATTGTTTATTGTTCTCAGTAGCAACTATTTTATTCGCACATTACGGAATGTCAGTTTGCCAAGCTGTAGGTGAGTAATGAGCATCTGGCATGTGCCTATCATTCTGCCTGAAGGAAACGCTGGTCATTATTTTAATACTGCTCAGATCAAGAGAAGGAATTCCGGTCGTTCAGTGTTAAAAACACGATTTGTTACTGGGATTCAACCAACATTGCTACAGAATTGGCAATTGATTTTTGTGTGATTTCTTAACCTCTTCTTATTCGAAGAAGCATCACCATTTATGAGTAACGGCCACATTTCTCTTGTTGACAGGTTTAGTTCCACTGCCTTTGCCAAAATACAGAGTAATTTGCACAAACTCATCTCACAGCAGCTATTGCGACAGAATTCTGTAACAGAGAGCCTCATTAAACAAGTAATTGGCAATCAGGGAGCTCAGTTGCTTACGAAAAACGTCGTAGTGTTGGTTTGCAGTGACATAAGAGAAGATATTTAATGTTTATTTTCATACTAGAAAACTCTTGTTTCACTGGCTGTCGATTACTTTTAAAAAATTACAGTTACTTGAATGAAAAAAAATAAAGAAGGAAGTATAAATACTGATATATCACCTTAGATAAGAAAGTTCCTTGTGTTTACGAATTGGCAAAATACTCTCCTCCTAGTGTGCTGTCATTCCCCAAACTCTCGTGTCGATGTCTCGAACGGTTTAGGAGATAAGAGAGATGTTGTGAATATTTCATCCTCGCGGGCGTGAGATCCGGAGTGAGTGCACAACATAGGATCCATTTTCTCGAGGTCGGAGGCATATAGAGACCTCCTCCCTAAAGAAAAATTCAACACGTTATCTAAATATCATACGCAGCAACATATGGTGTAATACGCACCAAACGCAAAATCATAGCGACCCCTATTTTTCATTGCAAACTTTTCGAATTTTGCGTATCGTCTTACTAAAATGTCTATACCACAATAAGTATCACCATTAGCGAGATGATGGGCGCTTCGCCAAGAAGCTGACAGATAATGCTACAAGCAATGTAAAAATGAAATATTTTTACTCAATAGTTTCTGTAAAATCGTTTTAGAAAGATAACAGTGTGCGCGCGCTTCATTTCTGTCAGCGCAGAGCGTGGCCAACCGGCGCGTGCAAAGTATGTGTACGCATCTCAATATGCGTAGGAACCCCGCGACACGCGCGGAACTTGCGCGTCGCGCTGTAGTGTTGTGTCACGTCACACGTGCTATACGCGCCTCAATTTTCGCTTAGCCTTATTGAGATTAAGCAGTGCATAAACTTCACGAACCACTGTGCAGTGAATGGCGGGGGCTACAACGTACCGATATTATGAATTTTCTTTTCTATTCCATTCGAGTACAGGGCGAGGGAAAAGTGATTGTACGCTTTTGGATGTGCCTTATCATCTCTTATACTCACGATCCCTACGCAACGTATGTTCGCACTTTCGCTGATGATAATTTGGTTTATGGGGCGCTCAATTGCGCGGTTATCAGCGCCCGTACAAATTCCCAATTTTTACACAGTCCTGACTCGCCACTTTCACGAATGATGATTAAGTGATGCGGACAACACAAAGACCCAGTCCGCAGTTCAGACTAGTGTGGAACGCACTCAAAGACTGTGAAGTCGGGTTAGACGTATGCTGTCCCTTTACTCTCAAATATTCATCTCCTTTTACTTTTTAAAATTATTTAATTATTTCTTCTATTATCTGAGATCATAATCCCTGAATTTAATTTTTTGCTCTCTTATTTTTAATGCTTTAGGGCCTCGAATAAAGTTGATAAATAAAATTCTTAGTGAAGATATTTCTGCTGTTACGTGAGTAGATGCCACAGCCTATTGCGAAAACACTCATTAAACAATTGAAAATTGGCTTTAAACTATGTTTTCTCATTTATTAATATGCTGAAAATTATAATCTGCAACTTACTTTACGTGGAACTGCGCACCTCTCTCACAATTTAATGAAGTATGAATCTGCCGTATAAAGGCGTATTGTTGTGCGCCAGCGATGTTATTTCTCCAAGCTGCAGTCTTACGTAAAATATGAAAATGCTTAAATATTTGACAAGGAGGGTTTCGTTATTACATAAATAACCAGGAAAGTAATGATTAATACATATATTATTCTTATTTCTCCTAGTACAGAACTGTATATAACAGCGTAAGTAATAAGCGTCTACTTTCGGCTACATCTAGAGAAGAAGTTCTTTAATGTCTGATCTTGTTCATCGTTTCACGAAGACTACCTCGGAGTTACACAAAGTATTACTCGCAGAAATTGCAGCACATTGTCTATTCTTTGTCTAGATAACTGAAATACTTTTAGAGTTATTCTCACATAAACAGCGTTTATCGCATTTTCTTCGTGACACGTATTAAAAATAATGATCAGATATCATACTTAATGTTCTTGACTGTGACGCGTTTAACATTTTACATTATTTAATATGTCTATCCATACGGGGACGCTACGGTACAGGCGATGTGCGACCTCTCGCAGGAAGTTGCAAGCCGATGAATTCCAGAAAGGAGGCCAAGTCCGTCGTAAGCAATATACGAATAATTACAGTTGTATCTTAATGGAAAAGCAAGTCCACAGCGAGATAATCAACACTGTATTACAGTGGGCGTAAAGGAGTACTTCACTCGGTATGTGAACAGGTCGCTCAGGGCCGGTGCGCGAGGCCATAGGGTTCACCCAATTTAGTCTCTCCTAGTGCTGCCATACTTAATGTTCTTGACTGTGACGCGTTTAACATTTTACATTATTTAATATGTCTATCCATACGGGGACGCTACGGTACAGGCGATGTGCGACCTCTCGCAGGAAGTTGCAAGCCGATGAATTCCAGAAAGGAGGCCAAGTCCGTCGTAAGCAATATACGAATAATTACAGTTGTATCTTAATGGAAAAGCAAGTCCACAGCGAGATAATCAACACTGTATTACAGTGGGCGTAAAGGAGTACTTCACTCGGTATGTGAACAGGTCGCTCAGGGCCGGTGCGCGAGGCCATAGGGTTCACCCAATTTAGTCTCTCCTAGTGCTGCCACGCGGTACATTATGCGTGTTCTGCTAATCGATTCCATTTACGTATCGCTGCTCGCTGGTGGGGTACCCTCGCCGCTGCTTTTGGGAGGTAAATTAATGACGACTGAAACTACTTTTCCATCATGTCTACGTGCAATGTATTTAACACTGTGTGTGTATGTGTGTGTTTATTTGTTTCAATAGACTTGCATCAGACAGCTAAGTAAGTGACAGTGTTGCAGATAAGTGTGTTCCAGCAGTTCCGTCTTTGATTTGCAGGGAGTGGTGTACCAACTCGACGTCGCCCTAGAAAGCGTCGACACGCAACGAAGCGGCCTAGTCTTCATCTACGACATGTCGGACTCGAAGTATTCCAACTTCGACTACGACCTCAGCCAGAAAATACTTACATTGCTCAAGGTAGGAGGCAGCAGAAGCGAGCTGTATTAAGCGTTGCCCGCGAACGCGAATACTTACTACTGTCGCAAGCTGAAAGGATGTTACCGAAGCGATCACTGTTGGCACGAACAGTACTTACACTCTAATTTCTGACATTAAAATCTTAGTTTCTGAGAAGAACATCATACGCTAAAGACGAAGAACCCAATATTGACCTAAGGATAGACTACTCTTGTAGTACTAAAGTGTGTGCGATCGTGGATGATGCAGTGTCTTGCTGGTCTGCAGCGGGCTGTTGCAGCGTATCAAACACTTTCGGACAAGTCCGAAACAACAGGTACCGTCATCATATATATGTATCAAACACTTTTACGTAATCTACCATTGTGTTCCTTTGTCGTCCCCGTGTGAAGAATACTATCTCTCTTGAGGTTATTTGGTAATTATTCAGATCATTAACAATTTTTTCAAGATCCCATGATCATAAATATTCTAAGCTACAAACCCTGTGGGGATTCCATACGACATGCGTTTTATATTGTTGGGTTCGTTTCCTTACGTAGAAGTAAAGAATCACTAGAATCACTGGCTGTCTTCAAGCTTTGTAATTCTTTTACTAGATAGCCAATAAATGAAACAATTGGATATCTTTTCATAGTACTGCAGGTGTGTGGCCGGCCGGTGTGGCCGAGCGGTTCTAGGCGCTTCAGTCTGGAACCGCGCGACCGCTACGGTCGCAGGTTCGAATCCTGCCTCGGGCATGGATGTGTGTGTGATGTCCTTAGGTTAGTTAGGTTTAAGTAGTTCTAAGTTCAAGGGGACTGATGAACTCAGATATTAAGTCCCATAGTGCTCAGAGCCATTGTTGCACGTGTGTGTGTATATTTATCATGTCGAAATAAAAACGTAGTAATACGGACATGTATAAAAATTGCAAAGTGGCTGAAATCAGTGTGATCAGTATAAGATGTTGATTACACAAACACTCTGCCAGCTTTCCAACAAACACCGGTGGTAAAAATGGTGTCTGTGCTTCTAACTGCTTACCTTAACTGAGGCAGATGCTTTTACGGTCCTGTCTCTTGACGTAATTGCCCAATCGTCATGCGAGCTGTTGGTAAGAATGGCAACGTGATGCGCAGATCAGTGAACATGTAATATAGTGTTAATTTACGTTCCAGGCCAATGGTTCAATGATTCATAAAATAAGAGGGAGTCCTTCGTGGATGGTTGATTCTTTGGCCGTGTTAATCATGGTTATTTACGATTTGTACAGAAACCAGATGGCAGTTATAAGAGTCGAGGGGTATGAAAGGGAATCAGTGGTTGGGAAGGGAGTGAGACAGGTTGTAGCCTATCCCCGATGTTATTCAATCTGTATATTGAGCAAGCAGTAAAGGAAATAAAAGAAAGAATCGGAGTAGGAATTAAAACCCATGGAGAAGAAATAAAAACTTTGAGGTTCGCCGATGACATTGTAATTCTGTCAGAAACAGCAAAGGACCTTAAAGAGCAGCTGAACGTAATGGACAGTGAGTTGAAAGGAGGATATAAGATGAACATCAACAAAAGCAAAACGAGGATAATGGAATGTAGTCGAAATAAATCGGGTGATGCTGAGGAAATTAGATTAGGAAATGAGACGCTTAAAGTAGTAAATTAGTTTTGCTATTTGGGGAGCAGAATAAGTGATGATGGTCGAAGTAGAGAGGATATAAAATGTAGACTGGCAATGGCAAGGAAAGCGTTTCTGAAGAAGAGAAATTTGTTAACATCAAGTATAGATTTAAGTGTCAGGAAGTCGTTTCTGAAAGAATTTGTATGGAGTGTAGCCATGCATGGAAGTGAATCGTGGACGATAAATAGTTTGGTGCTACAGAAGAATGCTGAAGATTAGATGGGTAGATCACATAACTAATGAGGAGGTATTGAATAGAATTGGGGAGAAGAGAAATTTGTGGCACAACTTAACTAGAAGAAGGGATCGCTTGGTAGGACATATTCTGAGGCATCAAGGGATCACTAATTTAGTATTGGAGGGCAGCGTGGAGGGTAAAAATCATAGAGGGAGACCAAGAGATGAATACACTAAACAGATTCAGAAGGATGTAGGTTGCAATAGGTATTGGGAGATGATGAAGCTTGCACAGGATAGAGTAGCATGGAGAGCTGCATCAAATCAGTCTCTGGACTGAAGACTGAAGACCACAACAACAATCATGATTATAAGGTACTGGGTAGAATGCTGCAGCGGACTGCAGGTGTGGTGAGTTGTTATCAAGTTATCGAAGTAAAACCTCCAAAAGTGAGTTCGCGGAATTCAGACATCTATGGCTGCAGTTATGCAAGTATTCATACATCTGAGTGTCTATACAGGGAGTGCTTAGAGGCCTGATGACGTTAATGAGATATCAAACTGGTCGTGAAAATAAAATTACTGCTGAAAACATATGGCTGTTTGGCGATTATTCTTTGGTAAGTAGAGGACAGAGATGAACTACGGCTGCAGAGATGTGTGCGCGCGAATAGACAGGTAGTTTTGAGCGAATTACCGCCCAGATGAACCAAGGGGTAGCAACAGTGTCCCCACAACGACCGTTCATCCAACCGTTGCTGCACGTAGGTCTCCACAGCAGGCGCCTGTTTGGTTCACCCATGCTGATTGCTGCTCATTGGCGACGAAGGCTGGAATCTTCACTGCAGGACCGTAAACGGACGTCCACTGAGTGGCACAGGTGGCCTTTTCACACGAATCACGATATATGCTCCTCGGACAGATGGCCGTTGGCTTGTAGGGCTTGAAACGTCTGAGAGCAAACACGCTGGAACCGGGAGGGAGCGTTATGTTGTGGGTAATGTTTTCGTGGCATTCCGTGATTGACCTCGTCATTCTGGAAGGCACAGTGGATCATGTCCTCCACTACATGCAGTTTGTTTATCCTCGGTACGATGGCATCTACCAGCAGGACAATGCAACGTGTCACACAGCTCGCAGTGTATGTGCGTTGTTTTAAGAGCCCCAGGATCCTTTTACTATACTCCCCTGGCCTAATACGCCGCATTAAAGCCCAATTGGGAAGCTGTGAGACGACGTAGATCGGGTTGTTCGCGTGATGAATTCTCATCCGAGAAACCTAGCGCCGCTGGCCATGGCATTGGAGTCGGCGTGGTACCATATCCCTGTCGGTACATTTCAGAACCTCATTGACACTCTTGCTACACGCTTCGCAGCGGTTCACAGTGCAGAAGGTGGTCACATTAATGTGCTTCTTTAGGCTGTCAGATTTTGTGTCTGCTCGCCTACTCTGTTGACATGGCGCCCAATTACTTTTTCCTCTTTCCTCGGGTGACGAAACTGTTGCGTGTGAGACATTTCCGGAATGACAGCAAGGTGATTTTTTTGGATGAGACTTCTCTTAACAGCCAAAATACAGACTACTGCTGCCGAGATTTGCGGCAAGTCATCCATCGTTGGGAATATGGTGAAGCATTGAAGGATGAATATACAGGGTGGTCTATTGATAGTGAGCGGGCCAAATATCTCACGCAATAAGCATCGAACGAAAAAACTACAAATAACGAAACTCGTCTAGCTTGAAGGAGGAAACCAGATGGCGTTATATGTGGCCCGCTAGATGGCGCTGCCATAGGTCACACGGATATAAACTGCGTTTTTTAAAATAGGAACCCCCATTTTTTATTACATATTCGTGTAGTACGTAAAGAAATATGAATATTTTAGTTGGACCACTTTTTTCGCTTTGTGATAGATGGCGCTGTAATAATCACAGACATATAAGTAATTGGTATCACTTAACGTTCCGCCAGTGCGGATGGTATTTGCTTCGTGACATATTACCTGTGTTAAAATGGACCGTTTACCAATTGCGGAAAAGGTCCATATCGTTTTGATGTATCGCTGTTGTGATCAAAATGCCCAACCGGCGTGTGCTATGTATGCTGCTCGGTATCCTGGACGACATCATCCAAGTGTCCGGACCCTTCGCCTGACAGTTACGTTATTTAAGGAAACAGGAAGTGTTCAGTCACATGTGAAACGTCCACCACGACGTACAACAAATGATGATGCCCAAGTAGGCGTTTCAGCTGCTGTCGCGGCTAATCCGCACATCAGTAGCAGACAAATTGCGCGAGAATCGGCAATCTCAAAAACGTCGGTCTTGGACTTTGAACGCCGTGTATAGTTCTGCCACTGGGCACAAGAGAAGTTACGGGACGATGACAGATTTTTTGCACGCGTTCTATTTAGCGACGAAGCGTCATTCACCAACAGCGGTAACGTAAACCGGCATAATATGCACTATTGCGAAACGGAAAATCCACGATGGCTACGACAAGTGGAGCATCAGCGACCTTGGCGGGTTAATGTATTGTGCGGCATCATGGGAGGAAGGATAATTGTCCCCCATTTTATCGATGGCAGTGTAAATGGTGCAGTGTGTGCTGATTTCCTACGTAATGTTGTACCGATGTTACTACAAGATGTTTCACTGTATGAGAGAATGGCGATGTACTTCCAACATTATGGATGTCCGGCACATAGCTCGCGTGCGGTTGAAGCGGTATTGAATAACATATTTCATGACTGGTGGATTGGCACGCACGTTCATCGGATCTGCCGTCCCCGGATTTATGTTTGTGACTATTACAGCGCCATCTATCACAAAGCGAAAACTGTGGTCCACCTAAAACATTCATGTTTCTTTACGTACTGTACGAATATGTAATAAAAATGGAGGTTCCTATTTTTAAAAAAACGCAGTTGATATCCGTTTCACCTATGGCCGAGCCATCTAGCTGGCTAAATATAGCGGCATCTGGTTTCCCCCTTCAAGCTAGACAAGTTTCGTTCATTGTAGTTTTGCCGTTTGACGCTTATTTCGTGAGACATTTGGCCCGGTCACGATGAGTGGACGACCCTGTATAGAGGACTAACACCATCACCAGTTTTCATGGTAAGAGCTTGATTTTTTTCGAAGTGGTAATTAAAACGAAACGACTACACCTCGCAAACACAGAGTCAGGTGTGTTAGTCGATGATGTAGCCCTATCGTAAGCACTCTGAGAATGGGCTCAGCTTCGTCACAGTGTGGTGGTCGGCCGGATGGTTTATTGAAGGGGCAGCGGGTACGGCCGGATGCTAATTCCGCGAGCAGCGGCTCGGCCGGCAGGTACGTGGAAGGTGCCACAGGTGTCCCTCGAGCCAGTGACTCAGGCGGGCGGGTTCCGACTAGCTGCGCTTCCACAAACTGCACTAAATGCGGACGTCGCGTGCCAGCACGGCCTTCCCAGAACCGGCCGCCCTGCCTGCCCCTCGTCGAAGAGCACGTTCGACGCCGAGCAGCGCGCTACCGGTCATTTCCATGCCGGAGCGGCGCGGCCGTCCCGCGAAAAGCTAACGCGCCAGACCAATATAGGTTTCCATCTTCCGCAGTTGGAAATATGAGTGGCAGCTGTATATCGTATGTATTCGTTACTGACAAGGGAACATCCCCATCGCACCCCCCTCAGATTTAGTTATAAGTTGGCACAGTGGATAGGCCTTGAAAAACTGAACACAGATCAATCGAGAAAACAGGAAGAAGTTGTGTGGAACTATGAAAAAATAAGCAAAATATACAAACTGGGTCGTCCATGCGTAAGATAGGCAATATTAAGGGCAATGTGTGGCGAGGAGCGCCGTGGTCCCGTGGTTAGCGTGAACAGCTGCGGAACGAGAGGTCATTGGTTCAAATCTGCCCTCGACTGAAAATTTTGCTTTCTTTATTTCCGCAAAGTTATGATCTGTCCGTTCGTTCATTGACGTCTCTGTTCACTGTAATAAGTTTAGTGTCTGTGTTTTGCGACCGCACCGCAAAGCCGTGTGATTAGTTGACGAAAGGACGTGCCTCTCCAATGGGAACCGAAAACATTTGATCGCAAGGTCATAGGTCAACCGATTCCTCCACAGGAAAACACGTCTGATATTTTGTATACGACTCTGGTGACAGCATGTGCGTCACATGACAGGAATATGTTGTCGACCCACCTAACTAGTACACTTGGCGAATGGGTGAAAAGATTCTTCTACCTTGCCCGATTTAGGTTTTCTTGTGGATGTAATAATCACTCCAAAAAAAGTGATGGAAACATAAGAGTTTTTCACATAAATTGAAAATAAAAAGTTAAAATTTTCGGTCGAGGAAGATTTGAACTGAATACCTCTCGTTCTGCAGCTGTTCACACTAACCACGGGACCACGGCGCTCCTCGTCTCATACTGCCCTTAATATTGCCTATATTACACATGGACGACCCAGTTTGTATATTTTGCTTATTTTTTCATAGTTCCACACAACTTCTTCCTGTTTTCTCGATCGATCTGTGTTCAGTTTTTCAAGGCCTATCCACTGTGCCAACTTATAACTAAATCTGAGGGGGGTGCGATAGGGATGTTCCCTTGTGAGATACGAATACGCCGCGACAGTCGAAGTACCATTCCAGTGCCGTCTGAAACTTGTTGTTTATTCAGCCTCACCAGATGAGGTCTTAAGGCCCTCTCTTACATCAGACCAGGTACACCCACCAAAAAATATTACAAAATACAGCCAATAATAGTGATGATGATGAGGTCCCATACTCCGAGGAGCGTAGGGGACGATGCGAGAGACCCGTACCGCTTACTAGGCAAGGTCCTACCGGAGGTGGTTTGCCATTGCCTTCCTCCGACCGTAATGTGGATGAATGATGATGATGAAGACGACACAACAACACCCGGTCATCTCGAGGCAGGAAAAATCCCTGACCCCGCCGTGAATCGAACCCGGGACCCCGTGCGTGGGAAGCGAGAACGCTACCGCAAGACCACGAGCTGCGGACCCAGTAATAATAATAATAATAATAATAATAATAATAATATGAGGGACTCCGCTATACCGGTCGCAAGTCCGGGGCCTCATCTTACAAGCGATGAGGAAGGAGGAGCGGTAGGTGTAACACCTCGTAGAAAAACCGGGGTTCAGCTGGCCCGGCTGATAGCACCCTGTCAGAGCTCCTGCCTAGGGTACAGGTGAAAACTGGTAAACGGATCCCAAGGCGGATGAAGATGGTTGATGCGATGTCAACGGCAAGGAAGGCGGAAGAACCACAAGGGTAAGGTTGGTCTCCATAGCCTGGGAAGGCAACTAATTTATGGGAGTAAACCCTGAAAACCTACCGGAGCTTCAACATCGGTAGTAACACGATTAGGCCGTAACCATCCTAATCCACCCAACAACATTTTCAATGAAAACATGGAAGACAAACATACGGATGTAATTAACCCAGGTGGTACTCAATCCACCGTTGCCTCGGACGACGTTAGTGGGCCTTTGGATTCTGGGGAGCCCACACTTCTGTCTGGAACCGCGCGACCGCTACGGTCGCAGGTTCGAATCCTGCCTCGGGCATGCATGTGTGTGATGTCCTTAGGTTAGTTAGGTTTAAGTAGTCTAAGTTCTAGGAGGCTGATGACCTCAGATGTTAAGTGACATAGTTCTCAGAGCTATTTGAGCCATTTGAGTGGGAGCATCCTGAAACCTCTAGAAACAAGATACGACATAAACAATGCAACTATTTCGTCACGCTGGACGTAAACACCTCACTCAAAATGGGCAAGTTGAAGCATCTGACAGACACTCTGAAAAATGGTTCAAATGGCTCTGAGCACTATGGGATTTAACATCTGTGGTCATCAGTCCCCTAGAACTTAGAACTACTTAAACCTAACTTACCTAAGGACAGCTCGCAACACCCACAGGCACTCTGACACAACACAAGATTCTTATCACAGCGGTACAAGAGACCAGATATACAGATGAACATGCCTTTGAATCTCAGGGCTATCGAATCTTCAGGGCCAAACTGAGACATTGGAAGATGAAGAACGTCCCTCATCTGGTAACTGGATTCATTGCTATTAAGAAAAATCTTGATTCCGTTATCGTCTTCCATTCACCTAATAGTGGAGTGTCTCTATTAAAATTTTGATGCTCCCGTAAGGTCTACACCACTGTGAATGTACATGCACCTATTAACCAGAACAACAAGAAAGACCCTGAAGGCACAGACCAATTTTGGAAAGATCTCGAGGACACTATCGGCAAGATCCCAGATCGGAATACAGTCATATTATTGGGCGATTTTAACGCCCAGTTAGCGAAAGAGCAGAAGTATAAATATATAGTGGGAGAATACCCAGCTCACATGCGCACTAACAGAAATGGAGAACGACTTGTGGGACTCTGTAAAGCATTTTACCTAGTAATGAAATCAACGGCCTTTAAGCATCTACCAAGAAACCAGAAGACATGGACTTCACCCAATCAACTCCTAGGAGAGTTTGAAATAGATCATGTGGTCATTTGAAGAAAGTCCTGTAGAGAAGTCCAAAATGTGTGTGGGCTCAGACCACTACCTCTCAAAAATAAAGTTCCTATTTCTACCTAGGAATACAAGAAAGTCTCAAACTCCCAAACTTACCAAGTTAGACTTGGAAAAACTGAAAACCTGCAATATGCTTACAGAGAGAATGCAAACACTAAATCATGAATGCAATAACTGCGACCAACTAAGGGACAAATTAATAAAAGCCGCAACAGAAGTCGCCCCACTAAAGAAACAGAAGAAATATGAGTAATGGACAAATACCTGCGACCAAGCGATCGCAAAGAGACAAGCAGCTTGGCTAAATTGGAGCTCGCAGAAGTCCGAAGCAAATAAGGAGAATCTGATAGAACAGCGTCGGCTAATTGCCAAAACCAACCGGCAGGTTAAACGTCAGTGTACTCAGGACCAATTGACTCAGTTAGATGAAGATTTCAAGAAGAATAACACTAGAAACTTTTACCAAACTTTCAAGCGAGACCTTAGAAGCCATGCCCCACCCAGTTTACACTTCCGAGGACCAGATGGAAACATAGCCTATAATGACAAAGACAACTGCCGGGTATTGGCCAAATATTTTGATAATCTCCTCAACTGTGAGGCCCCTATAACCACCTTTATCTATCAGGGCAGTCCCAGACAACCAAACTCTCACCCTCCAACAGAAGAAGTGAAAAACATCATTCAGTCCCTGAAGAATAACAGAGCACCAGGAGAAGACGCTATAGTTGCAGAGCTGTAGAAGCAGGCTGGGGACAAAGCAATTAGCAAGTTGAGCGAGATCCTACGGAAGATTCGGAATACTGAGAAGTGACCAGATGACTGGACATCGGCTCTGATCCACCCCCTACCCAAGAAGGGTGATTTGACTGACATCAACAATTGTAGAGGGGACTCATTGATACCAGTCGTATATAAGATATTATCTAAGGCATTACTGAACAGAGCTGAACCTCAATTGGACCCAACACTTGGATATCCTCGGGGTGGTTTTAGAAAATGACGTTCTTGTGCTGAACAGATCCTATAACTTGAAGTCAGTATTAAGTCAAATTAAACTAGCGAATAAACAGTACTTAATTACTTTCGTTGACTTCAAGAAAGGATACGATTCAATCGACAGACATACTAAAATGAGAATTTTGCAGGAAATGGACGTGGACCAGAAAACCGATAGCCTTATCCAAAGGACGCTGAGTAACACTAGATCACGAGTAAAGTTCAGGGGAACACTTTTAGAAAGCTTTGAGGTAAAGACAGGAGTTAGACAGGGAGATGGACTTTCACCTCTTCCTTTTGTATCCCGCCTGGACAGGCGGTGCGTGGGTCTGCTCATGTGAACTGCTTCTATAATATAGGCCGAGAGTGAAGGAAGCGAGTAGGAGCAGGAGAGATGAAGCACTTTTGTACTGCATGTAACTTTAACACTTTTAACAGAGTCAAAAATACAAGTAAATATCAAATGCATGCATAACTTTGGCTAGGATGAGCACGTAGGTGTGAAGCCATAGTCCATGTCTAATCCTGTGAAGTTAGGATGACTGTTGTGTATAATCTCAAAACTAACAAATACTCGTTGCTGTACAAACTTTAACCGAACGTAACTAATACAAAGTTTCAAAAGCAAGCTAGCCCACCCGGTAGTAGAAGCGATATTTCCAGGTCGTCTGCTCTTGATGAAATGACGGCACTCCCTGAGCTCCACAGCGTCGGCTAGAGGGCGCTACGGTCGGCGTAGTCTTCTCCCGTAGTGCCAACTTACGAGAGCGTGCACCTACGTTGTGGCATCGTAACTATCGAGGCCACACTTCTCTTCAACTGTGCACTGGACAAGATGGTCAGAGAGTGGCGAAAAGAAATGGAAGTACAAAATATACCGAGCGGTGTTTACCTGCGACACAAACGAAAGGGACTATAATCCGTTTATCATAAGAATAAACCTGATGTAAACAAACTCAAACGCGATGATTGGTGAGAAGCCGTAGCACACGTACACTGGTGTTGTTACGCTCTTGGAAGTAGGTCCTAATTATGTATTAGATATCTTATTACTAAGATACGTTAAATGAAACTTCAAGCTATTCAATTGTATTAACAGCCATCAGCGTTTTCCTTAATCACGCTTTAGTTGCGTAGTTTCTATTTCAAAAATCGTGTACAGTCGCAGCCTCTGCAGCGTTTTGCTCTGATTTATGTGCTGTTAATGCGCAATATAAAAATGGCTGAGGCTGCTTTCTGTTCCGTAGTGAAACACGCGTGTGGAACACGGTTAAAAAGTACCGAGAAATAGGCTATTCTTAATGTTTTTCGTAAATTAACGGAGATAATCGGCTTTGAAGTTTTCCCAGAGTTGTATATAATGCAGCTGATTAAGATACCGTTATTCAACGTGTAGTACATTCGGTATCGTAATGGAATATGAACCATGCAGTTAACTCGTGCGGTGGTTAAAATTTCACAGGTATTTTTTTCTCGTTCAATTTGAAATACCTACATCACGTAATTATAAAACTTGTCACCGTTTTTTTTTTTTTATGAATAATGCACGTCTTCTTGTTTCTAAATACATATTGGACGCGAAATTCCTGTTTCCATTTCAAATACAAATTCTTAATTATCGATGTTTTATGAAAGACTGTTCATAAAAGTGGTTTAAATTAAGAAAACATAACCATTTAATTTTTAAGGCAAAAATGAAAAACCAAGTCCTCTTTATTTGGACTATATCCATCGTTTTATACCCGCAGAGGTAGATAAGTATCGTAGAAACATGAAAAAGAATCTTTTTCACAGCATCGAGCACATCATACAAATGCTGCATTTTTACATTTGCTATTGTACCATTGCAATATGAACCCAACAGAACTGGTCTGGAGCTAAGCTGGGGATTTGGCCCGAGGAGTAACAAGGCTGTTAGGCTGCCAGACGAACTGGAACTAACGCACGCAGCTTTTTCACACGTCACTGCCGAAAGCTGGCGGGACATAGAACGGCTCGTCACAAAAGAAGAAGAGAAAATGCGGCGCCTAGTTGGCTGCGCGGATTCTGTTGTTGATAGGCTCGTTATCAACGTAGCAGGTGACACTTCCAGAACTGAAATGTATTTCTCGGATTCGGATAAGGAAGGAGCTAAGAGATTACCAGACGACTGAATGAATGTAAGTAATACTTAACAGTGGTTGCAATATTTAACTATATAGTGAAATCTTTCAATACTCTCTTACGTTACACACAGCTTAAGCAGAAAAATTACCCTGTGGTTAAGTCAGGAATTTTTATCATTCTTGTATTTAATTACGATAGTACGTTAGCTAAAAACTATGTATTGCCGGTCTCGTCTACTCGTCTAAGGAGCGTGTTGTGGGAGATTTGCAGTGTATTATTTCATTCTGCCTAAAAGTTAAATGACATTCGAAGCTGTATTGCTCCTCTGCTTTGCTCTTTTTACGTGTGAACTGCAGCTGGCCACGCCACTGCAGGCTAGCTGTACCAGCTGACCGACCAGTGCTGTCCAAGCTAAATGCGCCGGTAAAGCTTTTGTCCCGTATTATCGCTAAGTCGATGTGCGCCAACGGACAGCACAAAACGTACCCTTATTATCGTACTTGACTGTTCTCGAGACAGCTTGGCTGTAGTCCCACGTGAAACGGAAATCCAATGAAGTTCCAGCAAACGCGAAAGAATACGTAGTGCAATGTTTAAATCAGGTTTTTATGACGAACAGATTATAGTAGTAGACTGTCTAGCTTTCGCAGATGGTCTGGCACTTACAAGAAGCTCAGTGGAGGTAGCAGTAAAGCATCTTAATATGCTCAAACTCCAGGCTGCCAAGGCAGGACTTCAGTTGTCACTAGAAAAGACAAAAAAATGGTTCAAATGGCTCTGAGCACTATGGGACTTAACATCTGAGGTCATGTTCCCTAGAACTTAGAACCACTTAAACCTAACTATCCTAAGGACATCACACACATCCATGCCCGAGGCAGGATTCGAACCTGCGACCGCAGCGGTCACGCGGCTCCAGACTGAAGCGCCTAGAACCGCTCGGCCACTCCGGCCGACTAAAATACAAAATGCCTCACGAACATCAGTGATACTCCCAATGAACTGCAGCTGGAACAAGGTCAAATTGAGAAAGTTGACAGATTCAAGTGTCTAGGAGATTGATTGGAAACTAATCTATCAGAAGGAAAGGCACTAACAACTCGGGTTAATAAGTTACAATTAGCATATCGATTAACCAAGAACATCTATAATAACAAGTGCCCATCTCGCAATTCCAAACTAAAACACTACCGAACAGTTAACCGCCCTGAGGCCCTATATGCCTCAGAATGCTTGAATCTGAACAGGAATGGCTTGACAGATAAACTAGAGATTCAGGAGAGGAAGATCCTGAGAAAAATTCTGGGACCGATCAAAACAGATGGTGATTACAGAAAACAATCAAACCAGGAGCTGTACAATCATAATGAGAAAATAACATATGCAGCCAGGAAAAGACGTCTCGCTTTCTACGGACATATCACAAGGATGGACCAAACAAGACTGACCAACCGACTTCTCAACTACTGGAAGAGCAGGAAGACCGTGACACCATGGCTGACAGAACACAAGAAAGACATCCAGGAACTGAACATAACTGAAAGTGACATTAGAAACCGAGCACTTCTCAGAAGGATACTAAAAGAAAAGAGGTTACAGGACAGATCACTCCTAAAGAAGACAGGCGTCATTTGGACAAAGGAGAGAAAGGAGACCCGGGCTTAGTGGCCGAGCGGTTCTAGGCGCTACAGTCTGGAACGGCGCGACCGCTACGGTCGCAGGTTCGAATCCTGCCTAGAGCATGGATGTGATGTCCTTAGGTTAGTTAGGTTTAACTAGTTCTAAGTTCTAGGGGAGTGATGACCTCAGATGTTAAGTCCCATAGTGCTCAGAGCCATTTGAAGAGAAAGGAGAAACATAGCCAGAGAATGAGAGATTAATGGGCAAACATCAAGTAATGTAATGTAATGTGTGTGAAATCTTATGGGACGTAACTGCTAAGGTCATCAGTCCCTAAGCTTAAACACTACTTAACCTAAATTATCCTAAGGACAAACACACACACCCATGCCCGAGGGAGGACTCGAACCTCCGCCGGGACCAGACGCACAGTCATGACTTCAGCGCCCGAGACCGCTCGGCTAATCCCGCGCGGCAAGCATGAAGTCGCTGCCCAGGCTGAAAAGTTGGATATCATGGTCCTTAGCTGGCCCATTCGAAAGAAGAAGAAGAATATGAGGGACATTGAATAATTAAAGAGACAAACTGATGAAGAAATGGAACAGTTTGTATAGATGAATTTAGTATTTTCATGACTTCAGGTTGGCATCACTGGGATGAACTGAGAACAGCTGACGTATAAATGTGTTTTGTTTACAACCTAAATATTTCATTTAACAATGGTGTCTCCCGCTTCAAGTTTACACAATAGTTAAACAACTTCAGTGACCAATTTTTTTTCCTTTGTGAAGGTGAAAACACGGTTAAAATCTTTTCTGGAATGATTTTATGCAATAGTGAAAGTTGTATGAAGGTAGGGATTTTTACAGGTGGACAGAACCGTTCAAAAACGGTCGAATCTCAGTGACTAACGAGTAACAAACTAGCCGGCCAATTGAAATGTCAACTCCTTTGCTTGAGGCCCACATTGACGATAATGTTCGTGGAGGGCGACGTATCACAGTTGCTCATCGCACTGTGAACTGTCGTTTTCGACCGCGAAATGTGTGGGAATCAACTCCCCAGGGAAAGGAATGGTTTCATCTGTGCCCTTTATGCCACACCCTGCGGCCCCTTTTTGCCGATTCTGAGCGGCGGTGTATCTGGAATGTTTTCCTCGGCAATGTTTTCCTGGCCGCTATCGACAGGGGATCTCAAGTTGATTCCGTATTTCTAGATTTCCGGAAAGCTTTTGACACCGTTGCTCACAAGCGACTTCTAATCAAGCTGTGGGCCTATGGGGTATCGTCTCAGTTGTGCGACTGGATTCGTGATTTCCTTTCAGGAAGGTCGCAGTTCGTAGTAATAGACGGCAAATCATCGAGTAAAACTGAAGTGATATCAGGTGTTCCCCAAGGAAGCGTCTTGAGACCTCTGCTGTTCCTGATCTATATAAATGACCTGGGTGACAATCTGAGCAGTTCTCTTAGGTTGTTCGCAGATGATGCTGTAATTTACCGTCTAGTAAGGTCATCCGAAGACCAGTATCAGTTGCAAAGCGATTAAGAAAAGATTGCTGTATGGTGTGGCAGGTGACAGTTGACGCTAAACAACGAAGAGTGTGAGGTGATCCACATGAGTTCCAAAAGAAATCTGTTGGAATTCGATTACTCGATAAATAGTACAATTCTCAAGGCTGTCAATTCAACTAAGTACCTGGGTGTAAAAATTACGAACAACTTCAGTTGGAAAGATCACATAGATAATATTGTGGGGAAGGTGAGCCAAAGGTGGCGTTTCATTGGCAGGACACTTAGAAGATGTAACAAGTCCACTAAAGACACAGCTTACACTACACTCGTTCGTCCTCTGTTAGAATATTGCTGCGCGGTGTGGGATCCTTACCAGGTGGGATTGACGGAGGAAATCGAAAGGGTACAAGAAAGGGCAGCTCGTTTTGTATTATCACGTAATAGGGGAGAGTGTGGCAGATATGATACGCGAGTTGGGATGGAAGTCATTAAAGCAAAGACGTTTTTCGTCGCGGCGAGTTCTGTTTACGAAATTTCAGTCACCAACTTTCTCTTCCGAATGCGAAAATATTTTGTTGAGCCCAACCTACATAGGTAGGAATGGTCATCAAAATAAAATAAGAGAAATCAGAGGTCGAACAGAAAGGTTTAGTTGTTCGTTTTTCCCGCGTGCTGTTCGGTAGTGGAATGGTAGGGAGATAGTATGATTGTGGTTCGATGAACCCTCTGGCAAGACTTAAATGTGAATTGCAGAGTAATCATGTAGATGTAGATGTAGGAATCCATGATAAAACAGCATGATTTTAACGCTGGGCGTTGCGATGCTTGCCTCCATTGCAGAGGCGTCGAAACGAGGGCTGAAATATCAGTAAGAGGGAGTGAGTGTAGGGGGGGGGGGGGGGGGTGACAATTGTCACATCGTGTGGTGACGCGTTCACAGTGGCGTTGGGTGTAATGGTGTAATTGTGGTCAAGTTTGCTGTCAATGTGACGTCATTAATCCAGCTTACACCTCACATAAACTTCAAAGCTGTACTGTTTTTCGCCTGTGTCGACACCTTCTGCCTGAAGCAGTACGGAGCTCGAGGGTGACGTTGGACGACGCCACGCTTTTGCACCATTACAGAGGCATCTTTGAATCAAATTTCAAACTTATGCTTCGCAATGGGAGACAATTAAGAGTTTTCGAAAAACTGTAGGCAGGTGGGATCTGGGAAGTGGTCCCCTGTGTGCACACACAGTCAGACGGATAGACGAGTGGGTCGGCGGACCAGCCGGGATGTGAACGGGCGCCTGGAGGAGGACTGTGCAGCCATACCATTGTTTGACGGTCGCACTGACTTACGTATGTGGGATAGAGAAGCAGACATTGCCGGAGTTGAGAAGCAACTGAAAGAGATGTAAGCCTTTACGTCGCCATGTCTGGACAGAATCTCGGTTCGGTTCTACAGAGAGTGCGTTTCAGCGCTGGCTCCTTTCTCAGGTCGCATTTATCGCCAATCTCTCGAGTAGAGCAAAGTCCAAACCGACTGCAAAAAGCGCAGGTGATCCCCATATACTGTGTAAGAAGGATAAACGAGTGGTCTTACAAAATTAAAGACCAATATCCTTAAAGTCGGGTTGTTGCAGAATTCTTAAACATATGGCACCGCGCGGGATTAGCCGCGCGGTCTGGCGCTGCAGTCATGGACTGTGCGGCTGGTGCTGGCAGAGGTTCGAGTCCTCCCTCGCGCATGGGTGGGTGTGTTTCTCCTTAGGATAGTTTAGGTTAAGTAGTGTGTAAGCTTAGGGACTGATGACCTTAGCAGTTAAGTCCCATAAGATTGCACACACATCTGAACATCTCAAACATACGGCAAGCTCGAATACAATAAATTGTTATAAGACAAAAGAGCTTTTGTCCACAAATCAGCTTGGATTTAGGAAACATCATTAGTGTGAACCTCAGCTTGTCGTTTAGTCGCACGATATCCTTAGTACTATGGATGAAGGGCAATAGGCACATTCCATATTCCTAGATTTCCAGGAAGCGCTCGACACAGTGCAGACTTAACAAAAGTCAGGGCATACGGCTTAGGATCTCAGATTCATGAGCGGCTAAAATCTTTTCAAGTAATAGAACCCACTACGTTGTTCTGGACGGCAACTCTTCACCAGACACTGGGATATAGTCCGCAGTGCTGTGGGGAAGTGTAATAGGCTTGATTCTGTTGTCTGTGTACATACATGATCTGACGGTTGAAGTGAACAACAATCGGCGACTGTTTGTTGATGACATTGTAAAATGGCTCAAATGGCTCTGAGCACTGTGGGACTTAACATCTGAGGTCATCAGTCCCCTAGAACTACTAAAACCTAACTAACCTAAGGACATCACACACATCCATGCCCGAGGCAGGATTCGAACCTGCGACCGTTGCGGTCGCGCGGTTCCAGACTGAAGCGCCTAGATCCGCTCGGCCACACCGGCCGGCGTACGACATTGTAATGTGTGGTGAAGTGTAGTTTTTGAGTGATTGTAGAAGGTACAGGATGATTTAGATAACATTTCTAGTTGGTCTGATGAATGACAGGTAGCTCTAAATATAGGAAAATGTAAGTTAATGCAGATGAATAGGACAAAGAATCCTGTACTGTTCGAATACAGTATTAGGAATATACTTCTTGACTTAGTCATGTCGATTAAACATGTATGCGTAATGCTGCAAAGCGATATGAAATGGAAACTGCGCATAAGGTCGGTTGCAGAGAAGGCGAATTGTCGACTTTTGTTTATTAGCAGAATTCTGGAAAAAGGTTCAAAAATGGTTGAAATGGCTCTAAGCACTATGGGACTTAACATTTGAGGTCATCAGTCCCCTAGACTTAGACCTCTTAAACCTAACTAATATAAGGAACTCTCACACATCCATGTCCGAGGCTGAATTCGAACCTGCGACCGTAGCAGCAGTGCAGTTTCGGACTGAAGCGCCTAGAACCTCTCGGCCACTCCGGCCGGCTTGGAAAAAGGTAATTGGTATATGAAGGAACAGGATATTTGTGCGACATATTCATGAGTTCTGATTCAGTGTTTGAGATCTTCAACAGGTCGCATCAGGGGAAGACGTCGGAACAGTTCAGAGGCAGTCTGCTAGATCTGCTACCGGTAGGTTCGATCAAATCGCGAGTTTTACAGAAATGCTACGTGAACTGAAATGGGAATTCGTGGAGGGAAGACGAAGTTCTTTCCGCGAAAAACTATTGAGACAAGGCAGAGAACTGGTATTTGCGGCTGTTTGCAGCAAGATTCTACTGCCACGAACGTACTCCTCGCCTCAGGACCTCGAAGTCAAGGTAAAAAAAACTGGCGCTCGTACGGAGGCGTAGATTTTTTTCTTTTTTTTCATTTGTGAGACGAACAGAGAAAGGAAGAATGTGTAGTGGTACGAGGTATGATGGTTTGCGGAATATGTATGTAGATGTCCAGGGGGTGCACAAAAATATGCAGAGAAATGGTGGATCCCAAGGAATACCACGATATGGCTGTCCAAATCGTCATTTTGGCTCTCGGGAGATAAACAGTGCCAGAAGTTGGAAACGATATGAAACAAGATTCATTCAACCAAATGACTTTCTTCCATTGCTCCATGTCATTTCTGGAAACCCAGTATCTACTCTGTAGGAATCAACATGGATTCCGGAAACAGCGGTCGTGTGAGACCCAACTCGATTTATTTGTTCATGAGACCCAGAAAATATTAGATACAGGCTCCCAGATAGGTGCCATTTTCTTTGACTTCCGGAAGGCGTTCGATACAGTTCCGCACTGTCGCCTGATAAACAAAGTAAGAGCCTACAGAATATCAGACCAGCTTTGTGGCTGGATTGAAGAGTTTTTAGCAAACAGAACACAGCATGTTGTTCTCAATATGCCCGCATCTCGTGGTCGTGCGGTAGCGTTCTCGCTTCCCACGCCCGGGTTCCCGGGTTCGATTCCCGGCGGGGTCAGGGATTTTCTCTGCCTCGTGATGGCTGGGTGTTGTGTGCTGTCCTTAGGTTAGTTAGGTTTAAGTAGTTCTAAGTTCTAGGGGACTTATGACCACAGCAGTTGAGTCCCATAGTGCTCAGAGCCATTTGAACCATTTTTGTTGTTCTCAATGGAGAGACGTCGACAGACGTTAAAGCAACCTCTCGCGTACCACAGGGGAGTGTTATGGGACCACTGCTTTTCACAATATATATAAATGACCTAATAGATAGTGTCGGAAGTTCCATGCGGCTTTTCGCGGATGATGCTGTAGTATACAGAGAAGTTGCAGCATTAGAAAATTGTAGCGAAATGCAGGAAGACCTGCAGCGGGTAGGCACTTGGTGCAGGGAGTGGCAACTGACCCTTAACATAGACAAATGTAATGTATTGCGAATACATAGAAAGAAGGATCCTTTATTGTATGATTATATGATAGCGGAACAAACACTGGTAACAGTTACTTCCGTAAAATATCTGGGAATATGCGTACAAACGATTTGAAGTGGAATGATCATATAAAATTAATTGTTGTAAGGCGGGAGCCAGGTTGAGATTCAGTGGGAGAGTCCTTAGAAAATGTAGTCCATCAACAAAGGAGGTGGCTTACAAAACGCTCGTTCGGCCTACACTTGAGTATTGCTCATCAGTGTGGAATCCGTACCAGATCGGGTTGACGGAGGAGATAGAGAAGATCCAAAGAAGAGCGGCGCGTTTCGTCACCGGGTTATTTGGTAACCGTGATAGCGTTACGGAGATGTTTAGCAAACTCAAGTGGCATACTCTGCAAGAGAGGCGCTCTGCATCGCGGTGTAGGTATCGAGAGGGTGTGTTTCCGGATGAGGTATCGAATATATTGCTTCCCCCTACTTATACCTCCCGAGGAGATCACGAATGTAAAATTAGAGAGGTTCGAGCGCGCACGGAGGCTTTCCGGCAGTCGTTCTTCCCGCGAACCATACGCGACTGGGACAGGAAAGGGAGGTAATGACAGTGGCACCTAAAGTGCCACCTTTGGGTGGCTTGCCTACTATAAATGTAGATGTAGATGTAGACAGTGCAGGTTTTATTTCTTCTGCGCCCCGTTTTCTTGCTACGGGCATTTCCAATACTGATGTATGATTTTGGAATTCCACTTCGCCCTGCAATTCCGAGCTTAAGGAGCTCACTTTTTGTTGTTTTGGTGCTGACTGGCTTCGCGAGTGTGACATTTAGTTTTGTAGTGACTTTCGTAGTTTTCCATCGCA
Organism: Schistocerca americana; assembly: GCF_021461395.2. Classification (NCBI taxonomy): domain Eukaryota; kingdom Metazoa; phylum Arthropoda; class Insecta; order Orthoptera; family Acrididae; genus Schistocerca; species Schistocerca americana. Next base: position 348,038,746 of record NC_060125.1, on the reverse strand, counting down.
GTTCTGTTCAGTAACCGTTTGTCATGACCACTCAACACACACTTCCGTCCGCATTGTGACTTGGCGGATGATAGTTTTCCGCTTTCGCTGTATGTGGTACAAATCTTTCGTTCGATAAGATGCCTCTTGAAACAACGAACACTTCGGCTACCTCGCTTACAGATCACCCACCAAACGAGCACCAACAATTTGCACACGTTCTAATTCACTTAACTCTAACATAATGGGGATGTTTGGTTTGTGGAACGCTCAACTGTGCGGCCATCAGCGCCCAAACAAGGTCCCAGTTTTTACACAGTCCAATTTGCACACAATCCAATCTAGCCTCTGTCACGAATGATTATGATGGTAATGAAGTGATGAGGACACCACAAACACCCAGTCCCCGGGCAGAGAAAAATGCCCAACCGGAGCTGGAATCGAACCCGGTGCCCCTGATCCAGAGGCAGCAACGCTAGCCACTAGACCACGAGCTGCGGACAACACTAACATAATGCACTCATATCTATACCAGAAAACTTTTCTGACGTCGACTGATTTTTCAACGTATTGAAGACATTGCACAGGTGGCATTAGTGGTGACATACAACAGCGCAGCCTGGAGGCTCGGCTTGCTACTGTATTTACGTTTAAGCACGCATTTCTTGCGGCGTTCCCACATTTTTGTCCAACCGCTCTACCTAAGGAGATCAACATCAAAAAATGGTTCAAATGGCTCTGAGCACTATGGGACTTAACATCTGAGGTCATTAGTCCCCTAGAACTTAGAACGACTTAAACCTAACTAACCTAAGGACATCACACACATCCATGCCCGAGGCAGGATTCGAACCTGCGACCGTAGCGGTCGCGCGGTTCCAGACTGAAGCGCCTAGAACCGCTCACCGAGCGAAGTAGCGCAGTGGTTAGCACACTGGACTCACATTCGGGAGGACGACGGTTCAATCTCGCGTCAGGCCATCCTGATTTAGGTTTTCCGTGATTTCCCTAAATCGCTCCAGGCAAATGCCGGGGTGGTTCCTTTGAAAGGGCACGGCCGACTTCCTTCCTCGTCCTTCCCTAATCCGATGAGACCGATGACCTCGCTCTTTGGTCTCTTCCCCCAAACAACCCAAACAACCAACTAGAACCGCTCGGCCATTTAACACCACTGGGGGAGCGGATCTAGTACAGGATGTAGGTTGTCCTACTGGTTACTTCGAAGTGAACATCCCAGGAACTGTGGTGAAGGCCATGGCATCCACCGCGTGCCTTTTTCCAGTCATGCTGTTTAGGTACAGAACACTCAATTTTTGTGGTCGGAAACGTCACTCATTACTTTAGTCAGTCCTGGAGGTACGTTAAGGTGCCATAAAGGAGAGCGACTACTTGCCATAATCCGAAAATCGTGGTTCGACAGAAGGTCTGGCACAAATTTTCGTTTCTCCCCACACGTTGGTAGCATTGCCGGTTCAAGATTTCTCAACGATTAGCACTGATAATGCTTCATGTCATTACATCTTTATTATTTCATTTCGGCGAATTTAATTAATTGGCAAGTTTAGCTATTTGTATTGTCTCTATATCAAGAGACGTAAGGAAGCTAAGAGTTGTACGACCTTTAGACGACGAGGTGAGCAGAAGAGGAAGTTATTCTCCGGATGGACGTGGTTAAGGAAGCAAATAGGCTGTGTCTAGTCTAGAGGAACCACTCCGGCATTCTCCTTAATAGATTTATGGAAATCACGAAAAATCTCGATCTTGACTGACTTTTCAGAATTTCTGTTCTCTGTCGAAATCACTGTGCCTCGTCGCTCTGTAAGAAATATTGAGAAATGCTATACGAGACAATGTGTAATAAGCCAAAATTCCACTTTGTCGAGGTTACAAACAATCTTATGTAATCCAATATGCTGTGGTACGGCAGCGTCGTACGTAGAATCATCCAATGAGTCAGTTTCTTGTAGGGATACGACGATATAGTATGAACGACATTAACACACAGCACAGTGGTTGGGAAACGCTGCGGAGGACGTGTTTTTCTGAAGCTCAGAGAGCCGCAGTGAAGATTCAGGATGTGTAGTCCGCGATGTTGCGAAAAAGCAAGTATGTCGGTTTCTATCGTAAGACGACGCCGGTGGAGGCTCTCACAGCTCCGAAATAGCTGTTTCCTGGAAACGCTTGAGGGCCGCTGCGAGCAGCAGGCCGTACACACCGCCTCTGGTAGCGCAGTCGACCACCTCACACCGCTACAGATCTGCAAGACCTACTCTAATGTGTTCTGCTGGCCTTTAAAGATGCAGCACCAGTACGGAGAGCAAGAAACGAATTTGTACTTGTACACCTTATTGAGTCTAGTAGGAGGATAACACGATTAAATATATGGGTAATTTGTGGGTATACTGGGTGCCCCAGGACCGATTACCAGTGTTCAGGGACATGACAGGAATGATAATTTGAACTATAAAACTTTATATGAACATACATATGCCCCATTCCAAATAGTTTCCGAGACAGAAAACATTTGATGTACATTGTCATTTATATGCTTTGTTACTCAGTACATTGTCAGGTTTACACATGTACAGCAGTATGTAAACATTACAACATGCGTTTTACAAAGTATCGATTGAAAAATGCGTTTCTTAAACACACTCACCGCCAAGCGTTATCGTACACGTCACGTTACAGCTGTTGTACAGTTCACAACGAATGTTCGAATAGCTCACCGTCAACGCCAATGTGTTTGTCCAGTCTTGGGAGAGCATGTTCAGTTTCTTGTCAGTCCTTAGTGCCTCTGCACGTTCCGTAATGAGGGCGGCAGCGCCCGTAATGCGACTGAGAAGATCATTTTGTACACGTCAGACTTGATGTAGCCGCATCAACAAAAATCTAACGGCGAAACGACTGGCGACATCTTCGGCCAGTTAATTGTACTACCACGACCAATCCAGCCATTAGGCAAGTGTTGTTGGGATGTTCCCTCGTACATCTGATAAAATGAGGAGGGGCTTTGTCATGATAGAAGTATGTTACAGTCTGCGTCGCCAGCGGAACGTCCTCTGGTTGCTCAACAAACGAATTTTGCAAAACAATGCAAGTAATTCGGTCCCATCATTCACTCCTCAAAATAACTAGAACTGTCGACATGTTACCGATAATGCCACACCAAACACTCATCGAAAAACGAAATTGATAATTACGATATTTCAGTGCCTGTGTCATTCTGAATTACGATGCAAAGTTTCTTTGGCCTTGCATGCATGTCTGGAGGAACATTGCATCGTAATTCAGAATGACACAGGCATTGCAATATCGTATTCATCCGCCGACACCGAGCAGGCGATGTCTCCCCTGTACTGGAATACACATAATGGATGTACGAGAAATGTACGTTTACTGTTGGTTATGCGCGTGTTTGTGGCACACTGATGCCCGCAGAAAGGTTGACATGGCTGACGACATATGGAAGTTTGGGTGTGGCCGTGAGTCGTGCAAAGCATTAAATAGGCAATGCGACCGCTCGCGATAAGCGGGGAATCCGAGTTCGAGTCCTGGTCCGGCAGAAGTTTCTATTGTCATCATTCCATTCTACAGCTGATGGTTGTCCATACTCCCATTTGGTTTCCACTATAGTATCTGGATTTTTCTGCGACTACCGATGATTATTACGTGCGTTGTTGATTCTCTTCCGTGTAAAGTTGGCTTCATCAGTGAAAACTATCAATGGGAGCAAATGATGCTTGTCATTTAAGCAGTGACAAAATGCAAGTCGTTTGATTTTGTCGCCAAAATGAAGATTGTTGGTACGGTGTATGCAAAATAGACACTAGTTTTTAGCGTGTAATTTTTGTCATACGCATATTCGTGGGACAGGACGCTTCAGAAAGTCACCGTGTCCTGGTAGTAGGACCAGGCTGCCCAATTCCAGTAATGTGCAGCTGTTCCTGCACAGGTTGTTGAACTACACGTTCAGAAGAAAAATGGGAACTTGGAAGAATACGTATTTCACACGGTGTGCTGAAAACTCTGGTAAACACTCTACGATACGGAATTAGACGTGTCGGAAGGCGCCGACGGCATTCTTCGACAGGTTCATGAGCACTACCATCACAGAAGTCCGTAACATACGCCATATTTTCGTTTTCTTCATGAGTGTGGGTGTGTGGCATTTCAGCCAGCCTGTGGTGAGACAGTTAACCGATGCTTCTCACTGATACACTCAGAATCCCATGCACTATTTCACTTGCAACACATCATGGTCAACTGCGCGTTCAGCGGGCTTGTTTAATCGCAGAAAGACACCCCGAGCAAAGAGGCTGAAAGCAACGAGGCAGGTTAGACTAGCACTGTAGTATTTTCTTGTCATGCGCACAGCTGGTCTTAGGGAACAGTCATTTGATTAACACTTACGTAGTGTGTAAGCCTAGGAACCGATGGCTTCAGCGGTTTGGTCCCATAGGAACTTACCACAAATTTCCAAAACTTATCTTATGCCGCTCTCTCATCTGCTGTGACTTGAAATTAAGGAGCATGGGGCTATATAAGAGGGTTGTCACTAGAACACAAAGAAGCAGCCGAAAACACTGGGATGCGAGAGACAGCAAATCTGTACTTCTCGAATTCTAAGTGGCGCTACTACTAACTCTTGTGCGTAAGACACATCTCAACATTCGGTACACATTAGTCTGACATAAGTTCAGCAGACTCGACGACTCCAGCCACTCGAAGCAGAGTTAGAACCCACTCGCTTTTCCCATGCGGCCAAGTTTCATAACCCCTGCGCTGCCGTGGACCTCGAAACTCCGGGAGGCGTGGTTCAACCCTCGTTTGTATTGGCGCCGCCGATGACATTGCGTGGACGGGCAGGAAAGCAGTTCTGGTTACTTTTTCGGTCGCTCCTCAAACACTTACTGTGATAAACTGCCAGTAGACGCAGTCAGAATGAATCAAAATCGCCGAGTACTACATCAATAATGCTGGCCATAAACTATGCAACACCACGAAGACGGCGTGCAATAAACTCAGAATTGTGATTCTTGAAGTCTTCCCGACGTATTGAATGATCGATGAGATTTCTGGATTGCAGGCGGATCATGTAGACTTCTTGCCACGATATTTCGGCTGGCAATCGTCCAGCCATCTTCAGGTGAGTGTCCGTCACTGGAGACTGCAAGTTCCCGGAGACAGTTTTATAGCAAAAAATTGGTGTGAAAACGCATGCGCATTGGCCTTCGTCACTGGAGCGTCCTCTATCGAAATCCGCGCCCTCTGGAGCTACTGTTCTATCTGTGGCGCGCGCCGGTCGGTGTGGCCGTGCGGTTCTAGGCGCTCCAGTCAGGAGCCGCTAGACCGCTACGGTCGTAGGTTCGAATCCTGCCTCGGGCATGGATGTGTGTGATGTCCTTAGGTTAGTTAGGTGTAAGTAGTTCTAAGTTCTAGGCGATTGATGACCACAGATGTTAAGTCCCATAGTGCTCAGAGCCATTTGAACCTATGGCGCGCAGGCGCATGCGTAAAGGTGAAAACTACATGTCCGCCGGAATACGCGCCCGCGTCGCTAAAAACGGGCGTCACATGTCGCCAGACGTATCATTATCAGTAAAACTCGACAAGGCTTGGGACCCAGTGATCTCTCTAATTTCCTCTGAGAGAAGACATTTTATTGATAATGACACGTCCGTTTTTAACGACGCGGACGCGCATTCCGACAGGGGGCGGACATGTAGTTTTCACATTTACGCATGCGCCTGCGCGCCACAGGTAGAACAGTAGCTTCAGAGGGCGCGGATTTCGATAGAGGACGCTCCAGTGACGAAGGCCAATGCGCATGCGTTTTCGCGCCAATTTTTTGCTATAAAACTGCCTCCGGAAACTTGCAGTCTCCAGTGACGGACACTCACCTGAAGATGGCTGGACGATTGCCAGCCGAAATATCGTGGCAAGAAGTCTACATCACCCGGCTGCAATCCCGAAATCTCATCGATCAAACGCAGATTTGTTATCAAGTTTTGCACCTTCTTAGGTGTGCTATAACTACGTTCAGCATTTCAGCTCACCGCAAGATGTAGGTTGGAGTAACACCGTAAACATTCCGTATATTATGCAAAGCTACGCGGCGGGTATGTCATTCAGAAATCGCAGTTCATTCTTGGTTGTTTGAGAGAAGACGGTTTTATGATGATATGTTTAAAACACGAGTATAGGAAAAACGAGATGTCCGAATAACTATTTGACAGAAAACTGATACACCGGATAAAGTTAATCGCATTAACAAACAAAGTGTGTACAAGAAATGTATTCGCAGTTGCGAATATGGACAACCATCAGCTGTATGGTGGAATGACAATGAAAATTTGTGCCGAACCAGGACTCGAACTGGGATTTCCCGCTTACCGCAAGCGGTCGCCTTACCATTTGACTATCCGTGCACGACTCTCAGCCAGACCTAAACCTCCAAACGTCGTAAACCATGTGGCACAACCAGTACTCGTACATCCATTATGTATATTCCCGTACAGAAGAGACATTTTACTTGAATGTCGCTTGCCCGGTGTCGGCGGATAAATACGATATTGTAGTGTCTGTATTACTCCGAATTGCGATGTAATGTACGTTCAGAAATGCTTGCATGTCCGAAAGTACATCACATCGTAATTTGAAATAATACAGGCACTGCAATATCGTTGGCATCGTAACAAAGTGTATGTCAGCGAGAACGACAAAAAGTCGATTATCAGTTCCGCTCACACAAAAATAAAAATTATACAATGTTAGTTACAGTCCGCCTTGATTGCAAAAATGCTTATTCACATGACCGGTTTCGGTTCCCCTAGAACCATCTATCCGAAGAGTAACCGAAACCGGTCATGTGAATAAACATTTTTGCAGTCATGACGGCTTATAAGTAACATTGTAAACAGTCATTGTCTGTTTCTGCAAATAAACATTATAGTGGAACATGGAGAATAATTTAATATTCAGCTTAGTAGTGTAGCTAAAATAAACATGGCTACCCGTATGATGTTTGTGGAAATAGAGTAAGTCTTCGACATTTTGTAGTGGATTAAGATACTTGAAATTCTGACGAGAGTGGAACCATAGCAGAGACAATTTATTTCAACATGTAAAAAAAGAAGCTGATAAAATACGAAAATCGATATATCAATCGAAGAATAGGTTATTTTAAGCTGTTGCTCTTACATCTGATCGTGAACGCTGCGAAAGAAAAGTTCATGAATAAACGTGCAGTAACAACAGCTATCGTGAAATTTGACGACGGTCACTACCTGATGTCGATGATAGTTATCAACTGTTGATCTTAAGGTTGTCTAACTGGCCAAAAACTGACCACTGCAATAGAAATACGCATCTAGACTGTGTTTTGTTGATAAATTTATAAAACAAGATCACTTTTTTCGTCTGGTGCTACAGTGCTGAAAATGATTATTTAGCGTAAACAGATAAAGGAATTAAAGGATCAACTTTGGTGCAGCAAGGAATTCATCAGTCTCTGTTTCTGAAGGAACAGGGTCTAACCAATGTGATTCAGGTTTCCGTGATTACCCTAAACGGTAGAAAGAGCTATGATTTTTGCAGGCCGTTGAAATCAAATATTCTTGTGTATTTCCCTTTAGAAGGCCAAGATGGACTTGTTCAAATGGCTCTAAGCACTATGGGACTTAACTGCTGAGGTCATCAGCCCCTATTACTTACAAGGGAACCTCCCCATCGCACCCCCCTCAGAATTAGTTATAAGTTGGTACAGTGGATAGGCCTTGAAAAACTGAACACAGATCAATCGAGAAAACAGGAAGAAGTTGTGTGGAACTACGAAAAAATAAGCAAAATATACAAACTGAGTAGTCCATGTGTAAGATAGGCAACATACAGGTGAGTGTAAACTCATGAGCGCCGTGGTCCCGTGGTTAGCGTGTGCAGCTGCGGAACGATAGGTCTTTGGTTCAAGTCTTCCCTCGGGAGAAAATTTTAATTTTTTATTTTCAGACAATTATCAAAGTTCAGGCACTCACATATAATCAACTTCGCTCTCCAGAATTCCAGGACATGTTCAGATTTGCTTGGACATATGCAGGATTTGACGGTCTACACACGGAAAAATTTGAAAATGTTAAAAACATGTTTTGACAGAGCACAGACAAAACTGTGCGACTGTGAAACTGTTGCATTCATTTGTTGCAGTTTATGTGACAAACTCTTATGTTTTCATCACTTTTTTGGGAGTGATTATCACATCCACAAGAAAACCTAAATTGGGCAAGGTAGAAGAATCTTTTTAGCCATTCATCAAGTGTACAAGTTAGGTGGGTCGACAACATATTCCTGTGATGTGACGCACATGCCGTCACCAGTGTCGTATAGAATATATCAGACGTGTTTTCCTGTGGAGGAATCGGTTGACCTACGACCTTGCGATCAAATGTTTTCGGTTTCCATTGGACAGGCACGTCCTTTCGGCTACTAATCGCACTGTTTTGCGGTCCGGCCGCAAAACACAGACACTAAACTTATTACACTGAACAGAGACGTCAATGAACGAACGGACAGATCATAACTTTGCAAAAATAAAGAAAGTAAACTTTTCACTCTAGGGAAGATTTGAACCAATAACCTCTCGCTCCGCAGTTGCTCACGCTAACCACGGGACCACGGCGCTTCTGAACTCGACCTCTCCTAGATGATGCCTATCTTGCACATGGACTACTCAGTTTGTATATTTTGCTTAGTTTTTTCATAGTTAGATACAACTTCTTCCTGTTTTCTCGATTGATCTGTGTTCAGTTTTTCAAGGCCTATCCACTGTGCCAACTTATAACTAAATCTGAGGGGGGTGCGATGGGGAGGTTCCCTTGTTAGAACTACTTAAACTTAACTAACCTAAGGGCATCACACACATCCATGCCCGAGGCAGGAGTCGAACCTGCGTCCGCAGCGGTTCCAGACTGTTGCGCCTATAACCGCTCGTCCACTCCGGCCGGCGAGAGATGGACTTGCTTCCGTATTTTTGCCCAAGTGCCTTGCGCACATCATCACAGACTTGTACTGGCGTTCGGGGAACCGAGGAAACGGCTTCTGCCCTGTGTTTGTTTTCGTCGTCAGTGCCAGAGAAGAGTTTGGCTCGGGACACATTGCGTTCCTTCAGAGCGAGACAGTGTCTTTCACAGGCGCTTACTGAGAAAAACACGTCTTTTGTCGGCTCATTGACTCTCTTCACGGAAATCTGAGATAATGTTGTGGGAGTGTGAAAGAGACTGTTTCCACGAAATCTGGGTACTCGGTGAGGACCTCAGTGCGTCGTACTCGACACGTGAAGGCACCAGCACACATTGAGGAGTATCAGATCTTAGCGAACCTGGTGCTACTTGCTCTGGAAATAGCAAACAGAAGAATTTAGCTGCAAAAACAATTATCCATCGTCCTCACTGTTTTCCCGTGAGTGTTTTCCCTGTTGAACCTACCTTCCTGACTTTGCTTATGATGTTACGTGCGGCTGCTTCCTTAACAACAGAGTTTATGACGTCTCCTGTAGTGTCTTCTGTGAATTTAGTATTTTGCAACTTGTTATTGTCTTGCTTGTTTCTCGCTATTGTTTTCGTTTATATTCTGTTTATCGTTCTCTCGAATTTGTGCTTGCTGCCGTAAGGGATGTCCCATCCGCCTGCATTTACAACGATAATTATTCCTCCTTCATTTTTTATGTTTTATACGACGCAGTCACAAGAGCATCGTACGATGCCATAACCGGTTTCAACCAGCTAGTCTTCATCTCCAGACTGACACCAGATCAAGAAACAAGAGAAAGAAGCAACATCGAATCTATGAAATCTACCAAGTAACTTTCTACGTAATGATTAAAAAATAAAGTTGTATCTAACAGCACATGTTGAAACTGGTGATGTAATATTCCCGATGCGCTAATAAAGGTAATTGTGAATTGATGTCAATGTTTGATAGGCAACGTGAAATTTTTATTCGCAAAACGAGTAACTACTCCGGCAAATTTCTTTGTTATATTAGTTAGAGTAAAAACTGCTGGGCGTTTATTCGTGCTCTGAACGTGTCTTTCACAGCAGTCATGATTATGTGTAAGAACGATATCTTAACAAAATCCGTTCTGTTTTTGAGTTTTCGTTTTTAATATTTCTATCATCCTTTTTATATGTTGAAAATAATTTGTCCCTGATATAATCCCACCCCGCTTAGGACTTCAAATAATTTATTTACCTATAGAATAACGAATACTTTCTTTATGTCGATAATTGTCATGCGTGTATTCATTAGATTTTTTCTTTCTAGCTTCATTAATAAGCGGAATTTTATACTTTTTCCTCCTGTGTCACTATATTATTTATTTATTTTTTTGAGCCGATCTCCTACCATGCACCTATTTTTACAGGCATACCCCCTGTTTAGGAATGCTATGGAGTAGAACTAGTGTATCAGTCTGTCAAAGCGTTAACACGATTGCGCCTTTTACCTTAATGGTCAAAAGTTTGAGCGGAGCGAAAACAAGACCCCCGAGAAATTAGACGACGGAGTTTTGTCCGAGCCTGTATAGCCAAACAAAGAGTGGAAATGGACAAATAAAGCCTCAATTTGACCAGCGTGATCTCTAGTTTAGGAAAAAAGATTTAATTCCTTGAAAGTAATATGTGTAGATAACAAAATGTTAATTAATTGTTTTGGCGGAAAAATGAAATATTTCACGAACAGCTGCTGCGAGCTATGTAAATCAAGTGTCAAATATAAAATCACATAGTGTGTCTTTGTACTCCCAACACGACTGACTTTAACAACTGGAAATTGTTCATTGCGACTGAAGCTGGCAGTGGTAATCGAAAATAAAATTGCAACTGGTACTGTTATTTAATTCCAAATACACTGACGGAAAAAATATCACAACACCAAGAAGGATTTATGTGACATAAATGAAAGTCGGTAGACGTGTTTCTACATCTGAAAGATGGTGTCTATTGAAATTTCGCGCCAGTCTCATAACAGTAGCGCTAGTTGCTCTACTAGGAGGATAAATTAGGTTTGCTTTAAAAACACACAGTGACGGTCGTGAGCCTTAGTAACCTATGAGATTAGACCTGGTGAGTTGATATTACCCAAGAATGCTTTTAAGGCGACAAAGACACCATTGTCAATACCTTACTGAGTTTGAGCAAGGTCGCGTAATATGGCATCGAGAAGCTGGATGTTGCTTCTGCGATATTGCAAAAAGACTTGGAAGGGATGTAGCCACTGTACATGATTGCTGGCAGCGGTGGTCACGAGAGTGTACGGTCGCATGAACACCGCGCCCCGGACGGAGATGTGGCACTACCGAGAGGAAGACCAACGTGTTCGATGAATGGCTCTGGCACATCCTACTGCGTCTGCAGCGGCAATTTGAGCAACAGTTGAGACCACAGTGACACAACGAACTGCTTCAAATTGGTTACTTCAAGGATGCTTCGAACCAGACCCGCTGCATTCTGATGAACACTGGTTCTGCCTCGATAGCAAATTGTTCAAATGGCTCTTAGCACTATGGGACTTAACATCTGAGGTCATCAATCCCCTAGACTTAGAACTACTTAAACCTAACTAACGTAAGGACATCACACACATCAGTGCCCGAGGCAGCATTCGAACCTGCGACCGTAGCAGCAGCGCTGTTCCGGACTGAAGCGCCTAGAACCGCTCGGCCATATGGCGTCTCGATAGCAGTGATGGCCATGTGCGGCTTCAGTGGTATCAAGCGAGAGCTCGTTGGAGAGCAGGGTGGAGGTCTGTTGCGTTTTCTGATGGACCTGGTTCTGCCTCGGTGCCAGTGATGCCCGTGCGTTGATTTGTAGGAGGCCAGTTGAAGGCCTGCAACCAACCTGTCTCCGGGCTAGACGCACTGGACCCACACCTGGAGTTATGGACTGGGGCGCGAATTCGTAAGACAGCAGGAGCACCTTCGCGGTTATTTCAAGCACCGTTACTGCAGGTCTGTACGTCAGCCTGGTGATTCGGCATGTGTTGTTGCAATTCACCAAAAGCATTCCCTTGGGTGTTATCCAACAGGAAAACGCTCGCCCACTTACCGCTGTTGTAGCCCAATATGCTGTACAGATTGTAAACATGTTGCCTTGGCCTACTTGATCACCAGATGTTTCTTCAATCGAGATCATATGCGACGTCATCGGACAACTCCAGCGTCTCCAGGACCAGCATTAACAGTCCCTGTGATGACCGGTGTACCACAGGCACGGAACTCCATCCCACAAACAAACATCCATCATTTGCACAACAGAATGCATGCATATTTGCATTCCTGTATTCAACATTCTGAAGGTTACAGCGATTATTAATAGAGCTGCATTTCACATTTGCAGTGGCTTATCTCGCGCTTACATTAATCTGTGATCCTGCAGTGTTAATCACGTACCTAGACAAATGTATTCCCTTCAGTTTAGTACTGTACATTTATTATCTATCGGCGCTGCGATTTTTCCGTCAGCGTGTAATAACATAAGATTTAATAAATGTTCAAATGCGTGTGAAATCTTATGGGACATAACTGCTAAGGTCATCAGTCCCTAAGCTTACACATTACTTAACCCAAATTATCCTAAAGACAAACACACACACCCATGCCCGAGAGAGGACTCGAACCTCCGCCGGGAACAGCCGCACAGTCCAGACTCCAGCGCCTTAGACCGCTCGGCTAATCCCGCACGGCTAAGATTTAATAACTTGAGAGGTAATTGAGAGATTTATTGACGGTATATTACTACATATACGGTAACTCAAAATGTTTCTACATCCCTAATACACCATTAGTAATGCAGCAGACATTTACTCTGTATTCCACTTCTCTCGAAGTGTGTTGCAGCATTGCAGGGGTAACAGTTGCGGTGGCTGCACGAATGCGACGGCCCAGAACTGGAAGATCACGAACTGGAGAATTCATGGTCCAAGAAATCCCTCACCGTGTTTTATGGACGGCATCGTGTTCTGTCGAACGAGGAGATTGTGAGTGCCTACTTGCTTGTCGGACTGACGTACGAGTGCTCCGCTGGAAGAAAGGACGGGTTAATTCAGCAGTAACCTGCGGAACTGCTGCTTTGCGTGGTGGCCCGACATCGAAAGCAAACTGCCAGTTTCCTGAAGCCGCTTGTTCCATTTCTTGATTGTCACGTAAGTGGGAACATCGTCAGTTGCTCGCAGTCCGTACTCGGGCTGAAAACAACGTTGTACCAATATAATAGACTTCAGCTCCGCGAGAGAAATCCCATAGAACATTATCTACTGTGGAGCCCACGTGGGTATTCACGCAGTTTTCCGTGAACAAGGCAGATAAGTGCACGCGCATGTGGTAGCAAGTGCCGCAAGCAAACACAGAAAACATTCTGAGTTAGCATACTTGTAGAAGCAGCCCGCCAATAAATATTTCAATTACATCTCAAGTTATTACATTATACACTGAGGTGACAAAAGTCACTGGATACCTCTTAATATCGCGTCAGACCTCCTTTTGCTCGGCGTAGTGCAGCAGGTCGACGTGGCATGGACTCAACAGATCGTTGGAAATTCCCTGCAGAAATATTGAGCCATACGGCAACCGTCCATAATTGCGAAAGAGTTGCCGATACAGGACTTTCTGCACGAAATGAACTCTCGATTATGTTCCATAAATGTTCGATGAGATTCATGTCGGGTGTTCGGGGTGGCCAAATCATTCACTCAAATTATCCAGAATGCTCTTCAAACCAATCGCGAAGAATTGTGGCCAAGTAACATATCGCATTGCTATCTGTAAACATTCCATCATTGTTTTGGAACATGAAGTCCGTGAATGGCTGCAAATGGTCTCCAAGTAGCCGAACATAACTATTTCCAGTCGATGATTGGTTGGACCAGAGAACCCAGTCTATTCCATGTAAACCCAGACCACACCATTGTGGAGCCATCACGAGCTTGCACAGTGCCTTGTTGAGAACGTGGGCCCATGGTTTCGTGTGGTCTGCGCCACACTTGAACCTTACCATCATCTGTAATTGAAATCGGGACTATGATCAGGCCACGGCCTTGCAGTCGTCTGGGGCCCAACCGATTCGTGACGAGCTCACGAGAGGCACTGCAGGCGATGTTGTGCTGTTAGCTAAGGCACTAGCGTCGGTCGTCTGCAGTCGTAGTCCATTAACACCACATTTCGCAGGACTGTCCTAACGGATATTTTCTTTGTCTGAGGTTATTTGACGCGATGCTGCTCGTCTGGTAGCACTGATAACTCTACGCATACGCCGCTGGTGCTGGTCGTTAAGTGAAAGCCGTCGACCACTGTGGTGAGAGGTAATGCCTGGTATATGACGTTCTCGGCACACTCTTGACAGTGTGAATCTCGGAAGATTGAGTTCCCTACGATTTCCGAAAGGGAATGACCCATGCGTCTAGCTCCAGTTATCATTCCATGTTCGACGTCTCTTAATTTCCGGCCGGCCGCAGTGGCCGAGCGGTTCTAGGCGCTACAGTCAGGAACCGCGCGACCGCTACGGTCGCAGGTTCGAATCCTGCCTCGGGCATGGATGTGTGTGATGTCCTTAGGTTAGTTAGGTTTAAGTAGTTCTAAGTTCTAGGGGACTGATGACCACAGATGTTAAGTCCCATAGTGCTCAGAGCCATTTTTTAATTTCCGTCGTGTGGTCGTAATCACGCCGAAATGCTTTTCACATTTATCACCTAAGTACAAATGACAGCTCCGCCAATGCTCTGTCGATTTTTGTTCAAATGGTTCAAATGGCTCTGAGCACTATGGGACTTAACTTCTGTGGTCATCAGTCCCCTAGAACTTAGAACTACTTAAACCTAACTAACCTAAGGACATCACACACATCCATGCCCGAGGCAGGATTCGAACCTGCGACCGTAGCAGTCCCGCGGTTCCGGACTGCGCGCTTAGAACCACTAGACCACCGCGGCCGGCTGTCGATTTTTGTCTTCGTATGCGACATTACCACAATCTGTATACGTGCATATCACTATGCCATGACTTTTGTTATCTTGGTGTATATTGTTATATGTTTAACCAGGATATCTTGTGTATGAGGGAAGACTGGTTGCCCGCTAACGCCCTGCAGGTTGCGAGATGAATGAAAACGCTACGGCCGACGTGCCTTGTGGAATAT
Source organism: Schistocerca americana (assembly GCF_021461395.2). Lineage (NCBI taxonomy): Eukaryota > Metazoa > Arthropoda > Insecta > Orthoptera > Acrididae > Schistocerca > Schistocerca americana. The sequence continues at coordinate 348,023,585 of NC_060125.1, read as the reverse complement.
GTGCAGGGAATCAGTGTTTACGCTTGTTTCATTCGGCTTCCATCAGTGCAACTCAGGGGAAGATTTTATCTTTTTCAGGGAGTAAAATCTATTTTACGATCGAAGCGACATATAAGTTTGTGTAACAACTGCGACGTCGTGGACCATATTTCCACGTCACCTGTACTGGTCACATGGTATGGTTTGGAACATAAAATGAAGATCCGTACTGCGCACAGGAGGGCAACAATTCGATCTTAAAGTACTACCTGTGAAGGCGTTGTGAAGGGGAGCGCTCCGAAGGGGACGACGGCAGCAATATGTTGCATCCTGCCCGTCTCATACCGTGCTCCGGAACTGTAAGACAGCATTAGACTACGACAACCACCGGGCGGAAAGGGGGAGTGTATTTCCTGATACGAAACAGTTCCTAACTTGGCCCTCCGCGCTCGGCGTCGTTTATCGCAAATCGTTGTGTGTTCGGTGAGATGGGGAGGGGGCGGTGATGCAGAGGGAGAGAGGGAGGGGTAGGAGAATTTAGGAGTTTCGCTGCTAAGATAAGGCCCGTTGCGGCAGCGGGGGCTGAGTCGATACTTGCAGGAAGCTGCCCCGCCTCCCCCAGTGGGGTGCACCACCTGGCCAATAGAGGCAAATACAAGAAACATTGCGAGGAGAGAACGTACTTCGTCGGCGAACGGTGAGACAGTAATGGAACCACACTGTCAGTTAGAGTGCTGTCGTGTTAGGAGCGCACTACATTGAAATGAAAGCGGAGCTGCGCTGTATACGACTTACACTCCAAATTTTTCAGCACATAGATCACAAACAAAATTTTACGTATTATTGAATTATTTTAGGCGAGCTGAAAACATAATGTAATTTTTATCTGATACAAACATTTGGCAACAGACAGACAATTTCACACCCGCCAGGGTAGCCGAGAACGCTAACGCGCTGCTTCCTGGACTCGGGTAGGCGCGCCGGCCCCGCATCGAACCCGCCCGGCGGCTTAACGACGAAGGCCGATGTGCCGGGCAGCCTGGATCTGGTTTTTAGGTGGTTTTCCACATCCCGCTAGGTGAATGACGAACTGATCCCCCACGTCCCGCCTCAGTTACCCAACACGCAGACATTTGAAGCACATTCGCACTATTTCACGATTTACACTAGACGCAGACAGCTGGGGTACACCATTTCCGTCAAGGGGAGGGGGGGGGGGGGCCGGTATGGGGTGGCGACAGGAAGGGCATCCGGCCACCTCTTCAAAAATTAACCGTGCCAAATCAGTATTTACAAAGCAGACCCAGCAAGTCGGGATAAATGCTCGGAAAGAGAGATACCCGAGGGAAACAATATAGACGTCCTGGGCTGTTTAAATGTGAAAGAATTTGTCTTTAAAACGGGAATTACCTTGCAGATCGATCAGTTTCATCTGCGCGTACACAGAGGCGCTTTCAGCTGAAATGGTAGAGAAACAGCTCGACAATAGAAGTAAGACTGACAGTGTCCTCAAAACATTTAGGAAACTATCCCCATAATTCTTTCAAGGCCAGAATGAATTCTTCAGATCTTGCGTGTTTTTTGACGCCAGTGATATTAGGAAATTGGGCAATGTTTGTCAGAATGTGTCACTTTTACAACGCGATTTTCTGTTCAAGTGCATCCCCATCATGTCATACATATGTCTCTTAATGTGGGCAGTGTACAGTCAAGTCCACTTAAAATGCAAAGTCTGCAATCCATTTCGGATGCTCTAATTTTCGTTCCTTTACTCCTTTTTCATTCATAAGTTCAACGACAGCGAGATTTGAATCGAAAAATCGTTCCGTGCATGTCCCTTGACTTAGCAGTAGTATATAAAGTCTCCATATGCTTTGTTCAATTCAGTCGACAACTGTAACAACTGACAGTGGAATAATGTTTGCATCGTCATAAGTTTTACTTGTCGTATAACCAGTTTCTTCTAGTACTCGATGCACAATGTGCTTCTTTATGTACAGAACAGCGAATCCCGTCTGTCGCTCGTTGTACTTTTTGGTCTTGCATTGCCAAGTAAACCTTTAAATTTTTTCTGCCTGATACTATAACAGTGTTTCATAGCAAATTAGCATACCCGTCGCTTATGCGTCTGCATGAATATATTGAGGATTCTTATCATCTCTTCTGTCATTGCCATTCATTTCTAACGGCTTGTGACTATAGATCGCTGAACTATCTCCTCGTGTGCAAACAGCCACTGCACCTGTGAACGTTCTTCATACCACGAACAAATAGCGAAAGGTGAACAGCGCTGACATCACGATGCTGTCGAGCTGAAGAGAGTTTTATCGACCGAAAAATGCCTCACTGCAATGTTAAACGAAATGCCGCGCTGTACTTCCGACAAGGATTGAGCAAAACCGAGACAGACAAAGCCTTGGTCCGCACGCAGCCCGTAAACCCCCACGCGTAAGGTTTGGCACACCATGACCGGCCAAGTATTATACACTGAAGCGCCAAACAAACTGGTACACCTTCCTTATATCGTGTAGGGCCCCCGCGAGTTCGCAGAAGTGCTGCAACACGACGTGGCATGGACTCTACTAGTGTCTGAAGTACTACTGGAGGGAATTGACACATGAATCCTGCAGGACTATCCACAATTGCGAGGGGGTGAATATCTCTTCTGAACAGCATGTTGCTAGGCATCCCCGATATGCTCAATAATTTTCATTTCTGTGGTGTTTGGTGGCCAGCGGAAGTGTTTAAACTCAAAAGAGTGTTTCTGGAGCCACTCTGTAGCAATTCTGGTCGTGTGGGGTTTCGTATTGTCCTGCTGGAATTGCTCAAGTCCGTCGGAATGGACAATGGACATGAAAGGATGCAGGTGATCAGACAGGATGCTTAGGTACGTGCCAACCGTCAGAGTCGTATCTAGACGTATCATGGGTCCCACACTGTACACGCAGCACACCATTACAGAACCTCCACCAGCTTGAACAGTCCCCTGCTGCCATGAAGATTCCATGGACTCATGAGGTTGTCCCCCATCGTCTCGATACTATTTGAAATGAGGCTCATCCGACCAGGCAACAGGTTTCCAGTCATCAACAGTGCAATGTCGGTGTTGCTGGGCCCAGGCGAGGCGTAAAGCAATGTGTTGTGCAGTCATCAAGGGTACACGAGTGGTCCTTCGGCTCCGAAAGCCAGTATCAACGATGTTGCGTTGAATGGTTCGCACGCTGACACTTGTTGATGATGGCCCAGCATTGAAATCTGCAGCAGTTTGGGGAAGGGTTGCATTTCTGTCACATTGAACGATTCTCTTCAGTTGTCGCTGGTCCCGTTCTTCCAGGACCTTTTTCAGGCCGCAGCGATATCGGAGATCTGATATTATATCGGATTCCTGATATTCACGGTACACTCTTGAAATGGCCGTACGTGAAAATCCCCACTTCATCACTACCTCAGAGATGCTCTGTCCCATCACTCGTGCGCCGACTATAACACCACGTTCAAACTCACTTAGATCTTCGTAACCTGCCATTATAGCAGCAGTAACCGATCTAACAACTGCGCCAGACGTTGTCTTATATAGGCGTTGCCGACCGCAGCGCCGCATTCTGTCTATTTACATATCTCTGTATTTGAATACGCATGTCTATACCAGTTTCTTTGACGCAGGGAGTGTAAGATAAGCAACGGCACTTTCAAAATGTTACTGGCCAATATTCGAATCTGTTGTTGAAGAAAATAAGGACGCCTTGCAGTACGTTCGTAGTCTATCACACAAAGGGTACTTGGTAACAATTGTGGTGAGTATCTAGAGTCAACCAACTGGTGGAAAGCACTGCAGGCCGAACCAAAGTCTAGCAGCCTGAGGCATTAACAACGAGAGTACAGGGGCAGCTGACAGATAATCATAGCCAAGAATCTGCAGTGAAGATATATATGTTTACGTTATAGTTTTGAGCCTTTCTGCGACTATCTTTACTTCTATCTCATAACTAGCGAACTCGGCAGTGCCTTGCAGTTGCTAAATGTGTATCGGAATTGGATAATTTATATGTCATAATCTGGCGTATCGCTGAAAATTGTGCCAGGATGCAAATTTCAGCCACTTTGAAGGTATGAAATAATAAATCGTATACAATATGAATGAAAGTGACCTCTTTTCGTTATTAGAGTTCCTTACCTTAATCGGTAAAAACGGAACCCTTTTAGGATCGCTTTGTTGTCTGTCTGTCTGTTCGTTAATAACCCTTTCTATTAGGAACGGGTAGAGGTCTCAGGTTTATATTTATATCACATATTAAGCCCCACGGCCCCTTGGCGGTGTAATAAATGTAAAGTTCTAAGTCAGTGCAATCAAAAGGTACGACCATTTGCGCCACATAATTTGATACTCGCAATCTCATTCATCAAAATCTTTAGGGTACGTTCAGTTGGCCTAGAATCGTGAAATTTAGCAAGTAGCAAGATTTCACAGTACACGCAAAGGAAAAAATCCGAAAGTCGTTAATTAGTAATTATATCAACTGAAAAATCTCTTTTGTTGCTTGTTATCCAACTGTCTATGTGTCCTATTAAGACCCCTTTTTCTCAGGAATGGGTAGACACATAATTATCTCGTCTGTATCGATATCGATAACAGGCAAAAATCGCCGAGATCCTCGATTCCTGGTATGCACGAGTTATATATTTACATAACTAAACTTGTACGGAACCCTTAGTGTACGAGAGCAGTTCGCTCCTGTAGGGATTTTTTAAAATTGTTTTTAAGTTTTTTTAACTTTTTGTAAGGAGTAAAGTTACGAAATTTCGTAATATACAAGAGTTTTCGTTTCTTGAATACTGTGTAGTAAGAGTATCAACACGTTTTCGCATCTACCAGTTTGTGAAATGGCAACAAATAATAGATCATGCGAAAACCACTCTGATGGTAAATCAGTTCCAATGTATTTGAGCCTTGTTAATTGTTACGGGAAATGAAACCTTGATTGGGAACTGAAGTGGCTCAAATGAGTTAATAAATCGGTGAGGATTATTTGGATAACATTTGCATTTGGGATATGAGAGGGACCTCTCCAGTTACTGGACTTGTGAGGATAGAAGTTCGAATGACATTATTTCACATAGTTTTAATCTGCGAACGGGTAACATCGCAAAGTACCGGACGATTCAGATTGCATAATGGTATTCTAATCATAAGCCGAAAACTCATAAAAACAAGTTTCCCAATTATAAAGATTTTTTGATAAAACCATCTGCGGGGAAAAAAACAAAGTAGCACATTTTTGTGTATAAATTTTTTGTTTAAAATTGTATACGTGGAAAAACAATATATATCAGAGAAAGACTTAGTTTAATAGTTTAAATATCTTCGTATCATAGCTAAAATCGACAGCGAGGAAGAAAACGAAACTGCACATTTTCACAGGACAGCAATGGATTTTGTTTGTCGCAGTCAGTTTTAACAGAAAACCTGTACATTGTTGTTTAGCAAATAGCACATATCGGTCTACGTTTTTGGAAAAAAAACGTTATAAATATGTCTCCTTCATATACGACTGGTAGTACAGATATAATTGACAGTCGGTTTTTGTAGTTTTCTTAGATGTAGAGATTAGATTCAGTTTTCGTTCCATAGACCCAAAAATGAGATGATTCCCGCAGGTATGGAATGTGACAGAAAGTATAGCGTGAAAAATATAGAACATCTGAATATAATACTTACTACCCTGATCAATTGTCAGGAGATAGTCAAAATACGTGAATACATTACAGTAAACTGGAACTGCTAATATTTAGCAAATTGATGCATTGTCATGATGAAACATTGTTATGCACTTTTAATAAATTTATCATATACAAAATGGCTAACCCTGACTGTTGTGATCAAGTGCTGTCAAAACTGAAGTCTAACAGACATTTTTACTTAAGCTGGTCTAACAGGCCCTGTGAAGATATTCATCTATATAGTAGAAGAAGTTGCCTATTAAAAAGTCTTTCAAGCTCTGTTTAAAGCGTACTTTATCTGAAAGCAAGTTTTTAATGGTTTATGGCAATTTATTGAAACTGTGTGTACCTGAATATTGGACCCCTCTTTGTACCAAGGCAAGTGATTTTAGGTCTTTATGTATGTGTTCTTATTCCTAGTATTGATATCATGTGTTTAACTATTGGTTGGAAATAGAGATATATTACTTGCAACAAATTTAATTTAGGAATAAATGTACTGAGAAGCAGCGGCTATAATTCAATGTTCCTTGAACAGGTTTCTACATGATGCTCTTGAATTTACACCACAAATGATTCGTATTACATGCTTTTGCACGCTAAAAATTTTTGCTCGATTTTATGAGTTACCTCAGAATATGATCCCATATGACATGACAGAACGAAAATAAGCAGAGTATGCAAGATTTTTTATATCTATATCTCCTACACTGCACTGCAAATAAATACTTGTTTACGCACTTCAGCAATTCTGTGGTATGTCCTTCCCAACTGAATGTATTATTGAGGTGTAATCCCAGAAATTTAACGCTATTAACCTCTTCGATATGCATGTCTTCATATGTTATACACATGCTGGAAGGAAATCTCTCACAGGTTCTAAACTGCATGTAGTGGGTCTTTTCAAAGTTTAATGACCGTGAATTAGCTGTAAACCATTTATAAATGTCAGTTAAAAATTGATTAGCTGCTATTTATAAATCTTTACTTTACTTGCTACTCATTGTAATGTTTGTATCATTTGCAAAACAAACTTAGTATCTGGCAGTGTGACAGACGAGGAAAAGCAACGGTCCCAAGATGGAACCTTGAAGAACACCAAATGTAATTAATTCCCAGTGAGATGAAGACTGACTGATTAGTGCACAGGTAATTCGCAACGACGCCCTTTGTTTCCTGTTAGTTAGGTAAGACTCAAACCATTTCGCAGTACAGCCGTTGACACCATAATATTCTAATATACTTAAGAGAATCCTATGATTCACACAGTCAAAGGCTTTTGACAGGTCACAGAAAATGCCATTAGCCTCTAATTTATTGTCTAATGAATTAAGCACGTTCTTATTGTAAGTGTAAACAGATTTCTCAATTTTAGAACACTTAAGAAACCGAAACTGTGACTTGGACACTATATTATTTGCAGTTAGATGCTTAGGGAGACGCTTGAACACAACCTTTTCAAATATTTTTGAAAAAGCCTGCAAAAGTGAAATTGATCGATAGTTTGATGGCATCTCTTTATCCCCCTTCTTGTAAAGAGGCTTAACGTTTGCATGTTTAGCCAATCTGGAAATGTTCCGCTGATAAGAAATTGATGACACAAATGACTGAAGATAGAACTCAAGTCGCGTGAGCATTTTTACTGCAGCTTTGTTGTCAAAGGCTTTCACTATTCCGTATACCTCATCACCGTCAACGGGAACACTACATTACACTCTAAAGGCTATTGACGTTAGACTCTGTACTAAAAATATGCGCGTTATTACTTACACCCTCGCTTCGCGAAGAAACCACTTCAGAGCGCGTGCCGTAGGATACTCCTACTGATGTTTGGAAGTTTTTATCGTATTCCATTCGCGTATGCAGTGAGGGAAAATAAGTGTATTAGCTTAGATAGCCGTTTGAATATTTCTTGTCTTACTGTCGTCGATCCTGTATGTGATCTCGATGGAGGCAGGTGAAATACCGCTCACTCTTCTTCGAATACCGCCTTCCAAAGTTAACAAAACAGGGTCCCACTTGAACAACGTCGTATATCAACGACTGTACCTATCTGTTACGATCCTAGCAACATGTCCTCGAGTTCGTTTCGTATTTTCTGTAGTGCCTACCTGATAAGTCCTGCAACAGCTAGGACGGTTCCCTAGAACTGTTTTCAATTGCTCTCTTATGCGGTTCTATGTAAAAATGCGCTGCGTTTTCCCAAAATTCTCCCTTCAAATCTGAGTCTGTCGTTCGCGCTCCCTCCTGCTGATGTCAAGTGTTATCCCTAGATAACAAGCGGCCAAACTTGTCGATCACAGTCTCACATCAAGCAACGCAGTGCTGTCTTACTTCTGTTCCTTTATTCGCAGGTGAAAATATTTAGACCGGAAACGGCTGGTTTTTTTATTGCCGAAATTGTTGCCCGTGAAATTAGCAGAGGGAAATGCAATTACGTGTTCTACGAAAGCTTGTCCCATAACGCATCATTCTCTAGAGTTCACGGAACTACTTACCGTCGATTGTAGTTCGCTGAAGAGCCTCGCCGCTGATAGCGACTTTCGTGGCGCCGTAAGAAAGTGTGCCGAAGGGCAATGTCGCCCTTCCCAGAACTCATGTCAATTTGGACTGCCTCGCCTCGCGAGCGCTCTCCAGCCACGCGAGACTTGTAAACGCTCTTCCAGGAAGCGCACTCTCGCGTTACGTGCAGCCTGCTGCAGCCCGATGTTTAGCGTCGTTCGGTCCCTTCTTGTGCCACACTCAGCCATTCTGTGCAAAATGAAATTAGCGAGCGTTGTTGACTCAACCGGCAGCGGCCTTTGTTTCGCAGCAATTAAGGATGATCCGACCACGAACGCTGCACCTTCTGATCTACCGGTGCCTCGTTGTTTTGACCTAAAAGGCGAATGTGCGTCAGTAGATTCTCAGATTCATAACTCCTGTGGATACACACCAAATAACAAAAGAAGTGAAACAGAACGGGACGGGGAAACAAGCATACGGTTCAGAGGTTATGTGATGTTATTTCAGTGTCTGCGAAATCGACTCAAATTTACGAAGAATTTGGCAGTACGAGTCCACTTACCAGCAAGGCGTTGAACCCCCTTGCCTGGATGCATGAACTGGTTGGTGATGGTGTCACGAAGCCGTCGTACAGTCTCTCACGACTGTTGTAACTGGTCCTTGATACCAGGCATCTTGACATTGGGACCGAGTTGACGTCCGATTTGGTACCACACGCGGCTGGTCCCGGCGGAGGTTCGAGTCCTCACTCGGGCATGGGTGTGTGTGTTTGTCCTTAGGATAATTTAGGTTAAGTAGGGTGTCAGATTAGGGTCTGATGACCTTAGCAGTGAAGTCCCATAAGATTCCACACACAATTGAACAATTTGGTCCCACACGTGTTCTATCGGAGACAGATCTGGGGAGCTTGCTGGTCATGGGAAAACCTCAACATTACGCAGACAGTTCATAGAGAGACATGCCATGTGTGGACGAGCTTCTTCCTGTTGAAAAATGGCACTAGAGAACTGTCAGATGAGACGCAGGATGCCAATAACCTAGTACTTTGCGCGGTCCTTCCAGCCGGAGATTCGAGTCCTCCCTCGGGCATGGGTGGGTGGGTGTGAGAGAGAAAGAGAGGGAAAGAGAAAGAGAGAGAGAGAGAGAGAGTAGTTCTTAGCATAAGTTAGTTGAAGTAGTATGTAAGTCTAGGGACCGATGACCTCAGCAGTTTGGTCCCTTAGGAATTTACACGCTTAACGTAGTACTGCCGTGTCAAAGTTCCCTCAATTACTACCAGCCTTGACCTGAAGTCATCTCTGATGGTTCCCCACAGCATGACACCAGGACAAGCGCTCTGCCCCTCTAAAACATGGGAAGAATGGGGCTTCTTCCAAGGCCGCCGCTATACTCACCGAAGATGGTAGTTCGTGGTAGTACAGGACCGCAGTTCATCGCTGAACACAATGCGACGCCGTCCATGCTTCGCGGTGACGGCATCATACCAAGATTTGTTTTGTGGCATTAATGGCCGCATGCTCATGGGGCGTTAATTTTCTACTCTGCCAGCTGCTATTCTACGACCGATGCTGCAGGATGACGCAGAATGTTTTCTGAGTTCTTTACTTGTCCTCGGATGTGAAGGGGTTACGACATGCTTAGTGCACAATGCTGTGGTCCTCTATTGTTGTGGTCAAGCGTAGTTGACTGAAACCTTGACGACGAATATGGCTGCCCTCACATTCACATGCAGTCTAACATCGGACCACTGTCAATTCCGAACGCCCCAGAAATTTAGATTCTACCGTCCGGCCACATGGAGACCCAAGCTAAGTTCTTTGTGAAACTCTGCCAGGTGCTGACAGCACTGTGTGACACGAGTATTTGTCATCTCCGTCTCCTTGACAGTGATCCGTCGACATGCAACGCTGTTCATGCCCGTTATATACCCTACCAGGCCTGGTAGCACAGCTAACCACGAACAACATTAATACTCTCTGGTGGCCGCTATACCTGTCACAGAGAATAGCAGTTTTGATCGTTTACGAACCGTGTCCTCGAGCGTACGTGTACCAAGTTACACTACTGGCCATTAAAATTGCTATACCACGAAGATGATGTGCTACAGACGCGAAATTTAAACGACAGGAAAAACATGCTCTGATATGCAAATGATTAGCTTTTCAGAGCATGTACACAAGGTTGGCGCCGGTGGCGACACCTACAACGTGCTGACATCAGCAAAGTTTCCAACCGATTTCTCATGATTTGACCGGCGTTGCCAGATGGAACGTTGTTGTGATGCCTCGTGTAAGGAGGAGAAATGCGTACCATCACGTTTCCGACTTTGATAAAGGTCGGATTGCAGCCTATCGCGATTGCGGTTTATCGTATCGCGACATTCCTGCTCGCGTTGGTCGAGATCCCATGACTGTTAGCAGAATATGGAATCGATGTGTTCAGGAGGGTAACACGGAACGCTGTACTGGATCCCAACGGCCTCGTATCACTAGCAGTGGAGATGACACGCATCTTATCCGCATGGCTGTAACGGATCGTGCAGCCACGTCTCGATCCCTGAGTCAAGAGATGGGGACGTTTGCAAGACAACAACCATCTGCACGAACAGTTCGATGACGTTTATAGCAGCATGGACTATCAGCTCGGAGACCATGGCTGCGGTTGCCCTTGACGCTGCATCACAGACAGGAGCGCCTGCGATGGTGTACTCAACGACAAACCTGGGAGCATGAGTGGAAAAACGTCATTTTTTCGTATGAATCCAGGTTCTGTTTACAGCATCATGATGGTCGCATCCGTGTTTGGCGACATCGCAGTGAACACACATTGGAAGCGTGTATTCGTCATCGCCATACTGGCGTATCACCCGGCGTGATGGTATGGGGTGCTATTGGTTACACGTCTCGGTCACCTCTTGTTAGCACTGACGGTACTTTGAACAGTGGACGTTACATTTCAGATGTGTTACGACCCGTGGCTTTACCCTTCATTCGATCCCTGCGAAACCCTGCGTTTCAGCAGGATAACGCGCGACCGCATGTTGCAGGTCCTACGGGCCTTTCTGGATACAGAAAATATTCGACTGCTGCCTGGCCAGCACATTCTCCAGATCTCTCATCAATTGAAAACGTCTGGTCAATGGTGGCCGAGTAACTGGCTCGTCACAATACGCCAGTCACTACTCCTGATGAACTGTGGTATCGTGTTGAAGCTGCATGAGCAGCTGTACCTGTACACGCCATCTAAGCTCTGTTTGACTTAATACCCAGGAGTATCAAGGCCGTTATTATGGCCAGAGGTGGTTGTTGTGGGTACTGATTTCTTAGGATCTATGCACCCAAATTGCAGAAAATGTAATCACATGTCAGTTCTAGTATAATATATTTGTCCAATGAATACTCGTTTATCATCTGCATTTCTTCTTGGTGTAGCAATTTTAATGGCCAGTAGTGTACATTGACATGCAACCGTGCCGCCTGGGTGATTCATATGTCTTAAGTGATTTGGAATGATTTAAGAACAGAGGAAATTTTGCACAATGTTGGTTTGTTACCATTCAGCGCAAAGCGAAAACATATTGGTCTACTTAAACACAGTGTTATCAATGTTGCCACCATACTGAACTGAAACTGTTGCTCCTTTTACTCCACTGGTAACTGACCTAACTTACAGAAAACTCTCCAGAGGTGTCAACAACAGCCCACCTTTATCTGAGGCGTCCAAATTTTTTCTTGCAGTGGATAGTGACAGAGTTTCTCTGCACCTACTTGCCCTAGGGGCAAGCTGCACTTAAGAGGCAATGATCAACTGCATTACGACGCAGACGGCAATGGAGGCCACTGAACTGAAGACACGGAATGCGTATTCACCGGACATCCGGTCCGTAATTGAAAAAGTGTCATGATGGTCTCTTCATTGACAAAAAATACCAAATTTATTCTCCCATTAGTATATTCGGGTGCCGACTGCCAAAGGGAGGGGGGGGGGGGGGGGGGGGGGTAACTCAAGGAAAAGATTGAATAACCAACGAAAAGGTAACATTCTACGAATCGGAGCATGGATTGTCAGAAGTTTAAACGTGAGAGGGCAGCTATAAAACCTGAAAAGGGAAATGGAAAGGCTCAATCTAGAAATAGTGTGGATCAGTGAAGTGAAATGTAAAGAAGATAGCTATTTCGGGTCAGATAAATGTAGGGTAATGTCAACAGTAGGAGAAAATGGCAAAACTGGAGCAAAATTTGTTAAGAGTAGGAAATTAGTGCACAGAGTTAGTTATAGCAAACAGGTCGGTGATAAGGTTGTTCTCATCAGAATCGGCAGGAAACCAGCCCCAACAACAGTACTTTAGGTGTGCACGCCAACATCACAAGCAAAATATGAAGAGAGTGAGAAAGTATAGGAGGATGTCGATCGGATAATTCAGTATGCAAAAGGAAATTATAGTTTACTAAACATGGGGGTTTGGAGAGAGGTGGTAGGGGAAGGAATAGAGGAAGGAGTCACGGGAGAATATGGGCTTGGTCGTAGGATGAGAGAGGATAAAGACTGAGTTCTCTATTAAATCTGAACTAGTGACAGCGAATACACTGTTCAAAAATCACAAGAGGAGAAGACATTCTTTGAAAGATCCGGAGATACGAGTAGATTCTAGCTAGATTACATTGTGGTCAAACAGAGGTTCCGAAGTGAGATATTTGTTTGTAAGGCGTATGCAGCCGCAGATACAGACACAGATCACAATTTAGTAATGAGGAAGAGCAGTTTGAAGTTTAAGAGACTTGTACGGAAGAATCTGTATACGAGGAAGTGGGGTACTGAAGTGCTGTGAAATGATGAGATAACGAAGTAGTTCTATTAAGACTAAAGATATTGAGATGATGAATACCACACTAGGCAGTTGATTTGAAGAGGAATGGACAACTTTAAAAACGGGAATCACAGAATCTGGACAGACAAATGTAGACACACAAGGAGAATAACTGCGAAGAAACCTTGAGTAACAGGAGGAGTACTTCAGTTTATCGACAAAAGAAGGATGTGAACAAAAAATTAGGGGAAAGACAAGAATACAGCAATACAATCACTTAGGTATGAAATAAACAGGAAGGACTTAGAAATCAAGGCGAAATTGCTGCAGGAAAAATGCGAAGAAACTGAAAAAGAAATGGTTCTCGGAAGGAGTGATCCATCTAGTAGAGAAGTGAAACCAAGCTCCGCTGAGAATAAGAGCAAAGATATCAACATTAAGAGTGCAAGAGGAATATCACTGTTAAACGCAGAGGAGCGAGCGGATTGATAGAAAGAGTACACAGAAGGTCTCCACGAGGGAGATGACTTGTCTGACGTATTCCAAAAAAGAAATAAGAGTCATTATGGAAGAATAGCGGATACGGTTTTAAAGTTAGAATATATCCCTAAATAACCTTCGAAATTTTGTGGGTGGAGTTTGGGTTGACGTTGTATATGTTCCAGTATCTGTGTTTTCCTATAATGTTTGTCCTTCACGGCCTCCACTAGTACCGTGGAAGTTACCTGTGTCGTCTTAACGCAAAGATGGAAAAAAATGAAGCTGATCCAGAAAATGTTTATAATAAGACTCGAGCCATGATTTATGATGTTCGAACCCGTTTCGAATAGTTACGCTTTTTAATCGCTACATAACCCATTTCGCGGTATTTTGGCACTAAGTTTTGGATTGCAGACTTTGCAGGAGGTTTAGGCAAAACAATTCCAGTCTCAAGCTCTTGCGCAAACAGTTCCGCACACGTTTTCCGCGAATTGTGCTTCCCGTAACACTCGACAATGAACACGCGCTGTTTTATCGTGAGCACCACTTTGTGTTGCATTCAACTGATATCATAAAACACATCTGCAAACGCCACAGTCAAGTACTCGGGGAAGAGCATATGCCAGACATGTGACAGCAATCGATTAGTGCGTGGAAATAACAGTTTCCAACATTTTATGTGCTGGGCAGTTCTCCTTTCCATTAACAAGGATAAACTCCGCATTAGTCTCATAAATATTTTCAGGGCCAATTTTATTTTTTACTGTTCTCCACATAATCGTATCCTCTGCAGTTGTGTTTGTCTGAGAGAGAGGACGTGTGTTACTGCAGGATGTAACAAAAATGGATGGCTAAACTTTCAGAAATCATTCCTGATACGTGGAGGAAGAAAGTGAATAATATGGACACAAGTGTGGAAATGCCTTTTCCATGTTAGACCTCAGATTCTACACCTGTTCAAGACATTAATCACTTAGTTTGAAACGAAGTCTCCTACATGAACTTTGCACTAAGGTGAGGGTTAAAACATTTTTGAATGAACTATTCGCTGAAGTATAGTACTGCACGATAATCAGATGCTATTAGTGCCTGCATACACTGTACATGGTACAAATACGGCAATTCACATAAATCACCACTCAGATTCTGGTATTGTCAACATTATTTGTTCCAGCTAATTGTCCCATGCTGACACTATGGCTGTCGTCAACTGCACAACGAAGTTCCTCCTCCAGTTGAGGTGTCTTCGTCCTCTTGGGCCGTAACCAGTTTCAAGTAGTAGGCTTAAACGTCCAAAACGACCATCAATTGCTTAAATGTCCTGCCGTCGGGCACTGTCGTTCTCAACATCTCTCTTGATACAAGAGTTTAGCTGCTAATCCGTACAGCATCTGCCAACTTCACATTTGAGTACACTTCAGTTGCATTGCATCGGAAACATAGCCCTTGATGAACACTAAACAGTAAATACTACGTGCCTGATGCTAGTACAGGAATGAAGTTCGTCACGTGTCAACACAAGCAATGAAATGAAACACATGTCAACATTATCTTCGTTCAGTTGGAACGACAAACACTGGTGAGTAGCCTAACAATTACAACTTACTGGACATTCTAACCAAATGTAATCAAGAGGGTATTTGAACATTTCATGTGCGAGAACGTTGATAGAAATGCTAGAAATGCAGTTACGTTCTGTTTCTGTGTGTTCCCATGATTAATGTGATTATGAAGAGAAGTAGAAAGTGAGCTCTAACATGTTTCCGCACTCATGTCCATATAACAAATTCTGTTCCTCTGTGTGTGAGAAATGTTTCCTGAAAATTTGGCCTTGCCTTTTTGTGCATCCTGTATTCTAGAGCTATTCACTGAGGGTAATGGTCTGGCAGTACGCGCACCGATTTGGTGGCGGAACCAATGGGACGAGTCGTAATTATGTCCGCCATTCCCGACGTGTTCCTATTGGACTAGCGCTGAATACGCCAGCAACTAATCAAGCGGCGCCAACCAGTATGGATTAGGAAGAATTATCAGTCGTGGTACAGAAATAACGCTCCTGTTTCGGGTAGTATTTTGTATTGATAGGGGACACAGAAACATCTGTAAGCTTCGTATTTTTTTTTTTTATTTTTTATTTATTTTTTTTTTTTTTTTGCAAACAGTTCCGAGAGCAACTGTTTCGTATTTTACTTCTGTTGTCTGTAATTTTATAGACAGATGCCTTTGTGTGTTGATTTGGAAGGCAACAAACGAACGCCCATTTAAATTTTGTCGCCTAAGGTCTGCTTTTCTGTTCAACCCATGTGATCGGTAAAACAGAACCATAAAATGTCGTCTTGCATAAGGCGGAATTCCTCTCCAGTTTTTTCGTAGCAAGCACGGAAATAAGAGGAACTGCAACATCCAAAAGACGATCAAAAAAATGGTTCAAATGGCTCTGAGCACTATGGGACTGAACATCTATGGTCATCAGTCCCCTAGAACTTAGAACTACCTAAACCTAACTAACCTAAGGACATCACACAACACCCAGCCATCACGAGGCAGAGAAAATCCCTGACCCCGCCGGGAAGCGAACCCGGGAACCCGGGCGTGGGAAGCGAGACGATCATAATGGTCGTATAACTGACAGGTTTGAAAGTAACTATGATAAAATTTTTTGTGCACAGAACTTAGTAGTCCACTTGAAAGCAAAAACAAAAGAAAACACACGCCTTACGTTAGTGGTATAGTAGCAGGCACTGTGCTGTTGGTAAAGAAACACACTTTACTTGTTAAAGTGTTCGTGGATCCTACAACTACTTCCCGTATTTCTCATCTGAAAAGACCCGTAGAAATGGCTGTTGGGCTACGTTTTCTCGGTGGCTGACTGGGTACCTGTAGAAAAGCTCGGCGTTCTATCCTGAAACAGTTTTTTTCTAAATATAATGGAATATCAGATGGCGAAAAAAGTAGTAAAAACATTCTTTCACTAAAAGTATGATGGGAAAAGCAATAAACGATCGTAAAAGTCAGGTTGTATTTGAGCGTAATTGTGCTCTGACTGCTGCACCAGTTTTGATATTATGATTATGGATAAAGAACACAAGCAAGTTCTTATTTTGCATTTGTTTGATAGAAATGCTAACAAAAAGTAATCCACAGTTTACAACTCATATTTTATAGCATAATAATTTAGTGATCAGAACAAATCTATAATTGTAGTAATACAAAGACATGTTGCAGACCGCTTCATTTTTTGTGAGGGAGTTTCAGAGAATTCTTTCACTTTGTAAGACAGACATACTGGCAGCAATTTATGCAATTTTATTTCTGCTTTTGCAGTGCTCATATTCACGTGTTCGGGGCGACAATATGCCATCCACTGTGGGACATTGATTATACCCATCGTATTATTTGTCCACATCTGGGTTATGGCGAGGTTTCTATATTCTTGCCGTTTTTGAGGTGTTTAACTCATCTTCTAACAGGGAATCAAACTTTTCTACCCTATTATTTATTTCTGGAAAGCAGCCTTTTCCAGACGTTTGAGTAAATCCATAATGTCTATTTTCGCAGTCTGGTTTTCAAGGCACAGCTCTCTGTACAGAAACTAGCAGTTGACAGCCGGAAGACCAACGAAGTGCCGTGAACACTGACGAAACGCCGCACAAAGCATAATCCCCTAATAGACACACTGGACCTACACCTGAAGTTGCGGTCTGGGGTGGGAGTTCGTATGACAGCAGGAGCACTTTCGTGGTTATCTGACGCGTCCTGACTGCAAATTTGTACGTCAGCCTGGTGATTCGACATGTGTTGCCATTCGCGAGCATCATTCCAGCAGTTGTCCAACAGGAAAACGCTCGCCTGTTGTAACCCAACACGCTCCACAGTGTGTCAACATGTTGCCTTGACCTGCTTGATAACCAGGTGTCTCTTCAATCGAGCTCATATGGGACGTCATCGAACAATTCCAGTTTCATCGACAACCAACATTAACCGTCGCTGTATTGCCAGACAATGTCAAAAAATACAAAATCACATAGAGTGCCTTTGTACTCCCAAGCCGACGAACTTTTAACAACTGGAAATTGGTCTTTGTGATTGAAGCTGGTAGTGGTAATCAAAAATAAAATTACAACCGGTGCTATCATTTAATAC
Source organism: Schistocerca americana (assembly GCF_021461395.2). Lineage (NCBI taxonomy): Eukaryota > Metazoa > Arthropoda > Insecta > Orthoptera > Acrididae > Schistocerca > Schistocerca americana. The sequence goes on along the minus strand of NC_060125.1, from coordinate 348,005,953 downwards.
CAAATATACTGACGGAAAAAAATGTCGCAACACCAAGAAGCAGGTGTGTGGCATAAACGAAAGTTGGTAGGCATGTTTCTACATCTGAAAGATGGTGTCTATTGAAATTTCGCGCCAGTCGCATAAGAGTGACGCTAGTGGCGCTAGTATGAGCACGCAATCAGCTTTACTTTAAATATACACCGTAGCGGACGTGAGCCGTAGTTACCTTTGGGATCAGACCTGTTGAGTTGATGTCAGTCAAGAATGCCATTAAGGCGACAGAGAGACCATTATCAACACCTCACTGAGTTTGAGCAAGGTCGCGTAATATGTCTACGAGAAGCTGGATGTTCCTTCTGCGACACTGCAAAAATACTTGGCAGGAATGTAGCCACTGTACATGATTGCTGGCACCGGTGGTCACGGGAATATAAGGTCGCAAGAAGACCGCACTCCGGACGGACACGTGGCACTGCTGAGAGGGAACACCGTCGTGCTCGACATATGGTTCTGGAACGTCGTACTGCATGTCCAGCAACAATTTAGACCACGGTGACTCAGCGAACTGTTTCCAATCGGTTACTTCAAGGACAGCTTCGCACCAGACGTATCGTGCTTTGCACTGACCCCAAACCAACGCCATGTGCGACTTCAGTGGTGACAAGCCAGAGCTCATTGTACGGTGGGGTGGAGGTCTGTTGTGTTTTCTGATGGAAACTGGTTGTGCCTCGGTGCCAGTGATGGCCATGTGTTGGTTGGAATGGGCCATTTAAGAGCCTGTAAACAACCTACCTGCAAGCTACACACACTGGACCTACACCTGGAGCTATGGTCTGGATGCGGTTTCGTATGACATCAGGATGACCTTGGTGTCATCCCACGCACTTCAAGAGCAAAATTGTACGTCAGTCTGGTGATGCGACGTGTTGTGGTGCCATTCATGGCTCTGAGCACTATGGGACTTAACATCTATGGTCATCAGTCCCCTAGAACTTAGAACTACTTATACCTAACTAACCTAAGGACATCACACAACACCCAGTCATCACGAGGCAGAGAAAATCCCTGACCCCGCCGGGAATCGAACCCGGGAACCCGGGCGCGGGAAGCGAGAACGCTACCGCATGGCCACGAGCTGCGCTGCCATTCATGAACAGCTTCCCAGGTGGTCTATTCCAACAGGATAACGCTCGCCAACATGCCGCTGTTGTAACCCAATATACTGTACAGAGTGTCGACATGTTGCCTGGGCTTTCTCGATCACCACATCTGTCTCCAATCGAGCACATGTGGGACATAATCGGGCCACAACTCTAGCGTCATCGATAACCAGCTTTAACCGTCCCTATTTTAACAGCCCCAGTGCAACAGGCTTTGAGCTCCATCCCACAAACTGATATCCGGCACATGTACAATAAAATGCATGCACGTTTGCATGCTTGCATTCCAAATTGTAGCGGCTAATCCGGTTATTACTATGCCAGCATTTCACATTTGTTGTTACTTATCTGGCGCTTCATTAGACTGTGATCTTCCAATGTTATTCACTTAAATATGTTACCTAGATATACGTATTTCCGAAATATCATTACTCCATTGAAACCTGGTAATCAAGGGAAGGCAGGATTCGGGTACGATTGTGGACGGGGCCGTAATCAGTTCCTATTGGTTGCGTTTTACAGTTACACATAATTCATTTTAAAGCAGTAATTCCAGACTCAACATTAAATAAAAATACCACACGTTATTAATGAAGGAATAAAAAAGCGTAAATAATAGTGTTTTCAGTGAGTTAAAATTTAGCAAATCACCACTAAATACAGATACAATAGATAATGTTTTAAAAGCAAGCCACTGTGATCTGGGTAGAAGGCCTTACAAGCCACGAATGGCAGTAAATTGAGAATTGTTTAAAACTCACTGCAACTTAGAAATTACAGCTATTGAAATTTTAAAGGCAAGTCGCCACAAACAGAGCAGACAGCATCAGACGCCAAGAATGGCAGGAAATAAGGTTTTAAAGGCTTACAGCGTAATTACAAATACCAAATTAGAATTTAAGGCAAGCGACCACAATCACGGCAGAAGCCAATGATATAAAACATTTAGAAACCTGCTCTAAAACAGCAAATACAATAGCAAAGGTTAATTAAAAAACAAGCAGCTGATCGCCAAACGGATGAAATAAGATGATGGTAAACTTTGCAACACAAGGGCCACAGACGGTGCTCCAGGAATCGACCTCTGAGAAGGTCTGGCAGCAAACACTTTCGCGAGCGATGAGATAGGCAGCCGAAGAGTTGCATTCACTTCACAAGATGGTAACTCAGACAAGTGGCAATCTAACGAATGACTAATGATAATCTTGCTGGAGCTACCTGACACCCGATAAACCAAATGCAACGATAGAACAATACATCAAATCCGGAACCGGTGGTCTGCACTACGTCCGCAGAATACTGTGTTCAGAGCCCCCGGAACGAGAAAGGAACCACTACCACCAGAGTAGAAAGCAGTCCATGCGTGCCGCCAGCTATCGCGGCGTGTTTTTCGCACTCATTCACTCACGCGACCCGGAAAAACGACGACGTCGCCTCAAAGACAGGGCAACAGTTACTACATATCGATAACCGCCGCTGCTGCCACTAGCGGACAGGCAACACTTGCAAAGCCAAATGGCGCCAATCAACACGAGAAGAAGACAAACAACCGCAACCCTGCCAACTAAACGATACCGTCTGGCCTCCAACAGTGGGCGGAAACCTACAGACAGCACCAACGCAAGCCGCAGCACAGCTCATCCACATTAATTACTGTTTGTGTTGCGATTTTTTTCCGTCAGTGTATATTCATCCATTGTTTCACAATGAGAGCAGTTAGTGACTTCCAGCAAGTTTTAAGAGTGATTTCAAACGTTTCTTTAACCTTTTGCCGCTTACATGATTAGCATCAAATACGTACACACTAACTTATCAAGTAACCAGAAGTTTGAAGCTGTTTTATACGTGGGAATTCGAGTATTTAAAGAATATGGGGTTCACTGTCGTGTGCCTATGCACTAAACAGAGCTGATTAGTACCCACCCGCCGTCTGGAGCGGCGCGCCGCAGCCCGCACAGCGCAGGCCGTCCTGTGGGCGACCCGAGTGCAGCACGTGGCGGGCAAGGCCGGCCGTGCGCAACGCCTCGATGTGACTCAGGCATTAGCTGGCGCAACGCGGGTGCTCTGCGCCGCCTGTGCGACGTCCAGGAGGAAGGCGCGCGTCGCAAGTGACCCGATACGACTACGGCGGTCAGCAACATTTTTGTTACCAAGAATACGAGCGGTGTTAGTGGCCAAGCCGTGGTGGCTGCATCCTAGAAAGAAATTAGTTTTTGGCTATCATTAACTTACCTAGTCTTGAAATTTACTGATGCTCAGTTCAGAAATGTCCACCCGTCGGAGGTTCGAGTACTCCCTCGGGCATGGATGTGTGTGTTGTCCATAGTGTAAGTTACACTAAGTAGTATATAGGCTTAGGGTCGATGATCTCAGCAGTTTGGTCCCATAAGACCTTACCACAAATTTCCAGTTCAGAAATGTACCTCTAGGTAGCGTTGCCAGGTGTGCAGCTTCAGCCGGATATATGCGGCTTTTTTCTGTCGTGTCCGGCCAAATACGCTGGTGTCCACAATTAAAGCAACAAAAAGAAATTTTGTAAAGTTGCATTTACTTTACCACAAAACAGTACAAGCAGATGATAGTAAAGTAGAATTCAGAACGTAAAAAAATGCAACATGCATAACGGTAGACAAGTATGTTCTTCGTTTTCTCCAGCTTAACGGATTTAGACACACAGTCCGACAACTGGTTAATGTGCTCAGTATAGAGTCTGACCACCTCTGGCAGCAATAAAAATCTGACAACAATGAGGCATCTTGTGGCAATAATGCCCATTCTTCTTGCAGAGCTGCTCGCAAGTGTTGGAGGATGGGTGCTGACGCGATGCAAGCTGGCCGGCCGCTGTGGCCGAGCGGTTCTAGGCGCTTCAGTCCGATCGCAGGTTCGAACCCTGCCTCGGGCATGGATGTGTGTGAAGTCCTTAGGTTTAAGTAGTCCTAAGTCTAGGGGACTGATGACCTCAGATGTTGTCCCATAGTGCTTAGAGCCATTTGAACCATTTAATGCAAGCCGTCTCGCTAATGCATCCCAGACTTGTTCAGTGCGATTCAAATTGGGGGAGCGAGCTGGCCACGCCATGCATGGAAATCCTTCCGTTTCTAAGAAAATAGCAACCACCGGTAGTCTATGAGATCGAGCATTATAGTCCATCAGTACGAAGTCTGGGCCCGCAGCACTTCGCAGCAACCCCACATGAGGTCCCAAGATCCCGGCACGATACCCGACGGCAGGTAAACCTTGCCGATTCAACCGTACAAGTTCATGAAGAGGTGCCCGAATGGTCAACATAATACGTGCTCACACCATTTGGGACCCGCCTCGATATCTGTCTCATTCCACAATGTTTGGCTACCAAAGTCGTGTTCTACATTCCCTCCAGGTGCGAATCCGTCGGAGATCATTCTCCAGACCAAATTGGCACTCTGCTGTGAAAACATTGGCCCAGGTGGCATTTTGATAACCCCACTCTAAGACGTGCCCTTCTGTGACGACGCGTCAGAAGTGCCCATACAGTAAGCCTCCGGAAATAAAGGCCAATCTCCAGAAGCCTTCTGTACACCGTTTGCCTCGATACGACTAGTCCATTGGGCGCTGCGAGGCCAGATGCCAGTCGCCATACAGTACTACGGCGGTACCGTCGTCCCCTTGCAGCCAAATAACAGCCCTCTTTTTCTGGTGTCACAAGTCGTCGGCCCTGCTTTGGTCTTCGCGATACAGTTCCGGTCTCTGTGAACGGTCGCCACATCCGGAAAACTACAGAACTATTCGCGTTAAGCCATCAGGCCACATCAGTTTGCGACTGTCATGATTTCATTCTTCGTGTCCCTTCACCGCTGAGTGTCTGGTAGGCGTCCCAGTGTGCCATACAGCACCGTCTGTAACTGTGTACACAGCAGTTGCGGGTTTGGACCACCCAGCAAACACTACCCTGTTTGATAGGTGCCCCGACGTTATCGTTGTAGTTGTTCGTTGTCCGAAATGCCATCTTCCGTGGAGAACACGATCGTACCGACCTCTGTTGACAATGTGTGTGACTATATCATGAATTAGATACAGGGCGGGGAAAAAGTGGTATGTCGCTTTACTTTTGGACACCAGTGTATATACAAAGTCCGGCCAGTTTAGCTTTTGTTAGGCTTTTTAGCATAACTAAGCCCCGTTGCAATCTAACAACGTAAGAGGGGAGGAATAGGAGTAATAAGAAGATACCAGAGGTTGAAAATACAGCGGCCGGCCATAAGGATATAGATAGAAAACCAACCAGTGCTCTTGTTATGTCTGTGCCTTATGTTTTTCTTTGTAGGTTGAACGAGCGTGACACAGTGTCACAGCCACCGCTATCCGCAGAGCGGTAAAGTACGTACAAAGCGCCCGTCACCAGATGCTAACCCGGTCCGCTCGCGTGTCGCTCCTACTCGTGTTGTTGTTGTTGTTGTTGTTGTTGTTGATGATGATGATGATGATGATGATGATGATTATGATGATGATGATGATGATGATGATGACATTTGGGCGCTCAACAGCGTGATTATCAGCGCCTATTCAAATTCCCAATCATTTCACTGACCAGTCTCGCTACTTTCCCGGATGTTGATGAAATGATTAAGACAACACAAATACCCAGTCCACGGGCGGAGAAAATCCCGACCCGGCCGAGAATCGAACCCGGGACCCCGTGATCCAGAGGGAGCAACGATTGCCCCTAGACCACTAGCTGCAGACTACGCGTGCTGAGACACCCAAGTGCGAACGGGTGATAAGCTGGCTGCTCCTTCGCTAGAAAAGAGTATCGCTCGCGCTTCCGCGCCCTACAGCGGTCAAGCCGACCGGGGTGGCCGAACGGTTCTAGGCGCTACAGTGTGGAACCGCGCGACCACTACGGTCGTAGGTTCGAATCCTGCCTCGGGCATGGACGTGTGTGATGTCCTTAGGTTAGTTAGGTTTAAGTAGTCCTAAGTTCTAGGGGACTGATGACCTCAGATGTTAAGTCCAGTAGTGCTCAGAGCCATTTGAACCTGCAGCGGTCATTTTATCAGCGAGCCGCAATTCGAAACGACGATAACTACAGGACGTCTATTCATTTTCCGTTCCAGAAGAATAGATAATTGTTTATTTCGTTTAATGAGGAACTTTTACTCTGTTGTGACATAAAATTATCTTAGAAAGAAGACTGAGCAATTACGAAGATTTCGCACCTAGTTTTTACATAATTCCCAAATTGTAAGGTTGCTCATTAATTGTGTTTTACTTTAAGCATGTCTAAGGTTGATGTCGCAAAAAACTGACTAATTAATTATTAATAAACGATTGAAAATAACCAACTATTTCCTTTCAGAATAGGTTGTCTAGCCTTTAGGACAAAATGTCCGTCTGAATATAACGCCTACTCCAGTTTTTCTATTTTTCGATCTGCCAACCGTAACTCTTGGAAATGAAGGTAGTTTGGCAGTATCCCAATGAGTCACGCTCGATCACGTACAATCGCGTTTTATTTGTGGCCACTTGTATCTCGTCATTGACAATTTCTGACAATATTGTTCAAGTGACTGCGTGTTGTCCTAACTTCGTGAAGATTGTGGTATGTGTTTTGTGTTAATGCAGAATAAATGCCTTGTATCTCTGTAAGCAGCGAAAAATTCTTTTTGTTATATCTGTGGATAGCCAGAAAGCACGAATACGGAAAATTAATAGCCCTGTACAGAAGTCTCACCAACTTTATTTCGGGTATAAGGTTGACAGTAGGGACAAGACTGTGCCGTTCGTCATTAACTGCACTCGTTACAGGCTGATTAAAGAGATCACGCTACACGTCCTTTGCTGCTACCGTGATTTGCAGGAAGCTATAAAGCACACCTCAGCATGTTATTTTTGTCTGAAGAGATGGACGGACTCACTCGAAAACAAGGTAAACCGTGCAATACCCCAATTTACCGTCTGCTAAACTGTCCGAATGTCAGGATGAAGAGCTGTCGATTCGGAATACCACTTATGCATGCGGTAACGGAATACGCAGAAGACCGCGAAGATGGTTTGCATGCTGAACCGCCATTTTAAGGCCACTGTGAATCAAATGAGGCACTCTTTTAGTCTGAAAGGGATCTCAGCGGTCTTCTTCGCGATACAAATTTACCGAAGCAACAGGCTGAAATTCCAGCTTCGCAATGAAAATGGTGGACTCCTCTCCGCTGCACGAAAGTGAGTATTCATCGTGAACGCCATGCTGTTTTTTCTAAACATTTATCGAACGAAGGTGACATAGTTTTTAGGGTTCTGTTTCTCAGTCGGTAAAAATAGAACCCTTGTAAAATCACTTTGTTGTCCGTCCGTCTGTCTGCTTGTCCCACTGTTAAGACCCTTTTTTCTTAGAAACCGATAGAAGTGCCAAAATGAACTTTATGTGAAATACTGAGGTCTACGGTCCCTTGGCGATGTAGAAAATTTAAGCTTCTAAGTCAATGCAATCGAAAGATACGGCCATAAATATCACATATTTTGATATTTGTAAACTCACCGAACCTGTAGATGAACTATCTATACACGTGTCAGGCCTAGTGATCTAGCAGTATAAAGCATGTCTGGAAATCGAGAGGCGGCCGCCGTGGCCGAGCGGCTCTAGGCGCTTCAGTCCGGAACCGCGCTGCTGCTACGGTCGCAAAAAAATGGTTCTGAGCACTATGGGACTTAACTTCTGAGTTCATCAGTCCCCTAGAACTTAGAACTGCTTAAACCTAAGGACATCACACAAATCCATGCCCGAGGCAGGATTCGAACCTGCAACCGTAGCGATCGCGCGGTTCCAGACTGTAGCGCCTAGAACCACTCGGCCACTTCGGCCGGCTGCTACGGTCGCAGGTTCGAATCCTGCCTCGGGCATGGATGTGTGTGATGTCCTTAGTTAGGTTTAAGAAGTTCTAAGTTCTAGAGGACTGATGACCTCAGATGTTAAGTCCCATAGTGCTCAGAGCCATTTGAGCCATTTGGAAATCGAGAGATCGCGTTATCAAATCTAGTTCGGACCACGGATTTTTCCGTCTTCAGTTTTCACCTTCACGATACGAGGAAACGCCAGACACAACACGTGGTTCGCATTTCACGTTAAACTCCAGGTTCCCTTTTCACTTTCTGGCTAACTGGTGTAGGTTAGGGACGTGCAAGTCACACGAAATGGCGTCCAATACAAAGACTTGCACAAGGCCACTGAGACACATGAAATTATTATTATGGTCTATACACACAGTTACGTTTTCACTAAACCATCAGTGTGTGTGTCCTACTCGCACTTTCCAGCTTTTTGTAATGATATCGAGTCCATTACCGATATTCTTGGCCATGATTTCAGTGTATGATTAATGCGTGTTCATAGGTTCCAGCGAAGTTAGTCTGAAAGCGGCGCGACTACACAGTGAAAACAAATTTCCTTCTGCGTCGATTGCTCAAGCAGTTAATCTGAAGAAGACATAGGAGAACTTTAAACTTCTACTGAAGCTTATTCAGTGTAAGAAATAGAAATAGCCTATATGTGAAAAACTCAAGGTAATCGCAAAACTTTTCAGAGCGCAGCTCGCGTACGTACGGTATTGCAGGCTTTACTGCGAGTGGGATTGCAGAAAGAAACCACTATTATGGAAAAATGAACTACAGTCTGAAGAAAAATCTCTGGCGGAGACACCACCTGTTGACCCATAAATATGTGTCTGTCTCTGCTGAACATTAAAAAGGGTCTCGTGAAAAACATTTTACAAAGCTTCACGCTGATTTATGTACTTGCGAGAGAAGTTTCCAAGTATCAGTGAAGTAAAACTAAATGAAGGAAAATTTGTGGGGCCAAAAATTCAAAAATTAATGTGTGATGAAAGTTTCCGTGGTTTGCTGGGTGATGTTGAAAAATGTCTTTCACAAGTGCCAGCAAAAAATTTTCAGGCAGCCACAGGGCAGAGAACTATCACAATATTGTAGAAGAATTCATGAGATCGCACCATCCCCATAAGATGCTCAATGTTACTTAAATTACAGTTCTTGAATGATTATACGGACTACTTCCCCGTTAACCTCGGCTTAGTAGGTGACGAACATGAGATATGGTTCAACCAGGACATTCAACGTAAAATCGTTGTCAATACAAATTGAATACTATATTTTTGTCAGACTACTGTTGGTCCGAAAGAAGCGACGTTCGTGGGGCAAATCATCGAAGGAAATCGGGACGGAAACATTTTTAGGTGTGGCAGTTTACTTTTCTTCACTCTTACTACGTTACTCTTTTTTTACTCTTTTATGTGCTCACAGAATATTTTTCTGCTTCCATTTGGAAATACCGTTGTGAGAGCGTGTTATTCTGCCAGAGTCATACAGGGCATCCCAGGGGAAAGATCAGTATTTAGGGATATGACAGAAACGATCATTCGAAGCAAAAAGTCTGGTAAACATGGGCTCTGAAATGGTTCAAATGGCTCTGAGCTCTATGGGACTCAACATCTTAGGTCATAAGTCCCCTAGAACTTAGAACTACTTAAACCTAACTAACCTAAGGACATCACACACACCCATGCCCGAGGCAGGATTCGAACCTGCGACCGTAGCAGCCCCGCGGTTCCAGACTGCAGCGCCAGAACCGCTTGACCACCGCGGCCAGCATGGGCTCTGAAGTGCATACATTAAAAGCTATGAGCACTTCTCCAGTAGAAGAGACGTGTTTCACTCTAGCAAAGATGAACAAGTGCTCGTGGCTCTTAAGGTGTGTGCTACAGAGCCCGTGTTTACTGATCATTTTTTTACTTGTTTTGCTCGTATTACCATTCTCAAAATATGGAAAGCCAAGAGCGTGCAGTAGAAGAGATTTGTTTCACAGTATTGAAGATGAAAACGTTGTCATAGCTCATAAGGTATGCATTCTAGAGTGCTTTTTTTGCTTCAAATGATCAATCCTGTCATATTCCTGGATACTGTCCTTTCCTCTTGGGAAACGCGTGTAACAAAAACGCCAACTCAAGCATTTACCTAACCCATCATTACATGAAAACTGAAGCCGACGGAGAAGTTGGCTGTCAAATTATATCTGGATTCAGGGAAGAAATTATCTTCCAAAAACAATGGAACATAGTTTTTGTAATTGAAAAAAATGTTTTTGTTATTATCAGTGTTATTGAAATTAATTTTATTCTGGACGGCTAACATATGTTGTGCATTACTTTGGTCGGAGGTTTTCCTCCAAAAGAGCAGAATTGAGCTTATTGATCAAATGCCTACAGACCCTATCCCTTTTCAAATACTACATGATTTTCAGGACGCCCATGAATTCCTTCCGAGCGACATAGGATGAAAAAGTAATAAGTTATAGCCCTATTCATATGTAGCATGCTAGACGCAAAGCCAACACCCATCACAATAACATCTATTAGCTCCGTAGATGAAGAAGAAATTGAAGGAATGAATGGTGAGGAAAAACGAATTATTCATATAGTTACGAGCAAAAGGAAGAGAAGGAAAAACACGGAGTGGTGGAAAGGAATGAAAGAGGAAGCAGACATGGTGTTTTGCACAGAACATAGTTTAATCATGGCCAACACTTGCTTAAAGAGTCGTGAAGATTACGGAGAATGTAATCATTTCAGTTCCGAGGAAGACGGATGCTGTCAGGTGGGACCATTACCGAACCACCTGTTTAATAAGTCATGATTACTAAACGCTAATGCAACCAGAAAAATAAACGATAAAACTTGAACAACTTTTTCTATATTTATTTGGTTTTATTTGTCGAGTTTGTCCTCCAATTCTATGCAGATGTTTTTTAAACTGACCGTCATTAAATTTTAGTCATGCCACTATAACGTTAAACCTTCATGGTACGGTTAGTGTGATATACATGTAGAACAGAAGTAAACATGTGTGTCGTTCACTTTAGCGATATCCTCTGATAGCGCTAGATATTTTCGGTTCACAGTCGCGTTTCCTTCTTAATGCTTCCTTGAATTCGATTACGAAATCTGAATACACCTATCTTATCATACTTCTGGCTGCCCAGACCAATCTCTTCTTTCGTTAACGTGTCACCAATTTTGTTTCACTGCAGACCACAGGAATCCATCTTAATGGTTCCCTGAATCGATTACGAAATCTGGATGTGCTGTCTTATCGTACTCCTGGCTGCCCAGGGTAATCTCTTCTTTCGTTAACAAGTCACCTACTTTACTGCTCCGCAGACCACAGGAATCTTTTACCCATACAAGAAAAGTTGTTCTGCTGCATCTTGAGGCGTTAGAAGCTGCGCTGCAGCAAGGAGTTAGCCGGAGTTGTATGCAACCCGCAACTCGCGCGCGGTGGCCTGGCGGTGCAGCCCTGGACTCGCAGGAGGTGCGACACCCGGGGGAAATCAGGCCGTGTTTACCTGTCTGTCTCTCCAGCTTGCTGCGCCGCAACTACGCTGGACTCCCCATTTTCCTTTGCGCGCTCCCTCTGCGCCTGCCTCGAGACGTTAGCCACCACAGAACAGCCGTACTCCTATAGGAAAGCGTTCGCCTTCGGCTCGTCGTAATGGGCTTACAATAATGAGCCAAAACATTCTGATTATTACCCTGCACAAGTTTGACTGTCGTCTGGCGATTTTATGGGCACTTGACGCGGTAAGGAAGAGTATATAATTGATAAACGGGCCACTAATGGAACATCCACGGACAAGGAACCCCTTGAGTGCGAGGTCGCAATTTCAGTCCTTAATAAGACTCGTTTGAAATTGTTGTGTTAACAGTTATGACAAGAAAAATATTAGCTGCTAGTGACTCACCATGTGCATCGGGAGGGCGACAGAAAATGAGCGTCCGGCAGGTGCAGAGATCAACCTTCTGTGGGGTGTCTGTATTCCAATTCACGAAATGTACATCGTCGACATTCAATAAAAGTTCAAAACAAACCATTAACTTGCACTATGAACACCGAATGACAAACGGCGATTCTAGGCGCTTCAGTCTGGAACCGCGCCACCGCTACGGCCGCAGGTTCGAATCCTGCCTCGGGCATGGATGAGTGTGATGTCCTTAGGTTGGTTAGGTTTAAGTAGTTCTAAGTTCTAGGGGACTGATGACATCAGATGTTAAGTCCCATAGTGCTCAAGAGCCATTGGAACCATTTGAAAAACGGCGTGCCACAGTAATCACAAAGGTTCGTATCATCAAGATTGCAGACGAACTCCTTGGGAGTTACAAACCGTGTAGGACGATCAGCAGGTATCCATCTTGAAGAATGCATATTGAACCATATTGGTGCAACGGGGCGATGAGAACTGATGGATTGTGATGGCATGCAGCCGAATGCTAAACAGTATGTCGTGGAGGTTACCATGAAATTCACTGTCCTTTAAGGCGTAGTTGCAGATATTGCAGTAATATGTTTTATAGGCACGGAAAAAAAACAAATAGCCAGAGGCTGACTTTGTCAAGTGTTTCCAGGTGATATGACCTGCAATGTCACACACTTTTCAGCAGGCATAGTGTGCTGTAAAGGAGTATAAATTTTGTACGCGTACCAAGACTGAAGCAAAAGCAAGTTATTTTGACCAGCTGTCGTACGAGACACTGGACCACCGTCTCCTTGCAGCATAATAAATAACTTTCCAACCAATTTACCATCCAGATTAACAGTCGACATAATTGTGTGCGAATGCATTAAGGCTTTGGCGTTAGTTGATCTTGGTGCAAGTCTCTTGGTACCTCCAATTTCCAGTTTCATATGCATTTTCTGTTCAAATCCCGGTTGAAACCAAATTCCTTACTGAAACGTAGAATAAGTTTTTTTAGCTCGTCTTAAATTTTCGGGTCAATTCAGCAATTTGTAGTACATCGTCAGGTTGCCGCTTTGTATGAAATTTCGCTATCTTACGCCTTCCAAATCTGTAGCACTGTCTGCAGTTATGCAAACACCGACTGCTTTCTTTGAAATCACTGTAATCTATGCCGCGCGCAATTTTATGTGCGTAACGTAGTAGGTCACTGTCATGCGCATCCTGTAAATTGTATCGAGCGTTCTTGAATCGCGCTAACACCATTGCCGCGCGGGGTAGCCGCACGTTCTGAGGTGCCTTGACCTGGTTTGCGCGGCTCGCCCCGTCGGAGGTTAGAGTCCTCCCTCGGGCATGGGTGTATCTGTTGTCTTTAGGATAAGTTAGTTTAAGTTAGATTAAGTAGTGTGTAAGCCTAGGGACCGATTACCACAGTGACACACCATGTGCATCGGAAGGGCGACAGAAAATGAGTCGTTAGTGCGTGCGCCTTATCCTCCCTTGATATCAGTAATTTTTCTTATGCGTACACGGTTGTGTCGCTGCGGACTTATTCGAAATTTGGACGTAGTTGTCTTTTTACTTTGCTGCGGATGATGTACGTAATTATGTTTAGTACCCGCTCCTTGGACATTGTCCGTCCTTTGCTGCGTTTGACTGGAGGTCGGGATCTGTGGCTCTCTGTCCGACAAGGATGATGAACTGCATGGCCCGACATATGTTTCAATAACACCTTCACTTGTTAAGCACGTATCATCATCATTGTACTCCGCGTGACCGCACAGTCGAGCGTATATGACCCCACACATTCCACTGAATCATCTTGCAGAATCGCTAACATTTCATTTACCACCTCTTTCTCACTCTGCGAAATTCCTTAGGTTCCTTTCTGACGAAATAACAGCTTCGGTAATTGTTGTTGTGGATATAATATAATATTTGCTTTGTTTATCTTCGCCATTGCTCTGCTTTGTATCTTCACCACTAGCACTGTAGCACTGTCGTGAGTTGGTCAGGACTAAGCAGTTCAACTGCAGTTTGAAGCCACATATTGTGCTCACCATTGGATATCTCCAGTCCCGCCTCCTGTTGCCATTAGTATCCAGCGTTGTGGTTGCACGGTAGACAATATGTGTGTGTATCTGGGGGGGGGGGGGGGGGCAAATACCGTAAATACCATTGGCCTTTTGCGATCTCGCATTCAAGAGGAACCTTGTCAGATAAGCGACACTGGCAAAGAACGGAGTACTGTGGCACGGCGCCCTGGAACGAGCACCTTGGAAATTGCAAAGCTTGTTGAACTCGCAATGTTAAAGCTGGTCTTCTGTTTCCGTGTTACTGCCGTGAGTATCTATGGAAAATAGTTGAAGGACGGTAAAAGCAATAGTAGACGACAACATGTTGAACATACCCGCCACACAACAGAAGTGGAGGTCGGAGACTCTTCTCTGCCGGCCGCTGTGGCCGAGCGCTTCTAGGCGCTTCAGTCCGGAACCACGCTGCTGCTGCGGGCGTAGGTTCGAATCCTGCCTCGGGCATGGGTATGTGTGATGTCCTTAGATTAGGTTTAAGTAGTTCTAAGTCTAGGAGACTGATGACCTCAGATGTCAAGTCCCATAGCACTTAAAGCCATTTGAACCATTTTTAAACTTCTTCCCCCTGTAAAGCAGGATAGGCGGCAATCTGTAGCAGATCTGGCACAGTGCAACTAGACCAGCGCACGTTATTCATCGTAGGGCTCCGCAGCAGATGACCATACTCTTTTGCCATGTTGACCCAACGGCATCGTCAGTTACGATTTCAGTGGGCACGGGAGCATCGAGATTGCTCTGTGGATTAATGGAAACTTGTCGTCTGGTTGTGTGAATCACGTTTCTTGTTACACCAGGTCACTGGTCGTGTGCAGATACGCCGTCATCCAGACGAACGGTTGTCCGAATCATGGACCGCACAGTGGACAAAAAAAGGTTCAAATGGCTCTAAGCACTGTGGGACTTGACATCTGAATCATCAGTCCCCTAGACTTAGAAAAACCTAACTAACCTAAGGACATCACACACATCCATGCCCGAGGCACGATTCGGACCCTTGACCGTAGCAGCAGCGCGGTTCCAGACTGAAGCGCCTAGAACCGCTCGGCCCCAGCGGCCGGCTGCACAATGGACACTGTATTACCTTATTCACCTGGGCCTCCATGGGACTTGTGCTAGTATTCAAAAGCACCATAACAACTCTGGACTATGTGAACAGTATTGAGGGCCACCTGCATCCTATCATACTTCATTTCTTCCCCGATGGCGATAGAATGTTCCAGCGGGATCACTGGCCCTGTCACAAGGGCAGAATCGTGATACATAGTTTTGAGAAGCTCGATAGTGATTTCATGTTGACCTCTACACAACTGATTCGTCTGATCTGAACCCACTGGAAAACATCTGGCACGCTATACAGCATAAGCTCCGGGCTGCAAACATTAGGCCCATGATTTACAGGAATTACTTGCCCTGTGCGTAGACATCTGGCGCCCCATACATCCGCAACCCTACCAGGGACTTGTCGAATACATCGCTGTTGTATTGCTTTCCAAATGTGAACCAACACTCTATGAAACAGGGCAAAATGTTTTGGTTCATCAGTTTAGCTCATTTGAGGTATCTGCCTTATAACAGGTGCCGGCCGAAGTGGCCGTGCGGTTAAAGGCGCTGCAGTCTGGAACCGCGAGACCGCTACGGTCGCAGATTCGAATCCAGCCTCGGGCATGGATGTGTGTGATGTCCTTAGGTTGGTTAGGTTTAACTAGTTCTAAGTTATAGGGGACTCATGACCTCAGCAGTTGAGTCCCGTAGTGCTCAGAGCCATTTTTATAACAGGTAGTGAGTGGACGATCGCCACTTTCATCCAGTGTGTGATGAGTTCTTCATTTCTTCATGTCATGCAGCAGTTCCCTTCCTCTCGCTTTCCTCCCTTTGGAGGAATGTGATTGACCAACTCCTAGTTAATTGTAATTCCTCAACTTCTCGTGACGAAATGGTTCGCGGGTAAAGTGCCGGATGTCAGTGTCCAGCGGCACAATATTTCGAGCAGCAAGCGCGTTGCCATCACCAGATGAGCTGAAGAAATGACTCCTCCTGCTGGTTCAAGGCTTTCATCTACTCCCCTCTCCACTCCTACCGACCTGCCGTCACGGGTCTAGCATCTCCTCCCCCACTCCCTTGCCGACACTTCGCTCCGTCCGCTGTTAGCGTCCAGTGACACGTGCAGTCGGCGTTTCTGGTGTTGCTCCGCGTCTCCCGAAGGCAGCTGGTTGCGGGATATCTCCTTCTTCTTAATCAGACTAAGTGCGGGTTCCTAGCCACTATCGCGATTGTTCTGCGGTTCCTTTACTCGAATCTCGATCG
Source organism: Schistocerca americana (assembly GCF_021461395.2). Classification (NCBI taxonomy): domain Eukaryota; kingdom Metazoa; phylum Arthropoda; class Insecta; order Orthoptera; family Acrididae; genus Schistocerca; species Schistocerca americana. Next base: position 347,989,643 of record NC_060125.1, on the reverse strand, counting down.
CTTCCTTAATTACGCAGACATACCAGACCAGTACATCCATCCGCTTCCTCTCTCGTCTTTGTTCGTTCATTAGACTCAGAAAGAATGAAGGAAGGAGCACTTTGGTTGACGTGCCGTAGACGACGATGTCATTGGAGACAGAGCATAAGCTTTTTTTTTTTTTTTTTTTTTTTTTTTTTTTTTTTTTTTTTTTTTTTTTTTACGTGTCACAGTTCATTCTAGAGCAGGCCTCAATGAGCTGTGACAGGAGCCCGAACAACAGCGGTTGGCGTACTACGGCATGTATTGAAACTCTGCAATACTGCGTTGATAATGGCTAGTTACTAGCTAAAATTGGGATTTGTTTGAATGAAGCCAGAAAGGAAACGACTGGTTACTGCTTTCCAGGTTAGATGTTTCTTCAAATCTCCGAATCTCACTTTATAACGCCCCATACTGTTGGTATGTAGCACGTTTGTATTATTGACCACGTTTTGATCTTCCGTATGCTTATACGCATCCAAGATGGGATTTTCGTTATGGTGGTGATGTCTCATTGAGATTTAGGATGGTGAGATAGTTTTTCTGTTGCCATATAGTTTGATTTGTTGCAATAGTTTGATTTGTTGCAATCAATTAGTTTGCATACAATTTTTGGCCAGTTATATTTTTAGACCCAAACTGACGTATTCCGCGGGTGTCGTGTGGGTATTTCTTGACTGCATATCATGCGTTGAATTTGTGACATTTACTTCACCATACACCTTATGAGGATTTTATGATGTTCTTACATTATACGCGAATTTTATGATTTTTAGGGATTTTTGATTGATGTCAACCCGATAATAGCTGTGAGGTTTGAGTACATTATGTGCTACTGCTGTCGATCACAGGTTATGCTGTGTGGCTCGAGACTTCTGAAATATGTAGGTTTGTGTTACTGCAGTGGTTGTTTTATCGAATTGGTTTTTCACGTTATTTAGAAGGCTTTAATTTAGAATTGTTCCATTCCATGATTGGTTTGTAGTATGCGATCATTCATCAACTCCTTTTTTTTGTCACAAATATTGCTCCTTTTTGCGGCAGCATGTTCCTTAATTAGTGGACTTATTTTGGTGTCTTGTTGATTTTCGCACACTCACCGTACTTCTAACCTGCTCCGTCCCCACACTACGTTTTGCGATACAGCTTGCTATCTGTCAGTTCCTACTTCGAGGAGTTTCGTCATTTTATAAATAGGTCTATAGTATGACGTCTTATATTCCCAAGAGAAACTACATAGTCAATTGAGATTTTCGGAGGACTCCCGTTGGTTAATATGGTATTCGGAGTCCTTGTTTGTTTTATCCTAGTATTTTCACGCCGATTAATTGATGTTTAAGGGACACCATGTCATATTTTCTAGTTTTTTCCTTTGGTATATGATATTGTGTCTTTCAGGTATTTTATGGGTATTCCTCACAAGTTCTTTACTTACAGTTATTCGCTTAGTAATTTGTTGGCCGTTAGGTTTTGCTTCTAGTTGCGTTTTCCGATGTTGTGATCATTAATTGTGATACATCACTAGTGATGATAATAGTTATGCGATAGATATGCACACTATTGTGTACTCCATAGGTTAGCCGCGCGTGATTAGTCGAGCGGGCTAGGCGCTGCAGTCATGGACGGTGCGGCTGGTCCCGGCGGGGGTTCGAGTACTCCCTCGGGCATGGGTGTGTGTGTGTGTGTGTGTGTGTGTGTGTGTGTGTGTGTGTGTTTGTCCTTAGGATAATTTAAGTTTAGTAGTGTGTAAGCTTAGGGACTGATGACCTTTGCAGTTAAGACCCATAAGATTTCACACACATTTGAACATTTTTTCGAACTGCATAGGTTATATCGCCACGTTTTATTTTGGATGAGAATGGGTTTTCCTAAGTATTAGGGTGTTTCTGACCAACAAGAACTACTGTTTCTATTTAAAAATTAAAAAGAAATAAAAATAAATAACTAGTAAAAAGTAATAAAAAGGAAAAAAGCTAGATAAGCTTCATTCGTCTGTGCTTCTGATTTTGTATGTTGTGTATTTTTTGGTTTTGTTGTAATGTTTGTCATGTTCTGTTATTACTCTGTGACGTCAAAATAGTTTTTATGCTAACCAGTGTATGCACATATTCTGCTTTGTTGTGGTTTATGTGCACTGGTCTTCTTAAAGCTGCAAATTGTATTTTGTAGTTTTTAAGGACTTTTATTATTGCACTTTATTTTACGTAATGTCAGCTGGGGTATACCTGTTGTACACTACATGGACACTCGTTTTTAACATACAAGGGCCTGAAGATGGTGTTGATGAGATCCCGAAACTGTCTAAATAAAATAACTTCAGAAAACATACACCTGTTCGGCTATTTTTCTTTGGCAAAAATTGTGAAAACTTTGTGATGTGATTGCAAAGACAGGGTACGAGGTAGTTCATGCCTACTGTATATCGTACAGCGTCTACTGTTAGCGGCTTTGTTAAATACTGTTTCGAAACTTCTGTGTTAAATTCTTACAGCTTTCGTAATAATCATATTTTTTTGTATTCTATCATTCTTTCCTTTAGTTTTATTTAATTTTAAAATCAGGTAGTCCCTTGTTTGACACCCTGTAAATGACTTGGCTGATACTTGGCGACCTCACGTGGTTTTTCGGAGACGACGCAGTTGTGTGCAGGGAGGTGTAATAGTTAGAAACGTGTTACAAAATGCAGAGAGATTGCAAATGATCAGCACTTGGTGCGTAGATTGGCAGTTGATTCTAAACATAAATCAATATGAGGTAGCCCACATAAATAGGGAAAAGAGTCTGATATCGTTTGCCTGCACATGACTACTTGTCCTCGGTTTTATTTTTTGAACACCGTATGCTGGTGGCTGAACAGCTTGGTAGCCTGTGCTCATGTACGTCTAGAAGAAATTGACCGTCAGTGAAATGTACATGAAACTTCTTGGCAGATTAAAACTGTGTGCCGGAGCGAGACTCGAAGTCGGGACCTTTGCCTTTCGCGGGCAAGTGCTCTACCATCTCAGCTACCCAAGCACGACTCACGCCTCGCCCTCATAGCTTTACTTCTACCAGTATCTCGTCTCCTACCTTCTAAACTTTGCAGAAGCTCTCCTGCGAACCTTGCGGAACTAGCACTCCTGCAAGAAAGGATATTGCGGAGACATGGCTTAACCATAGCCTGGGGGATGTTTCCAGAATGAGATTTTCATTCTGCAGCGGAGTGTGCGCTGATATGAGTCTCGGTCCGGTAAACAGTTTTAATCTGCCAGGAAGTTTCATATCGGCGCACACTCCGCTGCAGAGTGAAAATCTCATTCTGGAGTGAAATGTACAATAAAGGCAATTGAAGGCTGAAATGTTTTCATTTCAGACATAAAATTTAGTTTCAAGGACAGCATCACTGTGACTTTAAATTAATAAAACATTCTACATAGCTATTTGGTTAACGTTGTAAATATTAATCATAATATCATTGTGTTGTAAAGGCCCTGTTCTGCTATCAGCTAACATATTGGGTTTTAACTGAGGAACCTACCTCCCATTGTCACAAGTTTTATTGCGCCATCAGTTAATACAAAAGAACATTTCTTTAAAAAATGTTGCATAGTTGTTTGCCGTTATCTGAAGAACAAGCTTTATATTCACGTGGATATACTATCGAGTGAGAATCTTTAGTTTTCTGTCAAGTCATGAAGAAAGATAGTCGCTTCTGACGTCTCCAGTTGAACGAACCACAATTCTCTCACTGTCATGTCGCCTGAGATATCTGCGCCATGCGACTTGTGCCTCCGCGTAACTTTATGGTTGACTTTCTGGCTTTCAAAATGAATTCTATTTCGGGAAGAAGATGGATGGTCTCTCTCGCGCGGCACATCCAGCTTTAATCTCATAAAAGATTGTCGTCTCGCTCCACCGCAATTCCGGTTGTTGACTACGAGACGTTGCGTGAAATATGGCATCCAGCGCAGTAAGCTGTGCGCAGGAGAGATGTTTGCACCAGATTCCCACTTCCACAATAGGCGTATCGCCTTGCTGCGTCGCGTATGGGGACAGCGCAGAGAGATCGAATGCTGCCTTACAGAGGTTGTACCGGCAGGGACTTCTGTCGAAGTCGCGTACGCCAGTTTGAAATCATCAATAAGGACGCTCGTACTTCGCTGGCCATATGTTTTAAGTAAAAATAAATTACTTCGTGCGGCAACGTTCCTTGTTAAAACTTACAATTCGGCTGCAAAACAATTTAGGCGAATGTTATTACCTTTAAAATAATCTCCATTGGCGACACTATATTTTTGGCAAAATGTACGGATACAGCTTATTACTCCTTCCTCCTACCCCTCAAGTATAACAATCGGCACGCCCACTCCTAAAGTACCAGATAGTCATGTTGTTGTTGTTGTTGTTGTTGTTGTTGTTCTCTTCAGTCCCGAGACTGGTTTGATGCAGCTGTCCATGCTACTCTATCCTGTGCAAGCTTCTTCATCTCCCAGTACTTACTGCAACCTACATCCTTCTGAATCTGCTTAGTGTATTCATCTCTTGGACTCCCTATACGATTTTTACCCTCCACGTTGCCCTCCAATGCTAAATTGGTGATCCCTTGATGCCTCAGAACATGTCCTACCAACCGGTCCCTTCTTCTTGCCAAGTTGTGCCACAAACTCCTCTTCTCCCCAATTCTATTCAAAACCTCCTCATTAGTTATGTGATCTACCCATCTAATCTTCAGCATTCTTCTGTAGCACCACATTTCGAAAGCTTCTATTCTCTTCTTGTCCAAACTTTTTATCTTCCGTGTTTCACTTCCATACGTGGCTACACTCCATGTAAATACTTTCAGAAACGACTTCCTGACACTTAAATCTATACTCGATGTTAACAAATTTCCCTTCTTCAGAAACGCTTTCCTTGCCATTGCCAGTCTACATTTTATATCCTCTCTACTTCGACCATCATCAGTTATTTCGCTCCCCAAATAGCAAAACTCCTTTACTACTTTAAGAGTCTCATTTCCTAATCTAATTCCCTCAGCATCACCCGACTTAATTCGACTACATTCCATTATCCTCGTTTTGCTTTTGTTGATGTTCATCTTATATCCTCCTTTCAAGACACTGTCCATTCCGTTCAACTGCTCTTCCAAGTCCTTTGCTGTGTCTGACAGAATTACAATGTCATCGGCGAACCTCAACGTTTTTATTCTTCTCCATGGATTTTAATACCTACTCCGAATTTTTCTTTTGTTTCCTTTACTGCTTGCTCAGTATACAGATTGAATAACTTCGGGGAAAGGCTACAACCCTGTCTCACTCCCTTCCCAACCACTGCTCCGCTTTCATGTCCCTCGACTCTTATAACTGCCATCTGGTTTCTGTACAAATTGTAAGTAGCCTTTCGCTCCTTGTATTTTACCCCTGCCACCTTTAGAATTTGAAAGAGAGTATTCCAGTCAACATTGTCAAAAGCTTTCTCTAAGTCTACAAATGCTAGAAATGTAGGTGTGGTTTTCCTTAATCTATTTTATAAGATAAGTCGCAGGGTCAGTATTGCCTCACGTGTTCCAATATTTCTGCGGAATCCAAACTGATCTACCAGTTTTTCCATTCGTCTGTAAAGAATTCGCGTTAGTATTTTGCAGCTGTGACTTATTAAACTGATTAAACTGTGACTTATTAATAGATAGTCATACGATTGTAAAAATAATAGCAATGAAGTATATAAAGTCTTTTAGTACGAGGGCTGCCGGCCGGAGTGGCCGAGCGGTTCTAGGCGCTACAGTCTGGAACCGCGCGACCGCTACGGTCTCAGGTTCGAATCCTGCCTCGGGCATGGACGTGTGTGATGTCCTTGGAGGTTTAAGCAGTTCTAAGTTGTAGGAGACTGATGACCTTAGAGGTTAAGTCCCATAGTCCTCAGAGCTATTTGAACCAGCCAATACGAGGGCTATTTTTTGTCAGATGTCCTATCGATTGCACCACAGTGAGAATCAAAAATGTTTTGTTTGCAATATTTAGGTAAACCGTACAGCTACTTGTATACGTAGAAGCCTCTCCGACGTAGATATTTGTCGCAGCAACTTTCCAATATCCTCGTCAGCCACCTATGCTTTCCGCTCCTTCACTACGCTAATCTGCAGTTCGTTGTCTGTGTCAGAACGCTGTCCTCCTAGCAACGGCTCATCAAAGTGAAGAGATGAAAAGTAGAGGGAGCCGAGTTCGGACTCTGTTGTGGGTCATAAAATACTTCCCATCTTCGTTGACCCTGCAGTGTGCGGCCAAGAACTGGCACGAAGACGGAAACACATGTGGGCTGCGTAACATCAGGCGAAATCTTGGCGGGAGACACTATTTTCTGAGCACATAACTGAAAAGTTCGACACGACACAATATAAGGGTACACTAGAGACGCTCCGCAAGTGTTCACTGGAGTGTTACTGTGGTTTTCATTCCGTGAATTGATTGGAAGCTAAAAAAAAATAGCCCTTGTACAATCATAATAATAATAATTTGTTTACATCAGCACCTAGTACCGTACATCACTTCATTTGGAAGAATACAGGGTTTCAAAACAAATTCATTCTCAAATTTGAGATGTAGATACGTTATGCAGTTGATTAAACAGTCACGAGAGTAACAAACTAAGAACAACGACAATGTAACTATTTGCAGAATATAAAATAGCTGCACTCACCATAACCCGCATTTCACTTACAACTATGTTTGAGAACGCAAGTCTGTGGCTATGCGAACGTATAAATGTGGAGAATGATATATATGTCAGTCGTTTCCTCCTACGTTCTGGTTTTTTATCATCGGCGCCTTCTTTATTTTTTTTAAAGCTTAGCGTTCATTTTCTGTCTCGCCTTACTCAGCTTCCCTGATTCGCTGTTTCTACCTGTGCCCTCACGAACCATGTGTGAGATTTGTTGTTGATAACTGGTACCGTCAGCCTCTGAATGTGCATCTTTACGTCACCGGAATGTTCTCTGCCCATGAATGTGGGCAATCTACGACATAAGATACAGGGAAATATTGTGTGTTAAATGCAGCTCATAATTTTTAGAATCCCGTGTCAATTTCGGGAGTCGTACTTAGCGTGCCACTTCATGCTGCAAAAGTTAGCGGAGGAATTAGGATCAAAAGTGGTCATCAGTCCCCTAGACTTAGAACCACTTAAACCTTACTAACCTAAGAACGTCACACACATCCATGCCCCAGGCAGGATTCGAACTTGCGGCCGTAGCAGCAGCGCGGTTCCGGACTGAAACGGCTAGAACCGCTCGGTCGTAACGGCCGGTCATCTGTTGGTCACCCACTGCCATGCTCACTGGCGCTGGCGCAGCGGCAAAATGTAGTTAGTTGATATTTACACTTAAGTGACAAAATTCATGAGGTAGCGATATGCGCATTTACGGATGGCGGTGGTATCGCGTACACATGTTAGAGAAGGGCAGAGCATTGGTGTAGCTGTCATTTTTACTCAGATAATTCATGTGAAAAGCTTTCCGACGTGATTATGGCCGCTCGACGGGAATTAATAGGCTTTGAACGCTGGATGGTAGTTGGAGCTGGACGCATGGGACATTCCATTTCGGGAATCGTTAGGGAATTCAATATTCCTCCACCCACACTGTCAAGAGTGTGCCAAGAGTACTAAATTTCAGGCAGTATCTCTTACCATGGACGTCTCAGCGGTCGACGGCATTGACTTAACGACGAGAGCAGCGGCGTTTGCGTATAGTTGTTTGTGGTGACAGACAAGAAACGCTGCGTGAAATAAAATGGTTCAAATGGTTCTGAGCACTGTGAGACTTACCTTCTGAGGTCACCAGTCGCCTAGAACTTAGAACTAATTAAACCTAGCTAACCTAAGGACATCACATACATCCATGCCCGAGGCAGGATTCGAACCTGCGACCGTAGCGGGCGCTCGGTTCCATACTGTAGCGCCTAGAACCGCACGTCCACTCCGGCCGGCTGCGTGAAATAACCACAGAAACAAATGTGGGACGTACGACAAACGTATTCGTTGGGACACTGCGGCGAAATGTGGCGTTAATGGACTACAGGAGCAGACGACCGACACGAACTTTTTTGGTTCAAAAATGGTTCAAATGGCTCTGAGCACTATGGGACTTAACATATATGGTCATCAGTCCCCTAGAACTTAGAACTACGTAAACCTAACTAACCTAAGGACAGCACACAACACCCAGCCATCACAAAGCAGAGAAAATCCCTGACCCCACCGGGATTCGAACCCGGGAACCCGGGCGTGGGAAGCGAGAACGGTACCGCACGACCACGAGATGCGGGCGAACTTTTTTGGTAACAGCACGATATCGCCTGTAGAGCTTCTTCTGGACTTGTGGCCATATCAGTGGGACTCTAGGCGACTGGGAAAGCGTGGTCTGGTCGGATGATTCTTGGTTTCAGTTGGTAAGAGCCGATGCTAGGGTTAGAGTGTGACACACACCCTACGAAGCCATGTATCCAAGTTGTCAACAAGACGCTGTGCAAGATGCTGGTGGCTCGATGTGTGGGCTGTGCTTACATGGAATGGTCTGGGTCCTCTGCTCCATTTGAGCAAATCATTGACTGGATATTGTTATATTCAGCTACTTGGAGACGATCTTCAGCCACAAATTGGCTTCATGTGAAACAACGATGGAATTTTTTACGAATGACAACTGGCTGTGTCACCGAACCACCTTTGTTCGTGAATGGTTGGAAGAGCATCCTGCACAATTCGTGCGAATTGTTTGGTCACCCACATCGCCCACATGAATCCTATCGAACATTTGTGGGACATAATCGCGATGTCAGTTCATGCACATAATCCAGAATCGGCAACACTTTCACAATTACGGACTTCAGCAGAGGCAACATGGCTCAGTATTTCTGCAGGGGACTTCCAACGACTTGTTGAGTCCATGCAACGTAGAGTTGCTGCACTAGGCCGGACATAAGACGGTGCGACATGATATTGGGTGGTATCCCATGACTTTTGTCAGCTCAGTGTAATGCACCATCTCAGTGTAATAAACCAGTACTACACTACTGGCCATTAAAATTGCTACACCACGAAAAAATCGTGCTACAGATGTGAAATTTAACCGATAGGAAGACGATGCTGTGATATGCAAATGATTAGCTTTACACAGCATTCACACAACGTTTGCGCCGGTGGCGACACCTACAACGTGCTGACATGAGGAAAGTTTCCAACCGATTTCTCATACACAAACAGCAGTTGACCGGCGTTGCCTGGTGAAACGTTGTTGTGATGCCTCATGTAAGGAGGGGAAATGCGTACCATCACGTTACCGATTTTGATAAAGGTCGGATTGTAGCCTATCGCGATTACGGTTTATCGTATCGCGACATTGCTGCTCGCGTTGGTCTAGATCCAATGTCTGTTAGCAGAAAACGGAATCGGTGGGTTGGGGAGGATAATACGGAACGCCGTTCTGGATCCCAACGGCCTCGTATCACTTGCAGTCGAGATGACAGGCATCTTATCCGCATGGCTGTAACGGATCGTGCAGCCACGTCTCGATCCCTGAGTTAACAGATGGGGACGTTTGCAAGACAACAACCATCTGCACGAACAGTTCTATGACGTTTGCAGCAGCATGAACTATCAGCTCGGAGACCATGGCTGCGGTTACCCTTGACGCTGCATCGCAGACAGGAGCGCCTGCGATGGTGTACTCAACGGCGAACCTGGGTGCACGAATGGCTAATCGCAATTTTTTCGGATGAATCCAGGTTCTGTTTACTGCATCATCATGGTCGCATCCGTGTTTGGCGACATCGCGGTGAACGCACATTGGAAGCGTGTATTCGTCATCGCCATACTGGCGTATCACCCGGCGTGATGGTATGGGGTGCCATTGGTTACACCTCTTGTTCGCATTGACGGCACTTTGAACAGTGCACGTTACATTTCAGATGTGTTATGACCCGTGGCTCTACCCTTCATTCGATCCCTGCGAAACCCTTCATTTCAGCAGCATAATGCACGACCATATGTTGCAGGTCCTGTACGGGCCTTTCTGGGTACAGAAAATGTTCGACTGCTGCCCTGGCCAGCACATTCTCCAGTTCTCTCACCAACTGAAAACGTCTGGCCAATGGAGGCCGAACAACTGGCTCGTCTCAATACGCCAGTCACTTCTCTTGACGAACTGTGGTATCGTGTTGAAGCGGCATGGGCAGCTGTACCTGTAGACGCCATCCAAGCTCTGTTTGACTGAATGCCCACGCGTATCAAGGCCGTTATTACGGCCAGAGGTGATTGTTCTGTGTACTGATTTCTCAGGATGTATGCACCCAAATTGCGTGAAAATGTAATCACATGTCAGTTCTAGTATAATATATTTGTCCAATGAATACCCGATTATCATCTGCGTTTCTTCTTCGTGTGGCAATTTTAATGGCCAGTAGTTTAGATCTTGCCGATTGGTTCCAGTGAAATAAAAAATAAAGCCCTGGGAGGTGCCGCAACGCAGTTCCGGCCGAAATTAAGCCCTCGAGTAGCTCACCTCACCGATATCGCCTGTGTTCCGAAGTTGCCTCGATATCGTAGCATGGATCCATACACGGCAGAAAAATGTCCGCACCGGTCCCATGTCGAGTTTAGCCAGGCTTAAGTTCTGCCTCGCTCAGCTGCCGTGACCGTAACTCGGACGGAAGTTTCTGCTGCATTCCGAACAATGTGTCCCAGTGTAATAGCCCCTTGTATAAAAGAGAACCGGCGGCGCCAGCCCGGCTGCTGCGCACATAGGCGGCGACGGCGGGACTCGGGTGCGGCGTCCGGCGACGTCGTTTTATTTTCTCCTCTTGCCTCGCGCCTCCCTTTCTTCGTAGTTTCCCCCTCTCTATCTCTGTGCCCTATCCGCTGGTCCATCCCTCTCTCTCGGAATTCTTTTCATTCTCGGACGAGAGCCGGCGCCGCTTCGCTGTGCGACTGCGTCGCGTACCATCGCGTCGCGTCACCACGCCCCGCCTTTCCGACCCACTTGGCGTCTTTCTTCATCTGTCCGTCCCCAGCCGGCCTTGACAGCCCCAGCGCTCGCCGCCTCCGGCTAATCACTGACCGCCCCGCATCGTCCACCCCGGTGGCTGGCTGTCATTGCGTGGCGCCGGCCTACTTTTGGCATTGCTTGAATGACTGACGCTTTTACTGCCTATGTGCCAAGTCGGCTGGCGGCTGAAGTAACAAAATTTATGAGAACCCCCCTAATATCGTGGCGGACTCCCTTCTGCCTGGCTTACTGGAGCAGCTCGAACTGGCATACACTCATCAAGCCCCTGCGGAAGTACTGAGCCATGCTGCCTATATAGCCGTCCAAAGTTGCGAAAGTTTGGCGGTGCAGCGTGTTGTGCACGAACTGATCTCTACTTTATGCTCCATGAGGCGTAGTGCCATATACCGATCCTGCCTTGGAGGCGGTTAAGTGGGAGATGTGTCTCGGAGCTGGATAGTGACAGATGGTGACGCGAGACTGGACGCGCACGTAGTTTATGTATCAGCCGATTGAGGACAATATTGGATAGGGGGACTGTGATTTTAGTTTCGATTGTGCCCACTAGAGTGCACTAAAGTAATAGAACGTTTTTCAGAAACTATTCTAGTATTTTCATAAAGTGTTATTATGTCTTTTTATGTATGTAAAATGTTGTCAATGTGTTTTAGCAGTATGAATGAGGCGTGAGTGTGGTTTAAGGTTAATATGGAGGTAATTGTTGAACGAGTTATGTAGTAGTATATAGTGTGGGAACATTTCGAAGAAGTATGGTTATGGACAAATTTGTAAAGTAAGTTTATGGTATAGGGAAAGTTAATTCAGGTATAAATAACAATAGTAAATAATTTTATGCATAAGCAAAACTTCAGCATATTAGATAATTACGTCGGTAAAAAGTGCAGTCGTTAGGTTTACTATTTTGCGATTGGTTATTGATGAAAAGCGCGGATTGACACGGGAGATTGTTGTTATGCTATTAGCTGTTGAGTAAACTGACCAATGGTAAAACAATATCCTTCGCGCGCCTTTCTCTGCTGGTAAAGAAGACTAAGAGTATTCTAGAGAGTAGTCGAAGCCTAGCTATGAAAGAGATCGGACGTGTGCAGTAGTAGTTCCGATGAAAATGATAAGTTGCCGGATCTAGCAGTGTTTCATACATCAAAAGTGTTGGAAAGTGACGGCATAATTATTCCGATGTGTGGGTGTAGAAATTTCGGAACTTTTAAGTGAATTTTGTGACGAGAAAAGACATATATTCCGCGTGGCGTATTGAGCAGGTCGGTGGCTAAAGCCTGTGACTGCATTTGGTACCGACAGACTTAATATTTGGCGAGCGTTCTCAATCAAAAACAATTAGTATTTTTGTAGCTATTACGTTTTCGGGAAATGCAACACCATAAACTTGCTAACGTGAGTGAAAGGGATTGTGAGTGACTGTGTTAAGACTAGCACAGGCTTGGCAGTGATACTTGTTCACCTAAGTTTCAGAATATATTAATTGAGGACAAAATTTCCAAACTTTCATTTCGTGTTTCTCCCGAAACGTAGATTAGTGACTTTAATTGCAGCCTGGTTCACGTCGAAGTACAGTAGGTTCAAAATGGTTCAAATGGCTCTGAGCACTATGGGACTTAACTTCTGAGGTCATCAGTCCCCTAGAACTTAGAACTACTTAAACATAACTAACCTAAGGACATCACACACATCCAAGCCCGAGGCAGGATTCGAACCTGCGACCGTAGCGGACTGAGCGCCTAGAACCGCGAGACCACCGCGGCCGGCGAAGTACAGTAGGTTTCGCTCGGCTTTCCTACTGATGATCTGCTGAGACAATGTACACAGGTAGGAGCAGGTCCGTCGGAAAGGGACGGAAAGAACCGCGCCGCCGCAACCATACGTGTTCGATGGGATTCATGTCGGGCGATCTGGCTAGCCAAATTATTCACTCGAATTGTCCAGGTGTTTTAAAACCAATCGCGAACAATTGTGGCCCGGTGACGCGGCGTACTGTCAGTTATAAAATCGCATCATTGTTTGGGCACGGAAAGTCCATGAAAGGCTGCAATTGCTCTCCAAGTAGCCGAACGTTACCGTTTCCAGTGATTGATCGGCTCGGTTGGACCAGATGACCCAGTCAATTCCATGCAAACACAGCCCACATCATTATGGAACCACTACCAGCGTGCGCAGTGTCTTCTTGACAGCTTGGGCGCCGGCCGCTGTGGCGGAGCTGCTCTAGGCGCTTCAGACTGGAACTGCGCTGTTGCTACGGTCGCGGGTTCTAATCCTGCTTCGGACATGGGTGTGTGTGATGTCCTTAGGTTAGTTAGGTTTAAATAGTTCTAAATCTAAGGGACTGATGACCTCAGATGTTAAATGCCATAGTGGTTAGAGCCATATGAACCATTTGAACAACTTGTTGCTTCATGGGGTCTACGCCACCCTCGAGACCTACCTTCAGCTTTTACCAACTGAAATCGGGACTCGTCTGATGAGGCCACTTTTTTCCAGTCGTTTGGGGTCCTACCGATGTGGTCATGAGTCCAGGAAAGGCGCTGCAGACGCAAAGGCCGTTAGGAAGGCACTCGCGTCGGTAGCCTGTTGCCATAGCCCACTAAAATCAGATTTCGCCGCGGTTTCTTGAGGGATACGTTCGTCGAATGTCCCACATATTTCTACGGTTATTTCATGCAGTGTTGCTTGTCTGTTAGCACTGACATCTATTCATATGCCGCAGCTGCCTGTCGTTGAGCGAAGGCCGTTGGCTTCTGCAAAGTCCGCGGTGAGAGGTAATGCCTGAAATGTGGTATTCTTGGCACAGTATTGAAACTGTGGATCTCGGAACATTGTGATAAGATCTTATGGGACCAAACTGCTGAGGTCATCGGTCGCTAAGCCTACACACTACTTACTCTAACTTAATGTAACTTACGCCATGGACAACACACACACACACACACACACACACACACACACACACACACACACACACACACCAATGCCCGAGGGAGGACTCGCCCAATATTGCAGAGTATACTTGTGTTACATTCGTAAAAGAGTCCCAGAATGTGTTAATAACGCTAACATGAAAAAAATTGTTATCCATTACGCTAGCACCCATTCGCGTGATATATGTCTCCTCCCTTGGTTATCATCGTGTTTCTCGAAGGCTTATATCACGGACGCGTTATTAAGTGACATTTAATGATAATGGTGTCGCGTTTGTGATAACTTTTCGATACTTCGTCACCTTGAAGCGGGATACTGCAAATTATAATGCCCAAAAGCACAATGGTAAACACTGGCTATTTACACACAAGATAATGGAGCACTACTTCGTGCAGGGGGAGCTCGAGCCACGGCCTGCAGGAAATAGTGCTCGGAATGTCTGTTTCTCTTATCTTGTGTGTAAATAGCCGGTGTTTACCATGGTGTGTTTGGGGCCGCCTTTGAGCATAGACAACCTCGTCCTTTTTGGTGCTATATGGGTTGCCGGCCCTCAGGGGCTACCTTGGTTCCGGTATAACACTTATGAATCGTGGTGACAAGACATTTCTGTTCGTCTCACTGCGTATTTCTTTCAGTTACCTGGCCGGCCGGAGTGGCCGTGCGGTTATAGGCGCTACAGTCTGGAGCCGAGCGACCGCCACGGTCGCAGGTTCGAATCCTGCCTCTGGCATGGATGTGTGTGATGTCCTTAGGTTAGTTGGGTTTAATTAGTTCTAAGTTCTAGGCCACTGATGACCTCAGAAGTTAAGTCGCATAGTGCTCAGAGCCATTTGAACCATTTTTTCAGTTCCCTTCTGCACTATCCTGCTGCAGTTCGTTCTACGTGTGGTCCAAGTTTCAACGAGCTGGGATACTTGCGGTGGCACATCACGCGAAAGTTAATATTGTCCTCATGTTTTGCACACCAGCGTGGTATTCGTTTTAAACGTGTCCAATAATATTGGTGAATCACACTAATTTTGTAAATTTACCGTTTTAGTTACACTTTATCCCAGAGCAATACCTTGACCAACAATATAAACATTTCATTCATAAAATCTAATCTCAGTACTGAGGAGATTGTGGTGAATTTTCGAGATAGATCTAAGTGGCCAAGTAGTTAAGACACTGGACTCTCATTCAAGAGAAAGGCAGTTTAAATCCAGTACTAGCCATGATGATTCAGCTTGTTCCCTAAAACGCATAAGGCAAATGTCGCTGTAGTTTCTTTGGAAAGGACCCGGCTTATTTTCTTCACTACCCGGGCTTGTGTAGCGTCTCCAATGATCTCGTGGTCGACGGGATGTTAAATCTTGAACTAACTCTCTTCGAAACTAAAGTAACAAATCAGTACTTCGATATAATCGTCCCTCTCATTTTCAAGCTCTGATGGTATTCCACGTGGGAGGAAAATTGCAACAGTCAACTGGAATGTAATGTTCCACGAAACATTTCACACTTTCCAGAAACTTGCGTTTTGTATTCGTACGTGTGTCTATCCAAACAAGATAATTTTGTGCGTTCCATGAGAATGGATATGTGACAAACTGCCACTAGCGTCCAGATCCCCGATCTGATATCCAGCTATCGCTTTCCGCCTCACCTGGTTGTGACTGTTAAGTAACCATGACAACTGGATCGGAAATACAGGGTAAATAAAGCAGTCGCTATCGCAAAATGTTCTTCCGCACACTGTTCGACAGCATACACTCCTGCACCAGCCACTCTCTGTTGCAAACATTAAATTAGCAGATACAACTCACTGGGATTATAGTTCATAGAGTAGTACATGTTTCAGGGTGAAGATGCCGAATCTGAAAATATCGTCGCTGTCAATACTCATCTGATTCAGTGACAAGTAATGTGACTTCGTGCTTGTGGTTTTCACAGTGTTGCAGCCCACATTACGAAGTGAACGGAGAAGAGTCATTAGTTTTGTGAAGCAGTCACCTCACGCAGTGTCACTTGTTGTCGTTTGCCTGCCTCCAGCTATCTTGGAGTATTTCATCATTTATTGTTTCCGTAACCTTTGATTCTATATTACGCCGGGAGTTCTGTAATGCGAAATAACCCTGCAGTTATTTACCTTGTACGAGGGGCGTTCAATAAGTAATGCAACATATTTTTTTCTCGGCCAGTTTTGGTTGAAAAAATGTGGAATTTATTAAGGGGCATTCTAGAATATTCCCGTAGCCTTCAATACGGCGCCTGTAATGGAGGTGCGTTCCAATCGAGAGCTGTCAATGCCTTTTGGCGGAAAACCAGAGCATTGCAGTTATTAATAGGCATTCGCAGAACCTTCACGGAGACCTGGCAGTGAACAGAAGTACCGTGACTCTTTCGGAGAGGCGTTTGTCATCATCGCAACAAGGTCGCGTTAAAGTGTCCGTTTTCCCGCGTGCCGGGAGGCCGAACACAGCTGTGACTCCTGCAGTGTTGGAACTAGTAGACACTCTGATTCAAGGAGACCGGCGTTTTACAGTGAAACACCTCGCTGCACAACTGTGCGTCTTTATTAATAGTACAACGGTGTGCGGCAGCTGGGTTCTTCGCCGTCTAACAGAAGACCATAGAAAGCAACGAAGAACCGTGCGGAATTGCTTGCGCGTTACGAGGCTAATCGTGAAAATTTTTTTCGAACACCATCACAGGTGATGAAATATTGGTTCATCATTTCGAACATAAAACGAAACAGCAATCCATAGAGTGGCCCCACGCCACCTCCCCTCCGAAGAAAAGGTTCAAAGGCGCAGGCTCAGGCGATAAAGTGATGGCGACAGTCCACAGGGACTCTCAAGGAGCTATTCCATTTGATGTCCTCCCTCATGGTGCGACGATCAACTCTGAAGTGTATTTTGCTACCCTCATGAAACTGAAGAAACGACTTCAGCGTGTTGGGCGCCATTAAAATGAAAACGAACGTCTGCTTCTCCATGACAACGCAAGGCCTCACACAAGTCCGCCCACGCTAGAGGAGCTCAAAAACTTCATTGGACGGTTCTTCCTCATCCACCCTAGAGCTCAGATCTCACACCTCCGTCTGTTAGGCCCAACGAAGGATACACTCCTCGCGAAGCAATATGGTATGATGCGGAGTTATTGATGGGGCAAGATGTTGGCCTCGACGTCGAGCACTAGATTGGTACCAAGTGGGGATGCAGGCCCTCCGAGTAAATTGGCGTGAGGCTGTCACACTGAACGGATACTATGTTGAAAAATAGGGTTTTGTACCGTAAAGAGTGGGAATAATACGGTCTATTGGAATCCTGAATAAAAACAACCTGCTTTGAGAAAGAAAAGTGTTGCATTACTTACTGAATGGGGAGTACTTTTTGCGGCCACAGGGGCCACAAATGTGGAAATCCACTGACATAAGTGAACCTGGACGGCTGTTTGCATGCTGCTGTCTTGAGCATGTTTGGGAAGTGGTTTGCGAACGATGAAACCACGACTAGGGCACAAGGTGTCGGGGCGACCTCGCCTCGTCGCAGAATGCCGGCTCTGCAAAACAAGATAGGCGGCGATCTGTGACAACAGTCCGCTGTCACCGAGCGGTTCTAGACGCGTCAGTCCGGAACCGCGCTGCTGCTACAGTCGCAGGTTCGAGTCGTGCCTCGGGCATGGGTGTGTGTGATGTCCTTAGGTTAGTTAGGTTTAAATAGTTCTAAGTCTAGGGGACTGATGACCTCAGATATTACGTCCCATAGTGCTTAGAGCCATTTGAACCATTTGATCTGTGGCAGATCTGGTAGCAGACTATAGGGAATGGACAAAAATAATGGAAACACAAAAAACAACGCATTACAATACTTAATACGGTGTATGAAAACAGTTGGCATTCAAAACAACTACCAGTCGTCTTGGAACGGATGGAGACGTATCCTATACTGTTTCAAGACAATCTAGTATTATTCCACCTGCAAAATAGTGGCAGGTTCAAGTAACGATTATGGAGATGGAGAGCGAAGACGCACCCTTCGTTCCAAAGTCGACCATACAGGGTCAGTAACATTAAGAGCGCATGACTACAGTGAACACGGGTGTTGCGAGAATTCATCCTCGTGCTCACAAGAATCTGTCCTGAATGATGCGACCTTTGCGAACAGGATCTCTGTCGTCCTGGAACACAGCGTCACCGTTGTGGAGTTGATCAGCCAAAATGGTCACATCATCCTTGATTGGGGTCATAGTTGCTAGCAGATGTGGCAGCTCTGTGTTCTAAGTTTTAATGGTTCAAATGGCTTTAAGGACTATGGGACTCAACATCTGAGGCCATCAGTCCCCTAGACTTAGAAGTACTTAAACCTAACTAACCTAAGGACATCACACACATCCCTGCCCGAGGCTGGATTCGAATCTGCGACCGTAGCAGCAGCGCGGTTCCGGTCTGAAGCCACCAGAACCGCTCAGCCACAGCGGCCGGCTTACTAAGTTTTCTAACCTATATATCCCCAAAAACATCTAAAAATATAATCATGTCTTCTTTCTACCATACTATATGTTTACAGCTAGCTGTTACCCGCAGCTGCGCTCGCGTATCAGTAGTTCTGTTGTGGTGGGTGATGGTGAATAAACTACTGCACATGCAGTAACATCAGCTGCGTTCATGTGTCTGCCTGTTTGGGTAAGCATAGCTTGTTATCTGCTCCCCAGTCTCCCAGTCTCCCCCCACCAAAGCTCTCCCAAAGCACGATGGTGGGCATGTACAGCGTCGCTACCTGGCAGTGCATACACAAGGGCATGGGCGTATCCGTGCATCATGCTATTAAAGCTTTGTGAAAGTGTGGATTAAATACAATGAAGATTGTATGAGTACTGTATTCATTACATGTCAGACATATCAACCAATAAAAGCATGTTCACAAGTATGATGACGTTCAAAAGTCAAAGAGTAAATATTTTTCCCTAATTCGCTTAATATTCTTCAAATAAATAAGTATTCTATATCACACAATTTTTAAAGTACCTTTTGTTCTTCCTCAGAGTTCAAGCTATCTCCTTATCAGATTTCATGGAAATTTGTTCAGCGGATTGGCAATAATAAATTTAAACTTAGTGCAGATGCAAACAGCTTTTCGCGGATCTCAGTGTTTATGACGGCATATATCCTGAAGTATGTGTCGTACAGTGTTATAGTTTTGCAGATACATTCAGCGATGCATGTGAACACTGTCTGCGAAACGTGTCGCGAATACAATTAGTAGCAAAGATGTAATAAATGAAAACGTCGTGCCTGACGCGAAAATGCACAGCGAAAATATAGTAAGCGCAAACTATATGACTTTCATCTTTTTTTCTGGGGGGGGAGGGGGGCAGGGCTGTGTCAGCGAGAAATACTTTCGTAAGTTTAAAGTTTGTTGTAAGTCACTGAATGCTCTCGTACTACAAAAAAACTGGATGAATAAAATTTGGATATCCACGCGTCGTGGGCTATCCGCCTTTTCCACCCTCCCCCCCTCTCCCTTTGATACATAGGTGGTTCTTATTCCCACAGCGATTCTGTAACTGACAAGTGAACCATATTTGGTTAGAATCGGTCCAGTGATTTCGGAGTAGATGTGGTACATACATACATTTTTATGGTATGTGTGGATAACGTTTCTTTCCGTGATCCGATTTTGATGAAGAGCCTATACGGTGCTGAAAGCTATACTTAAGTTGCCTGCAAAAACATCGTGAAAATGCATCTACTAGTTTTGGATATTAGCATATTCGAACAACACACAGACAAAGTTGTAGTAAAACTTTGCCTCACAATATCTTTTTTTCTCGTTATACAATTTCGATAAACTAAAGCCTGTACAGTGTTCCAAATCATGCTTGAGTTAATTACGGAAACGCCATGAAAATTCATCTAATAGTTTTGGAGATTAGCATGTTCATAGACAGACGGGCCGGTACGGCGGTTTTACAGATTTATTTTTAGTATAGATAATTAAAATTTGTTTATTTATTTCTTTTCTGGTTTTGAAATGTTAATGACCTAGAATTTCATACGTTAATGGAAAGAAAAAACATATGTAAACAGAAAAATTTTTAATATGTGCACATCGCGACCTGAACCCTGATCTGCCCAGAATCAAATCTCAAATGGTAAAAGCAGTAGGACACTTGTACAAGTATCGAAATACTGGAAAATATCCGAATATGCAAAGGCTAGCTCCCTATTAAGTAACGAGATGTTTTTGTATCGAATGTAACAGAATTCTGAAAATCTTCCAATCCCGTTTTCAACCAGATTCATTGAGTCGGTAATTACCGTGCAAGCAAGCAAGAAAGCGCCTTAGTGTGTGTGTGTGTGTGTGTGTGTGTGTGTGTGTGTGTGTGTGTGTGTGTGTGGGATGAAGATATGAGATGTCTGTGTGCAATTTTATTTTAGTTTAATTGACTAATTAGGGACAACTCTCCCGCCGGGCATGTTAGTAATGAGTTTAATCAAACATTGCTCGTGGTTAGTAATTGACCTATATTCGCAAGTGACATGATGGGGAAATCCGTCGTTGAACTAGGGTACAAATATTAATAAACGCAGTTTACTAGGTTTAATTAAACTTCACCCAGCAAGTCTTTTTCACGAAACGTCACCTCCAGCTAGCTAATATCTCCACAATCTCATCCAAAACCTCTTCAAACTGTTAAATGCGCTCTCTCCAAACCACTGTACTCGCCTTCAAGAGCTGGAAAGAAAGCTGACCAAGACTGAATGGTTGTCCAAAGGGAAGACTTTCGTAGTGGCAGAATGAACATTACTGATCAGTTTGGATCGCTAACTCCCGACTTCAGAAATATGAAACACTTGCAGACAGCAGAGGACCCGCGATCGTCCCCGCCCAGCGCCCCGGGCGAACTCGTATGTTTCTGTAGTGGCCGAGCCGTGTCGCTTAGCTGGCCGTGCGGACCGCCCGAACGCCAGCCGATAGATACATTTGTTCGCCCGTTTTCCCTTCGGGCAGAGGACGCCTCACAAGTGCTTCAACTAGAGCTAAATGACCTACAGTACCATATCCGCCTGAAGGACCGCTGCCGGCCGGTGTGGCCGTGCGGTTAAAGGCGCTTCAGTCTGGAACCGCGCGACCGCTACGGTCGCAGGTTCGAATCCTGCCTCGGGCATGGATGTGTGTGATGTCCTTAGGTTAGTTAGGTTTAATTAGTTCTAAGTTCTAGGTGACTGATGACCTCAGAAGTTAAGTCGCATAGTGCTCAGAGCCATTTTGAAGGACCGCTTTCTTGTGTGTAAAACTTAGGATGACTTTTACAGCTGTTTTCCAGAGTTCTCTCAATGTTTGGTTCCACGTATATTTGTGAGCGCTTTTTCTCTCTTTTAAAGCTTGCTAAAACTAAGAACCGTTCATCCCTTGGCGGTAAAAATTTGACCAATTCTTTGAGGTTAGCAGTCTCGCAGAATATTGTACCAAGCCTAGACAAAATCAAATGGTTCAAATGGCTCTGAGCACTATGGGACTCAACTTCTATGGTCATCAGTCCCCCAGAACTTAGAACTACTTAAACCTAACTAACCTAAGGACATCACACAACACCCAGTCATCACGAGGCAGAGAAAATCCGTGACCCCGCCGGGAATCGAACCCGGGCGTGGGAAGCGAGAACGCTACCGCACGACCACGAGCTACGGACTAGGCAAAATCGTTTCCTCGAAAAAGAAAAACGTGTAAAATGTTAATTGTCTTCTTTAACAATGTTGACTGTAAGAATTAAGGAGCTTTATAACCTTAATTCTATTTTAATAAGTTTTCGAACTTGGTCAGTTAAAATTATTACGTACATAACAGCAAACTAAGGATCCGATTTCTAAACTCTGAAAAGGTATACAAAAAATTGAAGCACGAAGTATAACAAAAAATACTTACTTGTTACTACCAACAGTAAGAATGAGACTCTATATCCCTCACATAAAATTAATTCTAAAATAGAATATTTTGTTTACGTTAGATCTGACTGCGGGACAGTCCAGCGCAGAGCAGTGCTGTGCGGTCTCCCTCGCTCCTATGCCGACACTAGCGACACACGGTCGCGGACGGGGCGCTGAACTACACTGTCTTACGCCCCGCCCGCCGGGCGCAATTCTTGGATGAGCCTGCCCTAGAACTTATAACTAATTAAACGTAACTAACCAAAGGACATCACACACATCCGTGCCCGAGGCAGGATTCGAACCTGCGACCGTAGCGGTCACGCGGTTCCAGACTGTAGCGCCTAGAACAGCTCGGCCACCTCGTCCGGCTCTGATTTTTGTAACTGTCTTGGCGGACTGTGACATGAGATTTCGACGTGTACCAGGACTGCGGACATGTACCTGCGAAGAAACAAAATATTACGTAATTGTGTTTTTCCGTGGCGATAACTGAAACTACGCTTGGTACCCAGGCGCCGCAGCTGGTCCGTCGAGCTCACGGTGGTGACGGACAGGCGGCACCGCGCGTCACGCCGCGGCAAACTTCCGGCCCTGACTTCCTGCGCTGCAGCCGCAGGCGCAGTCGGCGCACAGCGGTGGCCACGTGTCACGCGCTGCCGCCTTGAGTCACGGTCGCCGCCGTGTCCTCCTTATTCCGAAATCCTGCCGCTATTAATACCGCCGCTGATTCAGCTGGGACCCCTGTGCGCATTTGCCGAGATTGCCCGCGCTCTTCCTCGTCACCGAGCTCTGCTCCCAGCTGTTGCCTGAATGCGGGGCAGTGGCGTGCACCCGTCTCTGAGCACAATTTTCCCGCGACTTCTTCCAGCTCACTACGGAGACATTAGACCTCAGGCGCCGCGCTTGTAAACCAAAGGACTGTAACTCTACTTGACGCCCTGTATTTCATCGCCATAGGATTAAATAAATAAAGGGAAAAAAGAACGTGCACCATACGTCTCTCTTCCACTTACAAGTCTCTCTGTAAATATTCGACAAAGTACACTAATGGACATTAAAATTGCTACACCACGAAGATGACGTGCTATACACGCGAAATTTACCCGACAGGCAGAAGATGCTGTGATATGCAAATGATTAGCTTTTCAGGGCATTCACACAAGGTTGGCGCCGGTGGCGACACATACAACGGGCTGACATGAGGAAAGTTTCCAACCGATTTCTCATACGCAAACAGCAGTTGACCGGCGTTGCCTGGTGAAACGTTGTTGTGATGCCTCGTGTAAGCAGGAGAAATGCGTACCATCACGTTTCCGACTTCGATAAAGGTCGGATTGTAGCCTATCGCGATTGCGGTTTATCGTATCGCGACATTGCTGCTCGCGTTGGTCGAGATCCAATGACTGTTAGCAGAATATGGAATCGGTGGGTTCAGGAGGGTAATACGGAACGCCGTGCTGGATCCCAATGGCCTCGTATCACTAGCAGTCGAGATGACAGGCATCTTATCCCCATGGCTGTAACGGATCGTGCAGCCACGTCTCGATCCCTGAGTCAAGAGATGGGGACGTTTGCAAGACAATAACCATCTGCACGAACAGTTCGACGACGTTTGCAGCAGCATGGACTATCAGCTCGGAGACCATGGCTGCGGTTACCCATGACGCTGCATCACAGACAGAAGCGCTTGCGATGGTGTACTCAACGACGAACCTGGGTGCACGAATGGCAAAACGCAATTTTTTCGGATGAATCCAGGTTCTGTTTACAGCATCATCATGGTTGCATCCGTGTTTGGCGACATCGCGGTGAACGCACATTGGAAGCATGTATTCGTCATCGCCATACTGGCGTATCGCCCGGCGTGATGGTATGGGGTGCCATTGGTTACACGTCTCGGTCACCCCTTGTTCGCATTGACGGCACTTTGAACAGTGGACGTTACATTTCAGATGTGTTACGACCGGTGCTCTCCACCCTTCATTCGATCCCTGCGAAACCCCCATTTCAGCAGGATAATGCACGACCGTATGTTGCAGGTCCTGTACGGGCCTTTCTGGATACAGAAAGTGTTCGACTGCTGCCGTGGCCAGCACATTCTCCAGATCTCTCACCAATTGAAAACGTCTGGTCAATGGTGGCCGAGCAACTGACTCGTCACAATACGCCAGTCACTACTCTTGATGAACTATGGTATCGTGTTGAAGCTGCGTGGGCAGCTGAACCTGTACACGCCATCTAAGCTCTGTTTGACTCAATGCCCAGGCGTACCAAGGCCGTTATTACGGTCAGAGGTGGTTGTTCTGGGTACTAATTTCTCAGGATCTATGCACTCAAATTGCGTGAAATTGTAATCACATGTCAGTTCTAGTATAAGATATTTGTCCAATGAATACCCGTTTATCATCTCCATTTCTTCTTGGTGTAGCAATTTTAATGGCCAGTAGTGTATGTATACTGTAGACCATTAATAAAATTTTAATACTATGAAAAGCAGCAAATTACTGAATTTTACTTGTTGTCCGTTTACAGTATAATAGGAAGACTGCAAGATTAAATTTGTTTTTGATTTAGGGTTTACACAATCTGACCAATAGTTTCCGGACACCTGTTGTGGACATACATATGAGGGTGCCCACCTTTTGCTTTGATGACGGCTTGAAAGCTGGGGACACTTTCTTCGAGGTGTCAAAATGGTCTGTGGAGGTATGACAGCTCATTCTTCCTCAAGAGGCGAAAGCAGAGAAGGTGCTGATGTTGGACGCTGGGGTCTGGAGCGAAATAGATGTTATAACTCATCCCAAAGGTGTTCCACTGGGCTTCGGCCAGGGCTATGGATGGGCCAGTGCATTTCAGGAATGTTACTGCCTCCAGACTTTGGCGTCATAGATGCTGCGTTATGCCAGGGTACATTGTCATGCTATCCACCCCGATACCTTAGTGGTCAGCGTTTTCATGCTATCCACCCCGATACCTTAGTGGTCAGCGTGACGGATTGCTGTCGTACGGGCCCGGGTTCGATTCCCGACTGGGTCGGGGATTTTATCCGCTCAGGGACTGGGCGTTGTGCTGTCTTCATCATCATTTCATCCCCATCCGTCGCGCAGGTCTTCTGATGTGGCGTCGAATGTAATAAGAAGTAGATCTACATCTGCATCTACATCTACATCTACATTGATACTCCGCAAGCCACCCAACGGTGTGTGGCGGAGGGCACTTTACGTGCCACTGTCATTACCTCCCTTTCCTGTTCCAGTCGCGTATGGCTCGCGGGAAGAACGACTGTCTGAAAGCCTCCGTGCGCGCTCTAATCTCTCTAATTTTACATTCGTGATCTCCTCGGGAGGTATAAGTAGGGGGAAGCAATATATTCGATACCTCATCCAGAAACGCACCCTCTCGAAACCTGGCGAGCAAGCTACACCGCGATGCATAGCGCCTCTCTTGCAGAGTCTGCCACTTGAATTTATTAAACATCTCCGTAACGCTATCACGGTTACCAAATAACCCGGTGACGAAACGCGCCGCTCTTCTTTGGATCTTCTCTATCTCCTCCGTCAACCCGACCTGGTACGGATCCCACACTGATGAGCAATACTCAAGTATAGGTCGAACGAGTGTTTTGTAAGCCACCTCCTTTGTTGATGGACTACATTTTCTAAGCACTCTCCCAATGAATCTCAACCTGGTACCCGCCTTACCAACAATTAATTTTATATGATCATTCCACTTCAAATCGTTCCGCACGCATACTCCCAGATATTTTACAGACGTAACTGCTACCAGTGTTTGTTCCGCTGTCATATAATCATACAATAAATGATCCTTCTTTCTATGTATTCGCAATACATTACATTTGTCTATGTTAAGGGTCAGTTGCCACTCCCTGCACCAAGTGCCTATCCGCTGCAGATCTTCCTGCATTTCGCTACAATTTTCTAATGCTGCAACTTCTCTGTATACTACAGCATCATCCGCGAAAAGCCGCATGGAACTTCCGACACTATCTACTAGGTCATTTATATATATTGTGAAAAGCCATGGTCCCATAACACTCCCCGGTGGCACGCCAGAGGTTACTTTAACGTCTGTAGACGTCCCTCCATTGATAACAACATGCTGTGTTCTGTTTGCTAAAAACTCTTCAATCCAGCCACACAGCTGGTCTGATATTCCGTAGGCTCTTACTTTGTTTACCAGGCGACAGTGCGGAACTGTATCGAACGCCTTCCGGAAGTCAAGAAAAATAGCATCTACCTGGGAGCCTGTATCTAATATTTTCTGGGTCTCATGAACAAATAAGGCGAGTTGGGTCTCACACGATCGCTGTTTCCGGAATCCATGTTGATTCCTACATAGTAGATTCTGGGTTTCCAGAAATGACATGATACGCGAGCAAAAAACATGTTCTAAAATTCTACAAGAGATCGACGTAAGAGATATAGGTCTATAGTTTTGCGCATCTGCTCGACGACCCTTCTTGAAGACTGGGACTATCTGTGCTCTTTTCCAATCATTTGGAACCCTCCGTTCCTCTAGAGACTTGCGGTACACGGCTGTTAGAAGGGGGGGCAAGTTTTTTCGCGTACTCTGTGTAGAATCGAATTGGTATCCCGTCAGGTCCAGTGGACTTTCCTCTATTGAGTGATTCCAGTTGCTTTTCTCCTCGGAGTAACGAAGCAACGTAAACCACTTAATAAAGCCAAGGCCTCCGGTCCAGATTGTATACCAGTCAGCTTCCTCTCAGAGTATGCTGATAAAATAGCTCCATATTTAGCAATTACATACAACCACTCGCTCACAGAAAGATACGTACCTAAAGACTGGAAAATTGCTCAAGTCACACCAATACCCAAAAAGGAAAGTGGGAGTAATCCGCTGAATTACAGACCCATGTCACTAACGTCGATTTGCGGTAGGGTTTTGGAACATACACTGTATTCGAACATTATGAAGTACCTCGAAGAAAACGATTTATTTACACATAGCACGGTTTCAGAAAATATCGTTCTTGTGAAACACAACTAGCTCTTTATACTCATGAAGTAATAAGTGCTATCGACAGGGAATGTCAAATTGATTCCATATTTTTAGATTTCCAGAAGGCTTTCGACACCGTTCCTCACAAGCGTCTTCTAACCAAACTGCGTGCCCACGGAATATCGCCTCAGCTGTGCAACTGGATTCGTGATTTCCTGTCAGAAAGGTCACAGTTCGTAGTGATAGACGGAATGTGATCGAGTAAAACAGAAGTGATACCCAGCGTTCCCCAAGGAAGTGTTATAGGCCCTCTATTGTTCCTGATCTATATTAACGACATAGGAGACAATCTGAGTAGCCGTCTTAGATTGTCTGCAGATGATGCTGTCATTTACCGTCTTGTAAAGTCATCGGATGACCAAAACTAATTGCAAAATGATTTAGATAAGATATCTGTATGGTGCGAAAAGTGGCAATTGACCCTGAATAAAGAAAAGTGCGAAGTTATTTTCATGAGTACTAAAAGAAATCAGCTAAATTTCGATTAGGCGATAAGTTACACACATCTGAAGGATGTAAATTCCACTAAATACTTAGGGATTACAAATAACCTAAACTGGAACGATCACATAGATAATATTGTAGGTAGAGCAAACCAAAGACTGCGATTCATTGGCAGAACACTTAGAAGGTGCAACAGGTCTACTAAAGAGACTGCTTACATCACGCTTGTCCGCCCTGTTCTTGAGTGTTGCTGTGCGGTGTGGGATCCGCATCAGGTGGGACTGAGGATGACATCGAAAAAGTACAAAGAAGGGCAGCTCGTTTTGTATAATCGCGAAATAGGGGAGATAGTGTCACAGACATGATACGTGAATTGGAGTGGCAATCATTAAAACAAAGGCGTTTTTCTTTGCGACGGGATCTTCTCATGAAATTTCAATTACCAGTTTTCTCCTCCGATTGCGAAAACATTCTGTTGGCACCCACCTCCATAAGGAGAAATGATCATCACGATAAAATAAGAGAAATCAGGGCTCGCACAGAAAAATTTAAGTGCTCGTTTTTCCCGCGTGCCGTTCGAGAGTGGAACGATAGAGAGCGAGCTTGAAGGTGGTTCATTGAACCCTCTGCCAGGCACTTTATTGCGAATAGCAGAGTAATCACGCAGATGTAGATGTAAAAGACCTGCACCTAAGCAGCCGAACCTGCCCCGCAAGGGGCCTCCCGGCCAATGACGCCAAACGCTCATTTCCATTGTCATGCTGATAGAATCAGTCACCGTCTTTGAACTGTGTTCAGTGTTCATATCATTCCGCATTTACAATTTCCGTAAGCGCAATGATAGGACCATGAAAGACCCTCACGTGCCGCAATACCAACTCCTTTGTACTTCACTGTTGGCACAACGAATTTTTGCAGGTAACACTCCTCGGGCATTCGCCAAGCCCAACCCCCCCTCCCCCCCCATCGGATTGCCACAGGCTACAGCGTGATTCATCACCCCAAATCATTCGTTTCCAGTCATCTATTATCCAGTAGTGTCCCTTTTTACACCACATAAGGCGTCGCTTAGCAACGACTACAGCAATACGTGGCTTATGAGCAGCAGCTCGACCATTGTTGCTGTAGCCGGACTGCTGATAGCAATTTGGAGGTCTCGAGTTATTGCTTCTCATTTCATGTAATTTTTTACAGCCACCCTGAACAGTGCTCCACGATCTCTGTACGTCAGCACACGAGGTGTGCCTGTTCTCAATTTACCTGTGGTGTTCCTTCGCGTTTTCACTTCACAGTCAGGCCACCAACAGTCGAATTGGGCAGTTTTAGCAGTGTTGAAAAGTCCGTGATGTTTCCATTACTCAGGCGACGTCCAACGACTAGTTCACGTTCGAAGTCATTGACCCTTCTGACCAACCTGTTTGATGTTACTGATCTTTACTGACAACACAGTACTAAACACCCTCCTTTTATACTGACATGTCCGCCTCTCCTGACATCTGGTGGTCTATTCCGCGTTAGATAGGAGTGATCTGATACTTTTGATGTGATAGTGTATAGGGTGGAGTAACTTAGTACACAAAGCTGCCACCTGTGGCAAAAATCACAGCGTTGCTCGAAACACTTTTTGTAGTATTCTTTAGAAATGGCTGACTGCTGGTCCAATTTTTTTCTTGACTTCTTCAATGTTGTCAAATCGGTGCCCTTTCATGCCCCTTTTCATGTGTGGAAATAAGAAACAGTCGCACGGAGCCAGGTCAGGCGAGTAAGGTGTGTGGGCAGCGGAACCATGCCATTTTTAGCCAAAAACTGTCTAACGGAGATGCTTGTGTGTGCAGGTGCGTTGTCGTGGTGGAAGAACCAGTCTCCTGTCTGCCACATATTGAGTCTTTTTTTGACGAACGTTGTTGCGCAATCTCCTTAAAACTTCGTAAAACAGTCTGTGAGCACACGCTATCGAATTTTTTTTAGATATTTTGTTCTATTTTGAAGTTACTTTTCTCACTAATCTCATTTCTGGTACTCTCCATTACTTCTACGGTTCATTCTGTGCCCGCAGCATGTGCATATTAGACTGTTCTTTCTACTCGGAGGTACTGCAGTTCTTCTTCGCTTTCTCTGAGCATAGCAATGTCATCAGAGTGTCTTTGATTTCCTTGGACACTGAATTTCAATTCCACTCGTGAACTTTTATTTCAGTTCCTTGCTTCTACAATGCGTAAATTGAACAGTTGGGGCGAAAGGCTGCATCCCCGTCTTACCCCATTTTTATCCAAATCCTTATTTCTAGAGCTTCCATTCTTATTGTCCCCGCATGTTTCTTGCACACGTTACCTGTCTTTTCCCATAGCTTACTCGTATTTTTCTCAGAATTTCAAACATATTGCACCATTTTACAGTAATGAAACTGGTAAAAAACTTTCTTCTGTCGATTCGTAGATAAATACGAATGTTACTGAAACGACAGTAATTTTTTAAACTTTATTTTTGGAGGAGATACTCTTACTACAACTTTTTCTTTATTCCTCTTTCATCAGTAAAACTTTTGCTAAATATCTCAGTTATTGGTTCAAATGGCTGTAAGCACTATGGGACTAACATCTGAGGTCATCAGTCCCCTAGACTTAGAACTACTTAAACCTAACTAACCTAAGGACATCACACACATCCATGCTCGAGGCAGGAGTCGAACCTGCGACCTTAGCAGCAGCGCGGTTCCGGACTGAAGCGCCTACAGCCGCTCGGCCACAGCTCTCAGTTATTCGAATTTTTTCCGAGCTCCCTTCAACTTCGAATTACAGAGTGTACTGCATCAAGCAACTACCCTCCACATCTCCAAAACTGTTCTCATCACTCGTAGATGATGTTTTCATTTAGTTAAACTTGGAAAAGACAGGAGTGCGGATTAATGAAATATATTTGAAACACTTTGGTCTTGTCGATGCCTTTCTCCTGTTTAACTGTATTTTAGCTAAGAAAAACGAGTTGGCAAGTTTGAAAATAATCTTGAAAATTAAGTACAGGACGGCAAAAGTAGTGTATAACCGACACAGCGAAAAGAAAATACGCAGGTTTGTTTTCGTGGCCATCCTCCGCAGCAAGCACAGAAATGCTTGTTTTGTAAATAAAACTGCCTTTTTTTGCTGCAGCTTAATTTATATTTCCCAGACGCTTCGCCTTTTCCTTGCTCTAAGGCACCTTCAATGGGATTTATAACGATACAGTTTTGTTATTTTTTGATTATCAGACAGTTCACGTCCAGTTTTTTATGTAGGAGTAAATAAGTAATTACTTGCAATTTGCTGTGATCTGCGTTATCTTTCATCTGGTCTGGTGGTCTCATTACCGTTTTATTTCCTAAACATAAGCGCAGTTTTGTATTCCGAACTTTTTCACACTGTTCACCATATTTCTCCTCCTTTTTATGGTGTACTATTATTCTTTTGCCACTAGATATAGCCGTTTGTTCGAACACCGTGCCTTTTCAACGTAAGTTTTGTAACTTGGTTATGTCTCTCCTCCTCTTTGGTTTCTTTACCTACATGTTGCCAACCTAACGAAGTATATGCTCAAAACCAACTTCTATTCGTGTGTGTGTGTGTGTGTGTGTGTGTGTGTGTGTGTGTGTGTGTGTAGTGTGGTGTGGAGGGGGGGGGAGGGAGTTGGTAGTGAGAGTTGAACATGATTGTAATAGCTGTTAGAGAGTGGTTGAAAGCTTTGGTGACAGCTAATTTGACTCTTGGCTTCATTGTTCTGTAGAGTGTTTCATGGACAAGTGAGCGAAAAGGTGTTGGGTGGTATTATTATATTGGGCCGTGTTATTATTATTATATTAATCCATCATATAGCCTGACAAAAAAAGCGAAGCACTTAGAAGGGGAAGAGGAAATTAAGTGCAATTTCATGGGCTGAGTGGGTATGTGATGTTATTCCAGTTAATGCATTATCGAGTCAAATACACAAAGAACGTGGCAGTACGAATCCACTTACCTGCGTGACGTTGCTCCCCCCCCCCCCCCCCCCCTGGCTTCAAAACATGCACTAACTCTGTAGGGAAGGCTGTAATAAGGCTGTTGTATCCTCTGCTGAGGCAATCTGGTCCACAACTTGCTCTTGATATGCTGGATACCGGCACCGGGATGGTACTGACGTCCGAGCAGGTCCCGCACATGTTCTGTCGGAGACAGGTCTTGGGAACTTGCTTCTCACGGGAATACCAGAACATCACACAGAAAGTTCGTAGACACGTGTGTGGATGAGCATTGTCTTGTTGAAAAGGGGCACCACGATGTGGTCGCATGAGAGATAACACATGAGGACCCAGGATATCCGTGATGTGTCGTTGTGATGTCAGAGTTCCCTCCGTCACTATCAGTTGCTACGTGAAGTCATACCTGGTGGCTCGCCACACCGCGATGCCTGCTGTAACACTGCCGTGCCTCTCCGAAACATGAGAAGAGTGGGGCCTATCTCAAGGACGCTGCCATACTCGCCAACGATGGTCATGCGAGGCACTGCAGAATCGCTATTCATCGCTAAACTCAAGGCGACGCCATTCATCGGTAGTCCATGCTTCCTGTTCACGGCACCACTGCAAACGCAGCCGTTTGTGTTGTGTTAACAGCAGCCTACGCATGGGCGTTGATAAATATCAAGGGGGACAGCTGAAAATGTATGCTCGGACCGGGACTCGTACCTGGGGTTTTCTGTTTACATGGCAGACGCTCTATCCGACTGAGCCATCGAGAACACAGAGGATAGTGCGACTGCAGGGACTTATCTCTGGCACGCTCCCCGTGAGACCCACATTTCCAACTTACTGTCCACACACTGCATTTGTAGTGCCCCTGCCCACTATACGCATTACATGTTCGAAAGAACAGCTACTATCTTCATATAGGTAATTTCTTAATTCGGCTGGTGCTACTCTCCTACTAATAGTGCGGGACGACACAGAATGTTGCAGGGAGTCCATTACATATTCTCGAATGTCAGGCGCAGATGCGAATGGTTTATGACGTGCTTGGTGCCCAATACAGCGTCCCTCCCTTATAATAGAAAGATGTAATCGACCGAAACGTGGGAGATAAGTATGCCTCCTCTCACGTTCCCATGTAGTCCAACATCGAGTCATTGTTCCTTCCGAATGCCCCACATATATGGATGTTGCACAATTCGACCAGCCCACCACTTGCGAACCCATTACGAGGGCTCTTCTGAACTCCGTCAGATGCTGCTATTGCTGTTTCACGCTAGTGCGTGGCGACTCCGTGTCGTCCACAGTGGTCACTCACCATCTCATGCTGTTCACGCCTGTTATATACCGTATTAGGGGTAGTAACAAGACTAAATACGAACGACAATGTCCTCTGGTGGCGCTTCCATGTGTCACATAGAACTGCAACTCTAATCGTGTACTTACCCGCCAATGTTAGGCATTTACAGAAGTATCATTGACATCTGACCATCTCTCTTTGATGTTTCACTTTTTTTTTTGTCTCTCAGTGTGTGCCAAATCAACAGTGAAGTCATAGAACCATTGACTGCAGTTTTCTGGTTAGGGGAGTTGTATATGACGACAAGATAGACGGGAAAAGAAAGAAACAAAACGTAAAAAATGGCATAGAGTACTTCTGATAAATTTAATAGGGTATCCGAAACGAAACTTTAGATATATCTTAAAAGGAAAGTTTACTGTCATTCTAGTGAAATTGCGAAAATTGTGCGGCCTTTGTTTCGCTATCCCGTGGTCACTCTTCGATTAGATCAGAGACTGCGAGTTTTTTAATTAGTCAGATATTTCTTACGAGAAAACGTTTCGACGCTTCAGCTTTTATATGTGGTTCGTTTCCTAACTCACTAAGCTCCGCTTGATCCAGTGCGCCAAAGGAACGACTCGCAAAACAAACCTACGTTTCGCACCAATACTTGTCCTCGCATGAAACAAACAGTGAGCAGTAGTTGTTTCGATCGACTCGGTATAAATATCGCGTAACCAAAGTCACAGGTATCTGCCGGAACAGCAGTGAAAGCACGCCTAACGACTCTTCCGCAGCTCGTGGTCTAGTGGCTAGCGTTGCTACCTCTGGATCACGGGGTCCCGGATTCGATACCCGGCCGGGTTGGGGATTTTCTCTGCCCGGGGACTGGGTGTTTGTGTTCTTCTCATCATTTCACCATAATTCATGCACGTGGCGAGATTGGACTGTGTAAAGATTGGGACTTTGTACGGGCGCTGATAACCGAGCAGTTGAGCGCCCCACACACCAATTATCATCATCGTCACTTAGAAGAGACTAAGGGACACCCGTCAATAGTAACGCCCGACGTAAAGTACAATGTGTCGAATTCTATACGGCGTACATCTGTTTTTTATCCTCACGCCTTTCCGCACATTGCATGTTTTGCGTCCTTCGTAATTTCGTCGACTAAGCTTTAAACCCTGATCTTCCTCCTTTTTTCCAGTACACTCTGTCATTGTGCTTCTCTTCGGGCATACATTTAGATCAACTGTACCTTATCAACAGGTTGTCAAGACTCGTTCTTTCATAGATGTCCACTTCCTATTCTTCGGCTTCCTGTTATCCCCTAAGATACGGTCAAGTAACGACTGAAACACCGAGGCGTCTCACGATATCAAAATATTAGAATTATATATTAATACCTTCAGCCGCTGACGGGCGGTGATATATGTCAACGGGGGACAGGTGAAAATGTGTGCCCCGACTGGGACTCGAACCCGGGATCTCCTGCTTACATGGCAGACGTTCTATCCATCTGAGCCACCGAGGGCACGGCGGATAGTGCGACTGCAGGGACTATCTCGCGCACGCCTCCAGCGAGACCCACATTCTCACCTTATATGTCCACACACTACACATTCGTAGTGTCCCTACCCAACAAACTCATTACTCGTGGAAGACATTCTTATCATGTCCCATAAGAGTTCGGGTAATATGTGTGCATTCGCACAGAAGAAGAAGGTCATGGCCGGTATTGCCAGAACTATATACTTATATGGATATATTTCAAAATATGGATGTAGCTGCTCCTTTTGCAGAACACTGTACTTTGCAGTGATAGTCCACGCAGTAGTTTATCTCCGAGTCTCACAGTTCGAATCATAGAATCCATTCTCATAAAACGAGAATCGAAAATGTATAAAAACAGATGTCACTCAGCCAATACATTATACTGAAATCCTATCTTGGGCAGAAATGGAGGGCTTTTACTTACAGTTGCAGTTGCCGATCGTTTCATCTGAGGAAGTGCTTCGGCTGCAATGGTCTCCTCGTTCAGACGACTTGAAAGACAGACAAAGAGAAAGGGGGGAAGGGGGATTTTAGAGGGATGGAGGTAATGCAAGAGTTGACACTGTGATCGCGCAGTAACTGTTCCCTGATAGGAAAGAAAAAATTACATATTTCGTTCTGGGTGCAGTTTTATAGACGTACAGCTGCTATTGGATAACAGCTGTATTTCGATAAAACGTTCAGCTGTTTTGTTGAGGTATTTAATTCGCATGATCAGTTTCGAAATCATACAGTTTCATCTTCAGACGGGCTACAAACAAAACATACGGGGGCGTGCTGAGAAGTAATGCACCCGAATTTTGTACATGAAAACTCTTAAAGATTTTTAAATAAAACAAACTGTATTAACATTCTACTTATTTATCCTTCATGTCTACATATTTATTTCTCAACATTGTCAACGTGGCAACGAACACATTTCTCCCGACAAGAGACCAGTTTGTTGATACCGTCACTTTAGAATGTGTGTTGACGGAACCACAATCTCACCTCTGCTTGCACCGCTTCATCACTGTCCAAGTGGATTTCTCGAATGAGTTCTTTAAGTTGTGGAAACAGATGCAAATCGGATTGGGCCATGTCGGTACTGTATGGAGGTCTATTCATGATTGTGAGCCCAAAGACCGGACTGTTGCAGGTGTTACAGCGCTTGTGTGTGGTCTGTCATGGTCATGCTCAAGGAGAGGATGCTCCATGTGTGGACGAACTCATCGAACTTGAAACTCAGTTACAGCACACCGTTCACAACGATGTGTCTTTCGAAGCGGCTGTCACCAGTTCCCGTCGTGTGCCTATCTCTTCATCTAGGAGTAACACTTGCAACCTAAGTGCTTAATTGTTTGCTGGTTTATTCCAATATCTGTCTTCTTCTAGTACCATGGAAGATATTCCGTGATGTCTTAACAGATGACCTATCATCCTGTCTCTCCTCCTTGTCAGTCATTTCCACATATCCCTTTCCTTGCCGATTCTCCTGAGAATCTCCTCATTCCGTACTTTATCAGTCCACATAAGGTTAAACATTCGTCTGTATCTCCGCATCTCACATCCTTCGATTCTCTTCTGTTCCGTATTTCCCACATATTCTGTGCTCCAAATGTACATTCTCAGAGATTTCTTCCTCAAATTAAGGCCCATGTTTGATACTAGTTGACTTCTGTTGACCAGGAATGCCCTTTTTTGCCAATGCTAGTTTTCTTTTGATGTCCACTTTGCTCCGTCCTTCTTAGGTTATGTTGCTGCCTATATATCAGTATTCCGTAACTCCATCTACTTCGTGACCATAAATCCTGATCCTAAGTTTCTCGCTGTTCTCGTTTCTGCTACTTCTCATTACTTTCGTCTTTCTTCCATTTACTCTCAATCGATATTCTGTACTCATAAGATTGTTCATTCTATTCAGTAGACACTAATTCTTCTTCACTTTCACTGAGGATAGCAAAGTGATCAGCGAATGTTATCATTGACATCCTTTCACCTTTAATTTTAGTTCCACTCTTGAACCTTTCTTTTACTTCCATCATTGCTTCTTCGATATATAGATTGAACAATAAGGCCCGAAAGACTATACCCCTGTCTTAGACCCCTTTTAATATG
Organism: Schistocerca americana; assembly: GCF_021461395.2. NCBI lineage: Eukaryota > Metazoa > Arthropoda > Insecta > Orthoptera > Acrididae > Schistocerca > Schistocerca americana. The sequence goes on along the minus strand of NC_060125.1, from coordinate 347,953,357 downwards.
AGCCCTTCGGTCTTGTTCTTCCACTCTTACTGCTCCTTCTTGTCTGTTGTACATGTTGTATATTACCGGTCTCTCCCTATATCGTATAGCTTACCCCTATTTTCCTCAGACTTTCGAACATCTTGCACCATTTGTCTTTGTCGAACGCTCTGTCCAGGTCGACAAATCCTACGAACGTGTCTTGATTATTCTTTAGTCTAGCTTCCACTATTAGCCGCAAAGTCAGAACAGCCTCTACAGTGCCTTTACCTTTCCTTACCTGATCGTCATCTAACACATCCTCAATTATCTATTCTGTTCTTCTGTACGTCACGCTTGTCAGCGGCGTGGTTGCATGAGCGGTTAAGCTGATTGTGCAATAATTCTCTCACTTGTCAGCTCTTGCAGTGTTCGGAATTGTGTGGATGATGTTTTTCTGAAAGTCTGATGGTACGTCACCAGATTTATACATTCTACACACTAACGTGAATAGCCGTTTTGTTGTCACATCCACCAAAATGATTTGAGAAATCCTGATCGAATATTATCTATCCCTTCTGCCTGATTTGACCTTAAGTCTTCCAAAGCTCTTTTAAATTCTTATTCTAATACTGGATGCCGTATCTCTTCTACATCAACTCCTGTTTCTTCTTCTATCCTGTCAGACAAATCTTCGACTTGCGGCTGATCCCGGCGGAGGTTCGAGTCCTCGCTCGAGCATGGGTGTGTGTGTGTGGTTTTCCTTAGGATAATTTAGGTTAAGTAGTGTGTAAGCTTAGGGACTGATGACCTTAGCAGTTAAGTCCCATGAGATTTCACACAGATTTGAACATTTTTTAACAAATCTTCCCCCGCGTAGATGCCTTCAGTGTACTCTTTCGACCCATCCGCTCTCTCTTCTGCATTTAACAGTGGAATTCCAATTGACTCTTAATGTTACCACATTTTCTTTTAACTTCACCGAAGGCTGTTTTGACTTTTTTATATACTGAGTCGGTCCTTCCGACAATCATTTCTTTCTCGATTACTTCACGTTTTTTCATACAACCTTTCCGCCTTAGATTATCTGAACTTCGTGTTTATTTCATTTTTAAGCGATTGGTATTTCTGTATTCATGAGTTTCTCTGAACATTTTTGTACTTCCTACTTTCATCGGTCAAATATTTCTTGTGTTGCCCATAGTTTCTTTGTAGTTATCTTCTCTGTACCAATGGTTTTATTTCCAGCTTCTGTGACTGCCCTTTTTAGATATGTCCATTCCTCTTCAGTGAACTGTCTATTCCTTATCGCAATATCTGTAGCCTTAGAGAACTTCAAGCCTATCTCTTAATTCCTTAGTAATTCCGTAACCCACTTCTTTGCCTACTGATTCGTCCTGCCTAGTCTCTTAAACTTCAGTCTGCTCTTCATCGTCTCTAAATTGTGATCTGAATCTGTAACTGCTCATGGGTACGCCTTACAATCCAGTAAATGATTTCGGAATCCTTGTCTGACTATAATGTAATCTAACTGAAATCTTCCCGTATCTGCCGGCCTTTTCCAAGTATACTTGCTTCTCTTATGATTCTAGAACAAAGTATCCGCTATTACTAGCTGAAATTTATTGCAAAAATCAATTAGTCTTTCTCCTCTCTCATTCCGACTACCGAGCGCATATTCTCCCGCAATCCTTTCCTCTCCTCAGTCCCCTACAACGGCATTCCCATGTCCCATGACTATTAGATTTTCCTCTCCCTTTACGTACTGAATTACCCGTTCAGTGTCACATACTTTCCCTATCTCTTCATCTTCAGCTTGCGACGTTGGCATGTATATTTGAAGTCCCGTTGTCGGTGCTGGTTTGCCTTCGGTTCTGATAAAATCAACCCTATGACTAAACTGTTCACAGTAACTCACTGTCTGCCCTACCTTCCTATTCATAACGATTTCTGCACCTGTTCAACCATTTCCTGCTGCTGTTGATATTACCCTAAACTCGTCTAACCAGAAATCGTTGTCTTCTTCCCATTTCACTTCACTGACCCCCACTGTATCTAGATGGAGCCTTAACGTGTCCCTGTCGAGGTTTACTAGCTTCCCTACCACGTTCAAGTTTCTGACATTCCACGCCTCGACACATACAACGTTACCCTCTCGTTGGTTACCCAATCTTTTTCTCATGTTCACCTCTCTTTTGGCAGTCCACAACCGGAGATCAGAATTCATTGCCAGTGGAGAGATCATTATGACATTTTTTCAGTTAGAGGCCACATTTCCTGTGATACACATTATGCGTCTTTAATGCAGTGGTTTCCACTGCCTTCTGCATCCTCATGCCGCTGGTCGTTGCTGATTCCTCCGCCTTTCAGGGGCAGTTTCCCACCCCAAGAGGAAGAGAGTGCCCTGAACCTCTTTGATCAGGCCGTTGGTAGACTGAGGGTGACTTCTTATGCCGGAAGTCTTTGGCCGCTATTGCTGAAGATTTTTATTCAATATTTAAGTGGTGGTGGGATTCGAACCCGGGACCGAAGACGTTTTGATTAATAATCGAAGATGCTAGACCTAGATCATGGGTGTGTTACAAGCAATAGGTCCGAGCCCTCATGCGGGAGAGGGCTTCAAATCTGTATGTAGATATGAAGAACAAACATGCAGAATCTTAATAACGTTTGATTTATTTAAAAAGCTTTAAGATTTTTCACATAAAAAATTCAGAGGCATTAGTTTTCAGGACGCCCTCGTACAACAATACTAAATACAACCTCATCACAATGCTTCATTGTACACTCTCATCCCAAATACTTGTGTACGTAGTCAAATATTACAAAATAATTATTATTTATTTTTAAGAAAATGAACCAAAATATCATGTGAGTGGGAGGAGGGGTTTGGACAACACAAGGAAGGGTGCAAGTAGACACAACTTACACCGGGATGTAGCCTTATGATGTTTCTCTTGTGATGTGGGCTCCCAAGAAATCCATCAACGCCTTTGGCGTGTCAACGACAACATAGTCAGAACCCAAGTGTCTGATCATATTCACTGATGAGCCAAAACATTATGACCATCTGCTTAATAGCTTGTTTGTCCGTCTCTGAAACGAAATACAAACTGAGACTGCTTATCAGGGATCCGACAGTTTTGTGGAGGTGTGGCAATAGATGCGTACGATGTTGGTAGATTTTTGGAGGTGTGTGGTATTAGATGTTTACGAATAAGTCATGTAATTCGTTTAAAGAATGAGCCGCGGTGTTGGCGCCCGATAGCGATCCAGATTGGTTCCATAGGATTTACTTCAGCCGAATATGACGGCCGAGACATGAACGTGAGTTCACTATAATGATCCTCAACCACTGTAGCACGGTTCTGGCACGGAGACACAGACAATTATATTGCTGAAAGATGACATCGCCGTCGGGGCAGTCGTGAAGCATCAAAGAGATGGAGGTGGTTCGCAGCCCTCAACGTGTCTTCGGTTATTACCACAGGTCCCATGCAAACGCAGGAAAAAATGGCTCTGAGCACTATGGGACAACATCTGAGGTCATCAGTCCCTTAGAACTTAGAACTAATTAAATCCAACTAATCTAAGGACATCACACACATCCTTGCCCGTGGCAGGATTTGAACCTGCGACCGTAGCGGTCGCGCGGTTCCAGACTGAAGAGCCTAGAACCGCTCGGCCACACCGACCGACAAGCGTAGGAGAATGTCTTCCATAGCATAATACTGCTCCCACCAGCCTGCGTCCGTGGCGCGCTGCACGTTTCGAGCCGCCGTTCACCTCGATGACGGCGTTTGTGGAGAAGACCATAGACCTAGTGTAGCAAAAATGTGATTCACCTGAAGAGCCGACATTGATCGGCGGTCGAATCCCGATGACCCCGTGTCCACTGCAGTGGTAACTGCTGATGTCGTTGGATCAACATGTGAACACTTAGGGGTGGTCTGCCGCGTAGCTCCATTTTCAACAACGTACGATGAGCGGTGTGCTCCGAATCACTTATGAATGCACCAGCATCGTGATCTTTCGGCAGAGATGTCACACATTATCATCTACCCTACTTTACGGAGCAGACAAGTTTTAGAGCCTAGTGCTAGTTTCACTGTCCTCCTGCCTCTTTCCATTGATGTTCACGACAATCGCATGTGAACACTGAACAGCTTCGCCGTTTTCGAGATCCTCGTTCATAGGCTGTACGTGATAATAATCTGCCCTCTGTCAAAGTCGCTTATCTCAATGGATTTTGCCCCCATTTGCAGCCCATATCTTCGCTATGGTGATCCCCCGTTCGTGTCCGCTCCGCTTACATACTTCTGTTGCCGCGACACGTGGCCGCAACGACACCAGAGGGCATCCAACGTCACGGTGGGCAGCGGCCGTAATGTTTTCTATTTACAGCACATAGAATCAGAAGTTCCCATTATCTAACATTCATGTGTTCCTGTCGTGGAAGAAAACCGAAATGTGTGGTTAACATAGTGGCGTAAGATATACCATCAAACAGTGTTTTCCACAGGTATCTTGCGAAACTTAGCTCGCTATGCCAGCAGAGAGCGCTGTAGAATCGGTGCTTCGCTTGGAACCGTGTTCCTTGGCTTCAGCGAGGCGTTCAGTACAGTTCCACACTGTTGTTTAGTGAACGAAATACTGGCTTAACGAGAATCGGATTAGATTTGTGACTGTATTCAGCACTTCTTGCAGCCAAAACTCAACAAGTCGCTCTTAATGGAACAAAAGGGACAGATTTAAAAGTTATTTCAGGTGTAGGGCCAAGAAAGTGTGATAACAGTGTTACTTTTTGCAATCTACGCAAATGATATAGTGGGGTGGGTCACATCGGAAGGTCCATTAGGCTGTTCGCGTGTGATGCAGTTGTGTTTAAGAAAGTAGAAACGTCAGAAGACTGTTGTAAATTGCAGGAAGATATGCAGAGGATTGATTATTGGTGGAGGGACAGTTAGTTGATTCTGAACCTTAGGAAGGGTAACGTAGTGCGCATCGATGAAAAATGGTTCTAATGGCTCTGAGCACTATGGGACTTAACTGCTGCGGTCATCAGTCCCCTAGAACTTAGAACTACTTAAACCTAACTAACCTAAGGACATCACATACATCCATGCCCGAGGCAGGATTCGAACCTGCAACCGTAGCAGTAGCGCTGTTCCGGACTGAAGCGCCTAGAACCGCTCGGCCACAGCGGCTGGCTACAAGACGTCTCATTGTTTCCATTGTTAGGGTTCTTTCCTTATAGTATTGTAGTCATCAGGCATTAACATTCAATATATCACATGATTCGATACTTTTTTAGAGTTTCTTACTAGTGCTTATGTATTGTTGTCCTTGTACACGATCTTATTTTATTATATTTTTTTAAAAATAAGATTTCAGTCCTCATACCCTTACTCTTTTAAAATTTTTTATTGTTTCATTAACAATTTATCTCAAACCATCATGATTCTTGTGTCACATAATCACTTTTGGACGATTCGTACAGCTTTAGTCTAACTGGAGTAAGTTTTCATTTCGCTGTAAAAACGATGAGCGGAAGGGGAAGGTGGGGGGAGATTTTCGCGTCTGTCGGCCGTCGTAATTTAATGTATTAGTTATTGGTCACGTGGATTGTTGCCGACTTACGTGGTAGGCCTTAATCAAAATATTTCATTCAATTTTGATTTACAATTAAATGGTTTTGTGAAGTTCTCCTTTTTAACAATATTAATCTTAAATTATTTGTTACATTAATGAATGTTAGACTCGCTGAATCTTAAAGCATGAACATATAAGTTGAAGAATAGAATAAACTTTTCATATTAATTTTCTCGGACAATCAGCTCACTTTAAAGCAAAAACAATCGTTAGTTATTAATTACATTTGCGGCCCACACACGCTCGAGAGTATTTCTTCTTACCTCCGTTAACCATTGCATTGTAGTCGGAGTCCTGGCTCTGGCTCTGGGCTGTTATAGTGAAAATAAGAATCTTAAAGCTACGTATTTTCTGCAACGTCGGGCGGCTGTGGAGAAGAATGTATATTATGTTAATAGCGGGCGAGTTTTCCGCTTCCGCTAAATTTTATAAGTTAACATTGCCACGTAATGGCGTCGTTGGCTGCGTTGGCCGCTGCGATTGTTGAACTGTAAATTACTGGAATGCAGGTTAATTCAAAGGAAGGCGGACATGAAATCGGGATCACCTCTTACAAATTAAAAGTGAACAATAATATTAAATCAATATATTATCTGCTTAATTAGTACAAATATGCTTAGATTTGCCAGCACTCGCAAGATGTCCGCCTACACGCAACCAAGACAAGAGAAGAAGTGAAGACGACTAGAAAATTAACGAAAGAGTGTATCTTGTCGTCTCTTTAGATCATTTTTTTATATTTCTTTGCCCTCGAAACTTACACATAGAAATTATTGTAATACGGGTACAGGAGAAAAATGTATGTTATTCAATTTTTAATTGTCTCTTCTTTATATTTAACTGTTTTTTAAGTCTTTTCGTATTATTTCACTGGGGACGCTATAAGGTATCAGAGCCAAAGTAATGTTGCAGATTGTTGCTACTTTCGTGGCACCGATTACCATCTTGATCATTATCAGTTGTGAGCTCATGCGTGCTCTTAATGACTCCTTTTTTAAAAAATACACTCTTTCTCGGTGCCCTTTAAAGTGTACAAATTTCGAACAGTGCCACATTGCCATGTAGGTTGCCGAGGACAATTTCAGACGGAATCCTTCCAGCCGAACAGAGGCGGTCCTGCGCCGGCTCTCAGTGTTTTTGACACGCAAGGTAGCCGGCGAGTAGCCGCGCGGCCGCGGGCGCAGCTGCGACGCTCCGTCCCGTCCACTCGCAGTTAATTTCCGGTTCTCCAATGAGGTCGCGCTTCCCCGCCGACCCTCGCGTCGCTCCGCGTCCTGAGTCACCGTCTTTCGCTCCGCTAGGCGCAGGGAGGACGCACCTCAAGGGAGTCCCGCCGTCGCAAGAAACAGGGGGCGAAGCAATAAAGCCCATCACTGCCTTACACTCCAGCTGAAGCAGGATCACCAGCCAGCAGCCGTCATCTGGCCTGTGCACCATGCTGTTCTCAATATCTTCCAACTCTCCCCCTCTCCCTCACTCCCCTCCCCCCTCCCCGTCCCTCCTCTCTCCTCCTCCTCCCCATCCCCCTCTCCCCCCTCTCTCCCCCTCTCCCTCCCTCTCCCCCCCTCTCCCCCCTCTCCACCCCCTCTCAAAAATGTTCAAATGTGTGTGAAATCTCATGGGACTTAACTGCTAAGGTCATCAGTCCCTAAGATTACACACTACTTAACCTAAAGTATCCTAAGGCCAAACACACACACCCATGCCCGAGGGAGGACTCGAACCTCCGCCGGGACCAGCCGCACAGTCCATGACTGCAGCGCCTTAGACCTTCGGCTAATCCTGCGCGGCGAAACATCTTCACGACACTGTTTTTGCTCGAGTGTGAGCAAACGCGGCACAAACCTTGCACAAAGTTTTCTCATGTCGAAATGTTCAGATAATATGCGACGTACCGCACTTTTTGAAATGCCTACTGTGTCTGCTAGTCCGCGCACTTTCAGTTGACGATCATCCAGTACCGCTTTGTGGATATTCTTCACCATTTCTGGAGTCATCACCTCATTTGGTCGACCACTGCGATGCTCGTCTCGGCAGCTCGTACGGCCTCGTTTAAACTCAGCTACTCAATATTTTACTGTTGTCAACGAAGGAGCGGACTCTCCCAAAGTAGAATCTAGCTCAGTTTTAGTATTTGTTGCGCTGAGGCCTTTAAAAAAAATTGTATAACATAACGATGACCAATTTTCTCAATTTTTCACAAGTTCACTCACAGCGTCCACTATTGATGGCTGCCAAACAAATACCGAACAATGTGGCGTCTTCAGACTTGAAACATATGCTTCATACATCCGGCCGGGTACTTATGGGACCACCCTCGTGATCTCTAGGTACTTTAGTTGAATCAACAGCCTTTAAATTTCTGTGATATGCCGTGTAACTGAAATTTAGGGAAGTTTTTTAATAGTCTTGTGATGCATCTTTTACTTTTTATTCTTTAGGGTCAATGGCCACTTTTCGCACTGTATAGGTTTCTTGTCTAAATCATTTTGCACTTCGTTTTGATCTTCTGAAGACACGGTAGACGACGGCATCATCTGAAAACAGTCAAAGAGGTCTGCTCAGATTGTCCCCTAAATCGTTTATGTAGAATAAGAACAGGGGAAAACCTATAACGCTTTCTTGGAGAACCCCAGATATTGCTTCCTTGTGGCCTTGTATATCTACCTTTGCTACTCATTCCCTTTCATTTTCCACCCGCAAATGGAGGGAGGCATAAACGATTGTCTATATGCCTGCGTACGCACCCCTAATTTCTTTTACCTTGTGTTCACGGTCCTCACACGAGATGGGTGTTGGTCGCAGTGGGATCGTTTTGAAGTCTTGAAAATTCCGGTTCCCTAAACTTTCTCGATAGTGTTCTGCGAATAGCACTACTTCTCCACGTCAGGGATTTACGTTCGAGTTCGCGGGTGGATTTCCGCAATACTCGCCTCCTGTATCGAACTTACCGATAAAAAATCTAGCAGCACGCCTCTAAATTGCTTCGATGTTTTCCTTTACTACAACTGAGGAAATTGTCGTAGTGGTTACCACACTGGACTCGCTTTCGGGAGGATGACAGTTCAATTCTCCCTCAAGCCATCCAGATTTATGTTTTCCCTGTTTTTCCTAAATCGCTTAACGCAAAGACCGGGATGGTTTCTTTGAAGTGCAGGCCGATTTCCGTCCTAATCCTTTCGTAAACCGAACTTGTGCTCCGTCTCCAATGACCTCCCTCTTTCCCTTTACTTCAACCCTACCTTGTGACGGTACCAAACGTTTGAGCCGTACTCAAGAATGGGTCACACAAGTGTTTTGTACGCGGGCCCCTCCATAGATTTGCTACACCTTTCTAGAATTTCGGCAGTAAACCGAAGTCGACCTTCGTCTTCCCTACAATTGAGCCCATGTGCTGGTTCCATTTGACGTCGCTTTGCAACGTTGCGCCTGGATACTTAAGCGGCGTGACGTTGTCAAACGGCACTGTATTCTGTCAGTATAAGATTGTTTCCGCTATTCATCTGCATTAATTTTAATTTTTCTACATTTAGAGCAGGCTGCCAAGATTATAGCATATAGATATCTACCCAAGCTATCCTATATCCTCCTAGAGTCATTGTGAATAATAATAATAATAATAATAATAATAATAATAATAATAACACACTCGACGCTCAGTAACCATTCAAATTATCATAACAATTATAACACGTGAAAAGCCAAGAATTATAAGGCATTTCAGAAAGTCGCATAGCTGTATGAAGGTGCTTTCATTTCAAAAAGCCGCATAGTTGTATGAAGGTGCTTGATTAATAACTAGCGGTTTCACTTTAGTAAAGACGCATCTTCAGGTTTGTAATGGTTATATTTCCATAATGTAGATGGACAATTACAGAGTCCCCAGCTGTCGGGAAGTTATCCACATTAAGAGTCAAACCGTGTTGGTGAGTTGTCATAATAAAATTGAGTACACCCAAAAGAAGCTTGTCAAAATGTAGAAAGCTGAATGAGCCAGGCCGGATAACATCTGGTAGGATATATTATAAAATCCGGCAGACACCAGCTGTAGAAAACCAGTGAAGTAAAAACTAAACTGCCATGTAATGTGGGTACTTCTGTCGTGTCCTGACACAGGATACAGGAAATACAGGGGGTTTAAGGTCAGTCTGTAATTTCCGAGCGGTGAGGAGCAAATGCAGGAAGACAAATTCCGAGTGAAGGCAGATTGATGACTTAGATCAGCGCCAAACACTGTCACATACCACCAACAGGAGATGCGGATTTTGGGACTCGACAGGATACTTACAACAGGAGGCTCATAGAATTCAGTGGTCTGGTTGACAGTATTTATTTGCGATCAGAGTAACTACTACACTGAAGGATAATTATGAACATTAGAAAAAGCAAAGGAGGCAATTGGTTGATCGAGAGAAGTCAGTGTCTGAAGCCAGAGGGGTGGATGCGAACAGAATTAGCTAACACTAGTAGCACGTCAAGTACAAACTTGAGAGCAGCAGTTCAAGTGAGGAAATCAGACATGTCGGAGCCTACCTAGGCTGTCCACGAGCGACACTGATTCGGCGCCCCAGCGATGTGACTCAGAACTCCTCTCTGAATACAGAAACATGGGCTTTTAAAGAATCGTTGCGGCGCACCATTTCTCCCTTCCTATAGTCGACCCGCCAATCCACCGCCACTTAACAAGCTTTGGCCCATCTATCGAGTCGTTCTGCACCTCCAGGGCGCCTCTGGCCAACCACACTTAGATTCCTCCCTTACTCCTACTCGGTAGGTAGGGATGCTTCTGGATTTTACAGTAACAGACTCCAAGCTTGGTGTCAACAGCGTGCAGCTGAAAGGTAAACGTCACTGCTACTCCTATTATGCCAGGCAAAAACAGTGTTTTACGTCACTGTAGGTGGGGACTCCTGCAGTAGCACTCTAACCTATGTAAACCCACTGACGTTGCAGTTCTCAGGAGCAAGAATCGAGCTTGCTGCCTGTGCTAAGGCGTATACTTTCGTGGCCATCTTCTACAGTGACGGATTACGACAGCGCCTAGGCGGAGGACGGAGTTACCAGTTAATTCTTTTAAGTAAAACTTCTCCCTTGAGACAGCTGCCCAGAGGGTCTGCAGTTTGTACGGTTCTAGTGTTACTATTTATCTTCGGTAACATAAACGCTACAACTTTTGCGTGCTCTCTGTATATTGTCGCTGATTTACTACCTTGGAGTGCCCTTAATGGCTCCAAATAGCCTTATGCGTAACAACGTTTAAGTCATTAAGTGATCAATATATGACGCTTGCCGTATTGCTAACGGGTCGATGTGGTGCAAGCAGCCCGTGGAGTGTATTGCTAGTCTCCACGGGATGTTTACACCACATCGGCCTGTCAGCAATACGGTGGAAGTACGCACAATACACGGGATTTTAAGTTTTACGTCATTGGTTTTCTACAGCTGGTGTCTACGATGTTGTACTATATCCTACGATGTGTTATCCGGCCTGGCCCATTCAGCAATCATGCTTTGTACATTTGACAAGCATCTTTTGGGTGTACTTAATTTTATTATAAGAACCCACCAATGTGGTTTGACCCTTAACGCGGATAACTTCCCGAAAGCTGAGGACTCCGTAATTGTCCATCTACAGTATGGAAATGAAACCATTATTAACTGAAGTTGCGTCTATAATGATGTGAAACATGTAGTTGCCAATAAAGCACCTACAAACAACTAAGTGGTTGTCGGAAACGCCTCATCATTCTTGACTTTTCACTTGTTATAAGTGTTAGGATAATTTGAATTATTATTGAGTGTCGAGTGTTGTTATTGTTACCCACAATGTCTCTGAGTTGAGGTTGGCCTCCACAAAAAGTGATTTCCTCCTACAGTCACTGAACGACGACACTTTCCCGTACACTACAGGATCATCAGCCTCTAGTCGCAGCTTTTTAGAGATGATTGTTAAAATTTTATGACGTCAGATCGTATGAGTGAACACCGCGAATCATTCCCCCCATGGTGCTGCGATCGCCATTTCCAGGCTGTAGCAGAAAGGTGTCGACCAATCCAGAGCCAGTTAATCTCCGGTCTGTCGTGCCGGGCAGGTCGCTCGCTCATGCCGGCACCCTCTCCCTCAACCTCCCTCTCTCCCTGACACTCTGCCTCAGCCCTCCGCCGTGAGTCAGTATGGACCGGCAATCGATGTCGCTATCGGCTCGCGAGATGCGGGACCGCTATCGCACGGGCAGCGCAACTGACGTGCCGACAGTAGCCTGTGGGCTCGCCCCCTGCAGAAGCGGCTAACAGCGCGGTGCGTTGTTTGTGGCGGGGCTGGACAGAGAGCAGTCTCCGCAGAATAATTCGCCGGTAGTCGCGTGTCACGGAGAGACCGGGGAGGGAAGAGATAAGCGGCATGACGTCTGTCGGAGGCGATGCCTCTTGTTGTAGTTCCGGAACGGCCAGAAAACGCCTGTGTTTGATGCTGCGTGTGGCGGCTGCAAAATCAAGTTACAGACAGATGAGGCAGTCAAACGCAAATGCCAGCATTTCCTCCCTCACAAGCATAATAGCGAAAATTATGGAAATTCAGACTTTGCCGGAGAATTCCATTGATGAAATCTTCTCCATTTGTCAGCCGATTCGTGGCGTCGCTTTGTCGCAACGTTTCGACAAGTTTCCTACTCGCATCTTCAGGTGAAGTGTCGAGTTCATATCTTCACCAACAGCAACGACTACACAGAGACACAAATAAGGCACGCTTTCCAGCCGAATGAGAAGAAGAAAGAAAATAATGCAGAAGAAGAAACTGTGGGGTCTTGCCCACTCGTCTCTTATAGGGTGCCTAAAGGATGCTGCATTCTCGGAATGCTATATAACAATTCAAGCAAATAACATTAAAACTTTTCTTTTCCTTTATTGTGATTTTGATCACCTTACACAAGGCGGGCTGTCAGCAGCAGAGTACACCGCTCTTCAGCCTTTAGTTGCACAATAAGTAAAACATAGAGGTGGCACAGAGAAGACAAAAACGGCGGGCAAAAAATGTAGACACTAAAAAACAAAAAACATGGAGCCGTTCACGCTGGACGAGAAACATCACTAGCACTAGTTGACACGGCGCACAGAACACGGATGATGGCGACGGTACACGTGAACAGTGGTGGCATGACGGCGAACAAACACTAAACACAAACGAAGGCACACACACGAGACACTGATGGCGATGATCTCCGGCGCGCGAATGTTCACAGAGCGTGTGCGAGTCCGGGGACCTGCCAAGAGAGGAGGAGCGGGAAGGGGAGTGGGAGAGGGAGAGGGGAGAGCAGGAATGCCATGGGCAGGGGAGATGTGGGGAGGGAGGAAGGGGGAGGGGATGCCCGGGGGAAGAGGGGTGGAGGGAGGGGACGGTGGAAAAGGAAAGAGAAGGGAAGGGAAGAGAAGGGAGGGAGGGTACCTAAAGGAAAGGACACCGGAAGTGGGGGGGGGGCAGGATCAAAGTTGATAGGAGGGGTAGACGGAGGGGAGGAGGACATCATCAGGGAGAGGGAGCTGGCGGAAGCCACCTTGGGAGAGGGTAAGGAGGGTGGAGAGCGGGTGGGACGTGGGAATACAGGCGCGGCAGCGAGCGGGGATGGGAGAGGATTCGTGAGACAAACGGATGAGGAGGATCGAGTTTGCAGGAGGTGTACAGGATCTGTATCCTCTCAAGGAAAAGGAGGAGGTGGGGAAAGGGGATGAGATCATACAGGATCCGCGTGGGGGAGGGGGGACGGATGCGATAGGCGCGGCGGAGTGCATGGCGTTCAAAACATTAATAGTTTTATTTCAATAAAGCAGATTTGACAATACCTAATTTGAATGTACTACATGTTGTCGCAAGCGATGGGCGACAAGCAATATAATTTAGAATCCCTGGCTATGTGCAATGTTCCTGCATGTTTGACAGTTTTTGAATCACTGTTCCCGTAGCGCTCTCTGCTAGGCCGTGCTAATACTCTGCGAATACTGTTAGTTAATGTCCAGCCGAGGCTGACAGGAGCGTTGCTTATATTCACTTCGGCTAGATGCCGCTCCTATCGTGGTGACGTCCTGGTCAGCTCGCTATTGGCTGACGTCGTCTCACTGCCTTCTCTTGCGTTCTGTATCTTCGTTCCGGCGCTTGTGGTAACGCCAGAACAGAAACCAAGCGCCAGGTGTTTCTTCCGTATGCAGGGCCTCCCACAGCCAAGATTGCCAGGAGAATGGAGCGGTTAAAACCAATAAAATGCTTCGGTCAGTCAAGGACCAACAAAGTCTATGGACACTTGGCGTCTACAGCATCAGTTGCGAGTGTGGCGTGCATTGCATCGGCCAGACCCGTCGATTCACCTCCCAGCACTGTTCAGAACAAGAGAGGATCGCTCACCTCGGAAAAACTCACAAATCTGCCGTGGCAAAGCACAGCTCACATGTTAGTTTTCGAACAGACAAAGGCGCTGTTCCACGCCAACGGGTTCTGGGAGTCAGGTATCAAAAAGGCAGCGGAAATACGAGTACATGACGATCTTTTCAGCTGCGACTGCGGTTTCCAAACGACCTCCGCATATGATGTGGCGTTAGTAAAAATACGTCAGGAGCGCTCAGATTTTAAAGCGATGGAGGCAGCGTGCGTAATAGACGAGGAGCACAAAGACTCGATACCAGAGCGCTCTGAAAACTAAAAGCTTAAATTTCAAGGCCAGAGAAGGAGGCAAACTTCCTCTTGAAGCGCGATAACGCCAGGCTTCGTAACACTTTTTCAACCATGAAACTAAACGCCAAATATGGCTGGACCGTCACACCGCATCCACCGTATAGTCACCCTCAACCTTCCATCTCTGTGCACCTGTGAAATATGTATTACGTAGCCATCATTTTCCAGACTCAGGTGTTGGCATGCTAGCGTCAACCTGTAAGAACGTGTCTAGTGTCAACTTGTTCAGGTTTCTACGAGCGCATCATGCAGGCTTTTGTTCTTTGTCGATGGAAGTGTATAACAAATGACGGAGACTCTGTGTAAAAATGGCAGTGTGTACCTGAAACCTTGCTCTATTTATCTGTGCTTTTGTGCTTTCTTTATCTACTGTAGTTTCTGTGAAAATACGTTTAGCGTTTCGTAAGTAATGTAACACATTTTTTTCTGGAAGTATGTTGGTTTTATTCAGGATGCCAATACACCATATTATTCCCCAATCTTTTGGCTAGAAAACCGTATTTTTCAATGTAATCTCCATTCAATGTGACGGTCGTACGCCACCTTACTGATTACTCTACTGGTCGACGTCGGAGGCAACGTGTTGCTGCATCTATAACCTCCCCGTCATCCACGTAGTGCTTCCCACAGGGTGTATCCTTCATTGGGCCAAACAGATGGAAGTCGCATGGTGCGTGATGCGGACTGTATTGCGGATAACCCAACAGGTGGACGAGTGCGTCAACGCGACCAACAGAGACGTCCTGTTGTGCAGCGATGTGTTTGATTGTGATCCGTCGACCACCTCGAATGAGAGTGTCCGCACGTTCCAATATTGCAGGAGTTGAAGCTGAGCACGCAGGAGATCGAACAGGTTTGCGCGACCTTGATGCGATGAAGACACACGCCTCGTCCACTGACTGATCGTGCTTTTGTTCATTGCCAGGTCTCCGTAGACGTTCTGCAAGTGCCTATGAATAACTGGGACGTTTTTCAAGCGAAAATAATCGAGAAAAAACTGTTGCATTACTTACTGAACGCCCTCGTACTTGGCAGGTACTAGTTTGGGAATGAATTCAGTATGTCACATAAAATCTTTCATTGTTTTCGGTTGGTATGACTAATTGCAGTAAGTTTTTATTTTAGGAGAAAGGAGGGAATGTAGGATGTCCAGAGAATGTCTATGGAATCAGAGACCAAATTAAAATTAGATATTGTTGAAAGCATGTAGTATGACAGGCTGTTGTTTCTTTTTGTAACAATACCGATCAAAAGTAATGAGAACGCATCTGTGGATAGAGACACGGAGTGTGTAAACACTCTATGTATTCTCAGCATTGTAACGACCATAGTACAGAGGAAGAACTCTCCATGGTAAATATGGTATTGTATGGGACGTTCTAAAGGTTTGCTTTTGAGGGCGTTGCTGGAGCGTTTTGCTTGGCTACCGAAGGACAAAACCAGTAGACATCCGTAGCAAAGTGAAGAATGTTTATGGGGCAGCAAGTTGGTCGCAAACCAGCGTTATGGAATGGTGCGCCAAGTTTCGTGCTGGTCGCGATTCGACACAGATCGCACATCTCTATATCGCAAGTGTCGCAACGCGGAAGTTAGGCCAACTCAAGTGTGACACACTCCAGTTCGCGCCCTGTCGCCCTGATCTCTCCCCACGCCGATTATCACTCCTCTCTCCCCTAAGAAAGGCCTTGAAGGATGGACGACTCCTGTCGGACGAGGATGTGCAGCAGATAGATACAGACTTTTTCACACAGCAGAACACGGTGTTTTACCAAACGGGTATCTTCAATCTAGTGCACCGCTGTGATGATTGCCTCAATGCTCATGGCAATTTTGCCTGACTGGCATACCGATTTTTGACTGTACAGCCTTCGAACAGAAGCTTTTTTCATCGCCCCTTATAGAAAAGTTCAGGGTCCCTATCCCTGCGAAGGTGTACTGATTATTTACGAATCTGTGCTTTCTTGCATCTCTCCAGGGGAATGCGAGAATGGTTTTTACATACATCATACATGTTCCGTTTCTTTATCTCCGCTTACGTCACCCTCCCCCTCCCCCTCCCCCCAAAACGCTAGTCTAACTCTACTAGTGCTTTTTTTTTACAACGACCTCTTTGACAACGGAACACTAACTCCATTATCACCAGCTTGGAAAGTCAATAACAGTCTACACTCTACAGTAATTGTATGAACTCTGCTACTGTGACTAAGTAATAGGTGTTGGGTTATACAGTATCAATTGTACGACGACTGTTCGAATAGCCCGCATCTCGTGGTCGTGCGGTAGCGTTCTCGCTTCCCACGCCCTGGTTCCCGGGTTCGATTCCCGGCGGGGTCAGGGATTTTCTCTGCCTCGTGATGGCTGGGTGTTGTGTGATGTCCTTAGGTTAGTTAGGTTTAAGTAGTTCTAAGTTCTAGGTGACTGATGACCATAGATGTTAAGTCCCATAGTGCTCAGAGCCATTTGAACTGTTCGAATAATAAGCTCCGGTCTGTCGCGAAATGAAAGCCACCGTGAAAATCAATTTTTTTTTATTCGCAACAGTTAGCTACAACTTCCAGTTACCTTTCTAAATAGTCGTCGCTCCGGCTGAGACTTTTGTCGTGGCGTTGTTCCAACATTTCAGTACCCAAGTCACAGAAAGCAGCCGGCTGTGCTTTCCGCCAATTCTCTACGCTGGTCTGCCTTTCGTTGTTTGTGCCAAAATGTTGTCTTCGTAGCCAGCGATTCATGTGAGCAGAGATGAACAACGGAGGGAG
Source organism: Schistocerca americana (assembly GCF_021461395.2). NCBI lineage: Eukaryota > Metazoa > Arthropoda > Insecta > Orthoptera > Acrididae > Schistocerca > Schistocerca americana. Next base: position 347,936,272 of record NC_060125.1, on the reverse strand, counting down.
CCAATTAAGGACTGTATTGTGGGTAATCAAACACTTCCTTTCGAAAACGCTGCAGGAGTCTTCATTGCCCCTGCAGAATGCGGCTGAAAATTGTCTTGAAGAAAGAAATGTGTGACATTTATGTTATGTATGCTGCATAGCTTCAGGCGAAATCTCTCACCAAATCCACATTCTTGGCGGGAGACACTATTGTTTTTAACCATTTCTACGTGATCACTTTGCGCTCTGAACTGGAATGAGCGACGTGAAGCGATCGACAGGCACGCTGCAGACACTGCCGAACACATCTGGGCAAAGTTCCATCGGATTTTCACAGTAGTTCCCATTTCGCGCGTAATCGGACCTTACTTTCCAATTACGCCTTGTAATAACTAAGCTCAGCGGTTTCGATACCGGTAATAAATGTTCATCAATATGAGTCAAAACAGAGCGTAATAGAGGATGAACCACTTAATGCAATACCACTATGAATTGCAAGATACAGATCACAACTTCTATTTACAGAAAGGAGATATAATTCTTTCTGCCCCTTCTCACTGCAATTTAGAGACGAATACAGTGACCTCTGACCCATCGACGTCCAATAAGTAATTTTGAACAAATATGCTTAAAAAATACAGCAGCATCAATCACATTAAAAAGTAATTTCCACTTCTACTTAAAGTGAATACAATAGGCAGTAGACTCTACAGTCAAAACTAAGCATAGCAGCGCGACTATGAAAGTCAGCAGAGTGCAGCTTAGTTTGGCATGGTGCATCTATTTGGACAGCCAAAGGAGATAGATATTGCAGTGCCTGTGTTGCGTGCATGTCAGAAGGAATAATGCGTCGTACTTCTGAACAATATAGGCCCTGAAATATCGTATTTATCCGCCTACACCGGGCAAGCGACTTTCAATTAAAGGGTCTCCCCTGTACGGGAATATACATAACGAACGTACGAGTGAAGGTTGTAGACAAATGTCAGACGACATGAGGAAGATTGGGTCTGGCCGTGATTCGTACTCGCACAGTCTAATTGTAAGGTGACCGCCCGCGATAAGCGAGCAATCCGGGTTCGACTCCCTGCCCGGCACAAATTTTTATTGTCATTTCATTATACAGTTGTTGGTTGTCCATATTCGCAAGTACGAATACGTTTAATGGAAACCAAAGGAGGTGTAGTTCACATCTTCTTCTTCATAGCAGTTTCGTAACGGGGACAGCCGCCAAGTTGATACCATGGTTGAACATGAGGCGTGTTATGATGTTCTCTATACGCGACTCCAACCCCCTCCCTTCCACCCTCGTCTTTCTTCTTCCAGTCGAGAATGACGCGCGGGCAACGATTGTTGGTACGCTTGCATGTGAACTCGAATCCCTCTTATTTCACCTTCATGATCGTTTCGCGAAATATACGTGGAAGGAACCAATATATTGATTGACGCTTCTATGAAAGTGAGCGACGGATTTCAGCTGTAAACCACTCCGTGATGCAGAACGCTTCTCTTGTAGAATTTGCATTAGAATTGGCTGAGATTCTCGGTAACGCTTTCGTGCCTACTAAACGAATCTGTAACGAAACGCATTGCTATTCTCCTGACCTTCTCTATTTGCTTTACGTTCTTGAAGCTTTTGGGACACTGATGCATCTCATGTCAAAACTTTGTCACCAGCAAGGCTTAATTTTGGTTATTGTCCGCCTGTGTTCTTGGATATTTTGCGTTCTGATTGTTTGTGATAATAAGCCATGGTTAAGAAATATTAACACGAATGCGAAAACTGGTAGAGACCGACCTTGGGGAAGATCAGTCTGGGTCCCGGAGAAAAGCAGGAACACGTAAGGCAATACTTGATGCTACGACTTATCTTAGAAGTTGAGGAAGACAAACCTACGTTTATAGTGGTTGAAGATTTAAAGAAAACTTCCGGTAATGTTGACTGGAATACACTCTTTGGTCTTCTCTAGGTGATAGGCGTAAAATACAGGGAGCGAAAGGTTATATACAACTTGTATAAGAACCAGACGGCTGTTACAAGAATCGAAGGACATGATAGGGAAACATTACTTGAGAACATTCAGCAATTCCTGAGCGATCACTGCGTGACGTCGCTTCTGATTGAAATTCATCAGTTTCGGTACAAACTTTGCTGCTACACGTTTGATGCTCAAAAAATCCGGAAAAGTTGCTTGGCACGAGCTAAAGGACATGCCGACACCATCACAACCTCTCTGATGGTGGTTCGGCGGTTTTCCAGAAACATTCTCTTGATTTCATCCATTTTGTTGTCAGTAATTGATGCGCAAAGGCGTCCAAGGGCGGTCGTCGTCTTCAAAATCTTCTCGACCCTTTCTAAACCTGTGTACCACACGTATTCTTTTGTCTTGCAAGTACTCATAGGAGCTTCACCACAAGCCACAGCCAACATTTCGAATGCGGTGCTGAACTTTATTCTATTTTTCAAGAAAATTTAATGCAAATTCTTTGCTCCCTCTTTTTCGAAAGTAAAAATTCGTCGAGAACGCGAAAACACGTATAATCTTTTGCATGAAGTAATCAGAATCCAAATTGGTGTAGGTTGCAGTAGTTATTCAGAGATGAACAGGCTTGCTCAGTAAAAACTTCCGTGGAGAGTTGCATCAAATCATTCTTCGCATTCAATCTCACAATAACAACAACAATGCGGCCCGCTGTGGCCGAGTGGTTCTAGGCGCTTCAGTCCGGAACCGCGGTGCTGCTACGGTCGTAGGTTCGAATCCTGCCTCGGGCATGGCTGTGTGTAATCTCCTTAGGTTAGTTAGGTTTAAGTAGTTCTAAGTTATAGGGGACTGATGACCACAGCAGTTAAGTCCCATAGTGCTCAGAGCCATTTGAACCATTTTTTTGATTAGAGCCATTTGAACCATTTGAAAATTGCTTGTCGTTCACGTTTCACTTCCGTACACTTCCTGACACTTCGTCTTCTCTTAAAGATTGTAACTAAATTCCCTTTACAAACTTTGAAAATATGTAGTAGGGACCAAGTCTGTTACGTGCAACATAGTAAATCATGTCCGGAAATGCACCGTTTCCGCGCTACACGTGAAATACCGTAATAAACGTTGCCCTCTGACTCCTGTTGTTTCTCTTCTTGATCCATTTACAAGTAGGGCTCAATGTTACGTCCACTGACGTTAACATATGGTCCTCCAATATCCGCCGCAGCTATAACCGCGGCAATAGGTCGCCCTCGGAGGCCTCAAGGGTCTCGTAAATCAAGGATTTCATGTAACCCCACAGGTAGTAGTCTAGCGGTTTCAAGCTGGGAAACATGCGGGTCAAACACTGGGGACACCACGACCTATGCACAGGCGGCCAAATCGTTGGTCCAGACGACCTTGGAGTAAACGTGAAAAGAGAGGTGGTGCGCCATCGTGCTGTAACCATATGTTTTGACGCACATGCAGTAGCACATCTTCCAAGAAGCTATACAGAAAGCCGTCAAGAAATTGCAAATACGCGGCACCCGTGAGATGTGATGGAAGAATTTATGGCCCTGTCACACATCCATCTAGGAACGCGGCACCAGTGTTCGGACTATATCGTTCCTGAAACCCATGGAGGCGCACAGCAGACGGGTTTCCATCATCCAACACGTAACTGTTGTTGTGTGAATTGAGAACGCCTTCCCTTCTGAACTTGACTTCATCCGTGAAAAGGATTCGCCGTGGAAAGTCGGGCTTGTCCACACAGTGGTGCAAGAACCGCCTGCAGACGTGGGCTTATGACGCAAAATCCTGTGGCTACATTTCCTGTACCATCTTCGGGTGGTGGTACGGGTGTTACTGCTGCTCATGCAGAATCCGCCATACAGTTTGGTGATGCATATTCAGTCTACCTGCTCTGCTTCTGGTACTCGTCGTCACGCCCTGTTCCATTCCATGGAGTACAAGCCTCTCCAAACTCGGCTGTGCCGCGCCGCCATGGAGCAGCTACTGGTGATTTGCCCGCCACTGAGGTCTGCTGGCACACGATTCAAATCTCGAAACTAATGCACCATCGAATCGTATATGCACTCCAATTTTGAGTTCGTCATATGGTAAAAAAAGTGCTTACTAGATTCGTGTAAATATGGTCTATGAAAGTGACTATATTCAGTTTCGTGGCATTGTCCTCTGATGTTTTAATCATAACTCTACGCAGTGCCTGACAAACAAAAGTACCGCTACCCCAGAAAAGTCTTCCGGTCGTATATACGTAGAGCCACCTGCACCAAACAGGGGTAGGTCGCTAGTAAATCCATGTGCAAAGTCAAAGTAATCCTTTACTCAGGGAGGGAGCGAAAGAGACCAGATGCAGCAGTTCTGCATCGCTGTTCTAGGCAATGTCTTAGTTGAGACGGTCTGCCGTTGCCTTCCTCCGGCCCGTTGTGAAGTGAAGTGAAGTGAAGTGAAGTGAAGTGAAAAGGCGAAACCCAGTACCCGCATCTAGCTTACTTTTCTCGAAGAGCACCAAGGGGACCGCTGAGGTTAATGTCTCCTTCCGACAGACGGATGTCAATCAACGGAGTCACAGGCCCTCACTTCATGAGACTCTGCGGAAGGATTTGGAATTTAACCCAAGACCTTGACGCAAGGACTGCCGATCAGGAACTTTACGCTACCACCTCGCCACCACTTGTCTCCTAGATACTAGCGCTGAAGATTTTCCACCACCGCGATTAGAACCGGCTGACCTCCGAGGCGAGCACCACTGTACAGGCGCGTGTTAGCGATATCGGATGCGGAGGCAGTTAAAAATTTTTTATTAGGTGCAACAAATTTCTCCTTTTAAGAAATAATTTTCGTGCTGTAACCACTCTGCATTTTATAGTATCTTCGCTTCGACCGTCATCGTTGTTTTGCAGTCAAATAGCAAAAGAAATGTACTACGTTTAGCGTGTCATTTCCTAGTCTAACTGATGGCATTAGTGCAATAACTACATAATTCACGTTGACATACTATCGAGTGAAACACAAAAAACTGCCCAGAAATTGGAAAACAGCATTAATCGTTCTTGTCATTTCCCAACCTTTATTTAGGTCACCAACACAAAACCGTATCACATAACCAAACGAAGACTTATTGTGATATTAATTGCAGTTGTTTCAAAGAAAATTCTTTTTTTTTGCATGCTGCACATCGAAATTTTTTATTTTTATTTATGCACCGAGACGCGTTTCGCCTTTTTTACAAGGCATCTTCAGTGGGTATCCTGAAATATAACATGATTTGTCTATTTTTACACATAGGTTATGGTTTCACGTCTAGGTTGACTCTCGTCCGTTGTTGTTTCCGTTCGGGCGCTAAAGACTACACTGTTGAGCGCCCATAACACCATATCCATCCATCCATCCACGTCTAGGTTATAGATCTATAAACAGTTTCATAATTTTTTTTTTATGAAATGGAAAGGTACTTACAGTTAACTTCAAATTCATTGCATTTAAGCAAACTGCTTTTTCTCATCTGTCAACCAGGTGGACATCTTACAGTTCACTGTTTACGTTACACATCACTGTAACTGCCATCTTTTTAATACAGAGTTTCATTTGTTTTTCTAAGTGTTACCAACATTCTCAGTTCTCTGCATTCAACTGTTTTGTGTGTGTGTGTGTGTGTGTGTGTGTGTGTGTGTGTGTGTGTGTGAGAGAGAGAGACGGAAAGAGATTTATTTTTTTTAATAAAATAAAAATTATTTATTTTATTACTATTTTATTCATTTATTTATTCTTAATAATAATAATAAAAGTAATAATAATAATAATAATAATAATAATAATAATTATTATTATTATTATTATTATTATTATTATGTTTTCTTGTAATTATATCAGATGTGTAATTATTTGTTGGTAATTTGTCTATTATATGATCAGTGTAAACAGTGAGTTGTTAGTCATATTTACTTGTCATTTAGTAGTTGTTTCTTTTCAGCCTTTGTTTTGTATATATGATAATATTCCTGTAATGTTAGGAGATGTCTTTCATTATTTATGCTAATTATTTTCATGTCATTTTTTCTTGTAGTAGGTTTGTGCTTATTTTCTCTCAAATGTTCTGCAAAAGTTGAGGGGCCCGTTCCATATTTCCATGCTCTGATATATTCTTTGTACCGGGTGTCAAATGTTCTGCTGGTTTGTCCATCACATGTGTTGCACTGTAGTTGGGATATTCCTGCTTTTTGGTAGATATTTGTGTTTTTTGTTATTTTTGGAATGTGCCTTTGGATTGAATTGTCTGTTTTGAATGCTGTGTTTATCCCTTGTCTTTTGAAAATGTTTTTTATTTTATGTGTGAGTGTGTGCTTGTATTACATTGTGTACTGTCCTGAAACTTCTTTCTTGTTTTCCCGTATTCTTTGTGTCGTTATTGTTGTGTCACTGTTTGTGCCTGTTTGTGTAGTGTTTTGTTGTGCTGTTGTTTGTGGGTGTTTATGTATTGTGTTCACTGACTGTATTTGGTTTTTTAATTTTTTTTTGTTTAATTTGGTGACTAGATCCATATTGTACTCATTGTTTGTTGCTATTTGTGTGATGTCTAGTTCTTTCTGGTAATTTTCTGTGCTGAGTGGTATTGTGTTGAGTCTACGAAGCATGTATCTGAGTGCTGATTGTTTCTGTGAGTGTGGGTGATTAGAAGTCTGATGTAGAATTGTGTCAGTTGTTGTAGGTTTACGGTAGATTTCAAAGCTATGCTGCTTGTTTTCTTTTTTGATGGTTATATCTAAAAAGTTTATTTGGTTGTTCTGTTCTTTTTTCACTGTGAATCTTATCTTTCTGTGTATTGTGTTTATGTCTCTATGCAACTGGTCAATTTTTGCCTGAGGTGATATTTAATGAATTTCAAAAAATTGGACTTTTGCACCAGATAGCTTTGTTTTCTGCATATTTTGTCAAAAAATAAACAAGTAACTAAACAAACAAATATTAGCAGTTTACAATTTACTGGTTATAATGAGTCTAGAGATAAAAAAAAATTGTACCATAGCAAAAGTCATAGATGTGGATGTCAACAAGTTGATTCTGCTTCCCCTTATGGTGAACTGTATGTAGTATCCATAACAGTTCTGTCTTACTGTAAAATTCCTTGTCTTAGGCTGGCATATACGCGCTGGCAACCTTCATGATGTCTTGATATTTCTCAGAATTAACTGGGAGGAGTCTTTATAAAGTTTTTCCTGAGAAATGTCAGCGTAGCTGAGGCTTTCTGAGTGACAAAATCGTGATAGATAACTTGTGATAATGGTTCACTACAGCAAACTACACGCTTGTGTGCAGTGCAATACTCAAACTACCTACACTTAAAACAATTAACTTCTCATTATCTGCACTTCATTGTTAGACCGAAAGACTTTTTTTGTTTCGAATAAGAAGTCTAAAAATTGATATTCTGCAACATCACTCACAGTGTACTTCCTGAATATATTTCACATGCCAGAATCTGACTAATGTTTAGCCGGCCGAGGTGGCCGAGCTGGTTCTAGGCGCTACAGTCTGGAACCAGGCGACCGCTACGGTCGCAGGTTCGAATCCTGCCTCGGGCATGGATGTGTGTAATGTCCTTAGGTTGGTTAGGTTTAAGTAGTTCTTAGTTCTAGGGGACTGATGACCTGAGAAGTTAAGTCCCGTAGTGCTCAGAGCCATTTTGACTAATGTTTGGTGCAATGACAAAAAAGCAAGCCCACCCGACGTCTAGGCCATTCCCAGTGTTATTCTGATTTGGTCCCTCGGACGGGTCTCTCATCCTTGCTCCACACGATAGAGCAATTTCCGAGCTGTGCAGCGGTTATATAATCTCATTTTCGGCCTGAAGTGGAAATATTTGTTTATTGCACCAATGTCTTCAGTTCTCTCAGCCTCACTTGTATTAACTTGACTACATTAAATTACCCTTGTTTCACTTGTACTGATGTTCATGTTATAACGTCTTTTCAGGACACTACACATTCGAATCAACTGCTGTTTTTGACAGTATTCCAATGTCTTCGGCAAACCTCAAGACCTTTCTTTTCCTTGTCTCCGATCTTTAACTTCCGCACCAAAATACTCCTTGGCTTCGGAGAGACAAAAAATTTCACCACTGTGTATTTACGCGGGCGACAGCGGACAGGAGCAGTTTGCGCCGCGCTGTCGCCGCCGTCACGATTTTAGAACTGTAAGCGGCGCGTTTGGGGCGTGCAGATTACCAGTTGCGCCGCGCAGCTGTCCACTCCGTTCCGGTCGGCCGGAAGTGGAATAACGGCGCACGTCGCGTCACTTTGTATGGAACTATGTTTGTACGGGCCGGCGGCGTGACGTCAACAGGCGAGGCGGGCGTTCTCAACAGAAAAACTGGGGGAGAGGACTGACGGTAAGGGGGACGGTGCGACGCGGCGCAGCGCGGTCAGGTCGGCGGCGACTGCGCGTGCGCAGGCGGCGGCTGCGGCGTCGCGGCGCTGAGCGCCGGGACGCCCGGCCAGTCAGTGAGACAACGCCGCGCCGTCTGGATACCGCGACGCCTTCCACCCGCCGCCTGCCACCCCGTAAGTAGGCCGCACGCAGCGCACTGATGTCGCATGGGTCGCATCGCAGCCGCCCCGTCTAGTCACAGTGCAGCAAGGGAACGTGTGTTCCTGTGACTTCACAGGACCGCAGCGACACAGTTCATATGGGATGAGGAAGCTATACTCCCATGTCTTTTAGCAGCTTAATTTACTACACGGTGTGCATAAGCCTCGATGCACTGATGGATGGCAGATACCACTACCCGACTTTTTCGCAGGGATTTCTTTGAAATTACGTACTGCTTGCTACCTCTACATTTAAATGAATACTCCGCCTTGAGAATCCGGCAGAGGGTTCTTAGACCCATATTCAGACTATTTGCCTACCGTTCCATTTTCGAATATCTCGTGAGAGAAATGAAAACGTAAAACTCTCTCTGAGAGCTCTGGTTTCTCTTTCATTATCACGATACTCATTCCTCACTGTGTATGTGAGAGTTAACAACGTATTTTGACATTCGGAGAAGAAAATTGGTGTTTGATTTCGTTAAAAGATACTGGCACAACTGAAAACGCCTTTGTTTTAATGAATACCATCCCAGCTCAATCGTATACGTGAAATTCTTTTTCCGAATTTCGTAATAATACACAGACGTGCTGCCCTTCTTTGAACTTGTTGGATGTCCTCTGTCTATCCTATCTGATAAGGATTCCAAAACGCGGAGCAATACGCCAGAAGGGGGAGAACAAACATGCATGGACAGTCTCCTTAGTATATTTGTTGCATGTTCTAAGTCTTCTCCCATTTAAACTGTCATTGCTTCGCTTTCCTCATAACGTCTTCTATGTGACGATTCCAGTTTAAGTTGTTCGTAATTGTAATCCCTAGATATTTAGTTGACTCTATAGCCCTTAATTGTGTGTTTGTTGTGGAACTGAAATTTAACAGACTCTTTTTAACACACATTGTGGAGGACATAACTTGTTACTGTTCACGGTCAGTTCCGTTTTAACACCATGCAGATATGCTGTCTAAATCAATTTGTAATTCTGGTCGATCTTCTGATTACCTCACGATAGGACTACGTTTCTAATGCCGAGTGAGTAATAATCCTACTTGGTCCTCGGATAACATGCTTCGTTGACTAGAAACAATGTAGAACAACCATCCTGTACTGAAATTACTCTCCTGCATCTGGTGCGTCCTCATGATTTTCGTACTGGAAAGAGCGATCCCAAAATGCGCCGTTTTCTTTTACTGTCAATCCTACAGGGGAAGGAGTAATTCAAACCATTCCCGACATCGTGAGTCATTCATTCTTATACTTTTTAAGTTACATAAAAAGAGCTGAAAAATGTTGCTTGCTGTTACCCTCTCTCTTGGGTATATAAATTTTGTTCATTTCGTAAATGACCAGTAGAAGCTCTTAGAGACATATTCTTCTACATTAGTCCACGCAGTTCAGATTACGAATTGTTGTTACTTCTGTTACACGTTGTCTGGACAGAAGAAAGAACAAATCAGTCTTGTTCACCATCGCCTTATTTAATAATGTCTATAAATGAAACTTTGTTTCGTTATAATATTACGTTTTCTTCTGCACGCCTGTACTTTTACTGTATTGTTCGTTTTGTTTATTTGGAACGAGACGGTGAACGAATGAGTACACCAACGGCATTTAGGCACGAGCAGTGTAGGAACCTCGTGGCCTCCTTCCCTAGCAAGGCGCTGTTAAGATAACGTGTATCAGAAGAAGAATCGGGAAAATGGAGCGTCGATGGGAAACTCATTTTGTGTAACTCCCTGAGCTATAAAAGCTCGCTTTTATGCAGAGCATGTTCCTTTCGTACATATCTTGGAATTAACTGTAAAATGAGTTTAAGCTCATAGAAAATTCACTTGGTGAGAGAAGTTTCATTAGACAGAATTCAAGTGCAAAAAGTCGTTTGCGTTGTGCGTCGGCCGGCAATAAGTTTTTGAAAGATATTTAGGGGAGTAATTACCAAGAAGGAGGGTAGGAACGATATATATGCTCTTTTCAATTCTTTATCGAGATACAACTTTTTAAGACTTTAAGAAATTGGAGCAGTGTGACGAAACTAAATTAACAGGTTTTCCTCCACCCCTCGTCATCAAAATTGTCCCAGATCTGGCAGAAATGTTAAGTACTCCTAGTCGGCGTTGGTGTCTTCCTCAAAGTCCGTTTAAGCATTCAAAGCGTGAAAATTCCTCACGTAGGGTCCATCTTTTTATCTTATTAACGAATTTTAAGACAAATACTGTGGGAAAATGTCGTATGATGTACGCTTCCAAGGACAGCAAACGTCTTCAGTTTCAAATAACTGTTTCTGTGGAATGGCTGAATCCATGCTATAACATCGTAAGTGGTCAGTTATTTTCTGAAATAGTCTCTATAAGTTTCCTCCGTGTTTGTCGTTAATTACACGATTAACAAATTATTCACGACTTATAACTACAGAAAACTGAAGTCAGTCACTTTATGAAATATTTGTTTATTTCCGTAAACTAGTTTTCGAGCGTTTTCTGGCTCATCTACATATGGGGCACATGGAAGCAGGATATTTATTTCCGTAGCATGATGCTGCATACTGGTTTGTGGATGGGTGGCATTGTAGTTAGTATCCACCTGGAAACTTCGGTTTTAGTTGCCTATTGGCCATAGATTAATCACTGTTCACTATTAACATGAATAATGATGGTCACTATAAATCCGCAAGCATCCAGCTTGTGCTGTAAAAGGGATGTATATGATTTAAGTGTATCACTCATCACGTGTTCTATCAGCGTAGCTGTATTACAAACCATTGTCACTGCGAAGGAATGGTGAAATTGAGAAATGATTTATGGCTGTTCGTCACCAGCATTGTGCGCGAAATTATGTCGTAATAGAAAATACAAACGGTTATACTATTTGAAAGAGGCCCGCCAGCCACCTGCTGTCTGGTGGCAGAATCAAAAAGCTGTCGCCGGATGAGCCCTAAGGTCCGAACCGACGATTCAATGAATGGCCTCTTTCGTCTTGAGACGCCTGGCCACTAGAATTGACTGAAGCTTGGTATCGCACTTCACCTTTAAGACCACATGTTTCGCGCAGTACTATGTGGTGAACATAATTAATCTAGGCACAAAATTCCTTGTTACTCGCAACTATGCTCAAGGTCTATTCCAAGATTTCCTACAAAGTAGCATACGGGTTTGGTGGTTGCGTTAGCCACCTGCTACAGATACAACTTATCGTGAGCCATCTAAGACGTGGCTCGGAAACTTTTTAGTATCTGTCTACCGCATTGTCAAACCTGAATACTTATATCATGGGGCATATACTCTACCAATTGTTTTATTTGAAAACAGACACATCGAGCTAGGTGCCGCAGTGGTTAACACACTGGACTCGCATTCGGAAGGACGACCGTTCAACTCGCGTCCGACCATCTTGATTTAGGTTTTCCGTGATTTCCGTAAAACGCTTCAGGCAAATGCCGGGATGGTTCCCTTAAAAGGGTACGACTGACTTCCTCACCCTTCCCAAATCCGACGGGACCGATGACCTCGCTGTTTGCTCCCCTCCTCCAAATGAACCGACCAATCGAAACAGATAAACATCCTCCGTAATTTATACGTAGTGAGTTTTTCCTACGGTGTATAAAATATATCTGTCCGTTGTTCATTACAGATCCAACGCTCGCCTACTTTTCTACTTTAGTGAGAAGTCTTTGACAGAGACGGGGACATGGCTTATCCAAGCGTAGGGGCTAAGCCATGTCTCCGCAACATCCTTTCTTCTAGTAGTGCTAGCTCTATAAAATTCACAGGAGAGCTTCTGTGAAGTCTGGAAAGAAGAAGACGAGGCACTGGCAGAAGTGAAGCTGTGAGGAGGGGGCGTGAGTCGTGCTTGGGTAGCACAGACGGTAGAGCACTTGCCCGCGAAAGGCAAAGGTCCTGGGTTCGGGTCTTGGTCAGGCACACAGTTATGTTATGCCAGGATGTTTCACCTTCCATCTAACTGAGCATTGTAAATTAAATCTACTTTTCTAGCTTGTCTGGCGCTGGTGGGAGTGGGAGGAGGGGGAGGGGGAGGAGGCATTATTAATGGAACAGCTGCACGATAAGTCAGTGGCTGAAGACACTGCACATTTCATGTGATTCACCGAAAATTACGACTCCACTGTGCATACGTTTTGCTTTGCAGTATCTCTTTTCAGTTAAGTAATTTTCGATTGCTTCTTAAAGGTGATCGAGTGTTAGCGACTGCTTCATTTCCCTTCGTATTAACAAACAGACCAACAGTTGTGACCTCCAGTAATGTAGGAGGCCTATGTCGACAGTGCTAAAGAGAAAAGTTTAACTTGTTGCCAACAACAAGGTCATTAAAGACCAAATTCCAGTAAGTTAGAGAGGAAGGGAGAAAGAAATGCATCCCGATGTTCGCCTTTATTTATTTAGGAAAACATAATTCAGGATGGCAGCCAAACGCAAATCAAGACATAATGGACTTGTATGTCATGCAACGAACTGCCCGCGCACCTGTTGCTGTTACCACATAAAAGAGGCGATTTTCTCGATTGTGAAACTCACGATTGTCTGTTTTCTGGCAGACGATTGTGGTAGTTTTTGAACCAGTGAATCTCGTTCGACAATTCCCCGTATGCTCCCATGTGGAAAACGTATTTTTAATGTAAAAATGGCACCACAGGACGTAGCCAGTGATGGTATCACGGCACCATTGATGTCACAGGTAAACGTCGGTTACCTTTGTATCTAAGTCAGACTGCGACATACTGCGGTGGATTTCGCGGTCAGAATGAGCAGGAAACTGCAACAACTTTGTCTAGCTCCACAGTCATCCGACGGCCGTCTTTATTTTTTCGTTCCCATTTGTAAATAAACCTCCGTTTGAGATCAAATGGTTCAAATGGCTCTGAGCACTATGGGACTTAACATCTGAGGTCATCAGTCCCCTAAACTTAGAACTACTTAAACCTAACTAACCTAAGGACATCACACACATCCATGCCCGAGGCAGGATTAGAACCTGCGACCGTAGCAGTCGCGCGGTTCCGGACTGAAGAGCCTAGAGCCTCTCGGCCACCGCGGCCGGTTTGAGATCAAATGTCTTTGCTTTTACCGTACCGTGAGATGTGTGTGGAGCGATTTAATACGTTACCTGACTTTTCATTGAACATACGCTCCCCGAATTTCAACTATAATCTTCTCCGCTCATATAGCACTCCCCGCTGGACTTTCATGAACCGTTTTGTCCGTTACAAGTTTTTGCTCCTTCTCTAATGACCCCGACGTCGATCTGCGTTCTTTCTTTATGCGTCCGGATCGGCTTGAAGCGGAACGGCCATATACTTGAAAACTATTTGAGAACGAGTACTAGGCTCAGATTTATCAGAATAATCTTCGGGAAAAGCAGTTAATTCAGAAAGAACATAAACACACTCCATCGGCTCATTCTTGACTATTCATTCTCAGTCTTTGTGCGTCTAGATGGCTGAGTGTAAGAAATAAAAAAAAGTGTCAGACTACTAATCGTCCCTGGAAGTATTTGTTAATGTGAAGAATGCCGATTTACGCCGTGGTTTGAGGTTCGCGCCAAACTTCAGGTTCTGTTAAGTTAGAATCAGTTTATATTTAAGTGTTCAGGACATGAAATTTTTACAATGTTGGTAGAACATTAATAGAACATATACACGGAAATGAATTACAAACACAATATCAATTACAGAGAAAATTTAGTAAATTACCAGCAAAAAGTAATAACAAAAAATGCAGGTATTTATACGTACAACAAGAAGTTGTGAAGTACAGAAAGTTAAGATAAAAAACGAACAAAAAGCAAGAATATTCTGTGGAGAGCCCAGTAATGAGCGGTGGTGACTGCGGTCTTGTTATCTGCAGCAAGATCAGTGGTATTATTTGTACCCGGCAGGTTCCTGCAGACTGGCAGATGTTGCTGATCCTGGAGGTGACCGCAATGGCGCATTTCATCATCGTTGCTGAAAGCCCATGGTTGACCAGTTCTCGACCTGTTCAGCGCCTTCCACGTTCCGAAAAGCAGTTGTGAGCGTCTGCTCCTTCCTCTTTGATATACGCTCGGTGTGCCTCAGACACAATCTTGCCAAAGTTCTGGTCGGCGAGTTCCGCGAGATGAAGGAATTGCTGTAATAGTCTGTATGAAGCTCTTTTTCGATTTGAGTCTTGGTCGTTGAAGCTCGTGTACAAAATACAGATGTCTGGGATCAGTTTCCTCTTTCTTCTAAACGACTTCTGAGACTGCTTTCCTGCGAATACTTGGTGGCGCTGTACTCATCATTTGGTAACAGTTTACTGACATGAGTTGGTCGTAGACAGCCTGTCACAAAACGTTCAGCCTTGTTCAGGGCTGTACGAAGCTGTTTAGCACGTACAAAGTTTTTCCAGACTGGTGCAGAATATTCTGCTACGGAAAAACATAGTGCTAAGGTAGATGTCTGAAGCACATTTGCTTGGGTGGTTCCTGTAAGTTTAAGGACTGTGTCGTTCCGTGCAGCTACTTTGAGCTCTATTTCTTTGCAGTGGGCTTTTAATGTAAGGGAACGGACTATCCTTACTCCAGGGTATTTGGGAGTGTCGCAGTGGAGTAGTTGTTCACCTCGCCAAGTGGTGTTCAGTTTTGTTTAGCTTCCCTATCTCTCAGGTGACATGCGCAAACTTGTGTCTTGCCAGGAGCTGGTTTTAGATGCATATCATCGTAGCACGTGGCAGGTCTTCGAGAACTCTTGTCAGATTTATCTCCTCCTCCTCAAAGGTTTTTACCTTGCGCAACAATCGCTACCATCAAATAGAGCAGTACTTAAGTCCCAGAGCTAACTGCTTGCTCGTCTGTGCAGATTTTATACAACAGCGGAGACAGCACCCTATGCTGACCAGTTAAAACTGAATGTTTGAAAATTAAAGACTTGCGCTTCGCAGTAATTCGTAATTAGTGGAACTGACGATGACTTCCACTGCTCGAAATCGATTATCCAATAAAATAAAAAAGTGTCCTAGACGGTATTTGTCTTTCTAAGTTTATATATATTGGAAATGGCCGCGGTGCCCTAAGGTCGTTAAGTCTTCAGTTACGAAAAACTTTTTGTGAACAGTATGGATGGAGTAGTCATCAAGTTTTTATTATAACTCCGAATAAATTAATGCGCGACCCTGAAAATGATGATGGTATCGGTCTTTCTCCATACATATTTACATTTCAGTGCGACAAATTTTTGCCAGCCACAGATGACTTGGCGAATAACAAGAAGTTTCCATTTTAATTCTTCAGGAAGCGCTCCATCTACAGATTCACCTGGTTGTCATTATAGAAACATCAGACATCTTAACGTGGGGAAAGATGTAACGGTCTCGGGGTTATATCTCAAGAGAGTACGGGTGTTATGCGAAATATGATAGCCCAAAGAAGCAGCATGTGTAGTGGGTCCCTTCTAGAATCAGCTGAGATGTGGTCTTAATAAGTACCAAAAGACGATCTCTCCTTACAGCCTCCATTATAATCCTTGGGAGATTGTGGTGGTATACTCCTGTGACGGTTTACTGCTTACGAAAATAATGTATTAGCCGCACACCGTAGCAGTTCCAAAAAACATTCATCATAACCTTGCATGATGACAGGTGGGTCTTCGTCATTGTTGGGGATGGTGAATACACAGGTTTCCACTGCTTCACTGCTCCTTGAGTCGGGGTCATAGTCATTCTATGACGTTTATATTCAGCCGGTGTTTTGCAGTGAACGGGGACTGCCGGACGGCCGGCCTCTGTGACCGAGCGGTTCTAGGCGCTTCAGTTCGGAATCGCGATCCTGCTACGGTTGTAGGTTCGAATCCTACCTCGGGCATGGATGTGTGTGATGTTCGTAGGTTAGTTAGGTTTAAGTAGTTCTAAGAGTAGGGGCGATGACCTCAGATGGTAAGTCCCACAGTGCTCAGAGCCATCTGAACCATTGACTGCCGGACGGCTGCGGAAGTAGGCCTCAAACTGAAGGACTGGATCCGGCTGGCCTCAGGATATTTGTGGCCGACGCACCTTGAATTGACAGTATAGCTGCGCCTGACCTGACCAGCGGAATGGGCTGATCTATGGCCTTTTCAATCCTACGCTTCTTTTCCAGTCTCTTTCACTTTCAGTGTTATGTCACTTTTTTGGCCTTCTCTTCAGCATTAAGCTCGTGTTCTATAGTGACTGAGGGACTGTCGTAGGAGGCGGATGTTGACCTCCAGTCGCAGACAGTCATACGCTTCCTACCTCATCGTAGTTCCTTACCTTTTGTCGTTTCCTTCCCCTCCCTCTGATTTTTACGTGGTGCTCTGCCTTGTGCGATGCCGCAAAGACCAAACTGGCAGTCAATCATTTTATTTTTCCTAAAAAAAGTTTATACTTCCATTGTTAAAAGCAAAAAGGTACTGATGATTTAGATATTTTGTCGCTTTGATCCTACTGTCCCGCCCCGGCCCCCCCCCCCCTCCTTACGCACACATACCCCCCCCCCCCCCCCACACACACACACACACACACACACACACACACACACACACACACACACACACACACACCATTAAATCATTCGGTGTCATA
The DNA here is from genome assembly GCF_021461395.2 of Schistocerca americana. Lineage (NCBI taxonomy): Eukaryota > Metazoa > Arthropoda > Insecta > Orthoptera > Acrididae > Schistocerca > Schistocerca americana. The sequence continues at coordinate 347,919,152 of NC_060125.1, read as the reverse complement.
GTGTTCATATAGCACTCGACGATGGTGATAAGGAGAGAAAAGAAGTCATCTAGAGTGGCTTCTACACCTACATGATTACTTTGCAATTCACAATTAAGTGCTGCCTGACAGGGGGTCCATCGAATAACGTTTTAAGCTGCATCTCTACTCTTCCACTCCCACACAGCGCGCTGGAAAAACGAACACTTAAACCATTCCGTGCGACCTCTGGTTTATTTTATTACGATGATCGTTTCTCCCTACGTAAGTGGGCGTCAACAAAATATTTTCGCATTCAGAAGTGGAAGTTGGTGATATAGCGTAGCGTAGTGTGGGCAGTCTCTTTAGCAGACTTGCTGCATTTTCTATGTTTTCTGCCAGTAAATGGCGGTCTTCGATTCGGTTTCCTCACAAAGTCATCTATGTGATCGTTACAGGTTACATTATTTGTAGTCCCTAAGTATTTAGTTGTATTCAGAGCCTCTATATTTTTTGATTTATTGTGTAACTCATTATTTAAAATCAGTTGCCCGTTTTGGCACCGTGCAACTATCTTGTCTAAATCATTTTGCAATTGGTTTTGATCACCTGTCCAAACAGTCCAACAGGATTGTTCATATTCTCTCCTTAATTGCTTATATAGATTAAGAACAGCAGAGGGTCTATAACACTACGTTGCGGAATGCCGGATATCACTTCTCTTTTACTCGATGTCTTTCCGTCAGTTACTACGAACCCTGACAGGAAATGACGAGTCCAGTCGCACAGTGAGACGATACTCCGTAGGCACGCAATTTGATTAGAAATCTCTTGTGAGGAATGGTGTCAAAAGCGTTGTAGAAATCTAGAAATATGGCATCAATATGAAATTCCCCATCGATAGCACTCATTACTTCGTCCGATGAAGAGCTAGTAGGGGTGTTTCATAAGAACGATATTTTCCAAATCCGTGCTGGCAGGGTGTCAATAGACCGTTACCTTCAACGTAATTCATAATGTTCGAGCACAGTACATGTTCCAACGTCCTAGTAAAAATCGACTTCAGCAATATGGGTCTATGATTCAACAGATTATTTCTTTCTTGAGTATTGGTGTGAGAAGTGTATGCATCATGATGCATTTGTAAGATTTCCGCTGATGCCTTGGATCGGCAGGCGAGTAGTCACATAACCTAGCGGGCGGCAGCTATTGACATGTTCAAAAAGTTGAAAACTGATCCAGTTATCACTTTTTCCATTGTCGCCTCGATTGTTATTTTCCAGTGTTCGAATACCGGAGCCCTCAGTTGGCGGTTCTTCCTTCTTCACAGAGAGATGGTGCGCCGCTTCGTTCTTCGTCATTCAGACTTGTTTCAGCACACTGGAAGCGCCTGCGACACACAACCACTGTGTCCTATGACGGTGCATTGTTGCCGCACACTTCACCAACTCAGCGTGAATTATTGCAGAGTTGTTCACCTTCAAATGCAGAAAAGCAATTACCGCAGAGTACAGTACTCCATTTTATGTATGGGTGCGCTATTTGGTTTTGCGTCCTCTAACGGTGTGCTACGGTACTGCTGTGTCGGGATTTAATTGTGTACTTGGAATCAAACAAGAATCTAATTTAATTCTTTTTTCGGGTTTTCTGGATTAGAATTATCGGTACGCCTGCAACAGGGTGTGCTACCAATGTGTTCGAAACGTCACGCATAAATTTTTTTTTTTTTTTTTTTTTTTTCCCGGTGCTTACACCAGGGTTTCTATGGTGATAGAGTGGTAGTGTCAAAGTTTTTGGATAGCCCATAGTCTAGAGATATCACTCGTATACCAAACAGAAGCAATGTCTTACTTTAACAGCCCTACAGTACAGGGTCAATTTCTGGAAGTTACACACTACCTCCAGCTTAGAGAGATGGAGCAAATCGGTTGGTTCTTTTTCCATTAGATGTAGTCCATGGTGCACCTTAAGGGACTTACGGAGGCACCTTTTGGTTTTGGGAAGTTCCAGAGAAAACCCGGAAAAGCGTTTTTCACTATTTTTGTGCCGTGAACAGATATCTAAAAAACTAACCGCAGCAAGTTGCTCAAATTTTAATGGTGTATTATATAGGCATTTATCTATAAGTACCATCTTCCCCTTTTTTATACGAGCGTTTGATAAGTAATGGAACATATTTTTTCTGAAAGCACGTTGGTTCCATTCAGAATTCGAATACGCCCTATTATTCCCCACTCTTCTGGCTACAAAATATTATTTTTCAACATAATCGCCCTTCAGTGCGACGGCCCTTCGCCGCCTTGCTAGGCCTGTATGTCCTCGTGGTACAATTCTCCTGGTGGACGTCGGAGCCAACATCTTTCTGCACCAATAACCTCCCGGTCAAGCGCTCACTGCTTCTCGCGGAGTGCATCCTTCATTGTGCCAAAGAGATGGAAATCGGAAGACGCGACATCGGAGCTGTACGGTGGATGAGGAAGAACAATCCAGTTAAATTTGGTGATCTCCTCTCGGGTGCGCAGACTTGGGTGAGGACTTGATGTGTCATGGAGAAGGAGAAATTCATTTGCATTTTTGTGGCGACGAACACACTGAAGATGTTTCTTCAGTTTCCTGTGAGTGGCACAATACGTTTCAGAGTTGATCATTGCATCACAAGGAAGGACATTAAACAGAGTCCCAAAGCCTATCGCGATGACTCCATCGCCTGAGCATGCGGCATACAACGTTTTCTTCGGGGGAGAAGTGGATTGCCGTTTTGTGTCCTGTTCGAAGTGATGAGCCCATGTTTCCTCGGCTGTGATAATGTTCGAGAAAGAAATTGTCACCATCAGCCTCGCAACGCGCAAGAAATTCGGCACACTGCTCTTTATGGTCTTCTCTTAGGCGACGAGGAACTCAGCGGTAAGATACTTTTGAGTACCCCAGTTGTTGGGCGGGTGTGTCAGCATTACCAACAGAGACCTTCAGATGTTTGATTGTGATCCGCCGGTCACCTCAAATAATAGTGTCTACACATTCCAGCACTGCAGAAGTCATAGCTGAATGCGGCCTGTCGACACGCACGGCAGGTTTGTGCGACATTTTTGCGATGATGACAAACGCCTCGCCCAATGACGCACCGTACTTTTGTTCACTGCTAGGTCTCCGTAGACATTCTGTAAGCGCGTATGAATAAAAATCTCTGCGATGCTCTAGTTTCCCGATAAAAGAAACTCAACGACGACACTCTGCCTGGAACACATCTGCGTTACAGACGCCATTTGGAGGTCTGCGTATAACGCCGCCACCTATCGGATGTTAATGAAACTGTAGGGGATGAAGCGTAAATATTCTACGTTGTCCCACTAAAAATTCTGAATGTTTTCAACAGAAATTAGTCGAGAAAAACAGTATTGCGTTAGTCACTGAATGCCCCTCGTACGTTCCTCAGATTCAGAACTCGATCACCCTTGAAAATTTGTTTAACATCTATACGTTTCAGGGACATGGAGATTCAAAGTTACTCAACTTGTAAACGTAAAATACGCACGTGAAATCCGGTGTAAGAAAGAAACTTAATTTATAAAGTGAAACAACATGGAGAAATTCACTGTAAAGTGTCTCCGTTATGAATGTAAGCGTTCTAGGAACCACACGTTGTAGTAAAGAAGAGCATGCAGAATCAGGCCTGAAATGTAAAATGAGTCTTGCGTTATTTCAGTTTCATGTGAGTAACTATCAAAATTTTACTGACCCATCAAGTTTTTTTTCATGTGAGTGTCATGCCTTATTGTAGCAGGGAAAAGAAAGGAACCAGCGGAAAATGTTCTTATCGGAGCTGAATAAAGGCGAATATGTTCCTGTTTAAAAGACTAACTGAAAAGTGGCATACCAGTTGCCTTCGTCTACCTTTCTCAGCATCTTTAAAGATTTTGCAAACATTGTGGCATGCAAACGTGTTCGCCGATTATGATGCTGAGAGTCAAGAAGACAGTGACAGTGGGAAGAAGACGGAAATGTAATAAATACTGACAGATAGTAGACAGTAGTTGTGGTGTAGAAAGAGAGAAGTAGACAATCGTAGTGAGAGAGAGAGAGAGAGAGAGAGAGAGAGAGAGAGACATTGGCAGTGAAACGTAGTTGACAATGACAGATCAGTTCTAGGAAAAGAGTGAAGCTGATCGTGAAAGTGAGAGAGGAATAAAGGGAAGGAGAACTTGGAAGTGGGTGAGAGCCAGTGCTAATGAGAGACAGAAACTATGAGAGTGACAGCGAGAAAGAGGGAGATGGTGACAGTGAGAAGACAGCAACAGTGGGAAGAAATGTATGAGACTGTAACAGTAAGAAAGAGCAAAAGAGAGACAGTTACAGTGAGACGGTAGTAGTAGGACAGAATGCGGGAGACTGCAGCTGTGACAGGAGACAGTTTCAGAGAGACACAAAGAGATAATAATGAGTTGGGCAGAATGAGTGAGTGAGAATGGGCAAGTGGGAGTGGCTGGGCATGAGCAACTTATACAGATAAACTAGGATATGTGAGCGAATCAGAGTAAGAGGAGTTGTAGGAATTGCATGCTAAAAAGAGCGCGACTATGTTCCCATGGCAGAATTTTTGGTGAAGTTTTTAAGGGCGCTGAGGAACGCAGAATGAGGCAGCTTATAACAACTTTTCAGTCAGAGCGCTTTCAACATTTTTCGTGCTCCAATTGGGAGGTAACTGCGTGACTACCCTCGTATAAGGGTCCGGGATCCAAATTCAGCAGCCATTCGCGACAGTCGTGGGCTTCATATACCTCCGTATAGTTAAACCGACAGGTTTTTTGTACCCGCCGGTGTTTACTGGAAATGTTTCTGTGCTGGCCACAATCGTGGCGCGGCAGCTTCGACTAATGATGGACGCGACGGGCGCGGCATTAGCAGCGCTCAGAATGCCGTGTATCGACAAGGGAACGGCCCGGCTGGCCACCAAATGAGGGCGCATAAAAAGCGACGGCGTACGTGCTACGTGCGGCTGCCGCCGCTGCCGCGTATCGACGCCACGTCGTTATCGCGTTATCGACCCACTATCGGCTCTGTCGTGTCGAGAGGACGGCCCCTACCCTGTCAGCCGCGCGCGCGACGCATACGTCACTCCAAATCGGCTGCGTGCCCGAAATCACACAATAAGCGCCATCCGCTTCCGACAGTGCCACGCGGCTCCGACAAGCACGGCATATTTCAGAGCCATCTGCCCGACGCTCTTAACTGACGACGCAGGGTTGTGTTACAGCGACGTCGCGTCGTTAACAGGTTTGTGGTCGAAGTTTCTCGCGACGACAGCTTCGTGTGAGACATTCATGGTTTACTTGCCGCATCGTATCTGAGTAAAATATGATTCTTTCAGCTAATTACTCCACTATCTTCCTCAGGATGAAGGCTGTCACGGTTTTTTTTTTATTATTGTGTCATCCCCACATCCCGTGAGATCACCGAAGTTAAGCGCTGTCGGGCGTGGTCGGCACTTGGATGGGTGACCATCCAGGCCGCCATGCGCTGTAGCCATTTTTCGGGGTGCACTCAGCCTCGTGATGCCAATTCAGGAGCCACTTGACCGAATAGTAGCGGCTTCGTTCAAGAATACCATCATAACGACTGGGAGAGCGGTGTGCTGATCCCCCGCCCCTCCTATCCGCATCCTCCACTGAGGATGACACGGCGGTCGGATGGTCCCGGTAGGCCACTCGTGGCCTGAAGACGGAGTGTCATCCCCACATCTCATATGGGTGGGGCAGGGAGGGGGTGGGGACAGCTGTCGGCGGTACATTCAACCCACTCTTCGGTGAAAAGACATGTAACAGAAAAGGCGAAAAGCAATAAATTAAAGGATGAGATACACAAATTATTTTTGCATCTGTAAGGAAGAATTTTATGAAAGTTTTACAGGTGAGACAGAAAGCGAAAAGGGGCCTCTTGTCAGAGAAGTAACATTTTCCAGTACAAGGTAAAACTTTCGATAGATCTAAAACAGCTGTTTCTGTTCTTTTTGTATATTGTAGACATTTAAGTTTGTGGCACAGCTCGACTAGAAAGGACTGGGGTTGATAGGACATGTACTGAGATATCAAAGTATCACCAGTTTAATATCGGAGGGAAGCGGGGGTAAAAGTCATAGAGGGAGACCAAGAGATGAATACAGTAAGCAGATACACAAGGATGTAGTTTGCAGTAGTAACTCAGAGACGAAGAGGCTTGCGCAGGGTAGAGTAGCATGGAAGGCTGCATCAAGCAAGTCTTCAGTCTGAGGACCACAAGCACAACAACAACAATGACAGTAATTTACTTCATTCTGCACTCGCTGGTATCGATTTGAAAGTTGTTTGAATCCAATAATATCATTAATAGCAACTGATGGCAGTCTTCTGAAAAAGGACCTGTGGTCGTTGTGGGGAAATGACATTGGCCTCACTAGAGAGGCCTTTTCTAAATCTGGCAGATGCATATGGAGTGTTTCAGAAAATAGTATTTGTCTAGCTACAGTGTGGGCAAAATAAAACTGTCCCAGAAAATACTTCTCTCACTCGGATGATAGCCAACCCAAATTACGTCAACCACAACTGGGCAGATAATGTAAGTCGGGTTGCCCATCTGCCCCAGCTGGGAATGGCGTAAGCTGTGTTGTCTATCTTAAGGGGCACGAAAAATTTTTCACCCCAGTATTATATAGGCCACCCCGCACACAAAGGTAGTTAACCGCTGTAAACGCCACTCGGTGCTGCAGCCACCAGAGTAAGCGCGAGCAGAGCGGCAGGTCAGCACAGGCGGCGGCTCTCGTGACCCAGCGTGCAGTCCGGATAGAGCGCATGTCGTCTCCATTACCCGTCTCCATTATAGTTAGCGCTGCAGCTCTGCCGGCGTCGGCGCAGTGACGTCACCACTGCTACGAGCACCGGTGCTAAGCAATATTGACTACCCCCGACAGTGTGCGGCGGGTATCCTCACAGGCGCTTCCTGCGTGGTGGCATTCAACAGTAGACGTGAGAGAAGAGAAGGCAGAGGGACGCGATAGTACACTAGTAATGAAGACAGGGAACAGCAAATGACTTGACTGACTGAGAAACGAAGATGCAGAAACAGAAATAGGAAGAAACTTGAGCATTTGCTTCACTCTTTCACAGACGGAAACAGTCGTATACTGGACGTATCAAAACGTCGTCGTCAGACTAAGATGGAATATAGAGACCTCTTAAGGAACAAATTGAAGATAGTTTCAAATGGCTCTGAAGACGATGGGACTTAACTTCTGAGGTCATCAGTCCCCTAGAACTTAGAACTACTTAAAACTAACTAACCTAATGACATAACACACATCCACGCCCGAGGCAGGATTCGAACCTGCGACCGTAGCGGTACCAGACTATAGCGCCTAGAACCGCTCGGCCACTCTGGCCGTATTGAAGATAGGGAATCATGTACACAAACATCATCCAAAGTTATCGGACCAAACACCTACAGCTAGGTGGGTCACTCTTTCCGCACCGAACATTAGTCTTCGCACTTTGACGCTTTCGCTGCCATTGCACATAGCGTTGCCACAGGGATGCTGTGTCAGACGAGAATGCGTTCGACGCCATCTAACGTCCCATGTGCAGTGAAGCCTATTGTAAGAAGTTCCGCTTGTGCTCCATCAGCAAAAAACTCATATTTGCTGTCTGAGAGTGGCCTAGCTGCGGGCGATGGCCGCTAAAACTCCTACAGTCCAAGGTGTCGTTAGATGAAGTTTGCTGACGTGGATTCGTATTGTCAATTCGCTCTCCAAACCACTGTCTACAATACCTCGAAGTTTTCCGGAATCGTATCATAATTTTTAAGGGAATGTTGTGAGTGTTTTTTTAATGCCACAGGCTACTGAAATGATCATGGGGTGGACAAAACTATAGAAACATTGTGACCGTGAGAAACGCATGATTGAACAGAAATGTGGATTGCAGTGTTGTATCTGACCACGAATTGGACCTTTGCAATGTGCTCAGTACGTTACAAATGCCAGTAGTGGTCAAAACGGTGTTCTATGTAGTTGTGAGTGTCTCATGTTGGCACTGAGTGAATTCCAACGTAGGAAAATTGTTGGTGGTCGTATGATGGGGGATTCTGTAACCAAGGTAGCTGAACTCTTTGGTCTTTCAAGAGGCACCTTATCTAAGATTTGTACCGCCTACAGGGAAAGCGAAAAAACATCATCCGCTAAATCACAACGCGGAAGAAGGTGTGAAGGTGTGTATTTAGTGACTGTGACGGGCGGTCATTGGACAGTATTGTGACGAAAAATAAGAGGACGACAGCTGCAAAAGTCACTGCAACACCGTGTTGTGTTCGCGAACCCTGACAGCACCAAAACGATACGAACGAAGCTTCACAAGCAGGCAATTCCACGGCGAGCTGGAATACTAAAACCACGCATCAGTGATGCAATTGCAAGCAACAGGAAAAAGCGGTGCCGAAGGTTTAAAACCTGAAGTACGAAGCAATGGAAGAAATTAATTTGGTCTGATGTGTGTGGGATTTTTTCTGTTTTTTTTTTCTTCACGCTGTTGTCAACGTCTGACAGCGTTTACGTTCAAAGAGTGAAACGCAGCAGATGTTCGGTGACGATTTGGTCAGCCATGTCGTTATATTTTCCATGGGCCCCAAGGCTACTCTACAAGGTTGCATTACTGCCAAAGTACGCACTGAGGTGACGAAAGTCATAGGATACCTCCTAATGTCATGTCGGACCACCTCCTGGACGGCTTGGTGCAGAAACTCGACGTGACGTGGACTCCACAAGTCGTTGGAAGACCCATACGTAAAATTTGAGCCATACTGACTCTGTAACTGCCCATAATTGCCAAAGTGTTGCCGGTGCAGGATTTTGTACGTGAACTGACCTCTCGATTATGTCCCGTAAGTTTTCGATGGGATTCATGCCGGGCGATATGGGTGGCCAAATCATTCACTCGAATTATCCAGAATGTTCTTCAAACCAGTCGCGAACAATGGTGGCCCGGCAACATGGCGCATTGTCATCCATAAAAATTCCGTCATTTTTGGGGAACATAAATTCCATTAATGGCTGCAGATGGTCTCCAAGTAGCCGAGCATAACCATTTCCAGTCAATTATCCGTGTAGACGCAGCCCACAGCATTATGGAGCCACCACCAGCTTGCACAGTGCGTTGTTTACAACTTGGGTCCCTGGCTGCGCCACATTCGACCCGTACCATCAGCTCTTACGAACTGAAACCGGGATTGAACTGACGAGGCCACGGTTTCCCAGTCGTCTAGGGTCCAACCGATACGGTCACGAGCCCAGGAGAGGCGCTGCGGGCGATGTCGTGCTGTTAGCAAAGACAGTCTCATCGATCGTTTGCTGCCGTAGCCTGGTAAAGCCAGATTTCACCGCTCTATCCTAACGGATACCTTCGTCGTACGTCCCACATTGATTTCTGTGGCTATTTGACGCAGTGTTGCTTGTCTGTCAGCACAGACAACTCTACGCAAAAGCCGCTGCTCTCAGTTATTAAGTGAAGGCCGTCAGCCACTGCAGTCTTGTATTGAGAGGTAACGACTGATATTTCGTATTCTCGTCACACTCTTGACACTGTGGATCTCTGAATATTGGATGGTTCAAATGGCTCTGAGCACTATGGGACTTAACATCTGAGGTCATTAGTCCCCTAGAATTTAGAACTACTTAAACCCAACTAACCTACATCTGAGGTCATTAGTCCCCTAGAATTTAGAACTACTTAAACCCAACTAACCTAAGGATATCACACACATCCATGACCGAGGCAGGATTCGAACCTGCGACCGTAGCAGCCTCACGGTTCCGGACTGAAGCGCCTAGAACCGCACGGCCACCGCGGCCGGCTCGGAATATTGGACTCCTTAACGATTTCCGAAGTTGAATGTCCCATGCGTCTAGCTCGAACTACCATTCCGCGTTCAAAGTCTGTTAATCGACGTCGTGCGGCCATAATCACGTCTGAAACCTCTTCACAAGAATCAGCTGAGTGCAAATGACAGCTCCGCCCATTAATTGGTCTTTTATACCTTGTGTACGCGATACTACCGTCATCTGTGTATGTGCATATCCATATCCCATGACTTTTGTCAGCTCAGTGTATATGACCGTTTTGGCATATCAGGTCCATCCCACCGCACAATGCTCATTGCCCAATGGTATTGGCGTTTCCCAAGACAAGACACCTGTTGCAGCTCGCATCGTTCAGGACCAGTTTTTTGAGCAGGAGGATGAATTCATATCTCCCCTAGCCACCCAATCGCGGGATCTCAATATCATTCAGCCTTTGTGGCCTGCTTTGGAGAGAATTGTGCGCGATAGCTATCCACGTCCATCATCATTACCTGAACGTATCACTGTTTCGAATTTCAGAGGAAGAATGGTATAAGATTCACTTGAAAACCGTACAGGACCGGTACTTAGCCATTGCGAAATAACTGGAAGCTCTCTTGAAGCTGTGTTTGAATACCGTATTGGCATGGTAATGTGTTGTACTTTTGGTGTTACCATATTCCCCCCCTCCCCACCCTGTAAGAATAGCCTGTTCCACAGGATGACAGCACCGATGGGACGGGAATTTGTCAATGTTTTTGTTTTATGGATGGCACAGCAGGCATGCTAGATAAGTGAGAACTTGAGTTGGTAGTACTACGTGATGATGGGTAAGCAATCTGTGTTGATGGTACTGGTGTGCCTAGACATTCAGAAGTCAATGAAGTAGACATAACGTGTGGTACAAGCGGACTTCAAAAACTGAGTTACACATTATTAGGCGGGCCAGTGCATCAATATAAGTCAAAATAACGCAGATGCATGACACCAATTTTCAGCATAGTCATCTAGCCTCTATAAATAACAGTCCGAACGTTCTAGCGATCGTACACTTCCGATGATGGAAAGCCTCTCCTTGGCCACGGAGCCATACGAGAAACGCTGTGTGAACCTTCTCACCGTTAGTAAATCTGTACACACACACACACACACACACACACACACACACACACACAGATGTTCTTTCAGTTTGCAAGAATATGGATACCACATGGTACAAGATCTGGACTTCCCTATCAGTATTTAATGTGTGCGTCCTTGGTCAAATTGTTGGCAATATTTCACTACGGCTGATTGCGACATTCATTTGGTCCATACATCGTCAGAATTTTACAGTGAATATGTCTGGAATTGAGAAGTTTTTAACTGAAGAATGTTATTGTCCCGCATACTTTAACTTTGGAGTAGTTTTCCAGTTGCCACACTGTTTCACAAGCGCATTGTGGTGCACCTGCTACCCGTACTGCGGCAGAACTGTGTCTACAGGAAACCGGGAATATGTACTCTCTTCTGACAAGGACCACTCTTGTTGCACTATGGTCTTAGCTTGGGATGACATGCGTAATTTACTTTCTGAAGTCCCTATACACTGATCAGCCAGAATATTATGACCACCTACCTAATAGCCGATATTTCCATCTTTGGCACCGTAACAGCGGCGACGCGTCGTGGCATGGAAGCTGTGAGTCCTTGATAGGTCGCTGAAGGGAGTTGGCACCCCATTTGCACACGCTGGTCACATAATTTCCGTAAATTCTGGGGAGGAGGACGATGAGCTCTGACGCCACGTTCAATCACATCCCAGATGTGTTCGATCGGGTTCAGATCTGGCGAGTTGGAGGGGGAGGGGGGCGGGGCATCAATTGGAACTCACCACTGTGTTCCTTGAACAACTCCATCACACTTCTGGCTTTGTGTCTTGGCGCATTATCTTGTTGAAAAATGCTGCTGCCGTTGAGCTACATGATCGCCATGAAGGCGTGTACGTGGTCTACAACCAATGTAAGATACTCCTTGGCCCTCATGGTGCCTCGCACGAGCTCAACAGGACCCACGGATGCCCACATGGATGCTGTCCAGAGAGCATAATGGAGCCGCCGTCAGCTTGTCTCCGTCCCACAGTACAGATGTCAAGGAGCTGTTCCCATGGAAGACGACGGATTCACGCCGGCCCTCCCATCGGCATGATGAAGGTATCGGGATTCATCAGACCATGCAGCGCTCTGTCACTGCACCAGCGACCTCTGCCGATGGTCACGTGCCCATTTCCGTCGTAGTTGCCGACGTCGTGGCGTTAACATTGGCACATGCATTGGTCGCCGGCTGCGGAGGCCCGTCGTTAGGAGCGGTCGGAGCACTGTGTGTTCGGACACGCTTGTACTCTCCCCAGCAACTGGACTCGCATTCGGGAGGACGACGGTTCAATCCCGCGTCCGGCCATCCTGATTTAGGTTTTCCGTGATTTCCCTAAATCACTCCAGGCAAATGCCGGGATGGTTCCTCTGAAAGGGCACGGCCGACTTCCTTCCCAATCCTTCCCTAATCCGATGAGACCGATGACCACGCTGTCTGGTCTCCTTCCCCAAACCAACCAACCAACCAACCAATCTCCCCAGCATTAAAGTTTGTTGTTAGCCCCGCAACAGTTCACCGTCTGTCCTGTTTTACCAGTCCGCCTGGCCTATGACGTCCGGCATTGTAATGAGGGGTGTGTGGCCAACCCTACGACGTTTGGACGTGATTTCACTGAAGGCCACAATTAAGCTTCAAAATTTTAGAATATATGACCATAGACTTTTAAAGGCAGAAGGCCACAATCTTTAAAAACAAGAAATCTTAAAAATCAACAAGATAAACTGCAATTAAAAAGCAAATAAAACTTATCACGGCTAAGTGGAAAGCCTCAAGGCAAAGCAGATAGAACAAACATATGCAAGGTGCAATACCAGTGGCTGAAGGCCACAGTTAAGTTTCAAAATTTTAAAATATATTACCATAATCGTTTAAAGGCAGAAGGCCGCAATGTTTAAGCTTGAAAGATAATTTTAAAAATAAGGTTGCAAGACTGAAAGCCCACAATTAATTTTGCAGAATTTATAAGAAAAAAGAAAAAATAACCATCAACCTTAAATTTTAAGTAGATGAAAACAGATAATTAACACCCGTGGGAAAGACAATAAAAGCAACGGCAATCAGAAACCCCCACGGCGGTCGGTCTGCCCTTGTTCACTCAGGGGAGGCAGGTGGTGAGCCCTGCTACACTTGATCCGTCGGAACCCAACCAAGGGGCAGCCACGGACCGACCGACAAAACGACTCGTTTGCCACCAACCGCTTCATGAGAACTCAAACACCAAAATGTTACGGACGTAATTATTCACAAACAAATATGTGTATGTATTAAGCTATCAAAACCTTGGGTACTTGAAACCACTACTCAACCTTGACGTCATGAGTGAGCCACGAAGCTCGTAGCGATCGGTGAGCTCCACAAACGCTCCGACCCAGCCGACCGCGCCGCACGGAGATATCCTCCCTGGTCCGCACCAATCGACCGACTCCTCTCAGAATGCCGACAACATCTCAAATAGTCATCTGTGGAAATAACACCAACTACACACACAACCTGACAAACACTTGCACGAAAACCTGAACGATATGCAACAGTAACTAAACACGCACGAAGACAAGTCGGGAGTCGATGCATACACACACAGCCGACTCATGAACGATCGGCGAGCCAAAACACGTCGTCCGGTAGGCGGCAATGGTCGGGCTAGCCATGTCGCCGCAGACCTCACTGCTCCAACCCGACTGCACTAGTGCCGCATTGCAACTCCCCGACTGGCAGGTCCGGACTGCGCTCCAGACGCGTTCCAACTGACTGGCAGACCTGGACTCGCGACCCGAACTGTCTACGGCGAACTGCGTACGACAGACCACGACCGGGCAGTAATAGCAGTCGAGCAAAGATATTACGAGAGGGTATATATCGATACCCACTGCTAGCGCCGGTCACGGTCAGGCAAAGCAGCAACTCAGTGACAGTAGTAATTTAAATTAACGTAGTGAGGTGGAAGTACGTTAAAAAAAAAAAAAAAAAAAACAGGGTGTTAAATACGTGATGGCGGGAACACCAGCCACGCACGGCTCAATGGCACTTGCGTAAACATGGATATAGACTCAAACACCTCTTTAAATCATAGCTTGTCTTCGTCTTTCGTACCGAAAACATTGTGCTTCAATGTCAGTCTTACAGAGGTTTCGTTACATGTAACGGAAACTGGGGCTGTTGCTCATGTTTAAATGCTTCGTTTATATTGTAGGCGTTGGGTTTTAGCGGCCCAACTGCTTCGTGTACTTTACCGTATAGGTGCTGCGAATGCCCGGATAGTGTTCCGCGAACTCATCTCTCGCGCAAATCCTTGGAGCACCGCCTTGGTGCCTGGCGCAGGGCGTCAGCGTAGAGTTTCCCGAGAAAGCCGTCCGTCCATAAAAGTGAAATGTGGACTCATCCGCGAGGGTTATTCAAGTTTATGCAGCGGGCAGGTGATATACAGTGGGCGCGAGACGTGTATCGCGGTAGCTGCCGACCATTTGAGCTTTTACAACCTGCCCTATGAGCTCCAACCCTGCCGCGCTTCGTGTGGAAGTGACTCGCACTCCTCGCGTGTGAAACGAGATTCTATTTCCCCCACTGTACTTCATTGTTATGTTACTTCCCGAGAAAGTAGAAGTGCTACCAAAAAGATTTTTCAGCTATGTGAGGGAAAAATAAGTACTTTCTCTATGTCTTGCCCGTCATTTGAGACTGCTTGTAACGTAACGACTACAATATCTTACAGTGTCACGGTAGACGTGTAACAACCAAAATTTCTCTCTGTCAGCGGGCTAAAAATGTAACTTTTCTGAAGTTGTGTTCATAAGGTTAAGATCTGAATAATATTGCTGCTGTGCAGAAAATTGAATTTATTTTAGTGTTCAATTTTATGTGTAAGATGCGTCTGGAAAGTTCGCTGAATGGTCTCAGAAAATTAAGGAAACATGAGCTACAAACAAAATACCGCATCTTGTAATCGGCCGATGGATATCCACAGCACTATAGGAGGTTAGACCTGGTCCTACTTATATGGTCCGGAGACCAAGCGACAGTCGATGGCAAGGTGTTCATCGTCATCCCAGCCACCCACACCACCTTCGCAAAAAAAAAAAAAAAAAAGGGTCAGCTGACAAAATCCAAGATTAAGACGGTGTTGATCGCCTTTTTCGACATAAAGGGCTAGCTCCATCATGAATTTCTATCCGAGGAAGGTGGGGAAAATGACGAATACAGTATCACTCGCTTGCTCTCTGGATCGTAATGGTAGCACCGGGTCTCATTTCCTGTAATTTGCGGATGTCCAACAACTTGTGACCACCGTAATGCGAGTGATTCCGGAAGATGTATTTCCTGACAGTTTCCAAGAGCTTTGCAACCGACATCGGAAGTGTATTGTAGCTAACGATGATTGCTCTGAAGGCTAGCAAAGGTAATTTGTATGCAACTCTTGTTGAGTACAGAGTATGGATTTAAAGTAAACCGAAGATAGACGAAAATAATGAGATGTAGTGGAACTGAGATTATCGATAAACTTGTTCAACTGGTTCAAATGGCTCTGAGCACTATGGGACTTAACATCTGAGGTCATCTGTCCCCTAGAACTTAGAACTACTTAAACCTAACTAACCTAAGGACATCACACACATCCATGCCCGAGGCAGGATTCGAACCTGCGACCGTAGCAGTCGCGCGGTTCCGGACTGAAGCGCCTAGAAACGCTCGGCCACCACGGCCGACAATAAAGTTGTTGACCACTAAGCACACGATGTGAAGGAATAATGCTCATTTGTAAACAAAGTAATATATGGCGGACGGAGGAGGAAGGAAAAAAAGCGCACTAGCTACACGCAAAGAGATTATCTCTAGCCAAAAGAAATGTATTAATATCGAACGTCGGACTTAAGTAGATGAAGAAATTTCTGAGGATGTACGCCTGCAGCACAAGGTTGTATAGTAATGAATCGTGAGCTATGGGAAAACCGGAAGATGATAGAATCGATGCTTGGTGAGAAGGAAGTTGAGAACTAGATGGATTGATGAGATAAAAAGTTTTCGCACAATCGTCGGGGTGGAGGAACATGTGGAAAAGTTTGACAACGAGGTGGGGCAGGATGATTGGACTTGGGTTAAGACAACAAGGAACAACTTCCATGGTACTTTTAGGGAGCCGTAAAGGCTAAGAATGAAAATTGAAGTGTAGACAGATTTTTTATTTTTATTTATTTCTTCCTCACAATTACAGCTTATTATCGGAGAAGCTAAAATAGGCCACTATAACAAGCGATTCCACGATTCACTGTTACGTCATAGAATCCACACCACGTTGATCACTTGCACCAACACAATGTAAATTCTTGAGAAACCATTTCATTCAGTGGTTGCCGACCTCAGCTATCTTCTCTCCGTCTGCAGAGTGTTGTTTAGCCTGCATGGCAGCGTGCTGACATGTGGCTGAATGCCTCATAACGTCTTCCTTGGCCTTTCTGGATACTGCGCCTGCGCCAGGTCGAATCGCACCTCAGTGCTGCTTTGTGATCCGTCGTCCTTAATGCCTGACGCCGTTACCCGCCGCGTCTTCGTAAAGCGCGCAGTCCCACGGTGTGTGTTCAGGAGTACCCGTACTGCCGTAGTGGCAACTATCGTTCATCTGTCTTTTGAATTTGTATAGATACGTAGCACATCGGTCATCAACAGTTAGGTGATATATCAGTCCTCTCGCCGGTTTAAGAAATCTCATTTTTAGTCTGATATTAGGGAGTAATTCGTATGTTCTTCTCCCTGTTCCTGAAGTGTCCCAATCATTTTGCCACAGTTGTAATATGCGATTTTTTATTAACACTTTCGTATTGGCCTCACTTCTAAGTATCCTTCGTACTTCCATTTGATTGCCTTTCTTTAACTACTAAAGCCGGCCGAAGTGGCCGTGCGGTTCTAGGCGCTGCAGTCTGGAACCGCGAGACCGCTACGGTCGCGGGTTCGAATCCTGCCTCGGGCATGGATGTGTGTGATGTCCTTAGGTTAGTTAGGTTTAACTAGTTCTAAGTTCTAGGGGACCAATGACCTCAGAAGTTGAGTCCCATAGTGCTCAGAGCCATTTTTTTACTACTAAAGGGCACCCCATTTCCTAATTTCCAAGCTTATTCGGCATATCCCTAGCATTATTAACGATGGCCGGCCGGAGTGGCCGATCGGCTCTAGCCGCTACAGTCTGGAACAGCGTGACCGCTATGGTCGCAGGTTCGAATCCTGCCTCGGGCATGGATGTGTGTGATGTCCTTAGGTTAGGGGACTGATGATCTCAGAAGTTAAGTCCCATAGTGCTCAGAGCCATTTGAATCATTATTAACAATGCATCATTTGGGATAGTGCAGTAGGCAACGGTTAATCTTAGTAGCACTCCTCTTGGACTATTCCCACTAGTGAGGCTGGCTTCAGAAGCTGCAATCTCTGACCCCAACACTCGCACCGTATCCTTCGACTGATGCTAATATATTTTCAAGGCAAGCCGAAATTGCCTGTTTGCAGTGGTTACAATTTTATTCATTACCTTTTAACCTTGTCTACCTGCCTCCTCTAATACGACCTGAAAAGTTACGACGTTCGTTCAGGAATTTCCTACATATCTCGTTGCTGCACTTCCTTTATTCGTTACGTCATTTAATTTTATTTTAGGTTTCGTGCTACGTTCACTTTTAGCAGAAGAAACGTAGTTTTGTGAGATGCTATTGACAATTTGACACTTTGACATCAGCCATCCAAGTTCATGGAGCGCTGCGTTACATTTAGCTTCGATAATTTTCTGGAGTCGCTGCCAACAATGAACAGCACTTCATCTGCAAATACTGTCAGTCTGCTTACGTCACAGCTGTCATTTAACTTCTCCTAGTGTGGGCTCCAATGCTACCCGAAACTTTGGACCACACACTGGTTCCTGAAAACATCCTTTTGCTATTGCCTACGTTATTTCCTTTCCTGAGCACATTAAAAAAGCATGTCTCCTCCGGAAATAGTCTCTCAGGCAGCTGTAGAAACGCCTGTGGACACTCAGACTTCCTAAGGCGACCAAAGAGAGGTGGTCACTGTAGGTTTTGGAAAGCGCCAGCAATATCAGTGATCATCGCGAGAGCAAACGTAGAATGAGTATCCGTCGCTAGCGAGATCGCCTTATTAACTGCATCTTCAGTTGACTTACCTCTTCTAAGCCCGCCCGGTTAGCCGTGCGGTCTGACGCACCGCTTCCCGGGCGGGAAGGCGTGCCGGTCCGCGGCACGAATCCGCTCGGCGGATTAGTGTCGAGGTCCGGTGTGCCGGCCAGTCTGTGGATGGTTTTTAAGGCCGTTTTCCATCTGCCTTGGCGAATGCTGGCTGGTTCCCCTTGTTCCGCCTCAGTTACATTATGTCGGCGATTTCTGCGCAAACACCACAATTACACTATCACGCACACACTCGTCTAGTGAGACGTTCCCGGGGGCATCCACTGGGGGCCGAACCGCACAATAACACTGGGTTCGGTGTGGGGCGGTGGAGGCGTGAGTGGGCTGTTATGGGGTTGTGTACCACTGAGGCTACGGCGGAGATGTAGCCTGTCCGTCGTTTCTAGGTCCCCAGTTCAATACAGTACAATACAATACCTCTTCTAAAGCTGTAGCCAGAGAATGGAATATATGAAAGTAATTGTGGACATCAGTTGCAACTGCTACTCTGAAAAGAATAGATTGGCGCAGGACAGGAATTCGTGGCTGGTCGCATCAAACCATTCAGAGACTGAAGACCAAACAAAAAGTAATACATTCGCAGATCTCTGTGAATTCCATGCAGTGAGGACAAATCCATAGCTTGTAAGGTTCTATAATACCTTGCTGGTTTCGGTACTTAATTTTGATATTACTTCGTCCCGCAAAACTTAGTTGAGAAATTTGGAAATTGATGTATGTATAAGTATAAAAAGTTATACCAAACTTTTCTTTCGGATTAGAGGGGGGGCGGAGAGTAAGTGAAACCTCCGCCCCCCCTCCCCCCTCCCTTGGAGCCGTGCCCGGGTCAGAGGTCAGAAGCTGCGCCCACGAGGCCGATGAGGCGATCTGTGCTTACCGGAGGCTCTGCCCTGCCCTGCCGGCTGCCCTTTGTGCCCGCACTAAAGGGCAGGGGCCCTTCACCCTAGTGTCGCTCTTATCGATCGCGCCCTGCGGTGCGCGCGCTGCCGGCGCCCTCGGCCCTCAGCCCTCCACTCTGCCGCTGGTGATCTGATAAACGCCACCCGCCGCGCCGCGCCGCTACACTGGCGCAGTCGAGAGCTCTGTGTCAACCTGCGCGCGCGCGCCTCTGCACGCTGCGAAAACACCGACCAGATTAATCACTCTGCAGCCTCTGCACGTGGCTTCGTCTACTTGTCCTCTTCCATTGCTGCCCGAATTAACCGCAGCTGTTTCGCTGTTGTCCGTTCAGATTCTCAGTGAACTGTCTTTATTCGCTGTGAGTGGGTGACTGGTGGAGCACTAAGTTACCTGATGATGTTTACTACTATGCGTTCATATATAAGTTGTTGTGACACACTTTGAAAAGTTCGTTTGTGCAAATTCACGTCAGAGGAGAGCAAATTTACTGAACGAACTTTTCTCTGACCGAAGGTTTTTCGTCTTTCTGAATGGACAAGCTAGCAGAGGGGAACTATGAACAGTCGCCTGACTACTGGCTTCCATTCTGTTTGATTAGTATATCCACGACAAATCAGCAACCAATTCCAATGTAACCCAGTATGCAGTATGTCAGAACAAATATCGAGCACTGTCAACATATACTCTCAACTAGAGTTGTAAAACTACCGTAGTGCCTATCATAAATAAGTGTAGATTGCAGTAGTATTTGTAGTAACTTTCGTCAGTTAAGGTCGTACCTACGCTACCTGTAAATTAGGTGTGTTGCCTACCCATCGGGCGTTACCTCATAACAATCGCTTTTTTCTTTACGCTAGCGACCTGTGTCTTACTACATTGCCCTAAAAACTGGAAGTGGTGAACCATCTAGAAACCGAGAGAGGATTTACAAAAGGGCAGGGTAACCTAAAGAACTTTTTTGTTTACATAGCTATCCTCCTGTCTATTACTTATAAGTTAATAGTGCTTGTAACAAAACTGATATTGTCAATGTATAATTAAGGTTTTATTCGAAAATTGGAGATTTGTCACGTAAAATAGGGGGATGTTGTAGTAAAAATGAAGGAAGCAATACAGATTTATCATACAGCTTTGGTGACAAAAGCGCAGAAGCTATGTGATAAACTAATTTTTGTTACATACCAAATGTAATTTACACTCTGCCAGGATGTAAAATGCACAATAGACTAACACTCAATGATGTTAGGTTCTTAGTAAGTGAAAAAAAAAAAAGAAAAGAAAGGGGGGGGGGAGTCGTCGCCGCCCAGTTTGTCTGTTACACACTGGCTTATGTTTTTCTCTTTGGCAATGCTGCCGATACTTGCGGTAATGCTATCATTTACTACGTCATTTATGTAGTGTACCAAAAGTACTGCTGAACTGTAGTTTTGGTAGAGCGCGGCCGGCCGGGGTGGCCGAGCGGTTCTAGGCGCTACAGTCTGGAACCGCGGGACCGCTACGGTCGCAGCTTCGAATCCTGCCTCGGGCATGGATGTGTGTGATGTCCGTAGGTTACTTAGGTTTAAGTAGTTCTAAGTTCTAGGGGACTGATGACCTCAGAAGTTAAGTCCCATAGTGCTCAGAGCAATTTGAACCATTTTTTTGGTAGAGCGCAACTCAGTTCTCAAGTGACCTCGCCATATTGAATGAGTACTGTTCCAAATGAAAATTAGAGTCACACACAAGTAAAAAAATGGTCACGGTGTTTCATCACCACAATACAGATGGATTAAGGAAGTTACTCGCGTGTTTGATGGGGTGGATGTTCCTATAACTACTTTCCTAGACCTCACCTTCAATGGAACAGTGTCATTTAAGCAGCAACTTTTTTCCCGAGGCTGCGTTTAGACAACAATGGCCAGCCATCGGATAAATTTCATGCGGATTGTAGTGCTCCACTCAGCCCACTTAGCCGGTACCCACGCAGCGAGATACGACTACGCAGCTGAGGCCGCGGGCACAGTTGCCCATGCAGCATCACGTGGAGGTGGGGCTACGTGGAGACTTTTTATCCGTTTTTGTATAAGACAGAGCTGTAATTACTTCTTTTAATTATACTACATGAAATTCTGAATTGCAAAATTATAAAAATTTTAGTTTTTAAGAAGAGAACAAAAAGAAGATATTAAAGAACAGTGTTGCAGACAGTTGTCCCTTCACTGGTGCTGCTCAGGGCGTGGTCTGGGAACGTGTCCTCGAGCCCGACCTCGCCAGGCAGTGCATCCCATTGGTAGTTCAAAACACGTGATAATTCACGTCTCGGATGTCGCGATTCGATTCTTCTCTCGCGCTATTGTTTTATTATCTCAGTTTTGTTAGCGTTTCCATATCGTACGTGTGCTAATTAGCTGGATTACCTATGTTACAGTTACTATATGGTAATTTACTCTAATTAAAGGTTTAACATGGTACAATAACGGGCCACGAACTATCCTACTTAATCTATTAACAGTTTTCTATTCTCATTCGTCAGTGTCTTACTATTTCATCAGTGAATGCTATGTATTACGTACCTATTATTCTATGTTTGTACCGTCGTTGACTCCGTTGTGCTGGAGTCTTCATCTCAACTAATCCATTCGTCCCGTTGTCGTCTAACTCAATGTCAATATGGTCTCGTTTTCTGTAGATAGTGTGTTCAGTTTTCAAGATTTGATCTGTGTGTTTGTTTCATAGTTCCCATTTGCCTGCCTCCCTGAGAGTTTCTTCTTGTCTCTTTGTGGTAATTCCTGGTATGTTTTTATGTAAGTGGCTGTACCGCTCACTGTGCAGAGCTACACGTTCAGGAGGTCGATGTTCCCCGCGTAGGCAGTCGCCGCTGTTGGCAAACGAAACGCGCTCCAACACTTCTGGAACCAGTCAAAGAAGCTATCCTCAAGAGTAAATCAGCTCCACAAAATGGCCGTAAATACCTGGAGAGGAAATGCAGATAACGCTACATAATGTTACACAAAACTAAGACACTTGCAACGAAAGAATGGGGCTAAGCGGACCGTTACAACCCGGTCAGATTTACTGCCATTCAGTTGTTGCCTGTTCTGTCCAACACTGCTCGTCCAGGTCTCAGAAGAGAAGTTGTCTCATTCAGTTGTTGCCTGTTCTATCCAAAACTGCTCCTCTAGATCTCAGAAGAGAAGTTGTCAATATGAAAATTGTTTGGAGTCTGGGAGGAAAACTGTTCTAAAGCGCGTTTTTCAGAATGCACGAGCTATACGCCTGTAGTCACGCGAGGCTCCTTGAATCGGTCGTCAGTTCACATATGTTTTCGATGGCACCGACACATCGAAAAAACGCGTCCCAGAAAACCCTCCCGATTCAGAATTTAACGAAGAAGTTTGTAGGATTTGATTTCACCGTCGTGAATGGTGCAGACTCAATCGCAGAACAGTGGAGATGAGACTAAATTTTCAAGAGTTCTGGTTACTGTGAAAGTTCTGCTTATGGAACAACGACGAAGACATACTGTTAAGTACTGACCACTGCAGTCTTATAAACATAGTCTTCAGTTCTGAAAGACTTGGATCAAGTGTCACTCCGTGCAGCGATCTGGTTGTTGAATTCATACATTAACGCTGCCTGACAGAACAGGTAAACCCTCAGAAATGGAGGTGGAAACGAAATGAAAATCGTAGTGATTACAAGATCGAGTCAAATTTACGAAGAACTTGGCAGAATCAGAATGACGTTGCACCCATTCTGACCTGGGTGCATGCGCTGATTCGGTTGCGAATGGCATCATAAAGCCTTTGGATCCTGCCCCACTACTTTTTAATTGCTGCTTGACATCCCTGAAACTAGGACTGTTATGGAGTTGATGTCGGAGCTGCCCCCACACAATGTTTCTATCGGGGACATATTTGGGGATATTGCTGGTCATGGGAGTATCTCAACGTCAGGTAGACGGTTCATAAAGACACATGCTATGTATGGACGAGCATTGCCCTGTTGAAAAAAGACACCACGTTAATACTGCATGAGAGGTAATACATGATGGACTCGGATGTCATGTGACTTACTGTTGTACCGTCAGAGTTCTCCCAATCACCTACAGCCATTCCCGATGGCTCCCCACTCCATGACACCTGAAGTAACACGGCTGTGACTCTCCAAAATGTTGGAAGAATCTGACCTCCGGCCATATCGCCGCCATACCTGCCGACGATGCTCAGGTGGCGTAGCGCGGAACCACGATTCATCGCTGAGCACTATGCGACGCCATTTATCAGCAGTTCATGCTTCCCGGTCACTGCGGCACTTCAAGTGCAGTCGTTTGTGTTGTGGTGTTAACGGTAGCTTCTGTGTGGGACAGTAGTTCCCTAATCCGCCTGCTGCTAGTCTCTGACCAAAGGTGCTGGATGACACAGAATGTTCCATAGAGTCATTTACTTGTTCTCGGACGACAGGCGCAGATACGGGGTTACGATGTGGTTGGTGAACCGTACGATGATCCTCCCGTGTGGTGGTCAGATGTGGTCCATTGGAACCTTGACGATGAGTAAGCCTACCCTCATTCCCACGCATTTCAACAGCGGGCTATTGTCACCTTCAGATGTCCCAAGGATCTACATATTGCTCTGTTCAACCACTCCAACAAATGGAGATAGACAACGAGGTCGCTTTCAAATTCTGTCAATTACTTTGAAAGTTGTCTTACACGAGTACGGAGCGTCTCCGTGTCTTTCGCAGTAGCCGCTCATCCAACGCTATTCACGCCCGCTTTATGCGCTACCACGCCCAGTAACAACAATACACACAGAAAACTTTAATCCACACCTGTGACTGTTCTATCTGCCACAGAGAACTTGAACTTTTAAACCATTTGTATAGCCGCTGATGGTGTGTAGATTTTGTGTATGAAGTCACAGAGACATCCGATCATGTCTTCTGGGACTCTTTAGTTTGTCTTGCAGTGACCTTTGTGTATATATAAGGTGCAATCAAAAAGTACAGTCCAGACTCGGTATCGCCGTCGGGCGAAATCGTCGTGAGCATCGCAAGTGATCATCCACCGATGCACCGGATTGGAAATACCCATTAGGTAGAACACCGTGGCGTTTTGTGTGAAGAAGTCCGTAACTACCTGCGCATCCACATCCGACAGGAATAGTCCACCGTTCAAGGCCTTTTTTAAGGGACCGAAAACGTAATAATCGCAGGGGGAGAGATCAGAACACTAAGGCTGGTCCTCGAGTATTCTCGACTGTCCTTCATAAACCATTAGAGCTTTCATACCTCTGGAAGTAGTGAATGAGGGGGATTTGACACCTAAGATCAATTCTATACCATTGTCAACTTCATAATGCATATTCCCCGACCAGGGGTTCGAGGTGATCGCATATGCGGTACCATATTTTGAAAGCACATCGGTGATACTATTATAATTGTTTCAAATGGTAAGTTGTAAACTTGGACATAGCGAATTCTTAAATCATCATGTGTAATTTCGACATTAATCAACTCACCTGCGTTATGGCGATATTCTGCGGTCCCACTTGTTAACGTCGTCATTCCGGTGCAGTCATCATCATTCCTCAACTTAAAATGGAACGTGTTACCAGGAAAATCGTTTTGTAGAGCAATGACATCATCATCAGCTATTTTGAACTTTCGAAAGTACCACATATCGAATTCGAGATTTTGAGAAAGGCTAACAGCAAAGCTGCAACTTAACTTCTAAGTCTCACGTCGTTCTTCAGCGTCCCCGCAGAAGTCACGGTTTGTGTCGTAGGCGGACGAAACTTGTATGTAATCTACTTGTCCCGGTGTTACGAATGTCACTGAACACACTTAAAAAAATGGTTCAAATGGCTCTGAGCACTATGCGACTTAACTTCTGAGGTCATCAGTCGCCTAGAACTTAGAACTAATTAAACCTAAGGACATCACACACATCCATGCCCGAGGCAGGATTCGAACCTGCGACCGTAGCGGTCGCTCGGCTCCAGACTGTAGCGCCTAGAAACGCACGGCCACTCGGGCCGGCCACACTTTAAACTTGAAATAAAATATACCTACATTTTAAATTAATTTTTGAGGTCAAAACGAATTTTTAACTTCGTTTGTGTTACTAAGCAAGATATTCACCACTACGGTACAACCCATCACAGTGTTGTAGCTCGCGCCGAGCGAGGTGGCTCATTGGTTAGCACACTGGGCTTATATTCGGGAGGACGACGGTTGAAACCCGCGTCCGGCCATCCAGATTTAGGTTTTCTGTTATTTCCCTAAATTCAGGGTTGGTTCCTTTGGAAGATCACGACTGATGTCCTTTCCCATCTTTGACACTATCCAAGCGTGTGCTCCGTCTGTAATGACCTCGATGTCTACGGAAGGTTAAACCCAGTCTTCCTTCCTACCTTCACCGTAGCACTTCGCTAGGGAAGATAAAAGAAAATGGCGTGCTTCGTCGATAAAGTGGAGTATCGTCCGGTAATTCGTTTTCGGCTGCAGCGGAAATGTCACGGCTGCGTTTAGATTACTTGTCTACACGTCTGGGCAGCTAATGACAAAGCTGCAACATTTCTGCTGCAACCGGAAACGAATTACCGGACGAAACTACACTTTAGCGATGAGACACGCCATATTGTTCTAGCTCATCTAGCGGTCCTCTAGCGCGGAGGTTTCTGTGTGCACACCGACTGCAGCGATGTACCTGCAAACAGACAAACATGTAATTAATTACCTACCCTTGTGACGCTTCGCGACGCTTCGCGACGCATTGTGGATGATGCGAGCCGTGTGATGTTTGAATCTGCGCGATGGCGCTCCCCTGTGTGCCGAAACAGGCCGCGAGTGGAGTCGGTAGTATGTCTACGAGAAGGAAAGGCCTCGGTGATGGTTGACTTACTGGGGGAGTTGGCAAGTGAGCTCCTGCGTTGTACTGCAGATGAAGTGGGGGCGGGGATTGGTTACGAGGGTACTTGCAGCACACAGTTGGTTTTCATCTGTCGAGGAATTCTGATTAGCGGCCGCCGCTGTCGATGTTCCAAACCAAGATTGTCAACGGAACCTAGGTGCATTCATTCGAGAATATTCCACTTTCGCAGAGAGATTATGCTATGGGTAAATACACTGTGCTCAATGAAATATACCGAGCGAGGTGGCATCCTTCCCAAATCCTATGAGACCGATGACCTCACAGTTTGGTCCCCTCTCCCAAAATCCACCCTAACCCAATGAAATATAAAGGGTGTCTCGGAATTGTTCCGACAAATTCCAAGAGGTTGTAGAGGGTATCTTGACGAACAAGTAGAGGATAGGAGCCCGTTTGCGGAAACGTCACCCAATAACGCGACAGAGCATCCAAATTATAGGCGCCAGCGCCTGCTAGCAGGCAACCCTCCAACAGCAAACACGCCTTTGTACGCTGACGGATCATAGGCGGGACGTCTCGCAATGTTGTTCGTTGTTCAGTGATCGCGCTGTTGTCACAGTGGATGACGGTTTCGGACCCAAGTTTCCGTTTACAGTTTACTTTGCTCCTGGACACCTCTAAAATCGTCTATGTTTTTCGGTATACAGGAGCAAAATATACTGCAGGTGGAAATCCGTGCCTGAGTAAGACTCAGTTTTTACAGTTTCTAATACAAAATTCAACAAAACCGAATGTTTTAATTTCTTAGACTGGGCATATGTTTAGCGAAACTGAACAGTTCAAATTTCGGTGTGTTCAGAAAGATAGCAAACTGTCGTGGAAAGCCCACATTCAGGATCTTGTCCAAAGACTTCATGCCGCCATTTTGCTATTCGAACTGTATCTGAAGTAAGTGATGGACGCGAAAAGCATTCTACGTCGCTTATTTTCATTCGCTTATGATGTATGGTATTACATTTTGGGGAAACTCTTCCCATTCTCTAAGGATATTTTTGTCTCAGAAACGGGCGGTTCAGGCAATAAGTGGTGTAAGTTCGTGAACCTCTTATCAACCCCTGTTCATTAGTCCAGGTATTCTAACATTGGCCTTTCAATATACATATTCTTTATTGCCGTTTCTTGTTAACAATATCAACTTATTCCTACGAATTACCAGCTTTCACTCAGTTAATACTAGGCAGAAATCCAGTATGCATTTGGATCGCACTTTCTTGACTCTTGTGCAGAAAGGCGTGAAGTACACTGCTGCATCCATTTTCAGTAAGCTACCACAAGAAATAAAAAATCTTGGCTGTAATCCACGCCTTTTCAAATCGAAACTGAAGCGTTTCCCCATAGGTCACTCCTATTCTGTCTAGGAGTTGCTTGAAAAATTGAGCTGATTCCTGTGTTATATTGTCGATTGCGTATACATAAACTTGTGGCTTGTCTTTTTTGGGTTCATAAGCATTTTATTTTATCTTTTATTACTTCTATATTGTTATTTCATGTACTGACAAGTACCATCTTGGAGAGTTGCTCCCCCTGCCGGCCGTGGTGGCCGAGCGGTTCTAGGCGCTTCAGTCTGGAACCGCGCGACCGCTACGGTCGCAGGTTCGGATTCTGCCTCTGGCATGGATGGGTGTGATTTCCTTAGGTAAGTTAGGTTTAAGTAGTTCTAAGTTCTAGGGGACTGATGACATCAGAATTTAAGTCCCATAGTGCTCAGAGCCATTTGAGATTTGCTCCCCAATTTGGTCCTACGGAACAAGGCGTGTAAAAAAGAGAAAAGAAAGAAGAGTCACCCACCACAGTAATACAGCATAGGATTCATAGGAGACAAGGCCTTGCTAAGCAGCAGCTAGTTCCGTCTTCATCAATGGTGATCGTGCCAATCAGTCGCGACCGCTAAAGAACAAAAAACATTGCGAGACGTTCTGCCCACGGTCCGTCAGCGTACAGAGTCACATTTGGTGCCGAACGGGTGGTCTAGCTGCCGGCGCCGGCGGCTACAACTTCGACGCTCTGTTGCTTCATTGGATGACATTTTCGGAAACGGGTTCCTATCCTCGATTTGTTTCTCAAACCACGCTCTACAACACTTCGAAGTTAGTCGTAACATTTCCGATGCTCCCTGTAGAGTGTAAGTGGTACTTTCTCAGTATTTGTACTGTGGACTCCTGTTTTTGAGATTGGTCAGTTTCCCATAACTCGTGGAGTTGGATTCGTTTCTAGACTGCTGGTGTTTTGGCTTGGGCAACTGAACTAGATCGGATTGCAGCCGGCGCCATTCCGACGTGGTTACAGCTATTACACACGCAACTAAGTAGGACTGGGATCATTGCCGATGGAGCTTGCGGCTGTTGTGGATGTGGTGCATGAGTCTGACATGGTCCATTCGTAAGAAGTGGTCTCTTGGGCCAACATTTAATCTTATGCTTCCTGTATTAAATTTATCTAAAATAATGAGCCACAGGGGTCCTCAGGAAGTGTTAAATCAGTCTTTAGCCTTTAATTTAAACAAATATTTTTCGTTACTACTAAATATATGTTGACAGGTTACATGATACAAGATGCTGAGTATAGAGCTCATGGAAAATATGAATAAAAGTTGTCTCAATAGCAGATTTTGAAATTCTGAGTGTAAACTGATGTAAGGGGGAATGCGCTCGGAATTTTGTACGAAATTTGTATCATACTTACAGAATTATAATTAGAAATTATTTGAATTATTCTATTCGATATAGTCAACAAAATCTCACGAGAAGGCTTACTATATGCATACAGATTAAATAGAGAGAACGTTGCAGAAATTTGTTGAATAGTTTATGAGAGAAAGGTACATATACCATTTTTTTAAAATAAAATTTTTAAATTCCATAAAAAAGTTATACTCGTATGTATTCTTTAAAGACAAGTTGTCCTGCACATGCTAATCATTTTATGAAGTGTTAATTGGTTGTTCACTAGTGTGCTGCCGTTCCGTAAAACTTCGAGCCTGAAGTACCGAGAGGTTATAATTTCAGTGCAGTTAGTCATGGAGGAAGAGTGTGGGGTGTACTTATCGTATGACAGAAGAACCTGTTAGGTATGCTAATGCGTTAATGCGGAACCGACACTGGAAAAAAAACTAACTCCATTTTTGGCCAGCAGGTTCAAATCTGGCACTGTACAGTATCTCGTCAATGTCTCCAGTGCTCATATTGAACAAATTGTGTAAGTGATGGTTAATAATAAAATCAACATTATGCCTTTCTCACCTGTTTGACCTTTTCTGCCTACGTTCTATCCCTAATCCATTAGATATGAAAATATTTTTGTATGTCTTTCCTGCATTCACAGCGCCATATTTGCACCTGGTACCCAAAACTGGAACTAATTTTTTTTTCGAGCGTTGAGTATTAACGCATTAGTGTTTCTACAAAGTTTCTCTGCCATACCATAAACAGCCGACACTGGACCTCTGTGATTAACTACTCTATTATTATAGCCACTTGCTATGTTATTAAGATACAAATTTTTTAATTGTAAGGGTACAAGGAATTTTATTGTCACGTTTGTGATTGCTTAGAGAGTCTTGGCCAAATCATAAGGCGATTTATTTTGCAACTCATCAGAGTATCCGCTGCATGTAACATTTTGTGAGTGGTTACAAACGACCGTAAATATTGTCTGACTGTAATCAGTGAAGGCACGTTCTTTCAAAGGAGTGAAACAAGTCATTCATTATAAACTTTCAAACATTTAATTGCAGTGGCAGATAATTATTAAATTTAGATTTTTTTTTGCGTTTGTAATATTTTGATTAATAATTGTTAAGCAGTCGGTCTGCACTATACTAACCCAGTTCTCCCTCCCACTTCCAACCTGTTGTAAACTGGTAACTTTAGTTTTTCGACGTTACCCTTGAAACAACTACCGTTCTTGCATTTAGAGTCGGCAAGTTTCATTACTTCGCTCACAATGAAATTCCGTACCGGAATGAAGCTGAAAAACAAAAATTACATCCGATGTATGGCAGATGTGAGTCACGTCTCTTGGTCGACGAATCTACAGTTCATCCCAGTCCAAATATTGCGTCCCCCCCCCCTTTTTTTTTTAGTTGGCCTCCATTCACTGCAGACTGCCGTGCGGCAGACGATTGAACGCTCTCTCAGCGAACGGTGTTGAGTAAGCGTGGGCCAGCGAGCTTTAATTATTCGGAGGGTCAGCACGCCGCCCACGCGCCGCCGCGAGTGGGCTGCGCTGGGATGTCCTCTGACCTCTGGCTGCTCTCTCTCTCTCTCTCTCTCTCTCTCTCTCTCTCTCTCTCTCTCTCTCTCTCCACTCAGCACTCGCCGCTCGCCAGAACCTAATTACGCAGCACAGCCAATTACCCGATGCCCCAGCGTCGCTACTTTTATCGCGCTTTTAGGTGGGACGTGTCTCTCTGCAATCTAGCTGCAACCGTGTGCAGCTGCGACCCAGTATCCCACCCAATGGATTGCGCTTTGTTTATAACGGGGCCCATCTCTAGGAAAGACGTATTTGATTGTTTGAAATACACAACCCGATCAGAAACGGTAGCACTCAGAAGACATGGTCGCATGTCGATCATAAGCGACCACAATCTCCTTCCAGCCCGCCTGCTCCTATCTCCAGCGCGAACATTAAAGCAGCCCAACCTGCCGCAACGGAAACAAAAGAGAACATGTGTACTGAAGCAATATGGCTAAAGCAGGCCACCGTGGGTTACCGCTAGCCTGGCAAGCTTCACGGCATCCATTGAGCCTGCTACACCTGACAACAGGTTGCGCTATCAATCGAAAGTGACTACCCAGGTATATGCTTGCGTCGGTAGTTTCACTGCAACCTGTTTATCAAAACGGTGGGAGCAGCAAAATGAACAAACCAAACTTAAAGGAGACTGAGGAGCAATTAGGAATTGGGAGGCATACCAGTCACAAAACAGAGCGCAAATCTACCTGGGGAAAAGTTGTCGGTGTTTACAAGGCAGCTTCAAAGAAATCGGTAGATGTCTCGGAATGCAAATTGTATAAAAAGTTTCTAAACACTTACTCGACAACCTTGAGTATGATACAACATGTTTTTAAATTAGACAAACAGTTTTATCATTCCATAAATATTTTGAAAGAGAAGAAAGACTTAGTGGATTTCAACTGTGTCGAAATGCGTGCTAAGGACTGGAGGCCATTTAACAGTATATAGCACTCCGTCTTCAGGCCACGAATGGCCTACCGGGACCATCCGACCGCCGTGTCATCCTCAGGGAGGATGTGGATAGGAGGGGCGTGCGGTTAGCACACCGCTCTCCCGGTCGTTATGATGGTTTTCTTTGACCGGAGCTGCTGCTATTCGGTCGAGTAGCTCCTCAGTTGGCATCACGAGGCTGAGTGCACCCCGAAAAATGGCAGTAGTGCATGACGGCCTGGATGGTCACCCATCCAAGTGCCGACCACGCCCGACAGCGCTTAACTTCGGTGATCTCACAGGAATCGGTGTAGCCGCTGCGGCAAGGCCGTTGCCTCTTTAACAGTATACAGGCCTTCAAAATTTAGGGCAAACATTGATTGAAATAGGAACAAATTTGATATTAAGTGGATATTAAGTAACAGGTTCATCGCTTTGCATCGTAATGCGAAGAAAGCTTAGTATGAAAGAAAAGCGTCTTCTTTCAGACATGTATTTTCAGATTTACGCGATATGAAAACGAACTTCGCGTTTGCTAAAACGCACCTCAAGAATTTAGAATGAACTATTTTGGCCACTTAGAAAGATTTCGGCGAACTCGTAATACACATCCTGCAATACGTAGTTGGAATTGGTATAACTGTGGTCATATTTAGCTGGGACACACTAAGGTACAGAAACTAGGTTTCCAAAACCTTACTTCAGTTGACGTTGAAGTATAATAGACATCTTCAGGTACTTAGGTGCAAAGGATCCCGACTTTCAGAGGTACTTCTCCGTACTCTAGAAAACATGTATGAGAGGTGACCTGATGATGCTTGGAACTGAGAATGGCCAGTAAAGAGGGCGAAGTTGCGGAGAAAACCGTTCGTACTGAACATAAGCCAGAAATAGGCCGAAAAGGAAAAAAATCCAACATTTTCTGTCCTACAACGACCCAAAACGAATATATATTTCATTGAGCCCCGTCTTGTCCTTGGTATTTTCGTTAACTTCCGAACCCTACTCATAACACTACAATGGAAGTGTTCAGAATAAACTGCTACGTAGCATTGCACAGCGGGAAGACGGACAGGCAAGGAAGACACCTTTGTCCTCCTGGGTTGGGCATAGCTTGGCTTGAATGGGAATAAAACGGCCTATCCGTTCTGCTGCCTGCCTGGCTAGCCGGCAAGCATGGGCAGGCTAAAAGGGGACTGTGTACGTCTTTTATGTCAGTGTAACTTGGTACACTGTGTGACCAAAAGTATCAGAACACCCCCCAAAACATACGTTTTTCGGGGTATTGGCTGCATTATGCTGCCACTTACTGCCAGGTACTTCATATCAGCGACCTCAGTAGTCATTAGACATCGTGAGAGAGCAGAATGGGGCGCTCCGCGGAACTCACGGACTTAGAACATGGTCACGTGATTGGGTGTCACTTGTGTCATACGTCTGTACGCGAGATTTTCATACTCCTAAAAATCCCTAGGTCCACTGTTTCCGATGTGATAGTGAAGTGGAAACGTGAAGGGACACGTACAGCACAAAAGCGTACAGGCCGACCTCGTCTGTTGACTGACAGAGACCGCCGAAAGTTGAAGAGGGTCGTAATGTGTAGTAGGCAGACATCTATCCAGACCATCACACAGGAATTCCAAACTGCATCAGGATCCACTGCAGGTACTATGACAGGTAAGCGGGAGGTCATAAAACTAGGATTTCATGGTCGAGCGGCTGCTCGTAAGCCACACGTCACGCCGATAAATGCCAAACGATGCCTCGCTTGGTGCAAGGAGCGTGAACATTGGACGACTGAACAGTGGAAAAACGTTGTGTGGAGTGACGAATCACGGTACACAATGTGGCGATCCGATGGCAGGGTGTGGGTATGGCGAATGGCCAATGAACGTCATCTATCACTGTGTGTAGTGCCAAGCCGGCCGCAGTGGCAAAGCGGTTCTAGGTGCTTCAGTCTGGAACCGTGCGACCGCTACTGTCGCAGTTTCAAATCCTCCCTCGGGCATGGATGTGTGTGATGTCCTTAGTTTGGTTTAAGTAGTTCTAAGTTCTAAGGGACTAATTACCTCAGATGTTAAGTACTATAGTGCTCAGAGCCATTTGAACCATTTTTTGTAGTGCCAACAGTAAAATTCGCGGGAGGTGGTGTGCTCGTGTTTTCATGGAAGGGTCTTGCGCCCCTTGTTGTTTTGCGTGGCACTATCACAGCACAGGCCTACATTGATGTTTTAAGGACCTTCTTGCTTCCCACTGTTGAAGAGCAATTCGGGTATGGCGATTGCATCTTTCAACACGATCGAGGACCTGTTCATAATGCACGGCCTGTGGCGGAGTGGTTACACGACAATAACATCCCTGTAATGGACTGCACAGAATCCTGACCTGAATCCTATAGAACACGTTTCGGATGTTTTGGAACGCCGACTACGTGCCAGGAATCACCGACCAACGTCGTTACCTCTCCTCAGTGCAGCATTCCGTGAAGAATGGGCTGCTGTTCCCCAAGAAACCTTTCGGCACTGATTGAACGTATGCCCGCCAGAGTGGAAGCTGCCATCAAGGCTAAGAGAGTGCCAACACCATATTGAATTCCAGCATTACCGATGGAGGGCGCCACGAAGTTGTAAGTAATTTTCAGCCAGGTGTCCGGATACTTTTGATCACATAGTGTACACTTACACACCGTCGGCGGGATTGTGAAAGATTAAAGTTGCAATTTTCTGTGACTGTTAGAACGGATAGCAGAGGGCATTGGTTCAAATGGCTCTGAGCACTATGGGACTTAACATCTGAGGTCATCAGTCGCCTAGAACTTAGAACTAATTAAACCTAACTAACCTAAGGACATCACACAACACCCAGTCATCACGAGGCAGAGAAAATCCTTGACCCCGCCGGGAACCGAACCCGGGAACCCGGGCGCGGGAAGCGAGCAGAGGGCACTGGTGATTTTCGTCTTCAGTTTTGTTGCCAGGCCTAGTGGGGAATGTAAGGAGCACCAACAGCATCAGACGCTGAGTGAAGAACAAAGTGACAACGAGCACTCTTGTGGGGCAGCCTCGTCAGCACCTGCCAGTGTTTGAAAGGCCGCTGATGATGGATCTTCATTTGGCCGCCTTGTCGATTCAAGCAATAACCAGCTTCTTGGGCAGCATTCGGATTTGACGGTGGCTCTGTGCAGGACTGCATGGGAATTTGAGGACAGGCAGTCGTCAAGGATCCAGTTGATAATTGGTGAGCACCACTAGGGAAGATCACCGTATCGTGCATTAATCACGTCGTCACACATTCACGTCAGCGCCAGCTACCCGAGAGCAAAAAACTTAGTCCCTGCAACACGCTGTGTCGTCTTGCACCATTGTCAGAGATGAGCAGCAGCTGGAAAAAGGAATTACCGTCCCATGCGTAGGCCGCCGTTAACACCACAACAGAGATGGATGTATTTGCAGTAGGGCCGTGACCGGGAAGCATGGAATGCTGATAAATGGAGTCGCGTTGTGTTCAGCTATGAAATGTGGCCCTGAAATGCCACAGATGACCATCGTAGGCGAGTATGCCGACGACCTAGTGAGAGGTCACATTCTTCCAATGTCTTGGAAAGACGCTGTGGTGTTTCTCCTTGCGTTATGGTGTGGGAGTCATCGGGTGCGGCTTCACGTTACGGCTGGTTGTAATTCAGGGACTTCTCACGGCAAAACGTTGCGTCACGGGTGTTTCCGTCGTCATGTGTTACTTCTCATGGGACAGTATCGTAGAGCTATTTTTCAACAGAAAAATTCTCGTCCACACATGGCACGTGTCTCTGTGAATTGTCCGCTTGATGTTGAGGTACTACCGGATGTTAAGGTCCACCTACAACAGTGACGGACGGAGCTGACTAGCGATGGCAAAAAGGGCATTCCAGGCCAAGAGAAGTCTACTAGTATCAAACATAGGCCTTAATCTGAGAAAGAAATATCTAATAACGTACGTCTGGAGTACAGCATTGTATGGTAGTGAAACATGGACTGTGGAAAAACCGAAACAGAAGAGAATAGAAGCATTTGAGATTTGGTGCTGCAGACGAATGTTGAAAATTTATTGGACTGATGAGGTCTGGAATGAGGAGATTCTGCGCAGAATCGGAGAGGAAAGGAATATGTGGAAAGCCGGCCGCTGAGGCCGAGCGGTTCTAGGCGCTTCCGTCCGGAACCACGCGGCTTCTAGGTCGCAGGTTCGAATCCTGCCTCGGGCACGGAAGTGTGAGATCTCCTTAGGTTAGTTAGGTGTAAGTAGTTTTAAGTCTAGGGGACTGATGACGTCAGTTCTTTTGTCCCATAGCGGTTAGAGCCATTTGAACCATTTGAATATATGTGGAAAACACTGATAAGGAGTAGGTTCAAATGGCCCTGAGCACTATGCGACTTAACATCTGAGGTCATCAGTCGCCTAGAAATTAGAACTAATTAAACCTAACTAACCTAAGGACATCACACACATCCATGCCCAAGGCAGGATTCGAACCAGCGACCGTAGCGGTCATTCGGTTCCAGACTGTAGCGCCTAGAACCGCACGGCCACTCCGGCCGGCTAAGGAGAAGGGACAGGACATGAAGGCATGACTTCCATGATACTAGAGGGAACTGTAGAGGGCAAAAACTGTAGAGATCGGAATATATCAATCAAATAATTGAGGACGTAGGTTGCAAGTGCTACTCTGAGATGAAGAGGTTGATAGAGGAATTCGTGGCGGGCCGCAGCAAAACAGTCAGAAGACAGATGACCAAAAAAGGACAGAAGTTGCGGACCAGCTTCAGAACCGGATACAACGGCTTTATAACATGCTTCCCAACTGGATCAGTGCATGATCCAGGGCAGAGGAGGTGCAATGTCATACTGATCAGTGAGCTCATTGTGCCAAGTTCTATGTTAAATTGACTGAGCTTTGTTATCACTGAAATAACAGAGCAGTCATGCGGTTGAATTCGTGTCAAAGTTTCTGGCGGGTGCATTTATAACATGCTCAACAAAGGTGCGTGAGTGGCATCCGGGGTGCTACCGAACTGCGGGATCTTACAGGGACCCTCTACCGTTTTATTCGCACACATGTTAATGCTGCATACCCCTCCCCTTCGTGATGACGCCACGGTAGAGCTACAAACAGCAGGGATGAAACTGCATAAACACTCTTTTGTTGCTTCGGATCACATTCAATTTATACTGTAAATACTGTGGTCGCGCTACGTTCCAAAAGGTCAAATAACGTTAATTGGAGTTGCAGTCCCACGATATCCTTAGAGTAGGATGGAAGCGCCCAGGGGGTGGCAGCCGTATCGAACGTTATCAAGAATGTCGTCATGTTGCTCGCTGCTGTGCAAATTGTCGTTTTCGACCGCGAAATGTATCGACATCAACGCCCCAAGTGAACGGGTATTTTCATTGACGCCCCTTATGCTTTTCGTGTCTATGCTGAGCAGCGTTGTGCCGTCCGGAGTGGCCGAGCGGTTCTAGGCGCTACAGTCTGGAACCACGTGACAGCTACGGTCGCAGGTTCGAATCCTGCCTCGGGCATGGACGTGTGTGATGTCCTTAGGTTAGTTAGGTTTAAGTAGTTCTAAGTTCTAGGGGACTGATGACCTCAGAAGTTAAGTCCCATAGTGCTCAGAGCAACTTGAACCGTTTTTTTGAGCAGCGGTGCGTCTGAAATGTTTTCCTCGAGCACCCATAAGAAAACACCGTGATTTCAGCGCTGGGTGTGGTGGTTCTGAAGCCCCGTCTAAAGAAGAGTTTAAATCAGGGTAAGAGGGGGCGTGACGATTTTCCCATCGTGTGACGCGTCCATACTGGCGTTGCGCAGAATATTGTTTACATTTTGTGCCAATATGGCATCAGTAATTCACCCTACAGCCCACACGAACTTCGGAACTCTGTTTTTTTTTTTTTCTTCCATAAGTCGACACGTGGCTGTTTGTAGTCTCGCCGAGCCGCGAATTGTCCACCTGGGTGCAGCTTTTATCCCCAAAGTAGTTATTACTGCGGAAATTTGCATCCACGCCGACATCTAGCGGTAAGACATTGGCGACCCCGGATAAGCTGATACGTTCAGTCTAGTGTCAAGAAGAAAGGGCCTTAATCTGTAGTGACGCAACACGTTGGCACACGCTTTCAGGGGTGGCGTGGAGGACGTGGAACTTGGCGCAGGTGCGGCGTGACGCAGGCAGCGGCGGCGAACGTCACATAACAGGGCAGGGCAGGGCAGCGTACGCGGGGCGGTTGAGCTGCAGCTGCACTTACAGCCAGCTACAGCTGCGCTCAGCTGAGAGCGGGTCCCGGCCAGGCCGCGGCGACTAAATTTAACCGCCCTCATCCTACGGCACGCCGAGGGGTCCCAAATTCACACGCTGCCAGCATACTGAACACTCCTCGTTCCTTAGCGATACGTTACCTGACGAAGACACTGGCTGGCCATTAAAACAACAGCACAGGGAAGCCTAGTAATAAAAAGACGTTTTACATATTGTAAGACTGCAGAGTCTCGCGATGGTAACATTGATTAGAGAGTTATCGGGTTTCCAACCGCGTCGAGTGATTAAAATTACATGAGCTTTCGACCAAGCACTCCTTGGCCATTGTCAAGTTGTATAAATGCCAGAGGGCTGCTGGTACGCCCCTTATATACACCAGCTGCAGGCTGTGACGTCACTGGTGCGCGCGGCATCGCCATCCATATATGGGCATACGTCGATTCGAAGTGCCCGCTTCAACCGCGCTAGATACCACGCCGCACTGAGCTGCAGGCCGCCGTCTCTATTAAAGATGTTATCGGTGATTTTTATTTCAATGGCTTCTTTAATTACGCAGTTCGAGAAGCCGTTTAAGAGGGGTTTCTTCAAGTGATTGTTTTCTAAAGCATGCTCAGCCAAAGCGGATTTCTGCAATGGGTACCCGTTAGCTCCAGCTGATGCACACCTCTTCATGGAAAATTTTGATGATATTGCCTTAGACACGGCTCCATTAAAGCCTAGTTGCTTCTTTCGACACGTTGACGACACGTTTGTCATTTGCCCCCGTTCTTGCAGCGGTGTACCGTAGGTCTCTAGAAGAGCGTAGCGTTCCAAATGATTGGAAAAGGGCACAGATCATCGCAGTTTTCAAGAAGGGACGTCGAACAGATGTGCAGAACTATAGACCTATATCTCTAACGTCGATCAGTTGTAGAATTTTGGAACACGTATTACGTTCGAGTATAATGACTTTTCTGGAGACTAGAAATCTACTATGTAGGAATCAGCATGGGTTTCGAAAAAGACGATCGTGTGAAACCCAGCTCGCGCTATTCGTCCACGAGACTCAAGAGGGCCATAGACACGGGTCCCCAGGTAGATGCCGTGTTTCTTGACTTCCGCAAGTCATTCGATACAGTTCCCCCACAGTCATTTAATGAACAAAGTAAGAACATATGGACTATCAGGCCAATTGTGTGATTGGCTTGAAGAATTCCTAGATAACAGAATGCAGCATGTCATTATCAATGGAGAGAAATCTTCCGAAGTAAGAGTGATTTCAGGTGTGCCGCAGGGGAGTGTCGTAGTACCGTTGCTATTCACAATATTTATATATATATATATATATATATATATATATATATATGACCTTGTGGATAACATCGGAGGCTTTTTGCGGATGATGCTGTAGTATATCGAGAGGTTGTAACAATGGAAAATTGTACTGAAATGCAGGAGGATGTGCAACGAATTGACGCATGGTGCAGGGAATGGCAATTGAATCTCAATGTAGACAAGTGTAATGCGCTGCGAATACATAGAAAGAAAGATCCTTCAGCATTTAGCTACAATATAGCAGATCAGCAACTGGAAGCAGTTAATTCCATAAATTATCTGGG
Source organism: Schistocerca americana (assembly GCF_021461395.2). Lineage (NCBI taxonomy): Eukaryota > Metazoa > Arthropoda > Insecta > Orthoptera > Acrididae > Schistocerca > Schistocerca americana. The sequence goes on along the minus strand of NC_060125.1, from coordinate 347,880,159 downwards.
AGTAGGCATTAGGAGTGATTTAAAATGGAATGACCATATAAAATTAATCGTCGGTAAAGCAGATGCCAGACTGAGATTCATTGGAAGAATCCTAAGGAAATGCAGTCTGAAAACAAAGGAAGTAGGTTACAGTACACTTGTTCGCCCACTGCTTGAATATTGCTCACCAGTGTTGTGCGATGCGTACGAGATAGGGTTGATGGAAGAGATAGAGAAGATCCAACGGAGAGCAGCGCGCTTCGTTACAGGATCATTTAGTAATCGCGAAAGCGTTACGGACATGATAGATAAACTCCAGTGGAAGACTCTGCAGGAGAGACGCTCAGTAGCTCGTTACGGGCTTTTGTTGAAGTTTCGAGAACATACCTTCACTGAGGAGTCAAGCAGTATATTGCTCCCTCCTACTTATATCTCGCGAAGAGACCATGAGGATAAAATCAGAGAGATTAGAGCCCACACAGAGGCATACCGACAATCTTTCTTTCCACGAACAATACGAGACTGGAATAGAAGGGAGAACCGGTAGACGTACTCAAGGTACCCCCCGCCACACACCGTCAGGTGGCTTGCGGAGTATGGATGTAGATGTAGATGTGAGAAACCTGACAATTTCGTGGGACACCTCAATTGCAGTAACAGTAACATCTAGTTCACCGTGGGGGTAGAAATCCTCCCATCCTCGACGCCCTCGTCCGCCGCAAACGAAATGGTTCCCTTGCCCACAGCCTCTATAGATAACCTATGCACAGCGATGTGTGCTTGCAGGCCTTCAGCCATCATCACCTTCCAATGAAGGACACTGTGTTACAAACATTGGTGCATCGTGCAGGAATGATATCAGGCGCTGATAACCTACCCCATGAGCTGAGCTGTATACGTAAGATCATCAGAAACAACGACTACACCTTCCAACAAATAAATGAAGTGATTTCAAGCAAAAAGTACACTAAAACCACGGAAGAGGAGCAGCAAAAGAAACTTGCTTTCTTGCCTTTCTGTGGCTCCCTGTTAGCCACGATAAGCTGTCTGCTGAAGAGACACGGATTTTTATCGGAGGCCTGAAGATCGATTCGATCTTGTGTCTCTTCAGCAGACAGCTTATCGTGGCCAACAGGAAGCCACAGAAAGGCAAGAAAGCAAGTTTCTTTTGCTGCTCCTCTTCCTTGGTTTTACTGTAAATTTTGCTTGAAATCACTTCATTTATTTGTTGGAAGCTGTAGTCGTTGTTCCTGAAGATCTTACGTATACGGCCTAGCTCATGGGGCAGGTTATCTGCGCCTGATATCAGGCGCTAATAACCTACCCCATGATCCTTTGCTTCTGATTTCACCGGAGACTGTTTTGACTTCTTTGTAAGCTGAATCGGCGAGCGAGGAGGCGCAGTGGTTAGCACATGGCCTCGCATTAGGCAAAGGGACGGTTCAGTTCCTCGTACGGCCATCCTAATCCAGGTTTTCCGTTATTTCCCTAAATCGCTCCTGGAAAATGCTGGGATGTTTCTTTTAAAACGAACGCGGCCGATTTCTTTCAGCAGGCTTTCCCAAGCCGTCTCTAAAGAGCTCGTACTAGTAAGGAGGTGAAACCTCATTCTTTCATAACAAGAAAGGCATAACACACACACACACACACACACACACACACACACACACACACACACACACACAGGGGTAATAGGACGGCAATGGTAAACTATCTCGACTGACGTTTTGCTAAGGACATTAATAGGGAATTACCAGATACTTCACAGTTTTGAGTTCAACAGCCAACTATGTAGGCGTGTACAAGAACATGGTTTAGCAATGGGAAATTGCCTTGCTGGTACAGTAGCTAAACATCCAGAATGGACTAATACGGTTGAGTACTGCCACAGATACGTGGATGATTCATTAATTTATTTGAAGGAAAAGGAAACAAAATACACATTTTCCTCTCAGTGGAATAGCCTGCATAAAAATATCACGTTTACAATCGAACATGAACAGAATAATAAATAAATTTAACAGATCTCGATATCGGAAGAAACAGACGTGTGCACAAATTGAACATACACAGAAAACGGACAACCAAAGACTGTAGCATATAATAGCTCTTGTCATGCAAAGAAAACATAGCATCTGAATTATAGACACTATGAAAATAGTCGACAATATTTATACCAGAAAAGACACACAAATCACAAGGAAATAAAAGACGAGCACAATTATAGCAAACGTACACAATTCACTGTTCATTCCATATTGAGGAAAATTTTGAGATATAATCAGACTTACACTACAGAAAAGCAACCTAAAAATAGGAGTCAGAACACACTGCGGTCACAAATTTGGCATAATGTAAAAGAATACTGTAAATTTGCCAGAAGTAATGAACATCTGAACATAACTGGCAAGAACCTATATTCATGTAGTACACCCTGAAAAGAATAAAACCACACAGACAATGACATGACACAGTGCCTACCAGTTCCTACATACTGCCACAAAAGGCAGCTTACTAAACATTTGGAAACAAAAAGAGATTTTCACATATAACGACCTGACTTTATTGTAAATGAATAGACCGTCGTAATTATGTTAGTATCCATCACATCTCTCAATGCCGACGATACACTTCTTTGTTCCACTAACTGAGATAATACGAACAGAAGTAACGTTTTATACATTCTGTGGTGTATAACAAGAAATAATCTTTGTATGTACAAGACTGCGTATTTTCAGAAGAAAATCCTTACGCTAATTACATATGCGTATATATATAAATCATGTGATCGTGTTATTACATGAATATCACGAAATATTGTCCTTTTGACATAGGCTAGGGAACATAACTATAAGGCAAGTCACAGATGTTGGTTAACTGACTAAAATTATTTCATCGACATTCCTGTCTAAATCAATACACATAGAAACGACCTGTTCATTTGGCAGGACGTAGGTTGCAGAACAACAACGCCCAAAGATATCTGCTGATAAAGTCAGTAGTAAAAAATAAAAGTCATACTCATATTAATTATCTTGATATGGTCTTAATTGTTAATGCTCGCTGTCCTGTAATAAAACGGCGTATGGTTACGGTGAGAAAAGCCGGGGTTATCACATTAAAGTAGCACTTTTAATTATTCCACACACCTGACAGAACATATATTCACTGCAGGCACTTTTCGTACAACAACATAACTCTGTGGATGCATTTCACGTGGGAGTAATAGAGTCAAGATACAATATTGCCTCTCCATATCCGTCCACCATTGACACTCGACACAGACCTGATTACGACTCAGTTACCACATTAGTATTCTGTCAGCGTACAAACTACAGAGAGTAATACAAAGCAAAGCAAAGGCAAAGATGTTACATTTCAACAGATAATAGACTTCCATTAACATCGATATTGTTTAACTGAAATCACAGTGACGTAGAAACTACACTCCTGGAAATGGAAAAAAGAACACATTGACACCGGTGTGTCAGACCCACCATACTTGCTCCGGACACTGCGAGAGGGATGTACAAGCAATGATCACACCCACGGCACAGCGGACACACCAGGAACCGCGGTGTTGGCCGTCGAATGGCGCTAGCTGCGCAGCATTTGTGCACCGCCGCCGTCAGTGTCAGCCAGTTTGCCGTGGCATATGGAGCTCCATCGCAGTCTTTAACACTGGTAGCATGCCGCGACAGCGTGGACGTGAACCGTATGTGCAGTTGACGGACTTTGAGCGAGGGCGTATAGTGGGCATGCGGGAGGCCGGGTGGACGTACCGCCGAATTGCTCAACACGTGGGGCGTGAGGTCTCCACAGTACATCGATGTTGTCGCCAGTGGTCGGCGGAAGGTGCACGTGCCCGTCGACCTGGGACCGGACCGCAGCGACGCACGGATGCACGCCAAGACCGTAGGATCCTACGCAGTGCCGTAGGGGACCGCACCGCCACTTCCCAGCAAATTAGGGACACTGTTGCACCTGGGGTATCGGCGAGGACCATTCGCAACCGTCTCCATGAAGCTGGGCTACGGTCCCGCACACCGTTAGGCCGTCTTCCGCTCACGCCTCAACATCATGCAGCCCGCCTCCAGTGGTGTCGCGACAGGCGTGAATGGAGGGACGAATGGAGACGTGTCGTCTTCAGCGATGAGAGTCGCTTCTGCCTTGGTGCCAATGATGGTCGTATGCGTGTTTGGCGCCGTGCAGGTGAGCGCCACAATCAGGACTGCATACGACCGAGGCACACAGGGCCAACACCCGGCATCATGGTGTGGGGAGCGATCTCCTACACTGGCCGTACACCACTGGTGATCGTCGAGGGGACACTGAATAGTGCACGGTACATCCAAACCGTCATCGAACCCATCGTTCTACCATTCCTAGACCGGCAAGGGAACTTGCTGTTCCAACAGGACAATGCACGTCCGCATGTATCCCGTGCCACCCAACGTGCTCTAGAAGGTGTAAGTCAACTACCCTGGCCAGCAAGATCTCCGGATCTGTCCCCCATTGAGCATGTTTGGGACTGGATGAAGCGTCGTCTCACGCGGTCTGCACGTCCAGCACGAACGCTGGTCCAACTGAGGCGCCAGGTGGAAATGGCATGGCAAGCCGTTCCACAGGGCTACATCCAGCATCTCTACGATCGTCTCCATGGGAGAATAGCAGCCTGCATTGCTGCGAAAGGTGGATATACACTATACTACTGCCGACATTGTGCATGCTCTGTTGCCTGTGTCTATGTGCCTGTGGTTCTGTCAGTGTGATCATGTGATGTATCTGACCCCAGGAATGTGTCAATAAAGTTTCCCCTTCCTGGGACAATGAATTCACGGTGTTCTTATTTCAATTTCCAGGAGTGTATTATCTAACTCATGAGCACGTTTTGTAAATATGTTTTATTAGATAATTTTTAAATACACGTTTTTATAATACGTTTTTTTATTAATCTGTGTTTGCCGACAAAAAGTTCAGCTGCTGATATCTGGTATAGTAACAAAACAGATCACATGAGACAGTTAATGTTTTCAGATAACAGGCGAAAATATGTGGGAAAGGACCTTAAAAATATAGTGAAAATGATATAAAATGAGTCTGAAGTTTCAAATATTGATCTCCAAACATCAAAATGGATTCACAAACACAAACAGAGAGAATATGTTTTGTAGATGCTAAGAAATATCGCAAGGGCAAGTACTGTATCGAGATGTACATTAGACTCAGCTGTATCGCCGTGTTAGCGAAGTATAGTTCCGTTTCGACTGCCATATACACGGTAAGTAATGCATTATAAGAAGTATGTGTCGTCTGTTTAATACCGATACCGCAGATATGGACAACTACTTCCAGCAAGCAGCTTATGAACGAATGTGCTGCGACATTGCAGATGTCACAGACGCTTCGCTGAAACTATATTAATCATAACATCTAAGTACCATTTTCGTTTGTAATCTGTTCTGGTCCCCCCACTCGCGAGTAATGCAGTTCGTCTTTGCATTGTACTCTAATTAACGTGACTCTCGGGACCTCGGCATGCGGTGGGGTTGTAATTTTCGTCACTCCGCGCTCCTTGAACGACACAGAGCACAGGCAAGTACACACTCAGCCCCTGCCAATTACAGAGTAATGCAATTTGGTTCGGGGAAATTCTCCCAACAGGAACGGCTTTGACGAGGTCGGTCGATACACACGGCAACAGTGCGTCTCCCGCTACACAGCTGAGAATGGTTTCCTTCCTTTGTTACCGGTGTTCGCCACCGCCGGTTGCGCGAGACCGGACACATTTTCATTTAATCAGGGTGGCTTTGATGTGGCAGCTACCCCACGTGCACGAATGTCTTGCACTGCTGCTAGCAACTGGCTGGACCGACAGAACTTAAACCATAAACGTCAACTTAAGGACCACAGAAATTTATGTGTGGTGTCTGTTCTTTCGGTTATGTCCGACAGAACAGCCGCCATTTGTGTGATCCCACAGCCGTATACATACATTGCGGCAAGGAAAATCGGGCATTGAAATAACTTCAATGGCGAAAAGTGAAAACGTGGCTGGACTGGAACTCGAACCCGGTTTTCCCGCTTTACATGAGATGTCGCCTTAACCGCTTCTCCTTAACTGGACACGTGTCCCCGCCCACCAAAATTCCCAACTTTTCGTACGCTAGTGACATAGCGGCCTCTGTACATTACCCTGGTTGCTCGCACCCTCACGGTGAGTCCTGCAAGTGGTTGGATGATGAGTACTTCTGCACTAAATGATCATTAATTGCTGTCAAGGTGCTTATATTTATGTGTGTGGTGCTTGTTCTTTGGGCAGGTTGGACGAAGAGTGCTTAAGCACTGAAGAGTCATAAATTCTGGTCAAGGTGCGTATACACTGAAGAGCCAAAGAGGCTGGTACACCTGTCTAATGTCGTGTATGGCCCCCGCGAGTACGCAGAAGTGCCGCAACACGGCGTGGCATGGACTCGACTAATGTTTGAAGTAGTGTTGGAGGGAATTCACACCCTGAATCCTGCAGGGCCGTCCATAAATCCGTAATAGTACGAGGGGTGGAGGTCTCTCCTGAACAGCACGGTGCAAGGCATCCCAGATGTGCTGAATAATGTTCATGTCTGGGGACTTTGATGCCCAGCGGAAGTGTTTAAACTCAGAAGAGTGTACGTGGAGCCACTCTGTAGCAATTCTGGACGTGCGGGGTGTCGCATTGTCCGGCAGGAATTGCCCAAGTCCGTCGGAATGTACAGTGGGTAGGAATGGGTACAGGTGGTCAGACAGAATGCTTACTTACATGTCACCTGTAGGAGTCGTTTCTCGACGTATCAGGGATCCCACATCACTCCAACTGCACACGCCCCTTCCCATTACAGAGCCTCCACCATCTTGAACAGTCGTCTGCTCACATTCACGATGCAGTCTCCATACCCGTACACGTCCATCCGCTCGATACAATTTCAAACGAGACTTCACCGACCAGGCAACATGTTTCCAGTGATCAACAGTCCAATGTCGGTGTTGATGGGCCCAGGCGTGCAGTCATCAAGGGTGCACGAATCGGCCTTTGGCTCCGGAAGCCTATTTCGATTAATGTTTCCCACGCTGACACTTGATGATGGCCCAGCATTAAAATCTATCACAGTTTGCGGAAGGGTTGCAGTTCTGTCACTTTGAACAATTCTCTTCAGTCGTCGTTGGTCCCGTTCTTGCAGGATCTTTTTCGGGCCGCAGCGATGTCGGAGATTTGATGTTTTACCGGATTCCTGGTATTCACGGTACACTCGTGAAATGGTCGTAGAGGAAAATCCCCACTTCATCGCTACCTCGGAGATGCTGTGTCCCATCGCTTGTGCCGCGCGGGGTAGCCGCGTGGCCTGAGGCGCCTTGTCACGGTTCTCGCGGCTCCCCGCGTCGGAGATTCGAGTCCTCTCTCGGGCATGTGTGTGTGTGTGTGTGTGTGTGTGTGTGTGTGTGTGTGTGTGTGAGTGTGTGTGTGTGTGTTTGATAACCTGCTATTGTAGCAGCAGTAACCGATCTAACAACTGCGACAGACACTTGTTGTCTTATATAGGCGTTGCTGTCCGCAGCGCAGTATTCTGCCTGTTTAGTGTCTTGGTATTTGAATATGCATGCCTGTAACAATTTCTTTGGACCTTCAGTGTATTTATATCTCTGTATTTGAATATGCATTCCTATAACAATTTCTTTGGCACTTCAGTGTATTTATATGTGTTGTGTCCATTCGTTGAGATGTGTCCAAAAGACGAGACACCACACACATAAATATATGTGTCTTGGCGGCAGTTAATTACCATCCCGTGCAGATACACTCTTCGGACGTCTCTAAAGGAACAGACACCACACACAGGAATATATGTCCCTTGACAGCAATTAATGATTATTCAGTGCAGATGCACTTTTCAGACGTGTCCAAAAGAAGACACACCACACACATAAACTTACGCACTTTGACAACAATTAATGATCATTAAGTGCAGATAAATGGTTCGTCCGACCTCTTGCAGGAGTCAGTGTGAGACTGCGAGCATTTATCGTAATGGACAGGGGATGCTACCTCAGTAGTGTGCGACGGACTTGGATTAGACGTGAAGCGTGTTCGGATAGGGCGACCGCTTGCATAAAGCGGGACATCCAGGTTTAAGTCTCAGTCTGGCACAAGTTTTCACTTGTAGCCATTGAATTTGTTCCTTTGCCCAATTGCAGCTAAGGTCAGAATTTAAATGTCACCATAAAACATAGACTTTTTGTACGTGGCTACTTGCTGACAATTTACAGTGTTTTCTGTATGACTGTTTCTAGTCAACAATTCCTTTGTGATATAGAGAGGGTTGTTAAGGAGAAAAATCTTTAACCTACATTTGAAAACACTTCAGTGATGTGTCAGAAATTTTATTTCCATTGGCAGACTGTGAATAACTTTAGTTGCCGCACATTTAATCCACATCTGTGGCTAAGTTAGATTCATTAAACGGCAATGGAGAACATCTTCCTTCTAGTGATGCACATAGGAATATCTGTGTTACTCTCTATCTCAAATGAATTGCCGGCCGCGGTGGTCTCCCGGTTCTAGGCGCGCAGTCCGGAACCGTGCGACTGCTACGGTCGCAGGTTCGAACACTACCTCGGGCATGGATGTGTGTGATGTCCTTAGGTTAGTTAGGTTTAAGTAGTTCTAAGTTCTAGGGGACTGATGACCACAGCAGTTGAATCCCATAGTGCTCAGAGCCATTTGAACCATTTTTTTCAAATGAATTGTTGATAACAAAGTCCGTAAGAGAACAAATGTACGGTAAAGCTGTGGTTACTATTCGCAGCTGCTTATGGGGGTGCCTGGAAGATACAGATGTATGCACACCATCCGTAGTTCTAATTGCAATAAGTAATTTTTGCTTGAGCGAGGTGTTGCCCATATTATCATCTCATAAGACACGCCTGGCGAAATAAAAAAATATAAAAAAATGTTCAAATGTGTGTGAAATCCTATGGGACTTAACTGCTAAGGTCATCAGCCCATAAGCTTACACACTACTTAATCTAAATTATCCTAAGGACAAAAACACACACCCATGCCCGAGGGAGGACTCGAACCTCAGCCGGGACCAGCCGCACAGTCCATGACTGCAGCCTGGCGAACCAGCAAGCGCACATAGCACAGCAGCGCAGCGATTGTGTCTGACGGGTAAGGAGGAAAAGGAACAGGAAGAATGTAGCCAGCCGTCGCTACAGCAACGCAGTCGCCATGCAACACGCCCGGCTGTTTGATAGCAGCGCTACTTGTGGTAAACTAGCGTTCTGAATGAGGAATACTACGGCGCCTGTGCACCTGTCCTAAAAAAGGAAAAAAAAATAGAGAAGCCACATCGTTCACTGCGGAATGGGAACTGCTTTACGTGTCATATCGTTTGAAATCCATGCAGAGTCCTCTAAATGCCATCGCACTAGTATTCAGTGATGAGTCCTGCTTCAAATTGCGCCCCCGATGACCAGCAAAGATGTGTCTGGAGACGCCCAGGGCAGCGGTGGGATCCCAACGCGACTGTCGCTCGCCATACGGTCCGACAACCAGGAGTGATGCTCTGGGTCGCCCTTTCTTTTCGTAGCAGGACCACTTTGGCTGTCATTCGTGGCACCCTTACAGCACAGCGATAAGTCGACGATATTCTACGCCATGTTTTGTGTTACCAATTATGGCAAGCCATCTTGGGCTTACATTTCAGCAAGATAATGCCCGTCCGCAATCGGCGAGTGTTTCTATTGCTTGTGATTGTGCTTGCCAAACCCTACTTTGGCCACCAAGGACGGTGGATGTCTCCCCAATTGAGAACGTTTGGAACGTTATGGGCAGGGTCCTCGAACAGACTCGGGATTTTGACGACCTAACTGGCCAATTGGACACAATTTGGCACGATATCCCTCAGGAGGAGTTCCAGCAACTCTCTCTATCCGTGCCAAGCCGAATAAGTGCTTGCATCAGCACCATAGCTGGACCAACGTGCTACTGACTTGCTCAGTTTCTGAACCTCTTCTCTTAAATAATTCATACAATTTTTCTGAAATTGTAATCATTTGTTTGTGTGGACATGTACATCGTATCTATCTACACTCCTGGAAATGGAAAAAAGAACACATTGAAACCGGTGTGTCAGACCCACCATACTTGCTCCGGACACTGCGAGAGGGCTGTACAAGCAATGATCACACGCACGGCACAGCGGACACACCAGGAACCGCGGTGTTGGCCGTCGAATGGCGCTAGCTGCGCAGCATTTGTGCACCGCCGCCGTCAGTGTCAGCCAGTTTGCCGTGGCATACGGAGCTCCATCGCAGTCTTCAACACTGGTAGCATGCCGCGACAGCGTGGACGTGAACCGTATGTGCAGTTGACGGAATTTGAGCGAGGGCGTATAGTGGGCATGCGGGAGGCCGGGTGGACGTACCGCCGAATTGCTCAACACGTGGGGCGTGAGGTCTCCACAGTACATCGATGTTGTCGCCAGTGGTCGGCGGAAGGTGCACGTGCCCGTCGACCTGGGACCGGACCGCAGCGACGCACGGATGCACGCCAAGACCGTAGGATCCTACGCAGTGCCGTAGGGGACCGCACCGCCACTTCCCAGCAAATTAGGGACACTGTTGCTCCTGGGGTATCGGCGAGGACCATTCGCAACCGTCTCCATGAAGCTGGGCTACGGTCCCGCACACCGTTAGGCCGTCTTCCGCTCACGCCCCAACATCGTGCAGCCCGCCTCCAGTGGTGTCGCGACAGGCGTGAATGGAGGGACGAATGGAGACGTGTCGTCTTCAGCGATGAGAGTCGCTTCTGCCTTGGTGCCAATGATGGTCGTATGCGTGCTTGGCGTCGTGCAAGTGAGCGCCACAATCAGGACTGCATACGACCGAGGCACACAGGGCCAACACCCGGCATCATGGTGTGGGGAGCGATGTGCTACACTGGCCGTACACCACTGGTGATCGTCGAGGGGACACTGAATAGTGCACGGTACATCCAAACCGTCATCGAACCCATCGTTCTACCATTCCTAGACCGGCAAGGGAACTTGCTGTTCCAACAGGACAATGCACGTCCGCATGTATCCCGTGCCACCCAACGTGCTCTAGAAGGTGTAAGTCAACTACCATGGCCAGCAATATCTCCGGATCTGTCCCCCATTGAGCATGTTTGGGACTGGATGAAGCGTCGTCTCACGCGGTCTGCACGTCCAGCACGAACGCTGGTCCAACTGAGGCGCCAGGTGGAAATGGCATGGCAAGCCGTTCCACAGGACTACATCCAGCATCTCTACGATCGTCTCCATGGGAGAATAGCAGCCTGCATTGCTGCGAAAGGTGGATGTACACTGTACTAGCGCCGACATTGTGCTTGCTCTGTTGCCTGTGTCTATGTGCCTGTGGTTCTGTCAGTGTGATCATGTGATGTTTCTGACCCCAGGAATGTGTCAATAAAGTTTCCCCTTCCTGGGACAATGAATTCACGGTGTTCTTATTTCAATTTCCAGGAGTGTATTTCCGTTCCATTCGGATAATTCCTTCGTGGCACGTCTTTTCGGTTTTTTTGTGTAACTTTAAGCATCCTTTCGTAAAAGCAATTCATTGTGAAACACACAGATCCCCTTCCATTCCTGTTTTCCCACAGTCCATGGTTCGGTTCCTTACCATGCTGTACTCTCGGAAATTTCATTCGTCGGTTAAGGTCTATGTTTCCAGAACGAAGGTCTATGTTTGATTGGCAGTTGTACACATCTTGTGAAGAGAAATACTCTTTTGCTTATGCTGCTCTACTCTTTATATTTTATATGGTGCGTTGTTCATGAACTTCCAACGCAGCAGAAATCCTTCACTTCGTCTACTATATTTGTCAGTACTAAGGTATGTTAGACAGGACACCTGCCGACCGGCATGGCCGAGCGGTTCTAGGCGCTACAGTCTGGAACCGTGCGACCGCTACGGTCACAGGTTCGAATCCTGCCTCGGGCATGGATGTGTGTGATGTCCTTAGGCTAGTTAAGTTTAAGTAGTTCTAAGTTCAAGGGGACTGATGACCTCAGAAGTTAAGCCCCATAGTGCTCAGAGCCATTTGAACCATTTTGAACAGGACACATATTTCCATTTTTTCTGAAGGTGAGATGATTTTTTTTTCTGCTGATCCCAAGATTTTAGCTGTACACATTAAAGAACCTTCTGGACTGGTAGTGGTTAATAATTCCGTTACTTGGCACAAGCAGTGTAAAAATTATATACTTTTTTCGTTTATGCGGCAACCCAAGAAGAAAGTGTTAAACAAACCCTTCGACATCTAGTTCGTTAGAGACAACGAGTGCAGTAAATTATCACACTGTTTTAAATGTATTACGAGTTTGTCGTATGACTTCCTATTAATCGTGATGCTTACCGCAAGCAACTGCCGAGTTTCGGACTCTTTTTTTGTGAAGAGAGCCGTAAACTGTTTTGCCGCACGCGTGCAGGCTGCCTCAGTGCAAGGAGAAAGAGGCGGCGGTGATGTATATTCAAAGAGCGCTCTTCCCAGCTGGTGGGGACTTTTGTTTCCGGCGCTGTGCGTCGTTTTGCAGCACTTAGCCTTCTCTCCGTCCTTTCTTCGGTAAGCGGTCTTTGTGTTGCTCCTTGCGCCCTGGAGATTGTGAGAAGAGGGCGACAACATTTTTCAGGCTGCGGCTGTCGGAACCTGTTGCTTTGATATCGGCGCGAAGTTGGGCTGTCTGTTACGCGTACAAGCAAGACGTTGTATATGTGATTGATAATGCAGAGAAGCAATTCTAGCAAAAGACTGAGTGAAAGAGAAGGCGGCTAAAGTTCAACGGACGCCACTGCGAGTTTCTGTATACGGTTTCACGGCCCCACTGGTAAACTTTGAGGGGTGATAAGTTACAAACACTGTGTGTCAACTTTTCTGTGGCTTAAGGTGATAATTTCGTTATTAGAGAATACTGATAGTGAACCCGAACACAACCGACAAAATTTTGGTGGTTGTTCAGGCATGTTTTCTGAGTATTTTTTGATAAGGGAGCTGTGATCACCCGTGACTCGTTACAGGGAAATTGCGTTTGGTTCCATTTCTTACCCCTATTTACAGTGACCAGCCAGAACATTATAACCACCTACCTTTTGATATAAACTCGTTCGGGCGATAGCAGCGTCACCTGGCGAGATACGACTGCTAGTCAGACACACCCATGGTGCATGTAGTATCAGTATCCAACCCGATAGTTGAGTGGTCAGCGTGACGGATTTCCGTCCTACGCGCCCGGGTTCGGTTCCCAGCTGGGTCGGGGATTTTCTCCGCTCAGCGACTGGGTGTTGTGTTGTCTTCATCTTCATTTCATTCCCATCCGGCGCGCAGGTCGCCCAATGTGGCGTCGATCTGCACCAAGGCGGCCGGACCTACCCCGCAAGGGGCCTCCCGGCCAATGACGGACGCCGAACGCTCATTTCCATGTAGTATCAGTGAGCTTGCTGTCTGTGTGTTGAATGAGACAGGCGCGCAATCTGTCTGAGTTTGACCAAGGGCAGATTGTGATGGTCCGTAGTCTCGGTACGAGCATTTCGCCAACTGCACGACTTGTCTCGTTTTCGAGTAGTATTGTGGTGAGTGTCTTCAACTCGTGGCGAAACAAGTGTGAAACCACGTCCAGACGTCGTGCGGTTGGGCCGCAACCCCTCATTGCAGATGCCAGACGTTGTGGGCTGGGCAGACTGCTAAAACAGGACAAGCGGAGAACTGTGGCGGAACTAGCATCAGACTTCAAAGCTGGGCAAGGTACAAGTGTGTCTGAAAACTGAGTGCAACGAACATTATTAACGATGGGCCTTCGCAGCAGACGGCCCATGCATGTGCCAGTCATAACAACATGACATCAGCAACTACGACTGAAATGATGATGATGATGATGATGATGATGATGATGATAATGATGTTTGGTTTGTGGGGCACTCAACTGCACAGTTATCAGCGCCCGTACAAAGTCCCGATTTTTACAGAGTCCAGTTTTTTGCACAGTCCAGTTTTTTGCACAGTCCAGTTTTTTGCACAGTCCAGTTTTTTGCACAGTCCAGTTTTTTGCACAGTCCAGTTTTTTACACAGTCCAGTTTTTTACACAGTCCAGTTTTTTACACAGTCCAGTTTTTTACACAGTCCAGTTTTTTACACAGTCAGTTTTTTACAGAGTCAGTTTTTTACACAGTCCAGGTTTTACACAGGCCAGTTTTTTACACAGGCCAGTTTTTTACACAGTCCAGTTTTTTACGCAGTCCATTTTTTTTACACAGTCCAGTTTTTTTTGCATGGTCCAGTTTTTTACACGGTCCAGTTTTTTTTACACAGTCCGATTTTTACACAGTCCAATTTTTTACACAGTTCGGTCTAGCCACTGTCGCAGATGGTGATGATGGATGATGATGATGATGATGATGATGATGAAGAAATGATGAGGACAGCACAGACACCCAGTCCCCGGGCAGAGGAAATCCCCATCCCGGCCAGGAATCGAACACGGGACTCCGTGATCCATAGGCAGCAACGCTAACCACTAGACCACGAACTGCGGACTGCGACTGAAATAGACACGTGACTATCGGCACTGGTCGTTGGCGCAGTGACAGAGCGTTGCGTGGTCTGATGAACCCCGATACCTTCTTCATCACGCTGATGTGAGGGCGCGCGAATCCGTCGTTTTCCAGGGAACAGCTCCTTGACACCTGTGCTGTGGGACAGAAACAAGCTGGCGGCGGTTCCGTTATGCTTTGGAGAACATTCACGCTGGCATCCATGGATCCAGTGGAGCTCGTGCAAGGTACCATTACGTCCAAAGGTATATCGTACCTTGGTTGCAGACCATGTACACCCCTTCACGGCGATCATGTTTGCCGATGGCAGCGGTATTTTTCAGCAAGATAATGCGCCTTGTCACAAGACCAGGAGTGTAATGGAGTGGTTCGAGGAACACAGTGGTGAGTTCCAATTGATGCCCCCTCCCCAACGCGCCAGATCTGAACCCGATCAAACACATCTCCTATGTGATTGAATGTGGCGTCAGAGCTCATCGCCCTGCTCCCCATAATTTACCGGAATTAGGTGACTTGTACTCGTATGTGCAGATGTGGTGCCAGCTTCCTCAGGCGACCTACCAAGGCCTCATTCTGTCCATGTCGCCGCTGTTATCTGTGCCACAGGTGGACATACCGGCTGGTGAGTGGGTGGTCGTAGTGTTCCGGTCCACCCATGTATTTTTCTATCTGTGGTCCCCTGAAAATACCTGCACAACTGTGCAAATGTCGATGGCGTGCGCTGTATGTCTTACTTGAAAACAGACTACTTCCTTCCGCTTATGGTCCCTATGTTCACAAGAGTAATGCCCACTTTCCTTTTCGCCTTGAAGCCTGACTTTAGTACTGCTCTCTTCTGTCTTGCGTTTCTTTTTCCATCAGCGTTAGTTGTAGGTTAACAGTGGTACACAGAAGTATGGAGAAGTACACTGATGAAGCATTTGTCGAAAAGCACCTCGTGTACGGGTTAGTTGAATGTATGGAAGAGCGACACAGCTGAGGTGTTCTCGCGGTGACGTCAAACCACTTTTTACATCCGAGAATTTTCTTACTCTGTGTTTTGTGATGTACATCTGGACAGATCGCTGGTGGCTCAGGATCAAGGCATAAGACTCCTTTCAGCCGACTGAACAACGCTCCTATTCGCCTTCAGGCAAATGTTAACAATGTGAATGAACGCATTTCTTTAATACAATAAGTTTAAAGGATTTACAAGTGGCAGTGACCACTGGTACCAACTTTAAAAGCAAGTTGAAACATTAGTCACGGTGATCTTAAATACAAAATCAACTAATCTGCCTAGATTTCGTTTGTAATTAAGGTTCTAGATTTGAGATACGATGTACCACATGTGTGTGAGAAGAAGTGACTCGCACCAGATTAGCCAGATTGAAACGTTCCACGTCGTATATCATTATTTCCTGGAAAGTATATATATTTTTTTGTTTTACCGTAAAGTGTGAATCCACCTTCATGTTTTCATGTTTTATGATTTCATGTTTACAGTTGCAAATCATATTTACTTCGTATTCACGTTTATTTTCAAAGAGCTTTGTGTGTAAGTCATGTAATAACAGGTGTTTCTTTTTTGTTTCTAGGTGAGTTCTTGACGCCATCCGTTTCCTTTGGAAGAGGTAAGCTTGCCTCACCATTTTTAGTTTCACTGTTAAATTTTTCGTCAAGATATTTTTGAAAGGGACACGAGAGTGAGACAAATTAATGATTTTCCTTGTTTAGTTATAGAGATTTGGGAGTCTCCTGCGAAATATTTATTTCTTAAAAGACAGCGTGTTCCCAATCATGTATTCATTTCAACCATTTAGCTGCACTTTCTAATGGAAGAAATGTGGTAAAAGCTGCGAGGAATAAACGACTATATTCACAGTCCTGATAGAGAAACACATCCGTTAGTATGAAAAATATAAACTCCGCGTACTCGCCTCTGGTAACGATCAACAAACTGCAGTTACTCTACCAGCTGACCAGTTAATATATATGTACTCAGTCATCATTACATTACGTTAATTACATTCTGCGGATATCGTGGAGAGAAGCCTCGGGGATGTGGAAAGAAATCGTACATGTGTACTTTAAGAAACGCTACAATAACAAAGTGCTAATTGCAAAAGAAATGGAGTAGAAATAGTTCCCCGTGGGAAGTTCTGTAACCTGTAAACTCTTCAATTGTACGCACAACGTATTTAATATGCTCCGGCAGATTGCTGAATATATGCATCTGACTATTTTCTGTACCAATGTTAAATCCTTGATGTATCTGAAGTGGCTGTTCGTGATTCTAATATTACAGTCAACCCTTGTCCCGTGGTTTTTCTTTTTGCAGAGGCGCAATCCTGGTAACTATAAAGGACTTTATCAGCACATGCATGGTCAGTCATTGGTCAAAATACCAATATTTTGAGGAAATATCCTGCAGGATACCCTAGAACTAACACCAATGACTATCCCTCGGACCCTACTTTACACAAAAAAGTGATGTCTTAACTCACTAGCGAATGAAAATATGCACATAAGCTAATTCCTTTATTTTTAGATCTCCTATATCTGTTATAAAACGTATTGCAAATTTAGTTTAAAGAAAACACTTCGTTTTGACCAAGGTGATGCTACTACTGAATACAATCTCGTACTTGCTTATCATTGTTACTGCAGATTCTAGAGTTCTGTGAGAAGTACTGAAATAAATTTATGTAATTTTGTGTTAACCGTCTACTTATGTTTTCCAATATATCAATAAATACCTTTTAGTTAGTCTGGTATTTTTTGCGGCTATGCTTGTATCATCCACGAAACGAACAAAATTACATCTTTGGACCAAGTAAGCGGAAGATCATGTTGCAAACTACAGCAGATCCAGAACTGTACCTGGTGATACATGATATTCGGTTCCTTCAGGTTCACTGTATCTGTTACTGTGTGATCGGCATCATTATATCAACTATTTGCAATTTTATGGGCGATGTCGAAGCAAGTGAGAGTCGCCCATTTGCAGAAAACCAGTCAATAACTTTTCCAAAGACGTTATTTGTATCATTTTCTGTTGGAGTTTCTTTTACTGGATTAATAATGATGCTTGTATCATCAGCAAACAGTGTCAATTTAGCTTTTTGTTCCAATGTGGTAAGGTGAAACTGCGGTGTTGAACTCTCTTGGCGGTCATATTTAGCACATCATCCGCTCCTTTCTACGAATACTCGTTCTTTTCCTCACTGTCACTTAGTGCGGATACCGTCAACATTGCTTTAATACTTCCGGGTAACATCTTTCGTTGGTAATCCTGTGTACGGACGAATCGTGTTGATGATGTCTAATTAGAAAAGATAGTCATCTGAGGGAGCGACAATCAAAATCGTCGCCAGGAAAGAATTAAAAAAAGAATATGTCAAATTCAGGCCACAAGCTGAGACTCTGGTTAGATAAGTGTTCAATCACTTTCTTATTAATTTTTTCACCTTTCCGAAGAACTTGCTGTGGTTTGTTGGCGAAGCAGAGTATCAAAAAATTACAATGAATTTGTGACTGACGTTCCAGCGCGCTGAGTAGTGGGGGCGAGCTACGAGCAAATCGTAGTTTCTTCTCTCGCTCGCCCTGCTGCCTGTTTTGTAGATGCCTGCAGAGCCGAGTCCAGCGTGGCTGGCTGCGCGCTGACTCCCCCCGCCCATGCAGTCTGTCACCAAGTTGGTTTTACTCCAGTAATAGCGAGCGCAACGTAGACACGCAAAGGCAAAGAAATGCCAGTTTTTCAGGTTTCGTTTTGGATACTTTAGTCGCCATCGTGGTATGGCTGTATGTGACAGCTTGTTACAAACGCAGTTTGTCTTTGGTCTTATTCCAACGTAATTACACGTTTTGAACTTAGCAAATGTCAGGTGTCACGCTGACCTTTTAACCAACGTTCAAGCTTGTGTAATAAAGAATCCTAGGTTAAGGTATTACAAGGGGCGTCTGAAAAGCCCTTGCAAAAATAAAAACTACTTACGCGTTTGGGGTAAACCTTGTTTTATTTTTCGACATAGTCTCCTTTTAGACTTATACTCTTCGTCCAACGATGTTCTAATTTGTTGATCCCTTCCGAATAATAGGAATTGTCCAAGTCTGCAAAATAGCTATTAGTTGCTGCTATCACCACCTCGTTTGAATAAAAACTTTGTCCTGCCAGCCATTTCTTCAAATCGGGGAACAAATAGTAGTCCGAGGGAGCCAAGTCTGGAGAACAGGGGGGATGTGAAATGAGTTGGAATCCTATTTCCATTAATTTTGCGACCACAACTGCTGAGGTGTGTGCTGGTACCCACAGCACTAGCAATCTCACGCTCCTTAACTTTTCTGTCATCCATCGCCATATCATGGATTTTATCAATGATTTCTGGAGTCGTAACCTCCACAGGGCGTCGAGAACGTTCAGCATCACTTGTGCCCATATGGCCACTGCGAAAATTTTGAAACCACTTATAAACTGTTCTAATCGAAGATGCAGAGTCACCGTAATGTTTATCAAGCTTTTCTTCAGTCTCCTGAGACGTTTTGCCTTTCATAAAGTAATGTTTAATCACCACACGAAATTCTTCTTCGTCCATTTTTTGACAATCACTCGACTTCCTTGATTCACACGAATGCCGAACACAAAGAAATAGACCAATATGGCTGAAACTTGGTGTGTGTTCTTTCCAAAGATGCTATTGTCCATCGCTCGGTCTCCGAACAACTGCTTCAGACGGCAGTTCAGTTTCCAGTTGTTCCGAACTTGTGATCTACATTATGTAGATTCGGCTTTATACTACTTCTGTTGTCTACGTCTTTGTAAATAACAGCAGAAAGGCTTGATATTTTGCACCAGGTAATATCTGTGGCGCTTACAAATGTCATTTACGTTTCATTATTAGTACAGTGTGCACTGCAGAGATTTTATACATGATGTTTCATGCTGTTACCGACTGACTATGACGAACAACACATTCCACATAGGTGACTACTTTTTGTGCTAAGAAACATCGCTTTTAGTTCGTCGTTTGAGTTGCGCGCATGAGACGTCCGTATGGCTCTGATAATGATAAGCAACATTTTTCGTCAGCAATTAAAATACTATGCCTTTGTCTTTTACCGTGGTCATCTCTTCTTTGGTCTTACAAGATTTCTTCGGCTTACCAGATTATAATTTAGGATTTTGTAAGGTACTCCGCCGCAATTCATCCTGTCGAAATGTTTATTCTATTCTATTGTCTTCAGTTCTTTTTCTTATGGTAAACATCTCAAGAGGACGTCGTTATCAGGAGAAAGAAAACTGGCATTCTACGGATCGGAGCGTGGAATGTCAGATCCCTTAATCGGGCAGGTAGGTTAGAAAATTTAAAAAGGGAAATGGATAGGTTAAAGTTAGATATAGTGGGAATTAGTGAAGTTCGGTGGCAGGAGGAACAAGACTTTTGGTCAGGTGATTACAGGGCTATAAATACAAAATCAAATAGGGGTAATGCAGGAGTGGGTTTAATAATGAATAAAAAAATAGGAGTGCGGGTTAGCTACTACAAACAGCATAGTGAACGCATTATTGTGGCCAAGATAGACACAAAGCCCATGCCTACTACAGTAGTACAAGTTTATGTGCCAACTAGCTCTGCAGATGATGAAGAAATTGATGAAATGTATGACGAGATAAAAGAAATTATTCAGGTAGTGAAGGGAGACGAAAATTTAATAGTCATGGGTGACTGGAATTCGTCAGTAGGAAAAGGGAGAGAAGGAAACATAGTAGGTGGATATGGATTGGGGGGAAGAAATGAAAGAGGAAGCCGCCTTGTAGAATTTTGCACAGAGCATAACTTATTCATAGCTAACACTTGGTTCAAGAATCATGAAAGAAGGTTGTATACCTGGAAGAATCCTGGAGATACTAAAAGGTATCAGATAGATTACATAATGGTAAGACAGAGATTTAGGAACCAGGTTTTAAATTGTAAGACATTTCCAGGGGCAGATGTGGATTCTGACCACAATCTATTGGTTATGAACTGCAGATTGAAACTGAAGAAATTGAAAAAAGGCGGGAATTTAAGGAGATGGGACCTGGATAAACTGAAAGAGCCAGAGGTTGTAGAGAGTTTCAGGGAGAGCATAAGGGAACAATTGACAGGAATGGGGGAAAGAAATACAGTAGAAGAAGAATGGGTAGCTCTGAGGGATGAAGTAGTGAAGGCAGCAGAGGATCAAGTAGGTAAAAAGACGAGGGCTAATAGAAATCCTTGGGTAACAGAAGAAATATTGAATTTAATTAATGAAAGGAGAAAATATAAAAATGCAGTAAATGAAGCAGGCAAAAAGGAAACAAACGTCTCAAAAATGAAATCGACAGGAAGTGCAAAATGACTAAGCAGGAATGGCTAGAGGACAAATGTAAGGATGTAGAGGCTTGTCTCACTAGGGGTAAGATAGATACTGCCTACTGGAAAATTAAAGAGACCTTTTGAGAGAAGAGAACCACTTGTATGAATATCAAGAGCTCAGATGGCAACCCAGTTCTAAGCAAAGAAGGGAAGGCAGAAAGGTGGAAGGAGTATATAGAGGGTTTATACAAGGGCGATGTACTTGAGGACAATATTATGGAAATGGAAGAGGATGTAGATGAAGATGAAATGGGAGATAAGATACTGCGTGAAGAGTTTGACAGAGCACTGAAAGACCTGAGTCGAAACAAGGCCCCGGGAGTAGACAACATTCCATTAGAACTACTGATGGCCTTGGGAGAGCCAGTCATGACAAAACTCTACCATCTGGTGAGCAAGATGTATGAGACAGGCGAAATACCCACAGACTTCAAGAAGAATATAATAATTCCAATCCCAAAGAAAGCAGGTGTTGACAGATGTGAAAATTACCGAACTATCAGTTTAATAAGTCACAGCTGCAAAATACTAACGCGAATTCTTTACAGACGAATGGAAAAACTGGTAGAAGAGGACCTCGGGGAAGATCAGTTTGGATTCCGTAGAAATGTTGGAACACGTGAGGCAATACTAACCTTACGACTTATCTAAGAAGAAAGATTAAGAAAAGGCAAACCTACGTTTCTAGCATTTGTAGACTTAGAGAAAGCTTTTGACAACGTTAATTGGAATACTCTCTTTCAAATTCTGAAGGTGGCAGGGGTAAAATACAGGGAGCGAAAGGCTATTTACAATTTGTACAGAAACCAGATGGCAGTTATAAGAGTCGAGGGACACGAGAGGAAAGCAGTGGTTGGGAAAGGAGTGAGACAGGGTTATAGCCTCTCACCGATGTTATTCAATCTGTATATTGAGCAAGCAGTAAAGGAAACAAAAGAAAAATTCGGAGTAGGTATTAAAATCCATGGAGAAGAAATAAAAACTTTGAGGTTCGCCGATGACATTGTAATTCTGTCAGAGACAGCAAAGGACTTGGAAGAGCAGTTGAACGGAATGGACAGGCCGGCCGGTGTGGCCGTGCGGTTAAAGGCGCTTCAGTCTGGAACCGCGTGACCGCTACGGTCGCAGGTTCGAATCCTGCCTCGGGCATGGATGTGTGTGATGTCCTTAGGTTAGTTAGGTTTAATTAGTTCTAAGTCCTAGGCGACTGATGACCTCAGAAGTTGAGTCGCATAGTGCTCAGAGCCATTTGAACCATTTGAACGGAATGGACAGTGTCTTGAAAGGAGGATATAAGATGAACATCAACAAAAGCAAAACGAGGATAATGGAATGTAGTCAGATTAAATCGGGTGATGCTGAGGGGATTAGATTAGGAAATGAGACACTTAAAGTAGTAAAGGAGTTTTTGCTGTTTAGGGAGTAAAATAACTGTTGATGGTCGAAGTAGAGAGGATATAAAATGTAGACTGGCAATGGCAAGGAAATCGTTTCTGAAGAAGATAAATTTGTTAACATCGAGTATAGATTTAAGTGTCAGGAAGTCGTTTCTGAAAGTATTTGTATGGAGTGTAGCCATGTATGGAAGTGAAACATGGACGATAACCAGTTTGGACAAGAAGAGAATAGAAGCTTTCGAAATGTGGTGCTACAGAAGAATGCTGAAGATAAGGTGGGTAGATCACGTAACTAATGAGGAGGTATTGAATAGGATTGGGGAGAAGAGAAGTTTGTGGCACAACTTGACTAGAAGAAGGGATCGGTTGGTAGGACATGTTTTGAGGCATCAAGGGATCACAAATTTAGCATTGGAGGGCAGCGTGGAGGGTAAAAATCGTAGAGGGAGACCAAGAGATCAATACACTAAGCAGATTCAGAAGGATGTAGGTTGCAGTAGGTACTGGGAGATGAAGAAGCTTGCACAGGATAGAGTAGCATGGAGAGCTGCATCAAACCAGTCTCAGGACTGAAGACCACAACAACAACAACAAACATCTTTAGTTCCTTACTAATGTCGCTGGTTCTTAATCAGTAGACATTGTGTGGTAAAACCCTTGACATCACTCGGAAATCTCATTTCCGCTGACTGGCTGTTGTTTTCTTTTCATTCGTAAATAACTCATAAGTCAATTCCATAGGATAGTGTATGGACGGCCATTATTTTATAAAAATTTATTCGGTTATATTTTGTGACTTGTTTCTAAAGTCTATTTTTCCACTTACATTTTCAAATTTTCCTACTTTTTGTCCGTATTTTTGTCGTACTCGTATCTGATAACATATCCCAGATAACTGAAATGACTGACTTGTTCTGTTATGATTCACCAATAGTTTTGTTCTTATAGAGTCCCTTCTTACAAAAACCATTGTTTTAGTTTTCTTTGTGGATACAGTCGTATTTTAGTCTTCGGTTGTTTTCCTTCGAAGGAAAATTTTTTTTGCTAGCCTGTGAAGGGCAATTCATAGTAAAGAAGGCCAAATTATTTTGGCAGAAACCTGGGTAAAGATTGGTTTCTATTTGGAACTGAGGCTGACGTGTTACATTTTTAATTATCACAGTTGCTGACAGGGCTACACAATGTTAAAAATTCCTACTATTCATAGTAATCTTTTTTTCTGTTCTAATGCCTGTATGAACCTCGACTTTCCATTTTCGCCGTAAATCGTCTACATATATAAGGGACGGTCAAATGAAAACGATACAGATAGAAAAAAATGAGTAAATGTTTATTATTTCAAAGGTAACCGCCATAGCTGGTAATACATTTAACCCCTTGTCAGACATGACGATCAATACCTTCGTGGACAAATATTTGCGTGGCAGAGAGGTTCTAGGCACTTCAGTCTGGAACCGCGAGACCGCTACGGTCGCAGGTTCGAATCCTGCCTGGGGCATGGATGTGTGTGATGTCCTTAGGCTAGTTAGGTTTAAGTAGTTCTAAGTTCTAGGGGACTGATGACCTAAGATGTTAAGTCCCATAGTACTCAGAGCCATTTGAACCATTTGAAAAATATTTGCGATTACCTATGGAGAACCGTGAATGTTCCCACGCAAGCATCTCTTTATCCGAAGCAAATCGATGGCCACGAATGTCTCCAAAAATATCGAAGTCGCATGGGGAGAGATCTGACTGTATGAAGGATGTGTAAGGGCTTCCCAGCGAAACTTCTGCAGCGTAGTCGAAACAATCTTGGCATATGGGCAAGCATTATCTTGCAACAGAATGAGGCTGTCAGACCGTAAGCTGGTTACTGCTGGCAGTGGAGCATGTTGCTTATCATATGTATTAGTTACAGACTAATGAATACTCCACGAATTATTTCGTTACGGCTTGAAAAATTTCGTTACTCTAATGGTTCACGTCTGGAAGGACTTGGTCGCAGTGAGCTGCAGTACAAACTTCTGAGTCAGGATTGATGGGGAGTCTCTCTCTTTTTTTTCCCCCATGCGCTTCGTGCCCGACTGGAGCTGCGGCGGCAGTATTCCTGCAATTCGTTACCTTCAGTGGAGTCCGTGGAGTTCCGTAACAAACAAAAAATTACCTTTTCCGTGGGTGAGTAGCTATCTATCAACGTTTGTCTGTGAGGTCCCGAAACGCTCATCATTTCCCGCAATTGCATCGAATTTTGAAGGCTCAGATGTCGAAATTCTTGTTTACAGGAGGGCCGCAAGCGTACAGTGGTTCGGCCTTTGTTAACAGCAATCCATTTGATGTCCATCCACAAAGTGTACGCCAGCGGCATCCAATACACATTGCGAACATTCCGTTCTCTCTACAGAATACCTTAAAATGCTTACAGTGCACCCAATAAAATATCATGCTTTGCTGCAGTAGTCTTTCCAAAATTACGTGCACTGAATTCAGTGAGCCCTAGTATTCTGCAAAGTGAGAATAGCAACACAATTCGCAGCGCCTTTGGATTCATTAACGGTGCTGGGTCATTAATCTACTTAAATACAAATATATATTTTATTCATGGACAGTTTGATGTTCGCGTTAATAATCTTGTTATAGAATCGCTTTTCTTTGTAATGCTATCATTAACACAAATATTATTGTCCGTACAGCATACAGTGGCTGTGTGTGATAAATTGCAGAAATATGGGTAATACTCAACCAGTACGTAGTCATTTCGAATCTTATTTTACACCCACTCCTTTACTTCGCAAGCTAGTGTACGATATGTACTACAATACCATCCATCTGCCCATACCCTCGGTATTCCGTTCGTGGATTGTACACGAAAAGTATCACTGTCGCTAAGTACTGGTTTATGTTAAAGTTCATCTGATTTAACCTTTATTATCATGAATAAACTAAACAATAAACTCCGTCCGAACAGATTTCGGAAGACAAAACGTTACTGACCGACCGCCGTGTCATCCTCAGCCTATAGAGGTCAGTGGATGCGTATATGTTGGGGAGGGGGGGGGGGGCGTCAGATCAGCACAGCGCTTAACTTCGGTGATCTGACGGAAACAGGTGTTACCACTGCGGCAAGGTCGTTGGCTGTAACCATTACACGGTTCTTATATGGGAAAGAAAGTACTATAATTTTTGTATTGGGAAATTCGCTTTTAGTATTCTGAAGTGTGTATCAGTGTCGTACAGTTATATTTTAGTGTCTCTCAGTGAGTCTTGGTGAGCATTTCCGAGATACTCTCGCACTGCCTTAACGAAACAGTAACAAATCGCACATCTTATCTGTGAATTTTTTTTTCATCGATTAATCGTTCAGAAATGGTTCAAATGGCTCTGAGCACTATGGGACTTAACATCTGAGGTCATCAGTCCCCTAGACTTAGAACTACCTAAACCTAACTAACCTAAGGACATCACACACATCCATGCCCGAGGCAAGATTCGAACCTGCGACCGTAGCAGCAGCGCGGTTCCGGACTGAAGCTCCTAGGACCGCTCGGCCACAGCGGCCGGCTGATTAATCGTCCTTGGAAAGACGACCAGTCGTATTCTGAAGCAATTCGCAAAAGACGTCATGATAAGAGGGGCGTTCAATAAGTAACTCAACACCCATTTTTTTTATCGAGCAGTTTTGGTTCAGATAATTGCGGTTTTATTTGCGACGTCCTTAAATATTACCATATCATTTCATATATTTACAGCAACTTCAGGTAGCTGTCAGCGCCATAACCAGTCTTGAAAATAGCTTCTGTGAGATCCAGTCAAATAACTGCTACTGAATGTATTTCGGCGGTAAACCAGGCCATCATAAATATTCACAAAGTTTACGAAATGTCTGCAGGCACCAAGAAGTGGATGAAAGCACAGTAAATCGCTAGACAAAGCGTCTATTATCAACAGAACAAAGAGAAAGAAATCTGACTTCCGACGCGCAGGCCAACTACACACAGATGTGACCCCTGCAGTGTGCAACGTGAGAAAAATCTTTGCGAGGTGATAGACGAGTAAGCAACTCAGTGCGAACTTGTCATCTCTGTTGGTAGCCATCAGTTAGCGTATTCAAAGATTTATGCTCTTTGGGTTTCTCGAAGCCTAACTGAAGGACAGAAAGCGGAAAGAAGGAACATCTCAACCGAATTGCTTGCTCGTTTGTGAGGCTGATAGTGCCGATTTGTTGTCAAAGAATGTCACAGCCGATGAAATATGGATTCACCACTTTTAGCCGGAAATAAAATGGCAAAACCATGCCATTAGCTGGTAACGTCATATCCACATTCTTGTCGGATTCTGAATTGGTTATTAGATTAAGTGTCCTCGCTTACGGTCAAACGCTCAACTGCGAAGTCTGTTATGAGGCTCTTAAGAAACGATAACAGCGTGTTCATGGCCATTGAAATTCGAATGCACTTCTCCATCTCCACGGTAGCGCAAGGCCACACATAAGTTTGCCTACCCGAGAGGAGATCAGAAAACGTCAGTGGACTTCGATCTCTTTGGTCTCTTTACCACATTATGCTCTTGTCGAATGTGAGTAATGGGAGCTAACTGAAATATACCGCAGCAGGTAGATGGAATTAAATGTGAAGAGGTTGAGTGGACGGAGGAAGAGCGAGAAATAACGGGGTAAAGTTAGCGGATGAGGTGTAAGGAATAGATAGAGAGAGGGATGAGACAGCATGCATAGTTCACAATATGACTGAGATACTGGCTCACCGTTTGACAGTAGAAAAGCGGTTTCTTCTAAAACATAGTTTCCGGGACCACGTTCCTAAACGTGTCACATCAGGCTTACCTGAGTATAGGAACGTCTGATGTGATCAGACAACCGAATTTTATACACACATTCTATGCAGCTAGCTCGAGTCCTTTGAAATTTCCACTATTTGTACCGTATTGAACTACATCACAATAGTTGAAATTTCTCGATGTATTCCGTTAAACCTATCTGGTAAGGATCCCAGACCGCGCAGCAGTGCTCCAAAAGAGGACGGACAAGCGTAGTGTGGGCAGTCTCTTTAGTAAATCTGTTACATTTTCTAAGTGTTCTGTCAGTAAAACGCAGTGTTAGGTTTGCCTTCCCCGAAACATTTACTGTGTGTTCTTTCCAGTTTAAATTGTTCATAATTGTAATTCCTAGGTATACAGTTGAATTTACCGCATTATATTAGACTTATTTATCGTGTAACCGAAAGTTTAACGGATTCCTTTTAGCACTCATGTGGATGACCTTACACTTTTCATTATTTAGGATCAATTGCCAGTTTTCAGATATCTTTTCTAAATAGTTTTGCAATTTGTTTTGATCTTCTGATCAGTTTACAAGACGATAAACGACAACATCATCTGCAAACAACGTAAGAGGCCGTTCAGATTGTCTCCTAAATCGTTTATATAGATAAGGAACAACAGGGGCCCTGAACACTACCTTGGGGAACGCCAGAAATCACTTCTGTTTTACTCGATGACTTTCCGTCAGTTACTACGAACTGTTTCCTCTTTGTCAGGAAATCACGAATCCAGCCACATAACTGAGACGATAAGCACGCAGTTTCACTACAAGCCGCTTATTTTGTACAATGTCAAAAGACTTTTGGAAATCTAGAAACACGGAATGAATTTGAAATACCTTGTCAATAGCACTCAGTACTTCGTGCGTGTAAAGAGCTAGTTGTGTTTCACAAGAACGATGTTACCTAAATCCGTGTTGACTGTGTGTCCATAGAGCGTTCTCAAAAATGGCTCTGAGGACTATGGGACTTAACATCTCAGGTCATCAGTCCCCTAGAACTTAGAACTACTTAAACCTAACTAACCTAAGGACATCACACACATCCATGCCCGAGGCAGGATTCGAACCTGCGACCGTAGCGGTCGCGCCGTTCCAGACCGAAGCGCCCAGAACCGCTCGGCCACCAGCGGCCGCCCATAGAGCATTCTCTTCGAGGTAATTCGTAATGTTCGAACACAATATATGTTCCAAAATCCTTCTGTATGTCGACGTTCTGCATGAATTTAGTGCGATTATGTAATCAATATCGACTAACCGGCTGCCAGTACCAATAGATGTACAATAGATCTCTTTGGGAACAAGAAGCGAAAACCGATTTGAACAAGATTAGTCCTTGACAGAACATTATTCTGTAAATGCGCCAGGAAAAATATTGCCTTATGTTTTCGTAAGTATGCGAGATCCGACTGGGAAATTTGGTCAGACTCGATGACGTGATACATAAATTAGAAATAAGGGAAAGTTCACGAAAGCGAAGCAAGAAGAGTTTTTAAAATCTGCGGTTGTTCCATATTTGGTACAAGAAAAATTTATTTACATTATTGATTCGTTGCGAAGGCACTTACCGATCAAATCTTTGTAGATGTAAGACAAGCATGCAGTTTCGCCGGAATAATTATCCCACCCAAATGCATTCCACTCCGCCAAATCTGTGATGCTTATTTTTACACGTGTATTAAAATTTTCACGAAAAAAATTCAAAATGCTCCTGACTTGCTAAAGACTAATAGAGAGCGAAGATTCCATAAAAATATATTCTTTAATTCTGCAACAATTTAGTGCATCTTATTTTCACAGGAATGATCAAATACGCGTGGTTTGCTTCGAAACTGATCGAAGAAAGCACTGTCTTTTTGAATTCAGATGAACTGTGTTTTCCAGTATCACTTCTGAACAGTACGTGTGTCTGAAAGGCAGTAGGTTTCATTAAACATGTGTGATGCTCTACGAATTTGTGTTTCGGTTGAAGCTGCGCCATATTCCATCCGGAATTCTATTGTAGCACTGCAACCGATGCTAGTGACAGTTAGTAATGCACCATGTCACAAGGCGAGGAGTACGATGGAGTGATTCGAGGAATACGGTGGAGAGTTCCAATTCATGCCCCCCCGCCCCTCTCCCCCCGGCAACTCGCTAGATCTGATGCCGATGGTACACATCTGGGATGTGATTGAACGTGGCGTCAGAGCTCATCACACCCTTCCCCAGAATTTACGGGAATTAGGGTGCTTCTTTGTGCTGATGTGGTGTCAGCTCCCTCCAGCGACCCACAAATGCCTCACTGCTTCCATGCCATGACGCGTTGCCGCTGTTATCCGTGCCGAAACTGGACATATCGGCTATTATATAGGTGGTCGTAATGTTCTGACTGATCAATGTACATACACCATATAGCACTCCCATAGGTATATAAAAACACGTGCTACGCCAACGCAACGTTGTGTCAGAATCTCAAAGGAATTTGTGACGAACTTTCGGGGAACAAACGGACATTTTCGTCTACACAAATAAAACTGTAAATGTTCGTTTGTACAAAATCTCAAATCTTCAAAATTTCCTTCAAATTTTGAGGCAAAATTGCATTCGAATACGCGCGTGTTTTTATATGCCTATTTCTAATATATGTAATATATAAATAAATATGTAATATAAAAAAGGGAACGTAACTACCAAAAATCTCGAAAGTTCTAGACCGATTTGCTCCAAATTTTTACACAATACTGTAATGAACACTCGAACGGGCTTAGGCTATATACGATGGTTGTCCAGAAAGTAAGTTCCGATCGGTCGCTAAATGTAAACCACAGTGAAAATCAGAAACATCTTATTTGCAAGAGTTAGGTACACTTCCCAGATACTTCTCTACATAGTCGCCGCTCCGACTTAGACGTCTGTCAGAGCATTACACCAAATTTCCAACATCATCGTATAGAAGGGAGCCGCCTGTGCTTTCCGATAATTCTCTACGCTGGTCTATAGTGCATAGCCTGCGCCCAAGTGTTTTCTTCGTATTCTGTGTTTCATGTGAACAGAGATGATACTCAGGAAGAGCCATTTAGGGCTGTGTTGTGAATGATGGAACACTTTCCATCGAAAAGGCTGCAGGAGCGTCTTCACTGCGCCTGTAGAGTGCGGCTGAGAATTGCCACGAAGTAGGAAGTGCGTGGCAGTTGTGTTAGGTGGGCTGCATTCAATAAGGCGAAGCCTCTCAGCGGGCCCTCCTACTTGGCGGGAGACATCGTTGTTCTAGGCACCTTCACTCGCTCACAGTGCGCTCACAACTGAAAAGAGCGTCTTGATGCGATCGACGGTCATACTATCCAACACATCTGTACAAAGCTTCATCGGGTTTTCACTGTGGTGTCTATTTCGCGATCGATCGGAACCTACTTTCTGGACAACCCTCGTATATTAAAAGACGAGGTACTGGCAGAAGCAAAGCTGTGACGGTGGCGTGTGAGTCGTGCTTGGGTTGCTCAGATGGGAGAGCACGTGCCCGCAAAAGGAAAAGGTCCTGAGTTCGAGTCTCGGTCTGCGACACATTTTTAATCTGCCAGTAAGTTTCAATATATATATATATATATATGGTTAGCAAACAGGGCTTATGTTTAGAATACTACTACAAAATACACTCCTGGAAATGGAAAAAAGAACACATTGACACCGGTGTGTCAGACCCACCATACTTGCTCCTGACACTGCGAGAGGGCTGTACAAGCAATGATCACACGCACGGCACAGCGGACACACCAGGAACCGCGGTGTTGGCCGTCGAATGGCGCTAGCTGCGCAGCATTTGTGCACCGCCGCCGTCAGTGTCAGCCAGTTTGCCATGGCATACGGAGCTCCATCGCAGTCTTTAACACTGGTAGCATGCCGCGACAGCGTGGACGTGAACCGTATGTACAGTTGACGGACTTTGAGCGAGGGCGTATAGTGGGCATGCGGGAGGCCGGGTGGACGTACCACCGAATTGCTCAACACGTGGGGCGTGAGGTCTCCACAGTACATCGATGTTGTCGCCAGTGGTCGGCGGAAGGTGCACGTGCCCGTCGACCTGGGACCGGACCGCAGCGACGCACGGATGCACGCCAAGACCGTAGGATCCTACGCAGTGCCGTAGGGGACCGCACCGCCACTTCCCAGCAAATTAGGGACACTGTTGCTCCTGGGGTATCGGCGAGGACCATTCGCAACCGTCTCCATGAAGCTGGGCTACGGTCCCGCACACCGCTAGGCCGTCTTCCGCTCACGCCCCAACATCGTGCAGCCCGCCTCCAGTGGTGTCGCGACAGGCGTGAATGGAGGGACGAATGGAGACGTGTCGTCTTCAGCGATGAGAGTCGCTTCTGCCTTGGTGCCAATGATGGTCGTATGCGTGTTTGGCGCCGTGCAGGTGAGCGCCACAATCAGGACTGCATACGACCGAGGCACACAGGGCCAACACCCGGCATCATGGTGTGGGGAGCGATCTCCTACACTGGCCGTACACCACTGGTGATCGTCGAGGGGACACTGAATAGTGCACGGTACATCCAAACCGTCATCGAACCCATCGTTCTACCATTCCTAGACCGGCAAGGGAACTTGCTGTTCCAACAGGACAATGCACGTCCGCATGTATCCCGTGCCACCCAACGTGCTCTAGAAGGTGTAAGTCAACTACCCTGGCCAGCAAGATCTCCGGATCTGTCCCCCATTGAGCATGTTTGGGACTGGAAGGAGCGTCGTCTCACGCGGTCTGCACGTCCAGCACGAACGCTGGTCCAACTGAGGCGCCAGGTGGAAATGGCATGGCAAGCCGTTCCACAGGACTACATCCAGCATCTCTACGATCGTCTCCATGGGAGAATAGCAGCCTGCATTGCTGCGAAAGGTGGATATACACTGTACTAGTGCCGACATTGTGCATGCTCTGTTGCCTGTGTCTATGTGCCTGTGGTTCTGTCAGTGTGATCATGTGATGTATCTGACCCCAGGAATGTGTCAATAAAGTTTCCCCTTCCTGGGACAATGAATTCACGGTGTTCTTATTTCAATTTCCAGGAGTGTATGAATGTGCAATAACAATAAACAAGAGAGAAGGGGAAGAGGAGACAGACAGAGGGGTTATAGGAAATAGGCATAGAAAGAGGAAAG
Organism: Schistocerca americana; assembly: GCF_021461395.2. Taxonomy (NCBI): domain Eukaryota; kingdom Metazoa; phylum Arthropoda; class Insecta; order Orthoptera; family Acrididae; genus Schistocerca; species Schistocerca americana. The sequence goes on along the minus strand of NC_060125.1, from coordinate 347,847,828 downwards.
GAGGAGGGCAGAGACGGACAGAGAAGGGGAGGCGAAGATGGACAGAGAGAGGGGGGTGAGAGAGGGCAGGTGGAGATTTACAGATAAACGGGAGGGGAGATGATCGACAGAGAGAGGGGGAAGGAGGAGGATATGGATAAAGAGAGAGGCATTAGGGAATGGATAAGGAGAGAGAAAGGAGGAAATGGAGATATAGGGAGGAGAACGAGATTGGGACGTATATCGAATTCCCTTGCATATCAGAAATGTGTGCTTTCTCTTTTCTTCTTTCCCATGCAATCAGACTGGCATCGCATGGCCGGGAGCAGCTAGGTTGGTAACGGTTGAACGTGTGGGGGAGGTAAAAACTGTAAAGGGACACCAAGGCTTGACTACAGTAAGCGAGTTCAGGTGGACGAAGAGATCACCACAAGACAGATGGACGTGGAGAGCTGCGTCAAACCAGTCTTCTTGCTGGAGATAACAACAACAGCGATAACAACGAAAAATTGGACCAACAAACAGAAACTATGAAACTGAGTTATTACCATAAGACACGGTCCCAATGTGTCAAACACGTGACAGATATGGTCGCAAGAAATCAACCCACGGTACACAGTAAAACAAGGTCACCACGCTGCACCGGTGGAACAGACGTGTCTCCTAACGAATTCAATCCAGTGCCCACGTTAAACAGAGCCGGCTATTTGTGGACGCAACGGGGCGTGACGCGGACCACTTCGGCTACGTCGCTACTCATAAACACATCAGAATAACGCGGGGGAGTGGCGGGCCGCTGGAAGCTCTCCCGAGGCGCCGACACCCGCGCTCCGATAGGTCAGTAAACACCGTGCGCGCTGGCAGCTGCAGCCACGAGTAAGGCGTCTGCAGCCAAGTACGAAGTGCAGTTCTAATCGAGCGTGACAGGCGTGCTCCACTGCAGACTGACCGACAGCCAGTCCGCTATCAGATGACCCTCTGCTCAGTATGGCGAGGGGCACAAAACCTGGTTGTCACAAGGGGTCCATGATCACGGAATTTGATGAGTGTTAGGTATTTATGGAGGTACCTGTCCTGAGTACCTGGCTAGCGGCTTTTTATGAATTCGGAGAAAATCGATGTTGAATTTTGTGCGTACCTGCCGGCCGGGGTGGCCGAGCGGTTCTAGGCGCTACAGTCTGGGACCGCGCCACCACTATGGTCGCAGGTTCGAATCCTGCCTCGGGCATGGATGAGTGTGATGTCCTTAGGTTAGTTAGGTTTAAGTAGTTCTAAGTTCTAGGGGACTGATGACCTCAGAAGTTAAGTCCCTTAGTGCTCAGAGCCATTTGAACCATTTTTGTACGTACCTCTTTAAGACGCAGCGTTAGCCACGTTTCGACCGAACGATCGTGGTGCCAGGATTAAGTTTCACGGTTACCTCGCTCGCGATTCTCGTTCCTATCCTGCCCGTGTACATTTTTTTCAGTTTCATCGTACAGAAAATCATGAAATCGAATACGTCATGCAAAATTATGAAGTATCTCGAAGAAAACGATTTATTGACACATAGCCAGCACGGTTTCTGAAGATATCGTTCTTTTGAAACACAACTAGCTCTTTATACTTCTGAAGTGACGAATGCTATCGACAGGGATGTCAAATTGATTCCATATTTTTAGATTTCCAGAAGGCTTTCGACACCGTTCCTCACAAGCGTCTTATAACCAAACTGCGTGCCTACGGAGTATCGCCTCAGTTGTGCGACTGGATTCGTGATTTCCTGTCAGAAAGGTCACAGTTCGTAGTAATAGACGGAAAGTCATCGATAAAACAGAAGTAATATCCGGCGTTCCCCAAGGAAGTGTTATAGGCCCTCTGTTGTTCCTGATCTATATTAACGACATAGGAGACAATCTGAGTAGCCCTATTAGATTGTTTGCAGATGATCCTGTCATTTACCGTCTTGTAAAGTCATCAGATGATGAAAACGACCTGCAAAATGATTTAGGTAAGATATATGTATGGTGCGAAAAGTGGCAATTGACCCTGAATAAGGAAAAGTGTGAAGTTATTCACACGAGTACTAAGAGAAATCAGTTAAATTTCGATTACGCGATAAGTCACACAAGTCTGAAGGCTGTAAATTTGACTAAATACTTAGAGATTACAATTACAAATACCCTAAATTGGAACGATCACATAGATAATATTGTGGGTAGAGCAAACCAAAGACTGCGTTACATAGGCAGAACACTTAGAAGATGCAACAGGTCTACTAAAGAGACTCCTTACACCACGCTTGTCCGCCCTATTCTGGAGTATTGCTGTGCGGTGTGGGATCCGCATCAGGTGGGACTGACGGATGACATCGAAAAAGTACAAAGAAGGGCAGCGTTTTGTATTATCGCGAAGTAGGGGAGATAGTGTCACAGACATGATACGTGAAATGGAGTGGCAATGATTAAAACAAAGGCGTTTTTCGTTGTGACGGGATCCTCTCATGACATTTCAATCACCAGTTTTCTCCTCCGATTGCGAAAACATTCTGTTGGCACCCACCTACATAGGGAGAAATGATCATCACGCTAAAATAAGAGAAATCAGGGCTCGCACAGAAAAATTTAAGTGCTCATTTTTCCGCGCCGTTTGAGAGTGGAACGGTAGAGAGACAGCTTGAAGGTGGTTCATTGAAACCTCTGCCAGGCACTTTATTGTGAATAGTAGAGTAATCACGTAGATGTAAATGTAGAAAATTATGCAAAGTCAGTTCGCCGTAGTAATTTCAATAATAAATCAATCAAAACAGAAAATTCTATTCAAATGTGTATTCTGCTTCTTACACAAATGATTACAGAACCGTCTTCCTCACTATGGCATCGGTTGCAGGGCTACAGCAGAAATCCGGATGGTATATGGCGCATTATCTTTTTGAAAAGCGACACTGCCATCGGGAAACATGATCTTCATGAAGGGGTGTAATAGTCTGTATCCAGTGAACGACACACCTTGGCCATCATGGTGCCTTGCACGAGCTCCACTCGATCCATGGATGACCACGTGAATGTTCTATAGAGCATAATGGAGCCGCCACCAGTTTGTCTTCGTCCCGCAGTACAGGTCTCAAGCAGCAATTACCCGAGAAGACGACGGATTCGCGCTCTCCCATCGGCATGATGAAGAAAGTATCGGGATCCATCAGACGATGCAGCCCTTTGCCACAGCGCCAACGTCCAGTGCCGATGGTCACGTGCCCATTTCAGTCGTAGTTGCCGATGTCGTGGTGTTAACATTGGCAAATGCATGGTTCGTCTGCTGCTGAGGCCCATCGTTAGGAGCGCTAGGTGCACTGGTGCGTATTAAGACGCACTTGTGCTCTGCCCTACGTTAAAACTCTGATACATATTAGTTCCGCTACAGTTCGTCGACTGTCCTGTTTTACCGGTGTGCCTGGCCTGCAACGTCCGGCATGAGGGGTGATCGCCGAACCCCACGACCTCTGGACGTGGTTTCACCTTGTTTTCGCCACATGTTGAAGACACCACAGCACTCCTCCAACACCCGACAAGTCCTGCAGTTTCGGAAATGCTCGTGCTGAGCCTCTGGGCCATCATAATGTGCCTTCGGTCAGACTCAGACAGATCGCGCGCCTTCCCTGTTCTACACACGGACATCACGCTCACTGATACTACATGCCTTGTCCGTGTGTCTGACCAGCAGTCATTCCTCGCCAGGCGACGCTGCTTTCCCCTGGACAAGTTTATGCAGATCGTAGCTCAGTGTTGTTCTGGCTGATCAGTGTACACACACACACACACACACACACACACACACACACATATATATATATATATATATATATATATATATATATATATATATATATATATTTACTGAGGCGCAAGAGAAACTGGCTCTGAGCACTATGGGACTCAACTGCTGTGGTCATGAGTCCCCTAGAACTTAGAACTACTTAAACCTAACTAACCTAAGGACAGCACACAACACCCAGCCATCACGAGGCAGAGAAAATCCCTGACCCCGCCGGGAATCGAACCCGGGAACCCGGGCGTGGGAAGCGAGAACGCTACCGCACGACCACGAGATGCGGGCGCAAGAGAAACTATTGTAGGTATGCGTATTCAAATAAAGAGATATGTAAACAGGCAGAATATGGCGTTGCGGGCGGCAACGTCTGTATAAGACAACTAGTGTGTGGCGCAGTTGTTAGATCGGTTACTGCTGCTACAATGGCAGGTTATCAAAATTTAAGTGAGTCTGAACGTGCGGATATCGTCTGCGCACGAGCGATGGGACATAGCATCTCCGAGGTAGCGATGAAGTGGGGATTTTCCCGTACGACCATTTCACTAGTGTACCGTGAATATCAGGAATCCGGTAAAATATCAGATCTCCGACATCGGTGCGGCCGGAAAAAGATCCAGCAAGAACGGGATCAACGACGACTGAAGAGAATCGTTCAACGTGGCAGAAGTGGAACCCTCCCGCAAGTTGCTGCAGATTTCAATGCTGGGCCATCAACAAGTGTCAGCGTGCGAACCATTCAACAAAACATCATCCGTATGGGCTTTCGGAGTCGAAGGCCTACTTGTGTACATTTGATGCCTGCACGACACAAAGCTTTACGCTTCACCTGCGCCCGTCAACATCGACATTGGACTGTTGATGAATGGAAACATGTAGCCCGGTCGAACGAGTATCGCTTCAAATTGTTGGAGCAGATGGACTGTATGGGTATGGAGTCAACCTCATGAATCCATGGACGCTGCACATTAGCAGGGGGCCGTTCAAGCTGATGGAGGCTCTGTAATTGTGTGTGGTGTGTGCAGTTGGAGTGACATGGGACCCCTGATACGTCTAGATACGACTCTGACAGGTGGCACGTACGTAAGCATCCTGTCTCTTCAGTTGCATCCATTCATGTCCATTGTGCATTCCGACGGACTTTGACAATTGCAGCAGGACAACGCGACACCTCACCCGTCCAGAATTACTACAGAGTGGCTCCAAGAAAACTCTTCTGAGTTTAATCCTTCGGTGGGCGCGCCTTTCATACTTCCATGAGTGGGCGCGTTGCGCCTTTTACACCACAATTAGTTTTACATTTTTAACCAAAGGAAAAATAATCATCCTATCAGTAATAGATAGGTAAAATCCATCAATTTCTTTTTCTGTGATTTCAGCACTTGCTTTTGGACCTGGCAAAACTTTTTGGATGTCCTTGGCCTTGGTTTTAGAAGAAGAAGGAAGCGGTTCACTTATCCAAATAGTTTCATCTTTTCCTACGTAAAATCGGTAATCCTCTGTTTGTTGTCTCCCCTCTTCAACTAAGTTGTCATCTGTTTCCTCTGTTGAATGTTCGGAGTCACTACTGTGGTTTTCTTCTTCAATAACGTCCTCTTCCGACTCGGATTCACATTAATCTGACAATTCTTGTAATTCATCTTCTCACAATTCTCGTAGTACTTTGTCATAGTCTTCAGGACGCACAATTTGACGGTGCCTGTCAAATGCCTTCTTCTTCTTCTTCTTCACCATTTCCACGCTTTTATGAGATCTAATGAAAGACATGTTTTTGTAAAAATAATATAGTGTAGCAAATCAACATCCAAGACTGTAAAAAGTAATGAAAATTACACATGGGAACTTTAATTCGATTCAAATATTCATTATATACTAATATAAAAGAAAGATTGCCTTGAGGCGGAAGAAAACACAAGTATAGAAAATACTTACATGACAAGGCGCGTAGCGGCAAACACACCACAAACGCAACACTCACGTTTCAAACAACAATAGCGACCAAACTGCTGAAACCATGAATCGCGCAAATGTAGCAAGACATCCGTTGAGAACAACAAATCCGTATCTGGACATGGACGTAATTGTAACGCCATCTGTGATGCTAACAGAAAACTAAGTCTTGCGGCTATGTGCCGCAAGTGCGCCCTCCGAAGGGTTAAACGTTTCCGCTGGCCACCAAACTCCCCAGACATGAACATTATTGAGCATGTATGGGATGCATTGCAACGTGCTGTTCAGAAGACAACTCCCTCGTACTCTTACGTATTTATTGACAGCCCTGCAGTATTCATGGTGTCAGTTCCCTCCAGCACTACTTCAGACATCATTCGAGTCCATGCCATGTCGCCGGTCGGTGTGGCCGAGCGGTTCTAGGCGCTTCAGTATGGAACCGCGCGACCACTACGGTCGCAGGTTCGAATCCTGCCTCGGGCATGGATGTGTGTGATGTCCTTAGGTTAGTTAGGTTTAAGTAGTTCTAAGTTCTAGCGGACTGATGACCTCAGATGTTAAGTCCCATAGTGCTTAAAGCCATTTGAACCATGCCATGTCGTGTTGCGGCACTTCCGCGTGCTTGCGGGGTCTCTACACGATATTAGGCAGGTGTATCTGTTTCTTTGGCTCTTCGGTGTATATACTATAGTGTTCAGTGCATATACTGTATGGGGATTTAGTATGTGTACAAGAACATGCTAGTATTGAATGATTCGTTGTGTCAGAATTTCAGAGCAGTCGGTGAAAAACTTTCGGTGATTTACGATTTTGAACAAACGAACATTTACATTTTTATTTATATATATTAACCAACCCTTGATGGCTCAGGACATATTTTCTCAACTAAACCCTCTGTTTAATTACGATGTGCCATAAATTTCTTTTCTACCCTGTTCGATTCAGTACAGTGGTACGGATATATGCTGAAAATTAGATGGGTAGATGGTATAATTACCGACGGTATCGAATTGCGGCCAAAGAAATTTATGGTACAGCTTGACTATAAGCAGGAAACGGTGATAGGAGTGTCAAGGAATTGTGATTTGGTAATGGAAGTTCTTTTTTTTTGGGGGGGGGGGGGTGGGAAGATGGGTAACTATAGAGGAACAGGGTAACTGTAGAGGGGGAAAGGAGCCAGTGCTTGACTGTAGTAAGTAATTTCAAGTGGATGTAGGTTGCAATAGTTCCACAGAACTGAAGAGACTTGATCAGGATAGACTAGAGTCCTCGGACTGGATAGACTAGAGTCCTCGGACTGAAGACCAAAACAACAAAATGTAATCTGGAGGGTCGTCGGGATGAAGGTTCGCTTCTTCGGCGTCAGGAGAGCCAGGGTTGGCGTCGTCCGTCAGCGCTCACTCTCCCTGACTCACAGATAAATATAAGCCGGCCGCCGCTACTGCGTTTCGCCGTCTGGCCCTCCGCCCAACCCCGTCGCCAACCACTGTGCCGCAGTCGCCAAGCAACCGGCTTCACAGGGACCGCTGGCCGCTCCCATTCACGGCAAGCCCCTTTTACACGAGCTACTTCCCCGTCTCAGATCGACTACTCGTAGCAAGTGAGTCCACTGCAGCTCCCCGGGCACTGAGTCTCACCTGTCTCTAACGGGCGTTTTCGTTTGCAGGTCGGCGAAGAAACTGCGCGTGTTGTGAGGTTGTGAGAGCTGCCTGTTGTGCAATTTGGCACGTGACCGGTGAGAACGAGGTTATGAAGGACCGTCCTTTGGCTAAAAATTCGAAATACAGTAGTATGCAAAACTTAAGGAAAAAAGTAACTTTTGTATGACGTGTCACTGCCAAGTAACATAGCTCAGTGAAACTGGGGCCATACATAGAAAGATGAACAGATTTTACACTTTTATGCAAATACAGGAATTACACTAAAGTTACCACGATTTGTGATGGTCCTCTGGACAATGCAAAAGGCGGGACGTGGTTCTTAATAAGGCGTGTGATTACTACGGACGGCCGGCCGAAGTGGCCGTGCGGTTAAAGGCGCTGCAGTCTGGAACCGCACGACCGCTACGGTCGCAGGTTCGAATCCTGCCTCGGGCATGGATGTTTGTGATGTCCTTAGGTTAGTTAGGTTTAACTAGTTCTAAGTTCTAGGGGACTAATGACCTCAGCAGTTGAGTCCCATAGTGCTCAGAGCCATTTGAACCATTTTACTACGGACGGAAATGCATGCTCTAAAATCTGCTCCGATGTTGGCCACAACGTCGGTAATGACTTCTTGTGGTAAGGCGTTCCATCCTACCACAAGCTTATGTGGCAACTGCTGGGTGGTCGCTGTTGCTGTCGTCTTCTACATCTACATACATACTCCGCAATCCACCATACGGTGCGTGGCGGAGGGTACCTCGTACCACAACTAGCGTCTTCTCTCCCTGTCCCACTCCCAAACAGAACGAGGGAAAAATGACTGCCTATATGCTTCTGTACGAGCTCTAATCTCTCTTATCTTATCTTTGTGGTCTTTCTGCGAAATGTAAGTTGACGGCAGTAAAATTGTACTGCAGTCAGCCTCAAATGCTGGTTCTCTAAATTTCCTCAGTAGCGATTCACGAAAAAAACGCCTCCTTTCCTCCAGAGACTCCCACCCGAGTTCCTGAAGCATTTCCGTAACTCTCGCGTGATGATCGAACCTACTAGTAACAAATCTAGCAGCACGCCTCTGAATTGCTTCTATGTCCAACCTCAATCCGACCTGATAGGGATCCCAAACGCTCGAGCAGTACTCAACAAGAGGTCGTATTAGTGTTTTATAAGTGGTCTCCTTTACAGATGAACTACATCTTCCCAAAATTCTACCAATGAACCGAAGATGACTATCCGCCTTCCCCACAACTGCCATTACATGCTTGTCCCACTTCAAAAATGGTTCAAATGGCTCTGAGGACTATGGGACTCAACTGCTGTGGTCATAAGTCCCCTAGAACTTAGAACTACTTAAACCTAACTAACCTAAGGACATCACACACATCCATGCCCGAGGCAGGATTCGAACCTGCGACCGTAGCGGGGTCGTGCGGTTCCAGACTGTAGCGCCTTTAACCGCTTGGCCACTCCGGCCGGCCTGTCCCACTTCATATCGCTCTGCAATGTTACGCCCAAATATTTAATCGACGTGACTGTGTCAAGCGCTACACTATTAATGGAGTATTCAAACATTACGGGATTCTTTTTCCTATTCATCTGCATTAATTTACATTTATCTATATTTAGAGTTAGCTGTCATTCTTTATACCAATCACAAATCCTGTCCAAGTCATCTTGTATCCTCCTACAGTCACTCAACGACGACACCTTCCCGTACACCACAGCATCATCAGCAAACAGCCGCACATTGCTATCGACGCTATCCAAAAGATCATTTATGTGGATAGAAAACAACAGCGGACCCACCACACTTCCCTGGGGCACTCCAGATGATACTCTGACCTCCGATGAACACTCACCATCGAGGACAACGTACTGGGTTCTATTACTTACTGCAGTGCGTCTGCCCTACGCATCCCACACATGCTTGACATGATTTAAGTCGGGGGAATGGGCAGGCTAGTCCATTAGCCAAATATCCTCTCGACATAAGAGCTCGCAGAAATTTTGGCATCTTCGCAGAAGTTAATAAGCAGCATCTGAAAGAAGAATTTTTTTTCAGTTAGAAAGGATTCATTCAGCTAATTTTGAATATGAGCCGCTTCCCCTCTGGGCCCTGTTAATGCTCTTTATAAATGCAATTTTAATAACATAGGCTATTACAGATATAATGGTAGCATTACCGATTTACTGCACTTTGCCTGTTACTGTTGCTCAAGCAGAGCGGTCATTCAGCATTCTTGCAACAGTCAAAAAATAATTTTTTGAGAACTGCAATGGGGCAAGAGACACTAGTCAGAGTCAGCGCACTCGTTAGATTATGCTCGAATTATGAAAGTCATCACATTTAACAAAAGCTAGAAAGAAAGTATATTTTTGTAAACTGCGAGCATTAAAAAATGTCTTTTTTGTTTGATATTTTACATTAAAAATTTTTTACTTTTTCAAAAAGCCAAAGATTAAAATGATTTGGGGGGAGGGACCTAAGAACATTAGCCAGTTCCCGAAAATCCTAGCGACTGGCCTGATCACCAATAATGTTTAAAATAATTTATTTATGAGGAACATGGCAGTACGCACTAATGGATATGACAAATGATTATGAAATTTACCTGATGATATCAGATGATGGTAAACCTTCCAGTGCCAGTAACGTCAGCAGTATTTTCCTATTTCAGTTTTCTGTCAGATTTCACGTGTTACAATACTGAGATTTCATTACCCTTTATTATTTTAGCCATACTGAAAACGTATATTCATTATCTTTTGACAATCATTTTAATATATCTGTATATCTCTGCTGCATCAAACGTAATCATAGATGGAAGATATATTCTTGTTATATTCTATGTACACATTATTTATCACAAAACAGATTTGGCTCATAACCAGCACTCATATGTCCTTTTTTTTCGTTTCTTTAACCTTAATGGCCTGTTACTTGTTCTCTCTTACCTGCTGTTGCAACGTATCTCTATCGGTCACTATTGAACGTATGCAATATACTAAGCGACTAATAACGCTCATTAAGTTTTGAGTCAGCTCTGTCATTTGTTGAACTTGATACGGTCTTACATTTTGACACTGATGATGTCTACCCGCGAATGTGCGAAGCGCGAGCAGGCGGCTATGCTTTGATAAGCCTTTGGACGGCGTGCAGCTGTAGTAGAACAGCTTCTCTTTAGCATAGCAGCCACTTTGTAGTTTGGTCTTTGTTCAGCTCACATTCTTGCAAAGATGCCAAGCTCTACTGAACGCATTTTAAATACGTCTGGGCATTGCCCTGTGGAAGATGCAGCTTTTATTGCTGTTTGCTACTAACGCGAAAGAGAGAGTTTCGTCCTTACTGATTTCATATCTTTTATGTAGTGTTTGATACTAAAATGCACTTCTATTTCAGTAATGTGTCTTTGATCCATCTTTACTTGATGTCTGTTCACCAGCATCCTGCATTCAAATGAGCGAGGTAACGCGTTCCTTAAAGCACAGAGAATCGAGGAAATCGCTGAAGGCGAATAACAGTTTTTTTTTTTTAATGGAAACGGGCCATTTCCTTTTCCATCCTTGTTGATGAACGTGCCGCGTCTCAAATGACTTGTTACTTGCTGGGAGGTTCCACCTTAATCTTCTTTCCTTTTATCAGTGCACACTTTCATGCCACTCGTAGCATGGCACACCTCTTCTTAAAGGTTGTGAACACATTTTCGTTCTATGCATGACTCACTAATCTCTTTTCCCATATCTCCTCTACATACCCCGTGAGTCCAAAAAGTTACGAAGCTAGATTAATAAAAAGTGGGCAAAAATTAAAATGGTGCTTTAATGCTTCAGTCGGTTTACGTAATCTCCCCTTCACCCACCATGAGTACAGCGTACAAAACGTTCACACACCATTGGGATATTCTGCTCGCGCGTCGTATTGGCTTCAGTGTCTTTTATATTGCCTTTTGTGTGAGTTCTTAGTAGGTTGTGCGGTATGTAGCTAACGGACGAGGGTAAAAGGCACGTCTCTCGTTCCTTTAAATAACACGTTACGATCCCAATTGTGGAGAGGGCGGAAGAGTTCAGGAAGCAGGAGTAGACTGAGCCCCGTAGCCTAGAATGGCATTCGGTCTAATGGAAGAAAACCATGAGTAAAAAGTTGGCCATTCCCCCGGGATGGGGGTTGGGACGTCGGTCCTGCAATTCGTCAACTGTAAAAAATTTCCAAGGCAAAATTTCTCGTTAAAAGATTCCTCTTTTTCAGAAATGCTTTTCTTCCTATTGCCAGTCTGCATTTCAACTCCTCCCTGATTCAGCCATCGACGGTTATTTTGCTGTCCAAATAGCACAACTTTTAGTGCCTTGTTTCTCAATGTATTTCCTCCAGCATCGGCAGATTTAATTCGAATACATTCCATTACTCTTGTTATACTTTTGATGGTATTCATCCTATAACCTCTTTTCAGGACAGTATTTATTTCCTTCACCTGATTTTCCAAGTCCTTTTCCGGCTCTGTCAGAATTACAGTGTCACTGGGAAACCTCCAACTTTTCGTTTCTTCCCCATGAATTTCAATCCCCTTTCGCAATTTCTCCTTGGTTTCCTTTACTGCTTGCTCATTGTGCAGACTGAATAACATTGGGGTCAGGTTACAACCCTGTATCACTCCCGTCTCCAGTGTGGCTTCCGTTCGACGCTTCTAAGTGCAGTCTGGTTTCTGTACAGACTGTCGAGAAGGTTTCGCTTACTGAATTTTATCGCTGCTGCCTTCAAAATTTCAAATTTGTTTGTCACTACGTTCGTGTTATCTGTAAGGACAATGTTTTATATCAAGTGCGAAACGGAAGTATTTTTTGGCAGGTTGCTCGCAGTGATAGAACCAAAGATAATTTGTGATATAAACAAAAACTCGTAAATTCGGATATTAAAGTTAGGAGGGAGTAGTTACGTTGCGGACAGCGCCCTCTGTACTCATTATTGAGTGAGCGACGTAATTGAATTGCGGATCTGAGGACCAGAACAAATTCCCCGGCTTTAAGAGTGACAAAGTTAGATGACTTGGAGCACTTTACGAACTCTACGAAAGCCTTGATGCTCACAAAGTTAGACAACTAACCCACATCGCAGCCTTTAGCGGTTTTCTATCTTGGGTGGAAACTTTCTGTCAACATTAAAACTTCGAGTAAAGCGAAATAAATACGGGGTAACTGAGCACGACAGTATCTGAAGGCGACTCAAGAACCTCTGGACGGAATGTTCGTTAAGGCACAATGTTGGAGAATTTTGCAAAACCGTGTGTTCCTCCGAAGAGTCGTCAGGTGCTTTTTCTTTTGTGTTTCGTCTTATATTTGCAATTTCATTTTTTCAATGTGTAGTTGAAGTCAGCCGAAGCAAATACCGTCCATCACGTCTTTCAAGCAAATCCCATTGTCGATGGAAAGCGTCGTTTTGTTGGCCCGACAGAAGCAGAATTATTTTTAAAGCGGAATATTACGTGCCCATTCGATAGAGCGGTCCAAAATTAGTCTAATGTGATATTCATTTTATCTATATGTATTGACAGGCACAATAAAACACGAAGAATAACCAGTACTCTAGCGGAGCCTGAATAGCACCTGTGCATGACAGTAGCTAGTCTGCGCGGGACAAGTTGATGCTGTCGCTGGTGGAATACTGCTTCTTTTTCGCAGTAAGGAGACCCCGTGACTTTATGCCGTCATCTTTTTACGTATGTGGTACATCTCCGACGCCGCCAGAAGCTTCAAGGATATAATCAGAACCGCTGTTATTCGGGGGTGCGAAAACACTATTGCAGGCTTTCTGGCGAGGCTGGCGCTCGGCAAATCATTAGAAAACTAACGGCCAAAAGGAATAAGATCTACAGACGATCACACAGAGCGAGGTGGTATAGTGGCAAGGCACTGGGCATAAATTCGAGCAACGTATTATTTCCTCCCCAATACGTCTTGCAAAATGGCCAAAACGAGAAAATAAGAGGAATTGAAGCTAATGTGGAGATTGACGGACAATCATTCTTCCCAGCGCCATTCGCGAATGGACCAGGATAGGAGAAAATAGAGCTACTAGAAATATCTTCTGCCACACATTTGCGGAGTATTGATGTAGATCCCTGTTTGGCCATCCACACTCCTTAAGGCAAGTACCAGAATGGTCCCTCTGGGTAGGAAATGACCGATGTCCTTCGCCATCCTTCCATGTAGAAATGATGAGAATATCGAGTAAGAGTAGTGAGAATAAGTTACGAGATGATAATGCACGTAGCCGGCCACGGTGGCCAAGCGGTTCTAGGCGCTTCAGTCCGGAACCGCGCGACTGCTACGGTCGCAGGTTCGAATCCTGCCTCGGGCATGGATGTGTGTGATGTCCTTAGGTTAGTTAGGTTTAAGTAGTTCTAAGTTCTAGGGGTGTGATGACCTCAGATGTTAAGTCCCTTAGTGCTCAGAGCCATTTGAACCATTTTGATAATGCACGTACAGGGGCGTACAGACAGTCATTTTCCCCTCACTCAGTACGCGAATCGAATAGGGAAGAAAATCTATAATTCTGGTGCGGTTCACTCTCAGCCGTGCACTGTGTGTGAATATTTATAGTCAACTGTTGCTAACTTCAACATAGATTCAAAAAACACCCTCTTACGCTTAAATCTTTACTCGATGTTTACAAATTTCTCTTCTTCAGAAACGCTTTTCTTGACATTTGAAGTCTACGTTTTACATTGAAGCGCCAAAGAAACTGGTATAAGCATGCGTATTCAAATACAGAGATATGTAACCAGGCAGAATACGGCACTGCGGTCGCAAACGCCTAAATAAGATAGCAAGTGTCTGGCGCAGTTGTTAGATCGGTTACTGCTGCTGAGTGGCAGGTTATCAAGATTTAAGGGAGTTTGAACGTGGTGTTATAGTCGGCGCACGACCAATGGGACACAGCATCTCCCAAATAGCGATGAAGTGGGTGTTTTCCCGTACGACCATTTCACGAGTGTACCGAGAATATCAGGAACCTAGTAAACCATCAAATCTCCGACATCGCTGCGGCCGGGAAAACATCCTGCAAGAACGGGACCAACGACGACTGAGGAGAATCGTTCATTGTGACAGGACTGCCACCCTTCTGCAAAGTGTGACACGTTTTAATTCTGGGCCATCAACAAGTGTCAGCGTTGGAACCATTCAACGAAACATTATCGAAATAGGCTCTCGGAGCCAAAGGTCCACTCCTGTACCCTCGATGACTCCACGACACAAAGCTTTACGCCTCGCCTCGCCCGTCAACACCGACATTGGACTGTTGATGACTGGAAACATGTTGCCTGGTCGGACAAATCTCCTTTCAAATTGTATCGAGTGAATGGACGTGCACGGGTATGGAGATATTCTCATGAATCGATGGACCCTGCATGTCAGGACGGGGCGTCAGTCGTGCTTGGGTAGCTCAGTTGGTAGAGCACTTACCTGCGAAAGGCAAAGGTCCTGAATTCGAGTCTCGGTCCGGCACACAGTTTCAATCTGCCAGAAAGTTTCAAGACGTAGATGGAGAAGTAAAGCGTGAGGCAGTAACTCGTGAAGCATCGTCCAATTGTTAAGCCCGTCGCTGTGGCTCAGCAAGTTTCGTAGCCACAGCGTGGGCAGAAGCTGCGCATTGCCGGCGTCCCGCGGCTCCGCTGTACCTCCCGGAGACGGCCCGACGGTGTGGAGGTCGTGGTTGTCTGTCGCAGGGCAGACACGGGCGGGCAGCGCCTGCACGGCCTCGCGGTCGCTGGCGCTACGCCAACCCGCTGCGCCCACCTGTTAGGCCCAGCGACGCTCGTTAGCGGGTCAGCGCTCCTGTTGCGGTCCGGGGTCACCTCTCCAGCCAGGCCGGGCCTGTGCCCGCAGGTCGTGTCACCAGCGAGAAACACGACGGCGGTGACTCACGCCGCAGCTCTTTAATTCAGTCTTAAGGCACCTTAGAGATCGCTATTGTGCAGATCTTGATGCCACAATTTCAGGGGGTGGGAATGTCAGTGTTGTATGATGACAATGCAAGGTGATTCAGAGAAATTCAAAAAGAAAAAGAAATTATTGTCACGAAAAAAATCTTTTCAGCAAATAAATTAATTTGTTCCATTTCATTGCTTGAAAAAATTCTCAGGAATACATAAAGTACATTTATTTCTTCAAGCTTATACGTGGTCCAGTCACATTAATGTGACCACCACTTATGTACGACGTCGACGTGCAATAAACACTCACACCTGGCAAGTGATAGCATTAGAGGTGAACAGTACACGTTGATCAGGCAGAACATTATCACCACCTGTCTACATACCCACACATCAAAAAAAGTTTTGCATCACCCCCGTTCCCAGATCTCCTGAAGATAGACATTGACTGTGGATATTGTATCACAAACACAGTCTCTGTGACTGTTCAAAGATGTCACTAAACCCACCCAAAGATGTAAACAACCATGCATGAGCAGCGCCTACTAGTCGGAGGGGGTCCGACAGCCGATCAGTTCCAGTCATTTCACCATGAAGGAGGTACATGGCTCGTGTTGTCTGTAGATCAACCATGCCTAGTCGGCCAATACTGCGGTTCGATCGCGTCCGCATTGTTACTTTGCGCCAGGAAGGGCCCTGAACAAGGGAAGTGCCCAGGCGTCTCGGAATGAACCAAAGCGATATTGTTCGGACTTGGAGGAGATACAGAGAGACAGGAACTGTCGATGACATGCGTCGCGCAGGCCACCCAAGGGCTACCTATGGAATATGGCTCAGAGGAACCCTGACAGCAACGCCACCATGTTGAATAATGCTTTTCGTGCAGCCACAGGACGTCGTGTTACGACTCGGACTGTGCGCAACTTCACTCCCGACCTAGCGAGGTGGCGCAGTGGTTAGCACACTGGACTCGAATTCGGGAGGACGACGGTTCAATTCCGCGGCCGGCCATCCTAGGTTTTCCGTGATTTCCCTAAATCGCTCCAGGCAAATGCCAGGATGGTTCCTTTGAAAGGGCACGGCCGACATCGTTCTCCATCTTTCCATAATCCGATGAGACCGATGACCTTGCTGTCTATTTTCCTCCTCCAAACAACCCAACCCAACCTCACTCCCGACGTCCAGGGCGGAGTACATCTTTGCAACCGCGGCACCCTGCAGCGCGGTACAGATGGCCCCAACAACATGCTGAATGGACCGCACAGGGATGGCATCACGTTCTCTTCACCAGTGACTGCCGCATATCCCTTCGACCAGACAATCGTCGGAGACGTGTTTGGGGGCAACCCGGTCAGGCTGAACGCCTTTGACACACTGTCCAGCGAGTGCAGTAAGGTGAAGGTTCCCTGCTGATTTGGGGTGGCATTATGTGAGGCCGACGAACGCCGCTGGTGGTCATCGAAGGCGCCGTAACGGCTCTACTATACGTGAAAGCCATGCTCCGACCGATAGTGCAACAATATTGGCAGCATATTGGCGAGGCATTCGTCTTCATGGACGACATTACGCGCCTCCATCGTGCGCATCTTGTGACTTCCTTCAGGATAACATCACTCGAGTAGAGTGGCCAGCATGTTTTCCAGACATGAATCCTACCGAACATGCCTGGGATAGATTGAAAAGGGCTGTTTATGGACGACGTGACCCACCAAACAATCTGAGGGATCTACGCTGAATCGCCGTTGAGGAATGGGACAAACTGGACCAACAGTGCCTTCATGAACTTATGAATAGTATGCCATGACCAATACAGGCATGTTTCAATGCAAGAGGACGTGCTACTGGGTATTAGAGGTACTGGTGTGTATAGGAATCTGGACCACCACCTCTGAAGGTCTCGCTGCATGGTGGTACAACATGCAATGTGTGGTTTTCATGATCAATTAATGGGGTGGATATTATGTTTATGTTGATCTCTATTCCAATTTTGTGTACAGGTTCCGGGACTCTCGGAACCGAGGTGATGCAAGACTTTTTTGATGTGTGTAGATTGGCACATAAAACAACGCCGATCCGTCATGGCATGGAAGCAATGAAGCCCTGGTACGTCGCTGAAGGGTGCTGCCACCACATCTGTACACAGAACTCAACTAATTTCCGTAATTTCGGGGAAGCGCGCCGGCCGGGGTGACGGAGCGGTTCTAGGCGCTACAGTCTGGAACCGCGCGACCGCTACGGTCGCAGGTTCGAATCCTGCCTCGGGCGTGGCTGTGTGTGATGTCATTAAGTTAGTTAGTTTTAAGTAGTTCTAAGTCTAGGGGACTGATGACCTCTGAAGTTATGTCCCATAGTGCTCAGAGCCATTTGAACAATTTTTTTCCGGGAAGCGAAGCTATGAGCTCTACACCACTCTCAGTCACATCCTAGATGCGTTCGATCGGGATCGGATCGGGCGAGTTCGGGGGGAGGCATCAGTTTGAACTCGCCACTGTTTTTCTCGAACCCCTCCTTTACGTCACACTTATCGCTTCGTGACATGACGCATTATCTTGCTGAAAAATGTCAGTAGCTTCGGGAAACGTGATCGCCATGGAGGGGTGTACGCGGTCTGTAACCAGTGTACGATACACCTTGGCCATCATAGTGCCTTGTACGAGCTCGACTGGACCCATGGATGCCCACGTGAATGCTCACTACAGCGTAATGGAGACGCCGCTAGCTTGTCTCCGTCGCACAGTATAGGTGTCAAGGAGCTGTTCCCCTCGAAGACGACGTATTCGCGCCCTCCCATCAGCATGATGAAGAAAGTATCGGGATTCATCAAACGATGCAACGTTCTGCCACTGCGCCAACGTCCAGTGCCGATGGTCACGTGTCCATTTCAGTCGTACTTGCTGATGTCGTGGTGTTAACATTGGCACGTGCAAGGGTCGTCTGCTGCTGAGGTGCATCGTTAGGAGTGTTAGATGCCCTCCGTGTTCAGACATTCTTGTATTCTGCCCAGCATTAAAGTCTGATGTTAGTTCCGCCACACTTTGCCGTTTGTCCTCTTTTACCAGTCTTTCGAACCTACTACGTCCGACGTCTGTTATGAGGGGTGGCCTCCCAACCCCACGACATCTTCATGTGGTTTCACTTTGGTTTCGCAGAAACTAACCACAGCACTCCTAGAAAATCTGACAAGTCGTACAATTTCCCAAATGCTCGTGCCGAGCCTCAGGGCCATCATAATCTGCCCTCGATCAAACTCAGATTGCCCTCCTTCCCCATTCTATACAAGGACAGCACACTCACTGATACTACATGCACCGTGCATGTGTCTGATTAGCAGCCATTCGTCGCCAGATGACGCTGCTATCGCCTGGACGGGATTATGTCGACAGTTGTGTGAAATCTTATGGGACTTAATTGTTAAGGTCATCAGTCCCTAAGCTTACACACTACATAACCTAAATTATCCTAAGGACAAACACACACACACCCATGCCCGAGGGAGGACCGAACCTCCTCCGGAACCAGCGGGACAGTCCATGACTGCAGCGCCTTAGATGTCGACAGCAGGTCGGTGGTCATAATGTTCTGGCTGATCAGTGTATAAAGCGTATCGGAGGGGGACACCGAAAACAATGCAGACGTTGCGTGAAGCGGGAACGGGGCGATTTAACTGACGTCCAAAAGGACGTAATCACCGCCTTCCAGTGAATGGTAGAAGCATTTCCGAAACAGCTAAGTATGTGGACTCCGCGTGCCGCCGTTGTTGAAGTACATCGCGCATGGCAAATGGCGCAACCAAAACCGGCGAAGAGGTAATCGTGGTGCAACACAGGCCATCGATGCAATGAGTGAACGACGGCTGCGGTGATGTGTACGGACGAATAGATGTCCAACTATTGACAGCTGACCGCCCAGATGAACCAAGCGGCTACCAACACTGTCTTTTGCAAGACGGTTCAGAGAATGTTGCTGCATATAGGCTTCCACAGCCTGGTTCATGCACCCACGTTGACTACTGTTCATTGGTGACGAAGCCTGGAATTTGCACGCCATTACCGCAACTGGACGTCCACAGAGTGGCGACAGGTGGCCTTTCCAGGCGAATCTCGTTTTTGCTCCATCGGATTGAGGGCCGTTGGCGTGCTTGGAGTGAAACGTCTGAAACCAGGCACCCTACAACAACCGTCGGAAGGATCCTGGCTGGAGGGCATTCGATGAGTGCTCTCGTCATTCTGGAAACCACAGTGGATCAACCAAAGTATGTATCTATCCTTGGAAACCATGTACACCACTACATGCAGTTTGTTTTTCTTCTACATGACGGGATCTACCGACAGGACGACGCAGCGTGTCACGCAGCTCGCAGTGTATGTACGTGATTCGAAGAGCACCAGGTAGAGTTTACTGTACTTGCCTGGCCACCAAACATCCCAGACGAAAACCTCGATTGGTCTGTTCGCGCCGTGGATCCTCAGCCGAGAAACCATGCGCAGCTGGCCACGGCACTGGAGTCGGCATGGTTCCACATCCCTGTCAGTACCTTCCAAAACCTCACAGACGCTCTTCCCACACTTCTCACCGCTGCCCGGCTGCAGTAGATGGCCATCCAGGCTTTTGACAGGTGGTCACATCAAAGTGACTGGACAGTCTATCTTGCAGGTCAGCTCCACTTTTGCGCAAACGTTCCTGCAGTCTCTCAGATAAATTGCGCGTGGTCCGAAGTAACATGTCAGCAGGAATATCTGCAATTCCTCCTTGGATCTTATCTTTCAATTCTTCTGTTATAGTAGGCCGACTATGATGTACTTTGCTTTTAAGGTGGCGCCAAAAAAGGAATACACACTCTGACGTATTAGAGGGGCCATGGAATGTCACCGTTTCTCGAAATTACGCGGTAGCCAATCAACTGCCATGCAGTATCCATCTGTATTTGTATTTTGTGTGACGTTCATCCATCTTGCAAAAACCAGCCAATCTCAATAATTTGTGGGAATGTCTGTAGTGTTGGCGCAACAAACGTTTAGGCCATGGCGATGGACTGATACGATGTGATTATAATTGCAAGTGCATCCATGTCCTTAAAAAAAATAAAGCACCTTTATGCCATACAGTTGCACAGCTCAGCACACGGTAACTTATATGGATATGGTGTCTGTTCTGTTGGACATGTCTGAAAAAACAGACACCATTGATGACCTGCAGCCGGTTAGAACGAAATTAGAATTATATTAATACCTTCATCTGCTGGTGGACGTTGATATATATATCAGCGGTGACAGATGAAAATGTGTGTCCCAACCGGAACTCGAACCCAGGATCTCCTGCTTACATGGCAGACGCTCTATCCATCTGAGCCACCGAGGGCACACAGAATAGTGCGACTGCAGGGACTATCTCGCGCACGCCTCCCGCGAGACTCACATTCTCACCTTGTATGTCCACATGCTACATTCGTAGTGTCCCACCCCAACACACTCATTACTCGTGGAAGACATTCTTGTCCCGTAAGTGTTCCGGGAATATGTGTGCATCCGCACAGAAGGATGTCATGGCCGGTATTGCCAGGACTATATATTTATATGGATATGGTGTTTCTTCTTTTGGACATGTGTGTTGGGGTGGGACACTACGAATGTAGTGTGTGGACATACAAGGTGAGAATGTGAATCTCGCGGGAGGCGTGCGCGAGATAGTCCCTGTAGCACTATTCTCTGTGCCCTCGGTGGCTCAGATGGATAGAGCGTCTGCCATGTAAGCAGGAGATTCTGGGTTCGAGTTCCGGTTGGGGCACACATTTTCACTTGTTCCCGTTGATATATATTAACGCCCGTCAGCAGCTGAAGGTATTAATAAATTCTAACATGGTAACTTGGTTGCTGTGCAGTGGACGGCGGTGTAGTTGAGTGGGATTTTCTTATGCCCAGTAATGAAAATTTTGTTTATTAGCGAATCCATTAAGACGGAAAAGGGCTTCATCTGATATCCACAGGTTGTTAACAAACTCAGTGTCGTCGTTTATCTTTTCGAGCATTCGTTGACAGAATTGACACTGCAGTATGTGATCTTTCGGTTTCATTTCCTGGACGATCTGCAACTTTTATGGATGGTAGTGTAAGCCTTGTACCAAAATTCTTCTAATACTTGCAGTATGCAACTGTATTGAAGATGCATGAAGACAGATTGAACGACGTAGGCTTCTCATGACTGCAATTCAAAGGACTTCCATATTGTCTGGTGTACGAACGGTTTGCACATGACCTGGAGGTTTCTTGTTCAATGTTGAACTTGTTTTCTCAAAATAACGTATTCATATGTTAGTTGCTTGTGGAGATGGAATGTGATCGCGGCGCCTTAAATTGAAGTGATGGCGAAACTATGTATGTGCTGCCTTCACAATGTGACTGTTTTCGTACAAGCTTTGACTGTAAATGCGCTTTGGGCATGTTAACTAAATGACAAGATGATGTGATCCGGTTTCTACATGTTACTCGGGGCTGCCAATACAAATTTCTGAATTTCCCGCACATCCAAATCAATATGTATGATAATGTTGCACAGGTGGTGTTTGTTGTTGTGGTCAGTCCGAAGTTTATTATCGTGCAGCTCTCCATGCTAGGTAATCTCTTTATCATTGTCTCATTACTGGAACCCTCAGCCAATTGAAACTACATACTGTATTTAAGCCTTTGGGTCCCTCGTGATATAATTTCATAATAGACTACCGAATCAAAGACGCCTAGCAATAAACTCTTGGAACCTAACAAAAAAATTTGTATCACGTGTGAATCATTTTTTCTTATGTATGACACATATATATATCACAACAGAACAGTGATCTTGATTGCTTGTTGCCGGCCGGAGTGGCCGAGCAGTTCTAGGCGCTACAGTCCGGAACCGCGCGACCGCTACGGTCGCAGGTTCGAATCATGCCTCGGGGATGAATGTGTGTGATGTCCATAGGTTAGTTAGGCTTAAGTAGTTCTAAGTTCTAGGGGACTGATGACCACAGCAGTTAAGTCCCATAGTGCTCAGAGCTATCTGAGCCATTTTTTTGTGTTCCAGAATAATAATTGTTACTTTTAGGAATAGCCTTTCAATCGATTTTGAATGTACACAGAGTCTTCCTTCATTCAAACTTAGAACTACTTAAACCTAACTAACCTAAGGATATCGCACACATCCATGCCCGAGGCAGGATTCGAACCTGCGACCGCAGCGGTCGCGCGGTTCCAGACTGTAGCGCCTAGAACCGCTCGGCCACCCCGGCCAGCGGAACACAAAAGATTACGTTTTATACATAAAACTGCAACCCAAGCTCATCAGCTGAATCAATATTGCTAAAATATAAATCATAATATTAAATCTTCCACAACTCTTGGAATATTACTGACACTCAAAATCAGGTTTGGACTCAGCACCAGATTAAGGGGTACATTTTCTACGTAAATCCCCATTCTTGTGAAATACAATAAAAATTTTCACTTGATTGATTTTCCTAAGGTAGCAGAGATGTTTGAGGATGTATGGCCGTCACCACATTAATAGACAACCAAACAAATTTAATATGCAACAGGAAAATTCTTTGAAGAGAATATTAATATAAATGAAAACAGAGCTAACCTTCCGGCAGGATGAAAGCTTTTATGAAAATATTTCGTTGTGCAGGCATTTTTGAAGCTAAATGTATGAAAATTTGTGTTTGGCTCGTCTGTTAGAAATAAATAAAAATACGCATTTTACTGTTTTGGGAAATTCAACACCTGAAGGGATGAAATAAGTGGTGATACGTTTTATGAAAATATTTTTAATGTTAAGTCTATGAAAATTTGTTTCGCTTCTCAGTTAGAAAAGAAAAAAATACACATTTCAATATTTTTGGAAATTCGCCGGTTAAAGGGGTGAAAGAGCACCATACTGATTCACTGACTCACCATCGCCCAGCCGAAACCGCTATGGGCAGAAGCTTGAAATATGGAGAGGATTTGGATCTTATGCTACAGCCATCGTTTAAGTAGAGATTGTTCAAAATTTCCCTCCTAAAGGGGTGTAATAGAATTTGTGCTATGAAACCAATTTTGAAGCTTGACCTACAAAAACCGCCATTTGTCTTCAGGCAAGAAATAACAAATTACACGTTTCAATGTTTTTGGAAATTCAGCCCCTAAGGGTGTGAAATTGGGCCTGATTTATTCAATGTAGCATCAGCCAGTTCAAACAGCTAAGAATAGAAACTTGAAATCTGTAGGTATCATTGAGTAAGGGATTGTTCAAAATTC
Source organism: Schistocerca americana (assembly GCF_021461395.2). Classification (NCBI taxonomy): domain Eukaryota; kingdom Metazoa; phylum Arthropoda; class Insecta; order Orthoptera; family Acrididae; genus Schistocerca; species Schistocerca americana. Next base: position 347,824,257 of record NC_060125.1, on the reverse strand, counting down.
GACCTCTAAGGTGCTGAAGTAGGGAATGAAAGGTTTTTTTGAAAATTTGTTGCTATTAAGGTAATGTTAGAGCTAGAACTACAAACATTGGTATTTGATTTCTATGTTAATATCACTAACGTCGATTTGCAGTAGGGTTTTGGAACATATACTGTGTTCGAACATTATGAAGTACCTCGAAGAAAACGATTTATTGACACATAGTCAGCACGGATTCAGAAAATATCGTTCTTGCGAAATACAACTAGCTCGTTATATTCATGAAGTAATGAGTGCTAGCGACGGGAGCTGCCAAATTGATACCATAATTTTAGATTTCCAGAAGGCTTTCGACTCCTTTCCTCACAAGCGTCTTCTAACCAAACTGCGTGCCTGTGGAATATCGCCTGACTTGTGCGACTGGATTCGTGATTTCCTATGAGAAATGTCACAGTTCGTAGTAATAGACGGAAAGTCATCCAGTAAAACAGAAATAGTGTCTGGTGCTCCCCAAGGAAGTGTTATAGGCCCTCTATTGTTCCTGATCCATATTAAAGAAATAGGAGACAATCTGAGTAGGCCTCTTAGACTGTTTGCAGATGATGCTGTCATTTGCCGTCTTGTAAAGTCATCAGATGACCAAACCAAGTTGCAAAATGATTTAGATACGATATCTGTATGATGCGGAAAATGGCAATTGACCCTGAATAGCCGGCCGTGGTGGCCGAGTGGTTCTAGGCGCTACAGTCTGGAACTGCGCGGCCGCTACGGTCGCAGGTTTGAATCCTGCCTCGGGCATGGATGTGTGTGATGTCTTTAGGTTGGTTAGGTTTAAGTAGTTCTACGTTCTAAGGGATTGATGACCTCCGAAGTTAAGTCCCATAGTGCTCGGAGCCATTTTTGACCCTGAATAAAGAAAAGTGTGAAGTTATTCACGTGAGTAGTAAAAGAAACCCGCTAAATTTCGATTACTCGATAAGTCACACAAATCTGAAGGCTGTAACTTGAACTAAATACTTAGAGGTTACAATTACAAATACCCCAAATTGGAACAATCACATAGATAATGTGGGTAGAGCCAACCAAAGACTACGATTCATTGACAGAATACTTAGAAGGTGCAACAGGTCTACTGAAGAGACTGCTTGCACCAAGCTCATCAGCCCTATTCTGGAGTATTGCTGTGCGGTGTGGCATCCGCTTCAGATGAGACTGACGGATGACATCGAAAAAGTACAAAGAAGAGCAGCTCGTTTTGTATTATCGTGTAGTAGGGGAGATAGTGCCACAGACATGATACGTGAATTGGAGTGGCAATCATTAAAACAAAGGCGTTTTTCGTTGCGACGGGATCTTCTCATGATATTTCGGTCAACAGTTTTTCATACGAATTGCGAAAATGTACCGGTCATCAGGATAAAATAGAAAAGGCATTTGAATATTCCACTTTTTTTCAGTATGGGCTGGAGGGGGGAAGGCGGCAATGTTTCAGATTAAAAAACACAACAAACGTCATAAGAACGCTGTAATTTTTTGAGTAGTTTATTTTCTGTTAAAGCTGTATTTGATTTAGGTCATACAAGTACGTTATGAACACGGATGGTTGAAACTGCTAGAATGTGGTCGCTGCGTATCGACTTTCCCACTTTCGCTGCAGTAGTAACGTACCGCAGTCGCTGCGCCTTCTCATTCCGCTAAAAGGCCTGCGCCATTATGAGCCATCATTCCCCGCCGGTGTACAACAAATCGTTATTAACGAGGTTCTTGCTGCGCCACCCGCCCTCTGCTGGCTGTTGGTTGTTCCGGCGGGAACTCCGACCCTGCCCTGCGTTTGAGAACTGCTGCGCGTACCTGGTGGGAACTACGGTCGACGTGCTTCACCGCGAGGGGCATAAACCGCCTGATAGCTGGACAGCAATTTATGCCACTGCTCGCGTGTATAACGGCTTTAAGGGTGCAGTTCCATTAGAATTTACCTATCAAATATTTCACAGCGCCTACCACTTTTTAGCAATGTACGGCAGTCCCACTTCCCGACTAACCCAGGAACATAGACTTAAAAAAAAAAAAAAAAAAAAAAAAAAAAAAAGGAAACGTATTTTGCAATACCCTCGTGACTAGCATAATTCGTGTCTGTGTCTGTGTGTGTGTGTGTGTGTGTGTTCTGTGAAAGTTTTTCTCGATACTATATTGACCACAGGAAATAGCTACTTGCAACGACCTATAAAGATGGAGGTGGAGGTAAACTTGCGTTCTCATTGGGGAGCGCGTTGTATCTTCAGTTCTGTATGAGACAAGTAATCGGCATAGCTGTTCACACTACTGGCCATTAAAATTGCTACACCACGAACATGACGTGCTACAGACGCGAAATTTAACCGACAGGAAGAAGATGCTGTGATATGCAAATAGTTAGCTTTTCAGAGCATTCACACAAGGTTGGCGCCGGTGGCGACACCTACAACGTGCTGAAATGAGGAAAGTTTCCAACCGATTTCTCATACACAAACAGCAGTTGACCGGCGTTTCCTGGAGAAACGTTGTTGTCATGCCTCGTGTAAGAAGGAGAAATGCGTACAATAGCGTTTCCGACTTTGAAAAAAGGTCGGATTGTAGCCTATCGTGATTGCGGTTTATCGTATCGCGACATTGCTGCTCGCGTTGGTCGAGATCCAATGACTGTTTGCAGAATATGAAATCGGTGGGTTCAGGAGGGTAATACGGAACGCCGTGCTGGATTCCAACGGCCTCGTATCAGTAGCAGTCGAGATGACCAGCATCTTATCCGCATGGCTGTAACGGATCGTGCAGCCACGTCTCGATCCCTGAGTCACCAGATGGGGACATTTGCAGGACAACAACCATCTGAACGAACACTTCGACGACGTTTGCAGCAGCATGGACTATCAGCTCGGAGACCATGGCTGCGATTACCCTTGACGCTGCATCACGGACAGAAGCGCCTGCGATGGTGTACTCAACGACGAACTTGGGCGCACGAATGGCAAAACGTCATTTTTTCGGATGAATCCAGGTTCTGTTTACAGCATCATGATGGTCGCATCCGTGTTGGCGACGTCGCGGTGAACGCACATTGGAAGCGTGTATTCGTCATCGCCATACTGGCGTATCACCCAGTGTGATGGTATGGGGTGCCACTGGTTGCACGTCTCGGTCACCTCTTGTTCGCATTGACAGCACTTTGAACAGTGGACGTTACATTTCAGATGTGTTACGACCCGTGGCTCTACCCTTCATTCGATCCCTGCGAAACCCTACATTTCAGCAGGATAATACACGACCGCATGTTGCAGGTCCTGTACGGGTCTTTCTGGATACAGAAAATGTTCGACTGTTGCCCTGGCCAGCACATTCTCCAGATCTCTCACCAATGGAAAACGTCTGGTCAATGGTGGCCGAGAAGTGGCCGTGCGGTTCTAGGCGCTGCAGTATGGAACCGCGAGACCACTACGGTCGCAGGTTCGAATCCTGCCTCGGGCATGGATGTATGTGATGTCCTTAGGTTAGTTAGGTTTAAGTAGTTCTAAGTTCTAGGGGACTAATGACCTCAGAAGTTGAGTGCCGTAGTGCTCAGATCCATTTTTGAATGGTGGCCGAGCAAGTGGCTCGTCACAATACGCCAGTCACTACTCTTGATGAACTGTGGTATAGTGTTGAAGCTGCATGGGCAGCTGTACCTGTACACGCCATCCAAGCTCTGTTTGACTCAATGCCCAGGCGTATCAAGGCCGTTATTACGTTCAGAGGTGGTTGTTCTGGGTACTGATTTCTCAGGATCTATGCAACCAAGTTGCGTGAAAATGTAATCACATGTCAGTTCTAGTATAATATATTTATCCAATGAATACCCGTTTATCATCTGCATTTCTTCGTGGTGTAGCAATTTTAATGGCCAGGAGAGTATATATTCAGCAGTTTGACGAAAAAGTGTACCGTTGAGCTAATAAAGTAATGGAATTTCTTAAGCCCTTCTGTGTTGTCCCAAACGGCTACAGTCGCAAAGCATGAGGTTTGGACTTGGCTGTGCTTTTTCAGTTTCCAGAACGGTAACTCGTGAAGCGCATTTTGTAGGTGTCCTTTATTATTACAAGTTATTTCGAATAGTCGCGCACGAACTTCAATATTAGCTCACTGTCGTAGAGCCGGACGGTAGTCACTGCACCCTGTTGCGCGTGGGTTATTAGAAATATGACGTTGAAGGTTTTATGGCGCGGACCGGTAGCATCTAAATGCGGAGCTGTTTTATGACTCTTAAACTTCACGGAGCAGCGGCTACAAGCTACAGAGTCAGCAATGAATCATCATCATTTGATTCTGACGAGTATGAATGCCTCTACTGTGTAAATGTAACACGAGTCGTAAAAACAATACCTTTAGCTGATATATCTGATGAAGTTCTACAGAAATAGGCTCTTTAAGAAAGACAGGTTTTAAAATTTTGTTTCGAAGAATAGGAAAATGGTTAAAATGGCTCTAAACACTATGGGACTTAACATCTGCCCGAGGCAGGATTCGAACCTGCGACCGAAGCGGCCGGCCAAAGAATATATGTCATAAGGGTATATATTGAACATAGGATAGACCCGATCAGTTTTACCATTTTTAACTGTTACTCGTCTTTAACAAAATTATTTGTAGAGATATCTTCTACTTTTGTACTCCTGTCTTCCTCAGTTGCGTGTAATATTACGGTATATTGATAATCTTTGTTTTTTGGACCGTCCGACTGCAACTGAATGAAACACAATTTTCGTGTCATACGCGTTTCGCCTTTATTCTCTGCAAGGCATCTTCAGTGGCCTGGAATATGTTCATAATTTTTCTATTTAATTTACATTTTGGAGCAATGTACCTATAGGTTATAAACAGTTCTGGTGGTTGGTTTTTGCTATGGTGTAGTAATATTTTAAATTCTACTTACAGATTGCGCGGACGATTTTCTGCATATTACGTTTCCCCATTTTTCGTGTTGTTCCTCCTTTTATAATTGCCACTTGGTTTTTTTTCACATTTCACAGCACTAGGAACTGAACACTTGTTTTGATGCAATATTTTGGTTTGTGTTGCCGACTGTCGGATGTTATTGCCAAAGATCGAATGTTATTACCAATTTCCGAGTCTAAATTTTGAAGTAGCATGCGTGCGTGTGTGCGTGTGTTTTCTGGCGTGATTAATCTTTATTTTGGCGAGCTGCTGCTTTTTTTCTGAAGAAATGAGAATAAGCAACCGTGACAAATATCTTGTACAAATTCAATAAAACTTACTTCCACATTCAGAAAGCCATCGCTTATTTCACCCCAAAACACACACATTCTGTCCGTCTTCGCACGTTACATCCGTGAACGTAACGGTAAGAAATTTTAGTACATATACAATAAAAATTGGCTCCTACTGCACACTGAGCCGTAGAGTGCAGGTGTAGATGTGTAGTAAGGCCATGGCGGTGGGCCTCCTCACGCTTGTCCAATAAAAGTGGATCCATTATTGATATATGTGACGTTAGTGATTTGTTTTAGTAGAAAGTTGATGGTTCATTAAGCTCACGTTTTGAGTTTTTTCATGTATCTCTGCAATTTTTTCGTTTAGGTAACATCAAAACCAAGAACGTGCTACACATCTAACCCGTTGTCGTACCATTTAGTATGGGTGTATCCGTGCCCGAGCGATTGGAGACGACGCGTGAGAAATGGGCCAGCGTGATGCGCGAGACAATAGCAATGCATGCCGACAGGCAGATACCTGTTTGATTAGATTAGATTTAATTTCATTCCAATTGATCCGTAGTGAGGAGGTCCTCCAGGATGTAGAACATGTCAGAAAAACAGTAATACGTGACAAATATTTACAACTGAAACTAATAAGCTAATGTGCCTTTCACAGGTCCCAACTGGAATGATCGTCATTTTTTTAATGAACACTATATGAAAGAATCATTTTACAAACACTCATTTTGCTAAGATCGCATTAATGCACTGAATTTAAAATAAAAAAATGTTTTTTTTATTTACAAGGTAATAAACATGTAATAGAATTACTACAATACTTACTTACAATGAACACATTACTGCGCTGAAATGGTGCAGAAGTTAGATTATATATAAAATCAATTGGTTCTACTGATAAATTCATCAATGGAGTAGGAGGAGTTGGCCACCAATAAATCCTTTAGCCTTCTCATAAACTGAATTTCATTGGTTGTTAAGCTTTTTATGGTTGCTACAACTTATTGAAAATGTGTGTTCCTGAATAATGCACACCTTTTTGTACAAGAGTAAGTGACTTTACATCCTTGTGAAGATTATTCTTATTTCTAGTATTGATTCCATGAATTGAGCTGTTGGTTTGAAAAAGTTATATATTTTTAATGACAAATTTCATTAAGAAATAAATATAATGGGAAGCAGTAGTTAGTGCCCCTAGCTCCCTAAACAGGCTTCTGCAGGATGTTCTTGAGTTCACACCACATGTAACTCTTATTTTACGTTTTTGTTCCCGGAAAACTTAATATCCCTTAATATCCCTTAAATCCCATATGACATTATGGAGTGAAAAGAAACATAGTATGGCAGCTATTTCATTTTTATATCCCCTCTGTCTGACACAATTCGCACTGCAAATAGAGATTTGTTAAGACGCTTCAGCAGTTGTGTGGTGTTCTCCTCCCAGTTGAATTTATTATCAAGCTGTAATCCCAACAATTTAACACTGTCCACTTCTTCTATCTGCTTGTCATCGTATGTTAGGCATATACTCGTGGGACACCCCTTACAAGTTCTGAAGTGCATGTAGTGTGTTTTTTCAAAGTTTAGTGACAAGAAATTGGCTAGGAGCCAGTGATTAATGTCCACAAATATTTTATTAGCTGATCTTTCGAAGACTACACTTGATTTGATACTTATTGCAATATTTGTATCATCGGCAAACAAAACGAACTTGGCATCTGGTGAGGTTACTGGTGAAACATCATTGATATGCACAAGAAAAAGTAAGGGCCCTAAAATGGAACCTCGTGGGACCCCACATGTAATTAGTTCCCAGTTGGATGATGCCTGATAGCTTAATAAATGTCTCTTTCCCAATAACACCCTTTGTTTCCTGCCAGAGATATGAGATTTGAAGCATTTTGCAGCATTTCCTGTTACACCATAATATTCTAATTTACTTAAAAGGATATTGTTATTTACACTGTCAAACGCCTTTGACAGATCACAAAATATGTACGAGGGGGAGTTCAGTAAATAATGCAACACATTTTTTTTTCTAAAAGCAGGTTGGTTTTATTCAGGATTCCAATACACCATATTATCCCTCACTACTTTGCTACAGAAGCGTATTTTTCAACATAATCTCCGTTCAATGCGACAGCCTTACGCCACCCTGCTGGAAGGGACAGTACGCCCGCATGATACCACTACTGTCTATGTCGGAATCAACGTCTTGCTGAATCAATAATGTCCTTATCATTCAAGCAGTGCTTCCCGCGGAGTGCGTGTGTCATTGGGTCCAACAGATGGAAGTCGGTACGTGCGAGATCTGGACTATAGCGTGGATTAGGAAGAACAGCCCATGTAAGATTTGTGAACTCCTCTCGGGTGCGCAGACTTAGGCGAGGCCTTACGTTGTCCTGGAGAAGGCGAAGTTCGGTTGCATTTTTGTGGCGACGAACTCGCTGAAGTAGTTTCTTCAGTTTTCTGAGGGTAGCACAATACACTTCAGAGTTGATCGTTACACCTTGAGGGAGAACATCAAACAGAATAACAGACACCATTTTGAAGACTACGTATAGTGCCGCAACCTATCAGAACTTCATAAAACTATAGGGGTTGAAGCGGGAATACGTGTTGCTTTACTTATTTGTTGCATTACTTACTGAATGGCCCTCGTAACTGCTGGTTTTTTTTTATTTCACTTGCTACTCCTCTTGTGGACGTTAACACTAATTGAATTCTTGCCCCTTATATATAATTCAAACAATATTTCAAAGTATAAACATAAAATTTTAAACATAAACAGGCGTGACGTCTTCAAAAGGAATGCAATACCACGTAGATAATGTCAATAAAAAGTGTGTTTACAAGGCGAACTGCTTCCCATGAATGAATTTTTAATAGGGAAATACTTACAACTCTAAAAATTAGTAGTCCTGCATGGCGTGGTAGCTTTGGAAGCATGGTGCTAGATGTAACGCCACTTTACACTGCATGAGTTCCCAAGTCATTTCGCTTCGTACTATTTGTTTCATGCAGCCTTTGGAATTCGTTGTTGGTTTTTTTGGCGTCGAATCGATATGTTTTGGGAAGTGGGCCCAATATTGCGCTTAGAGTCGAAGAGGTGTTTCACCTAGTGATGATTCTCCACGCTTTTCTTGGTCCGGAAATATATTTTTAACATTAGCTCTGCTATATTTATTTGGTAAATAACATATGTTTCTTTTCTCTGACCGTGTATTGTTTTTTGGACATTGTACTTACTGAACAAATCCTTATGCGAAAAATAATAATGTTTGGCCCGACTTTCGTTCTCACGAATGTTACTCGTGATGTTTACGTTGAGCCCGCATTTGTTCCCACTAGTCGGACTCGTGAAAGTACGACAATGGGTTAATACCACAAGTTTCTTTGCGTGAAGAGTTAACGGGTTTGGATGAATCACAAAAAAATTCAATTGGCGGTATTATATCACTTGAATATTGTACTGACGGCTTCAATGTATTGAGTAATGGTATATTCTGTGGAGATTCTGCCGTAATTTAAATTGTGGTTAATTAAGTGTCTAATTTTAGTTCTTGACATATCCTTTTCCTCTGCCTTAGAAAAAAGAGTAAACATGTAAACATTTATATTGGTCGCTTGTCATTTATGTCTGACTTACCATATTTTTTACAAAACAGCGTAACAAGTCTGTCTAGAAATACACTATGTGATAAAGATCCGTTCATATCTGAGTACATTGCATGTAGTAATAGTAGAAAAATATTTTATGAATTAACTTAAAATATTACGAACTGTACGGAAGGTCTTGATTTTTAGTCTCATTGTTATGTTCTAGAACGCGTAGCAAACTGAGGGAATGTCAATTTATGCAACCCGGCTGGTTGGTCCATTCTTTTGCACACAGTCAGCCAGTGACTTCGCTTGATTGTTCGAGGTTTCGTTCAGTTGGTGTGTGTTCGACTTTCGCCTCTAATAACGCTTGGTTTGCGATATTACACTTTGAACTGGAGAATTCTGTGTACCTGAGTCGGACACTTTTCGAAAAGGGAAAGATGTACCAGATTCAATAGGACCATGACTAGTACAGTACCGGTGTATTCACAACAAACTTCAGAGTTATCACAGCCTTAGTTTTTTCCTTAAAAATGGAAAATAACAAATTGTAACTCTACTCGAATACTGCGCATGTTTCAGGGAATGGCTGTGAGACTACTAAAGGGTTTTTAGTTTTAGATCTTTGATAATATTTGTCTCCGAATACACACACACACACACACACATACACACACACACACACACACACAAAGAAAACACGCAAACCTGACCTGTGTTACTATACTGCTTCAGTATTAATATTATAACGAAGAAAATAAAGCAGGTTTCGCAGAATAACGTGAAGAATAATGTCAAAGGTCGATTTGTAAATGTCAAATCCTGCTTTTAGACAAAGAGCAAGCATTGTGACAGGCGCGTGCTTTCTTTGATCTATAACCTTTCCATTCGCTTTTTATCTGCAGCGGCTGCTTTTAATAGCTGATGAAATCAATCTGCTTGCTCCATGGATGGAATTCGGGAAATAAAATTCCAGCTTTTGCCTAGAATGTAGTGCCCAAAAGCAGACGTAGTCGCATCGTCGTGTTTCCTAGTATACGACACAGTATTTAAGCCAGCTCTGATGTAACGTATATATAATTTTATTCTCTTCTCTGTGGAATAGAATAAAGACTTAAATTTTATTACGGATGACTTCTTGTTGTTACAAACTGCTCAAAAGCATTATTGTGCCACCTACATGTCTCCGAACGAACGTGTGTCTCATTTGATACATTTTATGAAAAAAAAACAACTTTTACTGAAAAATACAAACCAAACAGTAATCAAACTAAAGGCAGCCTATTCGAATGTGCAAATCCTTATAATTAACGTCTGTTGCGGGATAATTTGGATATGTTTTGCTTCGACCCGCGTATCGTAATACTTCAGGATCACCCTTCGCATGCTGTACACAATGTCTTCGAGACGTTGCAGCTCGAACTGTCCCACATTTGAACGACGGTCCTCCTTGGGCCATCCAGTGTCTGACAAGAGTTCTTGCGACAGCTAACAGGAAGTTTGTACTGGTGCTAAGCGCGTAGCCCGTCGTGTTCATTTCAGCAGATCCTCTGCCTGAAGTATCCGGATATATCTGGAATATCTGGACAGGTATTAGTGGACATTAATATGGGTTGTGTCCACCTTTTGCATTTTTGACAGCTTGAGCTCTGCTCGGGGCACTTTCAGTGAGGTGTCTGTGGAGGAATTCTTTCTCAAGAGCGGAAAAAAGAGAAGGGTCTGGAGCGAAGTCTACGTTCAAACTGATCCCAAAAGTGTTCCGCTGGGTTCAGGACGGGACTCCGGGTAGACTTGACCATTTCTGCATTGTTGATGTCCACAAATCATTGCTTCACTGATGCTGCTTATGCCAGGCTCCACCGTCGGGGTAATACAGTCGTCATCTCCGAACTGTTTCTCCACTGCACGCAGTACATAATACTGTAAAATATGTCCACCATACCATCTCCCGCGCGTACTTTCTGTTCGCACTACAGTTGACGACTGGTACCGTTAACCGGGCACCCGCCAAAGCCGAGCCGTTCCATCACATTGCCACAGGGTGATTCATCGCCCCAAATCACTGGTTTTCAGTCATCCACTGTCCAGTGGCGTCTCCCTCTACACTCCTCAACCATCGTTTAGAAATAGCTGTAGAAATGTGTAGCTTATGATCAGCTGCTCTACCATGGTACCCATCCTTTAAACTCTCTACGCACAGTCACTGGGCTAGCTGATCTGCCGGTATCACTTTGCATCTCACGAGTGATTCTTACATGCGGTTTTTTGCAATCATCCTCTGCATTCTGCGACGGTCCCTCCTGTCTGTAGGTATTTGCTGCGTGCCTGGTCTTGGTTCAGTACTGGTTGGTCCTTCTCGTTTCCACTTTACAATCACGTCATCCACAGGCGAGTCGGGCAGCTTCAGAAGTGATGAAACGTCACTCACTGATATATTACTCAGGTGGCATCTAATGACTTGCCCACATTCGAAGTCACTGTGGTCTCCTGATGGACCAATTGTGCTACAGTGGCAAATCTTCAGACAACACAATACTCCACGCCTCCTTTTACACTTGCGGGTCCGCCTGTCTTGACATCTACTGGTCAGTCCCGCATTACATAGGCGTATTCGGCACTTTTGATCACATAGTCTACCTCAGGACCTTGCGTTCCCTTGACCCCTTCCTCCGGAAGTACAGTGTTCACTAGACTGGCATGCTGTACTCATGCAGACTGGCCCATCGCCGAAATGTTCAATGGAGGGCTGCGTAATCTACGTACATATGATTACTTTGCAATTTACACTTACGTGTATGGCAGAGGGTCCACTTTCGGATTATATCTCGACTATTCCACTCTCAAGTAGCACTTGGGGAAAATGAACACTTACGTCTTTCCGTGCGAGTTCCGATTTCTTCTGTGTTATTACGGTGGTCATTTCTCGCTATCTAGGTGAGAGGCAGTAACATACACTATGTCATCAGAAGTATCCGGACCCTTGGCTGAAAATGACGTACAAGTTCGTGGCGCCCTCTATCGCTAATGCTGGAATTCAATATGGTGTTGGCCCACCGTTAGCCTTGATGACAGCTTCCACTCTCGCAGGCATTCAATCAAGTGCTGGAAGGTTTCTTGAGGAATGGCAGCTCATTCTTTATGGAGTGCTGCACTGAGGAAAGATATCGATGTCGATCGGTGAGGCCTGGCACGACGTCGGCGTTCCAAAACATTCCAAATATGTTCTGTAGGATTCAGGTCAGGATTCTGTGCAGGCTAGTCGATTTCAGGGATGTTACTGTCGCGTAACCACTCGGCCACAGGCCGTGCATTATGAACAGGTGTTCGATCGTGTTGAAAGATGCAGTCGCCATCCCCCAATTGCTCTTCAACAGTGGGAAGCAAAAAGTTGATTAAAACATCAATGTAGGCCTGTGCTGTGATAATGCCACGCAAAACAAGAAGTGGTGCAAGCCCCTCCATGAAAAACACAACCACGTCATAACACCACCGCCTTCGAATTTTACTGTTGGCACTACACACGCTGGCAGATGACGTTCACCGAGCATTCGCCATACCCACACCCTGCCATCGGATCGCCACTTGTGTACCGTCATTCATCACTCCATACAACGTTTTCCCACTGTTCAGTCGTCCAATGTTTACGCACCTTACACCAAGCGAGGCTTCTTTTGGCATTAACGGGCGTGATGTGTGGCTTATGAGCAGCCGCTCGATCATGAAATCCAAGTTTTCTCACCTCCCGCCTACCTGTCATAGTACTTGCAGTGGATCCTGATGCAGTCTGGAATTCATGTGTGATGGTCTGGATAGACGTCTGTCTATTACGCATTACGACCCTCTTCAACTGTCGGCGGTCTCTGTCAGTCAACAGACGATGTTGGCCTGTACGCTTTTGTGCTGTATGTGTCCCTTCACGTTTCCACTTTACTATCACATCGGAAACAGTAGCTCTAGGGATGTTTAGAAGTGTGGAAATCTCGCGCACAGACGTATGGCGCAAGTGACACCCAGTCACCGGACCACGTTCGAAGTCCGTGAGTTTCGCGGAGCGCCCCATTCTGCTCTCTCACGATGTCTAATGACTACTGAGGTCGCTGACATCGAGTACCTGGCAGTAGGTGGCAGCACAATGCACTTAATATGAAAAGCGTATGTTTTTGGGGGTGTCCGGACACTTTTGATCATATAGTGTATTTTGGTATTCGGAGGTGATTGAAATTTCGTGAAGAAATCCGCCGCAACGGAAAACCGTGTTGTTTCGGTGGTTGCATGCTAATTCACTTTTTATATCTGTAACACACTCTCCCCTTTTCGCGATAATAAAGAACGAGCTGGCCTTCTTTGAAGTTTTCGATGTACTCTGTCAGTCCTATCTGTTAAGATATCCTATGCCATGTAGCAGTACTCCAGAAGCATAGTGCAGGCAGTGTATTCAGAACGTTTGTTGTATTTTCTAACAGTTATGTCAGTAAAACGCAGTCTCGGTTCGCCTTCCCCACAACGTTTTCTGTGTGATGGTTGCGGTTGAAGTTGTTCGTTATTGTAATCTCTAGATATCAGTTGAATCGATTACCTTTTGCTTTGTGTGATGTCTTGAGTAAGCGAAATTCAATGGTATTTTTATAGTTTTTTTTTTTTTTTTGTAGAGGACCTCACGCTTCTTGATTAGGATCTATTGCAACCTTTCGCACCATCCAGATATCTTGTCGAGACCATTTTGCTCTTCGTTTTGATCTTCTGACGAACTTACTAGCATCATCATCTGTAAATACTTTAAGAGGGCTGCTTAGATTTTCTCCTAAATGGTCTATAAAAATTAAGAGCAGCAGATAGCCTCTACACTTCTTTACGGAACTCCTGATATCGCTTGGATTTCACTAGATGATTTCCCTTCAGTTACTACGAAATTTTGACTTTTCTGATAGGAAGTCACAAGTCCAGTCGCACAATTGAGACGATGCTCCAAACGCACTCAATTTTATTTGAAGCTACTTGTAAAGAATGGTGTTAAAAGCCACTGCATATCTATGAATATGGAATCAACTTGAGATCCCCTGTCTGTGTCACTAATTACTTCGTGTGAATAAACATCCAGCTGCGTTTCACAAGAACCATATTTTCTGAATCTTCAGTGGTTGTGTATAAATAGATCGTTTTCTTCGAGGTACATTGCGTATTTTCCAAAGCCACCTACAAATGGATGTCGGTGATATGAGTCTGTAATTCAGCCAGTTACGTCTATTGGAGGATCCTGTCCCCATATTGCACAGCATTGAAATAACAATCGACAGCGACGAGGGACACTCTATATCCGTATATTCTACCGGCCCAGAACATGACTGACCTACCGGGGGTTTCTGTTTAGCATCAGCCTTCTTTATTTATGCCACGAGATGATCTAGCAGAGTCTACCTTCATAAAAAACGTCTAGTGACATTACTGTAGAATTCGCTGTGTGGTCCTTAAATATCAGATGGGGCCGCCATTTTGTTGCTTGCTTATCACATAAAGAACGAGAAATTGAAGTTAAGATTGGGTCAGTGCACGCCGATTTGAGCTCTTCTACTGGTACGTGAGAATCGCTGCTCAGCCCCAGTCGGTCATTCTGGAACTTAATCAACATAAACTACTGAAATTCCAAAACAAAACCTATCCGCACTCCACACAATCTTTCGAGGTTTAGACCAACTTAAGTCACTTAATAAAGGCAAGCTCTCTGGTCCATACTGTATATCAGTTAGCTTCCTTTCGGATTATGCTCATGAAATAACCCCACTTTAGCAATAGTCTCGACGAAAAAGCAGCACCTAAAGACTGGAAAATAAAATAAAAGAAATAGCAGTTATACGCCGAATTATAGAAATATTTGTAGTAGGAGTTTGGAGCATGCACTCTGTGCTACTGTTATGAAATACCTCGAAGAAATCGATCTGTTCACACATAAACACCACGGATTCAGAAAATATGATTCTTGTTATACATAAATGGTTCTTCATTCGTATAAAATAAGAAGTGCTATCGACAGAGGGTCTAATATTAACTCTACTTCTCGAGATTGTGAGTTTATGTCAGATAGTTCACATTTCGTAGTAGCTGACGGGAAGTCATCTAACGAAACCCAAGTGGTTCAAATGGCTCTGAGCACTATGGGACTCAACTTCTGAGGTCATTAGTCCCCTAGAACTTAGAACTAGTTAAACCTAACCAACATAAGGACATCACACACATCCATGCCCGAGGCAGGATTCGAACCTGCGACAGTAGCGGTCTCGCGGTTCCAGACTGCAGCGCCTAGAACCGCACGGCCACTTCGGCCAGCTGAAACCCAAGTGACATCTGGGGTCCTCGAAGGAAGCATTAGAGGACCTCTGCGGTTTCTAATCTATATGAACGGCTTAGGAGGCAATCTGAGCTGTCCTCTTAGATTGTTTGCAGTTGATACTGACAAGATAAAAATGAAGTGAAAAATTATTTTGACAGGACACCAGCATGATGCGAAAAGTAATAGTTGATTCTGTACAATAATGATCTACATCAGTACAGTAAAAATTTCGTTAAATTTCGTTTGCTCGACGAACCACACAAATTTAGAGGACGTCGTTTGAACTAAATACTTCGGGAGTAGAATTAAATTGGAACCGTCTCACAGAAAATGTTGGGGGAGGTGAGCCAAAGGCTACGTTTTATTGCCAGAACGCTTCGATGCGAAGAATCTGCAGAAGAGACTGTCTACACTACGCTTGTCCGTCCTCTTATGGAGTATTATTACGGGGTATGGGATCCTCACCAGATAGGATTGACGGAGTAAATCGAAGAAGTTCTAAGAAGGGCAACTTGTCGCTAGAAAAACTGAGAGAGGATCACGTGTACGATACGTGGGTTGGAGTGTCAGTCATTAACAGAAATGCGTTCTCCGTTGAGGGGAGATGGTTTTACGAAATTTTGATCATTAAATTTCTCCTTTGAATGCCAAAATATGTTGTTCAATCCCACCTACATAAGGAGAAATTACCATCGTCGTAAAATAAAGAGAAATCGGAGCCCGCATGGAAAGATTTGGTTCGGTTTTCCCCACGTGCTATCCTGGAGTGAAAAGGTCGATAAATAGTCTGAAAGTCCCTGTTGGTCTATCAGTGAGCGGGGACATCAGCTGGTCAAGCAATTAGCAATGAAATTCGCCAACAACCATGTAATCGAGATGTTATTTTATTTTGACTACCAGTTTCGGCAATTACACTATTCCATCTTCAGGGCCCTATCTGAAACCTTCTGCCAAGTGCTTACGTGTGAACTTCAAAGTAATCATGTAGATGTAGAGCTTTTTCTCAGTAGCAGGCCGTCTCATGACTACTCAGTTATTTTTTTATACTTGAGGCCGACACATCCTACATTTATAATCCTGTCCCTCATTTAGTTTTCACTGCGTTCTCATTCGCTCCGAGTGTTTTACAGTGTCTTTATTAATAATTGCGTTGATCAGATGAATTAAAAATAAATGGAGTCATCTGGTAATCACAAATATGTCTAGAAGGTTCGTGTATTCAACTAATGTAACAATGTTGAAATATGGTCGTTGAAAAGAACATAGTTGTGAGAACTGTTTCTACTTCTACTGTCTATTTCGCAAACGTAGTTGCTGCCGCCCAAGAACGGGCGTTACGAAATTAGGTGCAGAAATAAGACAGGCGGGCCAAATGGAAATAGCGTCATTGTGTCACTGCTGAGTCCTGTTCGCTGCTTTGGCTCCAAGTTTCGCTACTGACAGCTGAATCTTATGCGAGTGTGACAACGGTCCTACTGACCTACATGCACCGCCTTTAAACACGCGATACTGGTGCAGCAGGTAAGAAACGCCAGTTGCATTTTCTGCCAAGTTTATATTTGTAAAAATCGAAAGTAAATCGTAACTGAACCGAAGAACTTTGGAGATACGAGCGTTGTAGATCTGTTGCAAATATCATACGTTCTTTGCTGAGGAACGAAAATTCCACGAAATTTCAAGTTCCGATTCGGTATTCACTAAAACGTTACGTTATGTTACGTTACTTTTACGTCGGCTAACCACAATTTTATTCATAACCCGACCCGCTCGTATTCTATAGTACCTTCTCAGTGGATCTGGTAGACAGTGAGTAACGGTACGGCGCCCGCTGTTCGTGCCGACTCAGGTCGAGTTCATTGTTCTCGGTAGCGGCAAGGAGTAACGAATACGTATCCCATTCCGTTACTCTCGATGAAAGCGTAGTCGGTAAGAGTAACGACACAGCGCACAGTTCCACACCGTAGTCTGGCGACGCGGTAGCGACACGGAGTAAAGAATAAACATTGCATTTCGTTACTCTTGATTCGTTTGTTTACTTTCTTGAATTCCCAATCACCATGGGTACGTCTAGCCACTAAACAGTGGCGTAGTCTAGGTTAATGTGTGCATTTCATATGGCAAAGAATTGTTTGAAACTTGAATCTCATTTCTATTCTGCGTCCTGTTAACAGCAAGTGTGGATACAGCAATCGTAAAATGGTTTTAATAAGTTATGTGTCTGAATGGACCTGTTTGATTCAACAAATAATATAAGGAGCACATACTGGGTGTCCCCAAAAAAGACTCCTGCAAACTTTAGGGGCAGGTTCTTTAGTAAACATGGGCTCTAAAATGTATACTTTAACAAGTATTAGTACTTTCTCATTGTCGATACTATGAAACAGATCACATCTGCTGCAAAGTCTTTGCTTTCCATATTTTGACAGGAGAAACCATTGACAACGACATGAAAAAATACCTGGTAGACATGCGAACAAAAATGGATACTTTAAAAGCTATCAGCACTTGTTCATCTTCGCTAGTTTCTTGGTTTGGTTAATACTACCTCCTCCCAAAACATCAAAAGCAAAGAGCTTGCAGTAGAAGAGGTGTGTTTCATAATATCGGAGATGAACAAGTGTTCACCCCTCTTACGGTGTGCGCCTTAGAGCCATTATTTACTACACATTTTTCTCTTGTTTTGGTGTAAGTAACCTCTCTCTAAAGTTTGTTGGTGTTCTTTTGAAGCACCCTGTAGAAGCAATGAGACATGTTTGTTGATAACGGTGTCCCGCCGGAGGTTCGAGTCCTTTCTCGGGCATGGGTGTGTGTGTTGTTCTTAGCATAAGTTAGTTTAAGTTAGTTTAAGTAGTGTGTAAGTCTAGGGACCGGTGACCTAAGCAGTTTGGTCGCTTAGAAATTCGGACACATTTGAACAACATTTAGCGGTGTCATTGGTGCCTTTCCACAACAGAAGCAATTTGCCGACGGATATTTGCTTGTGAAGAAAAACATCTCTAAAAACCAGTACCTTTGAAAAGTCAGTAACTGGAAGGTACTGGAAATTTAGTCAACTGAGCTCACTGTACAGTTTAGCACATTTTCCTGCCATATCAAAATATCTGCATTAATATTAAATTGCGAAGGATATTACAAAAAAGGAGTAAAGTTGCCCTTTAAACATTGTGAGAGTTGCAAGAAGCGGTAAGTGACAGAAGAAAAAGTTCAACGAACCCTTTAACTTTGGTTTTGTTGTCTAGCCATTACCCATTGAGCCACTACAAAACAGAATAGCAGATGTGCGAGGGGGAACCTTCAAGAAATAAGATATGCATTATTAAGGCAGGTCAAGTAACATTGAATGATCAAAAATGGTTCAAATGGCTCTGAGCACTACGGGACTTTACATCTGTGGTCATCAGTCCCCTAGAACTTAGAACTATTTAAACATAACTAGCCTAAGGACAGCACACAACACCCAGTCATCACGAGGCAGAGAAAATCCCTGACCCCGCCGGGTATCGAACCCGGGAACCCGGGCGTGGGAAGCGAGATATTGAATGCTGCCTTACACTTTAAAGTGACACAGATACGTGACACTACATTGAGATTCAAAATGAATGGGATAAAAAGAAGCCGGCAGAAGTGGCCGAGCGTTCTAGGCGCTACAGTCTGGAACCGCGCGACCGCTACGGTCGCAGGTTCGAATCCTGCCTCGGGCATTGATGTGTGTGATGTCCTTAGGTTAGTTAGGTTTAAGTAGTTCTAAGTTCTAGGGGACTGATGACCTCATCAGTTAAGTCCCATAGTGCTCAGAGCCATTTGAACCATTCTTACGCAGTCACCTTAACGAAGACCTTCCAAGACGCTGGATTGGTCGTGCTGGGTCGGATGATGTGCCGTCCATGTTGTGTCCCCCTCCCTCCCCCCGCAGGTGGCTTGACCTTACAGCAATGGGTATTTTCGTTTGGGGATGTGTGAAGGATATGGTTTATGTACCCTAATTTCCGTAACAGCTAAGCCACCGGTTAGTCGGTGCGGTTAACTCCACTGATCGGACTGCACTGGAACGTGCCCGGCAGGACACGAAGTACCAGGCATACATCTGCCATTTCACAAATGGAGCGCACATCGAACATCTGTGAATGTCCATAGGAACTGGGAGAGTCAGCCTTTCAATCTATACATGTACTTCTGAAATAAAGTCATTATTGTAGTCAGAGAAATACTGTCCTTTTGTCCCATTCGTTTTGAATTAACCCGTATTTTTCACCAACTGTCTGTGAACAACAGTCGGAAATTTCTAGCAATCGTTTAATTCCTGGGCGATAGAAATCCGCTCCTTGGTCGCGAAGCTATTCGAGGACCGCCGTTTGAACGTCTTCATCGTCGTAAACTGTGCGATTACTGTCAGCACTACTTACGTCTGTACGGCCTTGGTCAAATTGTTGACGCCATTTCACTATGGCCGGACACGAAATTGCATCTGGTCCATATGCCGCCAGGATTTCACGGTGAATCTGTGTCGATTTAGATGGTGTGCTGACAAAAATCGTACTGTTCCGCGTACTTCAGCTTTGGGGTACGTTCCCAGTTGCAGCACCACGTTGTTCCCACACTGTGATGCAACTGTTATCTGTGCCGCAGCAGAACTATGTGTGCAGGAAACTCAGAACACATACTCTCTCTTCCGACAATTCGCTACTCCTGTCGCGCAATGATCTTAGCGTGGGACGATGTGTGCAACTTAATTTTTGATGTCCCCTCCTACTACATTGTGCAGTTCCACTGTACTCGCATTGCAGTCCTTAAGGTTCCACAATAGAAAGTTTTATATAAAAGTTTTATATACTATCATTTTATTCTAACAAATAATACAAAAAGCTTCGCGTTTTCGATCGATGTTCATTGCACCAGTGGCTCCAAACCTCTGGGCGTCGCTGTTCTGATATCCACCGCAGAGTCGTCAAAAGAAGGGCTGAAATGTGGGTGAGAGTGGATGTGACGACCTTCCCACCGTGCGACACGTCCACATTGGAGTTTGGCAGAATTGTGGTGGAATTTGGTGGCAGTGTGATACCGTTAATCCACCTTATAGCTCACATGAACTTCTGAGCTGTGACCATTCTTTCTCGCATGCGTCGACACCTCCCCGTTTGAACTTTCGTCAAGCCCTAGAGTGACGTTGCAGAGCGCCACGCTTCTGTACCATTACATAGGAAGGCTACAGGCACCTTTGAGCCAAACTGCAAACTACTGTGTCACAGTGGGAGACAGTTACGGGATTCCGAAAAAGCGATTCTTTAATTTTGTTTCGCAGTGTCTTTTGAAAAGTAATGGTCGTAACACTTCCTTGAGGAACACCCAAAGTTACTTTTGTTGTGTACGGATCGTGTAGGTAGAACGGCTCGCACTCGTCGTATTATATTTAGGTGCTATGAGGTGGAGGAGGAACTGTGACAGTGCAAACAAATTAGTGACACAGAAATATACGCTACTGGCCATAAAATTGCTACACCAAGAAGAAATGTAGATGATAAACGGGTATTCATTGGACAAATATATTAGGCTAGGACTGACATGTGATTACATTTTCACGCAATTTGGGTGCATAGATCCTGAGAAATCAGTACCCAGAACAACCACCTCTGGCCGTAATAACGGCCTTGATACGCCTGGGCATTGGATCGAACAGAGCTTGGATGGCGTGTACAGATACAGCTGCCCATGCAGCTTCAACACGATACCACAGTTCATCAAGAGTAGTGACTGGCGTATTGTGACGAGACAGTTGCTCGGCCACGATTGACCAGACGTTTTCAATTGGTGAGAGCTCTGGGGAATGTGCTGGTCAGGGCAGCAGTCGAACATTTTCTGTATCCAGAAAGGCCCGTACAGGACCTGCAACATGCCGTCGTGGATTATCCTGCTGAAATGTAGGGTTTCGCTGGGATCGAATGAAGGGTGGAGCCACGGCTCGTAACAGATCTGGAATGTAACGCCCACTGTTCAAAGTGCCGTCAATGCGAACAAGAGGTGACCGAGACGTGTAACCAGTGGCACCCCATACCATCACGTCGAGTGATACGCCAGTATGGCGATGACGAATACACGCTTCCAATGTGCGTTCACCGCGATGTCGCCAAACACGGATGCGACCATCATGATGCTGTAAACAGAACCTGGATTCATCCGAAAAAATTACGTATTGCCATTCGTGCACCCAGGTTCGTCGTTGAGTACACCATCGCAGGCGCTCCTGTCTGTGATGCAGCGTCAAGGGTAACCGCAGCCATGGTCTCCGAGCTGATAGTCCATACTGCTGCAAACGTCGTCGAACTGTTGGTGCAGATGGTGGTTGTGTTGCAGACGTCCCCATCTGTTGACTCAAGGATCGAGACGTGGCTGCACTATCCGTTACGGCCATGCGGATAAGATGCCTGTCATCTGGACTGCTAGTGGTACGAGGCCGTTGGGATCCAGCATGGTGTTCCGTATTGCCCTCCTGTACCCACCGATTCCATATTCTGCTAACAGTCATTGGATCTCGACCAACGCGAGCATCAATGTCGCGATACGATAAACCGCAATCGCGATAGGCTACCATCCGACCTTTATTAAAGTCGGAAACGTGATGGTACGCATTTCTCCTCCTTACACGAGGCATCACAACAACTTTTCACCAGCTACGCCGGTCAACTGCTGTTTGTGTATGAGAAATCGGTTGGAAACTTTCCACATGTCAGCACATGTCATGTTGTAGGTGTCGCCACCGGTGCCAACCTTGTGTGAATGCTGTGAAAAGCTAATCATTTGCATATCACAGCATCTTCTTCCTGTCGGTTAAATTTCGCGTCTGTAGCACGTCATCTTCGTGGTGTAGCAATTTTAATGGCCAGTAGTGTACACTTTATTGCGCTGCAATACTTAAGTTGTACCGCCGCTCACTAAATGTGCCTGCAGACAGATACAAATAAGCAGTGGCGTGTCAAGGCGTGCGTTACTGAATACAGCGTCAACAAGACTGTGTCAGTCCTGGGCGCCACATTGTAAATCCCTGTATTAAACACTTATGTCTATGCGAAGGCTATAGGCGACTCCACTTGTAGACTAAGTCTCGCAGTCTGATCTCCACTACGACCTGTAGCCACGAACAACAACAACAATCACAACCACGCTGGAAATCCGTATTAGAACTGTCGTACGCCAATGCTGGACATGAACTGCCCGCTGCTGCCTGCGGCCGCCGCTTAACACAAAGTGGAAGCCCATCTCATTGGCGGCGGCGCGGAGGTTGCTGACTTAGCTGCACTTGGGGTTGGCGGCGAACTTCAAAGTGCCGCCCGTGGCGCCAGTTCCGGTTGCATCCATTGGCGAGGACACAACTGCTTTTGAGTTTGAAGATTTCTCCCCGTCGAGAATGACTTGCTGTGTTCTGTTTGCTACATGCTTCTCAATCCAATCACACAGCTGGCCTGATATTTCGTACACTCGTATTTCGTTCATTAGGCTGCAGTGCGGAACTGTGTCGAACGCTCTTCGGAAGTCAAGGAACCAAATATCAACCTGGGCGCTGGTATCTGCTGCTTTCTGTATCTCGTGGACGAACAGAACGAGCCGGCGTTCACACGGTTGTGGTTTTCGGAACCAATGTTCATTCCTACAGAGGATATATAGAGTAAAAAATCCCCTTCAGTTGCCAGTAATTTCTTTATTTACTGCACGGCCGTTTTCGAAGCCTAAGCTTAATATTAGGTTCCAGCAAATAATTATGAAAACATAAATGTATGGCGGTCGGCCAGTCAGTCATAAGGGGTGTCACACCAAAGTCAAACAAACGTATGCGACTGTGAAACATCCCCTTAGAAAAATTTATGAATTACTGTGCTGGTAAACCTCTTACGGTATTTGATTTTCAAACAGCTGAGCAAAACTGAACGTACTCGGACATTTCTCTCTTTACTTATTCTGATCATCACTAAACTGACACACAATATTTTTAGCACAACGCAATCTGACTTTCAATAATCCCTACTTGAATGGCCCTGACTAACAATAACCTATACCGTTCATGAATCACTTACCTCACAAAAAACTTCGTTACTCGAACTACTGCAATACCGCAAGCGCCAATACTCCCAGCTAAATAAAAGATTCTAACTACTGAAGGCACTAACTACTGATAGGCATAGTCAGCAAACGAAAGATTTTGATAGAGAACAAACAATGTATTTACCTTAATAGTGTTCAAAAGTTATATATATAAACAGTTCATGACATCCAGTCTTACAAATTTACTCTTTCTGATGGACACACGTCCAGATCATCCGCTCTTAAAACTCCGCCATCACTTTCCCCACATCTACCACTGCTGGCGGCTCACCTCCAACTGCGCAACGCTACGCGCTGTTCACATCCAACTGCCCAACACTACAATAGCGAATATTCCAACAATGCCAACCAGCCACAGACTGCAGCACAGCCAGTGATTTTCATACAGAGCGCTAGGTGACATTACCAACATAAAAACCTAAACAGCCTACTTACAATTGTAGAGCCAGCAACCTCAGCTCCCGCGTGGACAGTAAGACACCTGGCACCTGAAGATGAAACTGTAGGCTTCGAAATAGGTCGTGCAATAAATTAAGAAATTCCTGGCAACTGAAGCTGATTTTTTGTTCTATAAATACGTTCCTCAGTTGAGGATGTTCGCCTGATCAAATATTTCCCTCAGAGGACATTGTTGGTCCTCAGGAATGTCACAATATGCGACCATAAAACGTGTTCCAAACTTCTACACTCCTGGAAATTGAAATAAGAACACCATGAATTCATTGTCCCAGGAAGGGGAAACTTCATTGAAACATTCCTGGGATCAGATACATCACATGATCACACTGACAGAACCACAGGCACATAGACACAGGCAACAGAGCATGCACAATGTCGGCACTAGTACAGTGTATATCCACCTTTCGCAGCAATGCAGGCTGCTAATCTCCCATGGAGACGATCGTAGAGATGCTGGATGTAGTCCTGTGGAACGGCTTGCCATGCCATTTCCACCTGGCGCCTCAGTTGGACCGGCGTTCGTGCTGGACGTGCAGACCGCGTGAGACGACGCTTCATCCAGTCCCAAACTTGCTCAATGGGGGACAGATCCGGAGATCTTGCTGGCCAGGGTAGTTGACTTACACCCTCTAGAGCAAGTTGGGTGGCACGGGATACATGCGGACGTGCATTGTCCTGTTGGAACAGCAAGTTCCCTTGCCGGTCTAGGAATGGTAGAACGATGGGTTCGATGACGGTTTGGATGTACCGTGCACTATTCAGTGTCCCCTCGACGATCACCAGTGGTGTACGGCCAGTGTAGGAGATCGCTCCCCACACCATGATGCCGGGTGTTGGCCCTGTGTGCCTCGGTCGTATGCAGTCCTGATTGTGGTGCTCACCTGCACGGCGCCAAACACGCATACGACCATCATTGGCACCAAGGCAGAAGCGACTCTCATCGCTGAAGACGACACGTCTCCATTCGTCCCTCCATTCACGCCTGTCGCGACACCACTGAAGGCGGGCTGCACGATGTTGGGGCGTGAGCGGAAGACGGCCTAACGGTGTGCGGGACCGTAGCCCAGCTTCATGGAGACGGTTGCGAATGGTCCTCGCCGATACCCCAGGAGCAACAGTGTCCCTAATTTTCTGGGAAGTGGCGGTGCGGTCCCCTACGGCACTGCGTAGGATCCTACGGTCTTGGCGTGCATCCGTGCGTCGCTGCGGTCCGGTCCCAGGTCGACGGGCACGTGCACCTTCCGCCGACCACTGGCGACAACATCGATGTACTGTGGAGA
The DNA here is from genome assembly GCF_021461395.2 of Schistocerca americana. NCBI lineage: Eukaryota > Metazoa > Arthropoda > Insecta > Orthoptera > Acrididae > Schistocerca > Schistocerca americana. The sequence continues at coordinate 347,799,277 of NC_060125.1, read as the reverse complement.
CCTCACGCCCCACGTGTTGAGCAATTCGGCGGTACGTCCACCCGGCCTCCCGCATGCCCACTATACGCCCTCTCTCAAAGTCCGTCAACTGCACATACGGTTCACGTCCACGCTGTCGCGGCATGCTACCAGTGTTAAAGACTGCGATGGAGCTCCGTATGCCACGGCAAACTGGCTGACACTGACGGCGGCGGTGCACAAATGCTGCGCAGCTAGTGCCATTCGACGGCCAACACCGCGGTTCCTGGTGTGTCCGCTGTGCCGTGCGTGTGATCATTGCTTGTACAGCCCTCTCGCAGTGTCCGGAGCAAGTATGGTGGGTCTGACACACCGGTGTCAATGTGTTCTTTTTTCCATTTCCAGGAGTGTATTATAGACCGATGTCAGAGGTATAGGCCTATACTTTCTTGCGTTTGTTCGACTTATGAGAGTATCACTATTAACCCAATGCAGAGGAGCAAATCAGTCAGTGGAAACATGTGGATTCAAATGGTTCAAATGGCTCCGAGCGGGACTTAATATCTGAGGTCATCAGTCGCCTAGAACTTAGAACTACTTAAGCCTAACTAACCTAAGGACAGCACACACATCCATGCGCAAGGCAAGATTCGAACCGGCGACTGTAGCTGTCGCGCGGTTCCAGACTGAAGCGCCTAGAGCAGCTCAGCCACACCGGCTGGCCATGTGGATTCACCACCGCTGAAAAAAGACGCATCTGCCATCAGGCAGCGTGATGCTGACTGTTTTTTGAGACTGCTATGGCATGGTGGTGAATAACTGTGCTCATAATGACAAATTGAAACTGTAGCATTCTGTCGAAATGTCTTGACGAGTTTCTGGATGGCTGTAGAGACTAAGCGTCTCCATAAGCTTTCCAAGGAGGTGTTTTAGCTTCACGACGACGCCGCAACACACGACGCAGAGGATACAGTCAGTCACGCCGCTTCTTTGGGCTATCAAATCTTGCTTCCAGCCCCGTGTTCTCCTGACATGGCACCCAATGACTAGTTCTTCTTTCCTCGGGTGAAGGTATGATTGCGTGACAGGCATTTCCACAATGAGGACTGGGTAATTTTTCGAGATGGAGCGTTTGCTAAATGCCGAACTGCAGACTGGTAAAGATTTGTCGCATCAAAGGGTAAATACTCGGTACAGTCACAATAATGCGACCACCGCCTATGTTTGACATCAACGTGCAATAACTACTCACAGACAGCAGTGGAGGGAGTAGACAGGAGGGGACGCGGAAAACAGTACACTCGTTGTTGTGATGCGGAAAAGGAGCGATCTGTCTGTCGTCCAAAAGGGCATGCTCATTGGCTTTCGGGCCAAGAGTGGAAGCATTTCCGAAACGCCGAAGTTTGTAAACTGTTCGCGTGCCACTGTGGTTAAAATACACCTTGCAGAGAAAAATGACGCTGTCCAAAACCAGCGCCGAGGCAACTGTGGTGCACTACGGGCCAGTTTTTGGAATACCTGCAAGATAGTATCTAGCCGGTATTCCCGGTGAAGGTCCGCGATGCGTGTGTAGCGCGGAGCGTTGCTTATGATTTTGAGTACTTTGTTCTGTATGAGCTGCAGACGGCGCAGGCGAGTTGGCGCAGCGTATCCCCAGACAGGGGCTGCGTACGTCATCAGGGGTCTAATAAGTGTCATGTACATGGACCTAGACACCCTCCTGTTCAGTATGCTACGCCTGTTAAGCATAGGGTAGAATTGTTTGAGCCTCGCGTTAGCTTTGTTGGTCACGTGTTGAATGTGGTCCCCCCAGAGTAGTTTCCTGTCCAGCCAGACACCGAGGTATTTGACCTTCTCGCGGAAACGTATTGGGCGTGTGTGTAGTGTTATTGGGTTGCAGTGCTGATGTTTGCGCAGTTGCTTCGGTCTTCTAGTGAACAGAACGGCCTCGCACTTGTCGACGTTTACTCTAACACGCCATTTCACCAGCCAAGGCTCCGCCGTTCTGAGTGCGGTCTGTAGTCGTGAGTTAATGTTAGACGGCTTCCAATCTTGCGCAAGGATGGCAGTGTCATCCGCGTAGATTGCTACCGTCGTGTTATGTGTAGCTGGGAGGTCGTTAATGTAGAGGTTAAACAGTAGGGGCCCTAGGATACTTCCTTGGGGTACTCCTGCCTGTATACCATGTCGTGTCGATTGTTTGCCCTGCACGTCAGTGTTGAAACTCCTGTCCGTGAGATATGAGTGTATGAGACGTACGAGCCCGTCGGGGAACCCTGCGTCACTAAGTTTGCGTATTAGGCCGTTGTGCCATAGACGATCGAAAGCCTTTTCGATGTCCAGGAACACCGCCCCAGTTGCCTTGCTTGTGTTGTCTCCGTGTGTTATGTATTCAACGACGCGGAGGAGTTGTTGTGTTGTTGAGTGGTGATTCCTGAAACCGAATTGCTCCGGTCTCAGGGTGTCGTTTGTGATGCAGTGCCTGGTGAGTCGTTTTAATATTACCTTCTCAACGATCTTGCTGAGCGCGCTCAGCAGACTGATGAGTCGGTAATTTTGTGGGAGGGAGTGGTCTTTCCCCGGCTTCCTGAACATCAGGACCTTGGCCGTCTTCCAAAAGGCGGGGAAGTGTTGGTGCTTGAGTATGGCATTCGTAATGTGTGCTAGGTAGTCTACAGCTTTGTCCGTGAACTCCTGGAGGACACGGTTTTGAATGCCATCGTGACCAGGGGCCTTCCTAGCAGTGGTATGCATGATGGCCCATTCGATTTCTGCTGTAGTAGCTTGTCGGATGTGGTTGCGCGCTGGTTGGGCCAAGATGCGTGTGACCTCCTGGTCCGTAGCAAGTGTGAACGCTGGGTCTGAGGGATCCAGATTCGGTGTGAATGACGCTGCGAGTGTGAGGGCCATCAGTTCCGCTTTTTCTTCCGCAGAATATGCTGGTCCGTCTGGCCCTTGTAACGTGGGGGTGTACAGTTTCTCCCTGGTGAAGTGTCGGGCTAGCTGCCACACGCCAGGCCGCGTGGTGTCTAGCCCTTCGAGTTTCTGGTCCCACTGTTGTGTCTTGAATGTTTGTATTTTTTCCCGGATTATACCCTGGAGCCTGTTAATGTGCCGTTTGAAGTGCTGGCGCCTGGTACGCTGCCAGTGTCTCCTGAGGCGGTTTCTCATTGAGATTAGGCCCAGGATTTCCTGGGGCAGGGCAGCACTGTGTTGTTGTGGCGTGCGGATTGGTATGGTGTCGGCTATTGCGTCCTGGACGGCGCCGGTGGGGGTTTCGACTGCCTCGTCAATTTGGGCTGTCTCGTTAATCGCGTGGGTTGGTGGGATGCGACTGTCAAGCGTTTCCTTGAACTGGGTCCAATTCGCGCGCCTGTAGTCTAACATCCTGCGTTGTTCCATGTTCTGCAGTGTTTCTTCAATGTACAGTATAACGGGTTGGTGATTTGAGGACAGATCGTTTTCAACCGCAACGTTGAGTGTCGTTGTTATGCCATTGATGAGGGCCATGTCTAACACGTCTGGCCTGTGTCCCCTCCGGTAGGGAATGTGCGTCGGTTCGGTCGGCGCTAGTGTGATGTAGTTTCGTCCTAGTGCGTGTTCGTATAGTTTCTTGCCGTTGGAGTTTCGTATTCGTGAGTTCCAGTGCGGGTGTTCTGCGTTAAGATCTCCAGCGGCTATTACGCGCGGTGATATGTTGAGTATTGTGCTGATGTCGCGTGTTTTGATGTTTTTAGGGCTGTTGTATACTGACACCAGTGTAGTGTAGGCTCCATTGAACATGACCCTGACGGCGGTTGCCTCTAGTTCTTCGAGTTCAGGGAGCACAATGTTTGTGTGTTCTATGTCTTTGTGTATGATGATGGCTGTTCCGCCGTGACCGGAGCCGTCCGGTCGGTCGGTACGATAGACGCAGTAGCCGGTGAAGTTTAGTTGGTTGCGTGGTTTGAGCTTAGTTTCGCTCAGCAGTGCGATAAGGATACCCTTACGCTCCATGAGCGCGGCGAATTCCGCCCTTTTGTTATTGATCCCGTCTGCTTTCCAGAACAGGATCTGTGTCAGTGACTGGTTGTTTGCAATGGGGGCGGGGTGTGGTGTGTTATCCATGTATGGGTGTAAACAGTGTGGTGAACGCTGTTTGTATGGCAGCCCAGTGCTGCCCAGGTTGAGCGGCAAAGAGCTGCGTGAGGAGTGTGGCGACGACCGCAGTGATCTTGCTAAAGATCTCAGCGGTCGTGTGATGGGGGAATATTGGTTCCAATAATCTCCCAAATGTTGTGTTGGCGTTGTGTGTGTCGGCCTGTGGCTCGGTTGTGGTGTTGGCGGCCGCTGGTGCGGGTGTTGGCGTTATGGATGGGCTGGCGCTTGCGTTGTGGCCACCGAACTCTCCTCTTTTGAACCCTATTGAGAATCTGTGGGACCACTTCGGTCGGGCTGAACGCGCCATGGATCCTCAACCGAGAAACCTAGCGCTATTGGCCACGGCGCTGGCGTCGGCATGGCTCCAAATCGCTGACCGTACCTTCCAAAACCTTACTGACCATTCCTGCTCGTTTCGCAGTGGTGTTCAAAATGGTTCAAATGGCTCTAAGCACTATGGGACTTAACATTTGGGGTCATCAGTCCCCTAGACTTAGAACTACTTAAACCTAACTAACCTAAGGACATCACACACATCCATGCCCGAGGCAGGATTCGAACTTGCGACCGTAACGGTCGCGCGGTTCCAGACTGTAGCACCTAAAACCGCTCGGCCACACCGGCCGGCTGCAGCGGTGTGCACTGCGAAAGTTGGTTATTCAGGATTTGGACAGATGGAGATATTAACGCGAATGTACGATGTATGTAGAGAAGGACTAACACCGATACCAATTTTCGTGGACTTTTTTTGTCGGTTATGATAAAAATGTTATGTGTAATCCTTTTGAGGAGGGGAAGGGGCGGTGGGAATTGTAGAGGAAGACCGAGTTTGGAAGATATGCTACAGATAATTGATGACGTTGTGTGTAGGTGCTACTCTGAGATGAAGCCGCAGGTTGCGACCGCTAATGCCAACCCTTCCTCAAACCCAAAACATTCTTCTCGTCATATGCAGCGAGACTCTGGAAGCGAGGAAAGTGGAAGTAGCGTGAGACGAGCGCCGGCGCTGTTTTAAGGCGGCGAGCGGGGAGTTATTTCAGGAGCAGGAGGCGGTGCGCCAGATAGCCGGAAATCAGGTTAACGCCTGCCCGCAGGCGCCCGGGGGGCGGGCGCCGCTCTGCCCCCGTCATTTCCGCTGCTACTGCGCCTCGCATCTGGCGTGGAGTCGCGTCGAGCGCCGGAGCGTCTTGTAGCCAGCGACGCAGTCGAGCTGGATCTAATTTCTGTTTGGTGCTCCCGCTAACTTTCACTTCCTCGCTAACTGCTACCTTTCGATATAAACTCATCAGTTAAACGCTGAAACGTTCCTTTCATCTGCGCCTCCGAGCTTCCGTGGCGTCACGCGACGTTCCACTCGCGGAGTCGTGGTCATTATCCGCGCACTCGTGGCGATGTGCGTGCACGTGAGGCAAACAACGCGAGGCACTGCTCCACATATTAAGCAGAACCGTTTATTGATGGACAATTACTTTTTGCACTGTTATACCCGTAAAACCAGCCTAAATAAATCTCATATTTTCCTCGAGACATTTGAGTCTAATCTTTACGGTAATAATGGAAGCTGAAGAAATATATTAAAATTTATGCTACGACCGGGATTTGAACCCAGGTTTCCTTGCTTGCTAGGCAGGAATGCTAGCCTTTACATTACTGCAGCACTATAGCTATTTTGAACCCAGGTCTCCTTGATTACTAGACAGGAATGCTAGTCATTACATTACAGCAGCACTATAGCTATAGCCCTACAGTAATGTAATGACTAGCATTCCCGCCTAGTAATCAAGGAGACCTGGGTTCAAGTTCTAGCTGTAGCACAAATTTTAATTCATTTCTTCAGCTTCCATCATTATCGTAGATACATAAGAGACTCAAATGTCTCGAGGAAAATTTCACTATAAGATCAATAGATCGCCAATACCTGAGGTACAGGATTTCCCCGTTACGTCCAACGCTGGGGTGCTATACCAATGCCGGAGAGCCTCGGCAAAGACGATCTAAGGATGGGAAAATACGCTGAAGTTGTGAATTTGAAGTTTGTGTTGGGTAAGGCATTGGACTTGTATAGTCCGTGCAGCAACGTTGGCTATGCTGGGGCGGTTGTGTAATGGATAGCATTCTTCTCCAGTAGTCCAGGAGACCAAGATTCAAGACCCGGCCGTAGCACAAAGTTTAATTCATTTCTACAGCTTCCGTCATTATCGCAACCTAAATAAGGTTCGTCAGCCTCACTTTAACCCACGAGACTGTTAAACTTCTCATTACTCCAAAGTTAATAATTAACTGCTCTTCAGATGTGTTGCTACGCCCAGGACGATTCCGAGACCGGACTGCTGGACTGGAATACATTATCTGATCAAAAGTATCCGGACACCCATTAGTGGACGTTAATATAGACTCTGCCCACCCTTCGCCAATGCTGGAACTATGTTGGGGACTCTTTCACAGAGGTGTCTGTGGAGGAACTGCAGCCGAATCTTCTTGCTCAAGAGCCGAAACCATAGAAGGTAGTGTTGTTGGACGCTCGGGTCTGGAGCGAAGTCGGCCTTCTAACGTATCCCAAAAGTGTTCCAGGGCAATCAGGTCAGTGCGCTGGGTAGGCCAGACCATTCCAGGATGGGTACTGTCCACAGACCGTTGTCTTATGACTGTTAAGCTCATACAAATAGTCACCGTCTCCGAACTGTTCCTCCACTGTACGCAATACACAATGGTGTGAAATGTGTTCCAATACTTCCGCTTTTACCCTTTTTTTTTAAAGTGCAATAACGAGACCACACTATAACCATGAAAAGCGTGCTCATACCGTAACGCCCCTCCTCGTTATTTCATTGTTGTCGCTATTCATGATGCCATGTAACGTTCTCCGAGCATTCGCCAAACCCAAACCCTTTCATCCTTATTATGATGATCGTTTCTCCCTATGTAGGTCAGCATCAAAACAATATTTTCGCTTTGGGAGGAGGAAGTTGGTGATTGAAATTTCGTGAGAAGATTTCGCCGCTACGTAAAACGCCTTTGTTTTAATGATGTGCACCTCAAATCCTGTATCATGCCAGTGACATTCTCTCTCCTGTTTCGCGACAATGTAAAACGTGCTGTTTTTCTCTGAACTTTCTCGATGTACTTCGTTGAAGATCCCAGACCACGATCCCAGACCGCACAGCTGTACTCCGAAAGAGGACGGTCAAGCGTAGTGTAGGCAGTTTCTTTAGTAAATCTGTTAAATTTTCTAAGTGTTCTGACAATAAAGCGCAGTCTTCAGTTTGCCTTCCCCACAACATTTTCTATGTGTTCTTCCAGTTAAGTAATTCGTAATTGTAATTCCTAGGTATTTAGTTGAATTTACGGCCTTCAGATTTGACTGATTTATCATGTAACCAAAGTTTAACGGATTCCTTTTAGCACTCATGTGGATGACCTCACACTTCACATTATTTAGCACCAGTTGCCAATTTCGCACCTTACAGATATCCGCTCTAAATCGTTTTGAAAAAAAAAAAAAAAAAAAAAAAAAAATTGGCTCTGAGCACTATGGGACTTAACATCTATGTCCCCTAGAACTTAGAACTACTTAAACCTAACTAACCTAAGGACATCACACAACACCCAGCCATCACGAGGCAGAGAAAATCCCTGACCCCGCCGGGAATCGAACCCGAGAACCCGGGCGCGGGAAGCGAGAACGCTACCGCACGTCCACGAGCTGCGGACATCGTTTTGCAATTTGTTTTGATCTTCTGATGACTTTACTAGTCGATAAACACCAGTATCATCTGCAAATGACCTAAGACGGCTGATGAGGTTGTTTTGAAATAGTTTATACAGATAAGGAATAGCAGAGGACCTGTACACTACCTTGGTGAACACCAGCAACCACACCTGTTTTACTCGATGTCTTTTCGTCAATTACTATGGCAGGAAATAACGAATCCAATCATTTAACTGAGGCGATATTCCATACGCACATAAATTCACCACAAGCCGCTTTTGTGGTACAGTGTCAAAAGCCTTCTGGAAATCAGGAAATACGGAATCAATATGAAATCTCGTGTCACTAGCACTCAACACTTGATGTGAGAGCCGAGCGGTCTAGGACGCTGCAGTCATGGACTGTGCGGCTGGTCCCGGCAGAGGTTCGAGTCCTCCCTCGGGCATGGGTGTGTGTATTTGTCCTTAGGATGATTTAGGTTAAGTAGTGTGTAAGCTTAGGGACTGATAACCTTAGCAGTTAAGTCCCATTAGATTTCACACAGATTTGAACATTTTTTAACTTTATGTGAGTAAAGAGCTGATTGTGTTTCACAGGAACGATGTTTTCTAAGTCCATGTTGACCGTGTGTCGTTTTGCTAGCTTGACTATTGGTAGCAGTTTGAAACTCCCGAGTGTTTCCTACCGTTCATTTCATGCTATTGTTTACAACGACCCTCCACGAAGCACGGCAGTCCCCGTCTGCCAGTGCAAGAAGTCTGCCTGTTCTTGGTTTGGTTGTGGTTGTTCCTTCGCATGTGTACTTTACAGTCGTATCACCGAGAATCGACTTGGGCGGCTTGAGAAGGCTGGAACGCCCCTGATCGTTTTGTGCCATCCTATGTCTAGTTCACGTCCAAAGTCACTGAACTATTCCGACCGACTCAATTTGGTGTCACTGCTTCTCTGCTGACGACACAATACTCCCCGTCTCCTTTCATACTTGCGAGGCCGGCTCTCCTGACATCTGTTGGTACTTTTTATTTTGGCTGGAACCTCAGTCCTGGTAAATTCTTTCAATGATTCTGCCGTCATTTCACTGCAATAATTTTTATTTTATTGTTATACGACTCAGATTTCGGGCTTAGGCCATTTTTAAGTACTAAAACTGGAATAAACAAAAGCAGTATAAATGACAAAGCATGAAACAGAGCAGCCATGAAAAATAATGTATAACTATTTTTCATAGCTGCCCTGTTTCTTGCTTTTGTGATTTATATTGATTTTGTTTATTCCAATTTTTATACTTGAAAATGGCCTAATGCCGAAATCTGGATCATCTGCAGCAAAGCTAAAAAAAAAAAATTTCGATATCTCGTTATTTACCACCTCCAGCCACTCTTCTGCTCACTGTCGCACGATTCTCCTGTCCGAAAGTGAAATGACAGCGTGCATCGGGACGGCGTATCGAATCACACCACCTCCTCCACACGCTTCTTTGGCTAGTTTGCCGGCTGCATCATTTCTCCATATTCCACAGTGTCTCGGTAACTAGCAGAAAACCACCTCTTCGTCGTGGTTTTGGATCTATTGCAAGGCATTTTGGACATTTAAAACCTTAGAATTTAGTTTTGTTTGCCCTTATTGCAATTCTGTATTAAACACTGCCGTAATAATTAATCTTTTGTGCCACATGCGTGGAAGCGGACAACGACGCCGCCGCTAGCCTACCGGTATGTCGGAGGCGTAGCTTTTGCCTGACGGTGGGCGCCTGCGGAATGGAGCGCTATCGGCCGGGGCGAGAGCCACCTCTCTCCTCGTAAATTGGAAATCGACTGGCCGCCTCCGGCTTCTCATTGTCCTCAATAACCTTCACTACCGACTGCCGTTCCTCTTGTCCGAAACATCACGCGATGAAAAAAACGAACCACTGCTCACTCACGCTGTGACAAGTGTGTCAATTTTTTTCTCGGGTTTTATTATTCAGCTGCCATTACCGGGATTGATTCTCTTCCTTCCCCGCCCTCTCCCCTTCACTCTCTCTCCGTGACATTTTTGTACGTATGACAATAGATCGTAATTGCAAGCGTGGTGGCTGTAGCAGGCTGGATCGAGATAATCTACAAAAGATTAATTTATGGTCCGTTTTTTGGAATATGTTGAGCGCTGAATCCACTGAAACCTCATCTTAAATATTGTTTTGGGGTTTGGGAGTGTACATCTTATGTAATTAAGTTAAACATATTTGTCTAAGTACATTACTTTTTGCAGATGATAAAGTAGAAATACAAGAAAGTGAACGAACTCCAGTAAGCAGTCTGTTGAATAAACCGAATATGTACGAATCTTGCAATTTCATTACATAAGACGAGAGCTACGATAGTTCAAGGGGAGTGCTCAATACGTTCGAAAATATTGATTAACAACGAAGTAACAGAACACACTTCACATTTCAAATGTCTCGGCTGCAACACGAATTGTGATCGTGATAATGATACGGCTGAAAAGCTGCAAAAAATTCAAACAGTATGCATAACATCAAACAGATTACTTTACTAGAAGACCCTAAAAGGTACAACAATAAAAGTTTTATAAAACTAAAAAGTACAGAGATAAGATCCTTGAGGAGAGTAAATGGCTGCAGAAGAAGACGTTTAATTTCTTAAAATATAAAGATGTTTACGTTGAATGTACTAGCCGTTATTGAGGAAATAACTGGAATACAGAGATACTAAGTTGGGGACGTCATGTTAATAGAGGGAAAGACAAAAACTGCTCAAGAAAATCCTCAACTACAACATGACTCGAAGGAGAATTGTAGGTCACCCATGAAACAATGGACATAAACTTTGTGAAGATGGAACACGCAGATACCTAATTCTTGTATGTAAGACGGCGATGAATTCGACACGTTTCAACTACAAATATCAGCCTTCCTTATACAGTTTTCAAATGATGCGATTAACATGTGCAATCAACACATGCTGAAAGTATAAACGTACGTCAGTTACACAATATAATACGAATTTCAAATTACCGACACATATTACTTACACAGAGCAAATGCGATGTTATTTGTAAACTAGTTCAATGTATTCCTAGAATGTCACGACGTCTGTTTTTTCTCCGTCTGCGTTGTAGACAGCGGAACACCCAACTGCATTCAGAGATCTCAGGAAAAGCAATGAACGTGCCTATACATCCAGAAGACAACGTCGATCTTGACCATGTTATTTTGGGACATACTAAATATCCTCCATACCAAACTAAACCGTGGAGAAACCTTGCAAAAAGGCGGATTCGTGTGTCAACAGATATGAAAATACTAATGTATCAGAACACCATCGAAAATGATAATTGCTTTCAAAGAGCAGACGTAAATCTATGACGTATCAAGTACAGAGATGTAGCGTATAGATGTAGTAAGCTAGCTGGTTGTTACTGCCAACTATTTTACCACCCATTTTCATTGTCTGAGTTCATCGTTATTATTACGAGGCAACAGAATGCTCTCATGCCCGTTCGCTCGTTCCATTGTTCACACGGACCAGTAGTTTTAATTTCTTTCCGATAGTGAGCCGACAAACAGTTAAACGTTATTTGTACTTAGCTTTCACTCTCTCAATTATACGGCAGTTACACACCACATGAGAGGATGAGAAATAAGGAACGCTCGTTTAAGATCCATTTTTTTTTTGTGTAATCCAGAAAAATTTTCACTCATCGAAGGACAAGTTCACGTACTCCTCGGCACACACACACACACACACACACACACACACACACATACACACACACACACACACACACACACACACACACACACTTTTCTCTCATAAACTCAAAAACGAAAAATTAAAAGTCTCGCTCCAAGGACGCGTAAAAGAAATTGCGTTGTCCAAAAATATGGATCTCAATGACAGTTTACTATACTTGTCTTAAAACATTACTGAAGGCAAAGTTTTCCAATACGAATTTTCAGTGTATAAAGTAGCCAAATTTTAAACGATTTAACAGTATTCACTAAACGTAATGGGTAGCTATAATGGTTGTATTATTTCCAACCGAAAGCAAATAAAATAAAACAAAAAATTATCATATGGCTTTATTCGCCGACGACCAAGTGTGAGGTTGTTTGGCTGCAGGGTGCAAGTCTCTCTAGCGGATGCCACTTCGTTGACCTTAGCGTCAATGAAGAGGGGATGAAATGACTAGGACCCAGTACCTGAGCGAAGAAAATCTTCAATTCGGACAGGGATCGAACCCGGGGCATCCGAACTATGGACAGCGACGCTAACCACTAGCCCGTGAGTTGCGGACAGTAATGAACAGGAGTGACAGTAATGAATATTGCGACACCAAAAAATAATTGACGTGGAGTAATGAAATTTCGGATATACATTTGTCTAGCTAACATATGTGATTAATATTGTAAGATCACATGTTAATGTAAGCGCGAGGTAAGTCATTGCAATTGTGAAATGCTGATACATTGATAACCGGTCTAATCGGCAGAATGTCGAATTCAAGCATGCAAACGTACAAACATTGTTTGTACACGTACCGGATTTCAGTTTGTGGGGGTGGAGTTCCCTGCCTGTTGCATCGGTCGGTCAATGCAGGGACGGTTAATGCCGTCTGTGGATGACGCTGGAATTGGCGTCCGATGGTGTCCCATACGTGCTCGATTGGAGACTAGCAGGTCACGGCAACATGTCGACTCTCTGTAGAGCGTGTTGGGTTATAACAGCGGGGTGTGGGCGAGCGTTATCCTGTTGAAAAACAGGGCCTAGAATGCTGTTCATGAATGGCACCACAACAGGTCGAATCACCAGAATGAAGTACAAATCTGCAGTCATAGATCGTGGGATAACCACGAGAGTGCTCCTGCTATCATACGAAGTCACATCCAAGACCATAACTCTAGGTGTAGGTCCTGCGTGTCTAGCACGCAGAGAGGTTGGCCATCACTGCCACCGAGACAGAACCAGCTTCCATCAGAAAATACAGCAGACCTCCCCCCTGCCTCCAAATAGCTCTCGCTTGACACCACTGAGTCGCAAGTGGCGGTGGTTTGGGACCAGTAGGATGTCTTTCTCTAATATCCCAGAAGGAAGATCCAGCTTCCTGAAGCCCCATTATACGAACTCGTTCAAACTCAGTGACGTGTCGATAGTGGCGTCTTTGTCGCCTTAAATACATTCGTGACTGACAGTAACTCACCATGGCCAGTCTCAGTGGTAAGTAATGCTCGCGACCGTTACAGCGCGTATTTAAAGCAAACCTGATTTGCAGCCTCTTAGTGGCAGCGTTAAAACTCAGTGACGTGTCGATAGTGGCGTCTTTGTCGCCTTAAATACATTCGTGACTGACAGCATATCACCACGGCCAGTCTCAGTGGTAAGTAATGCTCGCGACCGTTACAGCGCGTATTTAAAGCAAATCTGATTTGCAGCCTCTTAGTGGCGCTACTACACTCATTCTTATGCGACTGGCACCAAGTCTGAATAGAGATCATCACTCAGATTCAGAAATATGCCTACCAACTTTCGTTTATGTTTCACAACTCATTCTTGGGGTTGAGGTTTTTTCCTCTCTTTATGTATATACGATAAAAATGTATGTACGAAGATGGATCACAAAGTAATGCCTTCTGTGTCATAAGAATTTTAATAATGAACATATAACAGCGGAATTAGTGCAGATCATAGCCTGAACTCGCCACTACCCAGTTCTGCCGTTCAACATAATCACCAATGCATTTATACATATTTACGACATTGAGCTTCGCTGCCTCGTGATGACTGGGTGTTGTGTGATGCCTTTAGGTTAGTTAGGTTTACGTAGTTCTACGTTCTAGGGGACTGATGACCATAGATGTTAAGTCCCATAGTGCTCAGAGCCATTTGACGACATTGAACCCAGGCAACAAAACCAATCAGTTTCGAAAAATTCAGAGTTTTGCTTCTTGACCTATAATTTTAAAGCTTTTGCAATCTCTTCCACGAAGAAAATGTATGGAAGGGGGGGGGGCTGTAACGGACATCAGCAGTGTACGGCGTTGAGTGAAGAAATTTGGTAACGGAGAAAGGAACATTGTGAGTAAATCCCGCAGGAGCCGGCCGGCAATATCTGTCAGAGATGTCATCCGAGAACGTGTTGATGGACTGATTCGAGACAGAGCCGCAGCAGAGTTCACAATCAACAGCGAAACCGTGGTTTTTGAAATGATGAGTCAAGAAGCAAAAGACTGAATTTCTCCAAATTTGTTTTTACTTCTGGGTCGAACGGTGGCGTAAATGTGTGACAAAAATCATGGGATAGCGATACGCACATAAACAGATGGTGACAGTATCGCGTACACAAGGTTTAAAAGGGCAGTGCATTGGTGGAACTGTCATTTGCACTCATCTGATCCGTGTTAAAAGTTTACCGATGTGATTATATCCGCACGACGAGAATTAACAGATTTTAAACACGGAATGGCAGTTGGAGCTAGACGCATGGGACATTCCATTTCGGAACTCGTTAGGAAATTCAATATTCCGAGATCCACAGCGTGCAGAGTGTGTTGAGAATATCAAATTTCAGGCATTACCTCTCACCACGGAGATCGCAGTGGGCGACGGCCTTCGCTTAACGACCGGGAGAAGCGGTTTTTGCATAGAATTGTCAATGCTAACAGACAAGCACACTGCGTGAGATAACCATAGAAATCACTGTGGGGCGTACGACGAACGCATCTGTTAGGACAGTGCGGCGAAATTTGGCGTTAATGGGCCATGGCAGCAGACGATCGACGTGAGTACAGTACGACTTCGCCTGCAGCGCCTCTCCTGGATTCGTGACCGTATCGGTTGGACCCTAGACGACTGGAAATCCATGACCTGGTCAGTTGAGTCCCAATTTAATTCGGTAGGGGCTGATGGTGGGTTCGAGAGCGGTGCAGACCCCACGAAGCCATGGACCCAAGTTGTCAACAAGGCACTGTGCAAGCTGGTGTTGGCTTCATGAAGGTGTGGGGTGTGTTTACACGGAATAGACTGGGTCCTTTGATTCAACTGAACCGATTATTGACTGGAAACGGTTACTTTCAGCTACTTGGACACCATTTGGAGCCATTCATGGACTTCATGTTTCCAAACAACAATGGAATTTTTAATGATGACAATGCGCCATGTCAGCAGGCCACAATTGTTCGCACATGGCTTGAAGAACATTCTGGACAATTCGAGCGAATGATTTGCCACGCAGCCACCCAAATCGCCCGACATGAGTCCCATCGAACATTTACGGGACACAATCGGGAGGTCAGTTTGTGCACAGCATCCCGCACTGGGAACACTTTCGCAATTATGGAGGGCTTTAGAAGTCGCATGGCTCGGTATTTCTGCAGGGGACTTCCAACGACTTAATGAGTCCATGCTACGACGAGCTGCTGCAGTACCCCTAGCAAAAGGAGATCCGACACGATATTAGGGAGTTATCCCATGACGTTTGTCACCTCAGTGTACGTATGTAGATGTAGACGTTTTGAATCGGACGGCTGTTGCTTCAGCAGCCCCGCTGCACGCGTGCATAACGCGGAACCGCCAGATTGCAGTATTCCATGCGAATCTGTCAGTCTCTTGTTTACTCTGGACCACTTTCGATGTAGCACAATTCTGCCACAGCGCCGATATTTAAAGCAGTCTGCGTTCACATTATTTTAATAAATACAGCAACCAGCCACTTTTTTGTCTATTTTTATTTAAGCTAAGATGCATTTCGGGCTTTTACCCATCTTCAGTTAGCGTAATATACGTTTGTGTCTTCAGTCAGTACACAGTTACAATATCGACAACAAGTCAAATTGTATTGTGCAGCAGTCCCGTTGGATGTAACAGTTTTGTTTAGCAGCTACTACATTCCGCGAGTTGTATATTTACAACTTATTCCCTACTACCCTTTACGAGTTGTGTATTTGCGGTATGCATCGTAAATATACGACTCGCGAAGTGCAATAGCTAAACAAATTTTATTTTGCACAGAGCACCTGCAGCAGCCAGTTCGCTGTCGATGATGTAACTATGTACTGAACGAAGACCCAAATATATATTACGCTAACTGAAGATGGACGAAAGCCCGATATGAACATTAGCTTAAATGAAAATAAATAACGAAGTGGTGGGTTCTGTATGTATTAAAATAATATAATACACAGCCACGGAGGTAAAAAGCCATTAAAATGGATAAATTATTGCTGTCTGCGTTTGTTGTCATGCCTTTTCCCTATTTTGTGAGACAGATATGACGAGATTACGCCTGGGTGTAGCACAGGTGGACAAATAATTAATTTTAAAAAAAATTACTGCTTCCTTGTCAGAACATAAAACACAATCAGATAAGACGTGGCATACTGTCGCTGGTACGCCACATGCACCGCATACTGGTGGGAGGAGGAGCCTGTTTGTTGGAGGACAGTGCCCAAAAACCACTTCGTGTACACAAATTGCTGCCCAAAGTACAGGGCAATATAGGAGAGAGTGGTGAGTGTAGGACGGTTGGACGGTATAGAAAGCGGCAGGTGGGGCAACTCGAGCCGGGTGGTGGGCATCGATTGGGCCCGGAGTCGACTGCTGGCAACCCGCCCGGCACGTCCTCGCTTTGACCCGCGGGGCGAATAATGTGCGCTGCGCCGAAGCGCGTTTTTAACGCCAAACCCAGCCGCCCTTCACGCCGGGCTGCGCCGAGCTGCCGCCCCTGGCGTTTAGACAACACACCGTGCTCTCCAGGCGTGCGTAAAAACTATACAGGCGGCGCAGGGGCCGGTCGCCCACGATCCGCTAAGTGCTCTCGTCGCACAGGGAGTGGAAAAAAAATCCTTAATGGATACGCCGTTCTGCGCGGAGGATGGTTCCCTGCGTACTTAACGACTGTTCGTTGAGACAGTCCTTTGTCTCCACAATCTCTTTGTTCCATTGGGTACATGATACAAACTTTTAAGCTTTAAAGCTAGATATTGAAGCATATACAGGGGGTGAAACACGACAAATACAATACATTATCATGCCTAATACGGTGCAGGAAAACCGTTGGCATTGAAAAAGCTTCCAGTCGTCTCGGAAAGGATAAATACAGGTCCTGTAAAGAAACTCTTACACTATTCTTCCTGCGAAAGAGTGGCAAATTCAGGTAATGATGATGCAGGTGTAGAGCGATCACCCAGCCTTCTCTCCAAAGTAGACCACAAAGACTTAATAATATTGAGACTTGGTGACTGTCGAGGTCAGGGAAGATGCGACACTTCATCATCGTGCTCACAATACCAGCCCTGGACAATGCGAGTTGTGTGAACGGGAGCCCCGTCGCCTTAGAACACAGAAGCTCCATTGATGAACAAACATTGTTCCGTGGAGTGGGCCCAAAATGATCAAATAATCCGTGGCAGTATTGCGACCTTGCAAAGTAACCGTGAAAGCCCATGGAATAACACGATGGCTTCCTAAATCATCATGTTTCACTCTTGGGACATAAACTCGGCCAGAAGTTGAAAACTGTGTGAAACAAGACTCATCCGACCAAATGACTTTCTTCCATTGCCCCATAGTCCAGATTGTATGACTTCAGAACCACGTTTTCCTGTTACGGGCTTATGCATCACTAGCTGCGACATGAATGCGAATAAAACAGTGACCCGAATATGGAACAAATTTCCTTTACGTATATGGTCACAATTTTTTTTGTCATCAGAGTACCAGTTTCGGTCTATAATGACCATCTTCAGATATATTTTATAAAACTGAGTGGCTTTAGAATTCCTGATCGGCCTGCAGTTTTCTGTTTATGGCGCTCCCTTCTTGTACTTGGGGTATCAGTGTTCGAGAGTGCGACATTGAGTTCTGAGTGAATTTCGCAGCTGTCGTACTCTTTATTTTTCGTCAAGAGCACTCGTTACACAGTTTTGTCCCTAACAAAATCATACGTAAATATTTTGTTAGGCGTTTCGGCCATTTCTTAATCCCTTCAAATCCCTTAGTCTTGACCACTGTATTTATTAATTTTATATCACCTTATGCTTTTCGGCCTTATGCTATTCTCAAAGTCGCTGCAAGAGAAATACATGAAAGGGTATCAGTAAAAATACGTTGGTAGAATTACGAAGTACGTCTTTTGTAATTGTACCATTGTGTTTTTTACTGATACCGTTTCACTTATTTATCTTTTAGAGCCTTTGAAATGGCGTAATGCCTAAACATGTAAAGCAGTCTAATAAAGAAATAGAGAAGTCAAGACTAACATCAGCTTACGAGTATTGTCGTCCGCGTTGTGACTATGTGTCTTGACACAGTATAAATCTTCTATACAGTGCCTGTTGAAACTCCAAACGCTGTGGCTATCTTAGTTACGGAAGCACCGACCTTACGAGCACCAACAAATTACCCACTACATCACTTAGTTCTGACGTAATGCACTCACTAATAATCAGAATACATTACAGACCACGACTTAAACTTGTGTCATACTGAGGATATTGCACTGTGCCGTTCGTGATCAGGTACAACACTCCAACCTGCAGGATTGTGTAGCATCTACATTTATGTTCAAGCATGCATTTATGACCACTGCCCACCGCGAGACTGAAAGTCATCTGCTGACATTACAGGCAAGTGGCGCCGTAGGGAATATACCGGGTTATCAAAAAGTCAGTATAAATTTGAAAACTTAATAAACCACGGAATAATGTAGATAGAGAGGTACAAATTGACACACATGCTTGGAATGACATGGGGTTTTATTAGAACCAAAAAAATACAAACGTTGAAAAATGTCCGACAGATGGCGCTTCATCTGATCAGAATAGCAATAATTAGCATAACCAAGTAATACAAAGCGAAAATGATGTTCTTTACAGGAAATACTCAATATGTCCACCATCATTCCTCAACAATAGCTGTAGTCGAGGAATAATGTTGTGAACAGCACTGTAAAGCGTGTCCGGAGTTATGGTGAGGCATTGATGTCGGATGTTGTCTTTCAGCATCCCTAGAGATGTCGGTCGATCACGATACACTTGCGACTTCAGGTAACCCCAAAGCCAATAATCGCACGGACTGAGGTCTGGGGACCTGGGAGGCCAAGCATGACGAAAGTGGCGACTAATCACACGATCATCACCAAACGACGCGCGCAAGAGATCTTTCACGCGTCTAGCAATATGGGGTGTTTCTTTTTGGTACTAATAAAACCCCATGTCATTCCAAGCATGTGTGTCAATTTTTACCTCTCTATCTACATTATTCCGTGGTTTATTAAGTTTTCAAATTTATACTGACATTTTGATCACCCGGTATATACGCCGAGCACGGACGACCGCCGAATCATTGTAGCGACGATACAGGTCGCAGGTAGTAAAATTCACCTACATACTTTACTTTGACAAGGGGGTGTGGGGAACAGAGATTATTTTTCTGCTGTGAGGGATATGCAGCAGGGCTTTCATGAAACCTGTAGTGGTAATCGAAAGCAACATGAGGGCTGTGTTCATGTGAATATTGCTGTAGACCGCCTGCACCATTTCATGCTTAATGTCTTTCCAGACAGCAATGGCATCTTCCAGTAGATAACTATCTGTGTCGCATGGCTAGAACCGTGCTATAGTGGTTTGAGGGGCATGATAGTAGACTAACGTTGATGTCCTGGACGCAAAATTCGCCTTATCTCAGACCGCTGGGTTACGTTATTTGACAACAGCTCCGCACCCATTCACCATGAACCCTCGAAATATATGGAAATTGCGTGTCCCGTGTCTAGCCATCTGGTACTATGTACCTCCAGCACTCAATTAAGTAGGTTGTCATAACTTTTTGCCTCAGTGTATTTTCCCTTTTTTTTTATTTACTGGAATTGTGTTTACCGGTGTATTAGGAGTTCAAAATGTGAAGACCGATACTACTATTACACTACAAGTACATCCCTATTACTCGGTGTTTGCATGCTAAATCAATTCAGTCAGTGGTGTTGATGTTCCTGTTTATCACATTCCTCGCACTTTTTTAGTGAAGATTTCAGTGCAAACAAGGATCGTAACTTTAATTTCGTTTTAGAGGCCTTTTAAGCCCATTAAGAATTATAGTTTGTTTTTTTACATCAATTCATTAATGTTCCTACATAAAATATTACGTTCACAAGGAAAAATAAACTGTTCTCTGTGTGGGAGGTGGTTTCCAGCAATACATTCGAGAGGAGAAACGTTCAAATCCCCGCCTTGTTATCCAGGTTGTTTTCATAAGTCACTCCGAGTGAGTATTGCGCTGCTGTTTCTGAATGATTAGGGACGATTTTATTCTACATGCTTCTCCATATCAGTTAGGCCTCCTTGTGTAATAGCTTAGGCGTTGATTGTGCGTGGGACTCTTGCCTCCACTCTACCAAACCGAGCATTGTTTTTTCTTCGGTTACTGTTTTTAGAATGAAAATCCCGTTTCGATACCTCCGAATCTTCGGGTAAAACGTGATGTTAATAGCCTAGGATATATAATCGTTCTTCTTCGCCTTCCTGCTCGTTGATCCTCAGTCCGCAGAAATTACTGGATTTCGGACGTACTTGCACTGTAGTAGGTCATACCGGTATAATATCTTTGGAAGACTGAAGTACCAAGACAGTTTGTAATGCAGTATACTTTTAAAAGAAGTCACATAAAGCAAGGTATGCTTGAAATTGCAAAGCGAATAAACAAAATGTAGTCACGACTGTCGTAATAAGAGCAAATATAACATTAAATACAACTGCTTTAAACTGTTGGGAGAATTTAGCGCAATGGTGATGAAAGTGAAATAAAACTACCAAAGCCATTATTACTTTTATGATTTCGCAGGAAGTCTGACGCTCATGGTGCGTAATGCGCAGAAATAGTATTTCTGGAAGACACCGTGCGCCAACAAACGCCGCTTCCTCGCAAATCGGTCCGTAACGTTTCACATGCTCAGCTGTCAAATCTACAAACAATGTAGACGCTAGACAGGCATTAGAGCCACCAGCGTACGTCGTATTTTAGAAAAAGCAGAATTTTACATGGAAATTCCAAGAGTTTTACACGCATTAAATTAATATGACGCTGATCGAAGAAGGCATTAGTATTAGCTGTTCCGGAATATGGTGCAAGATGAAGAGGACCTCCTTCGAAAGATAGTTTGATCAGATACGGTCCATTTTACTTAAAATGAACAGAAACTTGGATAATTTTACATCCAACGTGCAGACGATCTAGTCGTTTTTGTAGAAAAGCGAAGTACTTTGTCAAAAATTGTTGTCTAAAATAGTGGGTCATCTAAGGGCCGAGTTGAAACATTCGTCCCACGTCCACACCCACGCCCACGTTACAGTGATAAGCCCAGATATTATAACTGAATGCTTAATAACGTATTAGTCAGCCTTTAGAACACTATACAGAAGCTTTTCTTCCTGGTAGGGATTTGACAAGTCCTTAGTAGGATTGCGGAAGTGTGTAGCACCAGATATCATCACGCATTACCCTTAACTTACGGGCCCGCGGGTCATGGACCAGGATAGCCCGATAGCGCCCCAGATGTGTTTCATCGGCTTCAGATCAGGCGAATTGGGCTGACAGGAGGACAACGTGAGTTCAGTGTCATGTCCTACAAACCACTGTCCCGCATCGTGGGCAGCGTGGTTCGCCAATAGTCTTTGGATCGCTTATATACTTTCCTTGCCGAGTCACGTGTCAGCGGTCACCAGGCTGTTTTCATTCTCGCGATGGGCCTTGATCTCAATGTTGTGGCTCTTATGTGTGGAAGGAACTTATTGTTTTGCAGGCTGATACATTGCCAGGTTGTCACCTCAGTGTATCGGCACGCCTCGACAACAGTCCTCCAGAACATTATATAGGGCGAAGAAGTTGGTGTTTTTGTGGTCTTCAGTCCTGAGACTGGTTTGATGCAGCTCTCCATGCTACTCTATCCTGTGCAATCTTCTTCATCTCCCAGTACCTACTGCAGCCTACGTCCTTTTGAATCTGCTTACTGTATTTATCTCTTGGTCTCCCTCTACGATTTTTACCCTCCACGCTGCCCTCCACTACTAAATTGGTGATCCCTTGATGCCTCAGAACATGTCCTACCAACCGATCCCTTTTTCTAATCAAGTTGTGCCACAAACTCCTCTTCTCCCCAATTCTATTCAATATCTCCTTATTAGTTATGTGATCTACCCATCTAATCTTCAGCATTCTTCTGTAGCACCACATTTCGAAAGCTTCTATTCTCCTCTTGTCTAAACTATTTATCGTCCACGTTTCACTTCGATACATGGCTACACTCCATAAAAATACTTTCAGAAACGACTCCCTGACACTTAAATCTATACTCGATGTTAACAAATTTCTCCTCTTCAGAAACGCTTTCCTTGCCATTGCCAGTCTACATTTTATATCCTGTCTACTTCGACCATCATCAGTTATTTTGTTCCCCAAATAGCAAAACTCCTTTACTACTTTAAGTGTCTCATTTCCTAATTTAATACCCTCAGCATCACCCGATTTAATTCGACTACATTCCATTATCCTCGTTTTGCTTTTGTTGATGTTCATCTTATATCCTTATTTCAAGACACTATCCATTCCGTTCAACTGCTCTTCCAAGTCAGTTGCTGTTTCTGACAGAATTACAATGTCATCGGCGAACCTCAAAGTTTTTATTTCTTCTCCATGGATTTTAACACCTACTCCGAATTTTTCTTTTGTTTCCTTCACTGCTTGCTCAATATACAGATTGAACAACATCGGGGAGAGGCTACAACCCTGTCTCACTCTCTTCCCATGTCAAGTGGAAATCTGAGATTAAGTTACGGAAACAAAACACTTTCAACGTATCTGACAGTAGTACTTCACAGGAGAAGCATGAACGATAAAACAGTTAGAAAAAGTTCTAAGACCAGCAAGGATGGACGCACAAAAAAGTGTCTTGGCACTATATTGCCGGCGAAGAAAACAAACAGTAGAAATTATACCAACTCCCAGCTAGCACGTCGCCGATCATACTTAATAGTCCAGACGGAGGCCGCGGCGTGCTGCCTAGGTGGCAGAGTCCAGAGTTACGCGTAGTGGATATCCTCTGGTCAGTTGCTTGCTTTGATGGAACTGCCGTGCTTTAATATCCATATTACGATAGTTAGAAGTCTGCAGTATCGATACTGAAGCATCGATGTTTGTATTTAAACTGACAGCATCCTCACACGGAACGGGCAGTATCGCCTACTTTTGTGCTTTGCTGTCAGTCACTTTGTTTTCCTGAATCACATACAATACGGTACAGTAGTAGCCACAGAATACTTGTGGAACACAGTCTGCCTTTGTAGGCAAGGTTCCCCATATTTTGTGAGAAATGAGTGTGAGGGAACCTTTAGTTCAGCGCAGGCGGGGCCCACTACTGCTCGGTGAAGAAGTCGTTTCAGCTTCGATTTGGTGGAACGTTTTAGCGTTCGTTACTTGTGCAGTTTTAGCTCGGCGGGTTCTCGGTACGCAGCACAAAACACGGACCCTCTCATTCCTCTGGCAGCGCTAATGAGCGGGCACGCTGCTTTCACCGTCTTCGTCCGCATACTTGCCCCGCTTCATTCGTCGCCTCTGCGTACCTCTGAAATAAGGCAAGGAAGAGTGCGCGAATAGAGAGCTGTTGCAAATCATATGCATGTTTTTCAGCGGTGCTGTTATTATTGTTCGTCCTACAGTAAATGTCCACTCACCTTGCGGTGATCGTTTTCTGCAGCTCGAACACACGCCTACCCTGTTAAGAACGAATAATGTTTCGCTACCGTAAAACCTGTAATAGAACCAGTAGCATTATACGAGTCCAAGGGGTGCAACAAAAATTTTTTTAGTATCAAGTTCGCTGAACCATTAAATGGTAGATAGTTTGCGTGTGTAAATTTCTGTATATGCAGGGTGGTCCACTTAAAAGTTTCAGTGCAAATATCCCTGGAAGAACAACATACTGAAAACTGACTTTACGGGTATGTAAGACAGGGGCTCATGAAAGTAAATACTATGAGATATTCTAAAACGTAAGGAAATATTTTGAACACGAACCTTTTATTTTTTTTACAATGAAATGAACACCCTTAGCTGCTTACAGGCGTTGACAGATGTCAACGGGGACAGATGAAAATGTGTGCCCCGACCCGGACTCGAATCCGGGATCTCCTGCTTACATGGCACACATTTTCATCTGTCCCCGTTGACGTATGTCAACGCCTGTAAGCAGCTAAGCGTGTTCATTTCATTGTAATTTCATTCTAACGAGCTGCATGGTCACCGATGGTATCTGTTCTTTCGTACATGTCCGAAAGAACAGATACCATCTTAGTATATATTTTATATTTTTTGTTTTATTAAGAAGGGACCCCGTATTATTTCTTACTCAGTCAATAACATAGAAAATCACAAAAACAGTGGCGTTGGTTGCATTGCAATACTCTGTTTCATCCAGAGAAATTGCCAAGCGAAGTTGACGCTTAAAATAAACGAAACGCGCCTCTGTTGCATATCCTGAGATCAAGCGTGAACCTCGGGTTGCTCGTAATAGCGATGCTTTTGACTTACTACGATGCAACAACAGCTGTACTCGTCGCTATTTACGCTGTTATAAGTGTACTGGAAACAACACAGATGTCCAGTCGCACATCTACTTCAACCATTCTCCTCTCTGTTAGATCCGTAAGTCACCCACTAACTATGTTTATCCTGGTCGGTGATACATGGTAACGAAAAACCGAAATGTCCATTCTAGGACTGGAGTAAAGATCAGTAAAGCACGAACGAGTAAACCCTTTCCTTACTTTTCATAGTGTGTGGCTGGACAGCTGTGTTGTTTCCAGTCCACTTAATAACAGCGTAAATAGCAATAAGTACAGTGCTTTTTGCATCGTACTACGTCAAACACATCGCGATAACATGGTGTTTACGCTTGCATCTCGGGATTTGCAATAGTGGCGCGTTTCGGTTATTTCAAGTTTCAGCTTCGCTTTGCGATGCAGCCAACGCCATTCTTTTTGTGATTTTTAATGTTATTAATTGCATAAGAAATAATATGAGGTTCTCCATTTTTTTAAAAAAACAGAAGTTTGTATTGAAAATAATGTTTGCTTTCGTTTTAGAATATTATACCATATATCATTATATCTAGTGTATTATATCATAGTATTTACAGGACGTATCAAAAAGAATCATCCGATTTGTTACGTCTATATTTCTGAAACTCATAATCATTGAATTTTGTTTTTTGATGAATGGGAAACTCAAAAAGTTTTTTTTTCATACCTTCTCATAGTTGTTCAATATGCCCCCCCCCCTCCCCCTTGAGATGCACGGCATATGTGAATGCGGTATTCAAATTGTTCCCACATTGCAGCGAGCATGTCTTGCTTGAGTTTACAGTTTCCACAGATGCTGTTATGCGATGTGTCAGTTCACTCGTTGTTGTTGGTAACGGAGGCACATAAACACAATCTTTTATAAACACCCACAAGAAATAATCACATAGAGTCAGGTCCGATCACCTTGGAGGCCAGTAATGTAGGGCTGACCAATCGCAGCCTAATAGCTTTTATGAACAATTTATTAAATGATCAAATTTAGAAAATCCACAATTATCAAAATAATTCCCTTTTTAACTAACAAAATTATCATAAAATGTTTCTCGTTTCCCCAGTCCCACAAGTTAGCTGGTTGCACTTTATAAAATTCCATTGAGAGCCCTGTACAGCCGGTTGTCACACTATCATGTACTCAGCTAATGTACATAACAATATTCATTTATTAAATACGTCGCTTTCACACCATCATTCCCACAAAAAGTTAAACCATCAATATTAAATAACAATCGTAATATTCATAAAAGATACAGTTTTGTTCCCAAAAGATGCTGTTTTAACTACGCATGATTTTACAGTCTATGAGATGCTGACACCTTTCGGCCACAGCCGTAACTACTTGCAGCTAGCGACTGAATCGGATTGCACATGTCATTGAACCAAAACTCATGTATCAAGCCGTCTGCTTGCTGCCGTCTGACGTAAAGGCGCAATATGAGGCTCTAAATCTCAGTTACTTTGTAACGAATATGCCAGGAGACTCGCTACAGCGTGGAATGTTTCGTTGCTCGCATGTTTTCTTCTTCGCATGCAGTTCGTGCCCGAATCGGTAGTATTCGAATCCCTTCAATTTTCTTATTCTCAACCGCCCAAGTCGGTAGTGACACCGAGCGAGGTGGCGCAGTGGTTAGCACACTGGACTCGCGTTCGGGAGGACGACGGTTCAATCCCGTCTCCGGCCATCCTGATTTAGGTTTTCCGTGATTTCCCTAAATCGCTTCAGGCAAATGCCGCGATGGTTCCTTTGAAAGGGCACGGCCGATTTCCTTCCCCATCCTTCCCTCACCCGAGCTTGCGCTCCGTCTCTAATGACCTCGTTGTCGACGGGACGTTAAACACTAATCTCCTCCTCCTCCTCCTCGGTAGTGACACGCAGTACTGAACACGTTTCGTCACTCGCTATATTTCCTTTCGCGCATGCAGTTCGTTTACAGCTCGTGCCGAGTCTGCAGTATACATACGTCAGCCTCAAGTTCCGTACTCCCAGGATACGTTTCACACGCCCTGCGCGAGCGCGTCAAAGGCATGTGCGGGAGCTGTATGTCTGCAACATAAAATAATCCGACACTACCTACGTTTCTTACAAAGTGTTCAGTTCGATTATACGGTTAAATAGTGATCTTAGCCGAGCAGAGTGATTGGTTCTACTAAAACGACTCGTTATAGGCCTATTTTTCGGTTGGAACTAATTTATTTCTGGGACAGTGATGTCCGTTGTTTCAAACAAAAATTAAAATTGTGTGTGCGATGCCCAGTGTATCTGTACCATTATCGATCGCAGGCGATGTGAACGACGGGAAACGTTCGGCACCTTACGGTTGTCCAAGGAAGAATTACTAAATATGACAGTGAGAAGATATTAGGGACCGTTGCCTTAGGGGAGTGTACATGTTTTTACACAGCTACCGAATGAAGATGCTATTCTAAGCTCGACGGGTTAATGCAGCCGGTGCCTACCTCGCTGTGTGCTCCTTTTCGCAGCCCGTCCTATTCGCGCAGACTTACCTCCTGCCGGCCTAATTGGTTAGTAAAAGGCGCGAGCAGCACTGGAACGATGTCGCTTCCTGTAGCTCGTTCGGCCTGAGAAGGCCTAGCAGCTCCGATGTGCATGGATGTGCTGCTTCCTGCGTGCGTCACGACCATACACGTAATGTGGTTTTAGTTACGTTTCTGTGGTAACGCCTCAGTTTTGCCGCACTTAAGACAACTATGGCTTTCAGTCCGTGTTGCGGCAAGCCTTTCGTACTTGGTGACTGAAAGCTTGCAACAGTGCTCCCCACTGTCATGGGACCTTTTTTATTTGGTATTTGGCAGGAGAAATACCATACGGCCATACAAATACAATACTTTTCATGGTTTTTACAAATGTCATCTTAAATATCTACATCCTGTTATCGATAAGAGCTATATGGTTACTTGACAAGATGTCAAAAATTAAATATCGACTTACATATATCAACTGGAATTGTCGTAAAGGTTACTGGTAAAACTGCAAGGTAGATGGACGCCGGATGTTTCCGAATATTCCGTAAAATCCTGTCTATGAACATTATGTTTAGGATATGGGAAGAAAATGTGATTCAGATCAGCAATATTTCAATCATGGCTGCATTAGAGCAATGGTTACAGAACAGCAGGTCTAATAGACAGTCAACCAGTTGCAATAAATGGAGGTTCTCCAGTCGACATGTAGCCATTGACATGGTCTGTTATTTTAAGAGACATCTTTTACTGATGTGTCAAGCCCTTGACTCTTTAACTTTTACATGTGGACATACAGACCGTTGCCGACACATGTCATGTAAATATAGCTTTACTGACTGATTGCTACTGTGAAGTTCCTTTGTCCTTCTGAGGAAGACAGGTTTAAATCCATCGAAACCATGGAAAAGGTTATTTGAAAACCACCATTTATTGCAACTCTTTGTGTGTCTATTACACCTGCTATTCAAATCAGCGTAGGAGTTATTGTCGCTGTTACAGTGTGGGGAAATCAGTAATTGTAATCGACGAAGATGTACAAAATATATTTGATCAGGTGAACATGCACAACTGAGGATCTTATTTAATGGAATAAAAATCCCGCTTCAGTTGCTTGTAATTTTCTGAATTTATTCCACGGCCGGTTTCGAAGCTTAAAGCTTCAGGTGCCACCAGATAATTACGAAAACATAAATGTGTGGCCGTCGGGCCAGTCATCGGGGATCGCACCCAACCCACGTCAATTAAACGCAGGGTAGCGTGAGACCAGCAACCACAGCGCCCGCCTGGAAAGCACGACACGGGAGTGACGTGGGTAAAAGTCTTAACTGTTGGGTCAACCGTGACGTGAAAAAATGTGCTTAAAAAATGGAATAGTATGCCGGTGTTATCACGGACTGCCGCACAATCACCCTCCCTCACCTTCCTTGACATAATCTGTTGGAGCTGACCACTACCTTCGCCGTAGGCTTGTCCAGTCCATTGCCGGCGGTTTCTAACTAATGGCTCACGTACGACACTCGCGGCCGTTTTATTCTGACAACTGACTTATGAATTAAGTAATTGTCTCGCGGGCTATCGTCCGCGTTTTACTTTTTATCCGCCGAAGCAATATGGTGAAGGCCATTTAACTTTTAATTTTGGATCTCCATTTTTGTTTGGTGTTTTTTTTTTTTTTTAATCCTTTTTGCACATGCCCTGTTTTGATGTCTCCTATTCTTTCCTTTGGGACTGACACATAGTCGTTTCCCTTGTCTCTGTGTTTGCGTTCTATAGTTTTGACTTGGGCGTGTATGACCTCAGTTGTTTTTTGCGCCCTAACACAAAACAAAACAAACAAGTACTTGCCTAATTAAATCTTTTTGAAGTCTTTTCCAAATATATTCTACAAGACGGTTGTTCTTGTCTGCCGGCCGTTGTGGCTGAGCGGTTCTAGGCGCTTCAGTGTGCAACCGCGCGACCGCTACGGTCGCAGGTTCGAATCCTGCCTCGGGCATGGATGTGTGTGATGTCCTTAGGTTAGTTAGATTTAAGTGGTTCTAAGTTCTAGGGGACCGATGAACTCAGATGTTAAGTCCCATAGTGCTCAGAGCCATTTGATTTTGTCGTTCAAAATACACCACTGGAAAAAAGTGCAAGATCTTCGTGGACTGTGTTCAGTAGTAGCATTGTATAAAATGTGCACATTGAGGGGAGGTTGTGTTAGTCATTCATTCGTCTCGGTCATCAGCGAACAGCTGGCGCTCTCGTGGCCTGTTTTTGCCCCCTGTGTTTCGACTCTGCAAACAGAAACTATGTTGAGTTTGGAGGTGAGTATGTATGTTCTTCTGTTGAACAGCTTCAGCACTTTGAACAGAATCGCGTTGTGGGCTTGCCGGAAGCTGAATGGGTGTATCGACGGACTGCTCCACATATTGGACACAATGTATCGGTGGTGTGTCGTTGCTTTTAGCAGTGGTCTTTGGAACATTCCCACACGCGTAGACCAGATTCTGGGCGTCTGCACAGTATTGACGCACACCAAGATAGACGCATTGTGTGAACAGTGGCAGCTGACCGAACATTATCCAAGGAAAAATTTCAGGCTCATGTTGGACCTGATACATCATCGAGGACCATTGGAAACCGTCTGCAGCAAGACTAAGATCATGTGTGTCTCTGGCCAGTCTACCAATGACACCAAGACACCGCCAAGCGTAGCTATTCTGGTGTCCTGAAAGTGTCGCCTGGGAAGTCGAATGGCGTTCCATTGTATTCAGTGATGAGAGTAGGCCAGTAGCAAGAAAAGGCATTTCTGAAAAAGAGAAATTTTTTAACATCTAATAAGAACAAAGAGTATGGTCATCAGTGCAAGACGCAGACTGTCCAGTATTAAAATAGGACAATCTACCATTAGCCAAGTAAGGGAATTTAAATATCTAGGAAGTACAATAACTGAAGACTTGAGATGTCACCAGGAGGTGAAAACTCGAATTGCCATAGCGAAGGAGACATTCAACAGAAAGAGGAGACTCTTATGTGGCAAATGTTTTGTCTGGAGCGTGGCACTATATGGGGCAGAAGCATGGACGCTGAGACCAGAGGATGAAAAAAGATTAGAAGCATTTGAGATGTGGATGTGGAGGAGAATGGAGAGAATAAGCTGGATGGAAAGAGTGAGTAATGAAAGAGTATAGGAAGGTTGTAAGGGAAAGGAAAAAGAACTGGTTGGGACATTCATTGAGAAGGGAGTGCTTGCTAGCAGGTGCTTTGGAAGGATTGGTTTGTGGGAGAAGACTGAGAGGAAGAAGGAGATACAAGATGATAGATGACATAAAGGGATGCGGAAATTATGCAGACCTGAAGAGAATGGCAGAAGACCGGACAGCCTGGAGAACTACCATGTGAAAACCTGCCTTTTGGCAGAACACTGATGATGATGAATATAAATGTGTTATGAATCTTTTTGTGGGAGTATTCACTAGGAGTGTAGTCGCTTACGGAAGTGAGACATAGACGATAAAGAATTCAAGCAAGAAGAGAAAAGAAGTTTTGGAAATGTGGCGCTGCGCAAGAATGCTGAAGGTTAGAAAGGAGATCGAATTTCTAATGAGAGGGTAGTGATTTGAAATGGGGAAAAAGATATTTTTGGCACAACCTGACTTCTACAAGTGATTGGTTGATGGAACACGTTGTTCGGCATCACGAAATCGTCAATTTGGTAACTGAGGGAAGCGCAGTTGGTAAAAAATTGTAGTGGGTGACCAAGGCATGAATACAGTAAGCAGCAACAAATGGATTTAGGTCGCTGTAGTGATTTAGATCTGAAGAAGGTCGCACAGAACAGAAAAAAATGTTCAAATGTGTGTGAAACCTTATGGGACTTAACTGCTAAGGTCATCAGTCCCTAAGCTTACACACTACTTAGCCTAAATTATCCTAAGGACAGCACACACACACACACACACACACACCCATGCCCGAGGGAGGATTCGAACCTCCGCCGGGACCAGTCGCACAGTCCGTGACTGCAGCGCCCGAGACCGCTCGGCTAGTCCCGCGCGGCCACAGGAGAGACTAGCGTGAACAGCTACGGCAAACCACTCTTCGGGCTGAAGACCACCACCACCACAACAACAATAACTAACAATGATCGCACGTGCCTCACGCACTCCTTATTCGCAACCCCGTGTGGGTCTGCGCCCCATCCATCACTCACATGTCGGATAGGGACTATGAGAATTGAGGAAGTGTAGCATTTCTTTTCTTGGTTGAAATAGTTTTAATTTTTTTCGTACTCGCAATCTTGAAAATACTGTAAGGGACAATACAAGGTTTCCGTTTGAAGGCATTGCTGGAGCGTACAGGCCTTGCAACGTAGCACGACTCCGATGCAGGTTTACAGGACTATCAGCAACAGTCTGAAAAGCTTGCAAGGGTGTTGCTGGGTAGACTGTGCTGACAAATAATTGTTAAGAAAAACGTTCCATACGTTGCGCTGTTTGCTTTGAAGTTAGCCAATCAGGTCACGTTGAGTTCACACTAACGCCAGTGTTATTCGTACGAATGTGTAAGTGGCGATCAAAAAGTTTCTGTTTGAGATGGTTGCTGCAGCGTATCTGCAATGTAGCGCGACTCCGACGCGACAATTAGGCAAGGGATTAGTGCGGCATTCGTGTCTTGCCTACGTGCGTGCGGTGAATGCGGTAACGTGAACTATGGCGACGTTATTACCAAATGCATCCGAACCGAATCAACGTACAGTTATTCTTTTCTCGACTGTCAAGAGACAGACAATGGTAGAAACCCAGCGGAGAATGAAGAATGTGTATGAGGCAGCATTTCTGTCGAAAACCACCGTTGTGGAATGGAGTGCTCCTGCTTCACGATGACGCTAGTGTCCAACTCAAGTGGGAAACACTCGAGCATTCGCACTATAGTTCAGATCTTTCCCCATTCTATTACTACGCCTTCGGTTCTTTTAAAAAAGTCCTCTCAGGGTCGCCATTCCTGTCGGACGAGGACGTCCAACAGACAGCTACGGACTTCTTGACGCAGCAGTACACAGTGTGTTGCCTTAAGTGGGGTACCTTCAATCTGGTGCGTCGGTAGGACGATTTCCTCAATGCTGACGGTGCTTTTGCCCGATTGGCATACCCATCCTCGACTGTACGCCTTCGAACAGAAACGTTTTGATAGCCCCGTGTAAAATGGCTCTGCGTCTACTTTCTGAAGTTTCACACTTTGCCTGCCACTTTTCTAATATTATATTCCTAGTTTCTGATGCGTACATTTTGGCCCCTCTGGTTTAGCCAGCAGACAGCAATATGCTGTCTGTCAACTCCATGTCTCATAGACTTGAAACATGAAAAAAACATACAGGGTGTTCGAACGTTCTCGTTACAGACTTCTAGGACCTGTAGAGAGAAGTGAGTACATAATATTTTCAATGTGAACCCATGTGTTCTACGACGGTTTTATTTCAGATGTTTAATTCATCCACTTGTGGTTGAGGAATTTAATTAGGCGTGACACAGTACAGTTATTTGCTAAACGTTCGAAAGGAAACATGCATTTACAACTTAAACACATTTTTTTTTGTATTAACGCTTAAACCTTACGTGTTTACATTATTCCAAAACAAAAAAGAACTCAGCGTCCTGGTACAGAACGATACTGATGCATTAGAACAGCGGCTCGATGTGGTGACCACTTACGGATATTGTAGCTACGAAGTATGTTCTCGCACAAACTCTGCATCCCACCTGGTGTCACTTCGGTTTGTGGTGCAGCGGTCGGAACTCGGGGGGGGGGGGGGGGGGGGGGGTCACGTGGGGCTTATGTTTATGATCCCACTTCTGGTCGCCAGTGTTAATGTATACGGGCACGGAAAAGGAGAGAAGGTTGTTACATATGCCTCGTGACGACAGCTTGCAAGAGGTCGAGCGGTCAGGATTTGAGAGTTGACATCCAGGGTTGGTTGGTTGTTTGGGGAAGGAGACCAGACAGCGTGGTCATCGGTCTCATCGGATTAGGGAAGGATGGGGAAGGATGTCGGCCGTGCCCTTTCAGAGGAACCATCCCGGCATTTGCCTGGAGTGATTTAGGGAAATCACGGAAACCTAAATCAGGATGGCCGGACGCAGGATTGAACCGTCGTCCTCCCGAATGCGAGTCCAGTGTCCAACCACTGCGCCACCTCGCTCGGTGACATCCAGGGCTGCCGTTAAATGACAAAACAGGAAATTAGGTACAATGAAAAGGATATATTTCAATGTACGGTGCACAAGGGGCGCGTCTAGGGTCGAAAGTTACCAGGTTTAGGCTAGTCTCGGAGGTCGAACAATTAATTGAAATGGGCAACGGAAGGGGAAGCGGTTCATGTTAACTTAAGTTGGTGGCCAGCTGTGAAAAGCAGAGCCAGAGGCTGGATTACAAGAGAGAGAGGCAACTGTGTTCAGCACGCACGCTATTGACTAAAACCAATGTCGTGAATTCGCCAGCAGTTTCAGCAGAGGTCTCAGGGCGTCTCTTGTCAGCAGCTTTAGCTGGACAGAACTGCCTCGGTTTTGCGAGACAGGCAACTTGTGTCACGTAGGCACAGCGTAAGTTACTCTGCAAGAAAACTTGTAAAGATTTTACTGGGCCTTTGAAATAAATTTTGTAATCAATTCCCTAAAATATTCCTTGACTGGCTGCCACAATGTACATTCCTTCCCCCTTCCAGAGAAGTGGTGATAAACATTGTTTACAAAACGGCGTCAGTCACTCCCCGGAAAGACGTTCTGCCCTAGTAGAGGCCTTAATACTGTGGGAGGGATCTGTTATAATATTACATTTAGTGTATGTAAGTGGGAGGGGACTTACATGCAGCTAAGTTTATCAAATTTCATGAGTTAAGAAAATAGTAAAATATTACGGTAACTATTCAAATTACAATACAATATCTCCTGTAATAGTTGAAATCATCACGGTCCATATCACCAGATCTTAAAGCATACGATGTTAACGAGTCAGCACTGGCGAGGAAGGGAAAGCAGTGGGCACCCGTTGAGGTGAAAAATCAAACGTATTTTAAGTGCATGGTTGTTTAATGCCGTACAAAGGAAAGGCAGGAGTAGAGAAGCCGCCGAAACTGAATGGGCTGCCGCCCAAGAGAGCAGGAGAGGAGTGCGTCTGGTCGGATCGGAAGCTGCCAGCAGGAGTCTCGTAAACTGAAATTTGCGTACGACCCCACAAGAAGTAGTCCATAAGAGGTAAATCCGGCGATCGCTGCGGCCACGCGGTTGGACCACCTCGGCCTATCCATCTTTCACCATATCGTCTGTTGAGATGTCTCCCAATCGCACGTAAGAAGTGAGATGGTGCACCATCATGGTGAAACCATATTTAGAGTCGTTAAGTGAGATAGGGTGACTGACGATGTTCACGCAACCCTGCTGTGGGATGGTGAGTTAATTTTTAATAAGCAATATTGTATTTGTTCGTCGCCCTCTTTTTACAAGAGCCTGAAAACTATTTTTACAGTCTGCGAGAAAGCGATGGAGTACATACTGACCATAGTTCCCAATCTGCAAGTCCACATTCTTCTTTTGATCACTGAAAGAAATTTATCTACTCTGTACTTACTCGGCAGGACCAGGAGCTATGATAATAAATGAAAGTTTTGAGTTCTAACTGATTCGTATTTTCAATAAAAATTTCACGCTCACAACATAGTAATATTCCTGTTAATAATAATAATAATAATAATAATAATGTCTTGAGCAGTTCAGAGGCGACCTCTACGGTAAGTTCCCGTTAAATGGTATTTCGCCCTGACTCCTAATAATCAATGTTAATTGCTCGCCACAAAAGTGGAAAACGATCTCACCAGCTGCCAAGCGGTTTGGTTAACATTACTGGCGGCACACAAGCAGTTGCTTGCGCGAAATCCAAGCGATTCAGGGCCGTGTACAGTCCTCGCGAGTTCATTTCCTATTTGTGCCGAAAACGTGCGTTTAGGAGCAGCCTGCCTATGACGTCATCCGAGACACAGTGTATGCCGGTGTTTGACTGACGCGGACAGATTGCTAGCTCGGTGTCAAGTGTGTCTGTTCACTACCTCTAAGACCGTATTTATATATTGGCGCAGCGGATGGCCGAAGGGAACATCTGCCGTCATCTGCTGTATGCCCTGGTAGCAGCATCTAAATGGTGGCTTTGTCGGACACATTTTATAACACAGTTGTGTATCAATTTACAATCATAGAATGAAGTTGGCTTTAATTACCGAAAAAGTTTTAGCTTTAATGCATTTAAACTTTGCCGGCTAGAATTTTTAGGACGGAACTTCTGAACTACAACTTTAAGAGATCTTGTATTGATTGGCATTTACATCAAAGTCTTGAAACTTGTTATAGCTTTATTATTTAATGGATATAACCAAATGCTGTAATCATAACTGTCTATCATAAATATAACTGATACTTAATTTACCACAAATACGGACGTTTTTGTTCCAGATATAGTTTTCAGCAGATTACTTGAAAACTATTAGAGGCAGGTTAATAGGAGAACATAGTTAATACTTTTATACCAAACAGAAGCTTCATACTAATTTTCATTTTTCTAAGTCTAATATTTAGCATCTTCAATTTCTCTTAAAAACGCCGATTTTCATCTACCTCTACATGATTACTGTGCAATTCACACTTAAGTGCCTGGCAGAGGATTCATCGAACCATTTTTATACTACTTCTCTACCATTCCACTCTCGAATGGCGCATGGGAAAAAGGAGCACCTAAATCTTTCCGTTCGAGCTCTGATTTCTCTTATTTTATTATGGTGATCATGTGGGTGTCAACAAAATATTTTCGCATTCGGAAGAGAAAGTTGGTGATTGAAATTTCGTAAATAGGTCTCGCCGCAAAGAAAACCGCCTTTGTTTCAGTGACAGCCACCCCAACTCGCGTATCATATCAGCGACACTCTCACCCCCATTGCGCGATAATACGAAACGAGCTTCCCTTCTTTGCACTGTTTCGAAATCCTCCGTCAATCCTACCTGGTAAGGACCAAAATATTGTTCTGATCCGGTTGAAACTTGTAACAGTTGATCGTGACATACATTTGCACATCCTGAACAATTTCTGGCTTTCGTGCTTTATTATTTAGCGGTATTTCTTTTTTATTGAAAACGATATATTTAAGGTTCAAATGGTTCAAATGGCTCTGAGCACCATGGGACTTGACAGCGGAGGTCATCAGTCCCCTAGAACGTAGAAGTACCTAAACCTAACTAACCTAAGGACATCACACACATCCACGCCCGAGGCAGGATTCGAACCTACGACCGTAGCAGTCGCGCGATTCTGGACTGAAGCGCCTAGAACCGCTCGGCCGCCGCGGCCGGCTTATGTATTTAAGGAAATATTCGTCTGATCACTCCGAGATTTAACATTTTTTACATTAATATACCGGCGCATATGCTGACAAAGTCTGGAAAAGCTACTTTAATTTTCAATTTCATCCTTAGATTATGGTGCAATACTTGTATGTTACGCACAGGTGCGTTTGATGACGTGGCTGCAGTAGTATTGAACTGGAGTAAGTCCCGGCACATTCGCTCGTCTCTGTATCTCTCAAATGAAACTGCGCTTGTTTCGTCACACTGTCCACTACATTGCATACCAGGACAAGCAACTCTGAGACTTTTCTCTTTCCCTTAGCAGACGCCGACGCATTACACATCTGAATGGGTTCCAACTCAAAATATTATATATTCACTCCCCTCGCTAAGTCCTAGAAACTTGTAACGGGAATTTCGGAACACACTGTATTGGGTAGACGTACCGAAAGTTGCAGTGCTACATAGTAGCTCGCCGCTGTTGCGGAGCAGTTCTAGGCCCTTCAGTCCGGAACCACGCTGCTGCTACGGTCCCTGGTTCGAATCCTGCCTCGGGCATGGATGTGTGTTATGTTCTTAGGTTAGTTAGGTTTAAGTAGTTCTAAGTCTAGGGCACTGATGACCTCATATGTTAAGTTCCATAGTGCCTAGAGCCATTTTTTTGATACGTAGTAGTATGTTTCTTTAAATACCTGTCACAACAGCGCTAAAAAAGGTGAGCCAGCGAGCCCACACGCATTCGCACCGTATCCCACTATTGGTGCAAATAAACTGTTGCGGCACACCGCAGCTACTCGTGGTACACCGGACAGGGAGTGGAGAGTCGCGGCGGCTGCTTTCGCGAGCCTTGCAGGCTCGCTCGGTGCTGCTTACTGAGTCACGATTGACGGGGAGAGCGGCCAGCGGCAGCGCGTACGCACAACAGGTAGAGTGGGCGGCGTCTCTCCTGGCAGGTCAGTATTGATCTGCAGCCAGCTTCGGCTGCCGCCACTCGCCACCCGGTCGCGCCTGCCAATTTCCCCGGTCCTTCGCCTCTCTCCGGGTCACCGTGTTACTCGACGTCTACTACCGCCGGGACCTCTTACTTTCAATAAGGCGCTCCCGAACGTCTCGGAGGAAGCGCGACCGTCGGTCGGAATAAACGTGTCGGCGAGGACACGTACCAAACACACAACGCAGAACCTGGCGCAAGCTGCGGAACTTCCGGTCACGATATGAAAACCCGTACCGGTTTTCTGACTGTGGCAAACATTTTATTTAATTAAGAAACTCCTACTTTTCAAGTGATTAAAAAACTCCTGCTTTTCAAGTGAAGTTGCACGAGCAGCACTAAAAAATAACATATTCTTTAAAGTTAACGCCCAGTATATATACATATCCGATAACTGACTCGTTCCACATCATTTCGATAAAAGAATCGTTCAGATGATGTATGGAACGTGTATTCCGAAATGCCTTCACAAAACAAGACGAAGTAAATATTCCAGGATTCGAATCGAGAACAGCTGCCAACATGAGTAACGTAGAAGTAAATATCCTCGGAGTAGTGAAGCAACTCGAATCACTTAATAAAAGCAAGTCTTCTGGTCCAGATAACAGAACGCAGCATGTCATTCTCAATGGAGAGAAGTCTTCCGAAGTAAGAGTGATTTCAGGTGTGCCGCAGGGGAGTGTCGTAGGACCGTTGCTATTCACAATATACATAAATGACCTTGTGGATGACATCGGAAGTTCACTGGGGCTTTTTGCGGATGATGCTGTGGTATGTCGAGAGGTTGCAACAATGGAAAATTGTACTGAAATGCAGGAGGATCTGCAGCGAATTGACGCATGGTGCAGGGAATGGCAATTGAATCTCAATGTAGACAAGTGTAATGTGCTGCGAATACATAGAAAGATAGATCCCTTATCATTTAGCTACAAAATAGCAGGTCAGCAACTGGAAGCAGTTAATTCCATAAATTATCTGGGAGTAGGCATTAGGAGTGATTTAAAATGGAATGATCATATAAAGGAGATGCTAGACTGAGAATCATTGGAAAAATCCTATGGAAATGCAATCCGAAAACAAAGGAAGTAGGTTACAGTACGCTTGTTCGCCCACTGCTTGAATACTGCTCAGCAGTGTGGGATCCGTACCAGATAGGTTTGGTAGAAGAGATAGAGAAGATCCAACGGAGAGCAGCGCCCTTCGTTACAGGATCATGTAGTAATCGCGAAAGCGTTACGGAGATGATAAACTCCAGTGGAAGACTCTGCAGGAGAGACGCTCGGTAGCTCGGTACGCGCTTTTGTTGAAGTTTCGAGAACATACCTTCACCGAAGAGTCAAGCAGTATATTTCCCCCTCCTACGTATATCTCGCAAAGAGACCATGAGGATAAAATCAGAGAGATTAGAGCCCACACAGAAGCATACCGACAATCCTTCTTTCCACGAACAATACGAGACTGGAATAAAAGGGAGAACCGATAGAGATACTCAGGGTACCCTCCGCCACACACCATCAGGTGGCTTGCGGAGTATGGATGTAGATGTAGATACCAATTAGGTTCCTTTCGGAGTATGCTGATGCACTAGCTCCATACTTAACAATCATATGCAATCGTTCGCTCGACGAAAGATCCGTACCCAAAGACTGGAAAGTTGCACAGCTCACACCAATATTCAAGAAAGGTAGTAGGAGTAATGCACTAAATTACAGGCCCATATCGTTAACGTCGATATGCAGCAGGGTTTTAGAACATAAATTGTGTTCGAACATAATGAATTACCTTGAAGGAAATTGACACACAGTCAACATGGGTTTAGAAAACATCGTTCCTGTGAAACACTCCTAGCTCTTTATTCACATGAAGTGCTGAGTGCTATTGACAAGGGTTTTCAGATAGATTCCGTATTTCTGGATTTGGAGAAGGCTTTTGACACTGTACCACTCAAGCGGCTCTTAGTGAAATTGCGTGCTTATGGAATATCATCTCAGTTATGTGACGGGATTTGCGATTTCCTGTCAGTGAGGTCACAGTTCGTAGTAATCGACGGAAAGTCATCGAGTAGAACAGAAGTGATTTCAGGCGTTCCCCAAGGTAGTGTTATAGGCCCTTCGCTGTTCCTTATCTATATAAACGATTTGGCAGACAATCTGAGCAGCCGTCTTCGGTTGTTTGCAGATGACGCTGTCGTTTATCGACTAATAAAGTCATCAGAAGATCAAAACTGCAAAACGATTTAGAAAAAATATCTGAATGGTGCGAAAAGTGGCAGTTGACCCTAAATAACGAAATGTGTGAGGTCATCCACATGAGTGATAAAAGGAACTCGTTAAACTTCCGTTAGACGATAAATCAGTCTAATCTAAAATCCGTAAATCCAACTAAATACCTAGGTATTACAAATACGAACAACTTAAATTGGAAAGAACACACGGAAAATGTTGTGGGGAAGGCTAACCAAAGGCTGCGTTTTATTGGCAGGACACTTAGAAAATGTAACAGACCTACTAAGGAGATTGCCTACACTACGCTTGTCCGTCCTCTTTTAGAATACTGCTGCGCGGTGTGGGATCCTTACAAGGACGTACATCGAAAGTACATCGAAAAAGTTCAAAGAAAGGCAGCACCTTTTTTATTATCGCGAAATATGGGAGAGAGTGTCACAGAAATGATACAGGATTTGGGCTGGAAATCATTAAAGCGTTCTTCGTTGCGACGGATTCTTCTCACGAAATTCCAATCGCCAACTTTCTCCTCCAAATGCGAAAATATTTTGTTGACACCGACCTAAAAACGGCGGAACGATCACCACGATAAAATAAGTGAAATCAGAGCTCGTACGGAAAGATATAGGTGTTCATTCTTTCCGCACTGTACGAGATTGGAATAATAGACAATTGTGTAGGTGGTTCGATGAACCATCTGCCAGGCACTTAAATGTGATTTGCAGAGTATCCATGTAGATGTAGATGTAGATATTAATTTAGTGAATATGTTCGTAGCGTTTATGTTTTTGATTTTTACTCTTCCGGATGCTAGGGGTTTATTTATCGACTGCCATTTTTTTATTTGCGGTTCACTGTTGCTATCTGGGTTTACATATTGTCATTTTGTCATTTATAGATATTGGCTGGAGCTGCGGACGCGAGAAAATGGAGTGCCAAATGGAGAAATTGGAATATTTCCATATATTTTTCTGTTTGACTTCAATAGGGCGGCGCCAGAAACATTTTTTCCGTGTATGGGCTAGAGCACGGCAAGAGAATGGTTTTCTCGATCTAAGGAGGACCGTTTTGATATTAGTTGACTCTCCACGTTTAGGAAGGAATGTTCAAATGCGTGTGAATTCGTAAGGGTCCAAACTGCTGAGCTCATTGGTACCTAGACTTACACACTACTTAAACTAACTGATGCTAAGAACAACACTCACAACCATGCCCCCGGAAGGACTCGAATCTCCGGCGGGAGGGGCCGCGCAATCCGTGACATGGCGCCCCAAACCGCGCGGCCACTCGGCGCGGCGTTCAGGAAGACCTTGGAGGTTTGATGAAGATCGTTTGAACGCATTAATTCACAGTGATCCACTTCAGTGGTTGAGAACTGGCAGATGTAAGAACTGTGATCATTCCACCGTCATGCTCCCATCACATGCAATGGAGTTAATCAAAAATCGGGTATATTGGTACCACATGCTCTAAGCCGAAATCACTAAACTCAGAGGTTGGCCGTATGTGCATATCTGCTTGTTCGTCAGCAATTGGCTCTTGAAGAACGCCGACTATTCCCATCCTGTATCGCTACTAGTGATGAGAAATGGTGTCATTGTGCTAACTTGAGGGGAAGAAAAGGAATGGTTGAGCCAAAACAAAACAACTACTCCCCATACAAAGACCTGTGCGCACCCACAAACGATAATGCTGTTGAACATGGCTCGACAAGTTCTTCGCTTCAAAACCTTGTGATTTCTACAGTCGTGGAATCGAAAAGTTACTCCAATATTGGCAGATTGTTGTAATTGCTGAAGGAGAATATATTATTGATGACTAAAGTCTCTGTTACCTGCTTCTGTTGTGTTTATTAATCTTATGGAAAAACGCTGCGAACTTACGCACCAACCCGCTAACTACACTACTGCCCATTAAACTTGCTACACCAAGAAGAAATGCAGATGATAAACAGGTATTCATTGGATAAATATATTATACTAGAACTGACATGTGATTACATTTTCACGCAATTTGGGTGCATAGATCCTGAGAAATCAGT
This sequence comes from Schistocerca americana, assembly GCF_021461395.2. NCBI lineage: Eukaryota > Metazoa > Arthropoda > Insecta > Orthoptera > Acrididae > Schistocerca > Schistocerca americana. The sequence continues at coordinate 347,757,737 of NC_060125.1, read as the reverse complement.
ACCCAGAACAACCACCTCTGGTCGTAATAACGGCCTTGATACGCCTGAGCATTGAGCCAAACAGAGCTTGGATGGCGTGTACAGGTACAGCTGCCCATGCAGCTTCAACACGATACCACAGTTCATCAAGAGTAGTGACTGGCGTATTGTGACGAGCCACTATTGAACAGACATTTTCAATTGGTGAGATATCTGGAGAATGTGCCGGCCAGGGCAGCAGTCGAACATTTTCTGTATCCAGAAAGGCCCGTACAGGACCTGCAACATGCGGTCGTGCATTATCCTGCTGAAATGTAGGATTTCCCAGGGATCGAATGAAGGGTAGAGCCACGGGTCATAACACATCTGAAATTTAACGTCCACTGTTCAAAGTTCCGTCAATGCGAACAAGAGGTGACCGAGACGTGTAACTAGTGGCACCCCATACCATCACGCCAGGTGATACGCCAGTACGGCGATGACGAATGCGCGCTTCCAATGTGCGTTCGTCGCGATGTCGCCAAACACGGATGCGACCATCATGATGCTGTAAACAGAACCTGGATTCATCCGAAAAATTGACGTTTTGCCATTCGTGCTCCCAGGTTCGTCGTTGCATACACCACCGCAAGCGCTCCTGTCTGGGATGCAGCGTCAGGGGTAACCGCAGCCGTCGTCTCCGAGCTGATAGTTCATGCTGCTGCAAACGTCGTCAAACTCTTCGTGCACATGGTTGTTGTCTTGCAAACGTCCCTATCTGTTGACTCAGGGATCGAGACGTGGCTGCACGATCCGTTACAGCCATGCAGATAAGATGCCTGTCAACTCGACTGCTAGTTATACGAGGCCGTTGGGATCCAGCACGGCGTTCCGTATTACCCTCCTGAACCCACCGATTCCATATTCTGCTAACAGTCATTGGATCTCGACGAACACGAGCAGCAATGTCGCGATACGATAAACCGCAATCGCGATAGGCTACAATCCGACCTTTATCAAAGTCGGAAACGTGATGGTATGCATTTCTCTTCCTTACACGAGGCATCACAACAACGTTTCACCAGCTACGCCGGTCAACTGCTGTTTGTGTATGAGAAATCGGTTGGAAACTTTCCTCGTGTCAGCACGTTGTAGGTGTCGCCAGCGGTGCCAACCTTGTGTGAATGCTCTGAAAAGCTCATCATTTACATATCACAGCATCATCTGCCTGTCTGTTAAATTTCGCGTTTGTAGCACGTCATCTTCGTGGTGTAGCAATTTTAATGGCCAGTAGTGTATTATCACCACCACCACCACCACCACCAGCATCATTATCATCACCACCACCTCCGTCTTTTCATATCATCATCATCAACATCGTCGTCGTCAGCATTGTCATAATCTACGCGTAAATATACATCTACGCTGCGCAAGCCACCTTACGGTGTATGGATTCAAAAAATGGTCCAAATGGCTCTGAGCACTATGGGACTCAACTGCTGAGGTCATTAGTCCCCTAGAACTTAGAACTACTTAAACCTAACTAACCTAAGGACATCACAAACATCCATGCCCGAGGCAGGATTCGAACCTGCGACCGTAGCGGTCTTGCGGTTCCAGACTGCAGCGCCTTTAACCGCACGGCCACTTCGGCCGGCCGGTGTATGGAGGAGGTTACTTTGTGTACCACTGTTACATCCCCCTTGTACTACTTCCGTCGCGTATGGTTAGCGGGAAGAAGATTGCTTAAATCTTCGTGTACCCTCAAATCTCTCTAATTTTAACTTCGTGGTCTTTCCGCGAGATGCACGTAGGAGGAAGCTATATATTTGTTGACTCTTCTAGGAACGTACGCTCTCGAAACTTTAACAGTAGACCATACCGTAATGCAGAGCGCCTGTCTTACAGCGTCTGCCGCTGGAGTTAACTGAGCACCTCCGTGACGCCTTTGTGCCTGCTAAGTGAAGCCGTAACGAAACGTGCTGCTCTGCTTTGGATCTTCTCTATTTCCTCTATCACTCCTATCTTGTACGGATCCCAGATTGCCGAATGGTATTCATGTATTGGCCAAACGTGTGTTCTGTAAACTACTTCCTTTGTCGATGGACTACATTTCCTGCGGATTCTTCCAATGAATCTCATTTCGGCATTGCCTTACCCGCGATAAATTTTATGCGATAGTTCTACTTTAAATCGCACCGCGCGCATACTCCTAGATATTTTATGGAAGCAGTTGCTTCCAGTCATTGCTCTGCAACCTTACAATTATGCAATTAAAGGTCTTACTGTCGTGTGTATTCGCAATATGTTGCATTTGTTTATGATGACGGTCACTGCCCCTCCTTGCACCAAGCGTCCACATTCAGCAGGTCTTCCTGCATTTCGCTACAATTTCCCTGCGTTGCGACATCTCTGCATACAACAGTTTCGTCCGCAAAAGGCCTTGTAGAACATACAGCGTTATCTACTAGGTCATTTACATAAGGCGCGATGAAAAGGCTTTACAGTCCAGAATCGGTAAGCCTATCAGGCAAAATCGTCGTGAGTATTGAGGCAGTCATTCCACCGACGCACAAGACTGAAGATGCCAGTTTGACAATACTGTGAAGAAATCCTGTTGCACGTCCTCGTCCGACAGGAATCATCGAAGCTTCAAGCCCTTTTTTTTTTTTTTAAAGGGACCGAAGGCATACTAATCGCTTAAGGATAGATCAGGACTTTAGGACTGGTGCTCGAGTCTCTCCCACTTGAGTTGACGTATTTTCTGCGTTACGGCATTTGTGATAGGGGGACCATGGAGCTGCAGCGACCCTTGGCGCAACATTCTACAATGGTGGTTTCCGACTGACATGTTGCCCCATACACATTCTTCATTCTCCAACGGATGTCTATCGGTGTTTGTCCTTCGGCAGCGGAGAAAAGAATCACTGCACGTTAGTGTTGTTTGGACGCATTTGGGAATAACGTCGACATAGTTCACGCTTCCGCATTTACCCCACGTCGGAAAGACACGAATGTCACATTAATCCCTTGCCTACATGTCTTGTGGTTATATTTTCGCATCGGAGTCGCGCCACGTTACGTACACGCTGCAGCAACGCTTCAAACGAAACTGTTTGATCGCCCCTTGTATATGGAGACCAATGGCACACTGCTTCTAAGAGAGGGACAAGTTCTTTCGTATATTATGTGTAGAATCCAACTAGTATTTCGTCAGATCCAGTACCCTTTCCTCGATTGAGTGATTTCAGTTGCTTTTCTATCACGTTGTCACTTACTTCGACATCTGTCATCTTGTCATTCTTGCGATGATTTAGAGGAGGAACTATAGTGCTGTTTTTCCTCTGCGAAGCGCCAGCTCCGTCATCGTCAGCCATTTGATATCCAATGCTGTATAAAGGTCTCATCTAGGCTTTTTCATGTATTATCGTATCATTACACAGTGTAGGCTTTCGCGAATAATGTTTACTTCATTTAAAACTTCCGGACTGGGAGTCTGTGGTCGGCGTATGAAACTATTCCCTGAAGTTTCGTCTTCGTCTGCGGGAAACGCCTTGGTAGGCCAACTGCATCAAGGGCTAGGGACTCCCGACTCTATAGAGCTGTGTTGAGTGAACCACCATCTGTCACGAGATTCCGACTGCGTGGTTATCTCTGGCAGGCGTCATCGTTGTCGATTAGAAGTAATCGATTGTCTTTCCATTGGCACAAAGTAGGCGTCTATATTTTAACTTAATTACCTTTTCTTTTCTGTTAAAATTTCCGTCGTGTGCATAAATCGCTAAGGCATTTCTGTACAGCACGCAAGATAATGCGTTGTCTTTGCTAGAACGCTAGTCTCTTGAGCTGAATTATATGGCTTCCATCTCGGAAGGTATGTTTCGCTACGCCCGATTTGTCGTTGTGTCCCAGTCAGGAGTTCCCTTTATGTTTAGCTAAGCCCGTGTTAACAATTACTTTTGTGGTTCCAATGTGTACTTTCCCCCACAACTACTCTTACGTTTATATAGCGCAGCACCCCAAATGATTCAAATGGCTCTGAGCACTATGTGACTTAACATCTGAGGTCATCAGTCCCCTAGAACTTACAACTACTTAAAACTAATTAACCTAAGGACATCACACACATCCATGCCCGAGGTAGGATTCGAATCTGCGACCGTAGCAGCAGCGCGGTTCCGGACTGAAGCGCCTCGAACCGCTCGGCCACCGCGGCCGGCCCCCCAGCACCCCAAATTTCGCTACCGGTTGCCGTTCATCTTTCGCCTTTTGAGGGATTCTTTTGTTTTCCTTCTAGGTTTACAGATCGTTACAGCCCCATACTTGGCCAACACTTTCGCAATTCTGCCCACGATTTTGTTAATAAAAGGAAGGAAAAGGTGTAATTAGAAGCTTGGAGGACAGGGCTACTAATATTTGCGATCCTGTTTACATACAACAGGAACTGAATCACTTAGCATCGGCTTTCAGAAAAATAGTTTCTCCAGTAAGGAGGCGGTTCGAGCCCTTCGTCCAAGAAGACTGAGAGGAACAGCGGTCAATTGTGAAATTTTTCCTCCCTCTATACAGCTCTACAAATTCGGATGTCCTTCGAGCCCTGATAAAGTTGCCGTTATATCTCCGAAGATGTCGCCCGCAGTCAGAGACAAAATGTCAGGAAAGACGAGGGTGTGCTGAAAAGTAATACCTCTGTATTTTTTATGCGAAAACTCTTGAATCTTTTTAAATAAAACAAATATTATCAACATTCTACATCTTTATTCTTCATTTCTACATATTTGCAGCCGTCTGCCGTCAGAGGGTTCCGATTCGTATTGTGTACCTTTGCCGTGTGTAACGTACAGTAACTATGTCGGTGCGTGGAGAAACTGCATGCTGTACTCGAGCTTCGAATTCGAAGAGATCGTCCGCACATAGGGCACCCTCTCCGTCAGTATTACAACGCCAGAGCGCACACAATCGCTGCGACATATGCAACAATCCGACGCCTTGGGTTCACTATCGTCGATCATCCTCCATAGAGTATCGACTTGGCCCATCCGGTTTTCGTCTGTTTCCAAAGCTGAAAGAATGCCTTCGAGGACTTCACTTTGATAGTAATGTAGCAGTTCAAGCAGTGGTGAAGTTGTGGCTCCGTCGAGAAAGTAAAACATTCTACATTGACGACAGCAACAAACTGGTCTCTGGTTGGGGGAAATGAATTCGTCTCCAGAGTGACTATGTTGAGAGATAAATATGTAGACATGAAGAATAAAGACGAAGAATGTTAATAACTTTTTTATTTAAAAAAAATGTGTATGAATTCCTAAGGGACCAAACTGCTTAGGTCATCGGTCCCTAGACTTAGACACTACTTAAACTAAAAATACAACACACACACCCATGCCCGAGGGAGGACTCGAACCTCCGGCGGGAGGGTTTATTTAAAAAGCTTGAAGAGTTTTCGCATTAAAAAATCGGAGGTACACCTTCATAGTTTTATACATCGAATATGGCCTCCCGGTCCCTACGTTTTTACCAACATTACTCTCTTCAGTTACATGCAACTCTTTTGCTGCTGTAATCACTGCCACCTTCCATTCGGTCATCGTCTCGGTATTTCTCGTCCCTGTAAATCTAGCAAAGAATTCCCTTCGGCCGTAAACCATCCATAGGTCTGCATACACGATCCGCTAACCTTTCGTTCCATTACAGCTATAATCACATCTTCATTCCAGTCTATGTCCTGACGCATTCATGTGTTTTGCTGTTCCTCCTAGTACTTTCGAGCCTACAAGCTTCCATTTCTCACAGAAAATCCCACAGAGGTTGAGTGTTTGTCGTATTTAAAGACCATGCCCCATTCGACACAGGATCTAATTTTCGGTTGTAAGGGAGGTTAGTGTTTGGTAGTGCCCCCCGCCATCAATGTAACTTGTAGTTATCCTCGGTTGTAACGAACCGCATATGCCTAAGGAAAAAATCAAATGGCTCTGAGCACTATGGGACTTAACATCTATGGTCATCAGTCCCCTAGAACTTAGAACTACTTAAACCTAACTAACCTAAGGACATCACACAACACCCAGACATCACGAGGCAGAGAAAATCCCTGACCCCGCCGGGAATATGCCTAAGATTTTGAAAATAATTACAACACATGAAGAGTGGAGATGTCAAGCGTGTGTCAAATCTCATATTTGTCTGGAGAAGCAAAAAAGAATGTGTATCTCTTTTGTTACAAGATGCATCCAGAAAGTAAGTGCCGTTGACTCACAAGGAAAAGAAAACATCACTAAGGAAGACGTATTTATTGAAATATTTACACAAATTCACTGGAAACTTCTCAACATAGTGACCATCGTAATGATGAACCGTCAATAAATAATGTTAATGGAATGAAGTCTCTTGGTAACGCGGACAATATGCTGATCGGCGCGTAATCTCAAGGTTGTAAGAGAGGACCTAAATGCCCCCCCTGGTTTTTCCAAGTGAATTAAATGCATAAATAAATAAACATAGAAATTAGTGAAGTATTCTCCTCCGTTACTGTGGCTCTTTGCCGGCGATGGAGTGATTGCTTTATATTACGCCTGAGAATCTGAGATACTTTGAAGTATTCGTTAAAGTTTGAAATTTGTCTTCGTTTTCGCAGGAGTAGCGAGGTTATCTCTTTACAAATTCAGTGCTATGTCTGGTAAAGCAGTTCCGCTCGTCTTTCATTGTGAGTCACTAACACTTGTTTGGTGCTGCTCCGTGATAAACGCAGCAAATGGAAGCTGGACGCAGTCCGTGGAATTTAGCGGCGAATCAGCACATCGCTGCCTGCCTTCGCGTTATTCAATATGCTATCTCGCAAGATGAAGCATCTTGGGCAGTTAGGCGGAAGGAGCAATGATTTGTACCGCTGCCTTTTCGAGACCCCTAACACGCATGCATAGCTCTTGCAAATTCGTATAGCTTGTCCCAACGAGATGTAGGTGCCGGAGTCTCCAGAAACGTTTACAGCCGTGTGACGTATTCCTTGTGTTGGATGTGCGAGATCTAAGTAAGCAAGCTCAAAACAGAGACGAAGGAGAATGAGTGTGACACTTCGTTGTGTAATTCTCGCTGGTAAGCGGATGTTACATAGCACGCTTTGAAAGTACGCTACTGTGATTCACATGATTTGTAATCTATCCCACGGAACGCCAACGTCGCATTATACACGATCCGGTCACATTAATGCGACAACCGCCTATGTTCGACGTCGGAGTACAGTAACGCAGACGGTAGGTGGCAACACTACCAGTGGAGGGTATGTACAGCATGTCGGGGGGGGGGGGGGGGGGGGGGAGACGCGGAAAACAGTGCAGGCATTGTAGTAATTCAGAAATGGAGCCATTTGTTTGTCGTCCAAAAGGGCTTGATCATTTGTTTTCGGGGCAACGCTGGTAGCATTTTCGGAAAGGCTAAGTTTTTAAACTGTTCGAGTACAGTAGAACCCCTCTAATCCATCACCTTCGGGACGAAAAAAGGTCGGATTATCCGAAAAATCTAATATTTATTGCAAAAAATATAAAAAGACATTTAGTACAAGAAATTAAACGATTTAAGAACTAAAAGACGTCTACAGTAATCTAAAAAGATGTTTTTTACACAGCGTTAAACAATGTATTAACTAAAAAACGTCTACACGCACTATAATATGTATTAGTTTTAAAAGGAAAAACGACAAACGAATTAGAGTACTGTACTGTACTTAATAACGTATAAACGATATGTACTGTAAACTAAAAAAATGTTCATGGCACTGTACATAAAAAAGAAATATTTTACAAAGAAATAAACTACTGTATGTATATGCTAAGAAATGAATATACTGTATGCATTGTTTTTACAGTAAAGACGAAAACAAATTACTTGGAAAAAAGTCAGTGATACATTTTAGTTTAGCAGATGTTATTCTAGATATAGCTGCAGTGTCCCTCCATTTTTTTTATCCACAAAACGTCCTTTGGAATTGAAGTTGTCTTCTGTTCGATGCGTTGAAGGGCGATGTCAAAAGCGTTTTTTGCATCGGTGTGTGAAATCCGGGTGGGGGTTCGTCTTCGCCGTCCGAGTCCTCATTCACAGCTTCCTGGCTAACAGTGGCATCAATCTCGTCATCATTGAGCTCTTCAAAAGTGTCACAGTCTTTGTCACATTCGTTGATCCACTCTTCAACTTCAATGTCAGGGACGTTCGGCTCCAGAGTTTGTAGATCTTTAACGATTTCCAGTGCGTCGTTGTTTTGCTCATCTTCGGTATCCTCATTTTCAGTCGTAACTTGTGACCAAAGCTTACGCCACGATTTCCGCAGTGTGTAATGTTTCAGTTCATCCCATGCTGCAGCGATTGTGTAGATAGCATCTTTGATATTCAGGAATTTCATTGCCTCAAATAAGTTAGGACCTCCTTCAGATTTTTCAAAGATTGAGTTGATATACTTTCTGCGATATCGCCTTTTAGACCATTCGATAACGCCCTGATCCATTGGCTGGATGAGTGAGGTCACATTAGGAGGCAGAAAGAGAGCTTTTATGTCCCCTTTCACCGAATCTACCTCAGATGGATGTGATGGTGCGTTATCCAACAGCAGTAGAGCACGAACAGGCAGATTTTTTTTGCTTCAAGTCTTTTTCGACCGATGGCACAAACTTTTCGAAAAACCAGGATTTAAAAAGGTTGCGGTACATCCAAGCAGATTTTTGATTGCGGTGATAAACCGGCAAGGAAGAAAAGTTTATATTTTTGAATGACCTTGGCTTCTTAGATTTGCCAATGACGAACAAGAAGAGCTTGTGGGTACCATCTGCGTTGTTACAAGGAATGACTGTTATTCTATCTTTTATAAGTTTCGTTCCTACCACGGATTCATTTGAAGCTGCGAGCGTTTTTGTTGGCAACGTTTTAAAGTTCAGCCCCGTCTCGTCGATGTTATACCCTTGGCAGGGAAACAGTTCATTTTCTTCTACAATTTCTTGAAACTTAACAGAAAACTGCGGCATCGGCAGATAGTTTTTCACCGGAAATAGAAATAAATCGGACACTAAGACGAGTTTTCCAACTATCGATCCAGCCTTCACTGGCAGCAAATTTTCTTTCGGCTTCCAGTTTTTTGTGCAAAACCATCGCTTTTTCTTTGAAAATTGGCCCGGATATTAGAGTTCCTTTCCTTCTTTCTTGTCAAAACCACATCCACAATTCCTTACCAAGCAGTTCAAGTTTAGGCTTTTTTGATGTTTTGCGATTCTTCAGAGTGTTTTCGCCATCAGTCGTAACTGTATAGGATTCAATGTCTTTCCGATTCTTACTGCAATCATTAATTGTCCGAACAGCTACATTCAGTTCCTTTGCAGTTTTTTGGAGCGGTTCTCCTTCGTCCAGTCTTTGTAGCACTGCTAATTTTTCATTTAGTGAAAGAGTTACGTGTTACGTTTGAATCCAGACATGTTGAAAAACAGACAACTGTACACACAATGAATCTACAGTAATAAGTACTGTAGAAAACACGGAATAAAGCAAACAACGACGTTTTTTAATCCCAACAAAGGATAAAACTGCACAATAATGTACACTGCAGGGCTTCCCAACGTGTGGTCCGCGGAGCCCTTAGGGGTCCGCCGGCTCTTTCTAGGGGGTCCGCGGCCACATTTCACCAAATCGTGTAAAATAATGAGTAAAATTATTGAATAAAAATGTGAAAATGAAATTCATCATTTTTTTTCGTGTGAAAAACATGTGTACTTTTACTTCAGGTCGTATTCCCAAGCAACCTTTGCGGTTCCTAAGTGAGAACGAATACACAGTTTAGTGCCGGTGAATGCGGCTTCTCTGATCGACTGTTTCGCAACAATACGGGGGTCGTTTTTGCGCCGCCTCACGGCGCTAGATGCCCTGAAACCTTTTACGCATGCGCGGAGCGAGCTTTGTCGAAGAAGCTCCACAGTCGGATTTATTGTGTAAAAACGCTGCAAGTACTCCATTGGTTGCAATATCCTGTGGAAGTGGAATAACCAAGAAGCGTAAGTACAACGAAAGCTATTTAGAAATGGGCTTTATGGAGACAAAGAAGGCTAAAGCTCAGTGTGTAATTTGTGCGCGAGTCCTTCCGAACAGTTCAATGGTTCCAGTTAAATTGCACCGTCATTTTGAAGGCACTCACACGTATTTACAGGCTAAAGACATCGATTTTTTCAAAAGGAAGAGTGCTGAACTAGCTGCTTCTCAGCATTGCATGAAAACTCATGCAAAAACAATTAATAAAAATTCATTGAAAGCTTCTTTCTTGGTTAGTTGTCGAGTGGCAAAAACAGGCAAAGCTCATACCATTGCAGAAAATCTCATAAAGTCTTGTGTTAATGATATTTTTATTGCATGCTACTCTTCAGTCCGGAAACGCGCGACCGCTACGGTCGCAGGTTCGAATCCTGCCTCGGACATGGATGTGTGTGATGTCCTTAGGTTAGTTAGGTTTAAGTAGTTCTAAGTTCAATGGGACTGATGACCTCAGATGTTAAGTCCAATAGTGCTCAGAGCCATTTGAACCATTTTCTTGCATGCTAGACGAATTGGGAACATGGCACGTGCATTAAGAAGCTTTCAGATCCCATGGGTTTCGCTCTGAAATTTAAAGTTACTGTGCTCTTGACTGACGAGAGGTCCGCCATGGATTTTGGACTGAAGAAGGGATCCGCCAGCTGAAAAGGTTGGGAAGCCCTGATGTACAGTATAACAATATGCACAGTGATAGACTCCGTAACAATGGCCCGACAGGCGTCCAGCCAGTGACAAGTCGGCACAGGCTCGCGAGCCTGAGCATGATCGGACTAACCGGAGTGACGGACCATCCAAGGTCGGATTAGAGGGGTTCTACTGTAGCTAAAATATACCGTGCGTCGGCGCTGAGTTGTATGTGGTGCACCACGGGCCCTAGATGACAGGGGTGAATGACGGCTGGGGAGATGTGTAAAGGCGAATAGACGTGCAACTGTACAGCAGCTGACTGCTAAGATGGACGCTACCGAAGGAGTCTCCTCAATGACAGTTCGGCGAACGTTGGTGCATGTGGGCCTCCGCAGCAGGCGCTAGTTCATGCACCAATGCCGACTGGCGTTCATTGGCGGACGAAGACTGGAATTTGCACGCCAATACCGCAACTGGACGTCCACCTACTGGTGACGGGTGACCTTTTCACATGGCCGTTGGCGTGTACGGCGTGAAACGACCGAAACCAAACACTCTGCAACCATCGTTAGAAGGTTGGATGTCGGGGAAGGGTGCGTTATAGTCTCAGGAATGTTTTCGTGGCATTCCGTGGGTGATCTCGTCATACTGGAAGCCAGAACGGTTGAACACAAGTATGTATCTGTCTCATAACAGTGTGACAGTTATTGAACTATGTTGTTGTGTACATAGTTCCGCGTAGTCAGCGCGTACACAACTTTCCCACTAGAGCGCGCCCCGCTAAGCACAACAGCGCAGGCGCAGCGCTCGTCTGTCTCCGCACTACGAGATGGCGCTGTCTTAGAGACGGACCAAATTCTGCTTCCGCCGATCCGTGTATTAATGTCTCGCAGCCTGTGAGATTGCTGCTAACGTAGAACCTTTTCTCCTCGTGGATCACACTCGCGCAGTGATACCTGAACGCGCGAGGTATTATAACGAGTGTACAGACCTCCAATTAGTCAGTCTGCATTTGTCTGCACCAGTCTGTACCAGTCTGCATTAGTCTGTACAGTCTATAGTCAAGTTTCAGTCTGCACCTAATAAGATTATCATATTCCTGTACATAGCCATGAAGAGAAATGTATAGACACTTTGTCAAGTATCAGTGATATGTAAGAATAAGATTACGTAACAAGACCAAAGGAACTTCAGATTGTCAATTGTAAATAGCATCCAGAATCAAGTTAAGTAATTTTATGCTTTTATTATTTTAATAAATGTGTGTGAAAATTACTCAAGTTCTGTTTATAAAGTTGCTCACCGTCAATCTGCTACTCTAAGCGTGCAAGTGGCATTTCTATCGTCTGACCTAACGGCAGAAGATAAAAACGCCACGATAAGACCACGAGACATATTGCTGACACTCGCCTACTTTGTTAGAGCGACAAGTCAAATAATCTGATGGTGTGTGTACCGATAGTCTTACAGTACGCAGACCACGTATGTGAAAAAGAAACGTAAATTAGTTACGAACTACGGCTTGCACACACTTTATTCAACATGTAAACGTCACTACAGATTTTCAGATTTAGGTTATGACGTCTTAGAAATGACTGCCATCATTGGCGCCAATGTGGCATAATGTCAAACCTTTCCCAAACATTTTCTGGCTTACACATTTAATGTCAAATGGGAGTTCTGTGTTTTAAAGAAACAAGGATTTATTCGTAATTATAGAACATGCAAAAATAAAAAAATAAAAGAAAACAAAAGAATTGTACGCAGATGTTGTTTTACCATCTGTTGTTGGCGAGACAAATTCAAATCCATTTCAATGGCTGCTACCGGTGTGTCCGACCTGATTGGTTGTAAGAGTAAATTCTTGAAATGCTTTGTGTAAAACTGTGACCCGACCCAGGAAACAGTGATCGAAGTGCTGAATGCATGGAGCTCATTTGGAGATGAAAGACAGTCAGTACTTCTGGGTTCCGCCAAGCGGCTCAAAATGTTTGAGACTGCTTCTCATAATTATAACAGTCGCTATCGAAATGTTTGGACTATGCGAAGAATTGATCATATCGCTGCACAATCCAAAAGTTAATGCGGCCGGAGTGAAACGTGCTGTAGACGTTCTAAAAGCAGTTACTTCAAATGTTAGGACTGCGGAAGCATTTGATATGCTGTTATAGAAAGCCGTAACATCCACATAATTCACTGCCAAGAAAAATACCAGTGATACTGAAACACATAGAAACATCTTATGTTCCCAGAAAATTGGCTCGTGAATGAAGATGTGAGAGATATGTCTGAAATTCTTGGAACAATTACGACTGATCTACAACCATGTAATGTAATCTCGATAGGAAGAAAACTATTGCTGAACGTGGTAGTGTTCAATAACTTTCCGGCAGTTATTCGCCTTATCATTCAGATCCGGACAGCCTCGGCATCGTCAGTATTTCCCACGTCTCACGAAGACTTAAAACTTGCCTCAGATCGACGACACAATCGAGGTTCACCCATATACTTCGTCCCCATCAAGACAGGGCTGGGAACGTTAATCTTAACGATGACGTACAAGAATTTGTTTCCTGAACTGTCGAAAGGAAATTATATGTGTTAGGTAGAGTCAAATGAAAACGAGACAGATGAGGGAAAAATAAGTAAACGGTTTATTACTTCAAAAGTAATCGCCATAACTATCGGTACATTTATCCCACTGTGAGACAAGACGCTCAATGCCTTCATGAAAAAATGTTTGCGGTTGCCTACGGAACCATGACAGTACACAAACGTTCATCTGAAGGAAATCGGCAACCACGAATGTCTTTCTTCACGGCTCCAGCAAAATGAAGATCGCATAGGGAGGGATCGGGACTGTATGAAGGATGTGTAAGGGCGTCGCAGCGAAGCTTCTGCAGCTTTTCGAAACAACCTTTGAAGTCTAGAAAAGAAACAAACAAAATGCTTTCTTCTTTTTCAGAGATATTATATTTTGCTTTTTTCCATTTAAATGTGATGCACCGTGCTTGTAAAATAATAATAATCATCATCATCATCTATACCAGGTCGATATTAAGAAGGTCTTCAGTGAATCTGAATTTTATAAGTGGACTCAAGGTCTTCAGTGAATCTGAATTTTATAAGTGGACTCAAAGTACAGCCGGTAATATGATGCCTTTTTCAAAATTAAGAGATCCAAATTGTTTCCGAGAAGCAGGAACTATAAAACTGGGCCTATATTTCCGACTTCCCGTATTGATAAATAGTTTCTCTTTGTAGAACAGGATAGCACTGATTGCCTAAACAAGCATTGCCACACTATCGGTATAAATGTATGCTAAACAGTTTTGGTGAAAGATGATTTATGTCTAATTCATATTAGACGAAACCACGTGAACAGTTCTGCTTGCCCCCTCCCCCCTCCCCCACCTCCCCGAAACGAACCGTGAATAGTTAGGTCCTCCCTCTGCCACACCTCTGGAAAACATGGGGCACCAGTTTCCTTATGGCATGCGCTTCATCTATTTTTCGTTGTCAGCCTATGTCACGGATTGGTATGGTGCTATTACCAATGATTATATCTTACAGCCTTGTGAAACTCACAGCTCATTGTCTTATGACATCACAACAGTGTGAGCGTTTGAAGATTATCACAAAACAAGTGAAAAAAGCAGGTCAAGCGTCATCTCTCTCGGAAAACTATCATAAGGATGCTCGTTTGTGAACGGGTATCTGTTAATTAATGAGACATATCATCTGGCTTCAGGACGGGGTACTAATTTAGCGCCCTGTGTCTTCCACCTAGCCTGGTTTCACGATGCCACGATTACGTTAGCGGTTCCATATCTGCTCGGAGATAAACGCTTCCAATATGGTGTGCCTGCTGTACACAGTCTCGCAATTCCATTTTGTGACGCGCGCAGAGATGCCGTCGAAGCGGAGCCGCGAAACCAATTAATTGCCTTCAATTGGCTGTGGCGGCCTCATTAGCTATTAATTTACAAATTTGTTCTGCAAAAATTACCACTTTGTTGATGGGTACGGAAATGAACGGATCGCTCTGCGAGAGCAATGTTATAACTACAGATATGAAACCGGACATTGTGACATGTACCACTCCCTATCTAATTAGTAATTACACTATATTCGTAAGAATGTCTCCGACTCAACCTCTCTCAGAAATCAAGAAATCGTTACGTCTACAAAGGGCGACTTAAACAGATGCGGGAGACACCATCTAAAAACCCAATCCAAGATCGACGTTGTCTCTGCCCAACGATTATTGATCCAGTTCACGAATTTGAAACAGATTGTGTCACTTCCGTATGTACCGACTTTTGTATGTTTTATGAGATTTACGCTGACAATATGACAGATATAACTAAGCGGTGACGCACAAAAGTAAGGCAGGATCCGAAATGTCTGCAGTTGTGATGAAAGAGAAGTTCAGAGACAGAGTACCATCTGAATAACGACCTACTTACATTTTTCTGTAAGTTACAACATAGGCATATAATTAACTCATTTGTATTTTAGGGAACAAGACTGCATCCAAGAGCATTGTAAGTCGTTATTACTCGCAAAATACTGTAATTGTCAGAATATTTAAAAATCTGGACAAGGACGAACTTCGTACTCTATTCTGCACGTCCTCCAGACACGCCGTTGTCTTGTATTTGTGATTTAAAAAAAAAAAGATTTTTCAAAAATGTTGTCTTCTCATTACAACGCCTCGGGCTAATTTCGCCACTCACTTAATCACAAGGCAGAATACCGTGTGTTCGTGTGTTGGGGACCAGTAATACTTTTGAGATTTCTATAGTTCAAAATATACCCTGTAAGTCAAGTCCTAGCGGCTGGGCATGGATGAAATGACTCAGATTAGCATTGTACAGTATTCCAGTTGTGGGCCTGTAATTAAAGTTCATTCGGGTGGACTAATTTTTGCTTAATAGTTCGCCTAAGACCTAATCTCCTTCGGAGGTAAGGCCAGTCAATCGTTGCTGAAGTTGTCATAATATCGATAGTATTCCAATGAGATCAGACATGTTTCTTAATCAAAGGATTGAGCGGCAGAATTGGGTGTCTCTAATTTGTTTCCCTACCATATCGACTGGAATGCAATTGTTTCGATTTCACGAACAGGGAGAGATGACGTTTGCGCTGTTCGAAACAAAATGCGGCTACATGGTGAGAAATTGCGTAGTGTGTATTTTATCTAAAGGAGAGAGAAAATGGTGATACCTGTCATATGATTTTTGGTGAGTTCTTCTGAAACTGATAAATTCAATAAACTCGTGAGCAACTGACCCGATTCAAATTATCAATGTCACTCGACGCTCCCCTTCATAGGCTGAACAAATTTTTGATTTCCTGCTTCATGTAACTTGTAAGTATGAAAACAGCGGATGGACGAGTACGGTAGCGGTCACACCAAATAGGTTAAGTGGTCCTGTTCCGTGTTATGACCTCTGTGTGTAAGTGGTCGGCATACTGGAAGGAACATCGAGTGACAGTGACAAATGGGTTTGAGCAAGACACGTGCTTGGATAGCCAAATGCTACAGTGACTGCTCGAAAAAAGCAGGGAATGTGTGTGCACGCCAAAGTACAAGCACAAATTTCAAATTGTCATTTCCGATGCACGGTTCTCACATGCGATTTCGCGTTTTATGTAAACCCATAATAAATATGGTCTCTTGTAAATGAACTTAGTTAACATAAAACCAGAATCACTTGATTGAGTGTGCCGGCCGCGGTGGCCGAGCGTTTCTATGCGATTCAGTCCGGAACCGCGCGACTGCTACGGTCGCAGGCTCGAATCCTGCCTCGGGCATGGATGTGTGTGATGTCCTTAGGTTAGTTAGGTTTAACTAGCTCTGAGTCTAGGAGACTGATGACCTCAAATGTTAAGTCCCATAGTGCTTAGAGCCATTTGAACTTGATTGAGTCTAGAGTTTTTGTTAATACTTTGCTAGATCTTACGCTGCATAGCTTACATGCTGATTCCTATATTCACTGAATGATCATAAACATGTTGTGCTTTAACTCGTTTTTGAAATCACTTTGTAGATGTTCAACATTTTAATTTCTTCGTCCCGTCGCTTTTACAATTAAGAATCCACAGGTCATTAGAAACGGACTTAGTAGCGTTAAGAGCCGCCTCGCCATTTAGGAACGGTAGTACTGACAAGCAAATGAGATATTTTAATATTTTCAGTTACTGGATGGGCCACTGAGAGAAATTTTTGGGAGTTGCGAAGCGAAAAATTTGTTCATGTTGCAGGCAAACTCAGATTTATAGGGAACGGATTTGACAATGACGACTCGACCACACTCTTCGAAATTGTGGAGGTAGCTGTGATAAAACACAGGGAGCGAAATATTATTTACTGGGTACTTGTACAGAAACCAGACAACAGTCACAAGAGTCGAAGGACATGAAAGAGAAGCAGTAGTTGAGAACGGAGTGAGACAGGGTTGTAGGCAATCCCCAATTTTATTCAATCTTTACACTGATCAATCAATAACGGAAATTAAGAAGAAATTTGAAAAGCGAATTAAAGTTCAAGGATAGGAGATAACAACTTTGTCATTTGCCATTGATACTGTAATTCTATCAGAAGTGGCAAAGGACTTGTAATGGAAAATGTGTTGAAAAGAGGTTGAAAAGATGAACATCAACAAAAGTAAAACAAGGTAATGGACTGTAGTCGAAATAAATCAGATGATGTTGAGGGTATTAGATTAGGAGACAAAATTAGGAGACAAAACACAGAAATTAGTAGAGTAGCTTTGCTATTTGGCCAGTAAAATAATTGATGATGGCTGAAGTAGAGAGGATATAAAACGCAAACCAGCAATAACAAGGAAAACCTTTCAGAAAAAGATGAATTTGTTAACATCTAATATAAATTTAAGTGTCTGGAAGTCTGTCTTGAAGTTATTTGACTTGGTGTGTAGCACTGTATGGAAATGAAATATGGGCAATAAGCAGTTCCAACAAAAACAGAATAGAACCTATGGAAACGTGGTGTTATGGAAGGATGCTGAATATTAGATGGGTATATAGGATTACTAATGAAAAGGTAACAAATCAAATTGGCACAAAAGAAATTTATGACACACATTGACTAGAAGAAGAGCTGAAATGATAAGACATGTAAGGAATAGTCAATTCGACAATGCAAGTAAATGGAAGGTTGTGTGAGAAGGGTTGTAAAAATTATAGAGGGAAATCAGGGCTTGACTACAAAGTGAGTTCAGGTGTATGGAGGCTGCAGTGATAGACTGCTCTGGAGAGTCACATCAAATGAGTCTTTAGACTGAAGACCACAACGAAAACAACATTTGCTAGAGTGTATAAGGGACCTCAGGTGATCATGGAGGTGAGGGACCATAAAATCACAGAATTATGCACACTAGCAGCTGTGAACAAAAATATTAGTGTATGAAGCTGTTTTTATTATATTTACTAACTGGACTAAATAAATCATTATTGTTGATTGAACTACACTAATACTAGTGAGAGATTTTACTGCTAAAACACAGTCAATAACTTTGGAAGATCATAATACAGTCATTAATTATCTGTATCTAATGATTTTTGTGTAGTTTTTCACTCTAGCCCTTTTGATAAATTTCAGATTAAAAAAAAAAAAAAAAAAAAACATTCTTGTTTTGGAGTAAACACTAGACATATGTTCCAAATATTGTAGCATTGTGTTTTTCTAAAATATTATGGCTCAAATCATGAAACATGTTTTGTACCTTAATTCAGCCCCCTACTTAGCTCTGTATCTCCCTCTGCAGTGATATATGTCTCTTGACAACAGTGAAGTTTCTGTTGGTAAATCTGATCTTCTGTCAATTTAAGAAGCATGTTAAATTCTTATACTACTCATTCATTTGTGTAGCACAAGCTTTCTGAACTCAGGTCAGTTAACATTGTCCAGCTACAAGATGTAGCGTACTTATTAATGTTCACTAATGATGTTTCCACTTCTCAATTAACTGTGTATTTTTTTTTGTTTCAGGGTGGATATCCAGCAAAACTGAAAAAAGTCCTCATCGTCACCGCGCCATTGTGGTTTAAGGCTCCATTCAAGATCCTCAGGTTATTTGTCAGGGAGAAACTCAGAGACAGGGTGTATACAGTAAATATACCACAGGTGAGTGTTATATTCTCATTTATTTATTTATTCACCTAGAGATCATTTTTCAATGAGATAGGTTTTGTCATCATAAAACAATGAAAGTAAGTAGCTCAGAAATGTACATACACACAGAATATGTGTGTATATTTTATGAGAATAGGACAGGTGGTTGGCCATGGCTTTTGCCTGAAACAATTTAGAAAAACCACAGAAAACTTATGTCAGGATGGCTGGACAGAGCAAACTCCAGCCTCCTCTATGTAAAGTCAGTGTCCTGACAAATGTGCTATCTCATTTGATTGGTCGCTATTGCCACCCAAGACTAATTGTGTCAAAAACTTAAGGATAGTGTCACAGGCTGATACTGTCACCAGCTGGCTGCCACATCAGGCAGCAACATTTTATGTAGAGGGAATTTGTCATTTCATTAAGAGGGATGTGAAATGCTTAATTCTGAGTAGTGATTAGGGAGCAAAGTAATACTGAGATAATATAACAAGCCATACTTTAAACATAATGGAATTTTAATTTGGATTTCCAGGCCGACTGTTACAGTTTGTAAACAATAACTGAAGTCTACAAATTTATACTTTGCTCCTATTTACTTGATAATTTTAGGCAATTCTAATTTTGATATGCTAAGTTAAAAAATGTTAAGGGCTTCTCCTCTATAATATAAAGTTTTCTCACAAAGTAATGATGAAGATCCAAAAAATACATAGAAACACATACATAAAAAACTGCATTAAAAATCATGATAAAATAATGCATTTGTAATATTATAATGAAGTATTATGTTCTTCAGGTGTAATTCAAAAGCATAAATATTAATGTAGCTTCTTTCTCCACCTCAAGTTTCAATTTCAGTTTCTCTGTGTGCCGAGGACACGCCCTGTGCAGCATCCATCAGTAGTCAGCTATTATACTGACATCCCCTCAGTCCTGGTATTCCCGTTCCATTTGGTTAATGTTTTGATGGAACATTTCTCCCTGATCCCCACAATCAGCAGCTATATTTTCTAGGCTGTAGCTGATGCAAAAGTCCAAAAAGTGAAGCTTCAAGCTTATTGAAGCATCCAATACTTTAGAGTTATCCAGTGTGTTCCTTACTAATTCTGGTAAGCAGAGTCTTTGTAGTTGCCAAGAAACTTGTTGATAACTTGTTTAAAGGTTACGCAAGATGAAATTTAAGTTTCAGTCATTTTGTCTTCAAATGTTTCATCTGTCATTAGTTTAACATCAGAAGTGACAGGAATGCCCCTCTTTCATCTTAGCTTCTTATAGTCACAGTATCTTACTTGTCACACACTTAAAGTATCTCCATTTTTTTGTAGGATTTTAATTAATTATTTCATAATGCCAAGTTTCTTGTGGAGTGGAGGCAGATCACATGCAAAGTGGGACTGACGACTCGTCCAGATTTCCAATTTTTATGCTGAACTATGCAAAGTATAATCTTTGACAAAGTATGTGATTGTCCACTGCTGCTTTTTTGCTACAAGTTTGTCATAGATGTATTAGAAGTGCTCAGGAGAATTAATATAACCACTTCAAGCAATGAAATTTGTAAAAGCACTCACCAGACAATTTATCACTCATTGCTAAATTTTGTGCAAAAAATGATATGTAAAACAAAAATATGGGCTTCAACATTACAATATCAGCAAAATATATAGATAGCTGTAATACAGACTATAAAATTAAACTTTTTGTAGCTTGTTACATCGCAGACCTTCACAAAAAATTTGTGACATTATTATAATGATTAAATAGCTAATTTTGCAT
This sequence comes from Schistocerca americana, assembly GCF_021461395.2. Taxonomy (NCBI): domain Eukaryota; kingdom Metazoa; phylum Arthropoda; class Insecta; order Orthoptera; family Acrididae; genus Schistocerca; species Schistocerca americana. Next base: position 347,737,168 of record NC_060125.1, on the reverse strand, counting down.
ACCTCACAGAAATACTAAATTTGTATTTGTTGTAACGTTGTACAAATGCAATATCAAGAGTAACACCAACCAAGTTTTATTCTGTTTCCACGTGAAAAGATCCGCAATATCACTGAATGAAGTATAGAACAGTACAAAGTCTCATAACTGTAGAATACACCAATATACAGTCTCAAATGTCAGCATAAAATAAAATAAAAAAGTAAACAGAAGTGAGGCCAAGGGTCTGGCACACCAGGCATGTACTGGGCTGTTGTCCACACACCACAGCACTTGCTATGTTGTCTGTTCAGGTTACGAGGCACCCTTTCTAGGTCGGCCTTTGAAGCACTTGTATCATGCACTGTTTGATTATGCGAGGTCACAATATAGGGGTTACAACACTCCTTCTCCCTTGAAGAAAAGTGTTCAGTGTGGAGCTGTCCATGTCTTCATCAGTAGGTGACAACTGAGAAGCAGGTATCATTCTGTCAGTGAAATGTCGCAGGTGTGGACAGGTATGGCACCTACTCCCCCATGAGGCCATAAGGGAGCACTGGTGATGGTGGTGATGTATCCATGTCCACATGTAGCCAGACACACAGTGATGGAGGCAGGAGAGAAGATGGCAGCAGCGACAAGGGCTGCAGACATGGAGGTTGGCCACTGGTGACTGTTCCACCCAGTGGCAGCAGCAGCAGCCTGAGCAAAGACAGCACCAGAGAGGGTGAATGTGTGGACCATGCTCTGCGGACCAGCGCAGAGGTGGAGGCAGTTTCAGGGGCAGAGAACTCTCTGGTGTGTTGTTGTTCATGTGTCGACAGAGCTCAGAGATAGTTGTAGTGTTATGACACCAAGCTGAGGTGCACACGGTGCAGCATCACTGGACCACCACTGGTATCCACTGAGGGTACCAGCCAAACCCGTGGGCCCAGACAATGTGGCCCAGATGGAATCACTGTGAGTTGGGTGCGGCAGGTGGCCAGGTATTGGCTGGAGCAGATGAAGTGGGGCTAGCAGCCATGAAACGGCTCTGCTGGGCTATGATCGCTGACTGGATTGAATGTATCTGAAAGCAAGAACCTTTTGAGGGCGTCCCTAGCAGAAGATTGAGTGATTTATTTTTTCATCTCGGTTTTGAATATATCTACCAGCCACTCCGCCTCTCCATTGGACTGGGAATGAAAGGGAGGGGCCGTAACTTCAAAATTTTGAGATACAAACTGTGGGCCATTGTTCGTCACAAGCATATACGGCAAGCTATCTAAAGAAAAATCTTTAAGAGTGTTGTGACCATAGCGGGTGTGGACATGGACAGGCAACAAACCACATAACGAAATTTTGAGGAAGTGTCAACTACTGCAATCCGAAAAGAGCTAAGGTACAGACCTGCAAAATTACCATGAATACATCTCAGGGGTGTAGTGGGGTGGGCTGCTGGCAGTGAGAGGCCCATGGTGCCACTTGATGGGTGATGCACTGCAGGCAGGCTGTCACAACAATTGTGATCTCATTGTCAATACCCAGCCAAAACTCATGGTGGTGGGCCAGCAATTTTGTACAAGAAACATCCCAATGGTCCAGGTGGAGAAGGCACATGACATCCCTCTGCAGTGTGGATGGGATCACAACACTGGGCACCAATTCTTCAGTAGCCAACAGCAACACACCATCAAGAACTGAGAGGCAATGACAGAAAATATAATAGTTATGTGAAGTATCAGACACTCAGCATCTGGTCAGCCATGGTGGTAAAATTGAACAACCTGATGTAAAATGGGGTTTGCCATGACAGACACTGAAACCCAATAACTGATAATGGGAAAACCATCCACAGTGTTTTGGACCTTGACATCTAATTAGAAACACAACAGTTCATCCTGATCAAATGCTGTATCAGGGCCAGTCAGCTATTGAGAAAGAAGATCTGTATTAGTGTGTTGTATTGTGGGTCAGAAATGAATCTCATAGTTACAGAGTGGCAAAAACAGGGCCCAACATTGCAGACGATGGGCCACTTTGTCCAGTGAAGATGCCGAAGGATTGAAAAGAGAAACCAGATGTTTGTGATCAGTAATCAAACGACACTTAGAACTGTATAAAGAAACATGAAATTTCTTGAGTGCATACACAATAGCAAGGGCTCCTTTTTCTGTCAGTGAAGAGTGCTGTTGCAGCTGATTCGGAATTTAGGAATCATACACAGTAGTGCATTCAGAACAATCCACACATTTGTGCCTGAGAATAGCCCTAAGGCCATACTGATAGGCACCTGTGACCAAAACAAGGCATTGGCCTGTTTGGAAAGTAACTAAACGAGGTGCTGAGTGTAATTTTAATTTTAATAGGGTAACAGTATGCTTGAAGGTGGGCAACCAGTGAAAATGAACATCTTTGCACAAGAGAGCATGAAGCAGCTGGGCCAGTGTAGCTGCACGAGAAAGAAATTTATGGTAGCACACAATCTTTTTGAGAAACTTAGGATGTGTCAAAGCTGTAATGACATCAACATGCTGGCTCAAAGGCTTGACACCAGCATGCAAGATTTCAAAACTAAGATAGATGATAGATGGCAGAAAAATCTGTGATTTGCCCAGGTTACGTTTCAAACCAGTGGCCTGTTGCACAGTGAACAAGGCACAGAGGTTCTGCAAATGTTTATCCATTGAGGAACCTGAGACCACAGTATCATCCAGTTAGTTAACACAGTGTTGCATGGAGGTCATGAGTTACTCCAAAAATCATTGGAAAATGTGACGGGTGCTAGCCACGTCAAATAACGGGCACTGGTGGTAATGTAATCCAAAGGGGGTATTCACTATGAGGACACATTTGAAGTAGTTGTCCAAAGGCAGTTGTAAGAAGGCTTCTGACAAATCTATTTTCGAAATATTGGCCCATGGAAAGCCATGCTAAGAGTTCATCTAAGTTGATGTAGCTCCAATTTCACTTGCTCCCATAAAGCTGTTGAGTCTGGCTGGCATGAAAATACTGGGATGCGCCATCGCTTTCATTGTGATGTTAGCCTTGAAATTGGTAGCACAACGTAAACCTTTCAAACACAGGGAGGAATATTCCAAGGAGAGCACATCCAGTTGTTGGTGCAGAACTTGATCTGATACCAGGTGTACTTCATCAGAAACAGAGAACCCAAAAATTTTGAAGGCATCTAACCCAAATAAAGCTTTCTGTGGTGCACCGTCCACTACTAGAAAGATCAAAGGCTGAACAATTGCTTTGTACGTTATGGTAGTCAAAAACCATACCAATATGGGTATTTTTTGTTTGTTGTAACTCACCAACTGATGATGAGAAATGAGGACAATGTTGTCGATCCAAGCTCAACATACATTTGAGAATTTAACAAAGTCACTGCTACATCAGTGTCCACTTGCATTTCTAACATCTTGTCTATCACATGTACTTCAATTACAGTTTGTTTGGGGTGCCATCACTTGGGAAACTCTGTTCACATCCACGTTCATGTCTAGTGAAAAGGTTGAAAGCTGCATAGATGCAATATGTGCCCCTCTCCCCCCCTTTATTTCCTTTCCAATAGGTGCTTATTGCCCATAACACTGGGAATGAAGCCTGCTCATTTTGAGCAAAACAATAAGAGCACAATGGAAGAGGAACATGTGGCTGCTGTTGCTTAGCGTGTCACTGCCCCATGTGGCATGGAGGCCATGATGTTATCTTACTCCCATGAGCTAATCCAACGATGGCCGAGAAGGAGAGGAAGCAGTGGTGGCTACTTCACACCATGCTACTGTCTGATTTACTGCTTCATAGATACTTCAAAAGATTGAGCAGTGTTCAGAATGTTTGTGAGAGAGGGATTTTCAGATTGTGAAGCCTGTTCATGAACTTCTCTATCAGGGGCCAGACATATCATAGAATCACAAACCATCAAATCAGCATGAGTCCCTGTGTGCCTCAGTAACAATCTGCAACAGCTAAGCCCATGAAGTTCTACTGCCCAAGCTCTGTACAACTGTTGTAGCTGCTTTTGACAACAGTAGAACTCAATGTTAGCAGCAATAACATGAGAACATTGCAATGATAATTAGAGAGCAAGATACATTTCATCAAAAGAAGGACTGGCAGGAGCTAGCTCACACAAATTGGGATTGGTGACTCCAAAGGCTTGAAAATGTTGCCAAAGGCATTTTTCATATGCTTCCCAATCTCCCACAGAAACTTCACACAGAGGAAACAGTGGGGGTTGTGTCAGCGATAGTGTAACCTTGCGTGTAAATGAAACTGCCAAATTGCTTAGTGCCACAGAGAGAGCTTGTTGGTGAGAGCTCGATGTTGTTCAACAATAGATTGAAGAAGATCTTTGACTGCCTTGTTGGCTGTATATCGAACTAAAGAAACTTAACACGTGGAGTAGAATCCCATTCTCATCGCCAACTTTGTTGTAATGTTGTACAAACACAATATCAGAATTAACACCAACCAGGTACCGAGCGAGGTGGCGCAGTGGTTCGACACTGGACTCGCATTCGGGAGGACGACGGTTCAATCCCGCGTCCGGCCATCCTGATTTAGGTTTTCCGTGATTTCCCTAAATCGCTCCAGGCAAATGCCGGGATGGTTCCTTTCAAAGGGCACGGCCGACTTCCTTCCCCTTCCTGCCCTAATCCGATGAGACCGATGACCTCGCTGTCTGGTCTCCTTCCCCGAAACAACCAACCAACCAACCAACCAACACCAACCAGCTTTTGTTCTGTGTCCACATGAAGAGTTCCGCAATAACACTGAATGAAGTATAAAATAGTACAAAGTCTATTATATATAAAAACAAAGATGAGGTGACTTACCGAACGAAAGCGCTGGCAGGTCGATAGACACACAAACAAACACAAACATACACACAAAATTCAAGCTTTCGCAACGCACTGTTGCCTCATCAGGAAAGAGGCAAGGAGAGGGGAAGACGAAAGGAAGTGGGTTTTAAGGGAGAGGGTAAGGAGTCATTCCAATCCCGGGAGCGGAAAGACTTACCTTTGGGGGAAAAAAGGACAGGTATACACTCGCACACATGCACATATCCATCCACACATACAGACACAAGCAGACAGGTCTTTAAATATGAATTGGGGATTCACCCGTATGGCTATTTCACGAGTGTACCTTGTATATCAGGAATATGGTAAAACATCAAATCTCTGACATCGCTATGGCCGGAAAAAGATCCCGGGACCAATGACAACTGAAGAGAACCATTCAACCTGAGATAAGTGCAACACTTCCACAAATTGCTGCAGATTTCAATGCTGGGCCATCAATATGGGCTTTCAGAGCTGAAGGCCCACTCGTGTACCCTTGATGACTGCACGACACAAAGCTTTATGCCTCGCCTGGGCCTGTCAACACCAACATTGGACTATTGATGACTGTAAACTTGTTGCCTGGTCAGACGAATCTCATTTGAAATTGTATCAAGTGGATGGACATGTACGGGTATGGAGACAACCTCATGAATCTGTGGACCCTGCATGTCAGCAGGGGACTGTTCATACTGGTGGAAGCTCTGTAATAGCATGGCGCATGTGCAGTTGGAGTGATATGGAATGCTTTATACATCTAGATATGACTCTGACAGGTGACACATATGTAAGCATCCTGTCTGATCACCTGCATCTATTCATGTCCATTGTGCATCCCGATGGACTTGGGCAATTCCAGCAGAACAATAAGACACCCAACATGTCCAGGACTGCTTCAGAGTGGCTCCAGCAACACTCATCTGAGTTTAAACAATTCCGCTGGCCACCAAACTTCCCAAACATGAACGTTATTGAGCATATCTTGGATGCCTTACAATGTGCTGTTCAGAAGACATCTCCATCCCCTTGTATTCTTATGGATTTATTGACAGCTCTCCATAATTCATGGTGTCAGATCCCTCCAACACTACCTCAGACATTAGTTGAGTCCATGCCATGTCGTGTTGTGGCAATTCTGTGTGCTCGTGGGGGCTCTATATGGTATTAGGCAGGTTTACCAATTTTTTTTTGCTCTTCAGTGTAATTAAACTTTCACTACCTGAGCCACTGTAGATGGAAAACTTTTCATGTTCTGGATACTTAACTTTATAGGACTGATGTTCAGACTGTGCACAGCAGGATTTGTGTTGTTAGTAGCGTTAGTGTTGTGACATGCCGACAGGCGTCAGCATTGGTACAGCAACATAGGATTGAAACATGAGCATTGGCATGTATTATAGTTGCAGACAGTCAACATGGGTCTGGACAAGGTGCGTGGTGCCTTACTCATTAAGCTATTTATCAAAACAACAGCAGTAGTGCTGTTACTCCTCCTGAGTATCAACACATTAAAGGAATACAAAGAGGTCCTCTTTTTGCAACAGGGTTGAAGGACATGATTCAGAAGTTTGAGTTAACTAATTAACTGATAATCTGAAAATTGCTCCTGGGAGAGCCAATGGCCAATTGTGCCACAAAGTGTTGAAAAGTTTACTGTTGCCATGAATAAGAATGCTCGATGCAATGTGCATTCTTCAAGCAGGGCATGAGCTGTTGGTACAACAGCTGAATATTCCATGGCCCACTGTTCGAAAATGCCTTGAACAGTTGTGAAGTGGTACCTGTACAAACTTCCATGCTGTCATGGGTGCAGATGGCCATCACATAGAGCAATGTTTGTAACCTGGAACATCAACATGGTACACAATTAACAAATGTTACCCTCTCACGTGCAAATTAAAATGTGTTTCTTTCAATATTTTACTCACTATTTCCCTTCCACATATTGTTACAAATGTTTTCACAAAGTTGCAGTGTCCTAAGATCACTCCTTATTCATGGGGGCCATCAAGTAATGAAAGTTTCATTATAACAACACTGTACTTACATGAGAATAGAATCAGAGTGTTTGTGAAGTTTGTAAGGTAGGAGATCAGATACTGGCAGAAGTAAAGTTATGACGACTGGTTGTGAGTAGTTCTTGAGCAACTCAGTCTGTTGTGTGCTTGTCCGTGAAAGGCAAAGTTCCTGGAGTTCGAGTACTGGTTCAGCATACAGTTTTAATTTGTCAGGAAGTTTGAAAGATAGAATCATTTTTCACAATGTCTACTACAAAGGCTCGAAGGTTTGATGTTGAGTGAACAGTGTGCCCATTAAAACAGTATAATTTTATGGGTCTGTCATTTTTTCTCCACTCTCTCTTTAAAATACACCCAACAATTAAAATCTGAATATTGCCAGTGGAGAGATGGAATTTCATGGTTTGATGTGTTTCTGCACACACTGTTATAGGTCATCCATTACAGCAAAGTAGATCATGCTACAGTTTGGTCATGGTTATTTCAAGACTCCAAGCTTTGCTGAACTAATAATTTTTGTGGACTGTGTTGAGTGAGCATGTGCTGTGTATTGTGGAGTAGCAGTATGGATTCAGATGTGAGTGATGATGTTCACTATGCTCTTCATTAGATATGAAATGCTGGGTAGTGGCAGAGTTGGAGTGCACAGCAGATGGAAATGAAACTGATAGTTTGTTTACCATTGTGCTTGTCAATCAATTTTTGGGCAGATTGTATTCATGTACAATTTGGTGTATGGCCTTATAATAAGTACCAGATCTTTAACTGAACTGAAGAGTGCCATGTGTTTTAGTAGGAGTTTTCATATACGTAGTGTTGCGTCTTTATATTTTTAGGTGAAATGTTTCAGACATCGTGGAGATGACATAAACTTTTTAAAGATTTTCATAGCTTGTTTGGATGAGACATGTAGTGTTCAGTTCCCTTACTAAAATTCTACAGAGAACTAGTTCAGATAAATATCTATCTGCTACAGAGACAGCAAGTTGTTAAATTTCCTCAACTACGCAGAGCTTTGTCGTTTATTGTCTACATCCTTTGACCACCACCACCACCACCACCACCACCACTACCCCAACCCCAACCATACTTCCACCACCCAAAATATGGTGGTATCCTCATTGTCCATGACCAGTTGCAATTTCAACAACAATGGAAAAAATTTAAACATGATACTCTTCTTCTCTGTCACGGTTTCACATGTCGTGTTGATCCAAACTGTTGTTTTCTATTTATGTTTGTTACAGTTCCAAAATTGTTACCATTAGTTTTTCTTATTCCTACTGAAATCCAGAAGTCTTTCAGAGGGTATTTTAATTAAAATAGTAGTGTATATTTATACATGTTGATCATAGTTATGAAGAAATGTTCTGTATTTCAGCTAACAATCCATATACCTCGGGATTCTTTGCCTTCTGGTCTCGGAGGCACGCTGGACATTGATCATGGTGCATGGCTTCTACATTGTGTCAAATCCATGACAAACCGACATGGCAGTGACCTTTGCGATGTTGCAACAGAACCAAGCATCATGGCTGCCCTGCCTAATGGCTCTACAGGAGCACATGATTCGGTAAGATAAGTAATCCCTTCTGTCCTTTGTTCAGTGTGTAATGTACATATGCAGATGAACATAAATACTCTTGAGATACAGCTCTTTGTTTAGTGTAAAGATTGAAACTTCAGGATTAAAACAAGAAACTTAAAATGATGAAAGGTAACCAGTTGCATGAAACTGATTGATATGCAATACTTAGAAATATGTATCCTCACTGAAATAACTTTTTGCCATTAAAATTGCAACGCCTCTACATGGCTTGCAACAAATGTTGAACTGACATGAAGAGTGCTATGTATTTGGGTATGCAAATGATTAGCACTTCAGTGTAATCATAAAAAGTAGGTTGGAGTAACATAATTAACATACTGTAAATAAGCAGGTTTCTCATGTAGAAAGTAAGTTGAATGTATCTTGTTTGTGAGTACACTATGTTATGCTTCATGTATGGAGGATAAATGTCTACGGGCATGTGTTGGAATTCAACAGTGGCAGGATGGTGACATATCAGACCTGCAATTTATCTATGTCTACATCTATATGACTGCTCTCTGCAATTTACACCTAAGTGCATGGTAGAGGGTTCATAGAATCACTTTTGGACTGTATGTTGATCATTCCACTCTCGAATAGCACATGGGAAACATAAACACCTGTTCATTTCTCCTAATGTAGGTGTGAGTAGTTTTGATTCCATGACTGCCATGCAAATGTGGACCAATGGGTTCAGGAGAGCACTACTCAACAGTATGCAAGGTCTCGACAGCCTCACATGATTAGCACCCCAGAGAATAGACATATTATTCTCTCAGCTGTGCAATATTATACAGTAATGTCACTGTCCCCTGACCACAATCTATTGGTTATGAACTGTAGATTAAAACTGAAGAAACTGCAAAAAGGTGGGAATTTAAGGAGATGGAACCTGGATAAACTGACTAAACCAGAGGTTGTACAGAGTTTCAGGGAGAGCATAAGGGAACAATTGACAGGAATGGGGGAAAGAAATACAGTAGAAGAAGAATGGATAGCTCTGAGGGATGAAGTAGTGAAGGCGGCAGAGGATCAAGTAGGTAAAAAGTCAAGCGCGAGTAGAAACCCTTGGGTTACAGAAGGAATATAAAATTTAACTGATGAAAGGAGAAAATGTAAAAATGTAGTAAATGAAGCAGGCAAAAAGGAATACAAACGTCTCAAAAATGAGATCGACAGGAAGTGCAAAATGGCTAAGCAGGAATGGCTAGAGGACAAATGTAAGGATGTAGAGGCTTATCTCACTAGTGGTAAGATAGACACTCCTTACAGGAAAATTAAAAGAGACCTTTGGAGAAAGGAGAACCGCTTGCATGAATATCAAGAGCTTTGATGGAATCCCAGTTCTAAGCAAAGAAGGGAAAGCAGAAAGGTGGAAGGAGTATATGGAGGGTCTATACAAGGGCGATGTTCTTGAGGACAATATTATGGAAATGGAAGAGGATGTAGATGAAGATGAAATGGGAGATATGATATTGCGTGAAGAGTTTGACAGAGCACTGAAAGACCTGAGTTGAAACAAGGCCCCCGGAGTAGACAACATTCCATTAGAACTACTGACAGCCTTGGGAGAGCGTCCTGACAAAACTCTACCATCTGGTGAGATTGATGTATGAGACAGGCGAAATACCCTCAGACTTCAAGAAGAATATAATAATTCCAATCCCAAAGAAAGCAGGTGTTGACAGGTGTGAAAATTACCAAACTATCAGTTTAATAAGTCACAGCTGCAAAATACTAACACGAATTCTTTACAGACGAATGGAAAAACTAGTAGAAGCTGACCTTGGGGAAGATCAGTTTGGATTATGTAGAAAAGTTGGAACAGGTGAGGCAATACTGACCCTACGACTTATCTTAGAAGAAAGATTAAGGAAAGGCAAACCTACAATTTTGACATTTGTATACTTAGAGAAAGCTTTTGACAATGTTGATTGGAATACTCTCTTTCAAATTCTGAAGGAGTACAGAAATCAGCTGGCAGTTATAAAGAGTCGAGGGGTATGAAAGGGAAGCAGTGGTTAGGAAGGGAGTGAGACAAGGCTGTAGCCTATCCCCGATGTTATTCAATCTGTTTATTGGGCGAGCAATAAAGGAAACAAAAGAAAAGTTTGGAGAAGGTGTTAAAATCCATGGAGAAGAAATAAAAACTTTGAGGTTCGCTGATGACATTGTAATTCTGTCAGAGACAGCAAAGGACTTGGAAGAGTAGTTGACCGGAATGGACAGTGTCTTGAAAGGAGGGTATAAGATGAACATCAACAAAAGCAAAACGAAGATAATGGAATGTAGTCGAATTAAGTCGGGTGATGCTGAGGGAATTAGATTAGGGAATGAGACACTTAAAGTAGTAAAGGAGTTTTGCTATTTGGGGAGCAAAGTAACTGATGATGGTTGAAGTAGAGAGGATATAAAATGTAGACTGGCAATGGTAAGGAAAGCATTTCTGAAGAAGAAAAATTTGTTAACATCGAGTACAGATTTAAATGTCAGGAAGTCGTTTCTGAAAGTATTTGTATGGAGTGTAGCCATGTATGGAAGTGAAACATGGACGATAAATAGTTTGGACTAGAAGAGAATAGAAGCTTTTGAAATGTGGTGTTACAGAAGAATGCTGAAGGATAGATGGGTAGATCACATAACCAATGAGAAGGTATTGAATAGAATTGGGGAGAAGAGGAATTTGTGGCACATCTTGACAAGAAGATGGGACCCATTGGTAGGACATGTTCTGAGGTATCAAGGGATCACAAATTTAGCATTGGAGGGCAGTGTGGAGGGTAAAAATTGTAGAGGGAGACCAAGAGATGAATACACTAAGCAGATTCAGAAGGTTGTAGGCTGCAGTAGGTACTGGGAGATGAAGAAGCTCGCACAGGATAGAGTAGCATGGAGAGATGCATCAAACCAGTCTCAGGACTGAAGACCACAACAACAACATGTCACCGTATCTTGAGTAAGGAAACTAATTTGTTTGTAGCAAGCGGGTCTCCACACAGACAGTGTGATAACATCTGGTACATCACATTGAGTCAGAATGGTGACCATTGCCTTGGTGTCCCTCATGTGGGTGTGGCCAGTGACAACACTGGACACCAGAGTAGCAGGACATAATATTTTCAGACAAGTCTTAAATCTGCATACAGCATCACAGTGGGTGTACCTATAAGTATAATAGCAGTAGTAGTAGTAGTAGTAGTAGTAGTAGTAGTAATAGTAGTGATGATGATGATGATGATGATGATGATGATGGTGACACAACAACACCCAGTCATCTCGAGGCAGGAAAAATCCCTGACCTCGCTGGAAATCGAACCCCGGACCCTGTGCGGGGGAAGCGAAAATGCTACCGCAAGACCACAAGCTGCAGACAGCAGTAGTAGTAGTAGTAGTAATAAATGGTTTATTTGCTCATAGCAACTTTTACAGCCACCGACAGAGGCTCCAATGGGAATGAATGTTGCCAAATTGCATTTGTTGTCATCAAACGGGCCCAGAACCTGGTTTGATATTACAAGGTGCCATTGAACGTGTCTACGCGTAGACATATTCAGAGTACCAGGTAGAAGGACTGGTTGCACGCGTAAACACATTCATAGCACTCAGGGACAGATACAAAGGTGCGCGCGTTAACCCGTCCAGAGCAGTTAAAGTATTAAGTTTAACTGTAAACAACAATGCTTGTGAAAACTGATGAATTGTCCATTTTATTTCCTTGGTTATTAATGAGTGGAACTATAAAACAAATGATGTGTTGGGTCACATCTAATAAATTACTTATATATGTCGTCACATTAGCAACATGTTTTCAAATGGTTGTAGAGTATGTTGGATGTGGGTTGCAATTCAAAATATTATTTGCTCAGTCCCCTCCACAAGTCCTAGAAATTTGTAAGAGGAATTTCGGAGCACTCTGTATATATTTCTGATGCTGTGTACATAAAACAAAAACAGTTTTATTGCACTTTAGCTCTGCTTCCACCTCTATCATGGTACCTGAAAACATAGCAAACCATACAGAGTATCGAGGCTAACCAGGCATCATGAGGTGCTGCTCCTTCCAGTTACAAAACACAAAAATCATTCTTTCAGATGTGCAGGTCACAAATATGTAATTTGAGAAGAAACTACGGGGAAAAAACTAGTCTCACTTTCTCTTCAACACCACTCAAAAAATTCCATATTCTGAGAGTGAGGCACATGATGGAAGGCAAGAATTAAATGTGACATGGCATACTTACTGTAGCTGAGTGTCAGGTTATCAGTTGTTGTCAACATGGTAGAATGCAACACTTTAGCAGATGAAATTAATGTTTCAATACCCTTGCCTGTGACTCGGTGGGTGTTAACATAGATAAACATGTTAGTGAGGCACATGAAGTATGTGTCGAATGTTTCTCCAGCCATAGAAACAGAAGTGAAGAGATCCCCATCTGTTTAAAATTTAAGTATCAAAGCGGGCTCATTGGACAAAATATCAGAACTCATCCCCTCATCCCTTAAAAGAGCATACTGGTCTCTTTGGAGTGTTGTAGATAGTATAAAAATCATATCCGGTAATCATTTGACCCTCCAATTGTATAAGTCATGCAATAAGTCATGGGAGAGAGAGAGAGAGAGAGAAAGAGAGAGAGAGAGAGAGAGAGAGAGAGAGAATGAGGCATGCGTCAGTTTGTTGAGCTGAATCAGCAGAGTAAAATGGGTTGACATGGAGGTGTGATTGAATGTGAGAAAGGATTTATTGTGTTTGGATGTGTTGATGATTACTCTATGAATGAAGTTGCAGAATTTTGTGTTGTATCAACATGGACTGTCCAACAGGTCTACAAGGAATAATGTATCACTTGCAGCCATTAAGCTGCCTTAAAAACAGGGGCCGTAAAAAAGATACTAATTGGCAGAGTTTGTTGATGAATGCCACACCACGTTGGCGACTGACAGGAAATGTTGCTGCTAGTGAATGCAGGTCTAACTCAACCAGATTATGAGAAAAGATTGTGAAGAGAACTGCAGGCAATGAACATTTAGAGTTGGGTACATTACAAAAGTCCTTTGTTTGCAGCAGCACATAAACCTGGAAGACCTCAGTTTGTCAAACAACTCAAAAAATAGGCTCTAGCTGAGATGAAGCATTTAGTTTAGTCTGATGAGTCTTAATTCTGCCTATTGTTCAATTGATGCAAGGTTTATTTCAACATTCGTGGTGACCAAGTTTTCCCTTTTCATCTGTACTTTCATGATTAGTGTGCTGTGGACATTTTCATCTTCCAAGATGATGACAGTCATGTTAACAGGGCTGTACACATATGTTCCTGGTATGATGAACATTCAGGCACTCTTCTGTTGCACCTGAACTAGAGTTTTAAGTAATCCAGTCTTAGTCCAGTAGAAAATTTTGCAGGCTATTTGTGAAACACAGTAATTAATATCCCCAAAATTTGGTAACTTTATGGGATCTAATCATTGATAAGTGGCTTCAGATGAATATAGCATACCTGAAGAAACTTGTGGACATCATTTCTTACTGAACTTTGTTTATTATCAAGGCTAAAGGTGATGTTTCACAGTATTAGCATTATGTCTCACAGTGATCTAATTTTTGGTCATGTGTGTTATTTGCAGTATTGTATTCATGTGGTTTGATGGCTCAGTGCATAAGTGTTCCACCACCAATTTAGAGATCTGACACTGTACTTACAGTCATGTACAGGATTATTTTCTGTTACTTATTGCTTTTTGTACCCCTGGCAGCGACTTGCTGATGTGAAAAGATGCCACGTCACAGTGCGGTTTGGAGTCAGTTCAAATTTTCAAATTTTGGAAGAAGACAGGGACAAACAACCTCTAATAGGGCCATGCCCAGTTCATCAATATAGTGTTCAAATGAACTTTTGTTTTGTGGACAGCTTGTGGAAAGCCCAGCTGGAAATGACTGCAGGAAAAAGCAGAATGGCATTAACTGCAATTAACATAATACTTTATTACTAAACACAGAGATACAAAGAAATGCTTGCCCACGATACAGCTGTTGACAATGAACTATGAAGTCCTCTACTTGTTTTACGTTTAGGTCATTTGGCTGAAATTGTTGCACATCAAAGCTCACCTTCAATACATTGTCAATATTCTCGATGTTTGATGTTCTATCATGCTGTGGAGTGATGTGAGTATTGTCATCAGTCTGAGCATCCCCTACAGCAGCTTTGCTGGTTGTATCTCATAAATTCCAGGTGGGTTTGAGGCAATACGCTCAAATGATGATCGGTCCCCACATAGTAAAATATAAAAAGTGTGGTCTTCCAATTTTATTACCCAATGTAGGCCGCTGTGATAGCTGCAGTGCTGGTCTGACCATATCATCCCATAATGTGACATTCTTGCAGTCTGCTAAAGCCTTTCACAAGAAATTTTTTGGTGAGCCATGGGGCTGGGTGTGGCAGTACTGTAAGTTGTGAAATGTGTTGTTTCACTCTCGGGACTAGAGCTGGTAGCTCTGCAGTTGTGAGCGGTTGTACCAGGGAGATAAAATCTGCCAGTAGATTGAGTGGCTCTCCACATAAAATCCCTGCGAACAAGGTACAGAAGTCTTGTTTGAATATGGAATGCACGCTTAAAGGAACCCAGGGTAAGAACTCTGTCCACTGGCCCCCATGACACATAAGTGTTGCTTTGAGTTTTCAGTGCCAGCGATTCGCCAAACTATTGCTCTGTGGATGTTGAGTGTGGTGTTGTAATGCTGGATGTAGCAAAGGTTATAAATTCAGAGGATAGTGAAGACTCAAATTGGTGGCCTCGCAGTGGGTCAAACTGTTCACTGTACTCTACAGGTCTAGATATGTTGTAAGTCATGCAGTGTAATATGTCTAGACACTGTTCATGTGTGCCATCCACTGACATCACAATGGGTTCCTTCTCGTTCACACTGGATATATGGAGATGGTGATGCCATTCCTGCTTTAAAGGCCCCAAGTAAGAATGTGCTGCCTCCATTTCACTTCCTAGTGCAACTATTTCTGTGTGCAATTAAAAATTTTGTAGAGTGGCTTGAGCTTCTCCTTTTTCACTTCTTCAGAACTTGTCATCACCTTTTGTATTTCCAATTCTAAGGGCTGATGATTATCGAGCAATTGAAGGCAGGTGTCATGCATAGAAATTGAGGGAAGTGCTCTCGGAATAGTCTCCTACAGAACTGCTTGTGGATGTAGTGGCAAACTGCCAGAGACACTGCTGGTTTGCTTGAGGATACCTTGCTATAGGTCCATGGAGAGATGAAATTGAAGGAGAAAATCCATGCCCAGGACCAGTTCTCAAACTTCTGTGAGCAGAAACTGCCATGAAAATTTCTTGTGCAGACTGAGGTCCTTGGTACATGTGACAACTCTGAAAATTTTGATATGAGTATCATTTGTGCCACAAGTTAATACAGCCCTACAAATAAAATGACTTAATTTCAGAGACTTTACTGGTCTCATACAGATAGGATTTTATGTATACAGACTGAAGCAGCAATCAAAAATTTGTACCAAGGCCGGGAATCGAACCTGGGTCTCCTGCTTACTCGATAGGTGCATTAGCCATTAATTCACTTTGGCACAGCAATTCACACAACTGCACAGATTATCCTGGCGTGCTTCCCTCCTTGATCCAAGTTCCCATTGCCACTCCAGTCTACTTTAAATTCCCCCTTACACACGAACAGAATCGCCGAGGCTCTCCATGTTCTGGAATAGCACTCAGCATCGAATGTAAATCAGAGATCTGGCCTGAAACTCAGGCGCAGGTACTTATACAAATGACATGACACAATTTTAGAGACTTTACTGGTATCATACAGATATGCTTTTATGTATACAGTCTGAAATGGTGATTGAAAATTTGTACCAAGGCTGGGAACTGAACCCGAATCTCCTGCTTGCGGCAATGAGAACTTGGATTGTGGAGGGAGGCATTATAGGGTAATACGTGCAGTTATGTGACCCACTGTGCCACAGTGGCTTAGTGGCTAACACACCTGCCTGGGTAGCAGGAGACCCAGGTTTGATTTCCAGCCTTGGTACAAATTTTGTCTGTGCTTCAGTCTACGTGAAATACAGTCCTAGTCACATCGGATCGCCTTTGTGAGGAATGTTCTTGTCTGCCATGTGCTTGGCTGTTGTGGCTGGCCAAAGGTCACTGCCCTCATATTGGGCGATAGTGACACCACTTGTGTAAGGTACGTAATTGCTTGGGTTCCATTGACTGCTAGTCACGCACTGGCAGGAGACATTGTTGTCTGTCACATCTGTGTATTACATTGCTGTAGAATAGCAAAAAGTGCGTCAGCCAGACTAATTTTCTTTCCACCATTTTGCTTTCATGTCAGATTATTGCCAGCTGTATCTGAGGCAGTAGTCTGATGAGCCATAGCATGCTGTCTGGCATGAGAGTCAAGTTGGTCAATGCTGGTATGGTGTCCTGTTGCCCAAACTTTCCTTGTAAATTGTGTGTCACAAGTGTTACTCTGCTGTATTGGCAAATCACTGCAGTAATGCTGCTTCCTTGGTGTTGAATTTGCCATCAGCCAGAGATGCTTGTATGATGTTGCTGATGATACGGAGATGCTCCCATATGTTGATCAGTAAGTCCATAAACTTAGAAGTATCATTGAAGATGCCATGGGTGTGATGTATGAAGTTGATGATCGTGAACCATGTTGCTGGATGTTCAGGTTGGAAGGGTAGTAGTTATGGGTGAACACTTGGTTGTATATATGCTCCATAGAAATTTTGTTGTGGATGTACAGGGATGTGTGATTTGAGAGCAACAGTGGACAGGACCACTGGGACCACGTGTGCCATGGATGGCAACCAGAGAGTCATCTCACATGGCCCAGCAGGCTTGGTCCCACATGATAGGCACAAGAAAAGACTGTTAAAAAGTTTGTTAGAGTGTCTTTTTGTTGTGCATAACTGCGACTCAGCATCTCTGCTATATGGTGATTGGTAATCTATCCTTTTCATAATATTGCATTATTACATCCTGGATTTTCTGGTGTTTGAACTGTAAGAAATATATCATACAAATTACAGTGAAATCAAATGACACTCAAAAGCCAAGATCACATTGTCTGTATATTTTAAGATAAAACTGCGATGGTTTGAAGCAGAAAGGCAATTAAGGTACTGCACTTTGTCATTGCCCTGTGTGATTTAATACAACACCTAGATAAATCCAATTGTTCATGATCAAACTAATCAATTAGGGCTGTATCTGCATGCAGATAACCATTTCACATAGTCTGCAGGACAAAATTTAAAAATATAATTCCATGTGGGTACAGTACATTGCTTGTGTGTTTATTTCATCATGTATGTGCATTTCACATTGACTTTTACATATTCTTGAATCTTGTCATTATTTTTGTGGCAATTATTAATGAAGGGCAGAGTGTGTATGTAGGTGGGGGGATTTACACGTGCACAGGTGCAAGGGGGTGGAGCAGGGGAGGAGGATCCTCCAGATCTTACCTAGTTGTTTCAAGATTTTTCATAATTTCATATTTAGTTTAATATGGGCAATTTTGTAAATACTGTTAGGTAATTGGATTTTCAGATTCTATTTTTTAAGTGGCTGTATTAGCTGTGTAAATGTTTTAATGATGTATGAACCATACTTCAAAGAGGTTTTAAATGGCAACTTAACTGCATACTGCACCCACTACAGTGACTTACTTTAGTTGCACATTGACAGAAATTAGAATCCTTGAGGCAAATACTATATTCATTGCTTCAGCAACCACCTGCTGACCTTAAGCAAGCTGAATTATGTCAGCCATAAGGGTCTGTTCTGAAATTGTGACAACAGTATGCATTTTCTGTAACAGGTAAAGGGAAAGGATTGTTCTTGGCAGTTACGTCAGAAAGAAATGGCATGAGTGAGGACTGTCATTCTCCTCCTAGCTGCTATTATGGCTGCTGTGTGGTAAAATGTGTAGTTACATCACTGAACTGTATTATTGTTATCCAATTTTCAACACAAATTCAAATAGTGTGCATTTCCATTCTCAATAGGTTGAGCTGACATCTGGGATTACTGAAGCTGTGGTAAAAGCGGGCGGAGGTAACTCGCCAGTTTCTGGGCCAGAGGAAGAGGAAGAGGAGTTGGATATAACTTCTGGAAGAGGGCTCGACAATGGTGATGCATGGCAGCACTCCAGTAGTGGTGGTGAGTAATTTTTGAGCACTTCAACTCTCCGACTGTGACCAAACTCACTAGCAACAGCGTGAGGTTATGAAACTACAGTGGCTTACAATACTTGTTAGTGATTCGTGTTGTTACACCAGTAGTTTTAGGAAGTTTTAAAATAATTCTTTCATCAGAAGCATGCAAAAGATGGCAAACAGTAAGAAAGAATATGAATGTAAAATACTGCATTGTATGAAAACACCTTATAAACCCTGAATTAGGAAGCAAAAAGTTTGAAAGAATGTTGTTGGAGGTAAGAAAGAACTAAAAGGTTTATAATACAATGTCATCCAAAATTCATCATTCTGTCATCTGAAAGTAGTATGAAAACTTCCTTTTTATGAAGAATGTCTCTTCGATAGACAGTGGGTGTTGACTGAGTGATTTCAATCACTGGTTAACAATACAGTAACATTATTGCCCTAAGAAATGTATATCTACAGAAAACTTATGGTTGGTGTTTGCTGAAATATACTTGTGTCTGCAGGCTTGATTTCTTAGTGATGCTGTGAAGGCTTCTTGAATGGCAGTGGACCAATAACTTTTATATTGCATAAGCAGAATGAAAGCAGAAAACATTGGGAAGGAATATTCTGTAGCGAAAGCAGTTGAATGGACAAGGTCACATCCATACTACTAGGAAACATCATTTTGCTACTTCAGTTGCTTCAAAAACTGATTAAGTAAACTTTAAAGTAAGTTAAAGATTCATCTTTTGCTTGCAAGTTTACTTCATCGATACTATGTCGGACACTCTTATCCAGGAAAATGGGGTGCCTCAGGGCTCTCTCCTGACTGTAGTGATGCGACAGAAGTGTGATAACAGAAGCAGAAGCTGGAAACAGATGTCAAAAGCCTATTTTAGCTGAAATGGATCCAGAAGCAGAAGTGTATACATTAAGAAAAAAGTAACAATTCTTTATCAAACACAATTTTTTAATTACATTAATACTCAAAATTTATCAATGGCCATTTATACTTAACAAAACGCAATTTTGCCACTTTTTCACTCTGCAGTCTCTTTCAGTGTTCTTCATCTGTGAGGCCAGCACCTCTGAATAACTGTTCACTGGCTACGCTAGTGGGAGGAGCAGACAAATACTGGTGAGCTAGTGGTAATAGATAGTGGCACTTGTGTCCATTTGGTTTCCACCTCAATAGCAGATCATCTTTTAGAGGTAGTCTCTTTTCCTTTTTGTGGTCCTGTAGGTTTGACTGTAGTATCAAAAGCAGATAGTCGTTTTCGTTAGTTGTCATCAGGTCTTGCTGGTATTCATTCATATTTAACAAGAATTCTAACATTTGTAATGATGTTTCTAATTGAGATTCTGTGGTTAAATCGCAATTTTTTTGGATTTCTGGCTTTCATCATCATCAAATTAAGTATTTGGAACTCGACTTGCTCTGTGATGATGCCACTGAAAAATTTTGACCTGTATTGCAGATTTTAAAATTTCACAAATGTGTACTTATTGTTTTTGGTGAGTTCTCCAAATCTCATGCCTGATTCAGTTCATGTAATTTTCTTGTAAAATTTTGGAATCATTCTAAAGTATCAATTTTTGTTTCTTCTTGCTGTAAAGTGGTCACAAGAACTTGAATTGGCAGTATGACTGATGAAATGCTCGCTTGAGAACTGCTTAACTTTCCAGTAAGTTCATCAAAAGGTTTCACTGCTTCTACAAATTTTTGAACATTTATCCAGTCTTCAGTGCAAATCACTGTGTTGGGTTTGAATTTAAGTACAGAATTATGAATCCTTGAGCTTTGAAAATCTTTCCATAATACAGAACATGTTATTCCAGCTGGAAATAGAAGAAATTAAATTAACAGATAGGATTTTTGTAAAAACAAAATACTCAATACTTACACTAAAGATATACCATAAAATTAAATTCATTTATGTATATTTAACAATTTTTACCATATTGGGCAATGCTGAATGGCAGATAAAGCAGGTTCCCATTGAATCTAGCTTGGTTGGTGTTACCAAGGAATGATTTAAATGGATGCCTCCCCCCCCCCCCCCCCCCTTTTTCCCAGTAAGTTATAGGAGCCACTCCTGTGATTCCACAGCAGCTCGAATACAAAATTGTATCTGATGTATTGCAAAATCCACATCATCAAAGCCAGACAACTGCAATGCCTTAATGATGTTACATCCATGAATATGAACATTACAAAGCACTGCTTGGTGATTTATGCCCCATTCTTGGAATATCATTTCAAATTTTGTTGATGTTATGTCATCTGTATGACACCCAGTCATAACTTCACATTTCAAAATTATAGACATCTTGTGAAAATCCTTTGAAATACCACAAGAAGTCAAACTACGTAATGAAGTTCCAGAATGTAGATGAGACCATATGTCAGTTGTGAAACATAATTTTTTCAAATTCTTCAAGTATTTTTGTTTTTTATTTTTCTTCCCAGCTTAATGTACAAGTTATCACACAAACATGAAGCAAAAAAAATCATGACCTTTCATCTTATACTTTGGGAGAACAGCATTCACTACTCTGTGCAAGCCAGAACCCTTGACAAAATTAAATGATAAGTTCTGGATGACAATCATTTCAGCAATTATTCAATCCATTTTTTGAGACTTTCGGTGTGAGGAATCCCAACAATCAATTACTTGCAGATTCTGTTGCAATGTAAATTGTTGTTTAGCATATTTGGTTAGAGTAAAATAAATCTATAATGACAACACAATAAAAATAGTACAACACCCCAAGAAATTAAATACATAACAAGCAATGCAAAAATAAAATTCCAAGTTGTTAAGTAAGGCATGCAAATAATTCGCAGCATGCTCAGCTAAAGCAACAGTTGTAAAAGAAGTGTTTCTGAACCAGTTTATAAGTCATGCTGCAGTTTCTCAGTAGGATATTAATTTATTAATAGTGGATTTTATTCTTCATTCTCTGTACTAGGTTTTGGTAACTTCTTTGCCATCATTAGTGTTTACTTTAGAACTGATGATGGTGAAGAAGTTGCTGACACTTGATATGCTTTACGGAGAATGAAATGCAATAAATAAATTGTCATTCTAATTAGTATATGCAACGTGATTGGTATTGGTTCTAATCATAAACAGTTACGTGAGTACCATCACTCTTCTATAGGTAGTTGGAAGATAAAATTCTTAGAAACATTTTTCGACTACAGTATTTTATAAATATTGACTATCCTTTTGTTTCCTTGCCTCCACCGATAGCTTCATATAACTTCCCAAACTGCAAATTTCTCAACATGTCATGATGTCAGATGACACTTCCATGTGGTGGTCATGCACCTTTTTTTGCAAATTTACTTTGTCACAGATTTTGCATTTGGCAGTCAAATCATCAACCTCAGTGAAATAGTTCCAAATAAGCTTATTTTTGCTTTCATTATTGCACTCTTAGATAATGTTACACTACAAAAGCATTTAATAAAAAACACTGTACAATATAGTGATACTATACAACAACACAAAGTAATTGACGAGTGAGAAAACACTACACTTTGATGACGATGAACGGAGACAGTATATAATAATCCAATAAACGCAACAATTGTTATGGGCACGTATCAGCTTGCTACAGACTCCACCCAATGAACTCCCATGTGCATAGCAGCCACATCAACAATCTCACCATTGCTGAATTTTTCGATAAACTTTCAATATAAAGATGTGAAAGCGGATGTGAAAAAATGTGCACAAATTCCGCATTTGCGGAAGCAGAAACAAAGGTCTGTCGCATCACTAGTCCTGAGTTTTGCCCTCTTTGCTATAACATTAACCCTATTATAGCCTGCCTCCCGCCTGGCATCTCTGGTTCCCTTTTTGTTGACAGATTTGCTATCTATTGCAGTTCTCCACAGACATGTCTCCTTGAGCAGAGTCTTCAGCAATGTCCCAATCATCTTTATTTGTGAAACATTGACAGTGGCTGTTGCTTTTCAACTGACAAAACTGATTGTATGAATTTCTGGTGGCACTATGGCTTCCTTCCACTATCTTTACATCATAGGCCTGTTGCTCTTCCATTTGTTGAAACTACAGAATTCATGGGGCTCATGCTTGATAGAAAACTATCTTTGTCCTCCCAAGAGTCTTACCTGACCATCTATTGTACCCAGTCCCTCAGTGTCCTACATATCTGAAGTGGTGCTTCCTGAGGAGCAGATCAGACCACCCTCCTCTGTTTGTACTGATCCCTTGTCCATTTGAAATTAGATTATGGGTATTTCATTTATGCATCTGCATGTCCGTCCACCTTATGCAGTCTTAATGCAATCCACCATCATGGAATCTATTTGGTCACTGGAGCCTTTTACACTAGTCTGAATGAAAGTCTCTATGCAGAAGCTGCCAAACTACCGCTGTCAGACCGACAGCATCTCCTCAGCGGGTACGCATGCCATTTTTCTGCCTTGCCCAGCCACCCATCCTATGCTTCCTCCTTCGATGACTTCCTTGATTGGCATTATGGGGGACATCCTTCTTTGCTACCTCCCAGAGTTCACTTCCGGCTATTGCTGTGGCAGCTTAACTTCATGCTACCCTACCACATTCCCAGTGGGTATGACCCCTCCACCACCTTGGCTTCATGCGGAGACCCATGTTCATCTTGGACTTCATTCACTTCATAAGGAAACTACTCTGTATTCGATCTATTGCTGTAAGTTTCTTGACCTTCACACAGAACTTGGTGATAGTACCTCAAAGACTGACGGTGTCAGGTGTGCCTTTGTCATTGGCACCAATGATTTTCAGTGTAAGCTTCCAGAACACTGCTCAATATTTAAAGCAGAGCTCATCATCCTCTGTCGGACCATGCAGTACATCTGGTGAAATAGGCTTTTTAATTGTGTCATGTGCTCTAATTCTCTCAATTTCCTTCAGAACCCATGTGTGCAATACACAGTCCATCCTTTAGTGCAACAGGTCCAAGAAAGCTTCCACTTGCTCGCTCTTTAGGGGGCTGCTGTGATATTTATGTGGGTTCATGGTCACATAGGTCGGACTGGAAACAAGGCTGCTGACACTGCTGCCAAGGCTGCAGTCCACCTACCTCGGCCTGCTAGCTCTTCCACTCCTTCCGATGCTCTCTCTTCCATTCCTGCCGATCTTACATAGCCGACAGCTCCGCACGCTACTTCATTCTGCGGCCTTCCACCTCACTGCCACGGGTGCCTTCGCTTGGCCGGTTCACTGCCGACGACCTTGTACGGGTACGGGGATATGGCAGGCGGCCAAAATGGAGTCCCTGCCGCATCTTATGACACCGTGGCCAACGCCTATATGAAATCCAGATGGACACGGGTGTTGCAGTGCGTCATTTGGACCAGCTTCGGCCCCTTGTGCCGGCAACGCCTGTTCCAGATGCCGCTACACCACCTTCGGCTCGACCTGATGCTCGGGATACTGGAATCTCTCATTACTCACAACACAGTCCTCTCACCATCATATCGTTGCCAGCACGAGAACTGACGCCACCAGGAGACGTGCCCATGCAGGAACCAGATGACCATCATCTGTCGGAGCAACTCTACTCACCTCCCTCTCCTACGGACACGGACACATCCCCCATGTCTCCTGTTATAACAACTGGACTTGCCGCAATGGGCAGATTGGTGCACGGGGCCCCAGCAGATTCGACACCCACGTCTCCTGTCATCTCAACCCGTTATCATCGGGAGCACTTCCATCTGTACGGGAAGCCTCCTCCTCGAGACTTTACAGCCAGTCAAACAACACCTATGGACGTTAGCAATCTACAGGCCACCTCCATCAAGACCTGTACAAAAAATTCAAAGGGGGGAAAAGTGTTGTGACTCGCTGATCTTTCAAAGTGCTGCCACGCAGTTATGCGTCGCTGTCTGCCAGCCATTCAGCAGCAGCGCCACCTAAGTGGCCAGCCAGCCAGTTGCCGCTAGACTTGGACTCAGTTATGATTTGACTGTTAAAGTGTACACACGTCTTACTCTGTTTGCTTGATCTGTGACTTTCATGTATTGCATCTTCCTTGAAATATATTTGTTCAACTTGAAGTTATAACACTGGGGATACTGACAAACAGCCCCACAGTGAATTTATTCCCTTAAGAAATTTGCTGTCAATAATCACTCACAGCTTGAAAACAACAGTAACACTCATAAATATGATGCCGGATTTACGCTCTACCATTAGGTTGGTGCATAAGTTCCTAGTGTTTCTGTTTTTTGTGTTGGTATTCCATTTGCTATGATTTATTTATTGATTGTCATTTTTTACTTGTAGTTGACTGTTGCTATATGAGTTCACATGTTGTCATTTAGTCATGTGGAGATAGTGAGTGGAGCTGTTTTTGCCAGAAAATGGAGTGACAAATGGAGAATCTATGGAGGGGTGACAGCGGCAGAGGCAGCCAGAATCATTTGTATGTTGTTTGGCAATAATGCCATTTGACAGAGCACAGCAAGAAAGTGGTTTTGTCATTTTAAGGAGGATCATTTTGGTATTAGTGACTGTCCACATTCAGGAAGTCTTTTGGGGCTTGAAGATCGTTTAAATGCATTACTCAATAATGATCCATGTCATTGTACTTGGGAACTGGCAAATGTGATGAACTGTCATCATTCCACCATCATGTGACATTTGCATGCAATGGGGAAGGTTCAAAAATTGTTTGTATGGGCACTGCATGCTTTTCGCTAAAATCACAAACATTAGCAGCTGACCATATGTGCATCTCTGCTTGATCACCGTGAGTTGGCTCATGAACAACACTGAACATTCCTATCCTGTATCATTACTGGTGATGAGAATGAAAAAATAATTGTGGAGCCCAAACAAAACAGCAGTTCCCTGGACAACGACCTGCATGGATCCACAAAAGATAGTGATGTGCTTCTGGTGGAACAGCGACATTATGGTGTGCTAAGAATTGCTTCCCCAAAGTGTAACCATCACTGTTGATAATTATTGTCAACAACTGAGATGTCTTGCAGATGCAGTCCAATAATAATGACCAGGAAGGCTGCCTAAAGTGATGCTACTCCACAAATACACCCACCTGCATTCTGTTACACTGACAAAAAACACTGTACAGGAGTCATTCTGCACCCACATTATTCACCTGATTTCATGGCCTCAGATTTTACATTTTCTGCTCTCTATGGAATAACCTTCAAGGAACTTCCTTTCTGGGTGAAAATGCACTCCAAACATGGCTTGATAAATTTTTTTGTCTCAAGATCACATGATTTCTGTAGTTGCGGAATCAAAAAGTTACCCCAGAATTGGTAGTAGTCTGTTGTAAATAATGAATGAGAATATGTTATTGATGGCTAAAGCCTCTGTTATGTATATCTGTTGTGTTTATTAAGGTTATTGAAAAATGATACAAACTTATGCACCAATGTAATAGATTTACACTGTCCATCATGTACATGCGCTTATCACCATCTTTTGTACTTTGAGAAAGATTGAATGATTTGTGTGTGGTAGATGGGAGCCTCATATGAACAGGTCACATGGATGGTTGGCTGTTGTGCAGTGACTGCAATATGAGTGGTGATAAAGTGGACTCTGAGGAACAGTCAGGAGACAACAGCTGAAATCAGGACAGAAGTTATAGGCAGAGCGATATCATGACCCACTAGAAACAAATTACTGAAAGCTCGGTTGAGATCTTGAACAGAATGACTTCCTCCATGCCAGGCACTGTGGATGTGAAACCCCAACTTACACTTTTCTCACACAACATCCTTAAATGCATGTATCAAGGCAGTTATGTAAATGCAGTACTTCCCAATTTCTGCAAATGTTTTGGCTTATTACGACATCTATACTTATTATCAAAATTATGCTCATATGTAGCAGCAAGTGAAATTTTTGAGAGAACTGAGGATTTTTGGTAGGGATAATGCAGCATGTTATCTTGGATAGGGAGTTAGGGACAGATCTAGAAATGACTGTGCACCAGAGAAATGTATTGGGACCCTGACTGTTCATGTTGCATATTAATGACCTTGCAAACAATATTAATAGAAGCCTGAGACTTTTTGCAAATGGTGTAGTTATCTGTAATGAAGTACTGTCTGAAAAAACTGCACAGAAATTCACTCAGATCTTGATAAGATTTCAAAGTGGTCCAGAGATTGTCAACTTACTTTAAATGTTCAAAAATGTAAAATTGTCCATTCACAAAATGAAAAAAAACATAGTAACCTTTGAGAGGAATATCTGTTGGAGTCAGTCAGATTGTACAAATATCTGCTTATAAAACTGCATAGGCATATGAAATGAAATGATTATATATACGCTTAGTCACTGGTAAAGTAGTTGCCAGGCTTCACTTTACTGGTAAATATTAGAAAAATGCAAACATATTCAAAGGAGATTACTTAGAAATCACTCATGAAACTCTTCCTAGAATACTGATCAAGTGTGTGGGACTCATACCAAATAGAACTAATAGGGGATACTCAGTGTATATGGAGAAGAGCATCACTTTTTGTCACATGTTTGTTTGACATATGGAAGTGTGTCACAGACATGCTAAAGAAACTGAACTTTCAGAGACTTGCACAGATGCAAACTACCCCAAGAAAGCCTGCTTACGAAGTTTCAAGAACTGACTTTAAGTGATGACTCTAGGAATATACTACAATCTCCTATGTATTGCTTACGTGAGGATCATGAGGACAAAATGAGATAAATTCCAGTGTGCACAGGAGCATTTAAACAGTCATTCTTCCTGTGCACCATACAAAAATGGAACAGGAAGAAGCCCTAATAATTAGTATAACAGGAAGTACCCTCTGCTGCACACTTCATTGTAGTTGTAGAGTACAGATTCAGATGTGAATGTAAATGTTTACCACTGACATTATCCCATAGAAAGTAGAGATGCACGTGGTAGAGCCAGAAACAACTGGGCAGTTGAATGGCATTCTGTGGTGTTAAGTGGAAGCAGCAGTTCTTGAGACACATACTTCCCCTACTCAGGAATCATTGTCTGGGAAGCTGTAAAATATAAAATATAACTTATTAGTCTCATTACATACATTGTACAGATCATATGATCTGTTGTACAGGAGGCACATCAAGTTTAGCAAAAATATAATGTGTAATGATTACAGAAATTCTTTTTACACTATTTTAAGAATAATGCCAATAAATACAACACAACAATATTTACTATAAATTAACAATTTACCTATTTCCTTTGTTGACAACACAGACAACACAGAAATATTAGCTATAGATTTTTATTGTTCAAAGTGTTACACTGTCTTTCATGAATTCTGCAATGGTTTAGTAACATTTCTATATTAAAATATTTTGGAGTAAACTTTTCAGCAAATCAAGGTCCATTGTTAATATGTTTCATCCTTTTAATTTGTTATATATTTTTAGCCCCATGTACAGTGGTATCTGAGCATAAAGCTTTAAGTGATGTGAAGTTTTCCTTGTGACGAGTACCGTAGCTATGCTTAAAATGAAACTTTTCAAGATTATGTTGATTATTATTTACAAAAATAGAAATTTGAAAAATGTAAAATGAAGTAATTGTTAGTATTTTAAATTTCTTGAATGATGGGTGACATGACTCATTTTTGTGAGCAGCACACATGTTTCTAATGATTTTCTTCTGAAGAATTAGTAGCCTTGTACTACTTCTAGAGTTACTGAATATAAGAACAGAATTAATTTGGTAACTGAAGGAAGGCTGAATGCTCACCAGTATCTGGCAAGAATGATAAACTGTCATTATACCCCTCATGATCAGGGTATCAAATAGCGTGCTACAAGATAATGCAAGCCTATACATTGTAACTCATACCACACGTGCCATAATGAATGTACAGATCCTTGAATGGCCTATCTGACACCTATAGAGCAGGTCTGGGATGTGGTGGGAAGACGTATACTTTCATAGCAGCCTCCAGTCAACAATCCTCATGAGATGATATAGCATTTGTTTCAAGCAGGGAAAGAAATTCCTTGAGATGACATTTGGAGACTTTGTGTTCATGCCAGAATGATTACAGGAGTAAATTGCTGCCTGTAGTGCATGTCATACTGATGTAGATGACAGACATCTGTTCAGAATGGAATCATGACTTAAATGAACATCTTAACAAAGTTTCATAAAGATCAAACTGGTGCTTCATAGTGTAATACTTTCTACTTCCATCAGTGTAATTATATTTATGATATAAATCATGACTAATATTTATTGAGTGATATTGTAATACTGATACATATTATAATACTGATACATATTATAAAGCTTTTAATGAAAAAGTTAATTTTTTTCTTAATATTGTACATGCAGAAAAATTTCTTCACTTGGATTTGTTTCAGATTAATGTTTATTGATGTTAACTTGCATTTGATGCAGGTGCTTCCTCACCCGCCCCTCCTCCGTCCTCTGCAAGCAGTGGATTCTCTGATGATGACAGCTTGCACTGTGATATCAGCCAGGGCACAACTCTGGAGCAGTTTGTAGAAATGGTTAGGACAAAGGGTCGCCTTGGCCTCATTCAGGACTACACAGAAATTCGGTCCAGAATGCCTGAAGGTTCCTTCAACCATGCAAGGTATGATTTGATAACCTCATTTTTGATTATTTTTTTAAAAATTTGGAATGGTGTTGATGATAGTAGTAGTAGTAGTAGTAGTAGTATGAGGGCTGTTCAAAAGGTATCTGATGTTATTTTTTATTCTTTGATAAGGATAGAAGCTCAAACAAATGAATTAAAATTGTGCTACTCACGTGACTTGTATCTTGGTCTCCTGCTTACTAGGCAGATGCACTAACCGCTGCACCACCATAGCTTAGCCGTGCGGTTAAAGGCGCTGCAGTCTGAAACCGCAAGACCGCTACGGTCGCAGGTTCGAATCCTGCCTCGGGCATGGATGTTTGTGATGTCCTTAGGTTAGTTAGGTTTAACTAGTTCTAAGTTCTAGGGGACTAATGACCTCAGAAGTTGAGTCCCATAGTGCTCAGAGCCATTTGAACCACTATAGCTTAGTGGCTACCACATCTGCACAGACTACCTAAGTCCAGTGGCCTCCCTGACACAAATTTCAGTTCACATCTTCAGCCCATTTTCCCCTTCTCAAATTTTCAGTATTGCAGAGGCTCTCCGAAACTGGAGAGACATTGGGAGACTTCAGTTGCCATCTTTAAAATGGGAAAGTCACATGATTAAACCAGGTGCCAGTGGCAGGGATTTGTGAGAGATTGTTTTGAATGTCATATCTGAAAATTACTTTGAAGAGGTAGAAGAGAGCTGACTCATGGTGGTTATGTCTCAAGTTCCTTAGTAACTAAGAGAGTGTTTTGAGTCAGTTAATGTATAGGAGAGCATTAGTGATCGTGCTTAGAAAGTGTGATAGGAAACAAATTGCAACTTTAATATGTGAGTAGTCAACATCAAATTCTCAGGTCAGAGGATGAAGATGTGGAGCAAGAATGTATGAAATTCGGTAGCATACTACAATATGCCATAGACTAGTATGTGCCATGCAAGGTTGTGAGATATAGATAAGACCAAGGTTGTAAGTGATGGGTAAGACTCTTTTTAGTATTACAATTATCTTAGAAAGTTACTATCAGAACAAAAACAGCTACATCGCAGATTTAAGTGAAGTCAAAAACTAGGTGACAAACAGAAGCTGAACAAAACCAAAATGAGCATAAGGAGAGCAGTGTGACAAGTGTTCAATGAATTTGAAGGTAAAATTTTGCCAACTTATCTCCCCAAAACTCTTAAGAAGTTTCAGTCCCATGTAAAGTCAGTAATCAGCTGTTCAGTGGTGCAGTGACTATAATGACACCAAAATGGAATATGACCAAAATAAGGCTGAAATACTGAATTCAGAATTCAATTGATTTAACATGGAAGCTCATAATACAGTTCCTCTTTCCTATCATCACATGAATGCCAAAATGGCAGATATTGGGGAAACTGATTACAGAATAGAAAATCAACTAAAATTGGTAAGTAAAGAAAAGGCATCAGGATGGGATGAGATACCTGTGAGATGGGTGGACATAACTGTAGGCCTTTATTGCACACATCAATCTGTTGTAGGATAATGGGACATGTTCTGTGTTCACACACTATGACAAAAACTTCCTCTATAGAAACTTAACATCGTTTGTGCAAACAGAGATCTTGTGAAATACAGCTCACTCTGTTTGTGCATGAAATCCATTGCATTGTACACAGAGATGTCCAAGTTGATGCTGTGTTGCTTGGCTTCCAGGAAGCACTTGATGCAGTCCCATACCGTCATTTAGTAAATATAATTTGAGCTTAGTGCATGGCTTCAGGACTTTCCTAACAGACAGAACTCGATATGTTAACTCTTAAATGGAACATGATCGACAGATGTGGAGGTAATTTCTGGAGTATCCCAAGGGGGTGTTCTGTGGCCATTACTGCTCTCAAGATATATAAATGATCTAGCAGATAATGTCAGGAGCTCTAGTGAGGCTTTTTGCAGACAAAACTACTGACTGTAGAAAGATTGCCAACACCAGAAGGCCTGTAGAAGATTGAATACTGGCGTAGGGACTGGCAGTTCACTATGAACATAGATAAACATAATACATTCATATAATTAGGCTAAGAGATCCATTAGATTTTATTATGCTATTGGTGAAAACTCACTGGAAACAGCAACAACCATTAAATACCTAGGAGTGACCTAAAGTGGAATGACCACATAAAAAAATAGTAGGAGAAGCAGATGTAAGGCTGAGATTCATTCGAAAAATCTTAAATAATTGTTTAGAAAAGGAAATATTCCTACTCACCATATAGCGGAGATGATGAGTCGCAGATATACACAACCAAAAGACCACTAAACAAGTAAGCTTTCATCCAAAATAGACTACACACAATACATGGATGAGGTGGAGAGAGGTTCAGAAAATCTGGTGTAGGTAGGAAGGATCCAGCTGGCATAGGCTGCATTTTAATGACTATTTCACAGCCTTTGCTATCTGAATCCTCCCTACCAACACAGGCTTTTCTTGAACTGCATAGGTGAGAAATCTCCATGGAGTTTATACTACATTCCCATAACATTCCTGACATCAACCTTCTTTAGTCATTGTCCTTCACCCACCTATCCTCTTCCCTGTTCCTACCCGACAGCGTTCTATTCCACAAGTGCACCCACAGGCTTTTTATTTCTTTTTTTTCACTGCCATCTAGCCTCCCGACTTCATCTAGCTACCCTACCCTGTCCAGCTTGTCCCAGTATGCTCCCACAAACAGTACTACACAATCCCCCATCTGTACCCAGCTCTCCCTCTGCCTCCCTGCCCCAGCTACCCCCACCACCGAGATTGCTTCTTGCATCATGCACTGTTGCTTGCAGTCTGGCCCCGACAGCCTGAGGCAGTGGTCATGTGTTTGTGAGAGAGCTGCAGAGTTAGAGCAGCAATGCATCTGCATTAAATTTTGCATGAAACTCAAGAAGACCTTTACAGAGACACACCAAATGAGTGCTTCATCGAATGGTTCACATAGTTTAAAAATGGCAGGACAGAAGTTAAAGATGACCCTCCTTCAGAATGTCCTTCGACGTCTACCAGTGATGCTCATGTCAGGAACATCAACAAAATTTTGAATGCCAATCGAAGATTGACTGCCTGAGAGATTGCAGAAGAATGTAACATTTCAGTTGGATCATGTCATGAAATCCTAGCACAGTATCTTGAAATGCATTGTGTTGCTGCCAAGTTTTTCCACAGCTCATGAGTAAAGACAAGAAACACTTTTGCACCACAATCTGTGAAGAGCTTTTGTATCGCGCAAATGAGAATGAGATTTTACTTAAGAGAATCATAACTGGTGATGAGACATGGGTCTACACTTATGAAGTTGTAACCATGGTTCAGTCTTCACTATGGCTCAGGAAAGTTTCTCAAAGATCAAAAAAAGCTTGTCACGGCAGCCAAATGCCAAAGCCATGCTGATAGTTTTCTTTGATTTCGAAGGATTAGTTCATTATGAATTCATACCACAGAGACAAACTGTTAATCAATGGTGCTGTGAGAAAATGTGAGAAGGAAATGGCCTGAAATATGGCGAGACAATTCATGGCTCTTGCATCACGATATCACACCTGCACATTCATCCCAGATGGTGCTTGACTACTGCACAAAAAATGAAATCACCTTGCCGCCACATCCTTTGTACTCTTCAGACTGGCCCCTGTGGACTTTTTTTAATTTCCAAAGTTGAAAACTCCATTGAAAGGACAAAGATTTCCAGTGATAGACAAGATAAAAGTAAATTCCCAGATTGTTTTTTGTGTGATCCAGCAAGAGGTGTACCAATACTGCTTCCGGAAGTGGAAACGGCTTTGGGGATGATGTATCAATTGCGAAAGAGAATATATCTAAGGATACCATGCACACTAAGTAAAAGATAAGCACAGAAAAAATTTGTGGAGAAAGTTCTGGAACTTTTTAACAGTCCTCATATGGTGAGTAGCAGTCGTTTATTTTCGTAATATTATCATTATTCCATCCCAGATTTTCCATTGTTTAAACAAATGTAATTCATCCATGTAATACATGGTTTACAAAATGCTTGTTTGACTGATTCTCAAATATTGTTCATCAATCTCAGACCTTTCCCAAGAAGGAAGGAAGATTAGAGTTTAATGTCACATCAACAATGAGGCATTTAATATTTTGGATCTTGGGTATTAATAACTGCTTCAGCCGAAGTGGTTATTAATACACAAGATGATTAATCATAGCTGTAGTTGCCCTACCTACAGATTGGTATGCAAATATTTTGGAGACAAAACCCAACCATAGCTCAGGCCACAACCTTGTGTTAAAAAGACCTTGTGTGAAATAGGTCAGACTGTGATTTTCTGAACGCATGAGCCATCTGTCACTCAAAAACTTAACTCATTTCATATGAGAACAAAGTACGGACATCTCGCTACCTGTCCCTTGACTGTTGCTGCTCAATCTGGAACTGTGTGACCACTACGGTCACAGGTTCGAATCCTGCCTCGGGCATGGATGTGTGTGGTGTCCTTAGGTTAGTTAGGTTTAATTAGTTCTAAGTTCTAGGGAACTGATGACCTCAGAAGTTAAGTCCCATAGTGCTCAGAGACATTTGAACCATTTGATTTGGTGCTGCCTTCTGCTCCAATTTCTAGAATTACTTCAAAACTGACATTAGTGAACATAACAGCTGCTGTCAGGAATGGCTGAACCAATATGATCCCATTGACATCATTTTGTGCATATACTGATCAGGTTTCTCAGTTTTCTGTAATTTGCTACAAATACATCACATTTGTTGCATCAAGAAATTTTGGAACCTCAAGAGTAAGAAATTGCTCAATAACTCGCACCGCACTTTTTTCTTGGAAGGATAATTACACTTTCTATCATTGTTATTTTAAAATTTGCAATCTATCCAAGAACTAAAGTAAATATGAAAAACAAATCTAGAGGCTTGGTCCAATTTTAGTATGTGTTGTTCTAGAAAATATATTGCCAGTAATGCTTTCAGTAATGGTGTAAATGGCCAGTTTCCCAGGCTTAATTCTCTTCTAATTGGCCAATCTCCAGAGCATTAAAGATGGAGCAGAAGCTCAAATTAGGGCAGGCTGGTGAAGGAAATCGACTATGCCCTTTCAGAGGAACTATCCTGCATTTCCCTTAAGCAGTTTAGGGAAATCACAGAAAACCTAAATCTGGATGGCCAGGTGGGGATTTGAACCATCTTCTTCCTGAATGTGAGTTCAGTTTTTTAACCACTGTGCCATGTCACTTGGTTTTACCAAAAAGGATTAACA
Organism: Schistocerca americana; assembly: GCF_021461395.2. Lineage (NCBI taxonomy): Eukaryota > Metazoa > Arthropoda > Insecta > Orthoptera > Acrididae > Schistocerca > Schistocerca americana. The sequence continues at coordinate 347,702,689 of NC_060125.1, read as the reverse complement.
GAAAAGATAGAGAAGATCCAATGAAGAGTATTGTGTCTTGTTATGGTATAATTAAATAAATGCGAGAGCATTACAGAGTACTCAATAAATTCCGGGGGAAGCTGGTACAAGAGGACGCATTGTGTATCCTAGGGAATGTTACTGCTGAAATTAAGAGTGTATACATTTGAAGAAGAGTTGGGCAACATACTACTTCCTCCCTCTCACAAACACTCATCTCATGCATCATTTACACATGGAACAGAGAAGGGGGAAGTTATTGTGGCACCAGGGTGCCATCTGCACACATCATAAGGTTACTTGTAGAGTATAGAAGTAAATGTAAATGCAAATGCAAATGTAAGGACTCTGAATGTTCTGCGAGAAGCTGTGCTGTGAATTCTAGTGTAGGTTTGAGATCTGTAGTGTGTCCCTAAAGGGATTGAGGGTGTGCTACACATTAGAGGCTGCTGAGCCTTAGAGTGTGTGCAGAGTGCACATAAGGATTTTTTTTTTTTTTTTTTTTTAAAGCTTTTGGCGACTCTTCCATCCAATCCATATGATAATAGCTGCAGGAAGCCCTGAAGTTTGTAGCACTTCTAAAAAGCATTGGAACTTATGTAATACTTCGTACAGAGAGCTGGCTAAAACTCAAAAGTGACAGTGTTTGGGGTATCTCTAAGTATATATTGTAATGATGGGCAAATGGGAAAAGTAGGTGGTGTATTTGTCACAGGAGACAAGAAACTCAAATCCACCAAGACAGAAACCAAAGCTACATGTGAAATTGTTTGAGCAATACTCAGTGTCAATGTTGGGTACAAACATGTAATTAGATCTTTCTGTTAACCACTAGGCTCACCCTAGATGTAACCAAAATCTCCAGAGAAAACCTGAGTTCAGGTGTATGTATGTTTTCCAGTCGTACTGATCCGCATCAGAGAAGACTTTAATTATCCAGCAGACAACTGGGATAATTCCAGTTTTTTAAGCGTGGGTCTCTCAAGATATCCTGTGAAACATTACTAAAGGCTTTTTCTTAAAGTTTAGAACCCCACTCATGATGGAAATATGTTCGATGTAATGGCAACAAATAGACCTGATCTACTAAGAGTAGGATAGTGTGTGATATTAGTATTGTTAAAAAGGAGAACCACAGGATGAAGGTATTGCAATTTTGTGCAGACATTGGAGGAAAGTTATTAGTAGTTTCCTTGTAAATTTTTCATTTGATATAAACTAAATGAGTCATTGAATAAATTGCTTTTATAGATCTTTCATAACCACTTTGTTTTCTGTTCACAGGCAACCTGCAAATGCACCAAAGAATCGATACACAGATGTTCTGTGTTATGATCACAGTAGAGTTTTGCTTTCCCAGATAGATGGTGAAGCCTCTAGTGATTATATAAATGCAAATTTTGTTGATGGGTATAAACAGAAAAATGCATTCATTTCAACACAAGGTGAGGAAAAGCTAGATACTGAAATATTGTAACATAGATATACATGATATTTTTCATTTTTAAAAGGCAAATTGAAACTTACATAAAGTACATAATGGAATGTTGTGCGGAGGCATACTGAAATTTTTACTTAGTTGTTTGTATGTTCGCTTCTTGGTGATATTTATTCCTTAAGAAAAAGTTAAAACTGAACTGTAATTTGCACAATCACAGTAGAAGATTTAAAAATAATTTTTTCTAAAGCCGGAGTACACACATACACACGACTGCAGTATCAGGCAACTGAGGCCACACTGCGAGCAGCAGCACCAGTGCATGATGGGAGTGGTGACTGGGTGGGGGTGAGGAGAAGGCTGGGGCAGGAAGGGGGAGGGATAGTAAGGTAGGGATGGCAGACAGTGATGTGCTGCTGGAGAATGTGCAGGGATGAGGTGGAGTGAGAGTAGGGCACAAATGTGCAGTCAAGAGGTTAGACGGAGTGAGGAGGGGGAGGGGGAGGGGGAGGGGGAGGGGGAGGGGGGGGGGTAGAGAAAAAGGACAGAAGTAAAAGGACTGGGTGTGATGGGGAAATGAGGATTGTGTAGTGCTGGAACGAGAACAGGGAAAGGGGGTCATTGAAGTGACTGCTTCACAGCCTGTGCCATGTGGATCCTTCCCACTAACACCAGATTTTCTGAACTGTGCAAATGAGAACATTTCCTGCCTGCAACAAATCCCATGTCCTGCAACCCTCCTGCCTCAACCTTGGTTAGTCATTGTCCTCTCCCATCCAGCCCCTTCCCTGTTGCCATTCCAGCAGTACACAGCAATCATTCCACCATCGTACCCAGTCCTTTTACTTCTTCCTTTTCCGCCACCCCCCATCCCCCTTCCTATCTCTACCCTTCCATCCATCTAAACTCCTGACTGCACATACCTGACCTATCCTCTCTCCACCTTGTCCCTGTGCGATCTCCAGCAGCATGTCTTTGTCTGCCACTCCCTACCCTACTATCCCTCCTCCTTACCTTCCCCCCCCCCCCCCCCCCCCCAGCCATCTCCTTACCCCCATCCAGTTGCCACTCCCATCACACACTGGTGCTGCTGTTCGCATTTCTGTGTGTGTGTGTGTGTGTGTGTGTGTGTGTGTGTGTGTGTGTGTATTTTTGATGATTGCCTTGCTGGCTAAAAGCTTTATTTGCGACAGTCTTTTTTTGTCATCTCCGCTATTTTGTGAGCAGCAACTTTCCTTTTCATTATATTGTTACTATCCTGGATTTTCCATTGTTTGATATACACTCCTGGAAATTGAAATAAGAACACCGTGAATTCATTGTCCCAGGAAGGGGAAACTTTATTGACACATTCCTGGGGTCAGATACATCACATGATCACACTGACAGAACCACAGGCACATAGACACAGGCAACAGAGCATGCACAATGTCGGCACTAGTACAGTGTATATCCACCTTTCACAGCAATGCAGGCTGCTATTCTCCCATGGAGACGATCGTAGAGATGCTGGATGTAGTCCTGTGGAACGGCTTGCCATGCCATTTCCACCTGGCGCCTCAGTTGGACCAGCGTTCGTGCTGGACGTGCAGACCGCGTGAGACGACGCTTCATCCAGTCCCAAACATGCTCAATGGGGGACAGATCCGGAGATCTTGCTGGCCAGGGTAGTTGACTTACACCTTCTAGAGCACGTTGGGTGGCACGGGATACATGGGGACGTGCATTGTCCTGTTGGAACAGCAAGTTCCCTTGCCAGTCTAGGAATGGTAGAACGATGGGTTCGATGACGGTTTGGATGTACCGTGCACTATTCAGTGTCCCCTCGACGATCACCAGTGGTGTACGGCCAGTGTAGGAGATCGCTCCCCACACCATGATGCCGGGTGTTGGCCCTGTGTGCCTCGGTCGTATGCAGTCCTGATTGTGGCGCTCACATGCACGGCGCCAAACACGCATACGACCATCATTGACACCAAGGCAGAAGCGACTCTCATCGCTGAAGACGACACGTCTCCATTCGTCCCTCCATTCACGCCTGTCGCGACACCACTGGAGGCGGGCTGCACGATGTTGGGGCGTGAGCGGACGACGGCCTAACGGTGTACGGGACAGTAGCCCAGCTTCATGGAGACGGTTGCGAATGGTCCTCGCCGATACCCCAGGAGCAACAGTGTTCCTAATTTGCTGGGAAGTGGCGGTGCGGTCCCCTACGGTCTTGGCGTGCATCCGTGCGTCGCTGCGGTCCGGTCCCAGGTCGACGGGCACGTGCACCTTCCGCCGACCACTGGCGACAACATCGATGTACTATGGAGACCTCACGCCCCACGTGTTGAGCAATTCGGCGGTACGTCCACCCGGCCTCCCGCATGCCCACTATACGCCCTCGCTCAAAGTCCGTCAACTGCACATACGGTTCACGTCCACGCTGTCGCGGCATGCTACCAGTGTTAAAGACTGCGATGGAGCTCCGTATGCCACGGCAAACTGGCTGACACTGACGGCGGCGGTGCACAAATGCTGCGCAGCTAGCGCCATTCGACGGCCAACACCGCGGTTCCTGGTGTGTCCGCTGTGCCGTGCGTGTGATCATTGCTTGTACAGCCCTCTCGCAGTGTCCGGAGCAAGTATGGTGGGTCTGACACACCGGTGTCAATGTGTTCTTTTTTCCATTTCCAGGAGTGTAATATCTATGAGTCACTGTTGTAATTGGCCAATTCATGCAAGTACTGTGGCATAACACTTTGTAGGGATATGAAATGGAATGATCATGAAATGGAATGATCACATAGGCTCAGTCTTGGGTAACACAGGTGTTAGACTTACTGGTAGAATACTGAGGAATAGCAATCAATCTACAAAGGACACTACTTACAAATTACTCGTGCGACTGGTTGTAGAATATTGCTCAAGTGGGTGGGAGCAAGTACCAGACAGGACTAGCAGGGAATATTGAACGTATACAGAGAAAGACAGCACGAATGGTCAAAGGTTTGTTTAATCCATGGGAGCGTGCTACAGAGATACTGAAGGAACTGAACTGAAAGATTGTTGAGGTTAGACATAAACTGTCCTGAGATAGTCTGTTAACAAAATCTCATGAACTGGCCTTAAATGATTACTCTAGGAATATACTACACCCCCTACACATCGCTCACATAGGGAATTGTGAAGATAAGATTAGAATGATTATTGCTCGCACAGAGGCATTCGAACAGTTGTTCTTCCCGCACTTCTTATGTGAATGGAACAGGAAGAAACACTAATAAGTAGTACAATAGGACGTACCCTCTGCCGTGCACTGCACAGTGGTTTGCAGACTATAGATGTAGAGGTAGGTGTAGATTTGATGTAGGCATCTTTTACATGTGTGTCGGCTGATAATCAATGTGATGTTGGATATCTGAGGATGGAAACAATAAAAAAAAATTGGAGAACAGGGAGCCATTAACTCAAAGCTCATGGATACATGGTGCATAGGCACACTTAACACCACAGAAAAGTTCCAGTCTTTTCTTGGCTTAAATGACCCCATTCTCCCTCTCTCCCTCCCCCTCCCCCTCCCCCTTCCCCTACCCCCCCCTCCCATACCTCATAACATGTTCACACTTGATTGGTTATTTCTGAACTGCAAGGGCATAGCTCACGTAGTTAAATTTTCAGTGTTTTTGGAATGCGTATTGTTAAAATCTCTACCATCTGAGCCATGTAAGTACATGTCTGTTTCAAATATTTTATCCAGAATGGAACTTCCCATCATCAGTTAACTTTGCACTTATATAAACCATAATGATACATTAAAAATATGAGTGGGTTGGATTTATGTCTCAGATTGCTTGTGATCACATAATAGCAAATGTTATTTGTAGCCATCAACAGAAAACACATTAGGACGTCCACAACCATGAATCATGGCAAAAGCTCAAATTTTCAGAACCTCTATTACCTTCATAAAAGATCAGAAGAATACTGTGCATACTTAATTGTAAGTTTTTAAGGCTCCCCCAACATAAAACAGAAAATAAGTAATGAAATACAAGCACTCAAAAAGAAACTTGAAAAAATCCCCCACAATCTACAATGATGCAACAGAACTTTTGATCATAAGGTAGCTTCAAATATGAATCAAGAAATATTCACTTCAATATAAGAATGTTGTCAGACTTGTTTTTGTGACTCTGGACCTCAACTATTTGGTAAAATGTTAACTATACTTCTTAAATTATTTATATTCCATGAGGGATATGCCATACAGTAAAACTTGCTCAAAACAGCATCAACAGGGACTAAAATAATTTTCCAGATTGGACAAGTTTCTGGATTACACAAAACTCACTGGGCAATGTAAAATTTGTCAAGTACAGTAAACATTTTTAATTATGCATATACTGTATTTACATACCTACACTCCAGCACAGTAGATGTTCATTTACTGTATACTGGACAACAGAACACTGGACTATTACACTAATTGATAAATAACATGGAATTTCTATATTTTTACTTGAACTTTAAATTCGTTTATTGTTTTGTATACATACATATTATTTCCATGTTTATTTGCTTTACATTTCACTTCTTTCACAAGCTATCATCAAGGGAAACGTGTTTTAATTTCCTGTTCCAAAGTTTTTGCACCATACAATAATTCCAACAAGTTGGGAGAATGTGTGTGTGCCGCAAATTGCATAAAATTGTTTGTGTATACAATGGCTTCTTCAGGTGTGTTAATTTTTCTAGGGACATCATTTTACTCGTCTTCTTCTTACTTTGTTTCTTCATCATCATCCTCCTCTGTGTTGCGGATTTCTATTAAATCTGTTGCTGAAATGAAAGCGGAGTGAGTTGACAGAAAGTTGTCTCTTCAACTGTAATCATCTTCACTACATGAAATGTTTCGCATTTTCATTACTTCAGTAACTGCTGCTGCATTTTCTTGAACTTCGGTGGCCACAGAAGTGTATTGTTCTTGGCCCCCAAACCCCACTTTGTTGAAGCACTTTGTAACAGTTTCGGGTTTTATTTTCTTTACTGCCAAGCGAAACCCATTTACTGCATCCAGGACAGAAACTGACCACGCAAGAGCAGATGCACTTTTGGCCTCTTCAACACTAAGAATAAGAGATTGCATCAGTAATCGCTCTAATGACACTTGATTGTGTAAATAACGCCCTGGTCCATGGGTTGTGTGAGGCTGGTTGAACCTGGAGAGAACCAAGCCAATTTCACGTTTGACAATGCTACTTTTGGGTGCAGGTTGCGTTATCTAGGAAAAGGGGAACTTGGCAATTTCCTTTTTTTCATTTTGGCATTGAAAGAGCCCAGCCATTCTTTCATAAGACCACTCACCATCCACACCTTTTTATTGCTTTGTCATGTAACTAGAAGTTACTGATGTCTATATCTTTGAAACAATGCAGTTTTGCCACCTTTTCAATCACCAGTGGCTTCTCCATTTGATCTAACATGTTTCCACGCAGCAGTGCAGTTAGTCTTTCCTTGGACAGTTCTCCACCGGTGCACTTTTCACCTCAAATTTCCAGCAATTTTGAAGGCAGCGTGTGATAAAACGGTCCCGTTTCCTCAGCATTGAATGGGTCTTTCAGTTCATAATTCATAATTAAGTTGGACAGTATTGTCTTCCTTTCTGTTGCTACACTTTCCTTCACATCCTCAGCTTCCCCACAGTTCATTCCACATGATGTTGTGCCTAGCTTTGAAATTGACCAGCCATCCTGTGGATGCCTTAAACTCTGTAATCCCAAATTCTTGAGTGATTTTCAAGAGCCTCACTCTGCATCATGGGTCCAGATAAAGGTAAGTTTTTTGCCCATGCACTTAGGAACCATTCCCACACCATTTTGTTAATTTCTTCATTTCCAGTCTTCTTCGACTTTCTTTTCATCTGCCCATTCCCTTTCATCCATTTGTCCCGAATCTTATCCTTGTTTCTTAAAGTCGCATAAATTTTTATTTTTCTGCATTCGAAATGCAACATAATTTCGTGCACAGAGAGTTTGTCTTTCCCACCCGCCTGAATTACATTAATCTTTTCCTTCAGTGTCAACAACACATACCGTTTGTTCGATATCATGTTACTGTATCTCTTAAAGTGCTACTAGTCAACTGAAACTGGCAGGAAATAATGACCTTGCCGGGTAAAACCATTGTTTAACAGAACAATACCCACCTCTTTCAATGCGCACATTGCAGCAGTGTGTTGGTAGATGCACAACCATGTTCCTGTATGCACTGGCGTGTCAGTAATGAATAAAATGAGAAAGCCAACAAACAGAGTGCTGGTAAATGAAATGTTTCCTTTGATGTACTGTACCGACAGCAACTTATTTGTTGTTGCACAGAGTGGTGCGGTCTTAGGTCCACACCAGCAGCGCCGCACTGTGCTGGACCTCTTTTCTTGGTTTTGCGCCACTTAACAGAGGTGTTAAAAGTAACATTCTTGTAGAGTCATGAATAACTATTGAACTGTAATACAATAGTACTGTATAGGCTCTTTTCTGCTTTATACAATGACTTATTAAATATGTTCTAAGATTTGCTTTCTGTTTCCGCATTAGGCACGTTCCGCTTTATACAAAAAATCAGCATATGAAAGTGCACTGAATGTGTCGGGACTGAAATACTTGTACAGTTTGGGCAGATTTCCAAATTATACATGTGCCAATATGAGCAAGTTTTACTGCACAAGAATAAAAGACATATAATCTCAGAGTTTCTTATGATATCAGATTCACATATCTTTATTGAAACAGTAACCAATTCTGATAGTAAGAGTTATTACGGAAGATAAAAATTATAATGCTGCATAATGACTATTTTTCTGTCAACTTACTTGCAACAGTTAGTTGCAAACACAGGAGCCTGAAACGGAATATCACAAGTATTCCAAAAGTTTCAGATCGTGGTACCATATTTTATTTATGTATACATTTCTGGATACCACAAAAAAAGCATATGTTATTTTTCATTTGTTTTCTGGACTCAATCTGTATCATATGGCATATGGTTGTGTGTGTGTGTGTGTGTGTGTGTGTGTGTGTGTGTGTGTGGTCTTATACAGGGCGAACATTAATAAAACTGATAGTCTGCAGGGATGGATTCCTGACTGGAAGTTGAGGAAAAATGTTCCTATAAACATGTTTCTAGGAATGGACTGTGTGTGCACAACAACAACAAATCATCCCAGAACACAGTACAGAGCTGCATCGCATTCATGTCACAACAAGTGTTTAAAGAGGCCTCCATGGGTCACAGTGCAAACATTCATATATCACATCATGGCTTGCCGCACTCTTTTGCACATTCCAGCCTCTCCAAATAGTGTCACAGGTCTTGTGAACATGCTGTTGAAGGGTCAGCATATCAGGAACTGGTTCAGCATAAGCAATGCCTTTCAGATTCCCCAAGGGGGTTTAAGTCCGATGATCTAGCAAGCCATGCTACAGGTCCTCCATGTCCTATCTAGTGTACAGGGAAGATGATGATGAGATGTCGGCAAACTGTAATGTGGAATGGGGTGATGCTCAATCATGCGGAAACAAAAAACCTGTTATATTGCCAAAGTAACATTCCCAAGCAGTCTATGCAGAGTAATCTGCAGGAAGTCTGTAGCCCACAGATGACAACTATGCAGACTGATGATGCTAGTTCTGATAAAGGCTGCTTTGTCAGTAAAGAGGACAGATGACAGAAACCCCATAATTGTGGTGGTCTAGTGCAAATGACAAAATTATTCCTCTAGAGAGAAATCTGCTCCTGATGATCCTTGCACTCACTGCAGATCATAGGAATAGTAGTGGTTGTCATGCAGGGCGCACATAATTGTACTTTGGCTAACACCATGTTGGTAGGCCACTAACCTCGAGCTTGTCTAGGGTTTGTCTCAGTGCCCTGTAGAACCAAGGCCTCCAAATCTGGTGTATGCACAGTCTGCCGCCTCCCTGTGTGTTCATCTGTCTGAAAGGACCTATGATCACACAAATGGCCAAAAAGGGCTTGAAGTGTTGTGTGATGTGGTTGATTTTTGTGAGGGTACTTGTTTTGGTATAGCTGTGCTACTTCTCAACCATTTCCACTTGCTTGATGATATGTAAACACCAAATCGACTTGTTACTGGCATAGTTACCAGACCATTTTGCTGCTTACAGTACATTGTATCAGTCACACAGCCTGCAGCACACAAGGAACACATGACACGTGGTCAGAGGAACTTTCATTCATCAGTGCCATCTACTGTGGCAACGTTGCATTTCCAGACCCATGTTCATGGGACCCTTTCTCCTTTTCCAGTCAGGTATCTGTTCCTACAGTTTGTCAGTTTTATTGATGTTCACCCTGTATATTTTAGAATTTTTAGAAATGTGTAAAATGTTCTGACAGCACCAGAGAACAATTCGAAGTGATGAACCTATTTTTCAGGCCCTCTTCCGAAAACAGCAGGTGACTTCTGGCGTATGATTTGGGAACAACAGGCACTGGTGGTGGTGATGACTACCCGTGTGGTGGAAAGAGGTCGTAATAAGTGTGGCCAGTACTGGGAACCTACTGAGGGCGGGACAGCTACATTTGGAAATTTTAGTGTCACAACGACATCAGTTGAGCAGCAGCCTGATTACACGATCTCAACTCTACATCTGACTAATCAGAAGGTAATGTTTCAGTCACAAGACATTTTTCTTACATTGTTCCTCAGTGAAGAACTGTAACTTGCCCTATTGTACTGTGTAACTAACCTGTGTAGAAAGAGACTGAATTCATTGACCCTCTCCTCGTGCAGACCCAGAAATGCAGAACTCCAACTATAAGTTGGTGCTGTCTTTTAGGACTAGGAACAGAGGATAATAAGACTACACTGTATAATGATCGGTGATTGCTTTTTGCTACATTTTATTGCCTACTTTCTTTTTTAGCAGAAGAAGCAGTTTTCAGATTTTAAATCCCTAAGATACAAAGTCATATTACCAATGACAGGTTTCATAAATTTTTTAAGGTGTGGTGATTTCTTCTTCCTTTTTGCATAGATCAGAATAATTTGCCCTATAACTGTCACTAATGTTTATCTGTGAATATCATAAATAAAATGTGGAACTAAAAAGTGTTCATTAGTGGACACAAGCAGTAGTTGCAGAACTAGGACCAATAATGAGAATCAGATTGTTAAACCATGAGCTAACCTGAAAACTTTTGAATACATAGGATAACTTCCTTCAAAAATGGTTCTAAGTTTTTTTTCTTTTTTCTGCTTATGTCACCTCTGTCCTTCTTGTGCTTTCACCTCTAATTTTTAATATATTTTCCTTAACAGCTGTATTTTTCCACCAGATTTATCACAGTTGCTGTCATTTTGTGGCCAAGAACTACATATTACTAACTCTGTGATTAGTATACCTTTATTTGTAAGGTATCTTAAATATGACCAGATAAGCAGACTGTAAATATTGTAGATATTTCACTGTACATCTGTTTTTGTCACGGTCCAACAACTAGAAAGACAATCATTTTCCACACAGTTTTAGACCATGAATTGTGAATTTTAGCTTGAATATAGTATTCTCCTACAACTATGCTACGATACTGTGTATTCCACCATTGATAAAAAGACTTCAGGGTTCTCCTCCCTCTTCCCATCTTCAGAATAGCACCTTTCATGGCTTTGTTGACCTCTGTGACCAACTAATATTTGTATCACTATCCGTTATTAAATCATAAAAGACTGTCCTCTGCATGTGTATTGTTTCTGAATTATGAATTTGAGGCACATGAGGGAAATAGACTTTCTTCATTGTTATTCAGATTGCTGGTCTGTTACCAATACCATCCCGCTATCATTTTCAAAATTTTCTCCTTTGAAAAATGCTTACCTTCAAATTTTATTTTTCTTTAATTTTTGGGTGGATTTTTCTGTCAGTGATTTTCAATCAAATTTCATTGATAAGTCTCTGAACATGTAATAGCTTGGCCTTCAACACTGGTATTATTATGTGCACAAGTCCAGTACATTACCAGTTGGGCTGCAGTGACCAACCAGTATAATTCTGTGTGTCTGTATCAGTTTGTGTGTTCTGAAGAAGAATGAAAGTTATTAAGATATGATGTTTCAATCTCATTCATGTGCTTATCTGTTATTGTCCTAAAGAAGGAACTTTCTTTTTCAAAATTCTGCTTTCTCAGTGCATACATAGTTTTGCGTGGTTTATGTCTTTGGATAATTGTCATCTGCTTGTAGGTTTATCGCATGTATTGATGGGTGCAACTTGGAACTTGAAACCTAGGCTGGATGGACTAAAAAGATGTAACACATAGGCAAAATAGTGTGTTTTCTTGTGTAATAATTACATTGTTTTACAAAGAACTAGCCATCAAGTAAACTGAAATAAATCACAGGCTTTAATGAGAGAATTAATTGATGGTTGGGAAAGGTCTTTGACCTCAACCATTGAATTTTCTCACAGAACATGTCACAACATGACATGAGAGACTCAATGAGAATTTCTCATACAGTTAATAATGTCCTTTTACAATCAACCTTACCTTAATTTTGTTCTACCTCTCTACCCCAACACTGATTACATTTTTTGACAGCTCATTCAGTGGTACATTGCATCATAGTCTCTTGTGCAGTTATATTCTTCTTCCCTTTTTGTCAGAACCCTATTATGCCTGCTGTCTTTAATTTGTAACACTTCTATTCTTTGTGACATACTGTAGACTGGAATCGGATACAAACTGCTTGCATGAGGCTCAGCAGCAAAATTTCCTAACCTTTTGTATGCATTGCATGATATTTAGTGGTGCTGATTAAATCACATGCGGGTTTCATACTATAACAAATTCTGCTGGTAAGAGATTCCGTAATGGGAACCGTTTTTGTAGTGTCGTATTTAACGTGTGGTACAAACTTTACTTCAGTTAAGTGCAACCTTTTTGATGTCACAATTTGTAGCGTATACTGAATATGAATAGCAGCAACATTAGGGAAGGGCAATGTCCCTAGGCTTTAACTAAAATGAAATACAAACAAAAAGCAGTGGAATTCATAATGTTTTGCTACTTCTGGGAATAAAATTGAATACTTAACTTTTGTGTAGTTTCTGGTTGATTATGATACATGCCTGGTAATCCAACTGGTGTGCCAAAACAGTTGTGTGATACAGCAATTATTACAGTGATAGTCAACATGTTCATATAGTATAATTTATTAATATATAAAGGTCCTTAGTAAATAGCATGTCTTGTTATAGCATTGAGGATGCGTATAGTGCATGTGAAGCTGAGGTTCACAAGATAAAATGCCAATTAAATGTATTTCTGAATAAAAAGGATATGCTTGTTTTGTCAGCTCATACAGTTATATTCACAATATGACAGTATAAGTGTCAAGTGGCATATAAATTGTTGTCCTACACTTCTACCAATTTTACTATGATTATACCAACTTTACTATTGTTATTCAATAACATCAGCTGGCAAATTGACAGGCAGTAATTACATATATAAATTTACAAACTCTATACTATGACATTTTGTTTCAGCACTGATAAGTACTTTCTTATGTGAACATATTCCAGAGGTAAATCAGTCTCAGCCTACAATATACCTTTCTAGAACATTTACCTCTTCATCTTTTTCTCAACACAGTGTACATAAATGTTCTGCCATAATATGTTTTTCAGAAATGATAATCTTCTGCATATTATGATAATAATTGGATAATTGTGCATCTCAAATAATAATAACAGGAAAATATTATAAGTAGTTTCTATTCAAATTATAATGTTTTGTTGCATTAAGAAGAATTCACATAAGTATTAATCATCTGAGCATATTACTTCAGATATGTATCTATCATTTGCATATGACATTATGTACGTATAAAAGACATGGTAAAATCTTGTATGCAGAAGCAATTACTAGAAAAATAATGTTTTTTACATAACAATAGTCAAGTAGTGTGAATTTATTTTATTTATTTATTTAGCAGCTTTGGATGTACATAAACAGATAAGTTCCAAGTAGATATATTTACACTGCCAATTCAATACAATAATGATCACATACACTACTTAATTATTTTAAATACTGCAGTATCATACATAATTAACATTTTGTATTTAGTATACAGTCTACCTAGACATATTTTACTTCTACTCAACCATATATAAGAACACATCTTGAATTTATATGGCTGTCTATGCACATTTTAGTTCCATAACACTGTATGCGTGCTTCCAATTTTTTGCATTTAGTGTGTATTCATTGACTGAATAGGAAGGACTTTCTGTAAGCATACAGTTTTATTGTTTCCCTAAATTTCTCTTTCAAGCTATGTTTGAAATATAAAATGGTAAACAGTTCTATGTCGAACAATGGAAAATCCAGGACGGAATGCAACAATATTATGAAAAGAAAAGTTGACACTCACGATATACCAGAGATGCTGGGTCACAGATAGGCACAACAAAAAGACTGTCACAAATAAAGCTTTCGGCGCATAGAGCCTTCGTCGATCGAAATAGACAACAGATCTCCCCCCCCCCCCCCGTCTCACACACACACACACACACACACACACACACACACACACACACACACACACACACACACACGCACAAGCACAAGCGTGTGCGACTGCAGTCCCAGGCAGCTGTAGCTGCACTGTAGTGTGTAGTAAATAATATTTTTGACGAAGGCCTTATGGGTCGAAAGCTTTATTTGTGACTTTTGTTGTGCCTACCTGTAACTCAGCATCTCAGCTATATGGTGAGTGGCAACTTTCCTTTTCATAATAATGCGAACAGTTCTACAGTTTCATCGCCATATCAGCAGTACTTCTTTCCAGAGTAGCTGTGTTGTGATATAAAACTCTTAACTTTATACTTTCTGGCAGCATGGTTATGTATATCTTCTAAAAAGTTAAAATTTTAAGTTTTTCGAATAGTGGCCTACAGCTAGCTGTTCTTCTTACATTAGCCATTATTCTGATGGCTACTTTTTGCTGTTTGAGTTTTTTTTTTACATCATGACCCCATATTCCTATTTAATTAAAATATGAGAAATACACCAATCCTATTGGTGCCGTTGGTGGGGAGGCTCAGCACCACAACGGAGGGGTATCTGTTGAGAGGCCAGACAAACGTGTGGTTCCTGAAGAGGGGCAGCAGCCTTTTCAGTAGTTGCAGGGGCAACAGTCTGGATGATTGACTGATCTGGCCTTGTAACACTAACCAAAACGTCCTTGCTGTGCTGGTACTGCGAACGGCTGAAAGCAAGGGGAAACTATGGCCGTAATTTTTCCCGAGGGCATGCAGCTTTACTGTATGGTTAAATGATGATGGCGTCCTCTTGGGTAAAATATTCCGGAGGTAAAATAGTCCCCCATTCGGATCTCCGGGCGGGGACTACTCAAGAGGACGTCGTTATCAGGAGAAAGAAAACTGGCGTTCTATGGATCAAAGCGTGGAATGTCAGATCCCTTAATCGGGCAGGTAGGTTAGAAAATTAAAAAAAGGGAAATGGATAGGTTAAAGTTAGATATAGTGGGAATTAGTGAAGTTCAGTGGCAGGAGGAACAAGACTTCTGGTCAGGTGACTACAGGGTTATAAACACAAAATCAAATAGGGGTAATGCAGGAGTAGGTTTAATAATGAATAGGAAAATAGGAATGTGAGTAAGCTGTTACAAACAGCATAGTGAACGCATTATTGTGGCCAAGATAGATACGAAGCCCACGCCAACCACAGTAGTACAAGTTTATATGCCAACTAGCTCTGCAGATGATGAAGAAATTGAAGAAATGTATGATCAAATAAAATAAATTATTCAGATAGTGAAGGGAGATGAAAATTTAATAGTCATGGGTGACTGTAATTCGTCAGTAGGAAAAGGGAGAGAAGGAAACATAGAAGGTGAATATGGATTGGGGGTAAGAAACAAAAGAGGAAGCCGCCTGGTAGAATTTTGCACAGAGTACAACGTAATCATAGCTAACACTTGGTTCAAGAATCATAAAAGTAGATTGTATACATGGAAGAAGCCTGGAGATACTGACAGGTTTCAGATAGATTATATAATGGTAAGACAGAGATTTAGGAACCAGGTGTTAAATTGTAAGACATTTCCAGGAGCAGATGTGGACTCTGACCACAATCTATGGGTTATGAACAGTAGATTAAAACTGAAGAAACTGCAAAAAGGTGGGAATTTAAGGAGATGGAACCCGGATAAACTGACTAAACCCTTGTGCAGAGTTTCAGGGAGAGCATAAGGGAACAATTGACAAGAATGGGGGAAAGAAATACAGTAGAAGAAGAATGTGTAGCTTTGAGGGATGAAGTGGTGAAGGCAGCAGAGGATCAAGTAGGTAAAAAGACGAGGGCTAGTAGAAATCCTTGGGTAACAGAAGAAATATTGAATTTAATTGATGAAAGAAGAAAATATAAAAATGCAGTAAATGAAGCAGGCAAAAAGGAATACAAACGTCTCAAAAATGAGATCGACAGGAAGTGCAAAATGGCTAAGCAGGGATGGCTAGAGGACAAATGTAAGGATGTAGAGGCCTATCTCACTAGGGGTAAGATAGATACTGCCTACAGGAAAATTAAAGAGACCTTTGGAGAAAAGAGAGCCACTTGTATGAATATCAAGAGCTCAGATGGAAACCCAGTTCTAAGCAAAGAAGGGAAAGCAGAAAGGTGGAAGGAGTATATAGAGGGTCTATACAAGGGCGATGTTCTTGAGGACAATATTATGGAAATGGAAGAGGATGTAGATGAAGATGAAATGGGAGATATGATACTGCATGAAGAGTTTGACAGAGCACTGAAAGACCTGAGTCGCAACAAAGCTCCGGGAGTAGACAACATTCCATTAGAACTACTGACAGCCTTGGGAGAGCCAGTCCTGACAAAACTCTACCATCTGGTGAGCAAGATGTGTGAGACAGGCGAAATACCCTCAGACATCAAGAAGAATATAATAATTCCAATCCCAAAGAAATCAGGTGTTGACAGATGTGAAAATTACCGAACTATCAGTTTAATAAGTCATGGCTGCAAAATACTAACACGTATTGTTTACAGACGAATGGAAAAACTGGTAGAAGCTGACCTTGGGGAAGATCAGTTTGGAGTCTGTAGAAATATTGGGACACGTGAGGCAACTTATCTTAGAAGCTAGATTAAGGAAAGGCAAACCTACGTTCCTAGCATTTGTAGACTTAGAGAAAGCTTTTGACAATGTTGACTGGAATACTCTCTTTCAAATTCTGAAGGTGGCAGGGGTAAAATACAGTGAGCGAAAAGCTATTTACAATTTGTACAGAAACCAGATGGCAGTTATAAGAGTCGAGGGATATGAAAGGGAAGCAGTGGTTGGGAAGGGAGTGAGACAGGGTTGTAGCCTCTCCGCGATGTTGTTCAATCTGTATATTGAGCAAGCAGTAAAGGAAAAAAAAGAAAAATTCGGAGTAGGTATTAAAATCCATGGAGAAAAAATAAAAACTTTAAGGTTCGCCGATGACATTGTAATTCTGTCAGAGACAGCAAAGGACCTGGAAGAGCAGTTGAATGGAATGGATAGCGTCTTCAAAGGGAGATATAAGATGAACATCAACAAAAGCAAAACAAGGATAATGGAATGTAGTCGAATTAAGTCTGGTGATGCTGAGGGAATTAGATTAGGAAATGAGACACTTAAAGCAGTAAAGGAGTTCTGCTATTTGGGGAGTAAAATAACTGATGATTGTCGAAGTAGAGAGGATATAAAATGTAGACCGGCAATGGCAAGGAAATCGTTTGTGAAGAAGAGAAATTTGTTAACATTGAGTATAGGTTTAAGTGTCAGGAAGTCGTTTCTGAAAGTATTTGTATGGATTGTATGGAAGTGAAACATGGACGATAAATAGTTTGGACAAGAAGAGAATAGAAGCTTTCGAAATGTGGTGCTACAGAAGAATGCTGAAGATTAGATGGGTAGATCACATAACTAATGAGGAAGTATTGAATAGGATTGGGGAGAAGAGAAGTTTGTGGCACAACGTGACTAGAAGAAGGGATCAGTTGGTAGGACATGTTCTGAGGCATCCAGGGATCACCAGTTTAGTATTGGAGGGCAGCGTGGAGGGTAAAAATCGTAGAGGGAGACCAAGAGATGAACACACTAAGCAGATTCAGAAGGATGTAGGTTGCAGTAGGTACTGGGAGATGAAGAAGCTTGCACAGGATAGAGTAGCATGGAGAGCTGCATCAAACCAGTCTCAGGACTGAAGACAACAACAACAACATAGTATCATCTGTTGCTAGTGGTTTAATGTTTCTGAGAACAAATGTAGGTGAACTTAGTTTGTGTGTCAATGTGACAGTATGGTCTTTCCACTGTAGATAGTTATCTGTGGTGAGTCCTAAGAACTTGTGTGTTGAACTATATTCATGTCCATTATTAATACTTGTTCCATTGGTCATGAATACAACATTTGGTAATGAAGTGGAACATGTCAGTTTAACAGAAGTTTTCTTTTCGAGATATAATCTCTCAGTTTTTTTACAGTTACTACTTCATATGTAAAAATTCATCTGTTCAGTAGAAGGAGTTGACATTCAGAAATTCTTTTAATTGCTGGTTGGCTGTCTGTCAAACACTTAATGCTACTTGCTAAATGACCAAAGATTTTTGTGAGAGCATGATTCACCTGTATCTGTGCCAAAGTGAGATTTACCACACAATGGTGAAGATCATCCTTTCTTCTAGTGTTGTAGCTATGCTCTTTGCTATTATTTTTGTATTGGGATGGAGTATTAATAACAAATTCCATAAGTGATTATATGTATTGTGAAGGCACTGTGAATAGTCAGAGTTCCTTACATAAATATCTGCTGTGTAATCTTGGGTGAGCTGCAGCTGTTATTTTGATTACATTCTTTTGTGCAATAAAAACTTCACTCTTACTGATGAATTACCTCAGAATGTGATGCAGTATGAAAGCACTGAATGAAAGTAGGCATAATAGGCTAATTTACTGATATGTTTATGACCAAAATTTGAAATAACCCTTAAAGCATAAGTAGCTGAAACTAAACGTTTCAGCAGATCATGAATGTGTTTCTTCCAGTTCAATTTCTCATCATTGCACATGCCAAGAAATTTTGAATATTCTGCCTTAGCAAGAGACTTCTGTTCAAAGTCTGTATTTATCAGTGGTGATATGCTGTTTACTGTACAGATTTGTATATACTGTGTTTTCTCAAAATGTAATGAGTCCATTTGCAGAGGACCCCTTAATTTTCTGAATGACATTATTTACAATGTCCTCAGCTAATTCTTGTTTGTAGGGTGTTGTTACTATACTTGTATCATAAGCAAAAAGAAGTAGCTTTCTAGCTTCATGATTACAGGGTGGCAAGTCATTAATATATGTTAAGAACAACAAGGGACCCACAACTGAACCCAGTGGGACCCCATTCTTGATACCTCCCCAGTTAGAGGACTCTGCTGATTGTTGCAAACTGTCTGTACTGTTAATTTCAACCTTCTGGTTAAATATGAATTAAACCATTTGTGCACTGTCCCACTCATACAACAATACATAAGCTTATCTAGAAGAATTTCAAGATTCATACAGCAAAAGTCTTTGAGAGATCACAAAAAATTCCAATGGATGATGTTTGGCTATTCAGAGTATTTTATATTTGATCAGTGAAAGCATATATAACATTTTTTGTTAAAAATCCTTCCTGAAAACCAAACTGACATATTTTTTAGTACTTCCTTTTGAGGCATATGTGAAGCTACTCTTCAATACATTACTTTTTCAAGAATTTTGGGTAAAACTGTCAGAAGTGAGATTGGGCAGTAGTTGTTAGCATCAGACCTAACCTCTTTTTTATGCACTGGTTTAACAATAGCATATTTCAGTCTATCTGGAATAATGTGCTGTTGCAAAGAGCTGTTACATTTGAGGCTGAGAATCCTACTTATCTACATCTACATCTACACCTACATCTACATCTACATGGTTACTCTGCAATTCACATTTAAGTGCCTGGCAGAGGGTTCATCGAACCATTTTCATACTACTTCTCTACCATTCCACTCTCGAATGGCGCGTGGGAAAAAGGAGCACCTAAATCTTTCTGTTCGAGCTCTAATTTCTCTTACTTTATTCTGATGATCATTTCTCCCTACGTAGGTGGGTGTCAACAAAATATTTATGCATACAGAAGAGAAAGTTAGTGATTGAAATTTTGTAAATAGACCTCGCCGCAAAGGAAACCGCCTTTGTTTCAGTGACTGCCACCCCAGCTCGCTCATCATATCAGTGACAGTCTAACCCCTATTGTGCGATAACATGAAACGAACTGCTCTTCTTTTCACTTTTTCGATGTCCTTCGTCAATCCTACCCAGTAAGGATCCCATACCGCACAGCAATATTCCAGCTGAGGACGGACAAGTGTGATGTAGGCTGTCTATTTAGTCGGTTTGTCACATTTTCTAAGTGTTCTGCCAACAAAGTGCAGTCTTTGTTTCGCCTTCCCCACAATATTATCTATGTGGTCTTTCCAATTTAAGTTGCTCGTAATTGTAATTCCTAGGTATTTAGTCAAATTGACAGCCCTTAGATTTGTGCGATTTATCGTACACCAAAATTTATCAGATTTCTTTTAGTACCCATGTGGATAACCTCACACTTTTCTTTGTTTATTACCAATTGCCACTTTTCGCACCATACAGAAATTCTCTCAAAATCATTTTGTAATTTGAATTGAGCATCTAATGATTTTACTAGATGGTAAATTACAGCGTCATCTGCAAACACTCTAAGTGGGCTGCTCAGATTATCACCTAGATCATTTATGTAAATCAGGAACGGCAGAGGGCCTATGACACTACCTTGTGGAACACCAGATATAACTTCTGTTCTACTCGGTGATTTACCGTCTATCACTACGAACTGTGACCTCTCTGAGAGGAAATCGCAAATCCAGTCACACAACTGAGACGATACTCCATATGCATGCTATCTGATTAATAGTTGTTTGTGAGGAACAGTATCAAAAGCCTTCTGGAAATCTAGGAATATGGAATCAAACTGAGATCCCTTGTCAACAGCACTCATTACTTCATGAGAATAAAGAGCTAGCTGTGTTGCACAATAACGATATTTTCTGAATCCATGTTGGTTATGTATGAATAAGTCATTTTCTTCAAGGTGATTCATAATGTTCGAGTACAGTGTATGCTCCAAAATCCTACTGCAAATTGAGGTTAGTGATATGGGTCTGTAATTCAATGGATTACTCCTATTTCCTTTCTTGAATATTGGTGTGATCGGTGCTACTTTCCAGTCTTTAGGAACAGACCGAACAGACCTTTCATCAGGTGAGCAGTTGTATATGATTGTTAAGAAGGGTGCTATTGTCTCTGCATACTCTGAAAGGAACCTGATTGGTATACCATCTGGACTGGAAGACTTGCCTTTCTTTAAGTGATTTGAATTGTTTCGCAACACGTAAGGTATCTACTTTTATGTCACTCATGCTAACAGCTGTTCTGGTTTCGAATTCTGGAATATTTACTTTGTCTTCTTTCATGAAGGAGTTACGAAAAACTGTTTTAGTAACTCCACTTTAATGACACCATTGTCAGTAACATTTCCATCGCTATCGCGCAGTGATAGTATTGACTGTTTTATGCCTCTGGTGCACTCTACATACGACCAGAATGTCTTTGGGTTTTCTACCATATTTTGAGACAATGTTTCATTGTGGAAACTATTAAAAGCATCTCGCATTGACGGCTGCATTAAATTTCAAGCTTCCATGAAACTTAGCCAGTCTTGGGGATTTTGCGTTCTTCAGAATTTGGCATGCTTTTTTCATTGCTTCTGCAACAGTGTTCTGACGTGTTTTGTGTACCAGGTGGATCAGTCCCGTCTCTTATTAGCTTATGCGGTATGAATCTATCTATTGCTGTCAATACTGTATCTTTGAATTTGAGCCATATCTGGTTTTCACTTACATAATTAGTGTGGAAGGAATGGAGACTTGAGGCTGAGAACAAGCTTTTAGTACTCTGTTTGAAGTGGCAACAATTCCATACAAGCTTTTACTTTTGAGTGAATTTATTATTTTCCTAATTTCAGTAGGAGAGGTGGGTTGAATTTCAGTTTTATCAAGTTGCATAGGTATTGCCTCTTCCATATACAGCCTTGCATTTTCTGAAGAACACCTGAATCCTATTTTCTCTACAGCACTTAAAAATTTCTGCCAATGGTTATGCCGGTGGTATCATCTACTAAAAGAATCATTTCATTTTCAGTATTAAGAGGTAAATCGTTTTTATGAATCAGAAACAACAGAGATCCTAATATGATGCCTTGTGTTACACCATGGCTTATTTGTTGAAATTTAGATATATATTTGTTTCATTCAAATTTTACTTCTGTTGCTTGTTTCCTGTGTTACAGGTATGATTTACCAGGAACTGTTTCTCTAATTACATAATGATCAAGTTTCCTTATTAAAGTATCATTGTCATCTACATCAAAAGTGTTAAGCTTTGATGTATCTTCTAGAACTTCATTATGCTTTACATGGCACGGAATTCTAAGAATAGTCCCAGAGCAGTTTCAAATTCCCATGACAGAATGTGCTTCTGGACACTAATGTTCCTTTGAGTTTATTATCTTTCTCACCAAACTGTTTTATAACAATAAAACGTTTTTGCTAAGCACCAGAGAATAAAACCTCCCACATTTTTTCTACATCAAAAATAGTTTTCTGGTTTTATTTCAATTTGAGCAACACCCTCCTCCCAAATCTTCCTTGAACATTATACCTGTAAATAATCTAGACTTGATACAAGAAGTAATAAGTCAGTACAATATATTATGTAGCTATATCATTTACTTCAAAACATCTTTTAGAACCATATAAAACATTCTCAGATGTCTTGCATTGTCAATTCATGGTAAAACCTCAAGCTTTTGACAGTTACTTCCATCGTCTTCATCAGGAGCAATGACAGCTACTCCTGACTAAGATGATGGAGGTAATCATCAAAAACTTGAGGATTTACCCTGAACTGATGTGGCAAGAAGTCTGAGAATGTTTCATACAACAGCATGATCACAAAAGACTTCCTTCTCATCTTTCATAACTAACTGTTTTACCATTTTCATTTTTGCAAGACATGTTTTACGATTCTTCATCTTATCCCTTGATACAAAAACATACTCCATGACAAAAGTGAGTGTCACACACCACAGTACAGAGACAGTTTCCTAACAGTACCAACCTCATCATATATCATAATCGTCATCTCCAGATTGCTACAATACAACTATACTT
The DNA here is from genome assembly GCF_021461395.2 of Schistocerca americana. NCBI lineage: Eukaryota > Metazoa > Arthropoda > Insecta > Orthoptera > Acrididae > Schistocerca > Schistocerca americana. Next base: position 347,679,887 of record NC_060125.1, on the reverse strand, counting down.
CATCAGTATCTCATCAAAACATGAAGAAAATATGTACTTTAGGACCTATCACATCATAATACTCATAGTTAACTCAAATTTTTGAACAATGTTCAACCTGCTTCCTCCACATTACAAAATATTTTGTACGTAGTGTATTGGTTCTTAAATCATACTAATCCAGCACATGTTCAGTACGTTCAGAGAGAATGAAAACCACCTCTCCAATATATGTCAAACATTAATTCAGTTCACAAACAAAGTTACTTACATGAGACATAATTCTCACCTATTTTAGTTTTCAGATATTACATATATGGTCTGGAAAATAAGCTCCTCACTCTAAACATTTTCCACAGTAAAATGTGCTTGTCATAGTTGTTAAAGTCCAAAGTTTCAGCTTAATATTTTCATTATAGCAGCTATATTTAAATGGTGATTACAGACCTTGAAGATGACAATAGCAGACCAAGAAGTCTGACTTCTTTCTTTCCACTTACAAATATAGCCCAAACGTTTCCCAAATACGTCCAAAATTTGCATTTGTACAATTTTCATAAAACTAGACAGCACCAAAATCAAATTATATCTAATATCATCAATCCAAAACCATTTTTCCTCAAAAACAGCAAAAAACTTTCCTTCTCAAAATGTAAGACAATTCTCCACTAAACAATCATAAATGTAAATATATCTTTCCTTCCTAGCAGGGTAAAAAATCTTTTAGTGTAACCATTCTTCAGATATCCTCAGATTTAACAAATTAAACACTACCTTCATTTCAAAACTGGAAGAATCTTTCTATCTCTTAGACAAATAAAAAACAAACTACTTATTAAAAGTGCTGTACATGTGAGAAACTCTTTCACATATACACCTGATACCTAATGAAGAAGGATAGCATGATAGGAGAAGATAACTTGAGAATGATTTACTGGATAGTCAGAGAATGAATGTGGCTCTGGAGACCAAAATTTTTGAAGTAAGATCCACATTAAGTTGGGGCCCTGTGTTCACTAGTCACATAGTCAGTGAAACCATGGTGTACATAAATCATCTCTATTTTCTAAATATCTTGTTTTACTTCTGACATGAATTTCCTTGAAAGCACTTGCTTCAACTTGACATTATAAGTATGTGTTGAAAAATATGAAAATGCCTTGGACTTTTGACTCCAAATATTTCTTAGCATAACTGTACACTACATAGCTACTACTCAGTTTTTTGCTACACAACCCCATAATACTTTTATATTCCTATAGTAACATTCTTAGCTTGTTCATTCTTTTATAGACAAATAGATATTTTCATAGTAACTTAATGTGCAGAATAACCTATTGTTCAACAGTTTCAGTTAAGTTTACAAATCACGTTGTATCTGCATTCAGATGGTATTTGGCAAACATGCTTGCTTATAGCTCGCATTTGTTCAAATATTTTCTTTCTACTGTAGTCTTTTATATTTTACTTTATTTCCAGTACTTCTGCGTTTGTTGACATTTGCATAAACTATAGGTACAGCATCGGCAAAATTTCCAGTTCCACTTCTAATGTGTGTAACCTTTTACATTGAAACCTACATTTTTGGTGTCTTCTTAGCATTTCATTTTCTACAGTCCAAATATTTTTAACTTCATTTGTGTGATCTAATTCTACCTTTAAATTGTTATTTTCAGCAAGACTGCTCCATGGATCCAATTGTTTGTGCTCTGGTTCTACCACAAGTTCTTTTTTTACTTTTGTGGCCTGGTTACTGAAGTTTGATATCTGGCTTCTCAAATTTTTTGCTTCATTGTTCTTAATACCAAGTTTGCCCACCAATGACTGATTTATTCCACTCCACAACTTTTCTACACTGTTCCTTAGTTCACTTGTCATTGCCTTGGTTTCACCACTGGATGCATATTCAACACAGTGTGTGTAAATTTCAGTTGTTATTACATTTCTTCTTATTTGGTTGTTTGTAACTTTATTTTCACAGACGGAAGAGAGCAGGGAAGTGAGTCACTTCCAATTCACATCTTGGCCGGATTACGGCGTACCACATAGTGCAATGGCCATGCTTGACTTTCTTGAGAAAGTGCGTCAGCAGCAGGCCAAAATGGTAGCTCGCTTGGGGGACACATGGGCTGGACATCCCCGTGGGCCACCAATTGTTGTACATTGTAGTGCTGGCATAGGTCGGACAGGTATGTGATTCTAATATTCATACTTCTCCTCTATCTGATGTGTAGAAAAGCAAAGATCACACATTGCCTGTGCAATCATCAGTCATAGGAAGACATGGTGTGAATCAACAGAAAATTCCTGTGTTACTAACTTCTTTCTCTCTCTCTCTCTCTCTCTCTCTCTCTCTCTCTCTCTCTCTCTCTCTGATTGAAAATGGTTTTGACAGCAGTACATACTGCTAATCTTGTAAATTGGGAAAGAAAATTAAATATTGATTCAAAACCTACTGTTTGAGTAAACTGTCCAATTGTAAAACTTTTAGATATTTGTCATTTTGCTTTGATTCCACGCTGTTTCATTTGACTATAATGTTTTGCATCAATAAATTTCTTTCAGTTTATTGTAATTAATTAATAAAGTTAATACAAATGTTAATGTGTCTACAGTAGTGGTGGTAGCACAAGGTGCTGTTGATAACAATGGGTTCCTAATAGAAATATAACCCTGACTACATGTTTAAGAGATAATTTTGCAGCCCAGCAGAAAAGAAAAATAGCTAAAAAAGGATAACTTGTATAGTATACATAATCTTCCAGCTTACATATTTCCTGATTTTTCCCTATTTGAAGGAAAAATATTAACTTCTATTTTAATTTAATGCTATTTCTGTAAGTTTCTTGTTTTTTCCGTACAACTTTGTTAACATCATTTTAACAAGTTTTGCAAGTGGGAAACTACAGATAATAAGATTCTACTACCCATTAAAAGTATATAAATAATAAATTTCACTGAAATTGTTGGAGATGCTAAGAAGGCTCTTTGAAGGATATTAAATAGAGAATATGTTCCATGGAAAACATGTTACTTAAGACCAGTAAATAAGAACGGGTCACATAATGACCCAAATCGCTATAAGGAATTGGCAGTGACCCCTTTCATTGGAAGACTGTACTTGGAGGTACTGAAAGCTCTGATAGAGAAAGAAAGAACTCACAAGCAGCAAGAATAACAAGCCAAGCTCTGAACAGGAAGATTGGTAATGGACATCTTCACAATGAAACGAAAACATGAAAAATGCAAAAAGGTTGGACTGGAGATGCAAGCTCCATTGATTGACCTAGAGAAAGCATATGATAATGTACCCACCAACAAACAGTGGGAAAAGTTGAAAGAGAGAGAGTTTGACCAAAGATTGCTAAAGGCTAATACAGCAAGAGTAATGATTGAGAATAACTGAATAGAAGCATTTGAGGTAAATAGGGGTCTGCAGCAGGGATGTGCACTGTCACCGACCCTCTCTAAGCTGCATCTAGGAGGAATATGCAGACTTAGTCTATATTTTGCAAACGGCCAGATTGTAATAGCTGAAGATGAAGATGTTCTGAGCTATATAATAAGAAAACTTAAAGAGGATTACAATAAAGCTGGCCTGAAGAATAATGTAAAGAAGTGTGGGTACTTGGCTGTTGGAATGGAAAAAGTAAATAATTTGGAAGTAGATAGAGAATTAATTGTAGGTGTCAAAAAGGCAAAATGTCTTGGGGATTATTTAATAAACAGGGCACTGGCCATGATGAAGTCACTAGTAGGATTAATAAAGTATAAGCTCTGACAAGGACAATGAACTCTGTTCTGTGGAAGAAAAAGATGAGAAGAACAAGGAAGAAGAGACTATAAGAGTACAGTCTGGAGTGTAGTTTAGTACAGAGCAGGAGCCTGGGATATTACCATTTGAGTAGGGTGAGTGAAGACAGGATACCAAATAGGATACTATGATGGATCCCATCCCACCAGAAGAAAAGGGATTGCCCATGATGCAACTGACAGCATGAAATGGAGGAGGCAATGGAAGTAAAGAATATGAACATTGAGGAAAGCCAAGGCAGAAGAAGATCGCAACTGAGGTCGATAAGTGGTGCCAGCCACAGCTAATCTGCAAGGAAAAGAAGAAGAAGAAGAAGAAATAACAAATTTCATTAGTATTCTGATTTAGAGAGTCCTGCTCGATTATATTTATCTTTGTTTGATAAAACATAGAACCCAAGTTATGTCTGAAATGTTCTATGCGCCATTATAATTATAGGATAACACGAGCAAACACTAAGAATAATAATGATGATAAAAATAATGACAATGACAAAATCCATATTTTATCATGCTTACTTTGCTATTATTATAATAGAGGGAAACATTCCACTTAGGAAAAATATATTTAAAAACAAAGATGATGTGACTTACCAAATGAAAGTGCTGGCAGGTCGACAGACACACAAACAGACACAAACATACACACAAAATTCAAGCTTTCGCAACAAACTGTTGCCTCATCAGGAAAGAGGGAAGGAGAGGGAAAGGCGAAAGGATGTGGGTTTTAAGGGAGAGGGTAAGGAGTCATTCCAGTCCCGGGAGCGGAAAGACTTACCTTAGGGGGAAAAAGGACGGGTATACACTCGCACACACACACATAACCATCCACACATATACAGACACAAGCAGACATATTTAAAGACAAAGAGTTTTTTCAGACAGTATATTTTTATAGATAACTGCATCATACGAGAAAAGTCTGAAGTTTCTGTTAACATTACCTGCAAGGTCATTAACATACAAAATGAACAGCAAGGCTCCAGAGACACTTCCCTGGAGCACTTCAAAAATTATTTGTGTGTCTGTCAGTGGCTCTCCATCCAAGACACCACACTGCATCCTCCCTACCAAGAAATCTTCAGTCCAGTCACAAATTTTGCATGGTACCCCATACAGCTGTACTTTTGATGATAAGCACTCATGTGTACTGAGTCAAATGCTTCTTGGAAATCAAGAAATACTGTGTATACCTGACTGCTTTGATGTATGCTGCCAGGATGTCTTATTAGAAAGCTATTAGTTGGTTTTCACATGATGAGTGTTTTTGGAATCCATGCTGGTTGGATTGGAGGAGGTCATTCTGTGTGATATATCTCATTATTTTTGAATAATATGTTTCAAGTTTCTGCAACAAACAGATATCAAGGTTATTTCTACATCTACATCTACATTTATACTCCGCAAGCCACCCAACGGTGTGTGGCGGAGGGCACTTTACGTGCCACTGTCATTACCTCCCTTTCCTGTTCCAGTCGCGTATGGTTCGCGGGAAGAACGACTGTCTGAAAGCCTCCGTGCGCGCTCGAATCTCTCTAATTTTACATTCGTGATCTCCTCGGGAGGTATAAGTAGGGGGAAGCAATATATTCGATACCTCATCCAGAAACGCACCCTCTCGAAACCTGGCGAGCAAGCTACACCGCTATGCAGAGCGCCTCTCTTGCAGAGTCTGCCACTTACATTAATGTTTATATTGCACAAGATTTGTTATGTAGGACATCTGCAATTGAAAAGCATGATTGATTAATTTAGAGAGATGTGCTTCAGTTGTATTAAAGATTTATTCAAACAATGACCAGTTTTGGGATGTTAAAATCCCATCTTCAAGTGTATAAACATGCAATGTAGATGGCTGTTTTGTGGATCAGCTCTGCTACCCCTCTTGTAGATGTGTGTGACTTTGGCTTTCTTTCAATTGTCATGCATGGGTTTCTGTTTATGTGATCTAAAGTAGATTATGGATAAAGGAGGTGGTAACTCAGCTGTGGATTCAAGACTGAATGTGATAGGTACTGCACTGGACCTGGGAGCTTTGTTCAGTTTTAAAGATTTCAACTATTTCTCAACATCACTTACATTAATGTTTATATTGCACAAGATTTGTTATGTAGGACATCTGCAATTGAAAAGCATGATTGATTAATTTAGAGAGATGTGCTTCAGTTGTATTAAAGATTTATTCAAACAATGACCAGTTTTGGGATGTTAAAATCCCATCTTCAAGTGTATAAACATGCAATGTAGATGAGGGAAGCAATATATAACATATCTGGAGACACCAAAGAGCAGACTAATGAAACAAGGTGACTCACTTTTTGTATTTGGTAAAGCATAATATGTGGTCAGGCCAGTCACTCCAAGGGCTCCAAATCACCGCATCTTTGATGAAAATTGAAAAAAGAGGAGAGGGCCTAATGGACCTAAAAAGTAGTGTCCAGGTGGGTAGGGTGAAGCAGAAACAAACCAAAAACAAACGCTGTACCCACACTGTGTACCTTTGGACAGCTGCGTGCTATTAACACCAGTCATGACCAAGTGCGGAGGGTCATGCCGGAAGATTATTAGTCATTGTGCAGTGGAGCTGCCAATGGTGTACAAGGAAGTAAACTGATGCCTTTATTAGCGAGGACATGGAGAATCTGGACTGACAGATCCAAGCACGTACAATACTTCATTTTGAACTGTAGTAGGCTGTTAAACTGGATAACTCTTGAACATGTAACAATATGTCAAACAATGGAAAATCCAGGATGGAATGTAACAATATTATGAAAAGGATAGTTGCTACTCACCATATAACGAAACAGAATCTCTGCTATATGGTGAATAGCAACTATCCTTTTCATAATAATGTAACAATATGTGAAGTTTTAGGTAATTAGGCAATGGTACATATGCAGAATGAATGAACAGTAAAAACAGTGATTAAAAATTAGTGGTAATGTAGACCATGCTAAGTAGATCATCATAATGATACATTATGGGCTCTATTAATGTAAAATAGGATACATAAAAAAGAATCACATATCTAAAATGTGAATGTAGCAATTTAAGCAGAGAAATAATAAAACAAAATGACCAAGCTGAGTGCTTTACATTATACAAAACTCTTAATGATATGTAAAAGATGGCTAAGAAGTGAAAAACCAAGCAGATGGGAGAAAAATAAGCCTGAAACTCGCAGGCTTGTAAAAATATGTGCTGTATTATGCAACAAGGTAATGGTACGTAGTCAAAATGGGTGAACAGAGGATACTGTTTTTCACTGTATAGCAAGAAAACTGTAATAATAGCTGCTCTGTAATTACTAATTACCATATAAATGTAACTCTTGAGTCACCAGTCATGGAAAGACATTGTGTGAATGCAATGCAGAAGAAAATTCGTGTGTTGCTAACTTGTGTGTTTCTCTCTTTGATTGAAAAATGGTTTTGACAGCACTATGCACTACTGATCTCTTAAAATTTGGAAAGAAGATTAAATACTGCCAGAAGATCTGCTGTTTGCATAAATGGTACAGTTGCAAGACCTTCAAATGCTTGACATTTTGCTGTGATTCCATGACTATGCTTTCCTACCTGCATTAAAAATGTGCTGCAGATCTTTGTGACAGATTTTGTTTACAGAAAAAATCCTTTCTACTTTGTTTAGAAGTATCTCTTCTTTTTCAAGTAGCTTACCTATTAGTTTTAAGCATTAAACAATTACATTTGATTAATTCTCAAATTATTTCACAATGCAGGAACATTTTGCACTCTGGACATATGCATCAGTCGCCTGGAAGATGTAGGTACCGTCGATGTCAGAGGAACGGTGGAACGAATACGCTCCCAGAGAGCATACTCGATACAGATGCCAGATCAGTATGTGTTCTGCCATCTAGCACTGATTGAATATGCCATTGCCAAAGGACTAATTCCGGAGGTCGACCTGGCAGGCTTCGACAATGGTGTTGATGATGAGTCAGATTAGGTTGTGTACAAAGTTGTGTGCTGACTTTGTTCTGACTTTAAACAGTATTTCAGTGTTATTGTGGATACCGAATAATTTTGTATATCCTTGGTGTGATAAAATGTCTGTCTCAAGTTACATATTAACTGAAATATCATGAGGCTTTATAACAAGACACAAAGAAGCCAGCTGTTGTTGTGTGATATGTGATAGAATTATGAATGTATTATGTGTGACTGTGTCCAGTGTTGCCAATTTTGTTACCAAGTTACAGAACTTGTACATGAATCTCTGCCGGACATTTTGGTGTTACACTGGAGAATTAAATTTTGTCATATTCATAATCTGTGTTTTAGACTGTCACAATAGTTACTGTACATTGTCTCTGTATATACAATTGATGTGTAATGTACATTTATCAACAAACTATGTGATACAAATATTCGTGCTATCAATTGTGATTTTTATTTTACTGTTCTATTTTTCTCTCTTCAATAACTTTGTCAAACCAAGTGTAACAGGCAACAAAACTGTCATATCACATATATCAGAAGTATATTTCTACTGAGGTGAATATCTCAGTCTAAATTCTATGGGGAATTAGAGAATGGTACACTTAAAATAACAAGTTTTTACAGCTGTGTAAGAATATGTACAAACATATTTATTGAAAAGTTCCTGATGTTCTAAGCAGTAAATATAATCTGCATAATGTTGTATGTGTGAAAACTTGTTGCTGTTTCTCCAGAACTGAAGTATTGGAGAATTTCCATTCCAGTTAACATTGTACCTCAACATTTCTGTATTACCTTGGTTCTGCTCTAATATCACATAGAGTCTGAGCTAATATTGCAAATTGTGGCCTTACTAAAGGTAACTTCCTTTCTGATGTTCAAGGTTATTTAAACTGTGATCAGTGCATCAGTTAAACATTGTGATTGAATCTGTGAATGCCTTTCCATTCAGCAAACAATGTAATTTATGTTTGTGATGCCTTATGGCCTGATGTTGTCCTTGTGACGACAACAGTTACTTTCATGAAGATTTTACGAAGCATTAAGAAATTTAATATGCAATGCATGCTGCAGGTATTATACTGTCTTGTAAAAGATGTCAGTCACAAACTATGTAGGACTGAAATAAAGAGTAGTGTGACAGTTTTTACATTCACATTATTAGAATGTCGTCAGTTCCTTTTTTTTCTATAATATATGTGTGTGATATACCTTGCCAACTCGCAGATGGTGAAATTTATATGTTTATGAAAAACATATACATTGTAAATATCTTCCAAGCAGAAGTGTGATAAAAACATGAGAAGAAATAATCATGCAACTGAAGATATTGAACAGCAATGTTGATGAGCAAATTTCTATTGAAAACGAAACATTCCGAACAGCACCAGACCATTACTCACCTATGTCTGTTGTTATGGCCTTCAGCCCAAAGATTGGTTTAATGCAGCCCTCTACACTACCGCATCCTGTGCAAGCCTCTTCAGTTCTAATAATTAATGCAACCTGTGTCCATTTGAACATGCTTAGTGCATTCATTTTTTGGCAGCCCCGTACAATTTTTACCCCTATACTTCCCTCCATTATCCAGTCAACCAGTCCCTTCTGTTAGTCTATTTGTGCCATGAATTTCTTGCTACCACAGTTCAGTTCAGCAATTCCTCATTAGTTACTCAACCTATCTATTTCATCTTCAGTAAAATTAGGTAGCACCAAAAGCTTCTTTTCTCTTCTTGACTAAAATGCAAATCAACCGTGTTTCACTCCCATACGAGGTCACACTCCCAAGAACCTTCAAGAAGACATCTTAACACTTAAATTTATTTAGGTATTAACAAATACCTCTTTGTACTTCAGCCTTCATCAGTTATTTTGCTGCCCAAATAGCAAAACTCATTCACTGCTTTTAAAATATCATTCCTAACACAATTCCCTCAGCGAGCCTGAGTTAATTTGACTACATTCCATTAGCCTTGTTTAAATTTTGTTGATATTGATCCTGTATCCTGCTACGGTAGTTTTATCTTGAAACTGTTCCATTGGTCCATGTTTGCACACAAAAACAACAATATGGGAATGTTGGTCTGCTTTGTCACAAAACACTTCTGTTATTTATTCCCAAACTATTTTCGGCGGAAGATATTGCCATCACCAGTGGGTACTTTGATTCTAAAATATGCAGAAATAACATTGTAAAACAGCATTACATGGTTACTGTTTGGCTGCAGATATTGTTTACTGTGAATAATGTCATAATACCATATTTACTATATGTAACAGCATGATTTTACAATTGTTGCTGCTGTTTCCAGCACATTTTCTGCATTTTTTTGTTGCTGTTATTCTCGGCATACATTGTCATCTGCAGCTCTTTTGGGTGGTTGGATAAGCAATGGATAACAGTGCTTGTGGATAGGGGTTTTCTGTAGATGGAAAATTCATGTTGGTTGTTCTTTCGTTTACTTGTATAATCCAGGAAATTTAGTTTCTTGTTTTCCTCTATTTCCATTGTGAAGTTGGTTTGTGGGTGTACTGTGTTGATGTTACTGTGTAGTTCTTCTATCCTGTTTTGTGTTTCACTTTTGCGGAACACCTAATGAACAAAAACTACAATCCCACTAATATCAAAATTGATCTACATACCCTGAAACACAGCAACAATTTATACAGAAAACTAACAATAGAAGAAAATTATTACATATAAATAGTTATAATGGAAGGAAAAAACAAAATACATGAAAACACAACACTTTGCAACAACGCACTCTTTACCGCTCTTAGAGAACTGACACAGGATACAAAACAGGATAACACACACCACACACACACACACACACACACACACACACACACACACACACACCTTCTCTCTCTCTCTCTCTCTCCCTCTCCCTCTCCCTCTCTCTCCATCTTACACAAAGACATAAATAAGGAACAAATATCGTCTTAACTCCCGCCACAATTTTCGTAACCTTCTTATAATGAGTGATACATTTCTCACGGCACACACCAACAGCAAGATGGTGTAATGTTTTGGATTACAAACAAGGTGCGAAAGTTATGTTTTTCTGTGTCTAAAAACAGCTGTAAGCTGTCCAATGAACTTGAGTACATAACAGTTCATGTAATAACTAGTAATCTTCAAACCTGTATCGACAGCTCTACTGCCATCCCAATTGTATGATGCTGATATATAAAACTTAATGTTTTTGTATTTGTTTACTAACATTGACTCATACAGTTGCAGATGACATGATGTATGGCGAGAATAACAGCAACAAAAATATGCAGAAAATATGCCAGAAGCAGTGGCAACAATCTTAAAATCAAGCTGTGATGTACAGTAAATAAGGTATTATCAAATTATTCACAGGAAACAATATGTTTTGCAATGTTTTATGAGTATGCTATTTCTGTGTTTTAGAATCAAAGAACCCACTGATGATGGCTACTTTGAGAATAAATAAATAACAAAAGTGTTTTGCATCAAGGCGGACCCACACTCTCATATTGTTGTTTTTGTATCCTCCTTTTTAGACTCTGCAATTCCAAGTCCTTTACTGCCTCTGACTTAATTACAGTGTCACCAGCAAACCTCAAAGCTTTTATTTCTTCTCCCTAAAATTTAATTTGTTCTCCAAATTTCTCCTTTGTTTCCTTTACTGGGTGCACATCGTACAGATTGGATAACATTGAGGATAGGCTGCAACCCTGCTCCGTTCTCAAGCAATGCTTCCCTTGCTCGTTCTTTGACTCTTATATTTGCAGTCTGGCTTCTGTACAAGTTGCAAATAAACTTTTGCTTCCTATATTTTATTTCTGCTCTCTTCAAAGTTTCACAGACTATATTCCAGTCAACATTATCAAAGGATGTCCCTAAATCAGCATCTGGTTTACTCTCAACTTTTTGGTAGAGGATTCACATAGAACCACTTCCAGACTATTTCTCTACTGTTCCACTCCCAGATAGCACATGGGAAAAAAGATCACCCAAATCTTTCCATGTGAGCTATGAATTCTCTTATTTGATCACAGTGGTCACTTATCACTGTGTAGGTGGGAGTCAAGAAAATACTTTGTCATTCTAAGAAGGAAAATACATTTGTTTTGATGAATGCCACCACAGCTCTTTTATTATATCCGTGTTATTCTTCCTCTTTTTCTTGATAATACAAAATGGGCTATTAGTCAGTGAACTTTGAACTTTTTCAGTGTCCACCATCAATCTTCTACAGCTATTAGGTGACATATAGGGCCATATAAAAGAGCAGTAACGATCTTTTGCTTTTAAAGAGGAATTCTTAATCAATGAAAATTATTCCAAAATTCAGCACCTTAGGTTTATGCAGACATAGCACATTTACTGTAACTGTAAAATGAAAAGGCAGTCTGATTAGGATAAAATTGGGGGTACTGTGTAGTTGGTGGAAGGTATGATGACATAGACAGAAATGGAGCACATAGGGTGGAAGGAAATCAAAAATCAAAAGAGGTCTTTGGACTATTGGGGAGGAGGTGAGTTGCAGGGGACAAGTTGTCCAGGGGAGGCATGTGTTGTGCACTAAACTGAATAACTAAGGAAGGAAAGGTAAAGAAGAAATTTCAAAAGGAAAGAAACAGGAAAGCTAGATATGTGATAGGTGAAGAAAACCAAGAAGATGAAGGACAGTCAAAGGGTAAGATGAAAATGTCAATAGAATAAACAGATGAAAAAAGGAAAATGATAGCCAAGGTATGATTGAAGAAGTTTCCAGAGCATAAATTGTTAATGAAAGTTGGGGCTAGGGATGCTGCAGGTAAGTATGACATTCTGACAACACAATATACAGAGTGTCACAATCTTTTGGATCAGATTGAAACTGGTGATAGTAGGTCCACAACCGATTACACTATTCTGTTACAGACATACATAGCATACACTACATAACAACAATGAAGCTCCTAGCAATTTTTTAAAGCAATGATCACTAGTCTCAATGCATGTATTGCAACTGTGCGAGCAGTTCTGCCACACAATCACAAAGATCTCAGGTTTGTGTTGTACACTGGAACAGGCAACAGGTGATACACAACATACACTCCTGAACACCAGAAAGACATACGGTACACAACTTAGCTCTTAGCACATGTGTCATGTGACGAACACATTCATTGCATCCATGGAGGTAAAAAAAGAAGGGAGTTGTCATTTCATCACAAACTTGAAGCCGATGTCCGCCATCTTAAGTAGCCCAAAACGTTACTTCCCTGTGCCATCACCCTGATGTGCCCGTGCCCAGTTCAGTATTAGGTGCTTTGGTTGTTGGAGATGTAGTTGTTGCATCAAAAGTGCCAGCTTGCATTGTTTACGGGTGTACTAATCAATCCAGTCATAATCTAAATTTTAAAGAAATCACATTTCATTCACACATGGAGAAATTCAAGCAATATTTTAATTTGTATACATGAATTATTGTTGCTCTTTTCACTATTATTTTAGTGGTTTTATTTCTATCATTTGACTTTAGATTTATCTGAATTTGCTCAGTGTCTGCTCTTTCTCTTCTTTCATGCATTTTTCATTGGCTTCCAAATCGCAATTGCTCTGACATCCAAGCCATACTGTGTCAACGCTCTCGTCCGCTTCCAACACATGGCTATGTAACTGCACTGATTGTTGGGGCAGCAACTGATGCCCTAAATTCCTCTTACTGACAATTCTTATTCATTGTTCACATTTACTACTTCTTCAAAAAAGATTATGGTTAGAACAACTGGAGACAGCGGTCATGTGTGCGTGAGTTTCATGTGTATTATTGTATGAATACATATGTATGTATTCTAAGCTAAATGCTTGAATTTTTATCATTGAAAGGTTCAACTACCTTTCCCAAACCAAACTTTAACCTAAGACATGATGGTAAATTTCAAAAGGAAAACTACTCCAGAAAGTAACCAATCTTCCATCGCTATTCATGGTGGTGCAACTAGGCCTTTGGATTCTGGAGAGCCTAGAACATCGTGTAAGGAAGAGTTGGAGCTTCCTAGTACTTCTTCAAAGATAAGACCCAAGAAAAAACATCTACTGGGAACTCTGAACATCAACACACTTTATGAAAGTTGGAAAACTAAAACACCTAACAGACACTCTCAATCAACACAACATACTTACATTAGCGCTACAAGAAACAAGGTATCTGGATGAAAATGCATTTGAGTCAGATGGATACAGGATCTACAAAGGAAAACCAGCCATTAAAAATTCCAATAATATGACTATATTAGGGACCACATTTATGGTCAAACAGCAACTTACGGAATCAGTAAGTAATTTTAGCTCCCCATCAGAACGAACTTCATTTCTGACGTTCAAGTCAGGCAATAAACGTTACGCTATTATAAATGCATATGCATCTATCGACCAACATACAGAACAAATGTTGACAAAGTGGAAGATTTTTGGGAAATGCTAGAACACGAAACATCCATATTACCAAAAGAACATATAAAAATTTTAGTGGGTGACTTTAATGCACAAGTTGGCAAAGAAATAAAATTTAAATCAGTAGTTGGAGATTATCCAGCACATGCAAGAACCAACAGAAATGGGGAACAACTCATAGATTTTTGTAAACAATTTAATCTAAAACTAATGTCAACATGTTTCAGGAAACTTGCTAGAAAGAAAATAACGTGGGTATCAACTAATCCAAATCAAGGTGAATGTCACTTGGACCATGTGGCAATAACTACTCGCAACTACAAGGAAATATTTGATGTCAGAGAGAGGAAGGGGCTAAACATAGACTCAGACCATTATCTGACTGAAATAAAGACCATGTTCCAACTGAACAAACCTAAACCAGAACCAAGAAGATTTCCAAGAGTAAACACTAAATTTCTCATGCAAAATCAGGACAAATTCTGTGATATACTAAACACAGGGAGGGTAGCAAGGATGGAGGCATGGTTGCTACCCTCCCTGTTTTCCTTCCCTGTTGCTTCATAACCTGGGTTGTGAGTAACTGAATCTACTTTCCCTTCTTCTCTTTCTTTCCCCTCTCTCCTCCCTGATGAAGGAACATTTGTTCCGAAAGCTAGGAACGTAAATTTTCGGTTCTGTTCTTTGTGTATCTATCGGCTGTACTCAGCTGAGGTAAGTACTGGCCAGCCCCTCTATCTCTTTGTTAGTATTTGTTTCACATCTTTATATGAGATTTTCCATTAATCATTTGGTTACCATTTTGAACAATTACTAAAGCTACATTGTTATTACACAGTGTACAACGTGTATGTCCATGTTGTTGTTGTGGTCTTCAGTCCTGAGACTGGTTTGATGCAGCTCTCCATGCTGCTCTATCCTGTGCAAGCTTCTTCATCTCCCAGTACTTACTGCAACCTACATCCTTCTGAATCTGCTTAGTGTATTCATCTCTTGGTCTTTCTCTATGGTTTTTACCCTCCACGTGGCCCTCCAATGCTAAATTTGTGATCCCTTGATGCCTCAGAACATGCCCTACCAACCGGTCCCTTCTTCTTGTCAAGTTGTGCCACAAACTCCTCTTCTCCCCTATTCTATTCAATACCCCCTCATTAGTTACGTGATCCACCCATCTAATCTTCAGCATTCTTCTGTAGCACCACAGTGTATGTCCATAGCACAATAAATAGATATTTCTGACCATTGGTTCCCTATCTCAGTATAATCGATTGTGGACTTATTGAAGGGGCACAGAACCTGTCAGAAGCTGGCCATAGGTGATGTCATAGAGTGAAGAAAAGGCCAGACAGAGTGACAAAACTGTCATGCAGCAGCTTCATGGGAATGTCTTGAAAGCTACAAGAAGGTAAATATTAAGAGTTCAGGCAATGAACTTATAGTTCAGTATGAAGGTGTTTTGTTTTGATGTGTCAGATTTGAGTTTATGCTTGTTGGTCGCAGTGAACTTTCACATTTTGTTAATAAAAAAAGAGTTTTGGAATGGAGTGTTTAAGTAACTGAGCCACCAGAATCTGCATCGCAGTTCAGTCTTCCAACCGATACAACTGACTCCTAATTATCATGGGGATCTTATGATAGTGTACCTTCACTATTTCTATCTATTTAGTTCACTCACAAGTATATATGAACAAACAAATGTATGCACAGTTCAATGAAGGGAGTCTTACAGATAACATTACTCTAGGTAATGATCATCTATTTTACTTTTTTTATGCAGTAATAGCTTTTGAAGTGGAGAGTCTGTTCTCGTTTAACAGATTTGACATAGATAGGAGTCATAGTGCCTCTATTGGATGGCGATGAGATAGTATTGAGGAAGATGGCTTGTCAGATATAGAAGATCCGGTAGTAGCAGAATTTATTTTTCATTTTGTGGTTTTATAGAATGATATTAAACATTAAGTTATATGTACAAGCATGTTATAGTAACCTAAAAGATTGCCTACAATCACAGTAAAACTAAAATTGAAACAATAAATAAGATCAATGCAATAAAAGAAGACCTGAAGGAAGCAGAGTAACACAACTTGATAAAGCAGAGAGAAAAAAATTTAGGCAGAAAATAATGAAAGTGTGGTCGACTTGTCAGCAAAACCCAAGACAACAGAAAAAAACTTGATCTGATGAGTAGAAAAGAGCCCATTCTGAAAAAGTGGAAATAATATGAGCACAAAGGAAAACTAAAACAAAATTTTGATAATGCCCTTTGTTGTACATCACTTGGTTCTTTGGGCCCAAAGATAAATATTAACAACATATTACAAAAAATTATTCCAGTACATTGATATAAAATAATACTAACAACTTAGTCTCAAAACAAACACACACATTTTGACACAATCTCACTGAACTACACTCACTCCACTTTACTCTCCCCTTTTATTTTATTTTTAGGCCTTTACACAGCAATCTGTATACACTTTATTAAATGTAAGAGAAAATAAGCAGCAGTAACATTAATATTAATATTGTCCACATCTCCTCATCAGTCTCAAATGGCAGCACTACGTATTGCAGTGGCATTGTCCTCTAGGTAGGAATAGCTGTTCCATCAGAGATTGAAGATGATCTTGATGGGCAGAGGAAAGACCAAAGTAGGTTCTTCCTGGATGGCTGCAAATTATTGTATTTCCATTGGAACAGGAGCAATATTTATAGAGTAATATTTATACTGGGCTGACCCACCTGGCTTGCACCTGTAAAGCAGCCATGACATCACTTAGCCTGGTTGTCTTATTTACTTAGCTTCTCTGGTCCCCATATTTCTCATCTTCACCTTTCAGGAGTCATTGTGACTATATTGCAGAGCCAATACGCTAAATAATTATTAATGGCATCCTCCTATCTCTATGATTTCATTCTGCTACTCATCTATTATGATTAACTTTGTCTTGAAGCTGTATTACATGCAACATTAGCAGTCCTTTGTTGGCATTCCACTCACCTGTTGCAGTCTCACCTGCTTTGCTCACCTCTTACATTACCAGGGGAATACTTTTTAGCCAACTACAGATTTTCTGTCTCTGCTAAAGAGATTCATCTAAGTACTCAGGCAATAATTCTTTTATTTTTTAAAGCTCAAACACCAATCAACTGAAAAACTGAAATCAATGCAAAGAACAGAAAAAAATCAAAGAGTAAAGGAGATCGTGTGTGTGCTCATCTCCACAGAAAAATGCTGTGGTTCACTGTGCATTCACAGATGTTCTGACGACTTTCACAAAAGTCTGCACCCCCCCCCCCCTTGCACACCCCCACACCCTCCTCCCTCCCCCCAATTGAGCAGTGCTCCTGGAATGTAGGAATCTTCATACTTCACCTAACACC
The DNA here is from genome assembly GCF_021461395.2 of Schistocerca americana. Taxonomy (NCBI): domain Eukaryota; kingdom Metazoa; phylum Arthropoda; class Insecta; order Orthoptera; family Acrididae; genus Schistocerca; species Schistocerca americana. The sequence goes on along the minus strand of NC_060125.1, from coordinate 347,662,319 downwards.
CAGGTCTTAGGTGTACCTAAGGCGTTCCTTGAACTACTTCAGCCTCCGGTGCTGGCAGTGATGGTACCACTCTCTCTTGCAGTGCTGAAATGGTGTCATCCTTGTTCAGTAGTGTGAAAGGTGGCACCTTGTGTTCAACTTGTACGTCCTCTTTCTTCAGTAACATACGTGCAGGTTTGAGCCGTTCCAATGATACCGCTTGGCTATTCCAATTTTGATCTATATGCATGGTGTGTTCATCCCGGGAGAGCACTCTGTAGGGCCAAGAATGTAGGGCTGAAGCAACAACTTGACAGCATCCATCCAGAGCATCACATGTGTACATGATCAGAGATCCTTGTGCACAAACGTAGTTACAGCATCATGTCTCATGACAGCGGATGGGTGAAGTCTGTTCATATGCTCGCACACCATTTGCAGTAGATAAGGCAATTTGATCTGTGTTGCCTTGGTTTGATCAGTGAAAAGTTCGCCTGGCAATCATAAGGGTTCACCATAAACCAATCCAGTAGAGGATTCTCCGAAATCTGCTTTTAATGCTATACAAAGGCCCACGAAAAGCAGTAGCAAAGCTGATGACCAAAATTGCCCTTGGCATATTAATGCGGGTTTTAATGGTTTTAATGTTCTATGACAGTGTTACATCATTCCATAGCTTGTTGGGTGATAACCCGTAGTATGATGATGGTGGAAACCACAGAGGCTGGCCAATTCTGAGAACAGTGTCTATTCGAATTGCTGCCCCTGGTCTGTGGTGACTTGTAAAGGGCAGCTGAAATGTGCGATCCTGTACCAACATTTCTGCGGAAATGTCCAATAATCACCTCTGCCCATCTGGTTGAAATAGTCTACTGCAATGAGAAGGTAACAATATCCTTCTGACAGCAATAGAGGTCCCAAGATATCCAGGCGAACATGTGTGAAATGTTGCATCGTAAGTGCGAAGTCTTCTACCACTATCCAGCCACTAACCAACCTTGGCCCTGTAACAATCTAAGCATCTGTTTGCCCAACTACAGCAGTCCTTCTTTATACTGGGCCACATGAAACTATCTGTCATCAGTCTCAGGCTGGTGTTTATTCCCAGATGAGCCAGCCCATGAGTTCTGTCAAATAACTGCTGTCAAATAATTGATGTTGCAATTTCTCAGGTACAAAAGGTTTTGGTTTTCCCTGTGATATGTTGCACCAAACTCAAAACATTCACCAGCAGGTTGTATTTGCTGCAGATGTAACCTGGACGTACTGTTGCAATGGAATTAGACTAGTTGTTGGTCTGTCTCTTGCGTGGCAGCTAACTCCTTGTAGTCAGTAGCCTGAGAGATCAATTCCAACTGAGACAGGAAATCCACTAAAACATTCTCAGCTTCTTTTATATGCTTGGAGGTCTGTTGTGAATTGGGGGATGAATTCAAGTTGTCTTTATTGTCGTGGTGAGCAGCCATCCTTGTTCCTACTGAAAGCGAAAGTAATTGGCTTGTGGTCAGTGAAAACTGTGAATTGTCTGGCCTCCACTTGTGGCCAGAAGTGTCTGACAGCTTTGTAAATTTCGAGCAATTCCCTATTGTAAGTGCTCTATTTAACTTGTGGCAATGTGCGCTTATGAGAGAAGAAGCCCAGGGGTTGCCAGTGGCCTTCGGCATGCTGGTGTAGAGCTGCACCAATGGCTTGCTGGCTAGCATCCACAACAATTGCCAGTCATGCCTGAGGAACCAGGTGTGCTAATATGATTGCCTGATGTAGAGACACCTGCATTAGGCAGATGTTGTTGCCTGTAGAAATTTCCATGGAACCAACATAGTTGGTAATAATTGACAGGGCAAGCCATCTCTTCAATAATGGCAAGTTTATCTTGCAGTGGGCTGATACCGGCTGCTGTCGCTGAGTATCCCAAGAATGGCACCTGGCATGGTCAAGGTAAATTGTTTGATTCATTTTCTGAAATTCCATATGTATTAATGTGCTGATAAACATTCTTTAGATGAAGTTCGTGTAATATCTTGGATGCCGAAAAAACCAGGATGTCATCAAAGTATGTGAAGCAGTATGGTAAACCTCTTAGTACTTCGTTGTCAAAGTGTTGTTAGTTTATGCCACATTTTTCAAACCAAATGGCATATGGAGATATTCAAGTAATCCAAATGGTGTTGTGACAGCTGTGTTTGGTGTATCAACAGGTGCATCTAGCATCTCGTGATATGCTTTGCAGCAATCAATGACACTAAAATGGTTTCACCTCCCAGAGCATGCGTAAAATCCCTAATATGCGGTATTGGATACTGATTGGGAATGGTACAGGCGCTGAATACCTGATAGGCTCAACATGGTATCCAAGTCCCATCTGTCTTCTTTACTAGTTGAAGTGGCAATGACCACGGGCTGTCGGATCTACAGATGACTCCCAAACGCAGTAGTTCTTCGAATTCTGCCTTCACTGTGACAATCAGGAACTAACTGGCGTGGGCACTGAGACACTCACTGGTTGACTGGGTGTAGTCCTGATGTGATGTATCATTTTGTGTTCAACTGTCTGCGCACATGGTATGGATTCACAGTTTGCTAGGCGTGGCGTCTCTCTCTCTCTCTCTCTCTCTCTCTCTATCTCTCTTTCTCTCTCTGGCACTATTAGAGTTCCTCTGTCAACATCATATGTAGTTCTCCCTTCATTCTGAGATCAGTAATACTTCCCATATCCTGACTCATACCCATTTTCCTACAATTCCCCATTTCAATGGGTATGCATTAAGTGTGAAGCACTGATAATGTGCATTAATGCTTGCTACTGGGAATCACACCAATACATGCAACACAGCTTACTTAGTTGTCCATGTACCATATGATGGACTGATTTTTACTACATAGCCATTTCCATTCTTGCATCATTCACACTGTCCGCTAGCATGCATACTAAACCTACCACCATCATTTTTCCACCCAGGCAATTCCATCAGTTCTGCACTTTATCCCAAATCATTGTTTTTTGTTTGCAGCTTATTCTGTGTGTACAGTAACAACTGTGTGATTAATTCCCATACTACACTGGTGTTATTCAGTCCACTGTAATCTAAATTTGCCATCTGGCTGATACACCTTTGCTAACTGGCTGGAACACCACTCCACAGTTGGTCTGGTAACATCTACTACTTCTTGAATTTGTTCTAGTGCACTGTTCAATTCTTGGATGTTGTCATTAGCTGCTGTACCAAATATTATCTAGCAGTTTCAGTCCTGCGTCCAGTCGTTCCCTCTTCCTACTCACTAATGTTTGCAGCACCAAGTCTACTACTTATCATAATTGTTTTCTTAATTTCCCATATAATGTCTTAATCCCTGATTCCTCTTGTACTGCTGTTAGTACACCTTGTACACCTTCTTTCTGTGCCTCTTTTTTGTAGTTCCATAAATGTTTCTTGTAACCTCTGTACCTTGTTTTGCACCGTCCATGTGTTGTACATTAGTTATAGTGTCAACTGATGACTAACCATTTTGAAAGCCACTTGCTTGGAAAATACCACTCTGGATTCAAATGGTCGGTTCCTCAGCACTCTTCCCCCAAAGAGATGTAGGACATCTGGAGTATCGCACTCATCCCAGTGATATGCCACCTGGGAGAAAGAAATGCACATCACTGCTGCCTTCTTTTTTAGGAAGCACATGTACACAATTTATCATGCACCAACAACAGCTAACAATACCCCCATTCACACTGCACAGTGACATCAAAGATCTCCCAAAATGCACAGAGCACATACATAATAACAAAAATAAACCTGTTACATCCCTCAACAACTTAAAAACAACGTTACTACACATATTACCTCCAACAAACATATGTACACTAAGGTGACAAAAGTCATGGAATGCCCCCTAATATCATGTCAGACCTCCTTTTGCCCAGAGTACTGCAATCGCTCAGTGTGGCACGTGCTCAGCAAGTCACTGGAAGTCCCCTGCAGAAATACTGAGCCCTGCTGTCTCTACAGCTCTCCACAACTGCAAAAGTGTTGCCATTGCAGGGTTTTCTACACGAACTGACCTCTCAATGATATCCAATAAATGACTGATGGGACTCATGTAAGGTGATCTGGGTGGTCAAATCATTCACTTGAATTGTTCAGAATGTTCTTCAAACCAATTACAAACAATTTTGGTCCAGTGACATGGCACATTGTCATCCATAAAAATTCCATCATTGTTTGGAAACATGAAGTCCATGAATGACTGGAACTGATCTCCAAGCAGCCAAAAATAACCATTTACAGCCAATGATCAGTTCAGCTGGACCAGAGGACCCAGTCCATTCCATGTAATCATAGTCCACACCATTATGGAGGCACCACCAGCTTGTACAGGGCCTTGACAGCTTGGACCCGTGGCTTCATGGGGTCTGCACTACACTCAAACCCTACTATCAGCTTTTATGAATTGAAACTTGGGCCCATCTGACCTTGCCACAGTTTTACAGCCATCTAAGGTCCAACTGAAATGGTCACAAGTTCGGGAGAGGTGCTGCAACTGGTGGCGTGCTGTTAACAAAGGCATTTGCCTCAGTCATCTGCTGTCGTAGCCCATTAATCCCAAGTTTCACTGCACTGTCCTAATGAATAAGTTTGTTGTACATCCCACATTTATTTCTGTGGTCATTTCACATAGTACTGCTTGTCTGTTAGCACTGACAACTCTACACAAACACCACTGCTCTCGGTCATTAAGTGAAGGTCGTCGGCCACTGCATTATCTGTGGTGAGAGATAATGCCTGAAATTTGGTGTTCTTGACACATTCTCAACACTGTGGATCTTAGAATATTAAATTCCTTAATGGCTTCTAAAATGGAATGTCCCATGCCTCTAGCCCCAACTACCATTCTGCACTGAAAGTCTGTTTATTCCCATCATGCAACCATAATCATGTCGGAAACCTTTTCACATGAATAACCTGAGTGCAAATGACAGCCCCACTGATGCACTGTCCTTTTATACTTTGTTTACGCAACATTACCTCCATCTATATATTTACGTATTGCCATCTCAGAACTTTTGTCACCTCAGTGTAAAACAGGTTAATATGCTAATCACTGACATGGTCTAAGTGCATAAGGTATCTTGTATGCACCCTGCTCATTCACTATCTCTTTCTTCCTCCATTTTTTACTGATGATGATTCAGACACTTGTGGTAAAACATCTACAAACCCTTTAAATGGCTTCAAAGACCCGATGTGAACAACAGACACTTTCATTGGAAGTTGCAACTTGAAGTTGACAGGTCACAATATTTCTTTGACCTGAAATGGCTCTTGGTACCAGGTCAAGCATTTTTTTGCTCTACCCTTAGGTGTGTAGAGATTCATCACTAAAACCTGTTGTCTCACTCTGTACTGTGGTAACTTACCCACACATTGTCTTGGTTGCTCTTGATGCTTGAGAGCTTTTGCGTTCACTTTTTTCACTCTCTGCCAGATATCAGGTATCATTTCCAAAAATTTCTTTACTGTATCACCAGTTCTTCTGTTCCTGTGTTTCACTACCTCAAAGAATGAAGACATTTTCCTGCCACACACATATCATACTATGCATTTTAGATTTGTACACAGGTACATTGAATGGGAGGTAGATGTCCCATCATTGTGATAGGTGGTCACATAATGACTCAGCATCTTTGAAATCACATCATGCATGTGTTCTGTTCTCCCATTAGAGTGAGAGTAGAAAGGACGATTTCAAAGCTTGAGAGTGCACAACAAATTGCATAGCTGTTTCATTAAATCGGGCATATATTTAGTGCCCTGGTGACTATGGTATCAAGGATGCCAAATTTAAGTGACCAATTGTTCACCATAGCTTGTGGTACTGCACTCATTTGCTGGCCTGGAATAACAGCCATTGTGAAAAAATGCAAAAAGAATGTTCTATCATGGTCAGTATGTAACCAATATCAATCAATGTACAATTAAATGGGTCCAAAACACCCATACCCAGCATTTTGAATGGTTTGGAACCCTCTGGTAACCTCTGTAATGGGGAAACAGTGACAGAATGGCACGTTGTACACAAAGAGTACGATTCTTGACATATTGTTCAAACATTCTGTTTCCTGGTCTCCACAAAACTTTTCAGCCACTCATTGGTCAGTTGCTCTCCATCTGCCATGACCTGCTGAAACAATTCATGCACTTGCTTCAATACTTGATGCCTGAAAGCTACCACACATGGTCCACCTTTGGTGCTTTGTGCAATAAGCCTTCGTGTGTCACAAATTGCAGCTGTGACCTACATAGTTGGCATTCAGTGCCAGCTGCCTGAGCCTTTTATGTACTCTCCTGTAATCAAATTTGCTGAGCTCCAGAGCACACTGTGTCAATCTATTCAACAGATCCTTTAGTTCCAGCACCCACTATAATGGAACATGGTCTGTTACAACTTTAAACTTTCTGTCATGTAAGTAACAACAGAAGTACATCTGTGACAGAATAATCCTGCTTTGCTTTATTCAGCTGTCTTGATGCGTATGCCACCAGGTGCTCTTGGCTGTCCACATTTTGGCCAAGAACACATCCAACTGCTAGATTACTTATGTTGCGTGATAAAAGTCCCTGCTAAAATCTGGAAAGACCCACCGATACCAGATGCATCATTAACGCCTGTTTGAAGTCCCAAAATATGGGTTTACTTTTTTTTTTTTTTTTTTTTTTTTGCAAACTGATTGAATGATTCAATAATTTCAACATGTCCATTAACAAATTTTGGATAATAATTACAAAGACCAAGAAATGACTGAAGCTGTTTTGCTGTCTGTGGTGGCGCAAAATCACGGATTGCAGTAATCCAACATGGATCAGTTCTGACACCCTCATGACTAAACACATGACCCAAATAATTCAACTTTTTTGCTGCAAAAAGACATTTATCCAGGCTGAGTGTCAATCATGAAAATTGAAAATTTCCTCCAGTAACTGCACATAACTCCATATCTTTTAAAAATGCAATGATGTCGTCAAGATAAACCACTGTTTTAGTTTCAATCCTCTGCGCACTCCATCTAGTTTCCTTTGGAAGGTAGATGGTGCATTATTAAGGCAAAAAGCATCCGCTGGTATTGACAATGCCCTAAAGTACTGTAAAGTGGATTATGTGACAGTCTCCTGACCCTACTTCTAAGTGATGATAGTCCCTTCTCAAATCGATAAATATTTACACTGACCTAAGTTGTCCAGAGACTCCATTATATTTGGTATAGGATAAGCGTCTGTAATAGTCCTTGGAATCAGGTAACAGTAATCACAACAAAAACTGTGTTTTTTGTGCCATCTGCTGATTTCTTCAGTATAATTGGAACACTTGCTCTCTAGGGACTGTCATTGTGCACAGTGATACCATCAGCCAACTGCTGGTCAATAAACTCTTCCATTACTGGTTGCAAGTGCCTCAGGATTCAGTATGGTTTTCTGTACACTTTCTGTACACTGGAGAACTACTACCTATTAGTATTCTATGTTGTGTCACTAAAATCATTCGATTCATCAAAACTGGCAGTTAGTAACCCCTTCAGCAGACTCACATTATCCATGCCAAAATTACCTACACTCAGCAGAATTTACTATCTCAGTCTACTTCTCCCATACATTCTACACTCCTACGCACAAAGCAAAGTGATGCATCCAACTTGTCATTGCATTCTAAGGTTCTACAACACACAACATTACACTCACTAGGTTGACACCCATGCTAACCCAGAGTAACTATCTTGTGTCTCTTGGGATATTATCATGTGGATTAATCTTTAGTGGATGCATCTGCAGTTTATTTTGTGGCACCTTCATGATAGGTGAGCCTTGCAGTGATGTAATACCAGCAGCGGCCATTCCCAGATGAAACGATGTTCTGCTAAGTTTGATAATGTCTTGCAAAAAGTCAGTTTTTGGATGATGTGTATTCAAGAAGTCTCAGGATCACACAGTTCCCCTCTCCCACATGTGACAACACCTGCACATACTTCTGAAAGGTCCTCACTCCAAAATAGCAATCAATCACTGTTCATCCCAATGGTCCCTTATCATTACCACCTACTCCATTTAACCTATCTTGTGGAGCCCTCAGTCTTCTCCTACATGACAGATCCAGACTGGCTACTGACACATGATCCCCTGTGTCTACCAAACCTCTATGTCACATTCTGTCAACTCTGCCTGCCAAGCAAACAGTCCCATTTAACTGTGACACTCAGGTGTCCAATGGCCCACAACTCCCCCCTTTAAGACACTAGGTTGTGTGGCCACATTATAGACAAATCAAAGGAACAAAATCATATCATAAAACCTGTTATAAATGGACTATCAGATCATGACATGCAGCTCCTTGTTTTAGATGTAAATCCTAAGCAGATTATCAAGACTGCTAAATCTGAGTACAGGAGAGTAGTAAATCAACCAAAAATTGAGTGTTTTAGAAAACTGCTCAAAGATATGAACTGGAAAGATGTTTATAGTGCTGATGACATGAATGAAAAATATAACACATTCATGAACAATGTCAGTACCATGTTTGAAAACTGTTTTCCTCTAAAAGTTACTCAAATTAAACAGAAGTCTATAATAAAACCATGGATTACACAAGGAATAAAGATTTCCTGTAAGACAAAAAGGAAAATGTATCTGTCGACCAAGAATAGCTCCAATGCTGATGATTTAGCTAAATACAAGGAATACTGTAAAACATTAAAAAAAGTAATTCAGACATCTAAACAAATGCACTACGAGAAGAAGATAGCAATGTCAGGGAACAAAATAAAAACAATATGGGATATAGTGAAAGAGCAAACTGGTAGAACCAGAAAGGAACAGGAGCAAATAGCACTAAGGGTAGATGACACATTAGTAACTGATGGGCATAGTGTGGCAAATCTATTTAACAAGTACTTTATATCCGTTACTGATAGAATGGGACTTTCAGGATCAGTAAATAATGCCCTTGAATATCTGAAACTAGCCTTCACAAATAGCTTCAAGTACATGAATATATCACTCACTTCACCAAAAGAAATAACTTCCATAATAAAATCTTTAAAAACAAAGCATTCTAGTGGGTATGATGAAATATCAACAAAGTTAATTAAGGCATGTTCTTGTGAGTCTAGTACAATTCTAAGTTACTTGTGTAACCAGTCAATTATAACTGGGACATTTCCTGACTGGCTAAAATATGCAGATATTAAGCCTCTATTCAAGAAAGGGGATAAAGAGATATCATCAAACTACAGACCGATTTCACTTTTGCCAGCATTCTCAAAAATTTTAGAAAAAGTAATGTACAGGCAGCTTCTCAACCATCTGACCACAAATAACATATTATCAAGAACACAGTTTGGATTTCTGAAGGGTTCTGATATCGAGAAGGCTATTTACACCTACAGTGAAAATGTACTTAATTCATTAAATAACAAATTACAAGCAGCAGGTATTTTCTGTGATTTGTCAATGGCATTTGATTGTGTGAACCACAACATCCTTTTAAGTAAATTAGAATTCTGTGGTGTCATGGGCAGTGCTGCAAAATGGTTCAAGTAATACCTCACTAACAGGAAACAAAAGGTTTTAGTGCAAGGGACTTGTGAATTAAGTCATCAGTCATCATCAGAATGGGAAGAAATTACATGTGGTGTCCCACAAGGATCCATCTTAGGGCCATTGCTTTTTCTTGTGTACATTAATGATCTCTCATCAGTTACACTGCCAGAAGCAGAGTTCGTTTTGTTTGCAGATGACACAAGTATTGCAATAAATAGTATGTCAAGTGTAGTTCTAGAAAGATCTGCTAATGATATTTTCATGGATATTAATAAATGGTTTAAAGCCAACTCACTGACATTAAACTTCGAAAAGACTCACTATATGCAATTCAGAACCTGTGAGAGGTTTCCACCCAGCATATGCATAAAATACGAAGAAGAGCAGATAGAAGAAGTTGACAGTCTTAAATTCCTGGGATTACAACTCGATAATAAATTCAGTTGGGAAGAGCACACCACAGAACTGCAGAAACGCCTTAACAAATCTGTATTTGCAATTCGAGTGTTAGCAGACATAGGCGACATAAAAATGAAAAAGCTTGCATACTTTGCCTACTTTCATTCCATAATGTCATATGGTATAATATTTTGGGGTAACTCTTCAAGTCAAACAAAAGTTTTCAGAGTCCAAAAGCGTGTAATACGTATTATTTGTGGAGTAAATTCACAGACATCCTGTAGAAACCTCTTCAAAGAACTGGATATACTAACTGCTGCCTCTCAGTATATTTACTCATTAATGAAATTTGTACTAAATAATATATCTCTTTTTCCAACAAACAGCTCAGTTCATACATACAATACCAGGAACAAAAATGATCTGCACAAGAACTTAAAAGCACTTACTTTAGTTCAAAAAGGGGTCAACTACTCAGGAACACACCTCTTCAATAATTTGCCAGTAAACATAAAAAATTTAGTTACAAATAAAGATCAGTTTAAAAGGAGCCTGAAAGACTTACTAGTGGCCAACTCCTTCTACTCCATTGACGAATTTTTTAATAGAAACAAATGATGTATTGTATATATTCATACTATTAGTATTGTTATTTCAGCTTAAAAAAAATGGCATGTTCCACATCCACGAGGATCTCCTCAGCATGGATCTATGGAATGAAAAACTAATCTAATCTAATAGCAGAAGCTAAATCTTTCGGGTTTTCCATCTTCATACCCTTTGACATACCCACTGGCAGTCCTCTTAAAAACACGCCCAACATCCTGTTTTCAGCTTCCTGCAGAATGATTTTATCTTCCTCTCCATTTTGAGTTAATTCATTCGTATTTATAATGACTTTTCGGAATCTGTCTGAAGATGTTTTCACTGGTTCATTACAGTGTTGCAGTAGACCATTAAGTTGCTCTCTGAAATATCTTACAGGGTTTTGTTTGCAATACAACTGATAAAATCCTTTTTCAAACTGCTCAAATGTCTGTCTCTTCTTCACTTTTTCAATGGACATAATGTATGATTTGGCTCCGTTAACCAAACACACACTGACCATATTTAAGCAAATTTCACCTGGCCGATTCCCTAACTTCGCAGCAGCCATCAGATCACTAACAGATACTGACACATCCTCTATCAGTTTACCAGCCAAAGGAGTCACCAGCCATAATAGAAGCTTATGTTCATCTGTGGTTTGCTGGTTCCTACAGGTTACAGGTCTGCAGGCTACTCTGTGTTAACAAATAACACTTTCAAGTTTCTTTGACAGTCAGGATGCCCTATCATGGTCATAAACAAAAGAAACAAAAATGGCTAAGACAAAAGCAACAGAGCCACTTACCACCTCATATTGCAGACCTGCAGCTGCTTCTGAAGTCCTACTGCATGACCAATTATGACTCCAGATATAATGTCTGTGGGATCAGATTCTACGTTAAGTGATGGTATTAGGCTGTTGATGTCAGGATATGGCCAGACCATCACTCCTTGGGCATGGGCGAGTGCTGGCTTGGTGGGACGTGGCCTGTTCCACATCATAAGGGGGTAACAAAACTTCGTGAATGAAGTCGATAGAATACTAATCACCTTGGAGAGGACGTGTTGAGTCACAGACAGGCACAACAAAAAGACTGCTAACATGTGAGCTTATGCTGCCCAAAAGGCTATTCTATAGCAGATAAACACACACACACACACACACACACACACACACACACACACACACACACACACACACACACACACACACACACACACACACACACACACACACACACCTACTATCTACTATAGAAGAAACCCTTTTGACCAAGAGCTCACATTATATAAGCAAGCACAACTCACATGCACATGACCAGTGCCTATGGCCACAACAACAAGACATTTATTCTACCAAACTACGTGGCTGTCTTCATTCATGGCTGCCAGCAGCAATAGTGAGTACAAGTAGTGCACGCCACAATAGAATGCGTTCAAGCGTGCCACACCATCTCGACACTGCAGCAGTGGAAGCATGGACTCATCATCCAGCAACACCATGCGTTGCTGGCTGCAGCTTGACCAGTGTTGTCCGTGCTGCCTCAGGTGCTGGCAGCTCAAGGAAGTGGTTAAGCATGGCACTCTCACTGACATTGTAGATAGTGATCCAAGAAGTGCCCACTGCCTGTGCACAGGGTGTGCAAAGTCAGACTTAGTCACATTGCAGCCTCTGACAGAAGTACGGCCCACAGCACCCACAGTGCTAAAGTACTCCAACAGAAATGAGAGGCAGGTGGAAGCCACAACATGATCCCCACGATGACAACTGTTGACCACTTCTTGGACCCGCTGGTTAGGCCACTGGAAAGCTAATGTCACCCACAGTTTCCCATCAGTCAGCACTGCTGCCATCCATCTGCACTGGGCGAGCACCTAGCTGGCAGCAGTGGATGTCTACGAGAATTCAGCAGATATTTGGGTCACTGGCACTGCTCTTCAGGGCCACAAAGCACTAACTCGGGCATGCTGCCAAGTAGGATAAACAATGTCAGGAAAGCAGGACGTCGATGCAAATGACCATCATGCTGCCGCAACCTCCTGATGTCAATCACACCGCCAGTAGACCATGTGCCAAAAGAGGGTGTGTCCTGGGGTGCCGCAACACTTCAGCATTGTAGGTCAAGGCTAAATAAAATATGTTATATCTTGCAGCCGAGTTTTCCTAGCCACCTTGGGCCAGCACTATTGCTCCCACAACCCAGCACTCCACCAGCTCTATATCACAGCAATGCCAGTCACCCTGGGTGGCTACAGAACCAAGTGGCGATTCAGGGTTGCTTAACTTCACAAATAAACTAGAAGTTCTTAAACTAACAAAAATAATGAAGAACAAAATGTTTTTGGGGACTGACAAGGTACCTTGTTCAGACATAGTTAAATGTGCCAACATCACATTAGAACCACTCTCACATATAATAAATAGATCATTATCAGAAAGAATGTTTCAACAAAGATTAAAAATTTCGGAAGTAACATCGGTATATGAAGAGGGACATATAAAATGGAAAACTATCAACCAATATCTTTGTTACTTGTATTTTTAAAAGCAATAAGCCGGTCGTGATACAAAATAACAAATTCCCATGAAAATTTCAGTGTCTCATTTGTAAACCTGCACGTTTTGCAGAGACATGAGTACAAATCTACTGTTACTCAATTAATTGAAAATACTGTAATGAAACTAGACAGAAACAACAATACATGGGCTTATTGATGTCATTTGACACTGTCTAACATGATTTCTTAATAGATAAATTAGAAGCTATTGATATACAAGGAGTAGCAAAAAAATGGTTTGAGTCACCTCTCAGAAGTAGGAGAGAAGTAATAGAAATTACTTAAAAAAACATTAAAAACTGAAGTACTGTGTACATACCTGTCATACAAACTGTACCAGTATATGTTCTAGGACCTCTCTCATTTCTTATTTATATGAATGACAATGAGATTCCAGTCAATGGTACTCAAATAACTCTGTTTGCTGGTGGCACAAATACTGTTGTCACTGATATAACACAGGTATTGGCCAAATTGACATTCAGAGGTTTGGAATATACATAAAACTGATTTAAAATTAACAAGTTAACCTTAAGTCTTACTAAAATTATTATATTAGTTACCGAAAAACTAAGTCACATCATCACATGGACCTCAGAATCCAAAACAAACAGGCAGAGAGTGTAGCTGTTATAAAAGTTTTATGTGGCATACTGAGAAAAATTTACACTCGGAAACCCACATCATCTATCTCACTAACAAGCTAAGTTCTACTTGTTTTGGGTTATGTGTAATTAGCATTGTGTGGAGTAGACAGTGTAGCAGAATTGTCTACTGCGCTAGCATTCATTCTGCTGTTACCTATGGCCTCACCTTCTGGGGCCAGAATAAGACAGAACAGAAAACCATCTTCATTATACAAAAACAGGCTGTTAAAATAGTTACCAGCTGTTCAAGCATAACAACCTCCAAACAGTTATTTCCACAGCTAACTATTCTGTTCTTGCTATGTGTCTGTATACAAAAAGGTGTAATTCGTGTAAAAATGTACACTGACCGCTTAAAACCTAATTCAGGTTTTCATTCTTACAAGACGAGAACATGCAGTGACATCTATATAAAATGGGTAAATAAGGATTTAGCACAAAAACAACCAAACACTCAGTGTACCAGATTGTACAACTTCCACCACAGATAAAAGAAATAAAAACAGTGGTCTTCCTTTAAGAGAAGAATATTGAAATTTTTAATGAGCAACCGCTATATGGTGTACAGAATTAAAGCAACAAACGGAAATTTTGCAAGGTTGCGGTTCTTTTGTCGCAAAACAGCGTAAACAAGTGACAGTAAAGAAGAAACAATGTAAGGAATATAGAAAGTAAACAGCTGCAACACGCACAACAGCAGACAAAAATATTCAGCCTTTTTTCCAACGTAACTCATTTACACACACATTCCAACAACTGGTTCTGTGCTCAGTATGCGGTGTGATCACCTTTGGCAACAATACAGGCCTCACAACGGTGGGGTATGCTGTGAATGATGTCATCATTCTCATGTTGAGACAATAATGACCATTCTTTCTGCAGAGCTGCTCGCAAATCTTGGAGAGTGGTTGGTGGATGCTGACGTGATGCAACCCGTCTCCCTAATGCATCCCAGACATGCTCTATGGGATTCAGACCGGGAGAGCGAACAGGCTACGCCATGCGTGCAATATCTTCTGCATCCAAGAAAACATCAACCACCTGTGCTCTATGAGGTCGAGCATTATCACCCATCAGTAAGAAGTCTGGGGCCACAGCACGTAAACAGCCTCACCTGTGGTCCCAAACTCTCGTTGCGATACCTGACAGCAGTTAAACCTTACCTATTCGCTCATACAATTTCATGAAGAGGTATTCGAGTGGCCAACATAAGCCCTGCTCCCACCATTACGGATCCACCTCAGTACAGGTCTCTTTCCAGAATGTTTGGGTCCAGAAATCGTGTTACCTGTTTCCTCTAGGTGTGAATATATCGAGAACCACTCTCCAGAGCAAATCGAGACTCAACTGTGAAAAGAACATTGGCTCAATGTTCGACTGTACAGGTGACATGTTGACGACTACACTCTAGGCATTCCCTTCTGTGAAGACACGTCAGAGGTACACATACAGCTGGTCTCCGACAGTAAAAGCCATTCTGATGAAGCCTTCTATACGCCGTTCACCTCGATACAACATGTGCAGGGATTGCTGCGGGGTCAGATGCAAGTTGCCGTGCAGCACTAAGCCGGTAGAGCCCTTACAGTCGAATAAAGGTACTCTCTGATGTCACACGTGGTTGGCCCAGCCCTGGTCTTCGGGATATAGTTTTGGTGTCTACACACTGTCAACGCATCTGAGAAACAACAGAACGATTCACATTAAGCCATCGGCCACATCAGTTTGCGACTCTCAAAATCAAATGGCTCTGAGCAATATGGGATTTAACATCTGAGTCTTCAGTCCCCTAGAACTTAGAACTACTTAAACCTAACTAACCTAAGGACACGACACACATCCATGCCCGAGGCAGGATTAGAACCTGCGACCATAGCGGTCGGGCGGTTCCAGACTGAAGCGCCTAGAACCGCTCGGCCACAGCGGCCGGGCTTGCGAATCTCCTGCTTTCGTTCTTCCTATGGCCCTCCACAGCAGAGAGTCTAGGCTTCTTCTCTGGGCCATTGCCGGTCGGGGTGGCCGAGCAGTTCTCGGCGCTACAGTCTGGAACCGCGCGACCGCTATGGTCGCAGGTTCGACTCCTGTCTCCGGCATGGATATGTGTGATGTCCTTAGGTTAGTTAGGTTTAAGTAGTTCTAAATTCTAAGGGACTGATGACCTCCGAAGTTAAGTCCCATAGTGCTCAGAGCCATTTGAACCTTTTTTTTTTTTTTTTGTGCCATACTGCACCATCTGTGACAGTGCACATCGCTATTGTGGATGTGGGACTGCTCGGCAAACACTATCCCATTCCCAGAGTGAAATTTTCGCTCTGTCACGCAGTGTGCATTGTTATGAAACTTCTTGGGAGATAGTGTCGGAAGTTCCATGCGGCTTTTCGCGGATGATGCTGTAGTATACAGAGAAGTTGCAGCATTAGAAAATTGTAGCGAAATGCAGGAAGATCTGCAGCGGATAGGCACTTGGTGCAGGGAGTGGCAACTGACCCTTGATATAGACAAATGTAATGTATTGCGAATACATAGAAAGAAGGATCCTTTATTGTATGATTATATGATAGCGGAACAAACACTGGTAGCAGTTACTTCTGTAAAATATCTGGGAGTATGCGTGCGGAACGATTTGAAGTGGAATGATCATATAAAATTAATTGTTGGTAAGGCGGGTACCAGGTTGAGATTCATTGGGAGAGTGCTTAGAAAATGTAGTCCATCAACAAAGGAGGTGGCTTACAAAACACTCGTTCGACCTATACTTGAGTATTGCTCATCAGTGTGGGATCCGTACCAGATCGGTGTGACGGAGGAGATAGAGAAGATCCAAAGAAGAGCGGCGCGTTTCGTCACAGGGTTATTTGGTAACCGTGATAGCGTTACGGAGATGTTTAATAAACTCAAGTGGCAGACTCTGCAAGAGAGGCGCTCTGCATCGCGGTGTAGCTTGCTCGCCAGGTTTCGAGAGGGTGCGTTTCTGGATGAGGTATCGAATATATTGCTTCCCCCTACTTATACCTCCCGAGGAGATCACGAATGTAAAATTAGAGAGATTAGAGCGCGCACGGAGGCTTTCAGACAGTCGTTCTTCCCGCGAACCATACGCGACTGGAACAGGAAAGGGAGGTAATGACAGTGGCACGTAAAGTGCCCTCCGCCACACACCGTTGGGTGGCTTGCGGAGTATAAATGTAGATGTAGATGTAGATGTAGATTAAAACTATGTGACGGATCGAGTCTCGAACTTGGGACCTTTGCCTTTCGCGGGCAAGTGCTCTACCAACTGAGCTATCCAAGCACGATTCACGACCCATCCTCACAGCTTTAATCCCGCCAGTGCCTCGTCTCCTACCTTCCAAACTTCACAGAAGCTATCCTGCAGACCTTGCAGAACTAGCACTCCTGAAAGAATGGATATTGCGGAGACATGGCTTAGCCACAGCGTGGCACTTATCTGGGAAAGGCAAACGTCTCGAGTTCGAGTCTCGGTCCGGCTCACAGTTCTAATCTGCTAGCAAGTTCCTCTATCCCATTTGAAAGGTGCCCTGACGTCATCGTTGGCGTGGTTATCTGTTGACTGGAATGCCATATTCCGTACAGAACACGATCGTATGGATATCTGTTGACAGTTGTATGATTATATCGTGAATGAGACACAGGACGGGGTAACAGCGATTTATTGCTTTAATTTCGGACACCAGTGTAAATACCGGTACCTGCTGTAAACTTGTAACTAAGTTAGTTTACTTTACGTCAATTAAATGCTTACTCTAATGTGAATCAACATTTTGAACAAAAGAGTTAGAACTCAGATTTTGGTTGGTTGATTTGGAGAGTAAATGAACCAAACTACGAGGTCATCAGTCCCTACTCATATTTTATTTGTATGTAAATGTCAGCTATGTACTCCACATAAAACACTATTTTCATGCAGTTTTGTAGTTAATTCGAGACATGTATGCGGTTTGGAACATTATGTTGGGTAGCATACTAAGCACCGTTGTATTGTGTAGGTTACTGTACACTTTCGTATTTTTTATGTTATGTATTTTGTGACGAAATCCCTGTAGTATAGTCGGCCGGAGTGGCCGAGCGGTTCTAAGCGCTTCAGTCTACAACCGCGCGACTGCTACGGTCGCAGGTTCGAATCCTGCCTCGTGCATGGATGTGTGTGGTGTCCTTAGGTTAGTTAGGTTTAAGTAGTTCTAAGTTCTAGGGGACTGATGACCTCAGCTGTTAAGTCTCATAGTGCTCAGAGCCATTTGAACCCTGTAGAATATATTGCCTCTGGATGAATAAACTACTACTATCACTACTACTACTAATGTTTGAATATCCTATACCGATAAAATCAAATGAATTCGATTGATAGTGACTGATTTTTGAGTTGGAGATGGCTATCTGAAAGTTTGGAAGAGTTGTGGAACTCGGTCGGGTAATAGTAGAATAAAGACAAGACTTGAGTAACTAAAATCTCCAATTTCTCACCTGAGCAAGAAGTGGATAATGACTTGAATGAAAATACGCTACTCCGGATTGCAAAATCTCACGGATCAAGGTACACGGGAAGTCTGAGCGCGAGCAGAGCCAGAGCGAATACTACAGCGCCAGGCCCCGAGCTGGACCTATACAGATGTCCCTCGTGGATCGCTGTCTGTACTGAACTCCACTGCGAGCTACGCTGCCCCACCTTTTTTATCTGTGCATCAGGTTGCGTCGCCCCTTCCACGTTGGTACTTCCAACCAACGCCCTTTGGGGCCTCATATGTGACCAATACGAGTATGGTCCACACCAACTCCTTGCCACACCTCACGCTTCTCCACATGAGGTTATATGATACCTCTTGGGTCCACGTAACATTGCCGGCCAACTCCCAAGCAACCGCCCTCCCTGTGGCGCGCCGGCCGAAGTGGCCGTGCGGTTAAAGGCGCTGCAGTCTGGAACCGCAAGACCGCTACGGTCGCAGGTTCGAATCCTGCCTCGGGCGTGGATGTTTGTGATGTCCTTAGGTTAGTTAGGTTTAACTAGTTCTAAGTTCTAGGGGACTAATGACCTCAGCAGTTGAGTCCCATAGTGCTCAGAGCCATTTGAACCCTGTGGCGCCGCCTTTGTACTCCGAGTACTTTCCAGAAAAACTTATTCTTTCTGGCTTCTGTTCACTGCATTTTCTAAGTATGCGACACCTCTCCCCTTAGGGAAAAATTTGTAGGCGCTGTCCTCAACGAATACAAATTTTTATACAAGGTTTCCCAGAAATTATATTCCATTAATGGGTAAACATACACATTTGTTTTACAATAATGTTCAGAAGACACGCTCATTTACTTTACAACTGTCCTTACATTTGACACTTAGTATCATTATTACATATTATGATCCAAGGAGTAAAGATACATTTTATTTTACAATATGAAACATTTAGTTTTTACACTTTCTACCAGTGTTATCATTCTTCAGCGTTTTTCCGTTTTTGTCTTCACGCTCTGATAGATACCACTTCTTCTTCTCTTCTAACGTGTCTAGCAAGCACTAGAGATCTGTCAAAAATTACCTCTTTACTATCTCTAAATGTGCTGCTCATAGAATGGTACCTGACTATATCCTTCTCTGGACACGAATTTAAAACAGTCTCGGCAACATTTACAGTATTTGCATAGACTACAAATATTACTTCAGTTACTACAGCAGAGACCATGAAACTCCAGGAAGAGAAATGACTTAGCGAAAAGTTGCTGAAGGCACTTCTCTCCTGAATATATATATATTAAAGAAAATAGTGGTTCAAATGGCTCTGAGCACTATGGGACTCAACGTCTGAGGCCTCAGTCCCCTAGAACTTAGAACTATTTAAACCTAACTAACCTAAGGACATCACACACATCCATTCCCGAAGCAGGATTCGAACCTGCGACCGCAACGGTCGCGCGGTTCTAAACTGAAGCGCCTAGAACCGCTCGGTCACACCGGCCGGCTCTTCTCTCCTGATATTCAGTCTCACTTTGTACATCCTCCAAGTTATGTCTTGAAGCTTTGAGGTTACCTTACTGTCTAATTGTAGGTTGTATTGGCAATTCCAGTTTAAGTTTACTTATATTCTTCCTTTCATTGTTCACTATGCAGTAATGTATTTCCATGCTTAACTTCGCCACTGTATCACTGGGGGACATTTGCTTATATTATATGTTCAGACTGTATCACTGTCTGAGCTGTATACCCATGACATTTACCTAAAAATTTTATCTCTCCTGTGCCTCTGAGCATGATACCTGTGGGACTTTCATCATGACGGACGGTTGTAATGTCTTGGTCTACTGGGGCTACAAACATCCATTCACTATTATTTAGTGTTGTTAACAGATTTTCGTTTAAGACGCGCTACGCAGCTTACCATTTGATTAAAACTAGTCCAGGTTGTTTGAACTATTGTCGCTTGCTCCTTTGAAAGTAGGAGCAGATCTTTCTGTTCCCCTTCTAAGACTCTGTCTTCGCCCTGGTGTCATCTTCGTCTGGTGTTCCAAACAGAATCTTACTGCCGTCGCCCAGTCAGACCCAATGCGTTTTCTGTTTTTTCTGTGTGCCATTTTAACGCAAGTTTCGCACTGTTACTCTCTGTTGCACTCATATTCAGTAATGCCAACCTGTCTTTTCAAAATCCGATTGCTCAACCTCCAAGAACCTCCGTCCGCTCAAATTTCTCTCTCAGTTCCATTAAATTCGAATAACTAGCAATTTTCCACATTATACCGTAAATTGTCGTTCGACATATACTGTCATAATACAGTTCAGGTGACGACTGGAACTTCGTTTCTTGCGTGTACGGTTCTTGTCTGGTGTGGTCTAGCCCAATAAACAGTAGGAATTCGCCGACGAAGCAGTATGACGCCGACATCTCGAGTCAGAAAAACTCCTTCAGTCTGTTTACATGAACTGTGAGATATTTATTTCGTTTCAGACACATTACGACATTAGGCTCCTTTATTTGTATCCCTTGTACGGACCTCGCCATTGTGTATACAACTTACATGGCCTGCCTTGTCATACGCTCTCATCAAACGACAGAACCTTATCCCCACAAGAGAATTCCTTTGGATTCTGGATCATATCATAGTGTTCCTTTCTTTATCTTACATTGCGCATTCTGTGTTCCTGTACATTGGTGCATTTCTTGCTTGCGCTCCTTTCGCTCTGCCACATAATCATCAAAATTATGCCTTACTCCAGCCAGATCTTTCTGTAGTATCCCTGGAATATTACATGTTCTTCCAGAGAACAATTCATGTGGCGTATAATCTGTCGCACTATGCTTTGTTGTATTACATACAGCCGGCCGCTGTGGCCAAGTGGTTCTAGGCGCTTCAGTCCATAACCGCGCTGCTGCTACAGTCGCAGGTTCGAATCCTGCCTCGGGCATGGATGTGTGTGATGTCCTTAGGTTAGTTAGGTTTAAGTAGTTCTAAGTGTAGGGGACTGATGGCCTCATATGTTAAGTCCCACAGTGCTTAGAGCCATTTGAACCATTTGTATTACACACAAAAATCGCGAATGGAACCCAGCTACCCCAATTTGTCTGTGTTTGTTTACATAGTGTCGCGACTTCGTTAATGTTCGATGCCATCTCTCTAACGCTCCATTAATTTGAGGGTGGTAACTTTTCATCTGTATCTTCGTGATATGCAGTAGTTTACGTACTTTTTTTTATAGTCTCACTCATGAAATTACTTTCCATGTCACTTAACAATACAGACGGTATTCCATGTCTCAGGACAATGTTCTCAACTAGCACCCTTCCTATTGCATCGGCATTTGCCTTTCAATAGGTTGAGCTACCATAAACTTCGTCAGTGCATCCTGGAACGTAAGGGTACACCTTTTCCCTCTGTCCGTCTGGTTTAATGGACCTACTATCGAAAACGTGCTCAGTCATCTCCATCATCTTTAGAGGCATCTTTATGTGTTTCCTAGTGAGCTTATTCTTTTCGCAACTTGCGAATTTCCGGATATAGTCTTCTAAATCTTTCTTCGTATCGCTCCATACTCGATACTTCTTTATTTGTCCTTAGGTTCTTCCTGTGCTGGTGTCCCCCCGAGGGAGAATCATGAAACTGTTCTAATATTGCGGTTTTGTAAGTAGCACTTATTTCTTCTCTCTTTCCCGGTTCAGCTCTCTCATTTTCGGGAGATACTTTTCTATATGCCTGATGCAGTTTTCTCATTTCTGAATATCTTTTACTGTTCTCGGATCAGCTGTTTTGTGTGCTGTGTCCTTGTCGGCCACGCCTGCCGCCTCTCTTGTGCGCCAACAGCACGGCTGTCGTCGCAATGAATGGCTGCTCCCTGATCCGTGCCTTGGCTTCCATTTCCACCGTGTCTTGACGTAGGCAACTGCCACCTTCCGGTCCCACACCAGCCGCCCCTATTCCCTCTCACCCATGAGAGTGCGTCAGCGACTTTATTTCATTTGCCACTCTTGTACAAGATCTGATACTCATATTCCTCCTGCTTTAACCTAAATTTCTTCAATCTGGATGAAGGATCTGATATACTTATCTAACCACTTTCTGCCTTGTTCAGCGTCCTCGAAGCATACGTCACAGGTAAGTTGCTTCTGATTTTTCCCTGACGTAAAACTGCTCCAATACTTGACTGGCCAACGTCTGTGATAATTATGAAGTCCTTTTCAAAGTGCGCGTACTGTAGTGTAGACGGCCTGATCAGCATCTCTTTCAAATGCTGAAAAGTGTTTTCTTGCTCGACAACCCAGGTGCAAAGCACTTCTTCTTTTAATAATTCATGTAGCGACTTCGCGATTTTACCGAAGTTGCGTATACAATGCCAGCAGAATCTCACAAGACCTAAATACGCCTTTAATTGCTTCGTTGTTTTGGGCTGTGGATACTCCTTTATCAGCTCGATCTTCTGTGTACCTGCCCTCAAGCCCTGGGCCAATAAAATATGACACAAATAGCACACTTCATTTCGCAAAAACTCTCGTTTGTCCACTTGTAGCTTTAAACTGTGCAGTCCAAGCCTTTCGAATACCTCTGTCTGCCGCACACTATGTTCCTCAAATGAGGTGCCAAATATTACCACGTTATTCAAATACAGGAACAATTTGTCAGCTTGTTGCCTTGTCAAAACGGAGTTCGTTAACTTCTGAAATGTACTAGGAGCTGTTTTAAGAACCATAGGAATTTGTTTGTACTTTGAATGTCCATACCGCGTACTGAAAGCTACCTTTTCTCTTTCCTGTTCGTCAAATAAGACTTGACAACAGACCTTTGTTAAGTCGAGGGTTGAGAAATACTTTGCCTTCCGTAGATCGTCAGGAATTTCGTTTCTTCTTCGCAATGAATACACTGAATTTCAGGAGATCTTATGAAGTCGCCTATAGTCCGCAACTATTCGCCACTATTGCTTTCCACTGGCATCCATCTTTTTCGGAATTAAAATCAAGGGATAATTCCAACCACTTTTACTTGGTAGTGTAATGTCATCCTCTAACATCTTTTCAATTTCCTGCTGCAGCCCGTCCTTATGTGCTTGCGGTATTCTGTAGGGTCGCAAACATATCACCCCACCATCTGCTCCCGGTAGCAGTTTAATTTCGAGCTTGATATTATCTGCGTAAGATAATATTTCTCCAGGCAACAGGAAAACGTCGTTGACATGGTGTATAACTATGATTATTGCCTTCTCTTCCGCATTCAAGTGACTTGTGCAGATGTTCTGCTTTAGTACACTCATTCGTGATTTCAGCTGTGGCTTATTTCTATTGACACTGTGCACACTGAACGATTGGCACAATGTCCACTCCGGAACTGCTTCTGCTGCCACCTGCGGGCAGTCGACTGACACACTCTCATCTGTAGCATTCAGGGTATTCGTTAAGCATTCTCCAGATTCTACTTTTACTAATGCCTCAGGTAAAAACATACCCTTGGTGATTCCCTGTTCCAAAATGATAGCCCCTCCTATTTCATTCGCCTCTGTTTTTATTCGACACACCCGTTCCTCCCAGGGTTCTACTGTCAATGCTGAAACAATTTGTTAGCTCTATTTTTTCCTATATAGTAGATTTGTGTTAAACTACTTGGTTTATGCTAAAACTACACAGATCATCGTCCCATATTGTTAAAAGTCATACTAAAAATACATCAAAATACCTTGCATTACTAATCGCGTTAGTGTTTTATTGTTTTACTGTTGTCACATGAAAACACAATATATCACTTTAATATAAAGAAGTCTTTAACTAGAGTAGAGAATGATTATTATTTACATAGGTTACTCAAATTTCAGTCTCAACAGGCCTGGAAGTTTCACTGTGGACAGTTTCTGAAAAATCTTTTTTGTTATATTTTGTAGAAGAATGTTTTTCATTCAAGAGTTTGATATTTTCAAACGGAATTTTGTAAAAGTCAACACATGACGTTCACCGAAAATGAATCTTAGTTATAATTATTTCCACACTAAAACTCTTCCGTTCATTGGTTCATAATGCTTTTGTGACTGAGAACTCTTTCTGCAGCAGCATTAGTGCCATGATGTAAAGGCGTCGTACAATACACTTTAATCAAAGGGTATGTTTTCTTTATTCTTTGAGTATTATCACATTTGTTCTGAATTTTGTTATGCTGCACATTACTTAAAAACAGATTATTTCAAAAGATACGGACGGTTAATGAAAAACGAGACGATAAACGTCCTGAATTATTTTATGAGGACAACGCGACACTTATGCCAAATAAGGGACAACCACGTAAAATGCGGCATGTCAAATCGCCCTATTTTCGTCTACTCGTCTACTTTGTCTTTCTTGTTGGAGAACACTAGTCGGAAAAATACCACATGCAATCCTTGAAATGTCTCACGAAAACAAACATGCCGGCCGAGGTGGCCGAGCGGTTCTAAGCGCTACAGTCTGGACCCGCGCGACCGCTACGGTCGCAGGTTCGAATCCTGCCTCGGGCGTGGATGTGTGTAATATCCTTAGGTTAGTTAGGTTTAAGTAGTTCTAAGTTCTAGGGGACTGATGACCTTAGAAGTTAAGTCCCATAGTGCTCAGAGCCATTTTTTTTTAAACAAACAAAACAAAGATTAAGAGAATACAAAAGCACAACATCTATTGCTATAATAGGAGTGAGCTCGGCGAGAATAATTACAAATCATAAGCAAAATATTGTGTATGTTATATAGTGTTAATTCACTTTCTTAATCGGTTTGTGACCTACAAGGCCAGCAACAGGCTTGAACTGACTATTATCATTAGATAAGATACTGTATTTGTGCACATCACTGAAAAATGTGTTCCATCAAGAGTGAGGTATGTTATGTTTGACAGTACAGTGCTAATGCAATTAAAGATGTGAAACACTGAATAAATATGAAGGGAAAAAACTAGAAAAACATTTAACACTTAACTCTAAAAAGAGTGCCTATATATCAGTTTAAATTAAATTAACAGGCAAAATAAATTAAAATTAGTAGTTGACAACGGAACTGAAGAATAGCCTGACGAGGTATTAAATGTGTAAGGTGATAAAGAAATAGAGTAAAAGACAGAATTGACAACTGTAACAACGAAATATATGGGGTACGCAGACAATCCCAGTGAAACAAATAAGTTCAGAAAATGGAGAAATGTAATGGGACATAAATTGTGGGAAACACGGGAAAACTGTTAGGATTAAGGGAAGTTTAGAAGAGGGGAAGTATTGAGCTGTATTTCGTCATTTAATGTTAAATCAGGGTTGTGGAATAATCTTTGGTGATATCCAGGGCTTCCAAAAGATTAAATTTTTGGCTTTTGTTTGCGACACTGATTTCTTGCGCCATAACGCAATGTTACTTTTATTTTGAAAGCCCAAATATCTTGAGATCAATATACAAGGAAATATGGTGATGGTGGTTTGTGCTCGTTAAATCATTTGCATGTGAACACTGTTGTATTTACACATATCGGGAGATGTGAGGCTTTTCATTGTCCGGTTCCATTTGACAATGTAATTTTACGGAATGACGAAGACTATTAGTCTGACATAAGAATACTATCGGTACGATTTACAATTTCGTGAACATTTGCTTCCATTGACGTGTCGGTAATTTTATTTGAAACTATAGTACACTACACATGTAATATGAAATTCCTTTCCCACTTCGCACCCTGCTTTCTTTGTCAAATCTCTGCTGCAGTAACCGGGGAGCTTGCAGTTGTATAAAAATAAATGCTTTTCAACTTCCCGTACAGATCTAATGTTCACATCCTGTTCGTTCATTTTCAAACTGGACCAACACACAGCTACGTCCTAGAACACGACGCAACTCAAATCGCTTGACAACGTGGGAGGCGGGTCGCTGGCAACTGCCTGGCAACGCATTGTAAGCAACTGACTGGGGAATCACTATGCCGTCGCGATTGTCTGTCGACCCGTTACCAACTAACGTAGGCAACGATTTGCTTTTGAGTCACTCCGTCTGCGGAGGGCCTTAGACAACTGTTTCGAATGGTCAGTTGTATTTTTCACTTTCACGAAATGGAGTTCAGAAAACCACTTCACGCTCTTACCACACAGTGTGCACAAAACGCAAAACGTTGTATGATCTGAGGTTTTATAATTGTATTGTGTACAAAAAATAAAAAAAAGTTAAAAGAAAAAAAACGAAAACATAAAAGTCTTTGTCATTCATATTCTGTATGATTTATTATAATTTCTAGTTCCATATCTTCAAAGTAGGCGAAATCGTAAAGAGAGTGCGAAATTTGCATCTAGACAGATCCCAGGGATACCCCGGATGAGGACGTATAATCTATTCCTACACATATTGAACAATTGCGAAGCTTTGGCGGATAAGATAATATAGGTAAAGTATAGTACGAAGGTCCAAAATGTAGTATATAGTCTAGGAGACGGTAAATTCTCACTTTTTGTTCCCCTACAGTATTGCCTCACTTGCATCGCGAATGGACCTGTTGAGGCAGTAATTAATGTTAATTAGTAGTAAAAGAATAATTGAAAGTTTGTGATTTTCGCCTCTTACGGAAACATTTTCTAAATAACCGTGTTTAAATGAATCTATTTCACGCAGCATTATTCCCTTCCCAACACTACAGCTCCACGTGAAACGGCAAATGTTGCAATTGACGTCAGTCAATCCGTAAGTTACGCGAGAAATCTGTTACAAAGATACCGTGGAGCGAGCCTTGTGTATTCAGTTGCGTGCAGTTAGGTGGGAAAAGGATTTATTGTGTGTTCGAGATAACTGCTCGGTAACGGATTCACGACCCTTTCGGAGCTCTGATACGAGTTTGGGTGCTATGAATATTATCTGCAGGCGCGCTTGTTCAGTTTATTTTATAGGCAAACGAGTTTATCTGCTCTTTCAGATAATATTATTGCAGGGGAGCAAAAGGGAAGATAAGGTTCGCAGAAGAAGAACTCAGTGATACGGAATCAGCTCGCACTCCATGTCAGCTGTAACAGTCGGACAATATTTGAGACTTCTCGTACAATGGATTTCTTAATCGTAAGATAGATCAAGGAAACGTTTGGCCACCGGGGAATGTGCCGCTTGTTCGTGTGAAATGCCAGTTTTTTCCAAAATCTGCTACACAAGTACAGTTCAAGGATCATATGGACATTATCAAAAAACGTGACGCGCAGTCTGGGCGCCTTGTTAAGGTTCGCCCTCCCCCCCCCCCCTTCCCCCCATCGGAGGTTCGAGTCCTCCCTCGGGCAAGGGTGTGTGTGTTGTCCTTAGCGTAAGTAAGTTTAAGTTAGATTAAGTAGTGTGTAAGTCTATGGACCGATGACCTCAGCAGTTTGGTCCCATAGGAACTTTACACAAATTTCCAAATTTATTAGGAAACGTAATTCTTAGAAGACCAACACGCATTTATGGGAATCGTGATGCGATTTTCAGCTGAGACAATATCGAACTGTGTTTCTTCCTGGTTTTTAAAGGGCAACTTTTAATCATTTTAGACGGTCCAGTCACAATAAGGCTGAAACATCCCCTTAGAAAAATTAAGAATGACAGTGCTGGTAAACCTCTTACGTTATTTGATTTTCAAACAGCTGAGCAAAACTGAACGCACTCAAGACATTTCTCTCTTTACTTATTCTGATCAACAGTAAACTGACAGAATAATTTTTTTAGCGCAACACAATCTGAATTTCAATAATCCCTACAAAAGAATGGCCCTGACTAACAATAACCTATAACTTTCATGAATCACTTACCTCACAAAAATCTTCGTTACTCAAACTACTACAATACAGCGTACACCAACACTGCCAGCTAAATAAAAGACTCTTTACTACTGAAGGCACTAACTACTGATAGGCATAGTTAGCAAATTATAGATTTTGATGGAGAACAAACAATGTATTTACGTTAATAGTGTTCAGAAGACATTATATATATATATCAGTTCATGGCATCCAGTCCTACAAATTTCCTTATTCTGGCGGACACACGTCCAGATAGTCCGCTCTCAAAACTCTGCCATCTCTCTCCCCACATCCACCACTGCTGGCGGCTCACCTCCAACTGCACAACGCTACGCACTGTTCACATCCAACTGCCCAACACTACAATAGCGAATATTCCAACAATGCCAACCAGTCACAGATTGCACACAGTGATTTTCATACAGAGCACTACGTGACGTTACCAACAAAAAGGCGCAATAATCACTCACAGACGGCAGGTTGCAGCACCACCCGCAGAGGGTTATAAAATGTGTCGGGGCTTGGGTGGTGGGCGTGGAAAACATTGCAATCGTTGTCGCAATGCAGAAACGGAGCGATTTATCTGACGTCCAAAAGGATATGATCATTGGCTATCTGGCCAAGGCTGGAAGCATTTCCGAAACGCCCAAGTTTGCAAACTTTTCGCATGTCGCCGTGGTTAAAGTATACAAGAATGGCCAAATGGCCCAGTCCAAAACCGGCGCCGAGGCACTGAGGTGCAACAAGGGTGAACGAGGCTGCGCAGGTGTATATGGGCGAACAGACGTAACTGTTGAGAAACTGACCGCCTAGATGAATCAAGGGGCTGCCAGCATTGTCTCCTCAAGGACCATTCACCGCATGTTGCTTCATCTGCGGCTCTGCAGCAAGCTCCTGGTTCAAGCACCCATGCTGACCGATGTTCATTGGTGATAAAGACTAGAATCTGCACCCCAATACCGCAACATGCGAACAGTTGAGTGGCGACAAGTGGCCTTTTCAGATGACAGATGGCCTTCGGCGTGTACAGCGTGAAACGTCTGAAAGCAAATATCCTGCAACAATCGTCATAAGGGTTCAGGCTGCTACAGTCGCAGGTTCGAATTTTGCCTCGGGCATGGATGTGTGTGATGTTCTTAGGTTACTTAGGTTTAAGTAGTTCTAAGTCTGGGGGACTGATGACCTCAGATGATAAGTCCCATAGCGCTTAGTGCCATTTGAACCTTTTTTTTTGCTCAGGCTGCAGGAGGGAGCGTTATGGTCTGGGGAATGTTTTCGAGGCATTCCCTGGATGAACTCATTGTTCAGGAAGGCGCAGTGGATCAGCACAAGTATGTGCTGATTTAAACCCAATAGAGAATATGTGGGGCTACCTGGATCGGACTCGACCGAGAAACCCAGCGTGGCTAACCATGGCACTAGAGTTGTCGTGGCTCCACATACCTGTCGGTACCTTCCACAACCTCACTGACTCTCTTCCTGCATGTCTCACAGCGGTCCGCACTGGAAAAGTGGTTATCAGGCTTTTGACAGATGGTCAGGTTAATGTGACTGGACAGTGTATATAGAGTGCCTAACTTCACTCAGTTACAGCAACTTTTTCCAGAGTTGAATAATGAGTTCGTCTCTGATGCTACCGTTCTAGAGAAAACATATGACTTAATCGAGAACTTTAGTAAATTTTATTACTACCTTGTCAATACTCTTTCTTGTTTATTCAAGGGATATTTACAAACATTAAGAACTGCTGTACATTCGTTGAAAAACTGACGTTTTGCTTATAAGACCATCGTGACATTCATTACGAGAGGCGTTTGAAAAGTCCTTGCCAAGTCCGAGAGATGGCACCACCTAAACGTATCGAGGTCATGTTTAATTAGTAGCATCTTCGGAAAGAACGCACAACAAGTTTCAGCCATATTGGTCTACTTATTTGTGTTTGGCATTCGCATGAATCAAGGAAGTCGAGTGATTGTCAAAAAATGGACGAAAAAGAATTTCGTATGGTGATTAAGCATTACTTTATGAAATGCAAAACGCCTCTGGAGACTAAAGAGAAGCTTGATAAACATTACGGCGACTCTGCAACTTCGATTAGAACAGTTTATAAGTGGTTTCAAAATTTTCGGAGTGGCCATAGGGGCACAAGTGATGCTGAACGTTCTGGACGACCTGTGGAGGTCACGGCTCCAGAAATTATTGATAAAATCCATGATATGGTGATGGATGACAGAAAAGTTAAGGTGCATGACATTGCTGTGGGCATCTCGAATGAACGGGTACATAATATTTTGCATTAACATTTGGACATGAGAAGCCTATCCGTAAGATGGGTTCCGCAATTGCTCACGTTTGACCAAAAACGGAATCGTGTCAAGTGTTCCAAGGATGGTTTGCAGCTGTTCAGGAAGAATACGCAGGACTTTAAGCGTCGTTTCGTCACTGTGGGTGAAACATGGATACATTACTATACTCCTGAGACTAAACAACAATCTAAACAATGGGTTACCAATGGGAAATCGGCACGAAAAAGACGAAGACCATTCATTCGTCCGGAAAGGTTATGGGGACTGTCTTTTGGGATTCGCAAGGGATAATCCTCATTGACTATCTGGAAAAGGGTAAAACTATTACCGCTGCATATTATTAATCGTTATTGGACCGTTTGAAAACCGAGCTGCAAGAAAAACACCAGCGATTGGACCGCAAAAAAGTCCTTTTCGATGCACCAGAACACACCTCAGCAGTTGTGGTCGCAAAATTGATGGAAATAGGATTCCAACTCGTTTCACATCCCCCCTATTCCCCAGACTTGGCTCCCTCGGACTACTATTTTTTCCCCAATTTGAAGAAATGGCTGACGGGATGGATTTTATTCAAACGAGGAGGTGATTGCAGCAACTAATAGCTATTTTGCAGACTTGAACAATTCCTATTATTCGGGAGGGATCAACAAATTAGAACAGCATAGGACGAAATGTGTAAGTCTAAAAGGAGACTATGTCGAAAAATGAAAAAAGGTTTACCCAAAAGATGTAAGTAGTTTTTATTATTGCACGGACTTTTCAAACGCCCCTCGTATGTTTCTCACATGCCTCCGTGTTCGTGTAGTCTTCATTTTACACTGATACAGCTGTAGCTACTGTCAACTGACTTTAGAGCGATATGTACCACTATAAGCATCACAAATATTGCACTAGTTGCCTCTGGGCGTGGAAACGGTACACATGTCATAGTGAAAATTCACGTCTGCCTTTTGATTTTATAATAGATCAAAACTCGAGAGGTTCGGTCGGTGCAGAAAGACCAGATTACTGCAGAATACTTACAGGTGACTGTTTTTCCTTGATGTAGCTCCTTAATATTTGTCCAAATGACGGGTGTCCAAAAAGTCTGTTAACATTTGAAAATGCACTAATTCACGGAATAATGTAGGTAGAGAGCTTAAACATAGATACACATGCTTGACATGATACGGAGCTTTACTAATACCAAAAACGAATACTAAAACTGACCAACAGATGGCGCTTGACAGCAACAAGTCTGCGACGCTGAGGGTCTGCCAAAACCCACAGCTGCAGAATTTGGACTACCGAAAATCCTAGAACTGTCGTGGAAATGCCACTGGATTGCAAGAAAGTAGCGGTGTGAGTGCAGATTTACCACATCAATCGTGATCGAACTTTATTTCTTCGACGAAATGGCTGGTGATGCTTTTCAAAGTGTCAAACTTAACGGATGCGAGGTGCGCTGATATGTTACAGAATCGCACCATCCCTAGTCCGGCTGGAAGGTACGACTTTTATATAGGATGGCGCTCCACCCAATATCGCTGCACGTCTGAAACATCTCTTGCGCCTGTCGTTTGCTGAGGGTAGCGTGCTGAGCCGCAACTTCATGCATGGCCTCCCTGGTCCCCACACTCCAATCCGTGTGATCATTTGTTGTATTGTTACCAGAAATCAGAGTCTACCGCGATTGTCGGGCGTCATAACGGATGCTAAAAGATAACAGCAGACGGCAGTTTCTCACCGTACTAGTGATAGCTGTACGGTGCTGTTCACAACTTGGTCCCTCGACTACAGGTATTGCTGACGAATAACGGCCGAATGTTGGTCATTTGTTATAAAGAACACCGCCTTTGCTGAAAACCAATTGTTATGCTAATTATTGATTTTGTACCATATGAAACGCCATCCGTTGGTCATTTTGTACATGTTTTCTTTGTTTCAATAAAACTCGATGTCGCTTCAAGCATGTGCGTCATTTTTAACCTCTCTATATACCATATACCTTGAGGTACTGAATTTTCCAATGTTAACGGACTTTTGCGCCACCCTGTACTATTACACAACTAATTATTAGTTTCTACAGTTCAATCGAATAAACTTGATTATTCAGAAACAATTACCTTTTCATCTTCTGTCATGGCGAATAGCACTGTGAGCGTTCAACGGACTGAAGTCGCTTGTGACTTAACTTTCTACCGTAAACTAATCGACACACACACACACACACACATATATATATATATATATATATATATATATATATATATATATATATATATATATATATATATATAATGCCCTCCAAAACGTAAGGACAAGATAGATAAAAATAACATACTACAACCAGGTGGAAATGAGTGCAAGTGCGGGAAAAAAAACTAGACGTCTCATGACATCAGGACGGTTGGATGCGCGTTTGAACCGTCGTCCTTCCGAATGCGAGTCCAATGTTCTAACCACTGCGCCACCTCGTCCGGTGAAATAGATGGTTACAGGAACTTCGGATGTTCAAAATGAAATGAAAGCTAAATCACCTGCAGCTGTCTCTTTTGCATTTCTTTTATCTACCCAGTCCGTTTCGGTGTCCTATAACACCATCTTCAACGCCCCTGACCAACGTAAACTGGGAGGAAACCAGTCTCGTAAGCAGTCATTGCAAGAGGTAAAAAATTAAATAACCGGTGCCCATACATCTTTGGTTTGCACGAAACTCTCCCTTCGTTCATTAACCGTCGATTGTCAGGACAACATTCCTGAGACCTACAGACACCGGTTATTTAATATTGGCTCCTGTTATGACTGCACACCAGATTAGATTCCTCCCAATTTATAATAGTCATGGGGCCTGAAGATGGTGTGTAGAACACCAGACCTGGTTGCGTAAATAAAGTAAATGCAAAAGACACGGGTGTAGATGTTTTAAATTTGGTGTGCTATTGCTCAAGCCTAATGGAATCATAAAGAATTGTTACGTTCACCACTTGCTTTGCTGCAGCCAGCCAGTATGCATTCCTGTCTCCCCGTTCCAGCCATACGAACCCAAGACGTCCCAGAAGGGAGTTGAGCGTCCCCAAACACGAAGACGGCACCCACCAGTCATTGGACAACCCAATCACTATATTATGGTGTCAAAAGTGGGATGGTTTGTAGGCTTGTAGACTGACAGTTCGACAGTGAAGATAAAGACCTGCTTCATTGTGAGAAGCGAGACGGTGGAGATGTAGACTGCAGTGGTGAATAAACTTGGACAGCATCATCTATAAGTAACAGCTTGGGCTTTAATTTTCTCACTACATCCTTAAGCTTGACCTATTCCTACTTCTCCCATAACGTCGTATTAGATAATGTTGTAATGTTTTGTAAAGTAGCGAGGGCCAAACAGCTGAGTCCTGTAACACACGGCCAGTGCATTTTACGTGGACACTCCACTGCTGTTTACGAAACAACCTCATTTCCTTCAAAATATTGTCCATCACAACTAATATATTTGTCCCACCGGTGCTTCCACTGTTCGAAACATGTTTTGTAGTCACCTGTAGAAATATCGGACAACTCCGGCCTCGTTTTATCCTTGACTTCTTCCATGTTGCCAAATTGGTGTCCTTACATGCCCCTTTTCATGCGTGGAAATAAGAGAAAGTCGCACAGAGCCAGGTCCCAAAGAGCCGGGTTTGCAAAAAAAAAAAATGACTATCAGATATGGCTGTGTGTGCAGATGCGTTGTCGCGGTGGAAGAATCAGTCTCCTGTCTGCCTCAAATGGGATACTTTTTGACGACCACTGTTCCGAAATCTTCTTAACTTCCAAGTAAAAGGTCTGATTGACGGTGTGACCTGTGGGAACAAACTGTGAAAGAACAACGCCAGCAAAAAAGCAAATCAGCATTGTTTTGATGTTTGATTTGACTTGACATTTTGTTGGACCGGGTGACGATGACGTCTTCCATTAGCTTGACTGTTGCTTTGTTTCTGGGTCGTAACCATAGCACCACGACTTATCAGGAGTAATGATCTTTGACAGAAAATCTGGATCAGTTTCAAGCTGTTGTTTCAAAGACCGACATGTTTCAACTCAATGTATCTTTTGATTGTCATTCAGAACACAAGGAAGAAACTTGGCACCAACACTTTCCATTTCAAAATCTTCCGTTAAAATTGGCTGAATTGAGCTTCGAGATAACCCACTAATCTCTGACAATCGATCCATTGTCTGTCGACGGCCTGTGAGCACAAGCTCTCGAAGTTTCTCAATATTTTCGTCGATTGGGGCAGTTGATGAACATCCAGAACGACGTTTGTCATCAATCGACATGTCGCCATTTTTAAATCGAGCAAACCGCTCGGACATTTGCGTTTTTCCCATAGCGTTATTTTGCTAAAGTGTTTTCAACATTAAAGCAGTTTCAGTAACATTTTTACCTAGTAGAAAACAAAATTTCACAGCTTGAACGTTGTTCGCAGAAACTTGCCATTATAAAAAACGAAACAAGAACAAAACGCTAGCAAAAACAATCACTGCAGATCAACAGAACAAGCCAGGTCGACAACGCAGGCGGCACTGAACTAGCGGCATAAATGTGTACTACACAAGCTCCGCCCGCGGCTGTGTAGTCCGGTTCTTTTTGGGTATCCCATCGTACTACTGTTAATAGCTATAATTGTCTGCAAATGAAGTAAATACTGATGATACCTGTTACACCCCGTATACGCAAAAAACACGCAGCCAATGTTCTTCAGAAATTTTATTAGGATATTGTGTAAAAATTTGAAGTAAATCTGTCAAGAACTTTTCGATACTTTTGGTAACAATGTTCCCTCTTTGTGCAGCATACATGTATTTATATATGAAGCATATGTTTGTCCGAACATTTATTAGGGTATCGGTAGCGTTCTCGCTTCCCACGCCCGGGTTCCCGTGTTCGATTCCCGGCGGGGTCAGGGATTTTCTCTGCCTCGTGATGGCTGGGTGTTGTGTGTTGTCCTTAGGTTAGTTAGGTTTAAGTAGTTCTAAGTTCTAGGGGACTTATGACCACAGCAGTTGAGTCCCATAGTGCTCAGAGCCATTTATTAGGGTATCGGGTGAAAATTCGAAATTGATCAAGAATTTTTTTTTTATTTTTGGTAATTACGTTTCCAGTTTACATACTACATAAGTATTTGTAATCCATATACAGAGTGCGACAGTTAAAAGTGGCTTGGACGGGTAGATACGATTGGACTTGAGTGTATGCTTATAATCACAGCCCGTGAAGTACACTTACTTCCAACAGAATGGAACAATTGCCCACACAGCCGACCCAGCCTTGGAACACAATTAAACAATCATCATACCTGACAGAGTTATTAGCAGAAGTCACTCTGATAGCGGTCCTAGTTGGCCACCCAGGTCATCTGGTCTGTCAGTGTGCGATTGCTTTGTGTGGGGATCCCTCAAGTCTATGACGTATCGCAACAACCCTCATAGTCTTCAGGAAATGTAGCAGAAGATTTCGGACGAAACTGCAGCATTTCCAGCAGTCCAGCTTCGATCCGCCTTCAGCAGCTTGCTAACCAGGGCCTAGAAGTGCCAAGAGATGAAAGGAGATCACATTCAACGTCTGCTATGGACCTGACGGGATACCAATTCGATTCTACACAGAGTAAGCGAAAGAACTTGCCCCCCTTTAACAGCCGTGTACGGCAAGTCTCTAGAGGAACGGTAGGTTCCAAATGATTGGAAAAGTGCACAGGTAGTCCCAGTCTTCAAGAAGGGTCGTCGAGCAGATGCGAAAAACTATAGACCTATATCTCTGACGTCGATCTGTTGTAGAATTTTAGTACATGTTTTTTGCTCACGTATCATGTCGTTTCTGGAAACCCAGAATCTACTCTGTAGGAATCAACATGGATTCCGGAAACAGCGATCGTGTGAGACCTAACTCGCTTTATTTGTTCATGAGACCCCGAAAATATTAGATACAGGCTCCCAGGTAGATGCCATTTTCCTTGACTTCCGGAAGGCGTTCGATACAATTCCGCACTGTCGCCAGATAAACAAAGTAAGAGCCTACGGAATATCAGACCAGCTGTGTGGCTGGATTGAAGAGTTTTTAGCAAACAGAACACAGCGTGTTGTTCTCAATGGAGAGATGTCTACAGACGTTAAAGTAACCTCTGGCGTGCCATAGGGGAATGTTATGGGACCATTGCTTTTCACAATGTATACGTAAATGACCTAGTAGATAGTGTCGGAAGTTCCATGCGGCTTTTCGCGGATAATGCTGTAGTATACAGAGAAGTTGCAGCATTAGAAAATTGCAGCGAAATGCAGCAAGATCTGCAGCGGATAGGCACTTGGTGCAGGGAGTGGCAACTGACCCTTAGCATAGACAAATTTAATGTATTGCGAATAGATAGAAAGAAGGATCCTTTACTCTATGATTATATGATAGCGGAACAAACACTGGTAGCAGTTACTTCTGTAAAATATCTGGAAGTGGAATGATCATATAAAATTAATTGTTGGTAAGGCGGATACCAGGTTGAGATTCATTGAGAGAGTCCTTAGAAAATGTAGTCCAACAACAAAGGAGGTGGCTTACAAAACACTCGTTCGACCTATACTTGAGTATTGCTCATCAGTGTGGGATCCGTACCAGGTCGGGTTGACGGAGGAGATAGAGAAAATCCAAAGAAGAGCGGCGCGTTTCGTCACAGGGTTAATTGGTAAGCGTGATAGCGTTACGGAGATGTTTAGCAAACTCAAGTGGCAGACTCTGCAAAAGAGGCGCTCTGCATCGCGGTGTAGCTTGCTGTCCAGGTTTCGAGAGGGTACGTTTCTGGATGAGGTATCGAATATATTGCTTCCCCCTACTTATACCTCCCGAGGAGATCATGAATGTAAAATTAGAGAGATAAGAGCGCGCACGGAGGCTTTCAGACAGTCGTTCTTCCCGCGAACCACACGCGACTGGAACAGGAAAGGGAGGTAATGACAGTGGCACGTAAAGTGCCCTCCGCCACACACCGTTGGGTGGCTTGCGGAGTATAAATGAAGACGTAGATGCTATAGTCAGGTCTGTACTGTGTTTCCTTTCCCCTGTTGTGTTTCTTTGTACCCTGGAATTCTGTTCTGCCGGCCACTTATGTATCCCACATTGTATATTGAAAAGTAAGCAGCTTACGTACACCCTAACGTTTATTAGAGTATCGTGTAAAAATCTGAAGTAAATTGGTCAAGAACTTTTCGAGATTTTGGCAACAACGACTTGTCTTTACATAGTAGTTTAGATAAGTAAAAATATCTCGAGGTTTCGATATATTTCTGTCGATGCTATAGTGAGTACGATACTTTTCTTTCGCTACAACTCATTAGCAACGTATCGTTACTATTCGTTCGATACCGTGTCAGGAGGCAGAGATGTCCGTTGTCAAAAGATATTCTCTCGAGCATAACGCGTGCCAGCTCGCACGGCACATTGCCCCCGTGTTTTGGGTGATTAGAAGGCGAGGCGGCGTCCTCCCCCGCTGCCACCGCCCCCTACGGCAGCTGCGCGCGCCCGCATCGCCTTTGCCGCCGCCGCCGACGGCTGCGAACAGCTGTGAGGCGCCCCCGTTCGTGGCGACGCCGCTGTGTCCCGTACGTCGCCCTGCCCCGGACCCTCTATGCGCGGCTTTTTAAACCTGACACCGCGTATCAAGCGCAGCAGCAACGGGACTCGTGCTCTGAGGCTTCCGTACGGTGTGCGGACATTTGCCGCGCCGGACATTTGCCACGATTTTACCTGCTCCGAAGGGTTGGGTCCCTTGTCTCCTCCTCTTCCTCCTCCTACATTATGTTTGCAGCGGTTCTCATTTCAAAAAAATGTTCAAATGTGTGTGAAATCTTATGGAACTTAACTGCTAAGGTCATCAGTCCCTAAGCTTACACGCTACTTAACCTAAACTATCCGTCGGGCGCGACAACAAATGAAAACAAAAGTAAAATATTGAATCTGAGGGGCCTAGATCACCTCCGGCTGGCTTGGGCAAAACAAGACAACAAACATAAAACTTTGGGAATGACCTTAATGGCATGTCCGATGAGGATGGCTGCTTTTAACTGGACGGAAACTAGGAGGAAAGTTCATGGTGCTGCAATGGAGAGCATCCATCGAACTATGGACAAGGTGCAAAAAGTCAGATTTATCAACTCCTGCATTTTGTCTGAAGCGTATTTCACTGCGCAGGTATTTCCAATCCCCAAACTAGTAGCGAAAGGGATCATGTTCACTGTTACCAATTATTTATGGCGAGGAGCCATATTCAGGGTTGGTGCGACTACCGTTATACTGGATGTCAGACACGGGGGCCTCGTTTTGGTGGATATTCGAAATAAAGCGTCTGCTCTGTTCCTCAAACGGACTTTCCATATACTCAGAGAACTTCCACAATGTATAACCGCAAAGCTCTTTGAGGCTGTGACACCCCATAGCCTGCAAGCACCGATTGATGTGCGAAGGATTAATGCCCGTCTGCAGTATGTGAGGAACTTTTTCCTCGAAGCAAGTTATCTTAGTGACGAAATCAGAAGCAACATGTGTATCACAGCGCGCGACATCATACTAGAAAGGAAGTTAAATGAGGGCAGAAACAAAATTGAAAATAAATTCCCTAATTGTGACTGGAAAGCTGTATGGTGGAACATCCACTATACCGGGCTATCTACAGACGCTATTTCCGCATGGTACAAAACAGTTAACAATGTCATCAGCACCAACAAGAGATTATATGGGATCGGTTTAAACCAGACACACCTTTGTGGAAAGTGCAGTCTGCTGGATACACTCATCCACAGGTTCACCTGTGGCGGCAATGTGAATAACTGGAATTGGATCAGGCAACAAATCGCCTTTCTCACCAAATCCTCGACGGAATATATGACGCCATCGCTCCTCCTGAGACCAGAAATTAAAAACCAACGCCATTAGCTGGTTACTGGGAAAATATGTTAGTTATGTCATCAACAAACTTGGGTCGGACAATGAGATAGAATTCCGCGTTTATATGAAGTGTGAATACGCAAAAATCAGCACGTATCGCAACCACAAGAAGCACTACGGCAACAATGCTGAATATCATTTTTGAAAGAATGTGTGTCGGTTAAATATGTGGAACTACTACAACACCTTGAACGAGAACGAACAGAAGATAATTAAAAGTCACGTGTGTTCTTATTCTTATTTACTATTACCTTGCATCCGAAACTTCTATGTTACACGGAGAGTTTTATTTTTTTCAAAACATTTTGTTCAGAATTACTCGTGTTCGACTTCCAAAGTATCTGTGTTATTCAAGAAGAATTGTTAAATTTTTATCAGTGTTCAGTTTCTACTCAGAGAAGAGGTTTATTTGTCTTTCTCACAAAAAAAAAAAAAAGCTGTCTAAGGAAGAAAAAAATCCTAAGGACAAACACACACACGGACTCGGTCGGGACTCGAACCTCCGCCGGGACCAGCCGCACAGTCATGACTGCAGCGCCTAAGACCGCTCGGCTAATTCCGCGCGGCGTTCTCATTTCGAATTTTAGAATATTTACTTCGTCTTCTTTGGTGAAGGAATTTCGGAAAACTGCATTTAGTAACTCCACTTTAGTGGCACTGTCATCAGTAACATTACCGTCGCTGTCGCGCAGTAAAGGTACTTACTGAGCCTTTCCGCTGGTGTACTTAACATAGGACCAGAATCTCTTTAGATTTTCCGCCACATTTCTAGAGAGAGTTTCGTTGTGGAAACTATTAAATGGATCTCGCATTGAAATCCGCACCAAATTTCGAGCCTCAGTAAAACTTCACCTATCTTGGAGATTTTTCGTTCGTCTAAATTATACGTGCCTTTTTCGGTGCTCCTGCAGCAGCTTTCTGTCGTGTTTTGTGTACCATTGGGGATCAGTTCCGTCTCTTATTAATTTATTTGGTATGAATCTCTCGAGTGCTGTTGATACTATTTCTTTGAACTTAAGCCACATATGGTCTTCACTTACATTGTTTGGAAGGATTGGAGACTGTCTCCTAAAAGGACGTCAACCGAATTTTTAGCTGCTTTTGTAAATAGATGTATTTCGCGTTCAGTTTTGGTGAATTTCTTTGTTACGGAATTAAGCCTCGCTACGACTGTGTGTTCACTAATTCCTGTATCCGTCGTGATGCTCAGGATTATTTGTGGCTAAGAGGTCAACTGTGTTTTCGTAACCACTTACAATTTGTATGGCCTCGTGAACTAATTGTTCAAAATAATTTTTAAAAAAGCATTTAGAACAGTTACGGCAGTTTTTTTTCTATCTACAATAGGGTCTGAAAATGTATTTTTGTCAACATACGGAAGGTAGATTGAAGTCACTGCCAACTATAATTGTATGGGGAAGGTACCTATTTGTGATGAGACTCAAGTTTTCTTTGAACTGTTCAGCTACTGTTTCATCTGAGACCGGGGATCGGTAAAAGGAGCCAGTTACTAATTTATTCCGGTTGTCGAATATAACATCCGCCCATACAAAGTCACAGGAACTGTCTGCTTCAATGTCGCCAGTGAGCTGGAACACACATTACATTATTTTTCCTTAAGTTGTGCATCCTTCTTTCTGTTGTAGTGCAGTCCATTACAATTACGGCTTTTCCCTCCAAAACCTGGGATACTTCCTTTGTGACCCTGTACATACCAGAGCTAAACAATGTGGAACAACAACGTACGTTACAAGATATCTTCTGGTACGTTACAAGCATAGCTTTTCTGTATTACTTCATTTCCTTATTTATAACATTTTAAAATTGTACGTCGACTTTAGATGACATGTCAATCATAGATGTTCTTATCTCTATTTAGTGAACGTATTTTCAGTCATGTTTTGAATATTGTGGTGGTGGTGGTGGTTAGTG
Source organism: Schistocerca americana (assembly GCF_021461395.2). Classification (NCBI taxonomy): domain Eukaryota; kingdom Metazoa; phylum Arthropoda; class Insecta; order Orthoptera; family Acrididae; genus Schistocerca; species Schistocerca americana. The sequence goes on along the minus strand of NC_060125.1, from coordinate 347,621,158 downwards.
TTTAACGTCCCGTCGACAACGAGGTCATTAGAGACGGAGCACAAGCTCGGGTTAGAGAAGGATTGGGAAGGAAATCGGCCGTGCCCTTTCAAAGGAACCATCCCGGCATTTGCCTGAAACGATTTAGGGAAATCACGGAAAACCTAAATCAGGATGGCCGGAGACGGGATTGAACCGAATATTGTCCCACTACACTTTATTAACCAATGTTTCGCCGCAAGGGATATCGGATTTTAGAGAGTAAATTAATATGGAGTATGTCGTTCTTCTTTTCAAACATTCACATACCCATTTCTTCTTTCCTTATTGTCTTTGGGCTTGCAGTTGTAGTAATTAAGTAGACACAAATGCAGTGATCAAAAAGAAATGATTAGCGTACATTCGCATTCTCTTTACATCGTTCCTTTATTGTTGCTCCCATGGCGATGGACTCTTTCTATCGCAATCAGTAAGCGTGAAAGGAAGCTACCGTACAGACAGAGGGATCTATATTTATACTTGGCAGAACATACTGACATAATCCTGGGTATTGCTTTCGTTTCCCGAAAGTTATAAATATTTCGATTTCGGAAAAGAAGCTCTGTATTTCGCCAAGATGTCGAAGGAGAAGGTCCCTTACGTACTGGTTGTATCAAGTGAGATGTGGAGATGCCGGTTTGAAAGCGGACAGATCCCTTACCTGAGGGATCGCTACTCGAGCTACCTGCCGAAGGGGCAAGTGTGGCAAATGTCTGGCGTGGCAAATGTCCGACGTGGCAAATGTCCGGCATTCGTTCCGTACATCTGCATCTACATGGATACTCTGCAAATCACCTTGAAGTGTCTGGAAGAGGTTCATCGAATCACCTTCACTATTCGAATCTCGTATAGCGCGCAGGAAGAACGAACGCCTATATCTTTCCGTACGAGCTCTGATTTTCCTTATTTTATCGTGCTGATCGTTGTAGGTCGGTGTCAACAAAATATTTTCGCATTCGGAGGAGAAAGTTGGCGACTGGAATTTTGTGAGAAGATCCCGACGAAACGAAAAACGCCTTTTTTGTGATATCCACCCCAAATCCTGTATCATTTCAGTGACACTCTCACCCCTATTTCGCGATAATACAAAACATGCTGCCCTTCTTTGAACTTTTTCGCTGTACTCCGTCAATCCTATCTGGCAAGGATCCCACACCGCGCAGCAGTATTCTAAAATAGAACGGACAAGCGTAGTGTACATAGTGTCCTTAGTAGATCTGTTACATTTTCTAAGTGTCCTGCCAATAAAACGCAGTCTTTGGTTAGCCTTTCACACAATATTTTCTGTGTGTTCCTTCCATTTTAAGTCATTCGTAATTGTAATTCCTAGGTATTTAGTTGAATTTACTGCCTTTAGATTGGACTGATTTATCGTGTAACCGAAGTTTAAGGGATTCCTTTTAGTACTCATGTGGATGACATAGTTTTCGTTATTTAGGGTCAACTGCCAATTTTCGCATCATTCAGAAATCTTTTCTAAATCGTTTTGCAATTTGTTTTGATCTTCTGATGATTTTATTAGTCGATAAACGACAGCGTCATCTACAAACAACATAAGAGGGCTGCTCAGATTGTCTCCCAAATCGTTTATATAGATAAAGAACATCAAAGGGCCTATAACACTATCTTGGCGAACGCCAGAAATCACTTCTGTTTTACTCAATGACTTTCCGTTAGTTACTACGAACTGTGACCTCTCTGACAGGAAATTTCGGACCCTGTAACGTAACTGAGACGATATTCCATAAGCACGCAAGTTCACTCCTAGCCGCTTGTGTGGTACAGTGTCAAAAGAATTCCGGAAATCCGGAATCAATCTGAATTCTCTTGTCAATAGCACTCAACACTTCATGCGAGTAAAGAGCTACTTTTGTTTCACAAGAAGGATGTTTTCTAAATCCATTTTGACTGTGTGTCAATACACCGTTTTCTTCGAGATGATTCATAATGTTGGAACACAATATATGTTCCAATATCCTGTTGCAAATCGACATTAATGATATGGGTCTGTAATTCCTACTATCTTTCTTGAATATTGGTGTGACCTGTGCAACTGTCCAGTCTTTGGGCTCGGATCTTTCGTTTAGTGAACGGTTGTATATGATTCTTAAGTATAGAGCTATTACATTAGCATACCCTGAAAGGAACCTCATTGGTTTACAGTCTGGACTAGAACACTTGCTTTTATTAAGTTATCTCAGTTGCTTCACTACTCAGAGGACATTTACTTCTACATTACTCATGTTGGCAGCTGTTCTTGGTTCGAATTCTGGAATATTAACTTCGTCTTCTTTTGTGAAGGCAGTTCGGAAGGCTGTGGTTAGTAACTCTGCTTTGGAAGATGTGGATCGAGAATCTCGACTCCTGTCTGGTATCGACATCGATAATAGCGAGATATCGGGCCCGGGAATTCCAAGCCTTCATTGTGATACCATTACAGATTAACAGTTTTCATATTTTTTCCTTTACTTGTACTGTAAAATCGCGCTTCTCGCTAAATTTCATAATTCTAGGTTAACGGGAAGTACCATTTTAGGTTTTTTATGAGTACGTTTAGGAGTGTCACAGAGTGATGTACTTTGGGCAAGTGAGAGACTGTTTGTTTACTCTTAGGACAATGTATCTTTGACTTGTTGTATTGTATGTTCTGTGACTATGTAATAAAGTGTTGTTAGACTGCTAATCGCTGCTCTACTGTGATTCACGACATAAGAATTTGGTGCTGAAGCCCGGGATAGACTTTGCCGGAGAAAATTTCCACGATTGCCGTTGTGAACCACGAATTCTGGACGCACGTCACGCGGCAACACTACGAGGGGGCTCACTGCAGCGATTTGTCACACCACGCAACAAGCTCTTCGACGACAACCGCCTGCATACACAGCTAAGTTCAATTGAACTATCACGCAACATGTTTTGTAGTGCCATTTGTAAAGGCACCTGACTACATTATTGCCGCTGTGTACTGTTATTGTAGCTGTTCGATTAGCGCTTTGACGAATTATCAGATCCTACGCTACGCCTGTAGATCACAGTCTAATCTGTGTGTAGATTGTTTATGACTAGTGCTGCCATCTAGCGAGCATCAATTGAACTACTTCGACTAGCGATCCAAAGATAACGCCTTTTAGGACCAGCTGATCGCTAGCCGACACTGCTTTAAAACTCCGAGTAATCGGACGGAGTGGACATGACAGACCACAAATCAGAAGCACAGTTACACTCTGTAAAGAGGAAACGTATGAGAGAAAGAGCAAACATTACGCGACTCGTAACGGAAGTTGCAAGGTTGTCAGACACATCGGAAATCGCGGATTATAAATATTACAATGACCGATTGGGAAGCGTTCTGAACCGCCTCGTTAAATTAGATGAGGATATTCACGAGTTGTTGGACAATGACGAATACGAAGATGAGGTTCTTAAATGCGAAGATTATATAGACACCGCGAAACTCACAATTTCTCGATTGTCTCACGAAATAGAGAAACAGCTTGCGAAATCGGTGGTAGACAAAAAGATTCCCGACAGTCTGCCGATACAATCTGTAACAATGAGTGTTCCCACAGCTTCAGTAAAACTTCCGCCGATTAAGCTTGAGCCTTTTTCAGGCGATATCGAGACATAAGCACGATTCTGAGAACAGTTTGAGGAGTCGGTTGACAACGATCCGACGGTAACTACAATTAATAAACACATCTTTCTTCGCGGCTATCTCTCGGGAGAACCAAAGCATTTAGTGGACGGTATTGCGGAGACGGCCGAGACGTACGCAGAAACGAAGAGGATTCTCCGAGCGCGTTATGGCAACAAGGATCGAATAATTCAAGCCCACTTACAAGGGGAGGCCGCCAGTTGTGAAATTCAGATTCGATTCATACTGCGCATAATAAAAGCACATGGCCAGAGGTGTAATGTGGCAAAGCACCAAGATGCACTTCTCAGCCGTTGTCAAGAAAATCGACAGTTAAAAGAAACCGTTGCGGTGAAATACTCTCTACGATTAGCAATGTTCTGCAGCGTGGTGGTGCAGCGGTAAGCGCTCGGGTTCGTAATCCGAAGGTCGCCGGATCGAATCTCGCGCTATGCAACCTTTTTTTTTGTATTTGTTTTTTGTAATATATATATATATATATATATATATATATATATATATATATATATATATATATAAAATTCCCGCCAATCTGTTGCAACAATTATGCACATAATAAGTTGTTGAAAGTCGTTTGTCGTGGAAAAACTGGCGACCTCGAACATCATTATGTTTTCCGCAAACAAAGTAGTATTTCACAAATGTTATTAATTGTCTTCATAATGTTAACCACGTATAGTTAACGGAAGACGTAAAAACGAATACGTATAGCGTAAGTCAAACGTTCGAATTAGAATAGAGACCCCACGAACACAAACTTGCTGTGGCAGGTATGAAATATAAACTTCGTTACTCGCTCGTTACACTTGAAGGACAGATGTTGAATGGGCCGAAACGAGCCGCCCCATAACAGCGTAGTTGCCGGCTAACTTCGAAAGAAGGTAGATGCGGTCCCTAGCGCAACTTATAACATCGTCGAAAATCAGTGCGGACGGGACAGCTTTGGTACACCCTGTTCAACAAACGGAAAAATGGAGGCGGTACAATTGGAGAGCGATCCGCCTTCACCAATATGCATAAGCAATTTATTAATAGTTTATATATATATATATATATATATATGAATTGCAAAAAACTAATAATAAAAAAAAAAATTGCATGGCGCGAGATTCGATCCGGCGACCTTCGGATTACGAACCCCAGCGCTTACCGCTGCGCTATGACGCTGTAGGAAATCATTAATCGTAGAGAGTATTTCACCGCAACGGTTTCTTTTAACCGTCGATTTTCTCGACAACGGCTGAGAAGTGCATCTTGGTGCTTTGCCACATTACACCTCTGGCCATGAGCTTTTATTATGCGCAGTATGAATCGAATCTGAATTTCACAATTGGCGGCCTCCCCTTGTTAGATTATCTCGAAGCCATAAAACCAATTAAGCTGTCCACCCCAGAGGAACTTAATTCAACATTCATTGAATGCCAGCGACGTATTCAAGCTCTCCGGGCACTTGGGGAAGACGTGAACGGATACGGCCGAGTCCTCGCGCCGAAAATTTTACGCGCTTTTCCGGATGACATACGCCGCCGCTGGATAATTCACGCCAAGCGTACGGGAATATCCGAAGGGGACATTTTGCAACTGATGGAGTTTCTGAAAGAGGAAGTCGACGGGGCGCTTACCACGCAGAAGATACGCGGTGAATTTTCCAGCACTTCTAGTAATCTTCCCACAGCGTCCACACTTCACATACACGCGAAATCTAAAAGATAGACTCCGAAGGATACCAGCGTAAAGGAACCATTCTGCGTCTTTTGCGATTCTTGTGGTCATTGGGCGCAAGACTGTAAGAAGATCGTACGCGTTAATGATAGAATAGATGGTTGGCTCTGAGCACTATGGGACTTAACATCTGAGGTCATCAGTCCCCTAGAACTTAGAACTACTTAAACCTAACTGACCTAAGCACATCACACACATCCATGCCCGAGGCAGGATTCGAACCTGCGACCGTAGCTGTCACGCGGTTCCGGACTGAAGCGCCTAGAACCGCACGGCCACCCCGGCCGGCAATCGAATAGATAAATTGAAACTAGCAAAAAGATGTTTTCTTTGTCTTCAACGTGGACACAAAGTGTCAAATTGCAAAAAGAAAGAAAAGGCTCGGTGTGTTAACTGTAAATGACTGCATCACAAGTCCATTTGTGAGGAACGAAAGGATATTAGGGGTCCTGCGGGTCAGACAAACGTTACTTCCGTGGGAAAGGTATCTGTCGCTCCCCACGGATATACGTACCTTCAGACAGCCCAAGTATGCGTCTCAGGACCTACAGGATTTAGCAGGACGACGCGATGTCTACTGGACGCAGGTAGTCAGTCCAGCTTCATAGCAAAATCGCTGATTGATGACCTGAAACTGCAAAGAACAAGAACTAACCGTTTGTTCCTTTGAATCAAACCCTACACGCCCACGCCACCGCAGGCTTGTTCAGTTTAATATGAAGGGGCTTTGGCAGAATTCCTCAGTGCCACTTACTGCCTTCGAAAGTACTCACGCTATTTCTCACCAGCCTTCAGTTCCACAACATATAAAGAGTTTACCAGATGCCCGTAAGATTACGCTAGCAGATCCGAAAACCGATTCAACAGAAGATCTTCCCGTGGAGATTCTTGTAGGAGGCGATTTTTATTGGAAGATAGTGAAGCACAATTCCCCCATACGCATCTCTGAAACCTTAGTGTTAGTTCCTTCTCTGTTTGGCTGGATACTTAGTGGTAACAAGTCACAAGCCTGTGTGCATGCAACCGTGGTAAATTTTGCTCGGACTGACCGATCTCCTGTGCACTCGGACAATGATTTCAGACGTTTTTGGGACTTGGAAACTATAGGGATTACTGCCGATCAGGATCTACCTGTGAACAACAGGGATACGAGACTTCTTGAAGAGTTTAGAGCATCTTTCTCTATAAAGGATCATCGAGCAGTGGTTACACTTCCCAAAAGGCAACATACAGTGCTTTCAAGTAACAGACCTATCGCGGAAAAACGATTCAAGCACCTTAGGGGAAGATTTCAACGTCAAGAGACATTTAAGTAAATGTATTTCGATCTTATGCTAGACTACATTACGAAGGGGCAAGTAGAGGTCGCTCCCGCCCCACTCTCAGCAAAGGAGCTGTTTTATCTCCCTCATCATGCAGTGAGGAAGGAGAAATACGGAACCACTAAATGGAGAATAGTCTTTGACGCTTCATCTCACGAAAACAATGCACCTTCTCTGAATGAGATATTAGAAGTAGGACCGAACCTATTACCAGAGATTGTGGAAATTTTACTGCGTTTCAGACTATGTTCTACGGCTATCGTCGCGGACATCACACAAGCTTTCCTTCAATTAACCTTGAACGAAAAGGACAAAGATTTGACAAGATTTTTCTGGTTCAAAATTAGCCAGGATCAAACAGGAAATCTTCAAACGACGGACGAATTAACAGAATACCGTTTTAACAGACTCCCATTCGGCCTGACCTGTTGCCCATTTTTACTTTCTGCAACACTAAGAGAACTTGCCGATAAGTGTATGACAGCATTTCCCACCGTAGCGCCACTTATAAACAAAACTGCATACATGACGACTTTGTGATCTCAGTAGAAGGTGATAATTTGGTTATGTCTATATACTATGAACTTGCAGCCCTAATGAAATTGATGAGTCTCCCCTTATCAAAATGGGCTACCAACTGTGAACAACTCCACACTATCTGGAGGGCAGAAGGGCGAGAACTCCACACCCAGACTCAAGTTTTAGGCGTAAACTGGAACACCGCAGGTGACTACTTCTGTATCGATCCTAGCGAAATCATCAGAAGGTCGTCAGAAGAGCCAGCCACCAAACGACTCCTTTTACAATGTACGGCTAAATTCTATGACCCACTCGGACTGTTTTCCCCTGTTTCTCTTGTTGGGAAATTGCTATTCCAGGACACATGGTGCCGCGGAATTGGCAGGGATGAAGTTATGTCCTGGGACCTAGGGGCACGATGGCGCACTTGGATATCTAGCTTACCTTCATTGTCACATATACGTGTCCCTAGATGGATAGCTACAGCTCATGGAAGAGACTCTCAGCTGCACGTATTCTGTGACACCTCGGAAAAGGCATATGGAGCAGCTTTGTACATTCGTACTGTCTTAGATGATGACGACGTAACCCATTTAGTCTGCAGCAAACACAGACTTGCTCCTATTAAGAAGGTGACATTGCATCGACTCGAGCTTTTAGCGGCAGTAGTTGGGACCAGACTATTGTGTTACTTTTGCCGCGCAACAGACTTTAAAATTGCCCATGTGATATTGTGGACGGATTCAACAATAACACTAAGTTGGATTCGCTGTGATCCTAACAGATGGAAGACCTTCGTTTGTAATCGTGTAACTGAGATACAAACACACACGACTCCCACGCAATGGAAACACTGCTCAGGACCAGACAATCCTGCTGACCACCTCTCACGTGGACTCCTCGGCTACCAAATGAATTCTCTTGATATTTGGTGGCATGGGCCGCCTTGGCTTACACGCCCTCCTGAATGCTGGCCAAACGATACTCCAACGATGGTACGACTTCCTCCCGAAGAAAAGAGGAAGAAAACCCAGAGCCAAGTTTTGTCGATATCTACGCCAACCAGCCTTTTGAACTTACTTAAATTCAGCTCATACTGGAAGCTCATTCATATCACAGCATGGACTCTCCGCTTCCTACACAACATTCGTCAGAAGAATAAATCTTCAGGAGAACTTACAGCCACCGAATTATCAGCTGCCAAAATGTATTGGATTCGAGTGGGCCAGAGAGATTCCTTCCCCAGCGAATTACATGCACTTCAGAATAACTTACCACTGCCAAGAGAGTAAAAAATCGCACGATACAATCCTTTCTTAGAAGATGGACTGATACGTCTAGGAGGTCGACTGCAGTGCACTTACCTGAATAGGGAACAAAAAAATCCTGTACTCCTTGACGGTTTCCACCACTTCACACGATTGGTTATTCGAGAGACACACATCCGCCTTCATCACTTTGGTGTTCGTTCTGCACTATGCGAACTGCGAATCGAATTTTGGATCCTTCGAGCTCGTCAGGCCATCAAAAGAATCCTACACTCATGCCTCGCCTGCAAGATCTTGAAGAATCCACGAGGGCAACAGATCGAAGCACCGCTGCCACCTGAACGAGTTTCACCTGCCAAACCATTTGCTGTAACCGGAATATACTTTGCTGGCCCACAATTTATCGAAGTGGGGAAGGAAATGCACAAGTCGTATATCACTCTTTTCACATTTGCTACCACACGAGCTGTACACCTCGAACTATGTACAGACTTGTCAACGGACAAGTTTCTTATGGCACTTCAGCGATTCGCCGGAAGACGCGGACTATCCCACACGATATATACAGATAACGCGAAAACATTCCACGCCACGAATATGGAACTAGCCCAACTTTGGAAGGCATTAACCACCACAAAAACTTATTAGTTCCTTTCCCACCACGGTATTACTTGGAAATTCGTTGTCTACCGGGCGGCTTGGTGGGGAGGATGGTGGGAGAGAATGGTGGGCACTATAAAGCGTTGCCTACGGAAGGTATTGGGACTCGCAAAGCTCACTGAGGAACAACTGAACACCACCTTGATCAGTATTGAAGCCGCGGTGAACTTCAGGCCCATCACACCAGGAGATGATTGTTATGCACTCACACCTTCCCATTTTCTGACGGGAGAGAAACTTACGACTATTCCAACGGGACCAGAGCCTTCAGCGAGCACGAATTTAACAAAGGAATTCCGACTGAGACAGCAACTCTGTGACAGTTTTTGGAACCATTGGATTAAAGAATACCTATTGGAGCTCCGGAACTACCATGAAGTTAAACGCCCATCGGGACGAGTCATCCCCTTTCGCCCTAGCGACATCGTGCTGATCTATGAGGACCTTCGTCCGCGACATATGTGGCAGAAGGCCAGGATAGAAAAGGTACTACCAGGAAGAGACGGCAGGGTAAGGACGATAATACTCCGGACACCAGAAGGTCAAATCATTAGTCGTCCTGTGCAGCTGGCCGTACCTTTGGAGGTCGACCAGGGTGGGGAGGATGTCACAGAGTGATGTAGTTCGGGCAAGTGAGAGACTGTTTGTTTACTCTTAGGACAATGTATCTTCGACTTGTTTATTGTATGTTCTGTGACTATGTAATAAAGTGTTGTCAGACTGCTAATCGCTGCTCTACTGTGACTCACGACAAGGAGTATCAAAATTCGCATCACATATGGCAATATCTTCTGATTGTGTTGACTTAGAAGCTTAAATTTTTTACACCTGCAAGGGACCACGGGTCCAGTTTGTGACATGAATGATACATCCACACATTCCTGAGAAGAAGGACGTTTACAGACGGGCTGACAGTCGGATATCAAATGCCAAAGAAAAACAACTTTGTTTGTGTGAAGTAATCACAAATTAATAATTTTCGGATCTGAAACGTAGCTTAGTGACAAATTTTATTATTCCAGCTCTGTGGAAAGTACACTGCTGATTCTGACGAGCTAGTTTGCGAATATCAAAATGTGACACAAATAGCAATATCTTTTGATTGCATGTACTTACAAGGGAAACTCGCCATCGCCATAGCACAACCAAAACTGAACACAGATCAAGCATGAAAACAAGAAGATGATGTACAAAACTGTGAAAAAAGGAGCAAAATAGAAACAGTGAACGGTCCAAGCTCAAGATGTGCAACATCGAGCGAATGGCAAGAACTACGGCGTCGTGATTGTGTGGTCACGGTGTTGGACTGCAAAGCGAAAGTTCCGTGTTCAAAACTTCTTCGTGCCCAATTTTTTTCACAAAATTATGAGGTGTCTGTCCGGTCATTGGCCGCATAGAACTATCACAGAAATGAAAACAACAAATTAATTCGAGAGTCAGAACTCCCAAAACGGAATGCAAGAGCCATAACATTACGTACGTCTGGAGGTTTTTCCTTTAGTTGTACAGCGAAACCTTAGTTCTTGTATAACGTCATGACTCTAGGTCAACGGGAAGTACCCTACGGGTTTTGATGAGTCAGTTTGTGGGTATCAAAATACACTACTGGCCATTAAAATTGCTACACCACGAAGATGACGTGCTACAGACGAGAAATTTAACCGACAGGAAGAAGATGCTGTGATATGCAAATGATTAGATTTTCAGAGAATTCACAAGGTTGGCGCCGGTGGCGACACCTACAACGTGCTGACATAAGAAAAGTTTCCAACCGATTTCTCATACACAAACAGCAGTTGACCAGCGTTGCCTGGTGAAACGTTGTTGTGATGCCTCGTGTAAGGAGGAGAAATGCGTACCATCACGTTTCCGACTTTGCTAAAGGTCGGATTGTAGCCTATCGCGATTGCGGTTTATCGTATCGCGACATTGCTGCTCACGTTGGTCGAGATCGAATGACTGTTAGCAGAATATAGAAAAATGGCTCTGAGCACTATGGGACTTAACATCTATGGTCATCAGTTCCACTACTTAAACCTAACTAACCTAAGGACTTCACACAACACCCAGTCATCACGAGGCAGAGAAAATCCCTGACCCCGCCGGGAATCGAACCCGGGAACCCGGGCGCGGGAAGCGAGAACGCTACCGCACGACCACGAGCTGCGGACAGCAGAATATAGAATCGGTGGGTTCAGGAGGGCGCGGAACGTCGTTGGGGATCCCAACGGCCTCGTATCACTAGCAGTCGAGATGACAGGCATCTTGTCCGCATGGCTGTAACGGATCGTGCAGCCACGTCTCGATCCCTGCACGAACAGTTCGACGACGTTTGCAGCAGCATGGACTGTCAGCTCGGAGACCATGGCTGCGGTTACCCTTGACGCTGCATTACAGACAGGAGCGCCTGCGACGGTGTACTCACGACGAACCTGGGTGAACGAATGGCAAAACGTCAATTTTTCGGATGAATCCAGGTTCTGTTTACAGCATCATGATGGTCGCACCCGTGTTAGGCGACATCGCGGTGAACGCACATTGGAAGCGTGGTTCAAATGGCTCTGAACACTATGGGACTTAACATCTGTGGTGATCAGTCCCCTAGAACTTAGAACTACTTAAACCTAACTAACCTAAGGACATCACACACATCCATGCCCGAGGCAGGATTCGAACCTGCGACCGTAGCAGTCGCGCGGTTCCAGACTGAGCGCCTAGAACCGCTAGACCACCGCGGCCGGCTTGGAAGCGTGTATTCGTCATCGCCATACTGGCGTATCACCCGACGTGATGGTATGGGGTGCCATTGGTTACACGTCTCGGTCACCTCTTGTTCACATTGACGGCACTTTGAACAGTGGACGTTACATTTCAGATGTGTTACAACCCGTGGCTCTACCCTTCATTTGATCCCTGCGAAACCCTACATTTCAGCAGGATAATGCACGACCGCACGTTGCAGCTTCTGTACGGGCCTTTCTGGATACAGAAAATGTTCGAGTGCTGCCCTGGCCAACACATTCTCCAGATCTCTCACCAATTGAAAACGTCCGGTCAATGGTGGCCGAGCAACTAGCTCGTCACAATACGCCAGTCACCACTCTTGATGAACTGTGGTATCGTGTTGAAGCTGCATGGGCAGCTGTACCTGTACACGCCATCCAAGCTCTGTTGACTTAATGCCCAGGCGTACCAGGCCGTTATTATGGCCAGAGGTGGTTGTTCTGGGTACTGATTTCTCAGGATCTATGCACCCAAATTGCGTGAAAATGTAATCACATGTCAGTTCTAGTATAATATATTTGTCCAATGAATACCCGTTTATCATCAGCATTTCTTCTTGGTGTAGCAATTTTAATGGCCAGTAGTGTATGTGGTACAAATGGTCATATCTTGCATTGACCTATGAACTTCAATTTTTTTAGCAGCAAGATACCGTAGTCCTTAGTATGTGACACGAATTTGAACTTGAACATCTACCGGTCACTGAGAAAAACGGTTCTTAACAGATCGACAGACGAACGGACGGAAATGAAAGTGATCACACAAGGGTTGCGTTCGTAAAGTTCAGTATAGGCTAGCAGCTGAAAACATCTCCCGCAGTGGTACGACCCCTACTGCTGACGTCATGCACGGTGTGTCGTGGCCTTGTTCCTAGGTTGCACTATGGATGGCGGTTATCGCTGAAACAACCCGTTGCCGGTTATATCGATTTCTACAAAGCCAATTTAACCTGCCTATTTTCGTTTTTTTTATTCCTGTTAATTCCTTAATAAACTTAGTAATCGAAAGAAGTGTGAAAAATTTTGACTCTCTGTTTCTTGGTGCATAGAATCATAATATGAAATTACATAGACAAATAAAAAAAAAAAGAAACTTAGTCCGTTCACCGTTCGCTGCTTCTCTCGGAAAGCTGTAAGTAGTTGAATACTACAAACAGTCACGAGTACTTTCCTACTGATTCTAATTTTTCTGAAACTCTGCTAAAAATAGTGTTGTAACCGAAGATCGCACCACTATTTGGGATTATGAATAGTCACTGCTGAAGAGTGAAAAATGAGGGTGAAAAACTCTATTTTTCGTGTTAATTTGTCTGTTTTCAAGCGCTGCAAGCAGATAAAGACATATTATATAGAAAAGACAGCAGATCAGCTACTTACTATTTTTATTGTAAACTATGGATGAATAGTAAGGTTTCAAGTTTTCTCCTTATATGATGACGCAACATTATTCTGTTCGCTCCCGTTTTTAAGCTTTTAAAGGAAATGGAGCATTGTACTTCATCGATACCGCACTTTGTACGATACTTCCGCAGTACGGATGGTGCCACTCTGTAATACACTTGATGTCCAATGACGACATCGAAAAATTATCATATAGACCATATGGGGCAAATCTTGCGATACACGCGAACTATCTATTAGGCCACGCCACATGTAACAGGTACATTATTGTTTCATCAGTGCTGTACCATTTCCTATGCCATGCGTTTATTGCTTGTTTTAAGCCAAAAACTTTAGCCCTTCCTCTATGGCTAACTGATATTTCGGTGTTTTACTCGGTTTTACTAAAAATAAAAAAAAACCACCTGTTATAAAAACAAATACCGGAAAATAGCTGTTACTCAGAACTGAGAAGTTGTTGTTGTTGTTGTCTTCAGTCCTGAGACTGGTTTGATGCAGCTCTCCATGCTACTCTATCCTGTGCAAGCTTCTCCATCTCCCAGTACTTACTGCAACCTACATCCTTCTGAATCTACATCTACATCTACATCTATACTCCGCGAGCCACCTTACGGTGTGTGGCGGAGGGTACTTATTGTACCACTATCTGATCCCCCCTTCCCTGTTCCATTCACGAATTGTGCGTGGAAAGAACGACTGCTTGTAAGTCTCCGTATTTGCTCTAATTTCTCGGATCTTTTCGTTGTGATCATTACGCGAGATATATGTGGGCGGTAGTAATATGTTGCCCATCTCTTCCCGGAATGTGCTCTCTCGTAATTTCGATAATAAACCTCTCCGTATTGCGTAACGCCTTTCTTGAAGTGTCCGCCACTGGAGCTTGTTCAGCATCTCCGTAACGCTCTCGCGCTGACTAAATGTCCCCATGACGAATCGCGCTGCTTTTCGCTGGATCATGTCTATCTCTTCTATTAATCCAACCTGGTAAGGGTCCCATACTGATGAGCAATACTCAAGAATCGGACGAACAAGCGTTTTGTAGGCTACTTCTTTCGTCGATGAGTCACATTTTCTTAGAATTCTTCCTATGAATCTCAACCTGGCGCCTGCTTTTCCCACTATTTGTTTTATGTGATCATTCCACTTCAGATCGCTCCGGATAGTAGCTCCTAAGTATTTTACGGTCGTTACCGCTTCCAATGATTTACCACCTATGGCATAATCGTACTGGAATGGATTTCTGCCCCTATGTATGCGCATTATATTACATTTATCTACGTTTAGGGAAAGCTGCCAGCTGTCGCACCATGCATTAATCCTCTGCAGGTCCTCCTGGAGTACGTACGAGTCTTCTGATGTTGCTACTTTCTTGTAGACAACCGTGTCATCTGCAAATAGCCTCACGGAGCTATCGATGTTGTCAACTAAGTCATTTATGTATATTGTAAACAATAAAGGTCCTATCACGCTTCCCTGCGGTACTCCCGAAATTACCTCTACATCTGCAGATTTTGAACCGTTAAGAATGACATGTTGTGTTCTTTCTTCTAGGAAATCCTGAATCCAATCACAAACCTGGTCCGATATTCCGTAAGCTCGTATTTTTTTCACTAAACGTAAGTGCGGAACCGTATCAAATGCCTTCCTGAAGTCCAGGAATACGGCATCAATCTGCTCGCCAGTGTCTACGGCACTGTGAATTTCTTGGGCAAATAGGGCGAGCTGAGTTTCACATGATCTCTGTTTGCGGAATCCATGTTGGTTATGATGAAGGAGATTTGTATTATCTAAGAACATCATAATACGAGAACACAAAACATGTTCCATTATTCTACAACAGATTGACGTAAGCGAAATAGGCCTATAATTATTCGCATCTGATTTATGACCCTTCTTGAAAATGGGAACGACCTGCGCTTTCTTCCAGTCGCTAGGTACTTTACGTTCTTCCAGCGATCTACGATAAATTGCCGATAGAAAGGGGGCAAGTTCTTTAGCATAATCACTGTAGAATCTTAAGGGTATCTCGTCTGGTCCGGATGCTTTTCCACTACTAAGTGATAGCAGTTGTTTTTCAATTCCGATATCGTTTATTTCAATATTTTCCATTTTGGCGTCCGTGCGACGGCTGAAGTCAGGGACCGTGTTACGATTTTCCGCAGTGAAACAGTTTCGGAACACTGAATTCAGTATTTCTGCCTTTCTTCGGTCGTCCTCTGTTTCGGTTCCATCGTGGTCAACGAGTGACTGAATAGGGGATTTAGATCCGCTTACCGATTTTACGTATGACCAAAACTTTTTAGGGTTCTTGTTTAGATTGTTTGCCAATGTTTTATGTTCGAATTCGTTGAATGCTTCTCTCATTGCTCTCTTTACGCTCTTTTTCGCTTCGTTCAGCTTTTCCGTATCAGCTATGATTCGACTACTCTTAAACCTATGATGAAGCTTTCTTTGTTTCCGTAGTACCTTTCGTACATGATTGTTATACCACGGTGGATCTTTCCCCTCGCTTTGGACCTTAGTCGGTACGAACTTATCTAAGGCGTACTGGACGATGTTTCTGAATTTTTTCCATTTTTGTTCCACATCCTCTTCCTCAGGAATGAACGTTTGATGGTGGTCACTCAGATATTCTGCGATTTGTGCCCTATCACTCTTGTTAAGCAAATCTGCTTAGTGTATTCATCTCTTGGTCTCCCTCTACGATTTTTACCCTCCACGCTGCCCTCCAATACTAAATTGGTGATCCCTTGATGCCTCAGAACATGTCCTACCAACTGGTCCCTTCTTCTTGTCAAGTTGTGCCACAAACTCCTCTTCTCCCCAACTCTTTTCAATACCTCCTAATTAGTTATGTGATCTACCCATCTAATCTTCAGCATTCTTCTGTAGCACCACATTTCGAAAGCTTCTATTCTCTTCTTGTCCAAACTATTTATCGTCCATGTTTCACTTCCATACATGGCTACACTCCATACAAATACTTTCAGAAAAGACTTCCTGCACTTAAATCTATACTCGATGTTAACAAATTTCTCTTCTTCAGAAACGCTTTCCTTGCCATTGCCAGTCTACATTTTATATCCTCTCTACTTCGACCATCATCACTTGTTTTGCTCCCCAAATATCAAAATTCCTTTACTACTTTAAGTGTCTCATTTCCTAATCTAGTTCCCTCAGCATCATTCGACTACATTCCATTATCCTCGTTTTGCTTTTGTTGATGTTCATCTTATATCCTCCATTCAAGACACTGTCCATTCCGTTCAATTGCTCTTCCAAGTCCTTTGCTGTCTCTGACAGATTTACAATGTCATCGGAGAACCTCAAAGTTTTATTTCTGCTCCCTGGATTTTAATACCTACTACAAATATTTCTTTTGTTTCCTTTATTGCTTGCTCAATATACAGATTGAATAACATCGGGGAGAGGCTACAACCCTGTCTCACTCCCTTCCCAACCACTGCTTCCCTTTCATGCCATTCGATTCTTATAACTGCCATCGGGTTTCTGAACAAATTGTAAATAGCCTTTCGCTCAATGTATTTTACCCCTGCGGCCTTCAGAATTTGAAAGAGAGTATTCTAGTCAACATTGTCAAAAGCTTTCTCTAAGTCTACAAATGCTAGAAACGTAGGTTTGCCTTTCCTTAATCTTTCTTCTAAGATAAGTCGTAGGGTCAGTATTGCCTCACGTGTTCCAACATTTCTACGGAATTCAAACCGATCTTCCCCGAGGTCGGCTTCTACCAGTTTTTCCATTCGTCTGTAAAGAATTCGCGTTAGTATTTTGCATCCGTGACTTATTAAACTGATAGTTCGGTAATTTTCACATCTGTCAGCACCTGCTTTCTTTGGGACTGGAATTATTATATTCTTCTTGAAGTCTGAGGGTATTTCGCCTGTCTCATACATTTTGCTCACCAAATGGTAGAGTTCTGTCAGGACTGGCTCTCCCAAGGCCATCAGTAGTTCTAATGGAATGTTGTCTACACCTGGGGCCTTGTTTCGACTCAGGTCTTTCAGTGCTCTGTCAAACACTTCCCGCAGTATCGTATCTCACATTCATCTTCATTACTTTCTCTTCCATTTCCATAATATCGCCCTTGTATAGACCCTCTATATACTCCTTCCACCTTTCTGCTTTCCCTTCTTTGCATAGAACTGGGTTTCCAATTGAGCTCTTGACATTCATACAAGTGGCCCTCCTTTCTCCAAAGGTCTCTTTAATTTTTCTGTAGGCAGTACCTATCTTACCCCTAGTGAGATAAACCTTTACATCCTTACATTTGTCCTCTAGCCATCCCTGCTTAGCCATTTTGCACTTCCTGTCGATATCATTTTTGAGGCGTTTGTATTCCTTTTTGCCTGCTTCATTTACTTCATTTTTATATTTTCTCCTTTCATCAATTAAATTCATTATTTCTTTTGTTACCCACGGATTTCTACTAGCCCTCGTCCTTTTACCGACTGGATCCTCTGCTGCCTTTACTACTTCATCCCTCAGAGCTACCCATTCTTCTTCTACTGTATTTCTTTCCCCCATTCCTGTCAATTGGTCCCTTATGCTCTCCCTGAAACTCTGTACAACCTCTGGTTTAGTCAGTATATCCAGGTCCCGTCTCCTTAAATTCCCATCTTTTTGCAGTTTCTTCAGTTTTAATCTACAGTTCATAACCAATAGATTGTGGTCAGAGTCCACATCTGCCCCTGGAAATGTCTTACAATTTAAAACCTGGTTCCTAAATCTCTGTCTTACCATTATGTAATCTATCTGATACATTCTAGTATCTCCAGGATTCTTCCATGTATACAACCTTCTTTTATGATTCTTGAACCAAGTGTTAGCGATGATTAAGTTATGCTGTGTGCAAAATTCTACCAGACGACTTCCTCCTTCATTTCTTAACCCAAATCCATATTCTCTTACTATGTTTCCTTCTCTCCCTTTTCCTACCCTCGAATTCCAGTCACCCATGACTATTAAAATTTCGTCTCCCTTCACTACCTGAATAATTTCTTTTATCTCATCATGCATTTCATCAATTTCTTCATCATCTGCAGAGCTAGTAGGCATATAAACATGTACTACCGTAGTAGATATGGTCTTCGTGTCTATCTTGGCCACAGTAATGCGTTCACTATGCTGTTTGTAGTAGCTTAGCCGCACGCCTATTTTTTTATTCATTATTAAACCTACTCCTGCATTACCCCTATTTGATTTTGTAATTATAACCCTGTATTCACCTGACCAAAAGTCTTGTTCATCCTGCCACCGAACTTCACTAATTCCCACTATATCTAACTTTAATTTATCCATTTCACTTTTTAAATTTTCTAATCTACCTGCCCGATTAAGGGATCTGACATTCCATGCTTCGTTCCGTAGAACGCCAGTTTTCTTTCTCCTGATAAATGCGTCCTCTATAGTAGTTCCTGCCCGGAGATCCGAATGGGGGACTATTTTACCTCCGGAATATTTTACCCAAGAGGACGCCATCATCATTTAACCATACACTAAAGCTACATGCCCTCGGGAAAAATTACGGCTGTAGTTTCCCCTTGCTTTCAGCCGTTCGCAGTACCAGCACAGCAAGGCAGTTTTGGTTAATGATACAAGGCCAGATCAGTCAATCATCCAGACTGTTGCCCCTGCAACTACTGAAAAGGCTGCTGCCCCTCTTCAGGAACCACACGTTTGTCTGGCCTCTCAACAGATTCCCCTCCGTTGTGGTTGCACCTACGGTACGGCCATCTGTATTTGCAGGAACTTAGGATACGCAAGCCTCCCCACCAACGGCAAGGTTCAAATGGTTCAACTGGCTCTGAGCACTATGCGACTTAACTTCTGAGGTCATCAGTCGCCTAGAACGTAGAACTAATTAAACCTAACTAACCTAAGGACATCACACACATCCATGCCCGAGGCAGGATTCGAACCTGCGACCGTAGCGGTCGCTCGGCTCCAGACTGTAGCGCCTAGAACCGCACGGCCACGACGACCGGCTAACGACCATGTCCATGGTTCATGGGGGAGGGAAATTACCATATAGGCCATATGGGGCAAGTCTTGCACACTGCGTATACACGCGTACCATGCAACAGGTACATTATTGTCTCATCAGTACTGTACCATTTCCTATGCCATGCGTTTATTGCTTGTTTTAAGCCAAAAATTTTAGGCCTTCTGCTATGGCTAACTGATATTTCGGTGTTTTACTCGGTCTTAATAAAAATAAAAAGAGCATGTGTTATAAAAACAAATGCCGAAAAATAGCTGTTACTCAGAACTGAAATATCGGTATCGGTTTTAACATGTCTGTTTTTTCCATGCTTAGGTGGCATTGGTAACCCCCTCAGCTTGCCCAGACTTCCCAAAGCAACAGCGAGATCTCGCAGCTCTGTCGACGTCTGTCTCATTGAATCAGTGGCTCAAGGTCAACGTGAAGAAACACTGCAGTGGGCAGCGACTGGTGGGTGGAACTAACGACGGCGCAGAGTGTGTTGTGTTGTGGCCTGGTGTGGGAGGGCAGAACCCCTGCGGATGCTGGGTGCTGGGTTGGGTCCGCTCATCCGACACCGCTCTCGGCGCCAGCTGGGTTGCTGCGCTCGCTGCCCGCTGCAGCACCAGATGACGTCACCGCGAGGCGACCTTTTAAAACCCGATCTCGCTCACGTAAGGCGAACCGCTTCCGGCGTCTTCCCCGCCGCTCGCTGTTCCTTTGTTTCTGCAGCCTGCTGGCCACCTTGCAACAGATCGATGCACCGGCGCTGCAGCCGGCACCCCGGTGCGGTCCCACGAGACGGCGAATCTGCAGCGTGGGTGCCCGGGGGAGGCGGTTAAGCGTCATCTTACACGTTCTCTCTCACTGACCTGCTTCAGAAGGGCAAAGTATTAAAGCCCAACCGATCAGGTACTAACAATTTGTTCCTGCAAATCACAATAAACAACTCACATACTGTCCACAAAGTTGGTTGGTTTGCTTCATGGTCTCTGGATCATTTGCAATATAAATCGTCACAACGTGTACGAGCCGTTTAACATTCACGTTATAGATTAATTTTTAAATATGGCCACGCGCTGAAAATTTGAAAGTTTCTTCAATTATTATCATTAAATATGCAGATGTGAGTTAGTAATACATACTCACCACCTTTTACACATTACAATAACAGAAATTCTTCTACAGAACAGAAGGAGTTGTCAGGGAGAAACTTTTTTAGTTTCTTTATAAGTTTTACTTCGCTCTCTGTTAGACATTTTATGTCACTGGGTAAGTTACCAGAAATTTTACTTTCAGCGCTGTGCACCCCTTTTTGTGCTAAAAGCAACTTTGATGTGCAGTAACGAATGTCACATTTTCTTATGGCATTGTAATTACGTACTTCATTGTTTCTTTTTAAATGTAGTGGATTATTTACAACGAACTTCACGAGCGCATAAATACACTGAGTAGCAGTAATTAGAAAACCCCTTTTCTTAAATAGATGCCTACAATATGACCGTAAGTGAGCACCACATATTCTTATAGCACTTTTTGAGCTATGAAAAATTTCTTTCTTAAAAACGAGTCAACCCAGAACTATATTCTATATGACTTTACTGAATGAAAATATGAAAAATACGCCAAGATTTGCAATGATTCTGAGTGCAAATGTGGCTGAACTAAGTTGTTTTGTGAGTTCCAAGATCTGCTTTTTTCCTGATTAAATTCTCATCATTCTTTCATCTACGAATTTTGAAATAAGCTATTAGAGACAGAGCATAGTACCAGCATTTCACTTCAAAAGTTGTGATTGATTCTTTGGTTCGGGCGCGAAGATTAGTAATGTCACTGATTGGTGTTGTGTGTACACGATGTTTCACATAGTAACCTCCCTCCTTACTAATATGTTTTAATGCGATAAGATGACCGTGGTAGCGTACGCCTAATGGATTTGATTTTGGACAAAACTATCTTCTCCGAAGAAAATTTGACCGGTTAGTGGTGAGAAGTGTACAACAAGTTGCTATAATGGGCAACCGTTCTACTCCTGCACTTTCTACTTATTTGGATTTTAGTTCAATACTTAAAAAAAAAAAGGTCCCATTACTGACATAAAATACGAAACGGAGTACCAGATGATTCAAAAGTCCACAACAAGTCTAACTGAAGTAATACAAAAATTAATTATTATCGTCGTCAGTCCACTTCGATACTGTCTGTCCACTATCTGATCAAGAATGCGGACAGCAAAGAACAAGTAACCGTTCGGCTGTACGTGTGACAACAGAAGGTTGACACACGTTTCTGGTAGCTCAATACGTTGCAGAACAGTAATAAATTAAGAAAGCAGTTGCCTGATATCGCGAAAATTGAGCGGTGTGAACTTGGAAAATATAATTAAACTCGTTAAAGCGTAAGTGAATGACTGAATGTAGGTCTTTTGTTACGACAGTAATTTACGTAACCTCAGAATAACGTGTACTTATGTGCACTAGATTTATGGACATGACACGCCACATAGGTTGGACAGATTGTGCTTACTATGAAAATTTACTGTATCAAATAAGTAACTGTTAGCTTTCAACAGGCTGACAATGCCGAAATACGAGCCAAGCCAGTACACGATAGCATTATTACAATGGACACGTGTATGAAATATATGAACTTTATTTACTCTTTTCTTTGATTTGACATTGCCAAAATTTCTTTAATTTTAAGTTACGTTACTACGTCTTCACACGATTAGAAAAGATGACATTGTCTCTCAATGTTTTTGAACAATACTGCTAGCTTATCCAGGATTCATTATTAATTAGTCAATTATATTTTTAACAAACAAACAAAACTGGCAATGATAGCTTTTTATTGAGTTTCTTTTGACTATTTAAACAACGAACTCGGGTATTCAGTAACTAGAAAGGAATGGGACCCTGAGCAGCTGACAGTAACTGAGGATAATAACAAGATAAGGTATCCACAGTTTTTATGTACAACACTGGAATAAAAGTTTCTAACGTGAACGAAAATAAGACAACTTTACAGTTCGTTGGAGATATTAAGACGTCGTCTTTGTTGTCTCCCGAGTGGCTCCCATTGCTTCAGGTAATATTGCGAGCACGGGCATCTTGATTCACAGTGGTCAGCTATGGGCAGGATCTTGATGTTATTGGAGCCCCTTACATGTGACCACGCTTGTCATGTTCTTGCTGCCTCGCTAGTAACAACGTCGTCTCGCGTAGGCTCGGCAGTAGACGCCATTTGCGTGTGTTCATTCTTACGTCTCACAACCAACCTGCGAGCACACTTACGTCCAGAGACAGCGCTCCTACACAAGTCTTTACTTTCTGGCAATCCTAACTTTGTCTAACGGCAGTAAAACACTAAACTACACTAAATTCTGCCCGAACAGACCATGAAGGCCCAATGGCACCGACCGACCGCCGTGTCATCCTCAGACCATAGGCGTCACTGGATGCGGATATGGAGGGGCATATGGTCAGCACACCGCTCTCCCCGCCGTATGCCAGTTTCCGCGACCGGAGCCGCTACTTCTCAATCAAGTAGCTCCTCAGTTTGCCTCACAAGGGCTGAGTGCACCCCGCTAGCCAACAGCGCTGGACAGACCGGGTGGTCACCAATCCAAGCGCTAGCCCAGCCCGACAGGCTTAACTTCGGCGATCTGACGGGAACCGGTGTTACCACTGCGCAAAGCTGTTGGCTTAACGGCAGTAATCCAGATTAAATGCATTATAATACATACAATAATTTATACAAGTTACATCACATCGCATTTTTAATTAATACATAGTACCCGAAGATTTACAGAACAAATCAAGTACATCATATTTGCAATAAAAATAATGAGCAAAAATTTTGGGTAGCACATCTGTATTACAGTGTCACAATGAAACGCCGAAAAGGAAATTTGGAAATTTGTGATAAGATCTTATGGGGCCAAACTGCTGAGGTCATCAGTCCCTAAGCTTACGCACTGCTTAATCTGACTTAAACTAACTTACGCTAAGCACAACACACACACGCATGCCCGAGGGAGGACTCGAACCTCCGACGAGGGAAGCCGCGCGGACTGTGACAACACGTCCTAGATCGCTCCGCTACCCCGCGCGGCCCCCGAAAAGGAGTCTAAGGCGTGACATCGAATGATCGTGGAAACCACACGACCCATCCACCTCCCAGGAAATGTCGTTCAATATATCCAGCATATTCAAACTCCAATGTAGGGGTGCACCATCGTGCTGGAACTTGCTGAACACCCAGTAGCTCTTCGATCTGTGGAAGGAACTGTTCGAGCATGTCCAGGCAAACTTTTCACGTTACGGTTTTCTCTAAAAGAAAAAAAAAGGCCTGTTGCCCATCGTGCATCGGGCCGCACCAACATTAAACGTCAAGCTATCAAAGATGTGTTCATGTGTGTCGAGTGGGTTTTCGGAGCCCCAAATCGTATGTTGTGGCGATTCAAATGTGCAGAAACATGGAACGTTGCTTGATCTGAAAATAGGCACCATTTTAGACAGAAATGTCAATATTTATGGAGGCTAGCGTTAAACATGCGAATGCATACAGCGAGGACGATCGTTTGGCTTCAATGCTTCGACGAAATTAACTTTGTACCAAAGAGGCGTAACCTCTTATGTAAGGCTTTACTGATAGTCGATATTGCTTCACGTTATGCACGACGAATTCACTTCTGGGGGCTGTACTGAAACAAAGCTTGCATTGCATTCTGTCAATACGTGCTTAAAACACCGGAGGACGTCAACTTCGAGGAAGGCTTTTGACAAGGCCCACCTGTTTGAAGTTTTGGATCACCTCTTTATGCTTGTTTTTCCCGGTTGTGTCCTTGCCGCCCTACCGTTGTCACAGATTTGGATTCTATCAGATAACACACTGCGTCTTCTCCTCGTCTGCCGCCAAAGGGCAAAGAAAAAAACGTTTCACAAAAAACCACGGTTATCTATAGTTATCTATAGTTCCGAAATTTCGAACTTTCGAAATGATAGTGACACTTTATAGATACTCTGTACTTTCCTTTGTGTTTTCGTTCTACAGCAGTGTGCTTCACTGTACTCCTGTTTAATTTCACAGTTCCGTAAGTCCAGTTATAGGAGAATGGCTAAAACGAAAGTGATTGGGATCTTGCGCACCATGGTGCAGCAACAGATGTCTAACGAAATTAGGGGAACTTTTTGATCTCTAACGGTGGACTGACTGAAACAGGTGTCATGTGTATAAATCAGAAACTGAGGTTCCAAAGGTCCCGATACCATTATTCAGAATCGTTCGGTGCAAGTGAAAGCATCTAGGTACAGTAGTGGCGTTAACTCTTGACACTTTATTGAAGTCTTCATTCGTTTTAACGTCACGTAATGTACGTAAGCTGTGGTATATCATTTAGAAAATGAGATACTGTTGCGGTCCTCAGTCCGAAGGCTGTTTTGATGCAGCTGTCTATGCTACCCTATCCTGTGCATGCTTCTTCATCTCCGGACAACTATTGGAACCTATATTCTTTTGAACCTCTGTACTGTATTCATCTCTTGGTTTCCCTCCACAATTTTTAATCACCCGTCTCCACACGCACACCCACACTTCCCTCCAATACTAAACTGGTGATCTCATGATGTCTGAGAACGTATCCTATCAACCGATCCCTTCTTTTAGTCAAGGTGTGCCACAAATCTCTTTTCTCTGCAGTTCCATTCAGTACCACCTCATTGGTTATATGATCTACCCATGTAATTTTCAGCATTCTACCATAGCACCACATTTCGAAAGCTTTGAGTCTCTTCTTGTCTCAACTGTTTATCGTTTACGTTTCACTTTCACATAAGTCTACAGCTTTTCTAAAGTGCGTTTAACAAAGTACACTACATAAAATAGCATACCTATACCAGTTTCTTTGGCGCTTCAGTGTAAGATATAGACTGGCAATAGCAGGGGCAGCTTTTCTAAAAAGGAGAAGTCTGTTAACATCTAATTTAAATGTGTCAGGAAGTTGTTTTCGAAATTATCAGCCTGTAGTGTAGCATTATATGGAAGTGAAACGTTGCTGATAAACTGTACTCATAAAAAGAGGACAGAAATTTTTTAGTTGTGATCGTACAGAAGAATGTTACAGATTGGATACGTAGATTTAGTAATTACTAGAGAGATACTGAATCGAGGAGTAGAGGAAATAAATTTACCTTAGACTAAAAAGAAGGAGTAGATTGAGGTGACAGCTTCAAGCATCGGGAGCTGTTAATTTTTTAATGGAGGGAAGTGTGATGAAAGGAGGGGGGGGGGGGGGAGGTTGTAGATTGCAGGGATGAGACTTGTACAGACAGTCGTATAGAGCGGAGAATGTCGACCACAACAAGAGAAATAACAGCAGGAAATAAATAATGATCATGAGCACCGATTAAAGATGTGCTTTTAGTTGAAGAGGGGGCTGGGGAGCGGTGTGGTTGTCTGTTACTAAGGCAAAAGCAATTCTTAGTGAACCACGCTGGTATTACTTGTTGAAAGGTGTAGTCCGTCTCAGTTCGAGAACATCTGTCACCACGAGATGCATATCATTAGGCGTCCACACATCGTGACTACGCTGTAAAACGACTTCAGCTTGTGACAACACACTGAAGACCGATTGAGCCAACAAATATAGGTGATTTCGTATTTAAAAGTGGAAGGAATCGAACTGCGTCAAATGAAGTGATCGGCAGTCTACTGAAAGTTTTGCAATTCACCGGCAAGGAAGTTCTTGCTGAGGAGACGAGCTACCGCGCCTGCTTTTTCAGAGAAGAGTTACAAATCCACAAAGGTAACTACAGCTTCAGCAACAAAGAGGAAAGCCTCAAGGTGCACGGATCCTGGATTCCCGTGCCGCAGCGAATGACCATTCCAGGTAGCAACGGGAGAACCACAGCGGTACGACCACGGCAAAGCCCTCGGAGGCTGGCGTGACAGGCACGTAGACAACCCAGTCACACAGATGTGATCACCTGTCCAAAGCCTGAATAAACACCTTTGGACCGCTGCGAGACATTCAGGAAGAGAGTCAGTGAGCTTTTGGAAGGTACAAAAAAAAAAAAAAAAATGGTTCAAATGGCTCTGAGCACTATGGGACTTAACTTCTGAGGTCATCAGTCCCCTAGAACTTAGAACTACTTAAACCTAACCAACCTAAGGACATCACACACATCCATGCCCGAGGCAGGATTCGAAACTGCGACCGTAGCGGTCGCGCGGGTCCGGACTGAAGCGCCCAGCACCGCACGGCCACACTGGCCGGCGGAAGGTACCAACAGAGCTGTGGAGCCACGCCGTGGCCAGCTGCGGTAGGTTTCTCGGTTGAGGATCCACAGCACAGACAGCCTGATTGAGAGGATCTCTCAGATTCCCGATTGGACTGAAATCTGGGGAGAACAATAAGCTGATCTGGTGCTCTTCGAACCATGCACGAACATCACGAGCTGTGCGAAACTTTGCATTGTCCTGCTGGTAGATGGTATTGTGCTGAGGAGAAACAAATTGCATTTAGGGGTGGACATAGTCCCCAGGGATAGAGACATGCTTGTGTTCTCCCATGGTACTTCCAGAATGATGAAATCACCCAGGGAATACCACGAAAACATTTCCCAGCCCATAACACTCCCTCTTCCGGCGTGGTCACTTCCGACAATTGTTGCAGGATGTTTGCTTTCAAAAGTTTCGTGTTGTACATGCCAACGGCCATCTGCCTGATGGAGCACTAAAGTGATTCATCTGGAAAGGTCACCTGTTGCCACTCAGTTGATATCCATTGCGTCGTCGCCGATGAATTCAGCGTAAGTGCATGAAACAGACGCCTGCTGCAGACGCCCATATGCTATAGCGTTCGCTGAATGGTCGTTGAGGAGAGACTGTTGGTAGCCCGTGGTTCATCTGGGCTGTCAGATGCTCAACAGCGGCACGTCCTTTGTCTCGTAAACACAGCCGCATCCGTTGCTCACCTCTGTCCGTGGTGATCCACAGTTGCCTCGGTGCCAGTTCTCGACGGCGCCATTTTCCCATACCCAGTATTTTTTAGCCACGGCGGCAGGTGAACTGTTTATAAACTTAGCTGCTCTGGAAACGGTTTCGCCGTTGCGACGAAAGCCTCTGATTAGGACTTCTTGGACGTCAAACAAAGCGCTCCGTTTACATCTGCATCTACATCCATACTCCGCAAGCCACCTGACGGTGTCTGGCGGAGGGTACTTTGAGTACGTCTATCGGTTCTCCCTTCTATTCCAGTCTCGTATTGTTCGTGGAAAGAAAGATTGTCGGTATGTCTCTGGGTGGGCTCTAATATCTCTGCTTTTATCCTCATGGTCTCTTCGCGAGATATACGTAGGACGGAGCAACATACTGCTTGACTCCTCGGTGAAGCTATGTTCTCGAAACTTCAACAAAAGTCCGTACCGAGCTACTGAGCATCTGTCTTGCAGAGTCTTCCACTGGAGTTTTCAATCATCTTCGTAACGCTTTCGCGATTACTAAATGATCCTGTAATGAAGCGCGCTGCTCTCCGTTGGATCTTCTCTGTCTCTTCGATCAACCCTATCTGGTACGGATCCCACGCCGGTGAGCAATATTCAAGCAGTGGGGAACAAGTATACTGTAACCTACTTACTTTGTTATCGGACTGCATTTTCTTAGGATTCTTCCAATGAATCTCAGTCTGGCATCTGCTTTACCGACGATTAATTTTATATGGTCATTCCATTTTAAATCACTCCTAATGCGTACTCCCAGATAATTTATGGAATTAACTGCTTCCAGTTGCTGACCTGCTATATTGTAGTTAAATGCTGAAGGATCTTTCTTTCTATGTATTCGCAGCACATAACACTTGTCTACATTGAGATTCAATTGCCATTCCCTGCACCATGCGTTAATTCGTTGCACATCCTCCTGCATTTCAGTTCAATTTTCCATTGTTACTGTAGTATCGGTAGCTGGACCGACACTGTGAAGTGGATTGCTGCAAAAGAAAGCTTGACTAACGCTGTAGCCGATAGTGCACGCATTAAGCATACGGGCGTGAAGTCTGGAACATGAGAACTTATTAATGAATAAGAAGAAAAGTATGTAGATGCTTTTTACTTATCTTTTATTTCTCTTGAATACTCGTAAGCTATAGGCACTGATACAAATGGCTCCTTGCTAGTTCGTAGCCATTAACTTCTGATGGCTATTCTGTCTCTCGGCTAATGAGAGAGAAAGGCTTCGTACAACTGGGCGATAGCTAGGTCGCGTACAACTGGGCGGTAGCTTGGTTCTCGTACAACTGGGGTCGAGTCCACTCTCGTATCACGAGACCTGCCTTGGTGGTGGCGCTAGGTCTGCGATCACAGTGGCGACACGCGGGTCCGACATGTACTACATGGACCGCGGCCGATTTAAACTACCACCTAGCAAGTGTGGTGTCTGGCGGTGACACCACATTCCTCCCCCGCAAATCGGCGAACGGTCGTGTAATAAGGCTTCCGCCCGCCGTGGGGAGGACCACATGTTGACGTATGCGATGAGGTGGGGAGCCTAACAACAGGCGAGGCTGTGCCACCCGCACCCGGCCATCCGGTCCGAGGGGAGCTAGGAAACGCCTGCAAAACTAGTCCAGGGTGCACGTCAACATGCGGTGTATGCGCCCGTAAAGAGACAGGAGGTACGGAAGGGTCGACGTCCATGGCGTCGGGGTAGCCGACGCGCGATGACGTCATGTGGTCCGGAGCGGGCGGGCGTTCCATGGCGGAGGACAGCTGGTCACGGGAAGCGATCGGCGGCGCGTGACCCTGGGAGGCGCTTGGCGGCTGCCACGAAGCGTCGAATGCGGTCGGCGGCGGCGGCGGCTGCTGCTGCTGCTGCTGCTGCGGCGGCGGCGGCGCGTCGCCATGGGGCAACATGGAAGGCATCGTCGGTAACACCTGGGGATGAGGCGAGCCAGTAGATGGGTCCCCAGGGCGCTGACCGGACGGCACCGTCGCTGAAAGCAGACGGGGAGCGGCAGAACCCGAGCGACGACAGAGGCGCAGCTGATTGAGATGCCGACGCACCTCACCAGAGGCCCCCAAAACCAAATACATCGCGCGGCCGAGGCAGCGAAGAATGCGCCCTGCGAGCCAACGCCGTGAACCTCGATAGTTGCGATAAAATACAACGTCGCCTGGAGCAAAAGCAGGAGTCTGCCGCTGCACAGGAACCCGATGCGGCGGATGCAACAAAGACATCAAGGTGCGATGAGGACGACCGTGGAGCAACTCAGCCGGCGAGCGACCATCTCGGGGCTGAGAGCGATACGAAGACAAAAAGAGCAACAATGCGTCCTCCCGAGAATGCGACTCTTTCAATTTCAACATCTGTGACTTGAAAGTCCGGACCAATCGTTCAGCGGCACCGTTGGACTGAGGCGAAAACGGCGCGGATGTCAGATGTTGAATACCATTGGCCTGGCAGAATGACTGAAATTCTGCGGACATGAATTGTGGGCCATTGTCGGAAACAATAGTCTGCGGAAGACCTTCAATGCAAAAGATAGCAGACAACGCTTGGATGGTGGCGGAGGACGTCGTGGAAGACATCCGGACAACAAAAGGAAAATTACTGAAGGCGTCGACCAGAACCAACCATCGAGCATTCCAGAATGGACCAGCAAAATCAATGTGCAAGCGTTGCCAAGGGGAAGTGGCTTTTGGCCACGCAAAGACTTTCCGCGGCGGTGCGGACTGTTGTTCGACACACGCCGGGCACGAAGAACACATATTCGTAATCGCAGCATCGATGCCGAACCAAGTACAGTGCTGACGAGCAAGTTGTTTCGTTCGCACTATACCCCAATGTCCTTGGTGAAGAAGCCGTAAAACAGAGGACTGTAACGAACGTGGGACCACGACTCTGGACTGATCATTATCAGAACGCAACAACAAAACACCACGTCGAACAAAAAGTCTCTCCTTGTGAGCAAAAAATCGGCGAACCAACGGATCCTCGATCCGAGACTTTGACAAAGGCCATTGCGTAGCAACAAAACGTAAAACAGTAGCAAGAACAGGGTCAGCAGCTGTGGCTGTAGCTACACGACGAAAATCAATCGGAAACGATTCGACCACTTCATCGGTTTCCGAATCAAGGAACATGCAAGCAAGTTCGGAAGAATCGAATGCTTTATCCTCAGCAACAGGCAAACGGGACAACGCATCGGCGTTTCCGTGCTTAGCAGTGGACCGATACAAGATATCGTAGCGGTACTGCGAGAGGAAAATAGACCAGCGAATGAATTTCTGCGCTGTACGTGGAGGTACAGGCTGGTTCGGATGAAAAAACGACGTCAAAGGTT
Organism: Schistocerca americana; assembly: GCF_021461395.2. Taxonomy (NCBI): domain Eukaryota; kingdom Metazoa; phylum Arthropoda; class Insecta; order Orthoptera; family Acrididae; genus Schistocerca; species Schistocerca americana. The sequence goes on along the minus strand of NC_060125.1, from coordinate 347,590,468 downwards.
TGTGGTCTGTGATGATGGTAAAGTGACGACCATACAAGAAATCATGGAACTTAGTAACACCAAACACGAGAGCCAAAGCTTCTTTCTCTATCTGTGAATAATTTCTTTGCGCAGACGAGAGCAATTTGGACGCAAAGGCAATAGGGCGATCATGGGAGCCAACTTTGTGCGCAAGCACAGCACCGATCCCGAAATCCGATGCATCTACCATCAACAAAAGGGGTTTCTGGGGATCGAATGGCGTAAGGCAAGTATTAGAAAGCAACGCCGATTGCAACTGGCGAAAGGCGCGTACGCATTCCGTCGTCCAGAGAAACGGAACACCTGTACGGCGTAAGCGATGAAGCGGAGCTGAAATGAAAGAGGCATTGCGCACATTCACTCACACCTTGTGATTCGACAGTGTTCAATGTTCTTGCGACCTCCTGACGCAATGCGTGGGGAACATTGCGCGCTCTGAAAAATTTCGGTTGCGCGTTTACCTTCAGTTCTAAATGGGCTTCATAGTTTTTAGCGCAACCTAAGCCCGGTGCAAAAATGTCTGCAAATTCGTCACACAACCGAGAAACACTGTCTGTAGGCACAGTCTGATTCACTGATAGGACCTGATTTACAATAGACATGTTAAACAACTTAAATAAATCTAGACCAAATAAGTTCACTGCAGAAGAAGAACGAAGAACGTAAAATGACACAAGTTTTGTTTGTCCCTGGTATGTCGCAAGAAGGCTGCACCGTCCTAACACAGGAATTTTCTGTCCGGAATATGTAGTGAGCTTAACATTTGCGGCACGCAACGGAGGTGCGCCCAGTTGTTTGTACGTGTCGTGATTGAGCAATGAAACTGCAGCTCCGGTATCGAGCTGGAATGGTATCACTTTGCCTTCAAAGTCTAAGTCCACAAAAAGTTTAATGTCCTGCTGACGACAAGAGCGACTGTTTTGTGCAATTGGAACAGACACTGGTACAGAATCACTTGCTAATTGACGTGCTTTCCGGCGACGTCGACGCACAGTTTTTGTGGGACGATCACTGTCACTGTTAGAGTAAGGGTCACTGGACGAAGTAGAATTAACGACATGAATGTCCATAGGCGAAGGTTCACGAGCCTGAGTGTCCTTGGTTCGATTCCGGCGCGAAGCAAAGGGCCTGGAATGATTGTGATTGTCTGACCTGAGCTTTTTCTGGCAAACACTTTGAACATGTCCTTTCTTATTGCAGAAAAAGCAAATAGCCTGGCGTGACGGGCAATGTTCACGCGAATGTCGAGTAGCACACCGCGGGCATGATTTCACTGCATTTGTGGGCTGGCGCGGCACACCTGGCGTAGCACGCGGCGGTCGCTGTGCGTCCGTGCGCGAGGCCCGGGTACCGGGCCGCGCCGCGCGTCCAGCGGGCCGGTTAATGTTACACACGGCTGGCGAAGTTGCAAAAGATTCCTGAGCACAGTCCAGTGTGTCCTGTCTATCCAATATGTCTATCACTTGTTGAAGGGAGGGATTAACTAGTTTCAAAATTTGCTCCCGTATGCGAACATCAGAAACGTTCTGTGCAATTGCATCACGCACCATTGTATCTGAATAAGAAAGACCACAGTCACATTCAAAGGCACAGTCCCTAGTAAGTCCTTGCAATGTTGCTACCCACTCCCTATTAGTTTGACCGGCCGTACGTTTTGTACGAAAGAACGTATACCGTTTTGCAACCACATTAACTGTTTCTTTGAAATAGGCATCTAATGCAGACAAAATTTCCTCGTATGACAAAGTTGCTACGTCGCGTCGGGGAAACAATTTCACTATCACACGGTATGTGGACACACCGACACAAGAAAGCAAAAACGGCTGCCGCTCATTACCTTGAATTCTGTAGGCAGCGAGGTGAAATGCAAACTGACGAGACCACTCTTGCCAGGTCTCGTCGGCTGCCACGTATGGTCGAAAGGGAGGTGCAACAGCGTGCAGTGGCAGCGGTAGCGAAGAAGCGGCGGCGGCCGCATCGGTTTGAATGGTACGTTGACCCTGGACGAGCTGTCCAAGGGCATCCAGTAACGCCTGCGTCTGCTAAGTCTGCAAGCGATAAAATTCGGACAGTACATCTGGAGAATGTGGCGAAGCCATGACACAAATAAATGGAAGCAATCAGAACTTTAAAACGTCGTCAATGAAGCAAACAATTAATACAAACTCTTTTCCCTCGTCGCCATATGTAGTGTCGGTAGCTGGACCGACACTGTGAAGTGGATTGCTGCAAAAGAAAGCTTGACTAACGCTGTAGCCGATAGTGCACGCATTAAGCATACGGGCGTGAAGTCTGGAACATGAGAACTTATTAATGAATAAGAAGAAAAGTATGTAGATGCTTTTTACTTATCTTTTATTTCTCTTGAATACTCGTAAGCTATAGGCACTGATACAAATGGCTCCTTGCTAGTTCGTAGCCATTAACTTCTGATGGCTATTCTGTCTCTCGGCTAATGAGAGAGAAAGGCTTCGTACAACTGGGCGATAGCTAGGTCGCGTACAACTGGGCGGTAGCTTGGTTCTCGTACAACTGGGGTCGAGTCCACTCTCGTATCACGAGACCTGCCTTGGTGGTGGCGCTAGGTCTGCGATCACAGTGGCGACACGCGGGTCCGACATGTACTACATGGACCGCGGCCGATTTAAACTACCACCTAGCAAGTGTGGTGTCTGGCGGTGACACCACAGTTACAACCTCTCTATATACTACAGCATCATCCGCAAAAGGCCTCAGTGAACTTCCGATGTTATCCACAAGGTCATTTATGTATATTGTGAATAGCAACGGTCCTACAACACTCCTCTGCGGCACACCTGAAATCTTTCTTTCTTCGGAAGACTTCTCTCCATTGAGAATGACAGGCTGCGTTTGTTATCTAGGAACTCTTCAGTCCAATCTCACAATTGGTCTGATAGTCCATATGCTCTTACTTTGTTCATTAAACGACTGTGGCGAACTGTATAAAACGCCTTGCGGAAGTCAATAAACACGGCATCTACCTGGGAACCCCTGTCTATGGCCCTCTGAGTCTCGTGGACGAATAGCGGAAGCTGGGTTTCACACGACCGTCTTTTTCGAAACCCATGCTGTTTGCTATAGAGTAGATTTCTAGTCTCCAGAAAAGTCATTATACTCGAACATAATACGTGTTCCAAAATTCTACAACTGATCGACGTTAGAGATATAGGTCTATAGTTCTGCACATCTGTTCGACGTCCATTCTTGATCCCTGGCACCTGTCGCCTGAGTAGTTATTGTACTTTGACGCTGAACATAGGTGATGGTAACATTGCGACTGGATCGTGTATAATAAGCGGCCGTGAGCTCGACTAAAGTCTGCCACCAGCAATGGACGGTGAAGCTCTGACAATGCCAACCACTCCTGCTGGCGAAACGTCAGAAATATCATGAAACAAACGTTGGCTGGAAAACCCGAGACAGGCGCCAACAGTCAGTTTGTCAACAAGTGGCCACGAAAGCCTCAATAATTTTACATTGTGTAAGTTCGTTTCACTGGAAATGAAGTGTCTTGTTTGCAGAGTAGGGAGGTGAATCACAAGATCTCTGTATCAGAAGATTAAAAGTAGAACCGTAAGTTTGTAGAGTACTACTGGAGTGACTGCGTCTGTACAAAAGCGCGAGTCGCGTAACGAGAGAGGATTTACAGAGGGGCGGGCAGGAGTTTTGGAGGCTTCATTAGTGCGCGAGGAGCCGCTGCCCTTTGTCCCGCACCCCACGCCACCGCGGACCGGCTCCGCCTGTTAAAAGCTCCGAGTCGTGTGGCGGCTGGCGTCGGCCCTTATCGCTGTTTGCGCTGCGCGGCAACAATCACGGCCGCGCATGCGCACTGCGGCACAGTAGCCACGCGCGGCGCCGCTATCTGCCCCCTGTTTGCCGCGTCACAGCGCAAAGAGGACCGCGCGTGCTCAGCTGCGAAACCGTAACGCAACGCCACAAAGCCGGCCGCAGCCGCCCCTTGATGTTTATCGCCAGACGTCACCCGTCCGCAGTAGATTCTTATCGCGCGCGGCGAACGTGCTGCAAATGTGTCGCCGTTGATTCCCCACTGTGCACTCGAGCACGACCACCGCGCTTTTGAGAGAACAACGAATAGAAATTTACAAGCGCGCAAGCGCTGCTAATGAAACAGTCCGATGAAGCTCGTGTAAACTCCCGAGAAAGAAAGGCCAAGTAACAACGAACCTTCCGTTAATTCACCACTGGAGAGTTGGCCTCGTTAAGCCGTATCGTATCTCCAGTTCAGCCGACTTGATACTACGGTGGCAATAATTTACAAAGAGACTCATAATTTTTTAATTCAGCCAATCGCCATACACAAATCCTCGCCCAAAATATCATTTAAGTAGACATTGAGTTGTACAATACTATACAGCCCAGTTATATTAATGTGTCCGCCATGTATGTTCGACTTTAACGTGAAACATCCACTCAAACACAGTTGTTGGCAGCATTTGCAGTGGAAAGTACTTTAAGTGTATCCGGTGGGTGAGTGGCCGTTCGCTTGCCCTCGTGGTTAAAGTATTCCGTACATTGCAAAATGGCGCTTTCCAAAACCGGCGCCTAGGCGGCTACGGTGCGCAACGGGTCATCTATGACGGGGGTGAAGGACTGCTGCCGGCCGGAGTGGACGAGCGGCTCTAGGCGCTGCAGTCTGGAACCGCGCGACCGCTACGGTCGCAGGTTCGAATCCTGCCTCGGGCATGGATGTGTGTGATGTCCTTAGGTTAGTTAGGTTTAACTAGTTCTAAGTTCTAGGGGACTGATGACCTCAGAAGTTAAGTCCCATAGTGCTCAGGGCTATTTGACACGATTTTGAAGGACTGCTGCAGAGATGTGTATGGACGAACAGAAGTGCAGCTTTTGACCAACTGACTGCCCACATGAACCAAGGGGCTATCAGAAGTGTCTCCTCAACGACCATTCAGCTGATGTTGCTGTGTATTGGTTTCCACAGCAGGCATTTGGTTCGTGCTTCTATGTTGATTTCTGTTCACTGGGGACGAAGGTTGGAGTTCGCACACCAGTACTGCAACTGTACGTCCACTAGAGGTGGGTCGTTAGCGAACTAACGTGTCCAAAGGAACGGTTCATCAAGATGAACGGAACGAGCGAGGAAGGAATTCTAAGGAACGGTCTATCATAGTTCACTTCGGTCGCGGCTTTCTACTTATACTTCCCGGGAACGGGAAACGGTCGGTCTCGTTCCCGAACGGTACGTCGGCCTCGTTCCAGCCTCGGTCCCGTTCCCATCTCGGTCTCGGTCTCGCTCGGCCGGACTCGTCCTTCTTCGCGTGGCCACTCGTCGCTGTTCCACTGCCGACTGCTCACAGTTCAGTATCGAGTTTTTATTCGTTACGTTTACTGAGCACGCCCATTCTAGATCTGTTTCAAATCTTTTTTGAACTCTGAACTTCTGGTTCTTTTGGTATTCTATTCAGCGTCCATGTCCGATAATTAAAATGTATTTTATAATTACGTAAATTACATAAAAATTACGTGGTGTGTAATACATACATCTTTTCAGATAACAAACCGGCATATCAGCTTACTTCACTTTTTCGACAAACAGCAGAAGAAATACTTGTAAAAAGACAAGATTTGTTTGTTATTACACATGCAAAGGAGGTCGGCACGGCACACGCGAGTGGCCATTTTACGTCTTTTTTTGATCCAAGGTAAAAGAGCATGTTCATTGTTATGGGAGGCAGACCGACTTACAATCGAACGAAGCCCGCGCTCCATAATCGAGTGTCTGGTGTCACATTTTGTAAAGAGAATGTGATAATTTCTACAATATTATTCCAGTGATGCTGCATGAAAAATCGGCCCCGAGTGCTAGACTGCTCATTGTCGCCCACCAATCGTCATCTGATGTTTCGAAATTGTTCGCATTAGCTTATTTGTTATTTTTTCACTACCTAATTATTATATGTTTAACTGTTCTGCTCGTAGCGGTCGACAAATCGTGCGTAATTGGCGAGTCTGTACTCGGGGCCTTTATTACGTGCGCCACCTTATATTACACTACTGGCCATTAAAATTGCTACACCACGAAGAGGACGTGCTACAGACGCGAAATTTAACCGACAAGAAGAAGATGCTGTGACATGCAAATGATTAGCTTTTCAGAGCATTCACACAAGGTTGGCGACGGTGGCGACACTTACAACGTGCTGACATGAGGAAAGTTTCCAATCGATTTCTCATACACAAACAGCAGTTGACTGGCGTTGCCTGGTGAAACGTTGTTGTAATGCCTCGTGTAAGGAGGAGAAATGCGTACCATCACGTTTCCGACTTTGATAAAGGTCAGATTGTAGCCAATCGCGATTGCGGTTTATCGTATCGCGACATTGCTGCTCGCGTTAGTCGAGATCCAATGCAGAATATGCAATCGCTGGGTTCAGGAGGGTAATACGGAACGCCGTGCTGGATCCCAAAGGCCTCGTATCACTAGCAGTCGAGATGACAGGCATCTTATCCGCAAGGCTGTAACGGATTGTGCAGCAACGTCTCGATCCCTGACTCAACGGATGGGGACGTTTGCAAGACAACAACCATCTGCACGAACAGTTCGACGACGTTTGAAACAGCATGGGCTATCGACGACGTTTGCAACAGCATGGAGTATCAGCTCGGAGACTATGGCCGCAGTAACCCTTGACGCTGCATCACAGACAGGAGCGCCTGCGATGGCGTACTCATCGACGAACCTGGGTCCACGAATGGCAAAACGTCATTTTTTCGGATGAATCCAGCATCATGATGGTCGCATCCGTGTTTGGCGACATCGCAGTGAACGCACATTTGAAGCGTGTATTCGTCATCGCCATACTGGCGTATCACCTGGCGTGATGGTATGAGGTGCCATTGGTTACGCGTCTCGGTCACCTCTTATTCGCATTGACGGCACTTTGAACAGTGGACGTTACATTTCAGATGTGTTACGACCCGTGACTCTACCCTTCATTCGATCCCTCCGAAACCCTACATTTCAGCAGGATAATGCACAACCGCATTACGGCGTTTCTGGACACAGAAAATGTTCGACTACTGCCCTGGCCAGCACATTCTCCAGATCTCTCACCAATTGAAAACGTCTGGTGAATGGTGGGCGAGCAACTGGCTCGTCACAATACGCCAGTCACTACTCTTGATGAACTGTGGTATCGTGTTGAAGCTGCATAGGCTGCTGTACCTGTACACGCCATCCAAGCTCTGTTTGACTCAATGCCCATTCGTATCAAGGCCGTTATTAAGGCCAGAGGTGGTTGTTCTGGGTACTGATTTCTCAGGATCTGTGCACCCAAATTACGTGAAAATCTAATCACATGTCAGTTCTGGTATAATATATTTGTCCAATGAATACCCGGTTATCATCTGCATTTCTTCTTGGTGTAGCAATTTTAATGGCCAGTAGCGTATTTCACTGCGATCTGCCACATAACACCACAGTTGGCTAAATGAGAGATTTTGCAGAATCACGAAAATTAAAGTGTGAGGGATTTCTGTTATGAATAAAAACTCTGTACTGCTGGAGAGAGACAAGTGCTCCCTCTTGGCGCCTTCCATCTTGTCACCTATGCTACTAATTTTCAATTTTTCATAAGAACCATACACCAATCACAAATGAACGGCGAACGAGAAAAAATGAACGGTTCCCAAAAAAGAGCGATCATGTGTGATCTAGTTTCAAGGATGAACGAGTTTGCCCCTCTCTAACGTCCACTGCGTGGCGACAGCTGTCAGATGAATCTAAGTTTATACGCTGGAGAGATGATCGTAACAATCGTCTGAATGGCCCAGGATGAAGCGGGGAGCATTGTGGTCCGAAGAATGTTTTCGTGACATTCCCTGGATGATGTCGTCATTTTGGAAGGCACAATGGATCAACATAAGGATGCTTCTACCCTTGGGAGCACGCCCACCACTACACGCAGTTTGTTTTCACCCGGCACGCTGGCATCTACCAGCAGGACAATGCATCGCTTCACACAGTTCACACTGTACTACGTGGTTCAGAGAGACCGAACTCCCTGGATGTAAACCGGTTGTGAATCTGTGGGACTACATTGGACAGGTTATTCGCTTCGTCGATCTTCAACCGAGGAACCTCGCACAGCTGACTACGGCACGCATTGCCGTCCGTACCTTCCAGAATCCCACTGACTTCCTGGACGTCCGCGCTGTAAAAGGTGATTATTCAGTCTTTTGACAGGTGGGTACATTTATGCGACTGGGCCGCGTAGTTAATACTTCTAATCTGTTGACAAACTACGTCATGACTAGCTTCTAAAACCCAGAGACGAATCTTGATCTGTATCATTTTCGAATGAAGTGCAATGAGAATGATGTAAATGAACATTCAGTTTATTGGCTTATTCTGAATTGTAGTCTATTAACTAACGAAAAATTTTATTGCTTTGTGATTTCAATGCCCTTCAAACGCAAATTTGTAAGTACCACAGACGAACGCAGTTAATTGTTAAACTGAATACATATCGTCATCTGCCGACTTGCTCGCCATGTCTGATAACGGACTCTTTACATTGACAATGCAGCTGAACTTATTTGTGGTTTGTGCCCCTGTATATCACACACCCATAAGAACAGGGAATACTTCGAAAATACTCGATTTAAAGAAGTAATTCTATAACTCTTACTGTTTAGTGAAATACTGTTAACTTCCTCTAAATTTCAATTAAGTATTCATTTCCCGTTGAAATTGGGGCGATTCACACATACTTTTCAGTGACGTAAAGATGCCGCTTTTCGACTTGGGTCGCTTTTCTTGATAGGCTGTGATATAATTGTATATTTATATTATACATATTAGCTTACTACAACGTTGAAGCACAATTAAAAGTTAACTAACATGGAGGTGTACAATTACTTTCGCGTCTATTTATTTCCAAAACGAATGTTACGCTGTTTATTCACGGTTGAAGTTCGCATGCGCTGTCCCCACTGCACTTATAAATGGCAGTCAAATGAAAACTAGACAGATGGGAAAAAGTAAGTAAACTGTTTATATTACTTCAAAAGTAATCGTCATAACTGTTAATAGTTCTATCCGACTGTGAGGAAAGACAATCAATGCCTTCATGGAAAAATTTTTGCGGTTGCCTACGTGACAAGCGTGCACTTCTTCGCCCGAAGCAAACTGACGGCCCCAAGCGGTTTTCTTCAAGGCTCCAAAAATATGGAAATAACATGGGTAGCGATCGGAACTGTATGGAGGTATGTACAGACTTCCCAGTGAAACTTCTGTACCTTCTGTAGCCTAATGAAAATGACCTTGGCAACACCTGGGCAGGCCTACACATCCTCTATACAGTTCCGATCTCCCCCCTCCCCCCCCCCCCCATGCAATTTCTTTATTTTTGGAGCCCTCAAGAAAGACATTCCCGGCCGTCGATTTGCTTCGGACGAAGAGGTGCAAGCCTGGGTCTACCATGGTTCCGTAGACAACGGCAAAGCATTGACTCTCTTGTCTCGTAGTGGGATAAATGTGTTCACAGTTATGGCGATTATTTTTCCAATAATAAAAAGTGTACTTACTTTTTTTCATCTGTTTGGTTTTCATCTGACTGTCCCTTGCTCTACACACACATTCTTTCGGCTGACATTTGGACCATGATCACATCAGTGCCCATGTCTTTAACGTTTTGTGTGTTCCCACGTGTCCTGCCCAGAAACTGAATCAGTATTCTTTCATCGTGGAGATGTTGATGTTAGTAAGATGCAAGAAGTTTACAATTTCCCATTACGGGTTTTGAGGCTACAGTTTTTCAAAATGGCTCTGAGCACTATGGGACTCAACTGCTGAGGTCATAAGTCCCCTAGAACTTAGAACTACTTAAACCTAACTAACCTAAGGACAACACACACATCCATGCCCGAGGCAGGATTCGAACCTGCGACCGTAGCGGTCGCGCGGTTCCAGACTGTAGCGCCAGAACCGCTCGGCCACCAGCGGCCGGCCTACAGTTTTTCAGTAACATGCATTACACTCTCAAAGAATCTTACGGAATGACAAATTTTTTTAATTTTATAGTTTCGTTTAACACTGACAATTTTTTATTAACGCCTACTTTGTGTCACTTAAGTAATCCTTTATTCTACAGACTGTATTTTTAAGACATATGCTTTAATATTCAGAAACTAATTGAGGACGTAGGCTGCAAGTGCTACTCCGGCATGAAGTGGTTGGCACAGGAGAGGAATTCATGGCGGGCAGTATCAAACCAGTCAAAAGACTGATGACAAAAAAAAAAAAAAAAAAAAAAAAAAAAAAAAAAAAAAAGCTTTAACTGCTGTTTTTTTTTTTTTTTTTTTTTTTTTTTTTTAAAGTTGATGTTAGTGATCTCATTCGTCTCCTTGGGCTATTTTTTGACAATTTGGTTCCCTGACAAATACTGTTTCGAATTTTCTGTTTAGCGTTTCTCAGTACGTGAAAATGAAGCGGGACTCTTGCTGTATGATGATGGACAGAGCGGTTGGCTTAATAATTACTAGTGTCTTTCTTAATATGGACAGATTGGTAGATGAGCTTAAATGGTGCACTGATAATCCCGAGCTCTATAAACAGATTTTCACAATGATCCCAGTTATTGTTTTTTTTTGTGGGGTTCTGGCTACTCGTCTCGTATAGGGTGCCTAAAGGATGCTGCGTTCTCAGACTGCTATACAACAATTCAAGAAAATAACATTAATAGTTTTTATTACAATAAAGAAGACAGACAAGACTTAACTTTGTATTACAAGAACATGTCGCAAGCGATGGGGGACAGGCAAACATCCACTGTCTTTCTCTATGTACTATGTCCGTGCAAGCAATGGATATGGATCACTAATAACTGCTATCATAGTGCTCTCCTAGTGCCGGTCTAGAATTGCGAGGCCGAGGCTGGCAGGAGCGGCGCTTATGTCCTCTTCTTGTAGAGGCCGCTCCTGTCGTGGTGCAGTCCTAGTCAGCGGGCCATTGGCTGACGTCGTCTCACAGCCATCTCTGCTCTTGCGTTCTTCATCTTCCTGACGGCGCTTGTCGATACGCCGGAACATTTTTAGTCATCATTCCTATGGTTCTGTTCCGTAGTTGAAATACTGCTGCCATTATTGTGCCAAAAATTATGCCACAGTTGAGGACTGAGAGTGCATAAAAATAGTATGACAAGGCTCTAAGGGTATAACATGCTGTCGACATGCCTCACTTGTGTACCTCCTGCTTTGATGTGTGACGCCTCCTTTCAGTAAGGCAGCCATAAATCATTCCCCATAAATCCTTCAACAACATAGCTGTAAGTCATAATCTGCCAATGTTTCTAACTCAATACCTGACAAATATCATGATCTTTCGCAGCCAAAGACTGTCAGAAACATCTTCCACATACCGCGACCTCTAACTACAGCATTTCACATGAGCGGTTATCAGGACACCAGAGGCTATGGGTGGCAATCGTAACTCAGCCCACTGCGGTATAGTTGTCTGGAATTGCACTGGTTCCTGCCATGTACGAGAAGATAAATGACGCCTAGGAAACAAAAAAATCGCTCTGAGCACTATGAGACTTAACATCTGAGGTCATCAGTCCCCTAGAACTTAGAACTACTTAAACCTAACTAACCTAAGGACACCACGCACATCCATGCCCGAGGCAGGATTCGAACCTGCAACCGTAGCAGCAGCGCGGCTCCGAACTGAAGCGCCAAGAACAGCTCGGCCACACCTGGGAAACGGTGGAAACTATCTACAGCGCTATTTCATACACACACTTAGCCCTCACCTCCACTTCCTACTGGTTTCTGTGCCCTTCGCTACCAAATGTAATTTCCCATCAGCCTCACTTAATAGCTCAGTGATCAGTGTGTGTGGCCACTAAACAGAAGACCCGGGTTCCATTCCCAGTAATGCCAGGGTTGTTTCCTTAGTGGGAGGATTGCACAGGGGTGCATGAAGCCCCACGATGCCAACTGAGGAGCTACTCTGAGGTCAAGAAGTTGGACAACGACCAGGAGTCTGGTGCACTGACCCTATCGCCCATCGCACCACATTCACAGGACGAGGTGAGTGATGGGCTGGTGGGCTGGAGAGCCCAGTGGAAACACTGTTGGCAGTAAAGAGTGACATGATGTATCATGGCTGACCAACGCAGCTATGCCTCTTTCTGATGTCCTTGCAGGGCGCTGACATAGGGCAACAGCTTCCATCCCCAACGTTGAGCCAGTCCCTGTGATGCTGATGGCAGGTTTGTGGTACTTCAGTAGCCGTTAGAGGACACGGCCTTTGATGTCAACGGCGTGCTACCTGCATTGGCGGTGTGGATCCCCGCTGGCAGCTCACTGTGCACGTGTCATTATGGCAGCTGTGTCACTACGGCAGCACGTGGAGACTGCTGTTCGCTGGCAGGAGTCAGATGGCGGCTGGCGTTGAGGTGCCAAGTCACATTAGGAACTAAGAGTCAGCAACAGCAGACGCGGGTGGGAGGTCGGCGGTGCTGTGGCACCAGCTCCCGTGAAGGACTTAGTGCTGGTGACAGGTGCAGAAATCACCCAGTCATCTCGCTATCTGCAATAGCTTTGGTGTCGTGGTGGTGCTTCTGGTCTCCAAATGATGAGAAATGACCTCTGCCTCAAAATTCTGACTTATTTCTATGCCTCTGATGCACTTTTATTTCACCAAAATCCGCCTCCAGCCAAGTCGCTCACAACAAGAGACTTACCCTGGTGTGGTGCCTCCACCGTGAGTATTGAGACAAGGGGGGTACGGCCCCAAAGCACCGTTATCCAAGATGGCGGCGATGACGTCATCCAAGGTGGCGGCCGTGACTTCATTCAAGATGTCGGATTTTGGCGGGAAGTTCGAATTTTGGCGGGAAAGTGCCACGTCCCCCTACCCCAGAAAAATGGCGGGAAGTTCAAATTCCAACAGGATAATGGCGGGAAAAATGGACTTGTCTCTATTATGTAACTAATTTCAAGTGTGTGTGTGTTCGCCACAAGCTCTAGAGCCCAAATGGCTTAGTTGATATTGTCGCCACCAGAGAGCGCCACAGTGATGTCATCCAGGATGGCGGATTTTGGCGGGAAGAAGGTCAATTGAGCTACCTCCGCTAACCTACCCCCCCCCCCCCCCACAGGAAATGGCGTGAAGTTCAAATTCCAACACGATAATGGCGGGGAAAATCCACTTGCCTTTACTATTTAACCAGTTTCAAGCAGATGTGTTCGCCATTGAGTCTGGGCAGCAACTGACTTAGTTCATATCAGTGGCATCAGAGAGCGCTACCATGACGTCAATCAAGATGGCTGCACCCAGTGTATCCATCACTTGGCTTAATACACAGAGGACGCTGTCTTAACATCAGCTGATGCCGCGAATACCGTTATCCAAGATGGCGCCAATTTTTTTTTTCGTCACTGAGATGACCTGAATTGGCAGTGCACATCTAGTCTTTGCTGAGCTGTCGTTGTCAAACCATCGTCATGTGTTCGATCACTGAGATGAATGTGAAGGATAGAGCATAACAAAATGGCGCGAAAGAAAAGACACTTTACTAACCTCAGTAGCCAGACTGCCACCACTTCCTAAGGATTCATGGGAAAAGGTCTTGGACATAACACTTTATTTAAACAATTCCATGCAGGTGTGTTCACCACAAGGTCAGGACTCTAACTGACTTAGTACACATCGCCACAATCAGAGGGCGCTCTCAGCTGTGACAGAATCGAAGATGGCGACACCCTGTGTATTCACCACAAGGTCTGGAATCCAACTGACTTAGTACATATCGATGTGAATATGAAATTCCCTAAATTCTCCTTATTGTTTAAATTGAACTTTGAAAAGGCATTTCCAAAAGTATGCATGTCTCTATCAACATCTCACAAAAACAGATGGACAACAGCTGGTATTAAGAAGTCCTCCAATCACTTAAACACCTCAGTTCCATCAAAAAGATTCGCATTGATCCAGAATTCTTAAATTACTATCATAGATAAAAAAGATCTATAATAAGGTGCTGATTGCTGCAAAAAAGTCATTTAATGACAAAATAATGTGTAAAGAATAATATGTAAAGAATAAAAGCAAAGCAGTCTGGGATGTTATAAAACAGAAACGGGGAAAACACAGAATAACATACTGCTAAGGGAGGGGTATAAAGTAATAAGTGATCCACAGCACTTAGTAAACTATGTAAACCAGCATTTTTCAAGTATTGCAGAGCAGTTATAGGTAAAATTCCCCCAAACAAATATAACACCTGTAAATAATGTTGCACTAAATACAATGATGTTACTTCCAACCACAGAGAACGAAGTCAGTAAAACAATTCAAAAACTAAAAAATAAAAAGTCAGTAGGCTTAGATAAAGTACCAATGTGTGTAAAGAAAAAATGCATAGGGGCTATACAAGACCCTTAACAAATATAATAAATGAATCCTTCACGTCAGCGACATTTCCAGAGCAATTAAGACAGGCAAGAGTTGTACCTTTGCTTAGGAAAGGTAATGCAGAAGACATAGAAAATTACCAGCCCATTTCTCTGCTGTCAGCATTCTCAAAAATAATAGAAGGAATTATGAAAGACAGATAAATGAGTTACCTGAATCAATTCAATATTTTAAGCGAATCACAATTTGGTTTCCAAAGTGGCAAAAATACGGAGTCAGCCACAGTAGAATTTACATAAGTTGTACTTGATGCTCTTGATAAAGATGGGTGTGTCACAGGCATATTTTTGGGTCTTTCTAAGGTGTTTTGATACAGTCGACCACAAGATTCTATAAAATAAATTAGAAGCATTAGGAATAAGAGGGGTAGCTAATGACTGGTTTCAATCATACCTAACAGATAGGGTACAAAGAGTAGAGATAACTCATACTTCAAATAGATCTAAACATTTAGTAAAACACTTTTCAGAACCAAAATACATTAATATAGAGGTTCTGCAAGGTAGCATATTAGGACCAATAGTGTTCCTGATATATGTCAATGACTTTCCCAATAGTGCTACTCCTGGTGAAAAAATCCTCTTCGCTGATGACAGCAATATTATAGTCACTGAGAAAACAAGAGAATTCCTTGCTGAAGAAGCAAATGAAACTTTCAAGGAAGTTTATGATTAGTCAGTGAGTAATAAAGTGACATTGAACATAAAAGAAACTAACGCCATGAATTTCAGTTTGAAGAGGAAAAATGACCGTGTTAAATTGAATGTAGATGGCACATCTATAGACTGTGTAACAAATGCAAAATTTCTAGGAATGATTATTGATTCTCAGTTGAAGTGGTGTGAACATACAAAGGTACTTGCAAACAGAATGTCATAAGCATGTTATGCTCTTAGAATCCTATCATCAATGTGTAACATGCAGTGTCTTTTAGTTACATATTATTCGTATGCACACTCATTTCTTAGCTATGGCATTCTTTTTTGGGGAATAAATGCACAAAATCTGAACACAATTTTCAACTCCAGGAACGAGCCATTAGAATAATAACCAAAAATACTATCGAGCTCATTGTAAAGATCTGATCAGAACACGGGGGATTTTAACTGCTCCATGTGAACACAGTCACCAGTCAGTTGTACACATCAAAAATGACGGTGGTAATTACTGCACAAACAGCTCTGTCCATGACCATGCAACAACAGATAGACTCAACTTACATTTACCAAGAAAAAAATAAACATGAAACTCAAAACAGCAATTTCTACCAAGGGATGAAACTGTACGATAAATTACCATAATAGATTAAAGAAATTGCAAAAATACATTTATTTATAAAGGCAGCTAAAAAGTACCCATTATGCAATACATTTTATGCACTGAAGGATTACTTAGTTGAAACAGAGTAGATGTTTGATAAAAATGTTATACAAATAAATAATAATAATGGTTATAAAATATCCAGCATTCCACATAACACTTTCACTTTTTGTTTTTTTCCTTCTTTTTTATTCCTTTGTAGAAATACTTACCCCCAAGCTATGCATGGCACAAAGCTAACACCTCTTCCTCTTTCTGAGCTCAACATCTCACTCATAATGGAGGGACGCTGACTCAGTTTTTAAGGATAGCAAATGGGAAGTTGTGGTACAGAAAATGGCCCCGAGATTACCAGTGTGTGTGTGTGTGTGTGTGTGTGTGTGTGTGTGTGTGTAGTGAGTGAAGTGTTATGAAACAGTATGTGTATAGTGTGTGCAGTGACTGATAGTGAGATATGAGTGAACACTGTGGAATTACATTATTTAATATGTAATTTGTAAAAAAGTGTCGTATACCAGGAGTAAATCTAATGATGGTCTCTCTCTAGAAGTCTGTAAATATATGTATATACGAATTAGATTATTTTAAATTGATCTAATTTTGTAAATACTTGGACGTGTAAAAAGAGATCTACAGATGAATAAAGCTAATACTACTACTATGTCTTCCCTAATTAATCAGTAAACGTAGCAGGTAAAAAGAACGAAAACTTACATCAGAATAAGACTTTCTATATTGATAAAACGTTTTTACAACTTTAAAAAAAATGTTTAACTGCGCTTCAAAATCGTATCCTCGTCATGGTTGTAAATAAATCAGGTACTTAACGTACTTTGGCTGGAATATCTGTGTGATTAAACGGGAGTAGAAGCCATTGACCGCTGGCGCCAAGACGTAGAACTAGCTTCATGTCTACTTTAAGGATGTACTGCAAGACAATCTTTCTGAAAAAATTCCCTCTCTCTCTCTATCTCTCCTTCTCTCTCGCCCGTTATCAGTCATTTGAGATCGAATGGGGGAAACAGCTCTTTTCTAGTCTTTCATCTGGGAGAAACATAAAGAGAAGGGGAACGTAAGCACTCATCACAAAAAAACAAAGCAGAAGTTTATGGAGTTTTCTGTTTCTTATTGGAAGGTGTCTGTTTAAATTTATTTGAGTGAAAGTGGATCTATAATGTTGATTGGGTTTTTAATGTTAAATTATTTGTTAGAAGCTAAACTTCAGGCTTTCATATTTTGAATAGTGCGTGTTGTTGTGGTCTTCAGCCCGAAGACTGGTTAGATGCAGCTCTCCCTGCTATTCTATCCCGTACGAGCCTCTTCACCTCTAAAAAGTTATTGGGAACTCCAACGTTAGGCGGGTGATGGAGCCCCGTAGGGAAATAGCGGAAAGGTCGGGGAAGAAGGCCAGTGTTCACTCTGTCTGCTTGCCGGGGGCTCTCATCCGAGATGTGGAGGAGGCCCTGCCGGCGGCGATAGAGAGCACTGGGTGCACCCGACTGCAAATTGTTGCTCATATCGGCACCAATGACTCCTGCCGTCTGGGTTCAGAGGTCATCCTCAGTTCGTACAGGTGGTTAGCGGAATTGGTGAAGGCGGAAAGCCTCGCTCGTGGGGTGGAATCTGAGGTAACTATTTGTAGTATCGTTTCCAGAACCGATCGCTGTCCTCTGGTTTGGAGCCGAGTAGAAGGCTTAAACCAGAGGCTCAGACGATTCTGCGGAGATCTGGGGTGCAAATTCCTCGACCTCCGCTATCGGGTGGAGAAATGTAGGTCCCCCTGAATAGGTCAGGCGTGCACTACACGCCGGAAGTGGCTACAAGGGTAGCGGAGTACGTGTGGAGTGAAAATGTGAGTTTTGTAGGTTAGAGAAATCCCTCCCTGGGCCCGACAAGACGCCTCCTGAGACGCGGCAAGGTAGGAGTAGGCAAAATGCAACAGGGAATAACAATATGAATGTGCTAATAGTAAACTGCAGGAGCGTCTATAGAAAGGTCCCAGAACTGGTCTCGTTAATAAACGGTCACAATGCCCATATAGTACTAGGGACAGAAAGTTGGCTGAAACCAGACGTAAACAGCAATGAAATCCTAAACTCAGATTGGAATGTATACCGCAGAGACAGGCTGGACAGTGAAGGGGGGAGGCGTGTTTATAGCGTTAAGAAGTGCAATAGTATCGAAGGAAATTGATGGAGATCCGAAATGTGAAATAATTTGGTGAAGGTCACTGTTAAAGCAGGCTCAGACATGGTAATTGGATGTCTCTATAGGCCTCCTGGTTCAGCAGCTGCTGTGGCTGAGCACCTGAAGGATAGTTTGGAAAATATTTCAAGTAGATTTCCCCACCATGTTATAGTTCTGGGTGGAGATTTTAATTTGCCGGATATAGACTGGGAGACTGAAACGTTCATAACGGGTGGCAGGGGCAAAGAATCCAGTGAAATTTTTTTAAGTGCTTTATCTGAAAACTACCTTGAGCAGTTAAACAGAGAACCGACTCGTGGCGATAACATATTAGACCTTCTGGTGACAAACAGACCCGAACTATTTGAAACAGTTAACGCAGAACAGGGAATCAGCGATCATAAAGCGGTTACTGCATCGATGATTTCAGCCGTAAATAGAAATATTAAAAAAAGTAGGAAGATTTTTCTGTTTATCAAAAGTGACAAAAAGCAGATTACAGAGTACCTGACGGCTCAACACAAAAGTTTTGTCTCAAGTACAGATAGTTTTGAGGATCAGTGGACAAAGTTCAAAACCATCGTACAATATGCGTTAGATGAGTATGTGCCAAGGAAGATCGTAAGAGATGGAAAAGAGCCACCGTGGTACAACAACCGAGTTAGAAAACTGCTGCGGAAGCAAAGCGAACTTCACAGCAAACATAAACATAGCCAAAGTCTTGCAGACAAACAAAAATTACGCGAAGGGAAATGTAGTGTGATGAGGGCTATGCGAGAGGCGTTCAGTGAATTCGAAAGTAAAGTTCTATGTACTGACTTGGCAGAAAATCCTAAGAAATTCTGGTCTTACGTCAAAGCGGTAGGTGGATCAAAACAAAATGTCCAGACACTCTGTGACCAAAATGGTACTGAAACAGAGGATGACAGACTAAAGGCCGAAATACTGAAGTCTTTTTGCAAAGCTGTTTCACAGAGGAAGACTGCACTGTAGTTCCTTCCCTAGATTGTCGTACAGATGACAAAATGGTAGACATCGAAATAGACGACAGAGGGATAGAGAAACAATTAAAATCGCTCAAAAGAGGAAAGGCCGCTGGACCTGATGGGATACCAGTTCGATTTTACGCAGAGTACGCGAAGGAACTTGCCCCCCTTGTTGCAGCGGTGCACCGTAGGTCTCTAGAAGAGCGTACCGTTCCAAAGGATTGGAAAAGGGCACAGGTCATCCCCCGTTTTCAAGAAGGGACGTCGAAGAGAAGTGTAGAACTATAGACCTATATCTCTAACGTCGAATTTTGGAACACGTATTTTGTTCGAGTATAATGACTTTTCTGGAGACTAGAAATCTACTCTGTAAGAATCAGCATGGGTTTCGAAAAAGACGGTCGTGTGAAACCCAGCTCGCGCTATTCGTCAACGAGACTCAGAAGGCTATAGACACGGGTTCACGGGTAGATGCTGTGTTTCTTGACTTCCGCAAGGCGTTCGATACAGTTCCCCACAGTCGTTTAATGAACAAAGTAAGAGGATATGGCCTATCAGACCAATTGTGTGATTGGATTGAAGAGTTCCTACATAACAGAACGCAACATGTCATTCTCAATGGAGAGAAGTCTTCCGAAGTATGAGTGATTTCAGGTGTGCCACAGGGGAGTGTCATAGGACCGTTGCTATTCACAATATATATAAATGACCTTGTGGATGACATCGGAAGTTCACTGAGGCTTTTTGCAGATGATGCTGTGGTGTATCGAGAGGTTGTAACAATGGAAAATTGTACTGAAATGCAGGAGGATCTGCACCGAATTGACGCATGGTGCAGGGAATGGCAATTGAATCTCAATGTAGAC